>NC_134422.1:960000-2432500 GCF_030867145.1 Opisthocomus hoazin | reverse complement strand
AAAGAAACATTTGCCAAAGGAATGAATTACTTTCTGCATGAACATACTTCAAATGCCTGGGGTCCTACATATGAAATTAAATGATCTGGAAATAATAGTGATAATATTTCCTAGGTTTCTAGGAAAGTACAGAAATGTATATGTTTTGGCTGTTGGTTTGTTCACATCATTAAACAGTGGAGAGAAGATTTCAAAAGGGCTACAGAAAATGCTGTGAGAATAGTTTCTTATACCTCAAGCGGGTTTAAAAAGCTCTTAAGAGTGCTTTTATAGATCTTTATAATTACCCAAGACAACAGAAAAACATATTCAGACTATAGTCACATAAAGGATGCCAAAACAAAAGCATGCACTGAGTGCTCAATTTTATAGACAAATACTTCCAAACTCCTTTATCCTCTCTAGAATGTTGTGTATTTCTTTAAGGATTTTAAGGAATTCCTGTAGCCAGTAGACGTTTCTGTTGGGGCCACGCTCTATTAGCTGGTGCAGCCACCACGTGACTGCAGTCCCTTCTCAGAGGACCATGTAAACTAACAGCAACTTAACTGAGAAGGACAAGTGATCTATATTGTTTTCCATTTGACTGCACGTTTTTAATGACTTCTCTTTCCTTCTAACCTTGCAATGTGCCTGCTGCATCCCATGGTTGCTGAAGGTGCGCAGGTGGGGGAGAGCTCCAAGGGAGGACAGCTTGGCAGCTTCATGCACCACCTCAAATGGCTGCTATGCCAAAAAAAGGAGGACAGAGAAGAGGTCTGTGTAAGAAACAAGCAAAGCTTGTATTCTTGGCTGGAATAGCAGTAGGGAGACACAGAAGATAAGTAGGACTGAGGCTGTGTGAAGCCCTGATGCTAGGGGCAGAGAAGCTGAATTTGCTCCAGGCTGTGATGAGTATTGTTGTGTAGAAGGGATGTGATCACAGCAAGGCACACAGGGTCCTGCTTATCCGTAGCCTGGACAGGCTGTCCCTGCACCAGTGAGCAGCAAACGGCCATGCACAGGTCCTGCCTGTGGTTTAACCATTCTCATGCTCCCTGGGATGGTCTGGTTCTCAGCCGGACAGTGGTCTTCTAAAGACTACTCCAGTGCAGCGCCAGGGAGAGCCGGGCCATGGACTGTCCCTGCGTGAGACCACCCTGTCGTGGTTTTATCCCGGCAGCTAGGATCACGCAGCCGGTCGCTCGCTCCTCCCTGCACCAGCGGGATGGGGAGGAGAATGGACAAAAAGTGAAACTCCTGGGTTCAGATAAAGACAGTTTAATAAGACAACAAAGGCAGGAATAACAATAAATAGTAATAATAATAATAGAATATGCAAAACAAGTGACACATAATACGATTTTTCTCACTGCCGGATGACTGATTGCGCAGCCAGTCCCCAAGCAGCGATCACAGAACTCTCAGAATTTGCATATTTCATGGATTCCTGCCCCCTGGCCAACCCCCATTTATATACTGAGCGTGATGTCTATGGTATGGAACATTTCCACTGCCCAGCTTGACTGGCTGCCTGGCCATGCTCCCTCCCAGCTCCTGCTCACCTGCTCATTAGCTGAACATGGGATGCTGCAAAAAGTCCTTGATTTCTTAGCAACAACAAAAACCATCAGTGTTATCAACATTCTTCTGGTACTAAATCCAAAACACAGCAGCTACTTGGAGGAAAATTAACTCAATCCCAGCTGAAACCAGGATACACCCTGATGCCAGGGAAGAGAGCTCAGGCACAGACCATGCCACATGCACTCGTGGACAGAGAATGGGGTCCTGGGTGTTTTATTTGCAAATGTTGGCGTGTCCACATGACCACTGCAGCCAGCCGCCCTGGATGTAGCCTACAGGGGCTTCTACAACATAAATGTGAATTTGTGATAACAGTGACCATTTAAGCAGTTTTATGAATTAAAGCAGATTTGAAGAAAAAAATTTCTAATTCTTTAAAATGAAGAAACACAGTGTTAAGTGGAATACATAATGAAATTATGTTTTGCTACACCTTTAGCATTTACCGTGAGAGTAAATAAAAATAAACTATGGGGGAAAAACGCATGACTTGCTGTAAATAGACAAACACATGCAAAATCTGGAAGCACAGTGTGCAACTCTGAAATAACCACTCTGCTTTCTTATCTCCAGGACTCTGATGAAGCTCTTTTACAAATGCACCATCTAGTGTAACTACAGCAGTAAAATCATTGAAACAGACCTCAAAATGCAGTTAATTGAATGACCAATGGAATTCAGTGACATTATATATAAATGAAGAAAAATCCAATTTATGCATCTTTGTATTTAAAAAAGAAATGTGTGACTTGAACAGTAAAACAAGTAACCCCAATCTCTTGCTCAGTACACACGAGCATTAAAGCAAGACCCTCTGCTCTGAATAAAACCTAGGAATGCGCAGTGACATCTGAGCTTTGCTCATTACCTCTTCGTCTGATAAAGCGCTGTCAAGGCCAAACTGAAAATTAAGGGAGTTTCCCATTTTACCTTTCTTCCTCCACAAATTATTAGCACAAATATAAAATCTTCAGTTAATGCCAGTCTAGAAATGTTCATGTCTGTTACCTTTTTTCTTGTTACAAAACATCTTTCATGTTCTCAGTAAGCCTCCTGTCCTGCTGCAGCTGACTGTCTCACCTTCCTGTTAATGTCCTTCTTGTGTGAAAGGAATTTTCTTGTTGCTCATTTTTGACGCAACCACGTTATAACCAAAGGTTTATTGTAAACTGATGAGACGATCGGAGCAGTCTTGCCCAAATATGCTCCTAGGCTTATTGGAGTGCCAGTTCTTAGTGCCCCGAAGGAGGTTTCCCAGGACAGCCGCTGCACTCTTTGTGTTCAGGATTTCATCCCCGTTCACACACCGGGTGTCAGTGGTTTAGGGGCCATACCTACCCCTGTGGTGGAGCACGCCGAGTGTACCAACCGTGTGTCTTAGCAGAGGCCCACGCCAGTAACTCTACGTGACCATCCTCTGCGTAAAAGTTAAATATTTCTTTTTATTTAGCATTTAGTATTTGCAGCATGCAGGCCAAATCTCATGCTTGTTGTGTTTGCACAGAAGAGATTGGCTACCTTTTACCATCTTCTGCTGCTATGGGTGAGTAGAGGGTCGCTGTCCTTGCAGGATCCTGCCGTCTCTAGACTCCCAGGAGAGATTTAAGATATGTGGGTTGGTAGAAACATGTCCTGTCAGCCATGTAACCCGTGATCTTTTGAGTAAGAACCAAAGAAGAAGAGTGGGTGGAGAAATCCGTGAGAGAACAGTCCCAATATGCAGGTCTTCTGGCAAAGAAAGAAAGAGCTTTGCTGAAAGTTCTCACTGTTGTCCAGGAAGAGGAGATTTCAGGCAGGCCAGATAAGGAGAGCAGCCTTCAGGCAGAATGCCCCACCAGAGCAGAGGCTGGGACACCTCGTGCTCTGTCATGCCGGCCCCATGGTATATGAACAGTACGCATTTACAGGCATGTGCTTGCAAGTAAAAACAAAATTTCATGCAGGTCTATCTACACGGCCATGCTATCGCCTCCATAAAGGCTAATAGTAATTCGTGCGTGTGTGTGTTCATGTATGGCTGTCAATATGTGTATATAAGTACGTACATATATAGATACATAAATATATATTAATAGTTACAACTACAATGCTTTGGCCTAGGTCAGGTTTTGCTGATGCGGTTTATCTTTCTGCACAGCCCCTAATGTAATTAAGAGGGAGGGGGAAAAAATGCCAGTGAAAGATCTGATCAGTTAATTAGGATATACTGTTAGGGAATACTGTCTCATTAAACTGTGACACAGGGAGCCAGCAGCAAATCTCAAAGCTGGGTGGAGTACACGTGTGTGGTCTGTCTTTGCAAAGGCTACTTTTGTGGTGTTACAAGGGAGTAGCAGAGATACAGACTGGTGACTGCTCTGGGCAGGGTAGCACTACCACCAAGGCCTGCACCAAGACTCGGTGGTGCTGCTGTCGATGGAGCAGCGCTTGCAGAAACTGTGAAGAGCAGATCTTTCCAGCAATATGCTGAAAAACGTGACGCCTGTCCATAGGGACATTTTAGCACCAATAACCTGGTTTAGATACCTTTTGAGGGATAATGGAGCTCTGAGCAACCTGGTCTAGTGGAAGATGTCCCTGCTCATGGCAGGGGGGTTGGAATCAGATGATCTTTAAGGTCCCTTCCAACCCTTACCATTCTGTGATAAGATTTGAAAATAATATCGCCAGGTGGAAAAGTCAGGAGAACAACTGAAAATGCTAAGTTTCTCCTGTCAGCTCCAAGAGTCTGAGCAGTGGCGATTCCCTCCAAATCCCTGGTGGTACATCCAGCAGCAGCTCCAGGGAAGGAACAGAGTGGGTCTTGCAAAGGTGGCTGCCAGCACATGGGGGCTTTCACCACCCAACATCACTGACAATGAACTTTATGACTGCTCTTGCTTCGGCTGTGGCTGGTCACCCTTGCAAAGGTGACAAACCCCAGAATTCAGCGGCCCCTTACTCTGACTCGGTGTAGGTGGGGCAGCTCAGCTAATCCCCAGGACTACAGCCTGTGCTTTTCAGTTCACCTTTCCCCGTGAGCTGCAGTGATCGATAACGTCAATGCCAGGCTGTCCCCGGAGTGTGCGGTGAGGCTGAACGGTGCGCCAGCTTCTGCGGCACTCGGATTTTCGACTCATGCATGCTGAATCCAACACAAGCATGCTGTAAAGCAGCAGGGAGTGGGTTTCTCAGGTTAGATATGATAGACTATTGAGTGAATGAACAATAATACTTCCCATGAATAATTTTTTAATGAAAATAGATTTTTTTTAAATATAGCGTACCATTGTTTCACAGCTGTTCGTTGTTGTGACTCTTCTTTGCAATGGAACTGGCTTCTTCAGAAGGATTTTTCCACGGAATATATGGTACGCCATGCCCGTGCCAGTGACATTCCCAGCAATTTTATAGATATTACAGAAAGCAGCTCTCAGTCTTCTGAGGCTGTTGTCAGCAAGATCATTTACTTCACTGGGCGCGAGGCCAGTGACCGTGGGTCCAAAAACTACATTGGTGAACATCATTCTGCATCTAATTAGGGTTCTCACCATTTCTAACCACAATTCAGTGGTCACCGTGTTTTTTTTAAAAATATGCTAACGTAGCCAAAACTACTGACTCAAAGTATGTGGCTAGAAAAGACATTCTTTTTTTCCCACAGTACAAATAACTACTGTAAAAAACGCTTCCTGTTTTGTGTCTTTTTTCAGTCATGTTGACTCGTGATAGCTACAGACAGCCATTTCTCTCAGATTATACCAAATATAAGAAAGATCTAAACAAAAACGCCGTTCACATTAGATATGCAGATTGGTTCTGAGACAGATTTCCATACATATGGCATCAGACAAGTGAAACATGAAACGATTATAAAACTTCTAGTAGTACTGACAGTTTCTAGGTTTCCCTAGAAAGCTGCTTTATATTCTACTTGCAGCAGCAAAGAAAAAAATAATGAAGAAAGTATATTAATTTTCTGTGCAGCAAAAATGTCAGCCAGCAATTGCTCTGGTCATGCCCTTTGTGATACAAGCTCAGATATTTTTATTTCACCTTTTTTTTCCATTGGATTTCTGCCTCTCCTGTATCCAAGCAGCCCTGATTTAACTTCTCTGGAGAGTCAAAACAAAGCTCTGATTCATCTTACGAAGGCGATTCAAAAGTATGCTGTGATAGCAATCCAGAAGGAGCTTCCCCTGAGTCAGGATACACGGAGCTAGTGATGCTGACACCAGCCGACCGTTCCCATAACTACTGCCTTCTGAGGAGTCCTTGGGGAGTCTTTCCCTGCATTTGTTGATTTTCCGTTGTTGAAAAGCTCACCAGGCTCTGACTAGCTCTGTTGTTCAGAACTTCTCCCAAACAAAAACATACCTTTGGGTTGCAGAAGCATGCCTTTGTGTTGAGAGGGACATAATTTGCTGCCACGTTCCAAGTGGCACAGCTACCAGCAGAACATTTTGCTTCTCTGCTCACTTGGGACAGTAGCCCAAAGTGCAGGCCTTGGGGAAACTGCTGGAAGAGGTGAGCGCGCCCCGGAAGGTGGGGCCAGCTGAGATACAATGCTGAAATCATTTATTGCTTTGGTCCCACAGAACGAGCAGCTGGAGTGTATCACAGGGAGTCACGCTCTGGGAAGTACCAGCTCACCTACGCAGAAGCGAAAGCAGTCTGTGAATACGAGGGAGGACACCTGGCCACGTATCAGCAGCTGGAGGCGGCAAGAAAAATAGGTTCGGAAAATATTGTGGCTGTTTGCTTTTCACATCACTCGTTCGTAATACTGCCGGTCTGGTGTTTTGGTGAATGTTATGAACTCTGGGGCTGAGAGACCTGTAAACTCCCTGGATTTTCGCCCAAGTCACAGAATCACAGAATCACAGAATGGTAGGGTTTGGAAGGGACCTCTCTGGGTCATCTAGTCCAACCCTCCTGCTGAAGCAGGGTTACCTACAGCCAGCTGCACAGGACCTTGTCCAGGTGGGTCTTGAATATCTCCAGAGAAGGAGACTCCACAGCCCCTCTGGGCAGCCTGGGCCAGGGCTCCGTCACCCTCAGAGGGAAGAAGTTCTTCCTCATGTTCAGCTTGAACTTCCTCTGCTTCAGTTTGTGCCTGTTGCCCCTTGTCCTGTCGCTGGGCACCACTGCAAAGAGTCTGGCCCCATCCTCCTGACCCCCACCCTGCAGATATTTGTAAGCATTTCTAAGGTCCCCTCTCAGCCTTCTCTTCTCCAGGCTGAACAAGCCCAGCTCCCTCAGCCTCTCCTCGCAGCAGAGATGCTCCAGTCCCCTCATCATCCTCGTAGCCCTCCGCTGGACTCTCTCCAGTAGCTCCTCATCTTTCTTGAACTGGGGAGCCCAGAACTGGACAGAGTACTCCAGATGAGGCCTCACTAGGGCAGTGGCATGTATTTTCCCCCTCACTAACAGGGTATGACTGCGCTACCTGCAGAGCTGTCACGCAGCGCCACGCATCGCCCCGTGCGCTGGGTGCAGCACGGTCCCGGACCCAGCAACACCCAGCGCAGAGCTGACGGGCCGAGCTGGGCAGCAGCCCTACCCCCTCAGCCACGGCACCCGGCTGCGGCAGGGGGCTGCAGAGCAAGGCGTTCATCCCCAGGCAGCTTCTGTAGTAAAGGTGCATTGCTATTTTTCGTATCATCGGTCAAGATGTTTTCATCATGTTTATTCCAGCCATATTGGAGAGAGTGAGCGGTGTGCTTGGAGTGAAAAGCGGAGCTGGGTGAGGGCTGTACTGTATTTCTGTTTGATTCCTAATAAGTAATTATTAATTCATTCAGAGCATGAGGAAAACAATGGAAAATATCTTCCACTCTAGAAATTTGCAGGCGTTGAGTCAGAAGCTGGCTCTCAGCACCGGCACACATGTAAAAAGGGTACTTTTGTCTCTTCTGAGTAGCTCATAGTCTTAGGACGCCACAAATACTTTCCAGCTCGTCTCGGTGAAAACACTGAATTGGTCTCTATCAGAGAGTGAATAACATTGCATTCTTTGGCTATTGTTTTTAAGTTCTGAGCCACAAAATGCATTAACAGGATCTTTTTGTTTAGCAAGAAATACTTGAGGCATTTCAGGTATTTAAATTTAAATTGAAAGTATTTTAAGTAAAACCTTTGTTTTCTTAGCTGCCTTTTGTATGTAGTATTTTATTCATCCTGAGAACTTAATGCTGCAAACTCTTGAGATATGATTGAGTAAATTTGTATGACTTATAAAGGGAAACAAAGAACACACGTAACTCATCCAATGTATAATTTCATTACAGTGCTGGTACAGCACTTAAAACTCACTGCCTGGGAAACCATGTAGTCCGTCTGCATTTGATATTTGTTTTCACATGAAGAACCAATAATCATATTGTGGAGGACACAATGCAATTCAATATTCTGTGTTTAAAGTTATCCTCTCAATGTACTGTTCTTTCCTGTAGTTCAATCTCTTTTAGGCCAATTACACCCAAGTCATTAATCAGCTTGAGTAACTCCAGTTACTTACTTGAACAAAAAGCAGTGTTTCTTGCCTAGGACCGATTTATCACATCCATGTCTCATTTCCTCCCTGTTGCAGGTTTCCATGTGTGTGCTGCTGGCTGGATGGCAAAGGGCAGAGTTGGTTATCCCATAGTAAAAGCTGGAGCCAACTGTGGCTTTGGAAAAACTGGCATTGTTGATTACGGGATTCGCCTCAACAGGAGCGAGAGATGGGATGCCTACTGCTACAACCCTAACGGTGTGTTTGGAAACCACCCATTGCTCTTTGGGTCTATGACTGCACGCTGTGCTGTCTGGCTGCGCAAAGGCACCCCAGCTCTGCATGAGTCAGCTTCAGCACCGTAAAAACGCTGTCTGGAAGGGGGGTGTATTGATACCAGTTTGTCTGCAGCCTTGCACCAAGCCCCCTCTGCTGTGACTCAGCTGGTCTGGCTTGCTCAGAGCTCGGTGCCTCTGCACTGCATTGTTCCCTATATGACTGGGCCTAAACAGAGTCCTTTCAGAAACTAAAAGTGTAATGATAAGCTGTTGTTGATTGAAAAGGTAAGTAGCATCCCCAATGTGATGTGTGAATGTCTTGTTTTGTATAGGAGTGTTTACATTTAGCCTACAATTTCATTTAAATAACTAATCTGAGGTGGTTAACATGGGAAACGTTTTCCAGATATTTTGCCTGTAAACAGGCTCAATTTAGTGTTAACCCTTATTCCTTCTTTCTTGTACCTGAGATAGAACAACTTCTGAAAAGGAATGCCATGTCTGGGACTGAAACACCTGTCAGATCCAGCTCCCAGCAGTGCCGTGTGTGTGTGTGTGTGTGTGCGTGTGCACGTAACCAGCTGAAGAAACGCGCATCTCCAAAGCAGGCGTGGAGACAGGGTTCAAACACGACGGACAAGACTTCACCAGACACGGGGCATCTCTCCATTCCCCTCCATTCCCTACCCTGCAGATGACTGAAATATCGACAGGGCCGCTGTTCCAGTTTAGCTCGCTATCACTTCGTGTAACAGGGAAGACAGAAAAAGTAGGCACCGGGAAGAAGAGCAAAGCTTAACTTTCTGCACTGCTGGACTCTCCTCCTGCTGCAAGCGTACTGCCCTGCCTGGCAGAGCCAAGGGCTGGGGCTGTCCGTGACGTCTGTACAGCTGTGCACATTTTGTTTGTGCTCACAGGGCTTCAGCTTGTTTACGTTAGCGGAGCAGTGGTTAATCAAATATTTCTGTGGGGTGGGGGACGTTCACAGATGTTCAGCATACAAAGAGAACTGCAGGAGAGAGGCTACTGCGTTCATTATTACCGCATGCAAACTGTCAGCCCGCCTTTCTCCTTCGTCAGCCTTCTCCTCTGGCCTGAGAGGCAGTGACTTCCCAAACGCACTGTTTGGTTAGAGGACAAGAGGAAACCAGAGCTGCCAACGCTCAGCAGAGGCTGGAGTCTCTCCCTCCCCTTAAAAGGATACGTGTTCGCCCGTGATGGACAGGCTGCTGCAAAGCCTGGCAGAGCTGTCTGTTTGCAGGTGGCAGACAAGTAGCCTGGGGGAACCAAGACAAATCTTTGACTGAACTGAGCCTATGCTCTCCTCAAGATGTCAAGAGGAACTGTCTGCGTGTTTGAAGTGGACATCCAACCTAGCAATGGTCTGAAACGTACACGACTCAGGGGCAATGTACAGACTAAGAGGGTGAATCACACGATCTAGCTTAAGGATCCTAACTCACCTGCCCTGAATCACCCTTACAAAGTGCCTCCCTCTCCCCCAGGTCTGAACTTGGGGACCTGTGGCAAATCCTGACGTGAGGCAGTGTGAGGTCCCCAGACTGGTTGGTCCCACAGTCAGGGAGCTGGTAATGTTCAAACGGCCACTGAATGAAACGGAAGAGAGAGTTTTTCATCCCAAAGGAGACATTCCAAAGGGAGTGAAGAGCTGCAGCCATCACAGGAGTACAATGCAATCGATGGGATCACTAGCCTTTCTAAGTATTCTTGTAGAAGACACACTTTCAAGAGGTTTTTGAAGAATGAAGGATGAAACTGAAAGCCAGGGTGGCTTGCAAGTACAGCTGTAAAGCTTAGTTTGACATAGCCAGAAAAGCCCAAATACCTTTTACATAAAATGCTTAGCTCTGGCCCAAAGCCCACTGAAGTCAATGAAAGCTTTTCCTCTGAGTTCGGCGAGTTTTGGGTCATGCCTCTTGCTTCCGAAATACCTGCTCCCTAAAGCTAGGAATGACTGATCTTTCTTCTGAATGCTGAGTGCTTAAATATAGGAAAAGTGCTCTCACGCTGGGTGTTCCTGTGTGATTTTCTACAGACCTGCTGGGTCAAAGCGCACAAAGATTTAAATCCTCGCTATATCCAGAATAAATACTTTAACTCTGATGGTTTTATTTGTCTCTTAGGAAAAGAATGTGGTGGAGTCTTCACAGATTCCAAACATGTTTTCAAGTCACCAGGCTACCCAAATGAGTATGAAAATGATCAAATTTGCTACTGGCATATCAGAGTAAAGTACGGACAACGTATTCACCTACAGTTTCTAGAGTTTGACGTTGAAGACGACACTGCTTGTATGGCTGATTTCTTGGAAATCTATGATAGCTATGATGATGTCAATGGCTTTGTGGGCAGGTAAAGTAATTCCAGCTTTAATATGCAAATAATCAAATGATTTTTTTTTTCCCCAGAACATGACTTTAGAAGAACACTGTATTACCTTAGCCAATTAGCACCTCTGATGTGCCCATAATACTTGTAGAAATAAGTACCTGACTGATCTTTCCCAGCAATTTACTTTACTGTCATTAACACGGGCCTGTAAAGAGTTCAGGGAATTGCACTTTGCCCTCTTCTGCTCTGTTAAATTACATGAAAGAAAGCTGCAAGACTTTTTAGTTAGCTGCTTATTTTAATTCTCTATTATTTTACAGGAAGAACTCCTGGCACTCTCAAACAGCATTTTGTATTTGCTTTAATTGAAAGGAGGGAGGTGGGGTGTTAAACTGTTAGCAAAAATGTATTTAATTAAAGTTACTATTCGCTACAGAAGTAAAATATTTTCTAACAATATCAGAACAGGTATCTCTCTTACTAGATTTAGTTTTCCCCTTTGCTTAATTCTCACTTTCTTTTCTTTGATGTCATATTTTTGCTTGTCCTTTAGCAGTCATATTTTGGTACGAAGTACCAATTTTCCAGAATAAAAAATAAACCAGAAAAAGCAATAAAAATGACTTCCCAATTCCTGCCACTTTTGACATCCTCTCTGCAAATCATGTGTAGCAAAGCCAGGATAAAGTCCATTTGTTTTGCCTTTACAGATAATTTTACATGTTTCTCTTTACAATGTTCTTCCTTTCTTAGCCTTGGGCCGTTGTTCTTTTCCTTAATGCCATGTTAAGTTGCTCTTTTTCTTGTTTTGCATCATTTACTTCCTGCATATATTGAAAAATGTTTCCTCCCTTTTTCCCTCCCCTAAACCTTACTATAAGATAGTGAAAAAAATTCTTCAGGCATCTGCTTTAGCATATAGCAGAGAATTATGTACACTGAATACCTATAACCAGTGTAGCCCCATGAGCCGCAGCTCCAAAGGAGGGCACAGCCTGAGAGCCACCGTTTGGGCTAGGTCCCCATATAGCGGGTGCTGGGCATATTTGCTGTGTCTTTTAGTCATGATTATTTTTTTTTTCCCCCAGGTTTTGTGGAGATGAGTTGCCAGATGATATCATTAGCACAGGTAATATATTTGCACTCTTTGTGGTTAAAAAAAACACACACACACACACACACACCCCGCAAAAATCCCCTTTTGTCCCTACTTTCTAATAATATGTGGTAGATATCCAAAGACACAATCTCTGCTTCATGGCCAGCATATCACAAACTGCTATTCAAACTGCCAGCATGCTGCTTCATCAATGCAATTCCTCCTAAATAAATGTAAAAAAGTCCCGTTAGCAGAGGAGCAGGGTGCATCCTGCTGGCCTTGCGGCAGTAGTACGCCTGTACATGCCAAGGAGCTTTCACACAGGCGTCTTCACACGGCAGATCTGCAGCCGGTAACTGAGCCCTGCCTACGCTCAGGGTCCTCACGCACCAGTTCTTCCCATTTCAAGAGCGAGGATTAACACTTCCAAAGCCGGTTATAGACATTATTCTGCGTGCGTGTTCAAACAGCAGGTCAAGGTCTGATGACACGTCAATCAAAGCCACTTGTAGCTCTCTCTGCTCAAGCGTCGCAAAGTGGCCGTAGCACGGCTGTCCCGCGGCTGCGTGTGCGAGGGAGCAGCCGCCTTCCCTGAGAGAGTCTGTGGATAGTCTGGGCAGAAACTCACGTTACCACGCTCCAGCCCACGGCTGTAATCAGCAGAAAGAGAACAGCAAAGTTGAATTGTGCCATCCCCGATCTCCCAGTTGGCACGGGCCTGGTGGAGACGAGCAGATGTCGCTCGTGGGAGAGCGATGTAGCAGCCTCCCGCCTGTGTCACCCAGAGATCCACGAGGCTCCGTGCCAGATGTCTTTCACCCACGAAGCGTGACGTTTCACAGGTAGGGTGAAACAGAGCAGCGCTTTAAAGAAATGGAAACGCTTTGCAGAAAGCACTGGGTACAGCAAAACTTTATCAGCCTCTGGGCTCTGCAAACAAAGAAAACTGATGAAAATCTGCCTGGTTTTCCACGGGGCTAATGGAACTGTAATCCTCCCAGGCCACCGCTCGGAAGTAGACAGACCAGGTGGATTGCTCAAAAGATCTCAGAAGCAAGCAAGAAAGAGCGCTTAAAAAATAACTCTGAAATACCACATTCTTATGCCACCCGAAAATGTAACCTTTGGTTTTCTTTTTCTTGTCCCAGGCAATGTTATGACCTTGAAGTTTTTGACAGATGCCTCGGTGACTGCTGGTGGTTTTCAAATTCGATATATGACTATGGACACGCCTTCAAAGTCAAGTGATGGAAAGAATGCAACATCCCAAGGAAAACCAAACTTCTTATCTGGAAAATTTGGTATTATGTGAGCAGAGTAATGAGATACACTCATTAAGAAACATGTTTTAGAACCCACGTCAGATACCTGTTTCTTCAGATAAGACATTTCCTTCATATCTTTCTGATTTTTTATTTTCTGCTTTTATGTAAGTTTTGGTCATAAAGTATACTAGGAAATAAATTATAAAATATACTTACATTAATAATAGAAGACTATTTTTAGATTACAAGTACTGTAAAAATCTGAAGAATTCATTGTTACCAGAGATTTTAAAATTATTTTTCTATATAAAGTGCTCCTTCTCCTCATTTCTTGCACCATTTGAACAAAATTTTTGTGTGACCATTTCAATTATTTTTAAATTTAATATGCTGTTCTACCCTTATTTTCCTTTAGAGTAAGCTTATTCGTAAGATACATAAATTTTTCTTGTGGATGGCCTAGCAGCCACCCATGTAACTGTCTGAAGTCAGAAGACTGGGAAGCAGCGTGAACAGCACAGAATCAATTATATTATCGTCATAGTCTTGTCGTGAGATGAATCAGAAGCTCCTCGATGAATTCTGTCAGCGTTCCCTCTTTCAGAGATGTGTTCAAGTCCTTTTATTTCTCTGATTTCACTTAGTAAAGAATGAAATTAAAGACTTTATAATGATAATAAAACTGGTGAGATGAAGCATCAGAAGAAATTGCTGACCAAGTGCCAGCAAATCCATTCAGAAGATACTGTCAAGATGCTGTATGTTGTTTACACGGGTTTGAAGAAGACTGTACTATTTTGAATTAATGAACATAAATCATTCTCCGTATGTTTTTAACTTCAGTTTAAATTCCTCAGTCTGAAAGAGCATTAAAGCTACCTCTGTTTTAATTGTGTCCAGAGTTTCCAATGAACTGTTTTTATTTCTTGACAACTTTTCAGACTTTGAAACATTTTTCTTGATTTAAGGCAGTAAATAAGTTATAGGAATTTCTTTCTTTAGCTCTGAAAGTTTTCTTGACCCCAGATCTGCTGAAGTCTAATGCCCACTGAGAACCTTCCTGTGAGTTATTTTTTTGTTTCAGGTATTGTGAATTCCTTAGAAAGAGTTTTGCACAAGAGGATCTTAAGCTAATCAGACCCATCTTTGCTTTACTCATTCTAATTCTCAGTTCTTTAAATTTGTTTCATCTTTGAGCTTTTATTGTTGTCATTTTGCTGGGAACATGATCCTGCTTCGTGGCTGTGCTGGAGAACAGTGTTGCAGCTCGTGCGGCAGCTTCTCTCCCTGTCATTTCCGACACTATTCATGCTCCATATGAGCACCAGGAAACAAAGTTCGGATCACTAGGTTCAACAAGATCAAGCTGCACCTAAAATCTGCCGGTGCTTTTTAACCCTGCCTGAATAAACCTGTCTGCATCCTCCTGGTATAAAATGTCATTCCCCTTCTCCAAGTGTTTGTTAACACAGAAACCGCATGAAGAGAACTGTTAACATTTTGTTTATGACCTAAGGTGTTTTTTGGTTGGTTTGGGGTTTTTTTTTTAAATGTTTCTTTAACTGAGAAGCAACAGGTCTTGAACCGATGTGGATCAGAACTCAGGGGTGTACAGGAAATATCCGCCTGTCTGGAAACCCCCACGGAGCCAGAGGGGTGATGCCATTTGGGGAAGAGATTCCTTCCAGAACAGGCACTCCTGCTCAGCATCTGCAGGGCTACGACGATGATGAGGGGACTGGAGCATCTCTCCTACAAGGAGAGGCTGAGGGATCTGGGCTTGTTCGGCCTGGAGGAGAGAAGGCTGAGAGGGGACCTTATATCTTTAGGGTAGGTGTCAGGAGAACGGGGCCAGACTCTTTGCAGTGGTGCCCAGCGACAGGACAAGGGGCAACGGGCACAAACTGAAGCAGAGGAAGTTCCAGCTGAACAGGAGGAAGAACTTCTTCACTCTGAGGGTGTTGCGTTATAAGGGATGGAGTAATTTGGCAGAAAATAAACCCCCTTGCGTTCTAACTCTCCACACCAGAATGGGAGGCTAGGTGCAGCCAGGTTTAAATTCTGAGTGATGTCCAATTTACCACTACCAGTCCAGTCGCGTTTAATACGTATATTAAACAACCACGATTCCGGATACACTAATAGCGGTCTGCACCTTCGGTCCAGTCGTGCTCACGAACTGGCACGGCCGCGCTTAGGGTTCGGTCGCGTTCAGTGCGAAACTGTGACAACTGGCTACTGAAACAGTGCAGTTCTATTTGTGCAACAGGTATATAGGTTTTTTGAATTGCCGGTGATAGTGACTGTCTGCAAGAAAGCACGTGCAAATATGATGTTATTAAGTATAAAAAGCGTGAAATACAGCCTGGCTATAAACGTTAGGGAGTAACTCTCTAGAGAGATTTCTAAGATTCCCGAGAAAAGCGCTTAGTCTGAGTCTCATCCAAGGCGTCCCAAGGGGGGAGAAGCAAGCCTCAGCCCGTCGGCCGGTCCCAGTAGTCAGAGGCAGTCTGAGGTGGAGTGTCCGTTGACTTGCTCACGGTGTTATCTTCTCTGAAAATCCCGTTTCCCTGGCTATTTTTATATCCTTTGTACATTTAAGGTGGAGTTTGAGTGACTGTAGTCATACACAGCTTTTATCATGATTGGTGTAAAATTCTCTCGCTTCACGCTTAAAGGTATAGTTCACAAAAAATCGAGGGTGCAGACTCAAAGAGGGGTGGTCACACCTCGGAGGAAGGTAGCCTTCAGGATGGAGGTGTGTTTTAGTATTAAAATGACATTAAAACGAGCAAAGTTCACGAAAGGACAGCATTTGGCAAGGTTTTGAAAACCTGTTGGCGCAGGGGGCCAGATGAGCTGCTTATCAGTTCTAGAGGACCATCTCTTCCCGCTTTATCATCACGGAGCATGGCCACGGCGTCTCCACCCCGCTCCATCCTCTATGGCCTGTTGCAGGGAGTTGCTGTGTTAGTGGATTCCTCGCATGCCTGCTGCAGCTGTGCCCCATCCTCAGAGCTCCTTTTGACCTTATGCTTTTCCTCAATGGGTGAACAATGCTACGTTTTTCATATAAACTTTCAGATGCAAAACCTTAATTTTACTAATAATTCCACAGAGGGTGTTGGAGGCCTGGAACAGGCTGCCCTGGCTGGGGACTCTCCTTCTCTGGAGAGGCTGAGCAGCGGCCTGGACGCGGCCCGGTGAGGTCTCCCACCCGCAGCCCGCCGATGTCGGCCAGCGCTCGGTGCCGCAGCCGCGGCGCCGAGCGAAGAACCCGGGCGCTTTCCGTTGCGCTCGCTTCCCCCCGCCATTGGGAAACCCCACGCCCGCTCGGGGACCCCCCGTTCGGCAGCCACCGACAAACCGAGCGCGGAACGGCTGCACTGCACGGCGCTCCGGCACGCCCAGAGCTCATTTTCCTGTCACAAATCAACGATCTGTGGGATGCGGGGGTGTCCCCGGCCCGGCGCCGCCTGAGGGGAGCGACAGCCCGCCGGGGGGGGGGGGGGGGGGGGGGGGCGGCGCCCGAAAAGCGCGGGAAGCGATCCATCGCTCCGCGCTCCACCGCGCGCGGAGAAAACGCGTAGCGTCGTTCGATGTCCTCCGGCTCGGCCGCCGTCCCCGCCTCCCCCGCGCTCCCATTGGCTGGGCCGGCGCAGCCCGGGCCCGCGCGCCGCCAGTCCCGCGCGCCGCCATCTTAGCCCGGCAGCTGGGCTCGGGGCCGGCGGCGCTGGGTCGCCCGCTCGCCCGCTGTGCAGCAACACCTCACCACCCACCCCCCGCCCCGCTCCCGCCGCCATGACTGCCCCCGCCGCCCGATCCAGCCTGCAGCCGCTGCTGGAGACCCTGGAGGACCCGGCCGCCCCGCCGGGGGAGCTCACCGACGCGCACCTCACCATCGTCAGGTGAGTGCGGGCCGCCGTCGCCTCATGGCCGCGGGGGCGGCGTGAGGGGAGCGGGGGGGCGCGCGCCGCCTGAGGGGACTGCGCGGCGCCTCGTGCGGGCTTGGCCCCCGGGAGGCCGCGGCGGGGCGGGGAGGGAAGGTTCTGCCCGGGCTGGAGGGGGGGAGGGCTGCGGGGCGCGTGGCCGCGGGCTGGAGATCGCGGGAAGCGTGCGGGCCGGGCGGCGGGGAAGGGAGGGAGGGAGGGAGGGTGGGTCCTTCGGTGTCATCCGGTGTCCTCTCGTGTCTTCTCGTTCTGCATTTCCTGGGGAAGATGCGGAGGTGAGTGAAGGAACGTTGGGAAATAATAACTTTTTCTTAATGAAAAACTTGCATTTCGACTATATTATTAGAAAGGTTAGGTTTTGGTGTGGTTTTCCGGTTTTGGAATGATCCTACCTTAATTGCGTTTTCTTTGTGGAAGGTGCTTGTTAACCATTAAGTTCTGCTTTTACCTGGATCTTTCGAACTTGTTAGCATGTGCCAAGGCACTATCTCTCCGTCAGTGTCTCCCGTGAGTTCCTGGCTTTCAGTTTTGTAGTGATTTTCAAAGCCGTAGCTGCTTAGATGCCAGTGATAACTGATCACACTATAAGATTTTAAACTAACTTAAAGACAATGTTAAGCAGCAACAGATTTGTCAGGTTGCCCTCTGGATGATTGCACTGGATATGGTTGGTTGGTTGCTGTGCGAGACGGATTGTCAAACCAGAATTTTCCTGGAGTGGGGAGCCTGCATTCTAGAAGTGCCTTTGAAGAATGTGCTTTTTAAGCTCATACATTTCTGTGGAAAGTTTATCTAATTTTCAGCAGCCATTTAAAGTTTTCATGTTAACTTTTAATGTTTTTATAAAAAGTTGACAAAAGGTGAAAGACCCTGAATGTGTTTTTATGCCCCATAAGCACAAAATGGGTCATTAGCCACTTCACTTTTTTGGATATATGGGGACGCGTGTTCTTTATAACACATTCTTTTACTGATATGTCAGACAAACTATGTGGTCTCTGCTATTTTTGCTCTTTAACTGCTTCAGTGTTGTGTTTTAGCTTTCTAAGGAAAGGAATGCTTCTACACTAACTAATTAGTTGTGTATTAGAAGTTTAAAGCTAATGACAGTTATAACATGTTTAACCTTTGACTATTTCTTGTTTTCCTTTCTGCTCCCTGAAGTCGCTTGACGGGTGAGGATGGCAAAGTATTCACTGCAGAAGTCAGAAGACACTTTCCTCAACTTTGCAAAGTGTTTAAGGTATGTCTCTTCAATTTTCTACACTTCAGAGAACAAAGATATCTTTCACGTTACTAGAAATTACTACAGGGGAAAAAAAAGATACAGGGTCTTGGATGTGTTCGGGGAGTGTTATGCGGTCAGATCTGATCTGCTAGCCAGAAAAGACACAGTGTGTTCTGTCTGTTTTTAGAAACGCTTTGGGGATTTGGAATATGCAGTAAATGTCAATATTTTTTGAAGATTAAAGACTGTTCTTAGCCATCTTTTTTTCCTTTCTGTTTTAGATGTGTAAAAACAAGTGGAGAGTCAAGTGGTAGTACATAACAAGTGAAGAAGTAAAGAACTTACTTCAGTAAAGATGTCTAAATTACAGAGTGCAAAAATGTCTTCAGAACCTCAGTCTGTTTTCTTGATTTGGAGTGTACGTAGTCAGGAAGGGTTTTTACCTTAGGTGCATTTTTCACCGAGTGTTTGCTTTTGCCAGGTCTCTCTTCACTGAGCAGGACTGTGGGTATTAAGACAATACTTCACTGCTAGTTCCGTAAACCGAGACTTTATATGGGTTTTTTTTTTCAGGCACACATTTCTAGCCAAAACTCAGAGCTAAGCAGTGCAGCATTACAGGCGTTGGGATTCTGCGTTTTTAATTCAAGTATCTCATCTCAATTATCTGGTAAGCAAACAAACTTTAGTGTGGATGCTGGTAACGTGTGTGTGCGTATCACAATTCTTTATGTCTTTGTTGGCATATACTTTAATTTTGACAAAGTTTACTGTTACCAAGTGGCACGGTGGTTTTGTCTCTAGTGTGAACAGTGTGATCAGTTCACTAATTCCACCTTGTACAAAAAAATAATAATTTTTTTTTTTTTGCTGTTATGCTAAATAACTGTTTTACTAACTTCTAGTTTTCCTAAATGCTTTGATAGCTGTTAGGTACTGTGATTAGTTTTGTGGAATTAGTAATCAAAAAAGCAGTGGAAACAGAATGAGGAGCGCTTTTTTTTATTGTAGAATTTGGGTATGTGTAGTAGTGCTTTTCAGTGTTTTCCAACCTTTACCTGGTGATTTCTGGTTGTTACATTAAATCATAGAATCAGAATGGTTGGAAGGGACCGTTAAAGGTCATCTAGTTCAACCCCAAATATTGTGCTGGTAAATATTTCAGATTAAGGTAATTTAAAGTAATCCAAAATCTTACGGCCTACATTCCTAGAAAGTGCAAAATCCCTTCAGCGAAAAGTTTTGCTGCTGAGAACTCAAGGCTATTCGTCAAGGTGAAAACAGTGGATTTAGTGAACAGAGGAGAGCTAATGTCCGAGTTGGCTGGTCCTCAGGAGGTACCTGTTACCTGTTCCAGGGGTCAGGCAGATCCAGTTGCTGTAAGACAGTCGGAAGCTGCTCAGTGTCAGCTGTCTGCGTGTGTGTCTGTCAGCTTGTGTGGTGGTGGAAGGTGCTTCAGCTGAGGTGTCCTGTCGTGGGCTCAGAAGGAAGTGCAGTGCGATCTGGCTGTTGCGTGGTGCCTTGATGGTACAGGAGTCTGTAGTCACTCTTCAAGTGGTAATAACAAATGGCGTAATGTCAGTTGTTCTTTCCTTTTCTGAGAAGTGTTAAAGGCTCCTGGACAAATGTTCTGGAATGACCTTTGTTAGAAAGAAACTTAACCTTGGGCAAGACTGAAGAAAATCGTGTGTGTGGATGTGCAGAGAGCATTTTTTTTTGTGTGACTGCCATTCTGTTAATTGAAATTGATTCTTTCTCTTGGTTCTTCTACTCATTTTCCAGTGTGTCCTGCTTTCCTGTTTTTCTCACAGGAAATCGGGCTAAAGTTTGAGTGAGGCATCTGTAATAATGTCTGTGTGGTCCCTTTCCTTTCCCTCAACTTTTTTTTTAACCAGTTGATACATTATGGTCAATTTTGTTAGAGAATGTCAGGTTTCAGAAATTAGGTCCTGAAAACAGTGGAGAGTCAGGGAGGGAGGACAAAAAGCATATGTACTCTTGGTTGAGGAGTGTATGTAAGCTTACTGTTCTCTGATAGTGAGATCTTTTACCCATGAAGTCCAATTTTGTAAGAAATCAAGCTTTATTAGTTTTGAATTTGAGAGGAATACATGATTTCTCCATCTGCTTTCCTAGTTGCATGTAAATCCTATGTTAGCCTTACTCTTTTTGATGTAATAAGTTTGCTGTTACCTTTTAAAGTTTTACCACACTCTTAAATAACAAAGCCTCTTCGAGACCCTAAAATGAATTTATGTATGTCAGTATAGCAGTGCAATTGACCAGACAAAGTGCTGCTGAATTCATTTGAAATCCAAAATGTTTTTAATAATTAAATATTTAATCTTTATCTGTAGTGTTCTTAGGTAAAATTGTCTTCTGGTTTTATAGTTTCGTGGTTTCTTATGAAGTTAATATACAGATAGTATTAATGTAGTACATATATTTTAATACATTTTAACCTTTTTGGCTAGTTTATTTTGAAAGAAATTTCCAAAAATTGCCAGAAAGTAATGTTTAAGACATTAATTCATGTCTGTTGGAAATTCTAGTTGAATGGATCTTTTGTAACGTTAACTGAGCAAAATGACCTGAAACTTGCTGAGAAGCTGATGAGAATTGCGTGAACAGAATTTGAGTGCTGTGCGTTCTGCTTTCAGCAACTGAAGTACAAGACTTGCTTTCAACGGTGAACAGCGTTGCCGTAAATGCTTCAGACAGAAACACTCGCACTCGGGCACTTTGGGTGATCTCTAAGCAGGCGTTTCCTTCTGAAATTGTTAAAAAGGAGGTAAGTTTCTTCACCTGTTTTTTTTGCTGGTAGCCTGATTTCCTGGGGAGATGAGGCTTGCGCAGTCTCTTGGTTACTCTCCACTCCGGAGCTTTTGAATCTGAAGGTCATTTTGCATCAAATTTGACAGCCACGTATAGGGCCTACGTTCTCAGAAAATTGTAAGGGCAGCTACAGCGGGAAAAGAGCCAAAAAATTACTACTTGTGAGGGAGAAGCTGCAATGTGAGCAATTCTGTTAGATACCAGTGAGGCAGCATAAGGGAGGAATGTTGTGAATACTCCAGTTTGGTCAGATCTGTGACCTGAAGACGAGACGAAGCATAATCCAAACACAGGGCACAGTCCCGAGAAACAAAATTTCATAATTCCAGCTCCTCATAGAAATATTTGTATTTGGGTGCTCACTCTAATGTTCTTCTCTTATTTCCTCAGGTGTCCAGGATTATTTCTACCCTGGAAACGATACTTACTAAAGGAGATGTACAGTCTATGGTGGTTGAATACGAAGCACTGAATGTTATTATACGGTACGTGCACTGCAATGTTAATTTGTTAAAATAGATGCTTAGTTTTTTAGGGAAACTATTGAAACAAAATCTTAATGGCACTAAGTATTCTAAAGAAATTGTTCAATATGTTCAAGACTGTTTGCCTGCAGTGTTTAGTGTTACAGTCAGTAGCACAGAGTCAAATTGTGTGAACCACTGCGTGTGTTTCTGTCTCTTTGCCAGTGGTTCTCCTGAACTGCTTCATTTGCAAACTATTCCATTAATGGTAGTATGACAACCAGTTCTGACACAGGAAGTAGTCAATATTCAGATAAACTTTCATTGCTTTCATTTTTGATGGCTTATTAGGAATTATTTTCACAGTCTCAAGTGCATTTCACAAGTCGTATTCTACATTCTTGTTTTCAGAACCTAGCTGGTTGAGAAATTCTCAGCCATTATATGGCTTTATATTTATAAATGTCGTCTTGGTGCTTTACAGATTTTATGGCCATGCTTCTTACAACACTGTTGAGGGTACTGTTTAATTCCGAAGGTGACTTTTTAGGACCAACGCCCAGAGTGCGTTGTTTTGGTCAGCCGTGCTAGAATAGTCAAATCTTTATCTTTACTTACTATTAATTTAATTTCTTTATTAGTAAATAAATTGAGTTTGTATCTTTACCACTTTTTAATTATTCTCTTAAACTTTTTGCATTTGGTTTGAACTGCAAATCCATTTTAGAGTGGTAGCTAAAGCAGTAATTACTTCCTTATTTTATCTCTATTTTAATACATCCGTTTTCTGTAACAGAGAAGTTGGATGTTATAATTCACTGAATATTTAGCAATTTCTTTTATTTGGCTGATTGTACACAAATTTCTCTTTTGTAAATCTGAGATTCAATAGACAATTGTTTCTGAAAAATTGGACGTTTTGTTAAATAGTTTCTTTTAATTATTTATGTATATATTTATAAATATATGTTTGTTTATATATAAAAATAATTTAATGTGTAGTATAGCAGAACGTACTTGTCGTTAAGAGCAAGAGTTGTACCTGAGAATAAATAGATACAGGGTCTCGGGCTGATTGACAGCAGTGGTAAGACAATGCTGACAGAAGTTAGGCTGCTGACAGATGCAACGGGAAACTGTTCTGTGAAGCAGTGCTTGTCCTCTGGTTTTAGTAACATCCCTTGAAAGGCAGCAGTTTTCCGTAGTGCAGCAAACCCTCTGTAAGCTGTAGTGATGGGCATTTGGCATACCTGCACTAAAGAGGACACTAGCAAAATTCCGTGGCTTGTTCCTACAGGCCAGTTTGGATATATGCCAGGTGCTCCCGTTTCTGAAAGTCTCATTGGCTCCTGCGTGGGATGGTGTAAACACATGGAATTGCATGTCATACTGTGCTCTGACAGCTCAGGAATAGAGGGATAAGCGAAGAACGCTTGACTGGGCTAATGTACATTGAGTCTGTGCAAACCTGTGCTGCTTCAGGGTTTGAGTTGTTTTTCAAAAGCAGGCATATATTGGTTTTGGCACACGTGACCTGTTGGAGCTGGTCTGGATTGCGAAGAACACACAAGGGGTGGTTAATATGCAAACTCTGTACTTGGTCACTGATAAGGAAGTGATGGTATGTTACTTTAAGGCTCTCAATTTGGCTCGTTTGCCCCCAAAATTGTGGTAGAATGGAAAGGACAACTGTGAGTGTCAGTCTGTCTGCCTTTGGAGAGGTTTCTTTGAAATAACACTTTAGCATTGCAGTTGTAAGTGAACTGTCAAAATACAATTATTGAGAATAATGAAAAAATAATGTTTTCAGAATGGTTTCCAGTAAATTGTATGTTGAATTAGAGCGCTTATTGGTGATACTAAGATTATCTTTGGGTGTCTGAGCAGCATATCTTGGAGATTTGTAATGCCTATGTGGTTTTTTTGGCTCTAGCTTAATGGAGCAAACTCCAGCCGAGATGGGAGAAGAGGCTGTGAGGTGGGCAAAAATGATCATTCCTCTGGTCGTCCATTCAGCTCATAAGGTGCAGTTGCGAGGTGCCACTGCACTGGAGATGGGCATGCCACTGCTCCTCCAGAAGCAGCAGGAGGTCGCGGCTGTCACTGAGCACCTCATGACCACAGTAAGTAGAAAGGCTGTGCCTTTTGTCTAGAGACGACAGTAATCGGGGTTGTTGGGTGGCTGGGGGGGGGTAATTTTATTTACAGTCTAGGTAATGGCAGCAAAAAGCTGCTGTGTGTTGACAGACAGCAACTTCTTGATGGTGGCAATTTTGACAGAAAAGTTAATGTAACAACAGTGTAAATATAGGACCACTGTAAAAAAAAAAAGTTTCTGACAAGAATCATTGATCAGGAGAATAACTTGCCATTTTTAAATGACCTTTAAGCACCTGCCTTGATAGCATTAACTCCAACTTTTATTGTCTCGTAAAGAGAATTTGCTTACTGAACTGGAGTCAGCAGAACTTGGTGTGGCAGTAACTCGCATCATCTAGCTTAGCTTCCTGCTCAAAGCAGGACTAGCTTCAAAGTTAAGACCGAGTTGCTCAGGGCCTTGTCAAGTTGAGGTCTGGCTGTGTTAAAGGATGGGAATTGTACAGCCTATCTGGGCAGTTTGTTCCAGTGCTTAACCACCCTCGTGGTAAAAATAGGATTTGCCTTGTTGAAGCTGGTGTCTGTTGCCTCCAGTCCTTTCTTTCAGTATTTCTCTGAAGCAACTGGCTTCTTCCTTGTAATCCAGCTATAAGTAGTGGAAGGCTGCAGCTATATTCCCTCTCACCCCAAGCTAAACGAGCCTAGCTCTTCTGTCATGAGCTCTGTCCCCTAACCATCTTAGTGGTGACCTTCTGCTGGATTCACTCCAGTTTGCCAGCAGCTCGGGTACTTTGGAGCCCACTGTTTGCTACGGTATTCCAGAGGTGATCTGATGAGTACCGTGTAGAGGGGTCAGTTCTCTTGACTTGTTTCTTGTGCTTTTGCTAGTGCAGTCCAGTAGGCAGGAGCACATTCCTGACTTAGCATTAAAATTCTTGTCCCGGACCTCTTTTTCTGCAGAGGCTGTGTAACAGTAGCCTGTGAGTCTCGGTGGGTTTCATTTGTCCTAGATGTAGGACTTTGCCTTGGAATTCTGTGAGGCTTCTGCCAGTCCATTTTTGAAGCTTGTGAAGATCTGTATGAGTGGTAGCCCTGTCCTCCAGCATATCAACCGATGCTTTCCCTGCCGTCATCGTTTGTGTTAAATCATATTGGCCCTTGTCAGTCCTTAGTAAATCACGCCCATAACACGGGCTCTGAACTGCTAACCGCTGGCCTTTGAGCCTAACAGCCCAACCGCACACCTTGTCATCTGACTGACTGGTTTGTGTCTCCCCACTTGGGCTGCAAGGACGCTGGAGAAGACAGTGTCAAAAGCCTTGCCAAAGTTGGATGGGAGAACATCTGCTGCGCTCCCCGCATCTGCAAAGCCAGGCATTGCCTCATAGAGGTCAGATTGGAAAAGCAGGTTTTGCCCGTGGTAAAACTGTGCTGGCTGTTCATAAGAACCTTCTTGTTCTTCCATGTGCCTAGAAATGGCTTCCATGGGAATTTGCTCCATATTTTTTCCACACACGGGAGCAAGATCGGCTGTCTTGTAGTTCCCCAAATCCTCTCTTTTGCATTTAGTTTTGCCCCAAAAATAATTGAAACCAGCCATAAACTTCAAGTATAAGAAGGTAATCAGATGGTAGCAGCGCTTCACTGTTTTACCAGCAAAGGCTACGTGGTACAGAATTAAATCCCTCTAATCTAAAAACAGCATAGTTCCAAGTCGTTTGTGTCTCCAGACGTTGATATGAGTATGTAGTTTTTAGAATACTTTGAATGTATTTCTTGTAGAAATTATGTCTCTTTCTGTCTGCAGAAATTAATTTCAGAACTTCAGAAATTGTTTTCTACAAAAAATGAGACTTACGTGCTAAAATTGTGGCCGCTGTTTGTCAAGTTGCTTGGAAAGGTAAGCAGACAAGCAGCAAGTTTTACAGTCATGAATCCTCAGGGAAGGCGTTTTGACAATGTGTCTTATTTGTGCACTCCTTTATTTTCAGACTCTGCATCGTAGTGGCAGTTTCATCAACTCATTGCTGCAACTGGAGGAACTTGGATTTCGTAGTGGCTCACCAGTGGTAAAGAAAATAGCCTTCATTGCATGGAAGAGTCTAATAGATAATTTTGCTCTAAATCCAGGTAGATTAAAAAAAGTTAACCTGAATTGCTTTGACTACCGTCACTTCACATAATTGGAAGAGAGTTTGGGTTTTTTGCCTTCTGTCTAATAATGGTCAATACTGTGGTACATACGCTACATGTATATCCAGTGGTATCTCTGGTGTACACGTAGTGGTGTGTATGTAAATGGTGGTATATACTGTGTGTATATACATAAGTGAAAGTTACCTCTTTTTAAGTAAAAGTGACAGTTTGATCAGTAATTCTATCTTAATTTTTCTGCTAGGAGAAATGAATAGAATAAAATTAACAAGCCTCTGCTCTGTAATGCCTTAATTGATCCAAACAGCAATGAAATAGTGAGTAAAACAATAACAAAGGATGTTATTATGGACTGTGTGGATTAATTGTACAACGGCAATGCTTCAGGATTCTAGAGATGTGAAAAAAAAGTTGCTTTAAAGGTATAACTGAGACCTGAACAAGTCTTGTAAGTCTAGCCTGTATCGCAACACACAGTATTTATTTTTTACCTTGATTGTGCTTCTCCTTACTGTGTGTCCTGAAGAGGAAGCAAAATGTGGACATTCCTTAGTTTAGCTGAATTGACCTTAAATTGTCATTTTAATTTGGTTCCTATCTGGTCATTTGTTCCGTTGTTTCCCATAAATTAATTAACAAAGGATCAGACTCTCTCAGAAGATAAAATGCATCTCACGATTGTCGTTCATCGTGCCTGTCCAGTAGGGCTGATCAGGATTGCACACTGCCAAAGCAGGCTCCGGCAGCAGTCGCTTACGAGCGCGTGTGGGCGGGTTCTGATGCCGCTGAGCTGGCCAGAAGTTTGTCTCTTCTTTGAACACTTGCATAGGCTTGAGAACTTCTGTCCAGACATGCTGTGCTATCTCTGCTTCAGTGGTGAATGATCATTTGCAGCCTCAGAATACTGTGTTTAAGATTGTTCATCCTCATCCAGCGTTAATCCACGTATGTTAAGCGTTTGGTTTTTCTTTTACTGTGGCAGATAGGAGAGACTACCATAGCAAGCAAGAGTGAATTTCCTTCTGTTTATGTTGGTATTCAGTAGATTTCATTTCAGTCTTGGTATTGGAAAGAAATACTTGCTATTTCCAGCGTTGTTCTAGACAACAATCAGAGCAGTAAAATAATGTGAAAGGTTGGTGCATTTACTCTGTATTTTAGTTTTGCAAATTGTCATTAATTGAATTTTAAGCTAAAATATATTAGGAAAAAATGTAATGGTTTAATAATTTTCCTTTTTTGTTGCTCTGTGTTTTGTGTTGCTTAAAAATTTGCTTTTTTTTGCTCTTCAAGATATATTGTGCAGTGCTAAAAGGCTGAAACTGCTCATGCAGCCACTGAGCTCGATCCATGTGAGAACAGAGGCTTTGGCCCTGACAAAACTGGAGGTCTGGTGGTATTTACTCATGAGGCTGGGACCTCAGCTGCCTGCAAACTTTGAACAGGTAACACCTGAAAATAGTTACAGCATAATGTTGAGTGTGTGAAGCTGTCCCCTCTTTGTTACTGTTCTATACCTGCTTTGGCCTTCTCTAGTTTATTATTAAAATAAAACTGTCTTGAGGAACCAAGTCTGACTTGTGTATTTGTGTGCTGTGCGTGTGTGTGTTTTGTATATGTGTGTGTGTGTGTGTATATAGCAGGAGCACTTGGGACTATAGGTGCAACCTTTAAAGTTCCAGAAGATTTCAGAGCGTATCTGCATGTCATGTGAGCATCTCAGTGAAACTCTCCAATGAGTGCACAGCAGTAGTAAGCACAAGCACATTGTGTAGGGACTGCTTTGTCCTTTCACTGTGCAGTGTATGCTTTGGAAAGTGCTGCAGGAAAACATACTGAAAGGATCACAGGAGTATTTAGAAAGGTGTGTAGAGAGAAAATGATCCAGGTGTTTTATTACCACTGACATTATAACTGGAATGAATATAATGTTTCTCTTAGGCTTCTGGAATTCATTAAATTAAACTTCAGGATGGGAGTAAAGAAAAAAAAATCTTACCTTTTCAGATACAATGCAGTTGCATCATTCTAACAAGAGTTTTTGTTTAATCCAGCTGTTTCTATGTCATGTATCAGTATGCATATTTTATACAGCATGTTAAAAATACTGTTACAAGTACCCAGAAGCTCTGAAACACTGTTGCTGTGAACGACAGTACAGTCTGTGTGATACTTGAAACGTGTGGTTCTCTGTGGCTGGTGGTTTATGTGTGTCATGCCTGTTTTCACTGAGGCTTGATGTCTTTGCAGGTGTGTGTGCCATTAATCCAAAGTACTTTGAGCCTAGATGCTTCTGCTGCATTGCAAGGAACTCCCTCCCGTGCACCAGCCAACCAAAGTTTAGCCTCGGCAACCCCTGTGCAGAAATCAGGTATTAGAGCACAAGCCTGTGTCTGAGTACATTCTAGGTGCAGCACGTAATCTGTTCTATGTAATGTGGTCATGCTTTTTCATTTGCAGTATGTTATTATTGAAAACAGTCATTTTTCTCCCTGCTTGTTGGAGAGCTCGGAGGTAGTGATTTGCCTTGGATAGAATGAGGCTGTTGTAGTCAGTGTTTCAAGTTTACGAAAGTGTGCTAATCAAATTGTGCTGAGGACCAGTTTTAATGCCCTGAATTTTGCAAGGGAGCTTTGATTTGAAACTTAGTTTTTCATGTATTCATTTATGTGCTATTTGCCATTCTGATTTCTACAGCATTTTTAGTTTCTGCTTGAATAGCAACCCAGTGATCATAGTACATCAGTAATTTTGGTACTTTAAATCCGTGTGAAATCACACCGACTTAAGCTTTGCATCTAAACACCTGAGATAAGGAACTGCCTTTTTTTCTCCTCTGTGTGGAAAGCAAGGCAGTCGCAGCCTGTGCAATTCTAGCCTGCTGTGATTAGAAGCCTTGGGGATGCTGTGGAAATGTTGTAGATGTGTAGATCTGCCTTTATTCCCTTTTTAATAAAAAGTTTGTCTTGGTTTCGTGAGATCATAGCTGAGGCTGGCCAAAATGCTTTGCACGTGAGACCTCTTAAACTTGTGTTTGGTGTAAAAGTTCCTAATGGAAACCCTTTCATAGCAGTAGAATTACTGTAGAACTAGTAACTATATAGAGTAGTGTGTAATCTGCTCTATAACCACAACTTCCGTGGAGGCTTTTGTGGCCAAAATAGTCTGGCGTTTGAGACTTTGCAGTCTTTGGAAAGTGTTTATACTTTGCAGATAGACGGTTATGACCGTGATGCTGAACCCTACCTGACAGGAGTGCGTGCTAGATACCTGTCTGGCTGTCAGAAGTCCCTAACGCTAGTCTAGGGTTTGTTCTTATGTTCACTTTGGGGTTTTGGTCTGTTGGATCTTTCCTTTCGCTCGTTTGTGGGTGAAACAGGAGACAATGTCATTTTTCTCCTCTCACGTAGGTCCTTACCCGCTTGTGAGTCCAGTCACACCAAGGATGAACTTGAATTCCAGTACAGCAGGAGTGCTGGTGATTCCTTCCATTCAGCTTTTGGGAATTGAAATGCTGCTGCACTTTGTGATGGGACCAGAAGTTTTAGATTTTGCTAAGCAAAACAAACTTGTACTTAGTTTAGGTATATGAGTTACATTTTTTTGAAGTACTTTTGCGTAATCTGAAATTGCCAGTTTTGTTGGATTTGAAGATGTCTTAGCATGAAATGCTTTAAACATTTAAAACTGTTAGTTGTCATTTAATATTAGAAGTTGTTTTTATGTTAAATGCTGTAAGTACACATATATACTTGATTATTTTTAAGACTTATCTCACCAGCAGGCTGCAAAATAACAGATGTACCAAATATGGTTTTTTGTTCTCCTAGAGCCTCTCCAGTACCCACTGATCAGTAGCCCTTCTTTTTTTTGTAAGCATGCCAGCACACTAATAAACGCGGTTCAGGATGGCTTTATTGCAATTGGAAAAGAAGTTCCAGGTAAGAATTTAGTAGTGAAATTTGATTTCTTTTCTGGAAAATAAAGTGGGGAAGGGAAACCAAAGGAACAATAACCACTCTGTAACATTCCAGTGTTGACATTAAATAGAACTGGTCTGACTTGGTTTGAAAGCGTATGTCAGTTTTGGCTTACATCAAAGTCTGTTGTTCAACACAGTTTGTGTTTTAACTGCCGTTTTGTTTCATGTTTTTATTACAAACTGAAAAAAAATATTATGCTATCTTGTAGATTGTATGCTGAATGTTATATGGAAGGACATAAATGGATATGTAAAAACAGCTATTGAATCAGGTAAAAAGTGTTTGGGTTTTTTTTGAAATTTGTCGTTGCTGACCAATTAGAGGGGTGTTTTTTTAAGACCAGACCTGAAGTAGTATTTGTTGTTGGTAAAACTTGGTTTGGGGCATCATCAGTAGTTGTTTTTGAAGCAACAGCTGATACTTTTTATAATGCCTGTATCTTTGTGTGACAAATATAAAATCATCTGATCCAGTGAGGCTTATCAGGGAAGGTGGAGCAGGTTATGACTGCAGGCATATTGTGTGTAGCAGTAAGACAAAAGCACTTTAACTGCTTTTCTTGCTGAAGAAATCTTTCCATTTCCCCGAAAAATAACCCCACCCCATGTCTTTGGCATTGAGAAATTGAAACATTGTGTGTGACTCAAATTATTGAAAAGTCGTTGACTATGGCTACCTTTTTTCTTGAAATTTTATTTCTTAGTGAAGTATAGTGTCATTACAGATGTATAGAAGTAAATTGTTTCCTATTTTAAAGAAGTGTTCATTAGTCAGTAAAGGTTTTGAAAGTCCACAGTATTCTTAATAATGAAGTCTCTTATTGCAAGATCTAACTGAAAAGTGTAAGAGAAATGAAGTGCATTGCTTGGATGAATGCAGAATTTCACAACTCTTTTTAGCATGTCAAAGTTAAGGTTGTTAATGATACAAAGGTGTTTCCATTTTGCTAATAAAACTTAGGGGTTTTTAGTTAAACATTTGAGTTTCAGTTAAGCTGCTCTGCAGAACAGAGACTTGGTATCCGAATCCATTTTTTATAAAAGTACACAGAATGTTTTTGATCTTACAGTACATTGTATTTAAGTTTTAAATGATGGTCAGAGTAACCACTACTTTGTCCTGCTCTAACTGTAAATACGCTTTATTCTAGGAAATAAGAAAGAAAAGCAAGGGTCGGAAATACTGACTATGTTGCTCCAGGCCTTGAAAAACACCGTTAGATCAAATGCTCTTCCTCTGCAGAAAATACTGGTAAGTTGGGCGGGTTCATCTGTTTTTTAAATCTCTTTTCTTTTTAATGGTCTAGATTCTGATTGGTAGCAGTGTTTTGCATCTAGCTTACCAGAATGGTCTCATTAAGTGAGACAGCTTTTCTGGTGTAAACTGTAAGTTACGAAATCGTGATCAGATGGCATAGTGTTGCTTAAGGGTTTCTTTCTCTAGAAATGTTCTTCAGGTTTACTTTCACAATGGATGTTTTTCTTCTTACTAAGGCAAGCAGTTGTTACAATTTTGCTTTATTTATGGTGTTACTTAAAGTATTTGAGCCCTCAGGAAAAAAAGTATTTACATACGTTTTCTTCTTTTCCCCTACTTAGTCCCTCATTGATATTACAGTTAAGGAATTGCCTCCAAAAGTATTGGGATCACCGGCTTATCAGGTTGCCGATATGGATCTTTTAAATGTAAGTAAAAAAGACTTCGTTCCAGAACTTTGTTTATGCGGAAGTGTATTAGAATGTCATATTTGCACAAACACACAGAGCACTTCATAAGTCATTAGGTCTAGATCGTTCAGGAAACCGTATTAATCCATGTTCCAGAATGCAGACTTTGTCTCCAGCCCTCACTTGTGATAAATAATTTAACTGTCTATAGCTTAAAAGACGTGTGTTGAATGTACTGTAGTAAGGAAAGAGGATTTGTCATGTTCGGGTCATGATTTAAACTGCAGGTTGCAGGTGCTTTGCAAGGAGGCAGCGTAGCCAAACTGCGTAGGACTACTGATACACAGAAGACTGGTGTTTTGGGGAAATGTTCTCGAGTCAACAGAGTGAAGTGCTTTAAGGAAACGTAGAAAGTGTTACTCCTCAGGAAAAGTTAATGCACAGAACAAAGCAGAGAATATCTTGCTGGCATTATTTCAGAACAAGTTCAGAAGTCCTCATTAACTAAAACCTGAACTTACTGGCTGTAGTCCACTGCAGAAAAAGTGGTGGTGTTCGTTAGTAGTGAGAACTACTCGCTTCTGCTTTGGTCCTAATGAGCCGTAACGAGTGCTGTACTGTGTCCTGCATACTGCGTTGGAAGGGAGGAATAGGTGATGGCAACGTAGAAAATAACCACAAAACATAACGTGTAAGACTGAAAATGCACTTTTTTGTGTGTGTGGCTTTTGCTTGGGGTGGAAGCAGACTGAGTAGGAGCACACTACAGTTAGGTTTATTAAAAATGCAAAAGGTAGTTTTAAGACTTGAAGCTGGATGATCATCAGCTCTTCTCCTACATCCGCCAGTAGATGGGGAGAAACTTGCTTGTTCTGCAGCAGTGGAGACAGAGCTTTCTAGCCCATGGAAACAGCTGAACGTTTACATTGCTAGCCAGGGAGTGCATGGAACTCATTTGGGGGCTTTTAAAAGCAGACAGTATCTGTGAGGAGGACCCAGATGTAGCAGAGTAAGTGAATGCTTCAACTCAAGCGAGTAGTAGAAAATTTTGTCTACCAGAATTTGCTTAAGAGGTCAACTCTCAAAATTCCTTTCAGCTTTTTTTCCTGGGTCTTTTGTTTATGTTTGGAGGGTTTTTCTGACTCGGGTACAAGAGTCAGAAGGCAGTTGAAGCTTTAATTGGCAGGTATTAAATGCATTTTGTTAAATGCTGTGATATTAGCAAACCTGAAGCACTTGTGATATCTTTTGGGCAGCCTCTGTTAAAATCTATCTTGCTTAAACCTTGAAATACGCAAATCTTGGGTTGTTCCATCTTGTTCCAGGTACCATAGTAGCACTAATTGCATTATGTACACCTACCATACTGTGTTGTATGTGATGTCAAGGCAGCAATGACTAAGCACTGTAAAAATCACAGCCTTTTCAACAGAAAAGCTTTTTGCTTCAGCCGTAGTACAATTGGTCTTCTGCTGAAGCACCGGGATCTAGCAGAAGCTTAGGTTTACAGCCTTGCCTCTCATTTTTATTTTGAAGTGTTAGAACTGACAAATTTTGGACAATTTCTAATAATTGCAAGTTTCTGGCTTTGAATTAAATACAGTATATAGATACACGTGGAAGCGAGGCAGCAGTTTCATTTGATCAATGTGTATGTTGTTTTGACCTCTTAAATTTCTCTTACAAGGGCACACCAGCTTTGTTCTTAATTCAGCTGCCTTTCCATAATAACCTCTTGGAATGCTGTGTAACAGAGGAGAGGTACGTGGTGGTGTTTGCTTGTAACAAGCTTCCCATGGTGTAAGACTTTGTAGAAGTTTATGCTAACGCCAGCTGAAAGAATTACCTTACCTATTTAACTTTTTTTCCCTAGATTCTTCGTAATTCTAGAAACGCTCGTGGGTTATGTTTTGTCTGGGCCTACATCTCCACTGGCTTTCAGTGAATCTGTGATCTGCATAATTAATCAGAGTGCAAAGCAAGTGGAAAATAAGGAGCATCTATGGAGAATATGGAGTATTGTTGTTAATCCACTAACCGAATGGATTAATCGGGTACAGTGGCTTTTGTTCTCCTCCCCGTCCCCGCCTCCCAAGAAAAACCACAGGAAAGCTTTGTGCTGAGCTTTTATCTTGAAGTATGGTTAGGAATTACGCGGCTTGAAGTGATGGTCGAATTACATAAGCCTTGGTAGTATTAGTGAAACTGCAACTTGTGCAGCGTTTTTTTAAAGTCTCCAACTGGAATATGGACGTGCAGTGCGGTGGGATGAAGGGCAGTAGTGGAGTAGTGATCCAGAGCATGGTTTGAAGTGATTCCAGTCAACAAGAATGATCATTCTCAAGTGTCCAGTAGTATAGTGCTGGGAGTGTTTTTCTCCCCTTTTAAGACTGTGAACGTGTTTATAGATGTGCTTCCACCCTTCTCAGCACAGTCTCACTGCTACAGAGGATGTACACCTGCCCTGCAGGACCTCTTAACGTTTAGATACTAAGGCTTGTTTGCTTTATGTGAAAACATAATAAACACTGAGTTATGATGTTTAGGATGTGATTAGAACAGTGTTTCTTACTAATGTTAGACTGCTTGATTGGAAGCCCCACTGAGAGCTGTATAAAGTGTAATATTTAACAGGTTTTGCCGATGACTTGCTGGAAGTACGTGGACTGTGGTGTGGGAGCTGTTGCACTAATCCTCGTGTAGTCATTATACCGAGAAGTCTTAGAATCTATGAAGAAAGCTATAAGTGCTTTAAGTAGGTTGTTGTCATCACTTATTGCAAATGAAATAAGTAAAATATACATAAGATTTTCTAACTGATTGTTTTTGGTCTTGGAATTAACTTATCTTGGAATTAAGAAACAGTGCTTTTTATCTCTCTAAATAGTAGGATCAGCTTGAACTCTTGACAGAACTGAGCGTAGCTAATTTCAAACTGCCACTGGCAATTTAGCTTGCACGGATTTTGTGTCCAAAATAAATGTATTCAGAACAACCTTATTTGTCATCCAAATTTTGCAGCTTCCTTGACCACAAAATTGTTTTCTCGTTGCAGACTAACGAAGTAAATCAGGGTGATGCACTGGAACACAACTTCAATGCTGTCTATAGTGCATTGTTGCTACCAGTATCACACATCTTCCCCGTTCAGGAATTTCCACAGGTAACAGTGAATGCATAGTGTTGCTTAGAAACAAAATGGGTTTTATAAAAACTATAAAGTATTATCTGATAATCTCAGAGTATTAGCTACCAATATTTACATACATTGGACCACTGCTCGAGGGTTGGAATTCTGGAGTTACATAGGTTTTGATAGAAGAAGAAAACTTAAAGCAAGTTTTTTATCTCTCTGCACAGACACTGATATTTATAAACCTTTTTTTTTTCTGTTGTTAAAGCCAACTATGAAATCCTTGTTGCGCACTTGGTCAGACCTGTATAGAGCATTTGCTCGCTGTGCTGCTTTAGTTGCAACAGCAGAAGAAAACCTATGCTGTGAAGAACTTTGTGCCAAAATAATATCTGGGCTAGAAGGTGAAACTCCAGTAGTGAGTATAAACCAGCGATACTGAACTATATAAGTACTTTAGCAGATATATATTTAAACTAGATATAAGAACCTATTGTAAACTCTAATGTACTGCTTTCTGTAACTTAAAGTGTTTTGGGTGAGACGTAGATAAAACTGTAACAAAATTGTTTTTGCTAACAGGATTTGGAGTTAATCTAGAAACAGATTGAAAGAGGAGAGTAAAAATAATTATAAAGCTTAAATATCAAAATTGGCGGTTAAGCACTCTTTGGATTTGTCTTCTAACTGTTTAAGTAATACTGGTTTGGTGAATGTTGTCATCATGGTAGATGTGATTTGTCCGCTGGAAATGTGCGTGTATATATAAAGTAATGTCAGGTTGAATTAACAGATACCACAAAACCAGGCATTTTGATTAGGAAGGTGGGTAGAGGAGCACTGTAGCATTCAGAGGGCATCATTTTGCCGTGTTCCTGGTACTGTCAACCTTGGACACTAAAATTATAAAGACTTTACTTGTAAAGCTTTATAAAAGAGAAAGCTTTCGCAAGAGGAAGCCTTTACATTCCCTGTCTTGGCTGCTAGCAAGCCCATGTCATGTGGGGAGTTGACTGTCTTTTGAAAAGATACCATGAAAGGAACAAATGAAAAACAGATGAGAAAGACAAATGGAATCTGAAAACATGGAATTTGGAGGATTACATCAGTATACCTTCCTTCGGGTGCTGCTGTATCCTGATGCTAAACTTCAATTTTCAAAAAATAATAATTATTAAACAAGCCAAAGTTAAACAATTTAGAGCTTCACTATGTAAGTTATATTGAAACTAAACTGTGGGGTTTTTTTCTTTGGCCCACAATGTCAGTGTTCCTTTTAAAAACAAGTTTGTTTTTTTTTTTATTTAGAAGAATTTGTTATGGATTGGGGGAGAAAAACAGCTTGACCCATCTCTCTATGTACTAGAAATCAATTGTGCTTCCTGAATGTTAATGACAACCGTGGTGTTGTACCTACAGTGATTTTTCTGAAAATCGGGCTTTGTACAGTACACACACTGACATCTGGTACCAGGTTCTGCTAGACAGCTAGTACCTTGAACCGTAGTGCTTTTGATGCATCTTCTTAAATCTAACGCCTCCTTACAGCTGCCTCTGGTTCTGCTGCTTTAGGTAGTGCACGTGCTTATGTTCTATTTGCGTAGAACAGGGAGGCTCAATTTTCAGCTTTGTAAATGTGTGTATTTTAAAATGTAATGTGATCTAGATCGAGTCTTACCTGATAATGCAGACAAATTTCATCTGCTTTTAAATTCAAAAGCTGTTTGCATTGCTTTTCTGAATGGCCAAGGTGGTTTTTTTCTGTCACTGTTGCCCTTCCGGGCTTTGCTGATGACCTCTGTTTCCTCCTCAGATGTTGCCAATGATGGATCGTCTCACCCATATTATATCAGTTATGGTTGACTGCATCAACTTTGCACCATATGGTACTAAATATCAGCCAAAACATAGATGTAAGAAAATACTTGAATATTGGGGTTTTCAGTGTCTTTCTTCCAGAGCTGATTGAAAATTAGAGTTGCTGTAGATGCAGAAGTGATGACTGTAGGGTATTGGTGGTCTGTACGTGCTATGCGTACTGTCTAGGCACTGAAGGGATTGACAAAAAAGATCATAAAAAGGAACTAAAAATATCAGCCAGTATGCATAGCTGAGTATCGCATCTCTTCTATTTGTTGAGCAGTTGAGTAGTTTCTGCATAGCCTGACAAAATACATCTGAAATTCATGTAAACGTTGAGGCCGCTTTACTTTTCACTTCACTGTGAAACACTGCTGGTTTCTGTAGTTGTATTTGACATTTTGGCTATAATTTCTTTTTTTTTGGCATGTGAAATCTGCTGCTTTTGCTTTGTTCAGATGTAATCTGAAGTAATGATGCTTGGTCATAATCCACAGACTAGAATTATACAATACGTGCCTAAAACTGGTGATGAACTCTTAATGTAACATTTGAAAGGCTACTGCTCCTGAAACTGCTTTGCATAAAATAGTCAGGAATGGGTTTAACAGAATACAGGAGGTCATTGTATGCAATATGTTCTTTGTTCCATTTCCCGATTCCATTTACAACTTAAAGCTGAAAAAATGATTTACAAAATGAGGTTTTTTACAATTTCTTTTCCCATATGAATTTGTTAAAGTGGTAAGACATTGTGTTGGACTGCTGAAAGCATGAAATGCTTTAATGGGAAATGTCTGTGAGAAAAAACATGATGGAAGCTTCACTTGCAAATAAACAAACAAATAACCCCTTCGCTCCTCCACCTGTGCCAGAATTTATGCGTATCAGCTGGTATCGCTAGTGTGGTTGCGTGTTGGTTAGGGAAAAAAATCCTAATTTTTTTTTTTTCTTCTAATGTTAGCTCCACAGACACCTACAGATTGGTCTAAGAAGAAAAAGGAACCCCTGGGAAAGCTTGCCTCCCTATTTAAACTCCTGGTGATGTTACTAAACTCTTTCCATGTGTTCAGTTCCAAAGAAATCTTTTCAGAAACATTGGTCTCTGTTGGTCCTTCAATTATTGCTATTCTTCACAACATCATCAGCCACGTTTCATTGCCTTCAGTGATTGGGACTATGTTTGCAATTTTTTCAAAACCCCTGGCAGTGTTTTATGAAAAAACAAAGTGAGTATTTTAAGAATGGTTGGAAAACTGGATTCCTTGTATTGCTGCATATCGGTGAAATTTTGTGTGGTCGCTGGCAAGCAACGTATTTAAATATTGCTGAGGGGTTTCAAAGCTTTGGCACTAATGGTAAGAAATTTCAACTCCTGCCAAGTCTCTCGCCTTTGAGGGCATTGTGTATTTTGCTAAATTCAGCCTAGCTAGCAGGTCCTGGTTTTTGTAGTGCACCCCAGCACTGCAAAAAGAACGGGTCTCTCGGGCAGTCGCTGCGAACTTGCGGGTTTCCACAATTGCTGCATAAAAATGGGGGTGCAGTGACAGAGGGGGTGTTGTCCCTGTGCAAAGGGGGCTGCCAGGAGGGGCCTGACCCACACGTTGCAGCATGCTGCCTCGGAGCCCACCGCCGAGTGTCGGTGGGATTCAAAATACCACACGTGTGAGCAGCGGTCTCTGTCGTCATCCTTTCCTTTAGAAATAAAACCACACCTACCCAGTCATACGTGGCAGGGAACCTGTAGGACTTCTGAAAGCTTGGTATTGAAAATTGTTTCCTTAGAGGGAACGTATTCGCATCTCTGCGAGACTAAAGTGTTTGGTTTCCACCTGCTGCTCATTTTTGCTGCAGTGAAGACATCTATTAACAGTAATTCGTTTTCTAGTGGGCAGGAACCGTGCAACGTTTTGTAGGAAATAGAGAAATCGTAGTAAGCTGAAGCACACTAAAATCCTTCAAGTTTTTAAGCAGAGGGAAGTACTGAGAAATACTTCGTGGTTGCTCTGCGCAGTGTTTCTTGTCTGTGGATTTGCTTTTTTATTTTTTCTGTTGCTGTAGGCTTGTCTTCCCCAGCCACGATGGGATTATGGGGGGCTTGGCGGGCGGGGGCTGGCAGGGACTTGTCGCTGCGTTGCCGGTGGTGCCAGAGCTGTACTCTGCTCAGGATGAGGGAAAGAAACGGAGTGCGGCTCTGAGCCTTTTGGGGGGAGGGCAGATGGGAGAGGGTGCTGCCAGTCAGCCCGAGAGCGCTTTCTTGAAGCTTTTGTTAAAACTTGGAGCAGGACTGCTATCGCCAATCTAAAATTGATCAGGAGTCCCTGTCTCAGAAGCAAGGATCCACTTGTTGCTATGTGGGGTCAAGTTGAACACCACCTTTCTGTCTCCCAGCTCATCTGCCTTTGTTTGAGCATTGTCTTTATTAGAATTGCCTGTTAAAAAGCAGAACGGAGTGTTGGATATGTATTTTAAAGGCATCTGCAAGCAAATAGAAGGTTGGAGGTCACAGGCTGATAAAATGAATTACTAAATGCAGGTTTCTCGCATTTTGTGGGATGGTGTATGTAGGGATTTATTTACATGAAATTGCTTGGTTTAGGTGGTACTTCAGCTTTTTGATGCAAATATTTGTGGGGCCTGGGAAATCTGTTTGGGGAGAGGGTTAAGAGCCATGCAAAGAAGGCAGCTGGAAGCTACTTCATAAGAAAACCTGTAAGTCTGTACTAATTGCTACTGACCTTTCCATTAGTTTCTCTTAAAGTTAGCGTGCAAGTCAGTGGGGGTTAAAGGGCAGTCGTACTGGAAACTACTGATGTCAGGCAATATTGGAATCGCCCGATGGGAGACTCGTTTCACAACATTATTTCATCAAGTTGTATGCTAGAACTAGTGTGCAGTGCTGGAGTGCATTATGTGTTGAATTCTTATGCTTGGGACAAATGGGACAGCAAAATGTAACTTTTTTTGTTTGTTTCAGCAGGCTTGCTGATGTATCTAAAGTATACAGTCATCTGAACAACAAGGTAAACTTGCTAGAGAAGTAGCTGGGGTTTGGGAAAATGTGTGACACGAGTTTTGCCATTCATCCTGTATTCTAAAAAAATCTCAAAAATGTAATGAAGGTAGAGATTTAATTTTTAAGCGATTTATTTTTTACTAAAAAGGTAGCTGAGGGGAGGAGCACTAGTGTAGCTATTAGACTTTGATGTGGTGTGATGTTTTAAGCTTGTTTATTCAGGCCATACTATTTTATGGGATAATAATGCTTTAACATTTAAATAGTCAATATGTGCGGTATTTGAATTAAAAAAACCCCTACTGTTTCTTCTCTCCCTCAGCTTGAAAAACTACTGGCCGAGATTATCCTGTGTTTGCAGTCTCACTGCACCGGCTCTTACGACAGTGAACTGCTGGAGCAGCTTTCGCCGTTGCTCTGTGTGGTATTTCAGCACAAGAGCAAACAGATCCGCAACCAGTGCGCCCACTTCTGGAACGCGACCTTCGCTAAGACTGCATCGTTAACGTATCCAGAAGAGTTAAAGTAAGATACATTGTTATATTTACATATTTTTAAAGGAAGAGATCTCAGGTTATGTACAAATGAATTGGTATTGTTCTGTTTACTATTTATATTCCACTTTTTGTGCAAGCTGAGATACCTGCTGGTCTTATTGTGTACCTCTCCCTCCCCCCCAATCTCCATAAGCTTAAATTCTTTTTTGTTGAGCAGATCTGTGTTAAGCCAAGCCAAAAAGAAAATTCCACTCTTGCTGCCTGGTTTTGAAAGCATTGAGATAGCCGAAGAATGCAGCGGCCCCTTCTCTGATGCGGTAAATATTTTGTTGCCCCCAGTGGCTGCTTTGCTGTGTGTAACTCCAGGGGAATTGTGCAGAAGGTAGCGGGAGGGTCAGTTTTAATTTTCACTGCAACTGGCCTGTGCATGCTTTGTGTCTGGAATGATAAACTGTACTGGGTAAGCACTGTCAAAAGACTGACCCGGTTCTTAACAGTTTATGCATTTTAAATTTGGGTTCTACTAGCTTGTTTGAAATAATTGATTTATTTTTTTTTTAAGTTGTCCTCTACTTAATTTAGAGGAAAATGAGAATGCAGGACAGTTCAGTTGTATTAATTTCTACATCTCGGGATGGGTTTGTGAGCTTGGAGTTTCTTCATACAACATACTCAGTGTATTTTTATTTGAATAGATGGAAAGTTCACAGCTGGGTGCAAAGATAAGTGGAATGGAAGTAAAGTTGGGTCAGAAACGGAACTCTATATTGGCACAGACGAGCGAACCGAAAAATGAAGTAAAAGACAAGTCCAGCAATGTGCACGTAACACCTGCAAAGGTAAGAGTGTTCAGAGAGGTGAGTTCTGCAGCAGAACATCTCGTATGCTGCTGTAAACTATCAGAAAAATTAATTAATTCTGTGATGCTGAAGTATTTTTCTTTCAAACTGACACTGTATAGCACACTTCAATTAAGTATTCCCTTTAAAATTCTCTGCTGAGTTTACAGATTGCCGAGTTTTAAGGAGGGGTCATGGAAGGCTGCGTGATGGATGGGGGGAGTGGTGACCAGATACCAAACTCACGGCCTGGCCTGGTGGCAGGCTGCGACGGATTCGGGTGTTCTGGTGGCTCTGTGCTGTGGCAGAGCGGTGCTGCCTGCTCCAGCCCGTCGCATGCACCAGGGAGAGAAGGGTGGTGTGTTCTTAGGGAATCGCTGATGTAGGAAACAACAGTAAATGGTAATCCTCAGGAGAGCCGAGGTACCTTCACCTGTGACAGGCTTTGAAGGCCGAGATGCTAAAGGAAGCGCAGAAGCTGACTTGGGGGTGCGGAGGAGGGCTTGCAGAATCTCTCCTAGGTGCTAACGTTGGGGGGGAAAAACATCACTCGTGAAGAAACTCAGCACCTGCTGAGGGATCTGTGCTGATCAGTGAGCCGAAAGAACTGCGGTGGTTTGGGAACTGTTGCGTTTAGGGTGGCTGTACCTGAGCTATGAAAACACTTTCAATTCCTCTGTTTGTTTCTAATCCAGTGGTGGTTTGCTTTCTTTTTTCCTTTCTGTAGTTGAAACTAGAGTTTTCATCTTCAAAGACTACAAGCGGGATGCTCTTGGAAGAGGAGAGATCTGTTGATTTTGTGTTTATTCCTCCAGAAACAAAAGCAAGAATATTGACAGAACATCAAAAAGAAGTGCTCAGGTCAAAGAGGTCTGTAGTTTATTCTGGTTTAAACTTACTGTGAGAGGTCATTACACTTCAGTACGTCAGAGTGACGTAACTTCGATTCCAGTGTCGCAGACTACTATAGGTAACTAAGTCGTACTTTTCCATACAAATTGTAAAGGTTAAAGCTAACAAAGTTCATTGCTTTACTATTTTAAAGCAACCAAATAATTCTCTGATCTGCATTTCCTATTTTGTTTAAATATACTGTTACCTGTTTGGAATTTGGTAATTTGCAGTTTACATTTTTTACTTCACAACACTCACTTGCAGTGAAATGGAAAATGCCATTTTCCTGAAATCTTTGAAATGAAAGGGTGTTTTTAGTGGAAGGAAAGACTTCTAAATTAGAAGTCTTGCATCGACAGCATATCAGAAATTAGGATATTCCTAAGACTCACTGTTTTTCCAAGGGAATTTTTAGAATTCTCCTCTTTTTAATGTAAGAAGATAATACTGGGGTATTTTCTGTACTCAGGCAGCAAAATCTGCAGTATAAGCGAAATTTGTGTGCATTGGTGCTTGACAGGAACTCAGCTGGATTATACAGTTAGCATGTGCTGATGAATTCTTTGCGGAGGGGGATTCCAATCACAGATTTTTTTCCCCAAAAGCACGTTTGAAATTAAAAAAAGATTTAATACAACTGAAAACGGTCTCTTGAAATAAGGGGATGAATGATGCTCTGCGTGTGCTCCGCAGTTTGCTGGGCCAGCTGGAGTGTGAGGTGGTAGCTGCTGGTTGCAATATTGCGTCTTTTTGGCCCAGAATGGGACGTGGAGCTGGGGTCACCAGGTCTCCTGGTGCTTCGCCCAGGCTGCCCTGCCCTGTGTGCAGCAGCCCTTGCTTGGATGCATGCGGCGGTTGGAGCGGTCGTGAGAGTTTCAGTCCACTTCATTAGAAGTATCCGCTCGCCTGTGAGGAATGCGTTGTGCTACCCTATCCTTTCTTTTATTTAAAAAAAAAAGTCTGACTTGCCATTTCTGGGTTTGTTTTAGAGTTGATATTCCTGCTATGTACAACAATTTGGACGCATCAGAAGATACTACCTTGTTCTCTCAGTACACCCAAAGCCAGGAAGAGTCTTTGTAAGTAGAGGCGGCCAGTATATACGTTAAAGGCGCTCCCTTTTTCTGCTGCACTTCTAATCTAAGTAATTTCTATTTTAGGGAAAAATCATCTTTAATAGAAAATGCCAAAGAAGATACTACAGAGAAGCCTGAGGTAATTTCTTGTTGTCTAACTGTAATTAAGATAATCGGAATTATAACCATTCCAGCGATGTTGTCTTCATAGTAGCACCTCCGGTAATTAATGGCAGAACTCTTTGATTACTGGCTATGATATGGTTTTAAGATTGATTTGGAAACTCTTAGGGGGTTGGACTAGATGACCCACAGAGGTCCCTTCCAGCCCCAAACATTCTATGATTCTGTGTGATTCTTCAAGCAGAAAAATGCACCCCCAAATGTGTCAGCTCACAGGAGTAATTTCCTTCCTCTGCATTGATTAATCTGTAAAACTCTTGAGCATATCTTTGTTTCCTTGGGCTTCCCCAGGTATTTGTCACACCTGAATAATGCTGACACAGGCTCCGCGACTGTGGAACACGCTGATAGCTTTCGGGGTTTGAATTTCGTTCTCATCACCAGCTTTGAATTTAATACCAATGCACAGTTCTTGGTGCTGTGTTCTGCTTTGTGTATTTACCCTGGAAAGGGCCCATCATTAAGCATTTTCACTTAATTTCCAAATGGGAGGATTTACATAATTAGTTCTAGTGTGGCTGTATTTAAGCTTTGTTGCACGGCTACAGACATCGCAGGGACCGATAGGTCTGTTGTGTAGTGGTGCTGCTCGGAGAAGAGTTTAATCGCGTGGCTTTGCGTTAGGGATCGCGCCACTGCTGGCTGCTTTTCCCCAACACCTTTTTGCCCTAGCAGTGCATTTGGTATGCGTCCTGATTTTCTGGACTATTCACTTTCTTAATGCCTTGATTTCTACCTTTCTCTAGTGGACCGTGCTTTTAAACAGCTTGGCTGTGTTTCCACGTTCTGAACTGCTTTTGGATGAAGCTGTAAGGGCTGGAGGAGGATTAAATAGTAGATTTTTTGGGGGAAAAAAATATTTATAAATCCTAAATATAGATCTGTTCGCTTTTGGAGAGGAGTTGGCTAAGCAGCTGGCTTAGCTGTAGTGCTGAACAGAGAGTAGGTAAAATACAGCTGATTTTTCATAAAAACTGTTTTACTAGCAGGTTTGTTAATCTCTCTTGAAAAACGTAAATAAAGCGTTCATGCAGGTCTTTGTGTTTTGAGATTATATGACTTCCTAAAAAAAAAATAAATCTTTAATAACTACCGAAGGACAGATCATAAAATAATTTGAAGGAAGGGTGGTTTGAAAATCTTGTGGGTGTGTTGGTTTCTGTTCTACCTGAGCTGGTTTTTTATAATCTATTCATGGCAAAACTACAATACTTTGGTGTTGATATTTTTTGGACAGGAAGAAAACGCAGAGAGTGAAGGCTGCACCAACAGAGAGGACTGCAAATCAGATTATCCTCCTGAGAATGCTGCCTGCGTGGAAAAGTCCTCTGTTACTCACGTCGAGGAGAGCTCAGCGGCAGACGGTGGGGGAGAGCCAAAAAGGGATGGAGCTGAACTGGTCCGGGAGGAGCCATCAACGGGAGAGAGACTGGAAAACAGTACTGTGGAAACGGCTTCCAGTGAGCGCTCCGTCGGGAATGAAAACACTTCGAATGTCAGCAACAGTTCAACGTCAAGCGACGTGATTTCCGGGACACCGCAGCCTGCAAGCCGGCGGCAGTCCTTCATTACTTTGGAGAAATTCGGTAGCTCGGAGAACAGACCCTTCAGCCTTTCGACATTAGGCGGTTTCTCGGAGACGTCGGGGAGTGCTTCTGTGGCAGGGAACCAGGAAGATACAAATGTGGACAAGACTAGTGCCAAACCAGAAAAACCTGGAGAAGAAAATAAGAAGGCTCCAAAACCGGAGTCTGAGCAGATACTTACTGCAATACGAAAGCTAACTCGCAGGCAGAGTAAAATGGAGCACCAAGGCAATAAGCAGTCCAAGCTGTTAATTAGGTCAGAGCAAGAGAAAAGCGCGCTGGACTCTTCTGCTTCCAGCAGTATGGAAAGTAGTCCCGAACTGTCTTCTACAGTAGAAGGTGTGGAACATGTTCTTCTTGCTCAGTCCCAAGTTCTCTGTTCTACAGAAGTCGAAATGAAGAAAGTTGGAGATACGATAGCAGACATAGACAGGGTCCAGGCATTAGATACGGATTCTAAAGAAAACACGCCCCCAGAGACGGCCGTGTCATCCGAGCAGGTAGCAGGCGATGACAGTCAGGTTCCACACGTGTCTTCTAACCAGAAGATACTAAGACGTTCTTCGAGGCGACGGTCAGAAGCTGTAGAAGGTACAGCAGGTAGTCAAGATAAGGAAGATGGCCATGAAAAGAGAGACAGACGTAAAGAAGACGAGAAATGTGGGCCAAAGAAGGTGCCGCTGGCTAAAGACGATGTATCCCAAAAGCCAAGAGCAGTTTCTGAGAAAACCACAGAAAATGCACATAAAAAGGAAAGCAGCCTTCCGGAGAGAGCTGCTGCAGAGGACTTGAGCTCAAAGGAGTCTCCTGCCTTGGGGGGCCTTGACGAGGAAGCGAACAGAAGCGCTAGGAGGTCTGAAGATAACCTGAAGACTGCCACGGAAGGACAAGGCTGCAGCTCGAGTACAGCAGGTCAGAAGAAGATGGAACGACCCCGATACCACACGAGAAGAGCTTCGCAGGGATTGCTCTCCAGCATCGAAAATTCAGAGGCTGATGGCTCCGAGACCAAGGAGGAAAGCACACGGAAGAAAAGGTCTGCAAAAGTGAGAAGTAGAAGTGATTCTGCTGATGGCAAACTGAAAGATCCACAGCCGGGAAGCCGTAGCCATGAGGCGGCGTCCCAAGGAAACGAAACTAAGCATGTGTTGGAGACAAACAAAGGTGAACTAAGCTGTGAAGCCAGCACGGATACTGCGTTGACATCTGAACCACATGACCTGAAAAACCAGGGAATTCCCACGGATGCTGGCGAAGCTGTGGGATCTGCCAGGCCCAGGAGGTCACCTGACGCACAGAACACCAGTGGGGAGCAAAACAAGAGCAGTACATGGATGGAATCCTTCACCAAGCCATGTACGTCTGATCAAGGTTTGAAAGCAGCAGAGGAAAATACGCCCGTTGAGAAGCAAGCAAATGTAGAAGACCATTCAGCGGTTCTGCCTGAACGTGTACCAGGAGCAAACGCTGCCAGTGGTGATTCTTCCTCTTTGCAAACACCCGAGTGTCAGCACAAAAGAAGCAAAAGGATGAGAAGACCGAAGAACTGCGATTGCTGTTGTAAAAAGTCAAAGCAGCAAGTAACAATGTCACTCGCTAAATTGAAAAATGAGATCACTCATGAACTGAACGAGCCCCAGACCACCCCGGTTCAGGCGTCTCTGAATACAGCGGAGACGTCTGGTAATTCAAATTTTGACGAGAGCTTGTCCATGGCACCTTGTGCCATGAGCACGCCGTTGCATCCTCCCAAGGAACCCAGCGCGTTGAACTTGGAAAGAGAGAGAACGTCTGAGGATAACTATGCTCAGGGAAGCGGTGGTGCAGTGGAGGAGGATCTAGAGAGTCCCGAGTGTGTAGCAGGTGACGTTAATGACTCCATGGCGGAAATGAAAGAACCCGCTGATCAGAGCGACCGGACCGAGGCCTGTGTGTCCGAGTGTGTTTCGGGTGAGCCTGTTGACAGCTGTCTGGCTGCAGAGAACCACAGCGAAGAACCAGCAGCTATAAAAAAGGAAGAAGTAAGTCAGAATGGACAACAGGAAGAGATACCCGAGGCACTGACCGTTGTTAGCAAGCCTGAGCAAAACCAGGTGAATGAGCTAGAAAGCAGTCGGGATGACGAAGAAGCAGCTGAGAATACTGGAGGAGAAACTTCCATTAGTCAAGATAAAGAGGTGAAGGAGGAATTGGTGGAAGCTGAAATTACAGTGCCTGAAAACGTGGCCTTGGAGAAAGAAGAAGCAGTAGAAAATAACAACGTGCATTCACCTCAGAAGCTAGAAGGTCATGATTCTTTAGCGTTAGTTAACGAGAGCCCTAATGGTATGCAGGCACGCTGCACGTGGTCTCCTTCAGCTTCTCCGTCCACTAGTATTTTAAAGAGAGGCGCAAAAAGAAACCAGGATGATGATTCCCTGTCACCCGCTAATAAGGTATCGTGATGGCATTCATTCTGTGACACTCCAATGCATGCAGTTCGTAACTGGGGTGTGTAATGTGTCTGTAGCGTAACGAGTTCCAAATATGTTGAATTACTGTTTTTATTGTAAGTGCTCTTATGCTGAAGCCTGACAGGTTTCTTCCTGGAATGTGCAAGCGCTGACAGGCTTGTGTTATGGGGGTTTTTGGGGTGGGGAGTTTCATTTTTTGAAACAGAGCGCCAAAGCCTAATCTGCTGCCGGGGTTGCGGTGCAGCAGATGCGACTGCAAAACCACTCTAGACGCAGCCGGGGTCTTCCCACTGCGCTTTGAGCAGCTTTGTACGAAATGCATTGAATGTTTCCTTCAACAATATGAAGGCACAGTTTCTGTCCTTGGGTGAAACACGGTCTGTGTCATTCCAGAGCTTTAATGACTTGACTTCAAGACTTTATTTCAACCCGAGCTGTTTTGTCTCCTCAGACTTACTTCACCAGCCTGTGGTGGTTTGAGTTCATGCTGTAAAAACTCCTTCTCTCTAACAGATTCGTCGGGTCTCTTTTGCAAATCCCATCTATCAAGAAGGACTGGCGGATGACATAGATAGGAGAAGCCCTGTTGTTAGATCCCATTCTTCTTCACCCTCTTCCCGGAGTCTTAAGACTTTATCTAATATTCAGACTAAGGTAAATCCTGCTATGTATGTTACGTGTGCCGTAAGTAGTTGTGTTGCTTGTTTATCGTAGCTGACATCGCTTTAGTGTATGTTCATAGCCACTTGCCAACAATTGTAAGAGCAGAGGTCAGTAAGTGTAACAGATAGTTGTAAGTGCGTTAGCCAGACTCGTTCTGTTACTCTGAGGGCTAGCTAGCGAGACTCTTACACGTAACTGAATTCCTGCAATCCTGAGAGATATTTTTTCCTCTTTTTCTACCCAGCATATTACCACTCCAACCAAAGGATTTCTGTCCCCAGGATCTCGTAACGCTAAATTTAAGAGCTCAAAGAAGTGTTTAGTAAGAAGTGCTTTGGTTCATGTATCTCTTCTATTTTTTTTCCTGTATTCACTTGTGTGATAGTTAATTTAATAACTTTTCTGTATTATTCAAGATTACGGAAATGGCCAAGGAGTCGCTGCCGTGCCCCACGGAGTGCGTGTACCCTGCCCTCGCTGGCTGCAAAGCACCGGTTGATGTCATTCTGCCTCAGATTACGTCAAACATCTGGTAAGTGGAGTGCTGCTGTGGAAGATGACGTGATAGAAACGGGATTCTTACTGAGCCTACACAACCAAATTTTCTGATGCAAAATGTGAGGACTTCAAGACATCCTTTGCCAAATTTTTTTTTAAAGGGGGGAGGTTGGTTTAATGAGACTTAACTTGAATAATTTCAAGTTGCCTTTTTTGTAAGACTATGAAGAGCTGGCACCCAGGAACAGAGGGAGCCTTCTCCATCGCATGTGGCAGAGCAGACTGATCTTACTGATCTGTGACGAAGCAGTTGGAGCTCTCTGTGTACTAAAGGGGAAGTGGGATTTTGAAAAAAAAAATTCCTATTTCAAAGGCTCAGCGATTTTGTTTCCGATCTGAATTTTGGTAACTTGTCACAACAAACTACAGACGCGCAGTGGGAGCTGCTCCGAGCGGCCTTCTCCAGCGCGCTCGGCTCCTCTGCGTCTGGTACGTACGCGTGGGCTCTGGAGTGCCGTTGTCTGGTGGATGAACTGCAGAAACGCGTGCTGCTGCAGATGGAACGTCACTTGCGTTTTGTTTTTTCCTTCATTTGAGTGCCCGTGAATCAGCGTTGATGTAAGATTTCTTTCCGCTGCACCGTGTTGGGCAGAGAGGAGGTGAATTCTAGCAAAACAAACCATTTTGCTTCCTCCCCTGCTGCAGCGCCAGAGGTTTGGGGCAGCTCATTCGAGCGAAGAACATTAAGACCGTGGGTGATCTGAGTACTCTGACAGCATCAGAAATCAAAACTCTTCCCATCCGCTCTCCGAAAGTTTCCAACGTTAAAAAAGCTCTTACAGGATATCATGAGCAACAGGTGAAGTTTAATTTTTAATCCAAAAAGCCAATACTAGCTTAATGAACTGCTGACATCCCTCGTGAGGAATAATGTGGGTTTTTCCCCGTTAGAAATAGCACTTTAACACGTAATCTCCACCTGTTAGAGGAACAAGTCCCACCGTGTATTCTCCCCGCCCCCCCCATCCCCCGAAAATGCATCTCTTGATCCTCTCCCAAAAAATTTTCAGGTGAAATCTCGCGGATTTGAGGAAATGACAGTGCTTGAAGATGCAGAAAAGCCCGTAAATAATGTAGAAGATAAATCTCTTTCTGTGGATGAAGAAAAACTTGCGACAGGTACCTATCACCTGCTTTTTGCTTCGGTTTGGATGTTTCTGCTGTATTGCTGCTTTCAGTCTCCTAATGGGAACACCTGATTTTTTTAATTTCTTTTATGAGAGAGTGTTAATAGCTACTGTTAGCATGTTAGATGGGTGTTCAGCTTGGCCACTTTATGAAGCCCTGTAGCAGTGGCTTTTTAAAACTTGCTACATATTTTGAGGGAAGGTGCTGGTTTTCCCTCAACTAGCTTGCGTAAGGATGTGAAGAACAAGTTAGGCGGGGGTGCGAGTACTCGATTTTCTGAACCTCAGCAGGGTATCTCTGCAGAGCTGTGCCGTGCCGCGGTGACCACTGCGGTTCTGGGTGCGCCCAGAGAGAAGCAGGAGGAAGGGGAGATAGTGCCGTGGTGCCTTGTCCTGAGCGGGGTGGGAGGGGAAGGGGGTGATTCCCTGGATACCCAGGTTGGATATGGTGCCTAGATTTGTATATTTGCATGCTCCTGTGCATTTTTGGAGTTTGGCCTAGGGAATCTACGTTTATTCTTCCTACAAGATCCTTGAAGCCTGTGGTTAATGGAGAGCAAAGAACTCGGGAGTAACATCTCTTCAGCTGTCCAGTTTAAACGTTGGGCTTTGGGGTAGCACGTCTTGAAGGACGCTGGCAGCATCCGACTAGGACCAGATGCTTTCATTTCTGCCCTTGGTTTCATTGTACAATCGTGATCAAATGTAATCTAAGTCACGATAAAGCAGGGCAGTGTGGAGTTCTGAAGGTGCCTGTGGCACAAGCTCTCAGGTTGTCTGGAACAAGTACTTTGTGAACTGCTGGAAGACGTTATTTTGTACACCAGAAGCTGTCACGTTCTGCTGCAACAGAATTCTGCTTAAACGCAGTCGCAGAGACCGCACTGCCCTGCTTCCCTTCCTTTTCAGATCTGATTGAACCGGTTGTGCTGAGCACGAGTGACCCGCCCACGGCAGATCTTCTGAGCCGGATCGACGCGCTTGCTGCTCAGCTGACCTCCGAGGAGCTCCACGGCTATTCAGGAAGCCAGCTTTTTGAGATGCAAGAAAAACTTGTTGGTATGACAAACTGTATCATGAAAAACCTGCAGTCCCGCTGGAAATCGCCACCCCGTGAAAGTTCTGATTAGTTGCTTCTCATTCCTAAGTAAGGAGGATTTTGTTACGACGATACTCCCCCTAACCTGCCTTTCTTACTGGTGAATTTTTCCTTAAACTGTGCATTTTGTACTATAGCAGATTTTTTTTTTAACACCTGTCTGAGCAAAATGTGTCATGGTTGGTTTTGTTTTCCCTTGGGTTTTTTGTTTGTTTTAATTTGTGGGATCGCCTATTCCCTACTAGAGGTATTTGTATCGTATTGCTATGCATATTTCTTTCAGGTAGTGAAAGAAAACTCGATAAAGTTGTGCAATAGCAAAGACTGTGAAACCAAACCACCAGAGTAGTTAAATTATTTTTTTCCAGATCCGAAGTGTTCTTACTGACTGCTGCAGGCTCCCGTTACCTGGTAAGCGATCGAGCGCGCAGCTCTGCCCCGCTGCTGCCCTGTTTGTTTCCTGGCCGTTGCTGGCGCTGACAGACCGCGGCTCTCCCGTCAGCGCCGCGTGGCATTGCCGTGAGCTGTGCTTCAGTCCTTGCAGCAGCAGCAGTCCAGGGACCTGGCGTTTGACCACTGGACGATGTCTATTTTTGCATGTATTTTTGTAAGAATCACACTAAGACGCTGGTAAGGCAGTGCACCCGCACAGGTGAGAGACTTTGCAACCTTCTCAGGCTCTTTCCCATGTTCTTGGTTTGCAGCAGTTCGCCTCCTGTGGAGAGGACTTTTTCCTTGGGGAAATGAATGGATTTGACAAAAGCTATTTGTATATTATGTACAGATTTATGATGGCAAATGTTGCTTAATAATTTATGATTTTGAGTTTTAATTGCATGGAATGCATTGCTGCTTCTCAGAGACCTTCAGAGAGAGTTCTTGGGTTTTACTCTGGCAATCTGATTTGTATATATTGTACTGTGGCTATCAAAATGGACATTTATCACAAGGAATTGCTGCAGTTGTTTTTAGAACTTACACATGGGCAAATAAAACAGCAAATAGTTCACCAGCTTGTGAAGGTGGTGGTGGTTTGGGGTAGGTTTTTTCCACCCCTTCAGATCTGTTCAGCCCTCCCTCGGCAGTGCCTTGGATTCACAAGGTTGAGAGGGCACTTGACAGTGGTTGCTGCTGCCTTAAGGTGGGAGCAGGTCCTTGGGGACGTGGTGGTATCTGGTCAGTGAGACTTTAAATATTTTTCTTGACATGCGTGAGCAGGGCGAAGGAAACAGATCTGAGAAGGAGATGGCTTGGAGCTGTCGCGTGAACAGCGCCAGGGATGAGCTGCCTGTAGGTTTGCTTGCTTCCTTGAAAATGTTATTTAGTGCCGAATCTGTCTCCTGAGGTTTATTCACCTCTTGTATCCAGTGTGCAGATAAGGATGTTCCTAACCCATCTTGAAAGGGCGTTAACAGCTTGGTTTAACCAACAACTACCCTGCAGTGCTGACAGTCCTGAGTCCTGCTTGGAGGAGGGACAGGCCCCTTTCCAGCTGGTCGTGTGCACCGTGACGGGCTGCGAGTGCCCTCTGAACCGAGCCCTCGGCATCAGCATTGCAGCTCCTCCTCCTGGTAACATGGCTGTAACCTTTAGTCTGTTGTGGACGCAGGGTACAGTGATTTCTGATTTCCTCCTTGCTTGGAGCCTGGCTGGTACCAGGAGCTTCAGCAGACGAAGCAGATAACCACTGTGTTCAGCTGTGAAGTAATTTCCCCTGTTCATTCACAGCCCTGTCATCTGCCCTCTGGTGCGGCTGTTGCAGCATGAGTAAATACATCAAACGTACTGCAGAAACATCAGCTTTATTTAGTAATAACAGCTTTTGACCCCAGAACAGTTGCATGAGAAAGATGCGTAAGAGCTCAGCAAGCAGAAGGAGAGGCTTTTGGTTTTGGGTTCCCCCCTCAGCTAAACATTGACTGGAGATACTAAGCTTAAACGTGGCTTAAATGGAAAAGTGAATATATTCAAACATGTTAGACTAGCCCAGAAAAATACTCTCTTAATGGGAGAATGAATAACGCAGTAGTTGGTGGTCTTAGTCTTAAGTGCACGTATAGCATTTCAGAGACGCCGCACGGGACTGCAGCTCTAGCGTGGTGACACACTGCGCTGGCAGGCGCTGGTGAAATGCTTGGAGGTCCAGACAATGTTTAAAAAGCTTTTTTTTTTTCTCATTGGAAGAAATAGAGTTCCCGTGAGCAATGCCTACTGGCGTGTTCACAGGTAGCTTTCAAACATGTTTTGAAAGGATGTTTCGAGAGTATTTTGCTCTGCAGTTACTTTCTCCCCCCCCCACCCCCCTGTTGGTTCATAAAGCACTATCAGCACGGAAGACAGTACGGCACTTTGGAAACGCTGTTCCAGCCCCTGTTCTGAGGCTGACGTGAGGGGTGCCGGCGTGTCGGTGCCGTGCGGATACACTTTATGGAAGGACGTGCTCTGGGTTAGACAGCCTCCACGTAGTTGGCCGGCAGCATGCCCGTCTTGCCGGTTCTCTGGACAGTCCCATACATCCAGCCTTCATCGATCGCTTGTACATTTACGATCGTGTCGCCATCTTTGAAGGAAACCTCGTCAGCGTCGGCTGCCATGTAGTCATACATGGCCCGGTACGTCTTCTGGTAGTTTGAAGAAAGGGGGTGGGGGGAGGTGGGCAAAAAAACAAGCGACAGGTTTATACCCCTGCTGTCAGCACTGGCGAGAATCGAAATGTAAGAGCAGGCTCGGGGCAGGTTCTGTTTTGGCTGGTCTTCAGACTCAGCTGGTTTTGGGTCATAGGATGTTTCCCCCAAGTAACTAAGGGCCTCAGCTACCCAAGCACCCCAGTCCCTCGGCGTAGAGCCGGGTGTTTCAGTGGCACTGACACTGAACACGGTGTTTTCCGAGTGTGTGTGAGCAGCATCGGCACCCGGTAGCTCCAGCCGTAACTGAGGTGTTTGTTCCCTCCCTGCAGCTGCTGGGGGCAGGGGGTGCCATACCCGCTGTCATCTATCTGCTCTGTCCCAGGAGCAGGCAGAAGAGTTAATGGAAAGTGTACGAGGACAAGTGAGGGTCTGTCCCCCTAGAGTCAAATCAGTTACGGCTTCACCTGGCTTTGTACGGAGCGTCAGCCCAGGGCTCACTCCTGGACCAGCACCAGCGGGAGCATGATGAGCATGCACCGTCAGCCCCAGGGACCTCCAGGGCCTTTGGCAGGCAGACTGACGCCCGCAGCACGCCTGGGGCTGCGCGTCTTCGTGCAGCTGAGCAGTGTTACTTACGCCAGCAGTGGATGGGTGGGAAGGAACCGACGACACCGTTGTCTGCTGGGTGGCGACTGACGATGACCGTTGCTGTGGCAACTCCACGGTTTTAGCATGTTTGTAGCCCACTGCAAAAGGAAAATATATTTTGTATTGTTTATTACAGAATTGGCAATAGGGTTAGAGTTACTCTGAATGAAGATCACGGCATAGGTCACTAGGTGGGGTGCATGAAATACAGTTTACAGCTGTTGGGTATGCCCATAGCTCAGCATTTCGCAGGTGGACTCTGTGCTTTTTCCTGGCACAAGGAATTACTGCAGGTGAGCCCATGGCCAGTACTGCCCTGCCGGGGGGGCTGAATGCCATTGGTCATCACACGTGGATAAATGGTGTGTTTGTGCTCCTGTTACCTGTTGCAGTTGTGGTAAAGAAGCCCCCGTTGCTGTAGTAGGACAAATGCTGATCCACACCCTCTGAGGGTTCGGATTTTTCCTCACCACCACTGAGGCTCAAGGCACTGGCAGAGCGGGAGTGCTCCCGGCTGCGGCGCTGGGCTTGGACTGCAGGGAGGAAGCAGCACGAACCAATTTATGCCTTTGTTTTGTAAGGAGATGCACGTGTAAAAATACATGTATATACACATATATGTATATACGTACACACATATATAGGTTACTTTGTTTATATATACACATACATACATACATGTGTAAAAAACACCTGACGCTCTACCATTGTTACCAAAGCCATGGAATTTGTGCGTATGTTGAGCGGAAAATTGACAGCTATTGCAGTGGTTACTGTACTTTACAAAATTAATGGGAAAAAGCGTGAGTTAATCAGAGTCTGGTTTTATGGTTACTTAATGTATTTGCCACGGGTTTTTAAAGCAGTCTCTGGCCACCATGCTGATGTTCTGCTCGGGAAGGCACAGTTCATGGAATCATAGAACAGTTTGGGTGGGAAGGGACCTTCAGAGGTCATCATGCCCAGCCCCCCTGCCGTGAGCAGGGACATACTGCTCTGTTACATCCCTGTTCTTTTGAACACGGTGGCGGAAGGCAGCGCACAAGGCTATGCTTGCATTCTTGCAGAGGTAGAGTGCTAAGCGTAGGTACTTCAGTACCCCCAAGCCGCCAGTTTTACTGCTTGGATCTGCACAAGTCCAGGATCTACTTTGCACGCATAGTGCAGCCGGTGGGACAAACCTGAGATCATGTGTAAGCTTCTGGACTGAATATTGTCTTCTGCTGGGTCGTAGTCGAAGACGGACCCGGGATTAGTGCGCCACACACGAAGACCTGCAAGAGAGCACTTTTTCTGAGGAGAAGCTGGAGCTTGAGCAGCTTCTGGAGAGCTTGAGCAGCACATGTCTGTCCTCACTCGGAGTGAAAACGCATCAGAAAAGGGCAAGCAGTATTTCATAAAGTATTTCTCAAATCTACAGCACGGATTAAGCTTTTTTTAAAAATAAATTTCTCCACACCAAGTGAGCTACAGTATTTCTCTAATATGCACAGAGGTGAAGTTAAAATACGAGTAAGAGATGAAAATTCAGCATTAGATTTCAAAGTTAGGCAGGCTGGGAGAGGCAGACCACAGCCGGTTTACGGCTGCTAAGGGAACGTTTTCAAAATGGACTTTGACTATAAACATCATCTCCAAGTCACGATAAATTTGAATTGCTACGGCTGAGCTGGAATAAAACGATTCATCAGGGTCAGCTTGTGCTTTGTGTAAGTGACATGCTCGGGCCGTTACAAAACCTGGGTGCTGCTTACCGGTGAGAGTCTCCTGATCCTGGTCCACGCGCTTTCGCTCCATTTCTACTACTCGCCGCTGAATGCCCCTGTAGCTGATGTCACTGAAGTCCTGCATGTTCTTTTTCACGCGTTCTGTAATGGGGTCGGTAACCACGGGGGTGAAACTGCCTTTGTTCTTCTCAAAATCTTCATGGTATTTCACCTGCAACGTAAAAGGAATGTCTGTTCCCCGTAGCTAAGTTGAATAATTTTTATTCCTGCTTACCTCAGGTGAGTTTCTAGCAGAGAGGTGCACTGCTGTCTGAACTTTTGCTTTCTCTGAGCCAGGGAACGAGAGAGAGCCTAAGCCCAGACGTGCCTTTCTGGCAGGCACTCTTACCTTTAGCGTTTCAGAATTTGGGTAACTAAGCTTGGTACGTGTACATTGTCCTTGCGCTGCCAGTCCTGGAACGTCTCAGCAAAATGGTTTCCAGCTAAATCACTTGCCAAGTTAAAAATACATCTAGAAAAGCTCTTACTGTAGAGATGTGTTTCTGGGTCTCTCGAACGCGCCGCAGCTCCGGTGTATCCAGTACGTACGCGGCTTTGCCCTGTACTTGTTTTCGGAAACTGTCTGAATAAAGAACCTGCCGGATGAGAAACGGGACGTGAGCACAGGGCACACCACTGCTGCTGCGCCGCGAGGAAGGGGCTGTGCTGAAGCAACCTGGCAAAAAGGGGGGGAGCAGCAGCTGTGGCGGTGATTAACACTGGAATGCAAAGCAAAATTCTTCTTCATAATTAGAGACAGTGCTCTGGACTTGACCCCAAACTTTGCTTTTCTTAACTAAAAGACCCCCCCTTACCTTTTTTAACCTGGTAACAACAGGTAGAGGTAATGCAGTTGTTATATTCTAGGTGATATTTGCATGTATTTGACCTGTGCCTCACCAGCATCAGTGATGTTACCAGTGTCAAACAGACCTAATGCATTAGGCCTGTGTCTTTCATTGAAATACTACACTTTTTGCTGGGTTTGTAGGGTTTCTTTTTTGAGTGTTAACTGTTGTGTCATGTTTCTGTAAACATTTTTTTGCAGATATTTTATGACTGGATTTATTCAACAGGCCAGGCCAGGCTGGACAGGGCTCTGAGCAACCTGATCCAGCTGAAGATGTCCCTGCGCACTGCGGGGGGTCTGGGCTGGGTGGCCTTGAAGGGTCCCTTCCAGCCCAAAGCCGCCTGTGATCTGGTTTGTATGTAAACACTTACAGGGTGGGATACGTGGGGGTTTACCCTCAGGAGTAACAGGTTAGTAAAGAAGGGCCTGAAGAAGGCCATTTCCTGATTTGTCGTGTTTCCGTACAAAATGTCCAAAAATCTAACATAAAATACACTCTTACTGAAGGATGATCATTTCCTATCTCCTACGGTATATGACCAGTAAAAACAGAAGATATTTGCAAGACAATTGAAGGCCACATATGGTATTGAAAATTCAACTGTTGTATAAAAAAAAAACCAACCCTGAACTAAAGCAGTTAATGACATGGAAAGAAAGACTCCATTGCAGCAGAAAGCAAAGAGCAAGCATTGAAGGATTTGATTTCAGCATGGCTGCGTCACGCTTCCAGACGAGGCAGTTATGTCAACATCTGCACCGTTCATCTGAGTAAGGATTTCAGGGATTGCAATGTTACTTTTTAACGTATTTTCATTTCTTGGCGGAACAGAACCTACCGAGCTGATGTTTTCCTGATTGCGTTTGGCTCTCTCCATCTCCGGAGTCATTGGTGTTGGAGTTCCTTTTGCCAGATGTTCCTTGTACAAAACCTACAGTGTACAACAAGGCAGCCACAAATCAGACCGGAATAACTCCTAGCTCCTCCTGTAAACGGTGTTACTGTTCAAGCACAGTCATCACTGCAGGGGTAGAAAAGATCTCGGGAAATAAAGCATCTAAGAAGTTATTTGCTAGAGCAAAAGGTAAAAATCAAAGGGAAAAATAGGCAAAAATAAGGAAAAACTGAGAAAATAAGGCTAAATTAGAAGTGGAGGGTTTGTTCAGAATGGTTATTTTTAATACAAGGTGGTGGTTGTTCTTTCAGTACCGAGCTAATGTGTTCTTGGTTGCGTCTGACCCTCTCCATCTCCGGGGTGACTGGTGTGGGGGTTGCCTTCCCTAAGCCTTCTCTGTAGGCGGCCTACAGAGCACAAAGTAACGCAGCGTCACAGATGGACAGACTGGGAACCGTAATGTTACTGGGTTTAGAGTACACACCACCCATTATGAAAGAAAAAAAAGGTCAGAGGAAAAATAGTATTAAAAAGTTAATTGATAAAAAGTCTCTTACGTGCTGTAAAATTAAGAGATTACATTCTAAGTTTGAGGGGAAAAAAAATTAGAGGGTTAAATAAAACCAGGCAGACTTGGGTTATTAAAAAAAAAGTGCTCTATCATATCCCCTTTAGTTCTTCCAGACAATACCGAGCTAATGTGTTCTTGATTGCGTTTGACTCTCTCCATCTCTGGAGTGACAGGTGTGGGGGTTGCTCGCCCCAAGTTCTCTTTGTACAACACCTGTGGGATGCAGAAGATGTATCCGGTATCTTAAACCCCTCCCAAAATCAAAAGGATTTGACCACAAATGATTACTTGGTTATCAAATTTCAGAAAAGTCACGACTGATTAAGATACGCAGCACTGCACAAAAGCCAAACAGCTACTGCTGTAAAGAAGGGTGAGGAAAATAAACCGTGAAAGAGCAGCTTGTTATTTTTCTGGTTAAGAAAGAAGGGCTCTATCCAGCTACGCCTGCAGCAATGGCTCTGCCGCGGGAGGAAGCTGCCCCAGGCCCTCGGGAACTGTTTTACCTGCGGTTTTGTCTCTGTTTGAAGGAATTCGTGACCTTTTGGGCAGGGAGGAGGGAGTTTTGTTACCACGCAGCCACTGGGCAGCCAAATAAAGCAGGGTGTCGAGGGCGGGTGTCTGGCATCGCTGCACTATTACACCTCCACACCGGCCCCGTCCCTGTCCAAGCTGTGGCTGGTACGCCACCCAGAACAGAACGGTCTCGTTCCTGCGGTGTCATTCGGGTCAGGGCCTCCTGCCCCACCTGCCACAGCAACACGATCGCACATGGGACAGAGGGGGGGGTGGGGGAGGGAAGCAGTGACATTTCTGGTTTGTTTTCTGCTGAAGTCAGCTAGCCCGCAGAAGCCAGGGAAAGCTTGGCTGAGCATAGAGAGAGAGAGAAGCCTGAATATCTTCACCAACGGGTGCTAAGGACTTCATATTGTCTGGATAGAGCCCACAGGTACACAAACCGCGTGGTGGAACAGGCCTACGTTTCTGGATCAGACTGTTAACATTAGAGTCATTTTATTTTAGAAGAGGAGTGATTAATTTGCAGAAACAAGTATATCTATTTTTTAAATTAGAATCAACTTCCAGTAGGTAGTTAGAATGTTACTTTTTAAAGATCTAAGCACAAAAGAAAAAAAGAAATGTATCTATTTCAAAGTACCGAGCTAATGATTTCTTGATTGCGTTTGACTCTCTCCATCTCTGGAGTGATTGGTGTTGGGGTCACTTTCCCCACATTTTCTTTGTACAAAACCTACAGGACACAAGGGAGTATCTAAATGTCATTACAAAGGCACCGCCACCACCACCCCCACGCCCAGACCCAAACTACATACGCTACAGCTTTTGAATCATTAAGTTTAGAAAGAGTTAGACTTGGGGCACAGTGCTCTTCTAAAAGCCGCATCGGAGCGTTGCCGTTACCCTGCCAGGATGCAGAGCCGGGCCCTGCACGGCCCCACCTCTGCGTGCAAGCACACTTGCGGTAAGAAGGGGTTAACGCAGCGGCAGAGAAACGCTCCCCACCCAGAAAAGGTCAGACCGAGTTCTGGTGAAACCCTGCTTCAGCCCGTGTCAAACAGGAGATACCGCGGCTCGTTCCTAAGCACAGTAGGAGGTTTTTAAACGTGGCAGATCCGTTTCAAGTTAGAAAGCACAGACCACTGAACTGCGACGGTTACGTTAAACACTTCATTCCGATCGTTAGGAACCGCATTCCTGTTAAAAATACCGAGCTAATGATTTCTTGATTGCGTTTGACTCTTTCCATCTCGGGAGTGACAGGTGTCGGGGTTGCTTTCCCTATGTTTTCTTTATACAACACCTATGAGACATAAAAAAGGAGCCAAAGAAAGCGACAATAAACAAACAGCTACCCGCAGACAAACCCCGCGCCCGAGGCATTTTTTTCTTGTATTTATTTTCTCAGGGCCTAGGTATGAGACATATTTCTAAAGAAGGTACTTAGCAATATTCTACTAGAGACGCAGGGTTTGGCACACTGGCTTTTCAGCTACAGGATCACTTGTAATAAATGGTGTGAGTACTACGTCAATGAGACCACAAAAATACCATATGGAGAGGCTGAGGATGTTATGAAGATGTAAATATATTTTTTTTAAAAAAGGAATGTCAGCATTGCAGAGAAAATGAGTGGAGCTTGTTAAGTGTTTTTAGGATTAGAATAGGGCATTAAAGTCACTCTTAAAAAACAACAAAAAACTGCAACAAGTTAAAGTCACCACTGTAAACCACAGTAAGGCGTGAGTAAGGAGTCACTTCTGTCAGCTGCTTTAGAGCTCGGGTCGGCGTTATTTCGGAACAAGTGTTACAATGCCCACTCATTAAAACTGTTAAAATGTTCTTTTAAAAAGAGTTAAAGTGAACTTTTTCCTCTTAGCAAAGTACCGAGCTACAGATTTCTTGATTGCGTTTGACCCTCTCCATCTCCGGAGTGACAGGAGTGGGGGTTCCAGTCCCCACGCTCTCTTTGTACAACACCTGCGTGGTAACAAGAAGCATCCAGAAACATCGTCACGTCTCAGTAACAATCACATCCCACATGAAGTCAAACACCGAGTCTGCTGGAGCTCAGCCTGCTCTAACGTGCCCGAAGCCAAAGGCTGGGCTGCACCCCGGCGGCTCTGACGGCAAAGAGGTCCACGGATGGGTGCGTGAGCTCAGCGGGTGCGACACGGCCAGCGCAGGAGCCTCCTACGGCTGCCACATTCGCGTGGTGGAGCGGCGCGCTCAGACTGCCACGGAAGCCTGCTAGAAAAAGTCAGACCCTCCCTCTTCTACGGTAACGCCGTTAAAACAGGAAACCGATAGGATTAAAAAGCAAACCCCACATATAAAAGAAAAAGGAGGTTGGAACAGGGAGCAAAATGGTTAAAAATCTTTAGAATAAGGTAAATAAATACAAATATGAAGAAGTGGTAGGTCAGTAACATCGGAAAATATAGTACAGGGAAGAAGAAAGGATGTTTTTATGAGTTGATTATATGGGAGTAAGGAGTGGAATTGTTCATTTTTAACAAAGGTTAAGAAGTTCTGTTTAAGTGGAGTTAAAGGGAACACTTCTTTTCCTCCACAAAATACCGAGCTAATGTGTTCTTGATTGCGTTTGACTCTCTCAACCTCGGGAGTGACAGGTGTGGGGGTTCCTGTCCCCAGGTCCTCTTTGTACAACACCTGTGGGGTAACAGGGCTGCATTAAATAAAAGAAAAAAAACAAGCAGCAGACAACAGTAACACGCAGCTTGCTGAGAAAACAGACTGAGTGTTTTTCAAAGTCGCCACGAGCCAAAGCTTGGACTAAAAGAGAAAAATTAAAGTGCTCCTCCAAACTACGCAGCTGAACACTCTGCAACGCCTTTGGGCAGGACGGGGGGACACCTTCCCTCCTTGCTTCCCAGGAGCGACGCAGGAAGGTGGCTGTGCGACAGCAGAGCGTTGCAGACTTCCCAAAGGCAGAAGGTACCAAATACAACACAAAAGGCACAAGGCAATCAGCTCCGTTTCGTTTACCCGGTCCATCGCCCTCGCAGCAGGTTGCACTGGTGTGTGTTAGAGCACTGTCACACTGAGGTCACAGCTCTGTGTCAGGCGCTGAAGAGTTTAGTTCGCATATATAAAGCAAGTAAAAACAGGAAAAAAAAACCCACCACACAAAACTAAGGATTATTGCAACTAAGAAAAGAAAAACAGGGTGGTTTTTAAGAGGCAAAAAACAAATTAAAAAGATATTTAGACTCAAAAGAAAGGCAGAATTAAAAGTTATTAAGGGGATGTCATAAAAGAGGAGGAATAAGAATGATGTGAGTAATAATTACGGAGGAAAAAAATCTCAGAGGGACCAGGATATTATTTTTTGTGTAAGTTGATTATAGGGGAACAAGAATTTTTTGTCTGTGTGTGTTAAAAGGATTTTAAAATAGATTAAAAGGGAACGTTCTGCTTTTCAAATTAAAAAATACCGAGCTAATGTGTTCTTGATTGCGTTTGACTCTCTCAATCTCCGGAGTGACAGGTGTGGGGGTTCCTGTCCCCAGGTCCTCTTTGTACAACACCTGTGGGGTAACAGGGCTGCATTAACACAAGCAAAAGGAACAAGCAGACAACAGCAACGCTCTGCTGAGAGAACACGCAGAACAGGAGATGTTTTTCTGAGATGCCCTGAACAAACACAGGGATTAAAAAGTCCACGAAAATAAAAAACTAGCTTAGAACTGTGAAGATACGGAGTTAAACCCAGTGTGACTTCTACCAGAATGCCAGAATACCTTCCCGACTTGGTTAAGTGCTTCTCAAGGTGGACGTTTAAAACCAGTGAGCATTTAGAAGATAAAAGTCTTATATAAATTATAATTAAGTGTATCATTGTCTTTTCACCAACAGTGAGGTTAAACCTTTTCCTGGCTGCACCTGAGTCATTGGAAGACCAGGTCCTAATACGCCTCCCTAAAAGTTTTTCCGTACACACACCCTCAGCGAAGAGCCATCCCTTCCGCAAGTAAAACGCTACTTACTGGCCACAGGTTACCATCAAAGAGTCCAGCTTGCTCACTACGGGAGGGACACAGAGACTCGATCATGATACAGGGGTGTGTGTGAAAATGGTCCCTTGAGAAATTGTCATTACTAGTGCTGTCCCACCTTATTTGTAACTTTCCTCACCCCCAGAAACATCCTCATGCTATACTCCTGCTTTCACCCTGCAAACCTGTGCTACCAGCATATCTGGAGCAGTTTACACCAGCTGGGCCACCGTCTCTGGGCAACGCTATTAAAGGCTTCCTAAAGGAAGAAGGCATCAAAGACAACACAGAAGGGCTAAAGAAATCAGTTCCGCTGCCTTTACCCGCTCCATCAACGTCACAGCAGGTGACACCGGCACGGAGCAGAGCACTCTTACACCGAGGTCATCTCCACAGACTCATCTCAGGCAACAAAAGAGTTTAGTGTTTATATGCGGTAAAACCAGGAGGAAAACCAGCAACCAAGGACTGAAGCCATTAACAAAAGGGAAAGCAGACATTAAAGAAGAAAAAAATATGTTCCGAGATGAAAGATGGAAACATGGAATCTGAAAGTTATTAGTAGGATGATCTAGTCAAAACAAAGTCAGTGACAATTATGGAGGAAAAAATGTCAAAACATGGGGAACAGGATATTCTTTTTTTGTGTAAATTGATTATGGGGAAATACAAGAGTAATTTTTTGGTGTTAAAATTATTTTTAAATTGATTAAAAAGGAAATTGCTGCTTTTCAAATTAAAAATAATACCGAGCTAAAGTTTTCTTGATTGCGTTTGACTCTTTCAATCTCAGGAGTGACAGGTGTGGGGGTTGCTCGCCCCAGATCCTCTCTGTACAACACCTGTGGGGTAACATGGGAGTTTAAAAAAAGGTAAGAACAAAAGATTTGCTGCATTTGATGGCTGTAACACATAATTTTTATGCCCACTAAATATACTAGAAAGCGGGAAAACTTAGGAAGTATAAACCAGTTAAAAAATTCAGAGGACGCCTTCTGATCGATAGCTAGAAATACTGCATCCCAATCCTTAGATACGCTTCCACAGAATAACAAAGCATTAGAGGAATGGAATTAAGCAAATAAAAAACCCAGTGGTTTTTAGAAATGCAAAATCCTTTGAGCTTCACAAAAAAAAAACTTTTAAAAATTAAAGGACATAAAGCATCAAGTGTTATGATTATCAAAAAAAACTTTTAAAATCTAAGTGCATAAATTATAACTAACAAGGACTAAAAAAAAAAATTGATAGCAGGAAGGGATGTTTCTATGTCCGTAAGTTCATTAGAGAGAGTAGAAAATTTACAGGTGTTAAATAGTTACAGGGAACTTTTTTCCACAGATGACAAAAAAGGTACCGAGCTAAAGTTTTCTTGATTGCGTTTGACCCTCTCCATCTCAGGAGTGACAGGTACCGGGGTGCCGATCCCCAGCCCCTCTTTGTACAACACCTGTGTGGCAACAGGGGGGTATTCAAAACAAAAAAAAGAAAGGAGGGAAAGGAAAGAGGAGGGCAGGGAGGAGAGAGAGAGAAGACAAGTAATTTAATATAGTGCAACTTCAAAGTATGAAAAAGAGTTTTGTCAGCCCGGTCCGAAGGCTGGCAAACAAAAGGGGAAGGAGAGTAACCAGCAAACGGTGCTCCGCGGTTTGTCGGCGTCTCACCCGGGCGCACTCACACGCTGCCAGCAAGAACGGCGGGAGCGGTCGGTGCAACGCACCGCTGGAGCCCAGCGACCCGAAAACTCTCCCGCAAAGGAGGTTCCTTCCTCTAACAGACGGCCTTGCACGAGCAGCTTTGCCCTGCAGGTTTCTGAGCAGGCCCACCAGGGCAGGAGAGAGCCGGGACAACCTCAGAGACAACATAACGCAGCCGAAAGTTTAGCAGCAGTGGCGTCTCCAAGCTGCCCTATTAATCTCAAGTCAGGACTGAATTTCGCATCGGTCATGTCTGAATCGGGTCAGAGTCAGTCAAAATTAGTCCTAAGCTGCTCTAATTAAAACAGAAGTATAGAACAAAATGATGCCATAATGGTCATTTGACTGGCGTGTGTCAGGAGTAGAAACAATCTGGACAGAAATCCCTTACTACAGTAATTTTTCCTCATATTTACAATTTTCATCATTTTTTCACATTGCAGCGGTATGGGGATACCACCAAGGTTTTCTCACAAAGACCTGTAGGATATAAGCAAGCACCCAACACAGCAAAACCAGGGAAGGAGACAGCACACGCTCTTTGCATGAGACTGCTTTGCTTCAGGAAGCGTTAAAAGTTCGTTTTTCGTTTGCGGTGCAGCCAGCGTGGTGAGTCTGCGGACTGTTAGAAGGATCAACGCCGTTACTGAGGAGGGGAGCGACGCCACTCCGACACCTGCTATTTCACTGGGGAGAAAAATCAGGTCCTGCTTAACTGCTTTAAGCAAATGAGGTTAAAAATCTCACAGCTGGAACAACTTAATGATGGTTAAGCTGGACTGCGTGAAAACTTAAAATACAAGGATACGGACAGGGTTTTAGTCATTTGATTAAGAAAGGGTTCTTCAAAGTTCAGCAAAGAACTGGAAGAAAAATTTAATGTGGAGGAGTTAAAGGGATTGGATTTGGAGCGGAAATGGTAGCTTTTGTTTTATTTAGCAATACCGAGCTAATGTTCTCTTGATTGCGTTTGACTCTCTCCATCTCTGGAGTCACCGGTGTGGGGATGCCAGTCCCTAAGCCCTCTTTGTACAACACCTGTGAGGTACAAGAAAGTTTCCACAAAAAAGGCACTCAACACAGGCAAAAGTCATTAAATCTGACTGTTTTGTGAGTTATGTTCAGCGTTAGGACCACTTTTGAATTAATTTCACACTTGATCTAGAGGCAAATATTAAGGAAGGGGCTGAGGGTTGATTATTCTGTAAATACGTAACTACAGACAGTAGAAGATGAAGGGTTTAAGATAAAGCAAACATGGAGAGAAACACCACGTTAATGCCACAGCAGAATTCCAGTTTTGGTTCTTAAAAGAAATGCATGTAAAGTTGTAAATCACCAAAAAAAGTTAAAGCAGAAAAAGGTGGAATATGAATGAGTTAAAAATACTGCCAGGGGAAAGACAGGAGCAGGGTGAGATTCTAAACCACTGAAGAAAAACAGATTATATGTTAGGGTGTTATGCAAAAATAAGTTGTTATAATTTTATTTTTTTTAAATACCGAGCTAATGTGTTCTTGATTGCGTTTGACTCGCTCTATTTCTGGAGTGACAGATGTTGGGATACCTGTCCCTAGGTCCTCTTTGTACAACACCTGCGGAACACAAGCACCCAGCAAGGTGAGAAGATCACATTCCTTCCACAGCTACAGTACATTCGGGTACATCATTCACCTGGCTTATAGGTAGATACAATCTGGGATTATCTGTAAATACGTGCACAATTTATTTTACTCAGTGTGCATCTTTTTACGTACAGTCACCAGCTTAGCCAAGTACTCCGTGTCTCTGTGGAGGTGCTGGAGCACACTGAAGTCAATGCAATACTTCATCGCAGAGGGACGCGAGTTTAAATCTTCTGCTGGCCTGGCACGAAAGGTGGGCATGTTCTGCTCTCACCTCGGTTTAGGAAAAGTAATAGCATTACTTTTCAGGCCGTCAGCACTTCTGGAGGTTTTTTTAATTGTGCTGACAAACAGCTGAACCTTTGATAGACATGTTTACTATGAGAATAGAATCGTAGAATCGTAGGTTGGAAAAGACCTTAGTTGTGGGCTCCATTGCATTTTGATCTCTGTGGCTATTTGTTCAGAACCCCACTATTTTACTTTGTTTTAAATCTCTAGTAAGAAAAACAATTGAGTTGTAGCTCTCATATTAATAGATTTAACTTAACCTGTAATTGTTTGATTTAAAAAACATTGTTAAAAATTGTTTTATTTAAAAAATTGCATTTTTCATTAAAGGAGTTGCACAGGAGAAGCATCGGTTGCTTTAAAACCTAATCATGTGGAAATCAACTACAAATGTAATCAGAGAAACATTACTAACAGTTCTTCTTGCAACTAGTAAAATACTTGCAACAAAAAGAGCTAACAAAAAAATACTCATTGTTTGATGTCATTGAAACAATGAAAACAATACAAAAATTAAGCACTCACAGCAAGGGAAAACAAATCATATAAAAGAAAAAATGAAGAATCATCTGAAGAAACAACTGAGTTGTGCAAAAGTGAGCTGTAGAAAACATTAGTATCATAAACAGCTCAAAAGGGAAATGGTACTTCTAAAATCAGAAATGGAGAATCCTAAGATACATGTTATATGGGTGTCACTGCTCCCCAGCATCGTACACCAAACATCTGAAGTACCAGTAACCACAGGACCGTATCCTGCCTCAATTCTGAATGCAGGGATCAACATAAATCAGCAGCAGCTCAAAATCAGGACACTGCATTGTGGTTATTAAAATCTTTACTTAACTAGATACGGGAAGAGCCAGGTACGGTTTCCACTTAAAATTGTCACTACGTTTTGTGACTACAAAAAAGGCTCCAATTATTTTTTTCTACAAAGTTTTCTCTAGCTGATCCATTTTTTCAGACTAATTGTAAGAAAGACATCCTCTGGGTATCTTTTGTTTCTAGGTCTGCGTTTAGAAAAGATCACAGGAGTAATACAGGGAAGTGGCTGATTGTAATGACTACAGCATTCACGTATTTGAACTTCCTGCTGCTGAATACAGAGATTTAAGAGATCTGTTCTCTTTTCAAAAAAAAATACCCACAAACTCTATCCAAGTTTGGAGCTTGAGCTCCGCATGAGCATACAGGTAAGTAGAAAACATCGGCCATTACCGAACTGATGTGCTTCTGTGTCTCCTTGACACGCTTCACTTCCGGGAGGTCGGGAATTGGAGTGCCTTTTCCAATGCTCTCCTTGTACTTAATCTACAAAGATGCAGACACCAGAAAAAAAGTCAAAGGACTCGCATTGAAGCACAGCTGACACAGGTATGTGCAAGAAGTTAGATTAATACAGAGACACAGGTCCTTTACACTTTGCAAACTCATTCAAAACTCTGGTACTAAACCCATTCTGATAGCGGGGAATCATCAAGGAGCCTTCGGTTAGAGCCGTTGGATGGCTAAAACTCTGCCACGCTTCTGCAAAGCAGTTTAACAACTCAGCTTAGGGTAAAAAAGCAGACGCTTGTTCAAGCCAGAACTTTTCAACTGAAGCTTAAAATCTGGGCATCTAACATCTCGCAGGAGCTTAATTTGAGCAAGAATAAACCCCATAATTTATAACAACTGAACCATTTCAAGGTTTCTTACACTGAGTTCTAAAAAATTGTGACACGAAAACATGAAAATAACTTCTAAAAATCTTAGCCTAATGTAGAACAGGCACCTAGACTCCTATGCGGCCACAGAAAGAGCATAATCCTGATCTCAAGGAGACTGAAAATTAAAAAGATCTCGCTGGCTTTAACATGAGCAGAGAGCTGCTGTTAAAGTATTCGCATCATCTTTACAAGCAACCTGTTAGAAGGCAGCTTTAGCTGTTGATGAGGTGTCACTGGGAATGGCACTTCACTACATGGGTTTTCTCAAAACAAGTGTAAATACCTCTGAACCTCATACCATTTGGTCTTTCTACCAACAAAAGAAGAATTTCTGAATTTTAAAAATCTATCATGTTCATCAAAAGTGAGAGTCACCATACATTTTAACAATGACTGCAATTTGCATTTCTACTTCAGCATAACAAAAAAAAAAGAATAGCATTTCACAGGACCACATTTAACACAGTATGCATGAAACAAATTGGCTAAAATATCAGTATCTTTTATACTAAAATGACGTCAGCATTCCAAAAAGCACGAAAAAGATTTACAAGTTTCAAAAGTAATATATGCAATTATTCCAATTTTAGAGTGCTACAATTTTCTCCCTAACAGTCAGGCTTTACGAGCCATGCCTTAAGCAAGGCTTTTGACGCTGCTTGCCCTGGCGTCCTCACAGAGCAGCTAACAGCGCACGGGTTGGATCAGTGCCCAGTGACATGGACTGGAAACTGCTGAACAGCCAGGCCCGGAGCGTTCTGACCGGTGGCACAGCGGCCAGCTGGAGACCAGTCAGCTGCTGTGTACCTCGGGGGTCAACACTGGGGCTAGCCCTGCTAGCAGCCTCCCTAGTGACCCGGGTGCTGGGACAGAGCGCACCCTCAGCGAGTCTGCAGGTGACATAAAACTGGGAGGACTGGGTGATGCACCCAAGGGCTGTGCTGTCACCCAGAGGGACCTCGACAGGCTGGAGAAATGGGCTGAGAGGTGTCTCCTGAAGATCAGCAGGAGGAAAGGCAAAGTCCGGCACCTGGGAAGGAATAACCCCAGGCACCAGTACACGCTGGGGGCTGGCTGGCTGGGAAGCAGCTGTGCAGAGAGGGATCTCGGGGATCTGGTGGACAATGTGCTGACCAGGAACCAGCAACGCAGCCTCATGGCAGAGGCGGCCAACAACATCCGTGGCTGCATTAAGAAGGGCATTGCCAACAGGCCAAGGGAGGTGATCCTTCCCCTCTGCTCAGCACCGGTTCTGTATCCAGTTCTGGGCATGCCAGTACAAGAAAGATGTGGACTTACTGAAGCAAGTCCAGTGCAGGGCCACAAAGATGAGTAAGAGACAGGAGTATCTTTGATAAGAGGCTTCGAGAGCTAGGACTCTTCAGACTGGAGAAGAGTAGGCTCAGGGGGGAACTTCTCAATGTGGATAAATACCCGGTGAGAAGGAATGAAGAGCAAGCTACTCTTCTCAGTAGTGCGCAGTGACAAGACAAGAGGTAACGGCCACAAATTAAATAAAGCAGAAAATTCAGTCTGAACACTTTTTTACTGTGAGGGTGGTCAGACACTGGAATAGGTTGCCCGGAGAGACTGTGGAATCTCCATCCTTCGAGATATTCAAAACTTGCCTGGACATGGTCCTACGCAACCTGCTCTAGCTGATCCTGCTCAAGTAATATCGTTGGAGTAGATGATCTCAAGACGACCCTTCCAACCTAAATGATTCTTTGATTCTGTGCTAAATAAACTAAGTTTGGGATGAGATTAAAAATGATGGCAAGAGCTTTCACATTTGAGAAATGGTTTTTAAGTAACAAGTTGAATGCTAATCATTAGAAAGAGTACCGTTTAAGTAGCAAGAACAGGAAAAACTTGCAAAAATAACTCTGAGCTGTATGGATTATTGCCAAAACACTGTTAGCAACATTTAAAGAAATGAGGGGGGGGGGGGGGGGGGGAATACATTCTTTCAAGTTGAATCAGCACTCGTAGAGTATTAAAAATCAATTCTTTCCTACCGAGCTAATTGCATCCTGGGTTCGTTTAACTCTCTGCATCTCTGGTGTCTTTTCAATAGTAGTTCCAGTTCCAATATCTTCTTTATATAAAATCTTAATATTTAGAATGAAGACAACAAGGTTAAGCATACAAAACACAACATTATTTCTTTTAGAGAGTGAATCCAGGCTCATGACAGCAATTTGTACACAACCGTGCAGGCTGAAAGCCAGCTGGGAGGATTCTCTCCAGTCACTGCCTTCTGGCAGATCTGCAGTCTGTCCTGCTGCGAGCGCCATTTGTGCCGAAAAGGGGCCGGTCACCTCTACCTCTAGGAATGCATTTTAAGCAGAATGTACAAACATTTGGAGGCTGATTTTAGGATTGAAGACTGGTATTTGTTCTGATTTGTTCTTTTTGTTCTGATTTGTTTTACTATGTTTTACACAAGTGTCTTCCACTTAGTTACTTACTATGCTAATGGTGCTAGTGGCAAAACGAGACAGCAGCCCTTAGGTGCCTCACGGCAACACATGAAATGTGACAAAACTCAGGCAGACAGCTCACTGTTCACTGAAAGAAGACAGTTGCAACGCCACAAGACTACACAATTTGCATGGTACCAGGACAAAAGAAAGGAGGACACTAGTAATACCAATTTAAGTACAGGATTGATAACTATATCACAGCTATGTATATGTGAAAGAGTGCAACCAGGGCATTCCACAAAAAGCAGTAGAGAAAAAGGGGCAGAAAAACACAACTAAATCTACTTGGAATAGTATTAGTTTTGTTTGACAAAATTCTTATACACATTTTAGCAGATCAAGAACATAAGTACCTGTAAGAAAAGAGCCAAGAATAGTTATTCTATTAAACACATTAAACTGTATTTTTTGGAATGAGAACTGAAAACAGAAAATAACTATACCGAGCTGAAATTCTTCTGGTTTTCTTTCACACGCAGCATTTCTGGTGTGTCTTGTACAACTGTAACTTTTCCTTTACTGTTCTGTAGGTCCCACTGATACTGAAGCTGTTGAAAAAGTTAAAGTAAAATGTCAAATGTTGACTCTATGCCACAAAAATTTACTCACAGAGTTTTCTTTGAAGACAAGAAAAAAAAATATTTTCATGTACACCTTATAAGGAGGTCATTTTAAAACCACCATTAGTGATATAAAGGTGTTCTACAGTTACAAGTATTCTCATTCAAATTAGCAATAGGAGATCCTTAACTAGACTTACTGAAAATCTTGAAAGGTGCCAGACTGTATCTATCTAAAACAATTAAGTCTCAAGAACGAAAGTTAAAGATTTCCAGTCAGATTGTGGAGTTCCCTCGCTGACCATACACTCTTGCAGGTAGTCCCACTGACAAAACCAGACAACTTCTGTAAGGATAATCCTCTATGGCTTGCAAAGAAATTGCCAAAGCAGTGCAGCAGAAAGTTTTCTCAAGAAAATTATAGAATCCTTTTGGTTCCCTGGGTAACGCGTAAGTGGGCTGCTGCATACGTAGCGGACCCTTTAACTGAAGATCCCTGAGAATATAAAGGCAGCCTAGTTGGGATTAGAGTGTGATACCGGGACCTTATTGAATGAAAAAAAGCTGAACAGTTTTTATTATTTGACAGTAACAGTGTTTATGATTTATATACGTACTGTGCTGAAGTTCTTTTGATTCTCACGGACTCTCTGCATTTCTGGTGTGTCTGCTACAGGCACATAGTATGGCATGGTCCTTTCTGCATCTTCCTTGTACTTTTTCTGATAGAAAATACAAAATATATTCCATTAATACCAAAGCAGTAACAGACAATCTAGCATTACTTATTGTTGCATAATGCCCGTCTTTACGGAAACACGAGTACTTCTGTGTCTGATATAAATTCAGATTAGGCCTCTGTGTAAGATTGATTTTAAACATTAGGTTATGAAGGAGTAGGAAAATTAAGCTAAATCTACTTAGAACAAAATTACCTTTGGTACTGCAAAAGCAACAGAAATTATTGTTTGATTTTATACAGTATTAAAACAAATTAATTTCAATATCTAAGTGGAATTTCAGAGTAAGAGATGCCACATCACAGCTCTAGAGAAATTTGTTTTTCTGGTCTGTCTCCTGAATGTTGTGACAGGTCGTTATTTAGGTGCTCCAAATTAGCATCCACTTGAGGTTCCCACGTGAACAAGGATTAAATTGCTTCACTCAAGATACCTGGCTCGAAAGGTTCTTGACCTGCTGGGCATGAATAATCTCGGGAGTATCAACAACACTGGTGTAGTTGGCTTTCTCCATTCCTGCCAATTGCTTGTATTTGATCTGTTGGGGAAAGCTCACATTTAGGCACCTTAATCATACCTCAACAACAATTTTCATTTGGTTTAATCAGAAAAAACCTGTTCATAAATTTTCCTTTAAAGAAGGCATCGGATGTGACATATGAGATATTCACACAGACCTGGCTGGCAATGTCAGTGGCATTCTTTGCTCTCACAAAATCCGGAGTTTCCAAAGCCAGTTCTGTCAGACCTTTTCCTCTGATTTCTAGTTCTAAGGCCTTTTTGTATTCTTTCTGCAGATGAAGACAGTAAATAGATACTTTGTCAAAATGAATGCCATACATTTAGCAACTTCAGAACTTTTCATGACCACACCACAAAACAGGAATACTACTAAAATAAACTCACAAGTAAACACACAAATGATGTCTTTAAAGTGTGGACTTTATCACTTAAATCTTGAGGACAAACAGCCCTACTGCAGCAGTAAATGGAGCACCCTACAGGCCAGCTGCATTAAGTCACTTCTCCTTCTCACATCAGTAATCTGAAAGTGTAAGTGCCTTGAGGTGATCAGGGCAAAACAATAACTTGTATAGAAGAGAAGCATCAGAGAGCAAGCAGCACATGAAACACGTGGTAGTGAAGAGTGGTCACAGACGTTTCACACTGAGCATGTCCAAAAGATGCAAGGTGTCAGGATTCTCCGTGACATTTTGGGCCCTTTGGAACAAATACTCTCCCCCAGAACTCAGTGCTGCAGCAGCCACTCTTCCCAAAGAGATCTTCCACTAAGGTCTAAAAGATTTATTTTGTATAGATTGGTATAATTCATATCTCTCTATGCCAACTCTGCTGAATTTAACTGAATATGTCTGTAATATTCTGGTAATAAAATATAGGCTCTTTGAATAACTGAAAAACTCATCGCTACTAAGTACAGAATGCTGTTGTTGGTAAGGATGCTTATTTTAAGAGTATTTTGTTAAGAAACAAAATCATAAGTTACACTAGAACGTTACTTTTTTCGGCTTTCAGCCTGATGATGGTAAAGCCCTTAAAATACGAGGTAATCTTCTCCTATGAAAACAATCACTACAAAATATTTATTAAACCAGCCCACCACATAAATAAAGTCGTTGTTAGGTTTGCACCCTGACCGTCTGCTGGCCAGCGCTCTCCACCAAAGTGGGGAGGACTGCCTCGGCCTCATGACTGGGCATCAGTCCTGGGCAGGGGTTGCTGCTCGTGAGCGTGGCTGGAGTTCCCGACTCACCCATCAGGCGTAACGCATCCAAGAAGAGCTCTTTGCTGCACAGCACACCTCCCAGAGCAGAAGTACGCCAGTACTGGCGGTCCCTCATTGTAGTCCTGTTCCGATCTCTCACTTTGCTTCATGTTTCCTCAGCCTTGGTCCTTAGTTCCTAATCCTTGGTAAAAGCTCCTGACCTAAGATACCTGTTTAACAAAACTGACGCCTCTGGTTCCTACACTTCGCCTTGCTGCGTCACGGTGCAGGTTTAGCCTATCCCTTGACTGAGCTGACTACTGAGCACGGCACCCATTTCCCACCTATATTCCTGAGAGTAACTGCAGAGCCAGGAACAGCTCAGTTACAAGTTCAGGCTCCCAGTTCCATCCTCAGCCAGCCATACACATTCTCTTTTTTCTCTCTACTCGAGTTTCTAGGGAATGACAAAGTTCATGCTAGTGTTCTACAGCCAGAAACATTTATCAGTTGGAGGCTGTTACATCTAAATAGCTTTTGGACACACCTCGTTCAGGATTTGAGTTGCATTCTTCGCTCTTAACATGTCTGGAGTCTCCTCTAAGGCTGTTAGTCCTTTACCTTTGACACCTTCCTCCAGATCCTTCCTGTACTCTTTCTGTAGAAGAAAAAAAAAGAAAACTGCAAAACCAAATTGAAGAGAGTGCTGCACTCTATAATTTTGTTGCAAAAATTTAAGAAAAAAATTAAATAAGAATTCCAAAAGCTCCAAAAGAAAAAAGAATTTTTTAAAACACCCAAGAATATTGTATAGGGTTATATAAGAACTACTGCAATGGAATAGAGTATCGTCATTATTGTTCAAGATCAATTGCACACACATGTACACTCTGCCATGGAACAGTTATGCTGATGAATGTCAAAGGGACACAGTAAATATGGATACAGTTAACAAACAATGAAATAAATGTCCATGACAAATTAGATCACAACACAAAATATATGTTAACATGCTTAAAGTGAATGGTTAGGAAAAAGAAAGTGGTGAAGAAGAAAAGCTGCTGAGAATACTTAGTGGAATTATTTAACGTGGCAGAGGAAATAAGCACAGAATAACTGCTACCTCGCTTGCTATTTGTGTTGCATATTTGACATGTAATAAGGATGGTGTAATCTCCAAGCCAGTAAGGTTTCTGCCCTTAATGGACTCTTCAAAGTCCTTCTTATATTCTTTCTAATGGGAGTAAGAAGAAAAAAAGCAAAATAGCAAATATTTATTACATTCTTTTTAATGACATGAAAAACTACTGGGAGGATGGAGCAGTGGTTTGGCATTACTGTCACAATGACAATCTGCTACAGTTAGCGCTGTAGGCACCTACAGGCATAAATCCTGTTTCTACTGAAGCCCATGAAGCAGCTCATTACTTCCAATGGAAATATGACCTGACCCTGCCTTTTTTTTTCCTACTTATTTGTATATGTAGAGAAAGCATTCAATGGAATCACTCAAACACAATGACTAATGGCCTTACACAAGTGTTTTTCAGCATGCATAAGCCTTCATCTGACAGAACGAGGTTATACTTCAAACAAACAGAAAATAACTGCTCGAGGAAATAGAATGACAGGTCAGCAAAGAACATTATGACAGTGGAGACAAACAGGAAATAAATGGGTTTCTCAAAAACAGAGTTCTGAGATGAAAAGAATAGCCAGGGTACTTTCTGTGGACTATGATAACCAACACACATACTACACTCCTGCTGCAAGAGTTTAAGTGAAATATAATTCATATTACATTTCTTCTAAAGACTCGAAGACTTGCTTAATTTTCATTTACTGATAGCTTCTTGATGAAAAATTACAGATAATCTACTCTTTATCATGACACAGGAAAGCTTCATGAATTTTAAATGCAGTATTTCATAACCAATATGAAGAAATATGATATAGCTATAATTTTTCAGTCTATCAGCATGCACAAGGTGCAAGTATAATTGCCTCTCTAAATCACTGTGAAAGTTCAATGATAAAAAAAAAAATCAATTTTAAGGTTTCTTTAGTCTGTCAGTATTGATTTTAACCATACCTCGCTCTGCATGAGCTGCGATTCCTTTGCAGTAAGGTATGTTGGAGTTTCAAAGTCCAACATAGGCTTTCCTTTTTCCTTCTCATACTTTTCTCTGTATTTCACCTGAGAAGAAAAGGAAAAAAAGTTACGCTCCTGAATCATCAAAGAACTGATTCATCGACTAGCATGTGCCTACTTTGGTCAACAGATCTCTGGTAAAAAATGAACGCCTAGTACTGTTTACCTTCCTGAAATCCCTGTTATTGACCATAAAATGAAAAATCAAAAGTCAGGCCTGCAGCAAAATGTGTGTGGCCTAATATTCTACCAATTTATTTATTTCCTGTTGCAGAGAATAAGAAGTGTCAGCTCAAATTTCAAGAAATTACTGATGATAAGAAGGAAGACAGGTAGCTGTGAAAATCTGTCTTGAAGGCACTCAGACTGCTCAGGACCTTGGCTGAGTTCAGCCCGTTACGTGTTAATGGATTCTTGGAGTGTTAGAGGCAGGGCTTGAAAAGATGCAGTTTAGCATCTTGGTAACTAATTCTGTGCCTGGATGTCCAGGAAATAAAATGTCCACAATGATGAAGGTATTCTTGCTTCAAGTTACATTTCTGGACTGCTGAATGAGATAATGCTATGTTTTTAGCTGAGACAGATCCTGATCTCAAACTGGAGCAAAAAGTCATGACTTTAACTAACTACAAACTGATTAACAACTATTTTCTTATAGTCCTTTGCTATGTAACCTTTTTGCTTCTCTGTGCCAGGCAGCAGAACAATAACTATGGCCCTTCATGTTCTAGCAGTAATTTCTCTCTTGCTTTACAGTCAGTAAATAGCTGGAATAGAGAGGATTAGAGACCAAATCTGATTGATTCCTCTGGAATGATTCATCATTTGCTGTATTCCAGTAGGTATTGTTTTGGTTAAAGCAATTTTGGACGCAGAAAAAGCATGGCAGAGCTCTCCTCTATCACTTGAGGCTGGAATGCACATAGCAATTGAAAATCTACTGTCAGCAACAACACTGCTTCTTTCAATTACCAGTTTCTGTGTTTACTATGTCCTTTATTCTATAGAAGAAATCACCCTGATAAATGTATTTTGCTGTGTAAAAAGATCCAGATACAACAGACATAAATACCTGTGAGATCTACACTAGAATAAAGAAACCAGACAGATATTTTATACGTGTTCTAAACTCTCAAATGTGCAAAAGTTTCTCATTGACTTGTGTACTCAGGTGTGCAGCGTTTATAAAGCAAACAGGCACAGAGATGATTCTGTACTGGAGAATTTGCTAGGATGACTTCAGTGATGGAAACTGGTACTCAGTGAGTGGGGTTAACGAGAAACACATGACGAACTTACGTGGCTCTGTAGTTCTGATGCCTCCCTTAGATGAACCTGTTCAAGATTATCTGGCACCACATGGTAGTGACCCTTACTCTTCTCATATTGCTTCTTGTACTGGTACTGAAGGGAAGGTGTCAAAAATCATCTCAATAAAAAAAAAATCCCTCAGCAAATTTACTTCTTAGGTCCAATCAAAGCAACACTTCAATGGAACATCAAAGAGAAATTAGAAATACAAAAAGCAAAACAAAAACCAGAAGTTTAACTCCCAGTACCAAACATCACTTCTAAAGATGTGGGCGAACAGTTATCTTTTTTTGGTCATTTTCATTGCAACAAAGATTTTTTTCAAAACCAGGATTAAAAAAAGAACAAGAAAAAAGAAAACACAATGGATAAATGAAAAGCCTGTAGGAGGCAATAATTGTTTTTGTCTTTTGTCAGCAAAATTATCACATCTTTTGTTAGGCATAATTCTGTACATCTACAACAAGGGGATGTTAAACAAACAAGAAATGAAAAAAACAGACAAAAATAAAAATTTTAAATATATAAGCAGTAAAGAAAAAAGTAAAAAAAGAAGAAAATAGTATTTGTTAGTGTGATGTAATCAGTTAAAATGTAATAAAGAACCAATCCACTAAAAGTTATTAGAGGATTTTAAATATTAGCAGTTCTACAGCTAATAAAGATTTCACTTCCCAGAGGACAAAAGTGGCAAAGTCGCTAGTTAACTAGGAAATGGTCATTAGAACATAGAGGAAGAGATCACTACCAGGTGATTTCCCATTACCAATAACAGCAGGAGTAATTGTTACAGAAACAGTTAGCAGAGATCAATTCAGAATGGAGTCAACAGTAATGGAAAAATCACGTGGATTGGGGATAGGTTAATGAGCTTACGGCACTGGCGAGCTGGCTGGTACTCAGGACGTGGTTCATGATCAGCGATTCAGACATGTCTGTGACAGGCTTATGCAGTTTCTTTAAATCTGCCTTGTATTTCACCTGCAGGAAAGAAAGGACAAAAAAAATCAGAAAAGGAGACTGCTAATAAACCCTATGATGTTGAATGTATTAATAACAGAAAAGCGGTCTTTGTTAAAGAAATCTGAAACTTTTAATTTTGCTTGACGAGAAGCATAAGTAAACATACCTCACTAGCCATGTTGTGAGCATCTTTCATGGTTTTGTAGATTTTAGCCTCCTTTAAATCATACTTTGGCTTTTTACCCATCTCTTTGGAAAAATTCTCCTTGTATTTCACCTGAATTAAAAAACAACCAGGTATTACAACTGCTCTTGAGTACTCATTTGTTTGGGTGCACAAGGCAGAGAGACCCTACTTCAATGCTGATGGTAAGCAGAAGAATCAAAATGCAGCAGCTCAAAGGCATCCACTGGAAAAAAGGCTATTTTAAAGATGACCCAACATGGAAAGAAAATCTCCGTCTGTATTTACAAAATACCACTTGCAGTTTCAGTGCACAGGTTACATCTCCTCACTGTAAAAATAACATAGTCAAGAGAAGTATGTTTACAAAATACAGCTAAATTCTGACCCTCGGAGATGAAGAATTTTTCACTTGATGGGAAATCTGCATAGACGAAAGACAGCCTATTTCACAAAGAGACAACAACTGACACAAGTATGAAGAATATTTAAAAGAACTTTTTACGTTCTTCTTGGAGCAGTATGAGCTTTAAAAACTCCCTCAAGACATATAAACACTGAAGATGGCAATATATAAAATACTTTTATATATACTGTTATACACATACTGTGTTCTGTATACATCAGAGATGAAGAAGGATGTTAATGATCACAAACAGAACAGTGATACAATTAATTACTAGGAATTAGATTATGCTAGAGGCTTAGTAACACTTCCAAACCAGATTAGCATCAGCAAGGTAAACCATAGTCATGTACGCCACGATATTCCAGCAGACCCAGGCTGAAGGCACAGAAATGTTGATAGGAATGAGAGTTTTGCTAATGACTTGAATGAGGGCGAGTCCTTCATCCACCATGACTTGTCCCATCCGACTGCTGCAGGTGCAGCTGAAGGCTAATTCGTCACTATTTATTGTACACCTATAAAAAGGACGGTTCCATTGAGAATATTTTGGTTTTATTATTTTTTTTTGCTATCAGAGATACATAAAATTGTCTCAGAGGAGTTACTGAGGAGTACAAGAAAAACTCAAAGTATTAAAGATTAAGTTCTGGCTTATCTAAATGGATCCCATAGTTAGTATGTCTGCTCATCACCATTAGCATAAACAGCGAGCAGAATTCTGAGGATTTGTCGTATATTCCCTGTAGTAGCATTCTGCCTGGTGTGGAAACCAGTGAGGCAACATTTCTTTCTGTTTACCAGTCTACACTTCCTTGGAGATACTTTGTACTAAACAACCTAGCAACTCCCATCTCTGATCCAAAGAACAAGAACTGAAAAACCATTATCAATCGTTCTGAAAGAATTTGATCTTGTTGAGGACCAAATATATTAAAAAAAATAGACTTATAAAGAGCATGCAGAAATGTAAGACTGTGGCTGATGAGGAAAAAAGATTAAACATTCTTCAGAAAAAGCCCTGATCTCCCAAGCAATATTTATGTGAAAATTGAAAGAAGTAAAATACTGAAGAACTGATAGCTAAGTTGAGGAGCAGCTGACTCATGCTAGAGGTTTTTTATGACAATTACAGAAATGTAAACAGATGATTTTATATTAGGAAAAAAAGAAAGACGATTGAATGCAGAATTCAATCACATTCCACAATCGCATTTTACACTTTGAATTCATTGTCACATTCTTGTCCATACAGCACCGTATGGTTCATGCTGGATACCACTGTCACTCTTTTGCTTTGCAAAATAAGCCAACATTCAGATAAAGCACACAGTGAAACAGGCAAATCCAGAAATTATATAGCTGCTATAAGAAAACAAAGAACATTAACAGTTTGGACATAAACAAATCAGTATTGGTTCTGACCTCACAAATACTAAAACCAAGCAGAAATGTACTAGAATCTGTTACACATTCCAAGCTACGCAACACACGATCAAGATCAGACCACCATGCAAAACAGCTCATTTTTTCTAAGCCCAGAAGAAATGTTACTGGAAGATCTATGTAAAATTAAAAGCAAGCGTGCCAGACAGGCAGAGGAAAGCCAAATAAAAAAGGCAAGTGGATAAACAAACTGGACATACTGCTTTATGAAGGAGAAGGTTAAGAGAAGAAATGCCTAAGAGAAAATCAAAGTTAAAGATTATGCCAATTATTCTTTGCTCCCTTACTGCATCTACAATAGTTAGTTTTGTCTCAGAACTAAAATTATCTCATCAAAGCATGTTTATAAGACTAAGAGGAGAACTGGCTAGCACTGGAGAAAAAGCGTGGAAAAGGAGGATCTCATCATCACTGAATGGGAATAAATGTAGTTCTTTTTCTTGTAGTTCAGTTGTTCAGTTTAAGAATCCTTGGTTCTACTGAAAAGATTCTTGGTTCTTCTGACAAACACAGTGGCTGACATTCAAACATGCGACAGTTACATGCAGCAGTCATGGCTAGACATGGAAGAATCATAATCCCCCTTTTTTTCATTTGGAAACACACGTGCAAAACTGAAATGGCACAAATCTGTCTGCAGCTACTTCAAAAACTGGTATGCAGCCATCGTTTTTCTGTTTTCCAAAGGTTTTGTGATGGCAAGAAATATACCAAACTATGTGCCATCCAATCACTGCAGGCTACACTTCTCAGAGGCTCTGGGGCTGACTCAGTCATACACTAAGCTTGATATACTTTAAATAGAAGTTTGAATACTTATAATGAAGTTCAAGTGTGAATGTTATACATATGGTATGACTGTTCACTGAAAATTACCAGCACCATTGTTCAGGTTTGTCATATACACATATTTCCATTTTTTGCACAGTTCCAGGACAACTAGCTCAAGCTTGTATGTCTGCTTTTAAGTTTTTTTTTGTGAAAAAAGTGAGTTTTCACACTGCATGAGTGCATCGGAAACTTCCATTAAAAATACTGGAAGTTCCAAAACCACTATGAAGGGCATAATAGCATTTCAAGCTTCATGTGGTGTTTCTGAAACAGACAAATTCACTGCCCACAGAATTCCCATGCACTGTCTTTCCAGAGGAAAAAAAGCAGGTCACATCTAACGGAGCAGACTCACAAGTTTTGCGACATTCAACACCTTTGACACAAAAAAGATCCAGCGCAACTGGTGCATCAGAAACTCTTTTATCAGCTTGGAATTGTAAGATAATATGCAAGCAAGAGACAGATGCATAAAAATGGCATTCCCAGATGTGTCACTTAAAATTATCTTACATGACTACTTAGCATATTAGCTTTCTTAAAGGTTCTCATCCATGGGGTATCATAGGATGCAGCTCCATGCCCTCTCATATGTCGTTTGAGGTACTCTGCCTATAATGCGTAGCAAGAAAGCAAGATCAGAAATGCAAACAATTATAGGATTAAAGCATGAAGTGGTGAGAAAGAACCAAGGTGAACAGAGGTCCTGGCAGAAAAAGTTGTCACAGAAAATTGCAAGGATGTGCTTCAGATTGATTGGAGAACACGACAGTTGTATAAAAGTCAGGAAGCTTCCATAACATATTAGCTTCAAAACAGAAGATGCTTTTAAAGGCACAAGGTAGAGGGAAAGTGGCTGAAAGAAACTGAATGTCCATCACATAAAGGATGGATAAGAAGAGTTAGGTAAAAGGCTGCTTCTTTTAAAGCCAATACCCAGAAAAGCTGAAATAAGAGAATATGGCTAGCACTGCAGCCTTAGTATTTAAAAGATCTTGTCACAGCATCATTTTAAGGAGTTTCTATACATCCATTACTGGCATTTAGTACATCACTAGAAAAGTTTATTTAACAGAGAAATACTTTGCATTGGGAATTAATTTGTACTTTAAAACAATCCCTTTAAAATATTCCCTTATTCCCTAATCTAGAAATAATTTCAGTCATAATATTAGTATTACTATGTAAGTTCATATCATGTCTCATTTCTTTCACCGATTCAAAGTTTCACCAGCTTTTTATTACCTGGCTAGTTAGCTTGGACACCTCCTTTGCCAGTTCAATGTCTGGACGTCCCAGCATGGTTACGCCAATGCCAGCTTCTCCACGCTTTTTGTATTCAATCTAACAAAGAAGAAAAAAGTATAGTTTAGTAGTGATGACATTCCATTTTAATTATTTTACTGACACTGCTTTTAATAGAAAAATTATTGCTAAAGAATTATACAGAAGATATAAAAAGCACTTACATCACTAATTAACTTGGCAGCCTGAGTTGCTTTCTTAATATCTGGTCGATCCGCTATAGGTGTGTAGTGGAGCTTTGACTTTGCATCTTTCTTGTACTCAATCTAATCCGTGATGATAGACAGAGGAAAGAAAATTATTGAGGTTTTTTCATGAGGAATACACCTAACGACACAGCAAAATTGCTGCGAAAGTGCATGGGAATTTTTAAAAAAAATTTCCCAAGGAACAGATTTGGGAATCTGTTTTTGCTAGTTGTCTACAAATGAAGAAATAAGCACATACAAGTCTGTCTGCATTTGAAGGAATGAAAAAAAAATATTAAGATTACTTTAAATCCTACCACATGATTACGTAGAAATACAATTTTCAAATAAATCCTTTATTTCAGTGCAATTTTACATCTGTAAATATTTGCACCTTCATCTTTCAGAATTACCCTGAACATGGAGGCTGGGAGAAAATCTGGAAGCATGTAAACTTTTGCTTTTGCCAGCTGACTTTGGTTGAATTTGCTTACACAAGCTACTTCATTCATGAAAGGACAAGACAAACTTACCGTACTCTGTTTTTTAGCAACTTCCATGGCATGTTTTACTTCAGGAGGCTCCAGCATGACAGAATAATTAGACCTGCCTTTCTCTTTCACAAACTTCTTTTTGTAGTTTGTCTGTTAAAAGCAAAAAGGACCATGTGTGATTTTTTAAATTTCACATAGAGATAAATGCTACTAAAACTCAGAAATCAGCTCACTGAAACTGTTAAGACAGATAAAACACAGTCTCCTCAGCCTCAAAATGTATGGTCCCCACCTTGTTTGTCATAATTTGCACTTCAGATTACAAAAGCTTGCTATCTGGAGATAAAGATTTGTGTTTAAACTGTATTCTGTGAAAAATAAAATCTGAATTAAGGGTACCCATTAGCACTCCAGCCTGTCACTTTTCTCCAGAGTATTTCAACAAATTCCAAACAAAACGTGTTTAGCTCCTTGTTAAAGTCTCATTCTGGTAGGAATTAAACTTTTCTGACTCCTTAGGCATTTTACGATGAGACAGTAAATGTGCTGCGTGTAGACTAAAACACGTAACACTCTAATCAATTATAGGCAGCAGATAATAATCACACCATAAATTGTTATCACACTAGTTACTTACCTCACTGACATTCTTGGTCACCTCTTTGACATGAGCAGTGTCTCGTGTCTCTGGCAGGGTTGTATATGACCCATGTGGAAGCTGCTTCTTGCTGTGTTCTTTGTATTTGTTCTAAAAGCACAGAATAAAAATAGGTAAAAAACAGCAATGCAAGGTCCATGTACCCTGCCATCCCCCCAATATTCAAAGGATGTATGTAGATTAATAAACAACTGTCCGATGTTTTACCTCAGATACAAGAGAGCTGACATTCTTCGCCAGGAGGATCTGAGGTGTATCTGGAACAACATGGTACGTTCCCCGAGCTTTGTTATGCTTCTCTTTGTATTTTATCTAGCAGAAAGAAAATACATCATTTTAAGCAATGTGTGTCTTGTCTTGTGGCAATTTAAAAAGAAATTATCATAGTTGTGATTGCTTGTTAGTGCAAAAGTTTGCAGACAGTCCCCGATTTTGATGTTTTCCAAGATAATGAATCCTTTCCATCTAGATATTCCTATAGCTCTCATTTGGAATTTTATTAATACATTGAATAAATTGTTAGTAATTGTAAAAGATACTTTGTGTTATACACAAGTTATACCTGCAGCTTTTTGTTGTTGTTTTCTCCAGATAATATTTTCATTTCAATAACTGGAATGAAGAGATATACCAAAGGTCTAGGGTGTTCAGGCAATGTTAACTCTGAATATTTATTTAGTCTGTGAACTAGGCCAGTGACATTTATGAGACCAAATTTATTCAGATTTTGAGAATTTGTTAATGAAATAAACAAGTCAAATCAAATACTGAAGTGAGACTGAGAACAATTTTTCAAAGCTTCTTTCTTAGTCCAATCATCTTTGCAATAAAGTAGTTCATGTGGTGAGTGAAGTTCTAGCAGAACCAAAAAAGAAAAAAAGAGTGTTCAAGTACTTACATCACTGGCCAAGATGGCATTATTTAAAGCCAATACTGTGTTTTTGTCATCTGTGACAGAGAGTTTGCATCCCTTTAGGAATTCCCGGTCCAGTTTGTATTCATACTGCAGGAAGAAAAAATAAAAGAAGAGTCTCAAATCTCCTACAATTTTTTTTTTTTCTGAACATGACAGATGTGGGGAAAGGGAGTATTCAGTTTGTTCTGACTTTCTTACATCACTCTGTTGCAGAGATGACTTGGCTGCTTGAACAAAGTCTGGCCTATCAGCAATCCAATGCCAGTGAGCCTTGGCTGCTTCATATTTCTTCTTATAATCCAGCTGTTTATAGTGAAACAACAAGAAAAAAAAAGAAGTTAATGGGAAGTTGTGTACTTTACACATGACTTACGTATAGATGCAAATTCTCTTTCTGTCCAGACCAATTAAAGAGAGAAGAGGTAAAAAAGTGCATCTCCCTCAGACTAGGGCTTTCCTCTGAATCACAATCCAGTGCAAGTCCATTTACTCTATTTTTTCCACTGCTGGGTGGAGAAAGCTGTGAATGACTGAAAACATGTCATGACTTTGAAGAAGGTGAGTGATTTCAGTTCCATTCCTATTGAAGTGGATGTTGGGCCACCAATAATGGGAAATAGAGGAAAGCTTCCCGTGAAGCGCTAACTTTGTCTACAAGAACATCAACACAGAGAATTTTGGGGACAGTTACGTCTCTGTCAGGAAAACAGAGGGGGACTAGAAGAACAGAAGATAGGTGACATATGAGGAACCTCAAGTGACCTCAAGGACAACTTGCAAGAGTGAGCACTTTGGTATGAAATAAATTAAGATATATTTTATTCAAGCAGCATAAGAATTAGCAGTAATGTCTAAGCTCAAAAAATTTCAGTGAAACTGAAAATCATTTCTCGTGCTCTTCATTGCCAGTCCCAAACACTAATCATAATAAAATTAAAGTATTAATGAAACTGAACTCACATTGCTGTTCAGCTTGTATGCATGCCTTGGAGTCTTGATATGAACTGAATCTGCTATGACATTGCAGTGAGATTTACTCCTCTCATACAGTTCTTTGTATTTCAGCTAAAGACAGACAAACATAAAAAATGTTTACAAAGATAATATCATCATCAACAAGAAAGGATCAAAATATGAAAAACATAATACTAAAAATTGTTCCTGTCAAGATCAAAATCTTAACAGAAGAAAAATAAATTCTATCAATACAACTTGGTATCAACCATCTGCCTGAAAGAAGGGTCCTCTTCAGCAGCAGTTCTCTTTTAACAGAAAAAGTCACAAGTGTAGTTCACCATGAAGAACAGATGAAGATTTAACAAAACCTACACATGAACAGCAGTTCTGCCTGTTTCCAGTTTTTTGCACCTAATAGAAATGCTTTAAAGAAGCTTGTCTTCTGATAGGCACATTCAATGCTTTCTGAAAATTTCTTTATAGAATCTCAAGTTCAGCACTCAGTTTGGAACCAAAAAAACCATACTTCAATTCACAGATCGCTTTTGAACAACTTTGTCTCTTAATGATCCACATTAGTATTTGGATAATATTGTTATTTTTTTCCTCCTAGACTTACTCATTATATAGATAATCCATGTAGTACCTGAATGACTTTCATGCTATTTATTCTCACAGTACTATATTGAGTTACAGAAGTGCTAGTATCCTCATTTTATTTACGGATATCTAAGGAACAGCAATACAAAGGTCAGAGAAGAATCCTAGGGTAGGAGGAGGAATTAGGAGCAGGACGCCCAAATCCTATGATAGTATTCTATCCACTTCATCTTCCTTTCTCTCTCTTCTTTTTAGCCCTCCATTGCCCCATAATCAAAACACATATTTGTTTTATATCAGAATATTTACCTTACATATTCACAATATCCATAGAATAATAAGCACGGTCATGTATCAAGTACATTGTTCAAGGCTCCACTAAAGCCACTAGCCAATAGAGGAAGAAAACCCAGAAACAAACTCCCCAGATCCAGGGTTTAATTAGGTACCAGCTCCAGCTCATGGCTTTTATTACTAGTGAGGACTGCTCTAACCCAGCAAAAATGTTCCAAGAGCTACAGAAGAACATTACACGAGAAACCTTCCTGAATACTTTCATATTCTATTTTGTTTTTAGAAAATACATTAAATACATACAGAGTTTTACATGCAAAGAAAACCAATACACTCTAACAAGAAGCCATTTTTTAATGACAGTGTTACATATGAATTAAAAATATGACATATCAAAGTATTACTTACATCACTTATTCTGTCCTTGACCTTGCGCACATGCAATAACATAGGTGTATCATGGATTGTAGTATAGCCTTTCGGCTTCGCTTTGTTATATTCCAACTTGTAAATAATCTGAAGACATAAATTATAAATTATATTATTTCTTGACATTATTGGTGTCAATTGAAAAAATCAGGATGAGAAACATTGTGTAATGGACTACTGAAAATGCTGTATTCTGAATTATCGTACTTCAAAGGTCAGCATTCAGAGCAGGAGGTATGCTTGAAAAGGACGGACCACACTTACATCACTAATCTGCTTGTTGACTTTTGTAGTCCTTAAGTGTTCTGGAGTATCCACAATTGTCGTATACTTGTCTTTCTTCTTTTCATAGTCCTTTTTGTATTCAACCTGGTGATTGGGACAGAGTGTATGTTAACAACAAAAGCCAAGATAAAACATCTTCAGGAGATATGATTATGTTCACACATAAAATTGCAAAATCCTTCTACTAAAGCCAATGAAAGCTGAACATGCACAATGAGCTAAACTTTGCAAACCCTTTATTTGCCTAAGAGGCTGCCTATCTATTCATGTAACTAATTTTATGTTTATTTCACTGAGTGTAACAGCTTCACTTCTATCCTAAAACTCCAAGATTGAGCTAAAAAAGCAATCTTGGCAGATCAGTGACTGCTAAAATTTGTAACTGCACAATATCTCATTTTTAAATATTCATCAGAATGAAGTCAAACATAAAACATCTTACACAATAGAAGATAAAAACACCCTCTGCATATATCATAATGCCAGGCTATTTTAAAGACTTTGATAGCAGAATTTGTGTCTTGATAACTTCTTTCTTAAAGAAAAGATCACCTGGCCCTACTCAGGACTCTCAACCTGTTTTCACAGAATTCAGTGAGAACAGACTGTACATCAAGAATGATAATTCATCGTAGATAGCCTTAGGGCAGGAAGAAAAGGTCAGAACATCAGAACATACTTAAAAAGAACTTTCATGCTCTATCTTGCATCAGAAAATAAAACCATGCTTTTGAAACAGGACTAAGACATAATATAAAAAAATATATACAAACAACAGGTCAAAACATGAAGTCAACTCAGATGAACATGCAGGTCAGGCAGAGTGCTTTTTTTTTTTTTTTTCAAACATACTCCAACTTACCTGCAAGGAGTTTTTAATGAGGTAATAGAAATCCATGGATAAATTGAACAAAAATGTCAAGTAAAGACCTTCAAGTATCTTATTACTGAAGAATTTTATTAACTGCGCTAATAGTAACAAAGAAGCCCACCTCGCTCCCTCTCCTGTAATTGTTTTCTACTGTTGCATTTCCAGGTTATAATTTATATTCTTGTTTCATCTGGCCCGGTGAGGAATCATTTTTGCCATTGAAAAGAACAAGGTTACTGCTAGCAGCTGTGATTACACAGCAGATACAAATATGTATCAGTTACGAGCCACATTTTCATCCAACTGGTACAACCAAAATATATATGCAGGAAGCCAGATTAAAGTAATGTAGACTATGGAAAATTAATTCTTCACAATAATATCAGAGTCATTGCAGGCTTTCTTTAATATCATCAGAAATGTATTATGTTAGGCTTTTTGTTCTATATGAACAAATAGATGAATCATACTCACTTTCTACCTTCTGATTATTAGAACTGGTGAAAGGAGAGAGTATTTCCTTTTCATAAACTGTATTATGTGACTGCATGAGGACTGCTTTGCTAGCCTTGCTTAAAAGCAGTAGGTGGAGAAAGAATTTGATGAAAACACCATTTACTATAGATCTGTGTACCTCTACCATTTCTAAGAGAACTTACAAGCGAGACATGACTCTGTTCCGTATCTAGGCACAATCTGAGACCACTCTCAGGCAGAGTGCCAGATAAATGTTGCAATCTACTCACCAAATTACTTCATCATGCGCATACTGATTTAAGGGATTTGTGTTATGAGGGGTGGTCAGTCCAAGAAATGGTGGCAGAATGAGAATTTGGTTAGGAAAATATCAAGAACAGTTAACATACAAAATCCTAAATGTATGGAAAATCGCTCTTTATGTAAGTATGGGAACTATTATATTGAAGTATATATAACATTTATAATGAAAGGAGAAAATGGAGGCTAGATCAGCCTGAGCTAAGTGAAGTCCAAGTTACAGTAAATATTGTTTCAGATATTCTGTTTTCAAAAATATTTTATCATAGCCAGCATTAAGCATATCGACAAAACTCTGGAGTGTGATATCTGTAGAAATTTAGAGAACTCCAAACATTAAATATTAGAAGTCCAAGCAGCTAATTTGTATAAATATACATAATGTCTCCTACAGCAGCAGCTCTTCATATTACCTGGCTCCATAAGTATGTGTTGTAGAGTGCTGTCAGCATATCTGGCCTCAGAATTTCATTACATCCATGTTGCAGGAGCATCTTGGCAAACGATTTATACTTTTTCTGTTCATGCAAATGGCAACGAAGCACAAGAGAGACTTGTGAACACCATAAACAAAAACGTAGCTCTAGATCCCAGACACTTTGAGAGTGGAGAGATTTAGGCAAGGTACTATATGTATTCATTCAAATGTGCATACAACTTACATCTGTATAATTAAGAATGTCAAGAGTATGTATTAAATGATTTGCATACTATCCCATCAAGGAAATTGCAAAAATCTTTTTTGGGAGGTATGAGTAAATTATAGATTAAGGTGGGGGCACTCAAAAGCCAAATATGTCACTGATGCTTTATCTAGAACTGAGTAGCAGATAATGTTTGTAAAGGTAATTAAAAGAGAGGTAATAAAAAAATACATGCATGATACAACATGCATTTCTTAACACCTCTCTAATGACTTCAAGAGGCATTAGAATTCTGATGTCAATTGATGCACAATTTATGAAAGTACATACAGTAGATATTAGCTCACTCAAAAAGTAATAACTCTTTTTGGGTGGCAAAACAAAGACTGTCTGATCGACTGAACCGAAACATCACGACAGCACAGGTGAAGCCTGTGACACCGCCAGCTATAGACGTTTCACACGGACGGAGTAGCTGTCAGCGAACCAGGCACTTTCGGGCAGCACCGGCTGGTGCTCCTACAGTACCTGACTGCTCAGTGTAGTCCCCCACTTGGCCAGGAGGTTCCTAGGGTCATCCACAATAACGCTGTACCTATCTTTGAGCTTCTCATAGGCAGCTTTATATAATTTCTGCTCAGAACGGCATAATACAGTGTAACAAAAGAGAGTGAAGACACACAGAGATCATAGTTCTAACCACTGACACCTCTTTACATGGACTATTGAAAGGCTGGGATTGAAGTTCATATCCAAAAGAGAAAAATACATTAAAAAACCCACAGAGAGAAAATATTTCCAAATAGTATATACATTTCTAAATTTCCACTGGATGGCCTAATCTACAGTTTAAGGATGCAGATAGTCTATCCCATCCACTCTTCAATAAGCCATTTTAAGACTTACATTCTTCATAAAAAATAAATGTAGAAGCAACTCTGTATGGAACTAGATTCTTGACAGATTCTTCATTTGAGTACAAAGAGAACACAATGAGATGCAAGGGCAAAATACAATGTTATGTTATCATCAGACATTTTGTTAGCAAAACCTCTAAACCCTCATCACAAAAAAAATCACATAACAGAAGACATTTCGGCAAGTTCGTTTCAATGTACGGAGACCTCATTGCTAAAATTTTACTCATTTATATTTCTCATATTAAATTTTCCCTGATTTGCTCTACTGAACAATAAGACTGAATCCTTGCAATCTTCCATAACAAATTATGGCTCTCTGCTTATCAAATTGAGTATGAACTGATAGCAATGGTACTGGAATGGTATCTGTTGCGAAACAGCTTTTCTCACCTAGAAATACAGATAATACTGTAATACATTTACTGACAGGTAAACAATATAACATAATGTCTGGTGAAAAAGAATAAAATACCAAGATGTAAGAGTCTAAATACACATTGCTTTAATGAAACACATCAGAGCCTGGTGTGGTATGCTAGCTCTCAGCTGATGAGAATTCACCTAGAACACAGTGGTTTTCAACGGGCTTTGTCCTGCAGGTGTACAGTACTACTCCTAGAAACTCCACTGGTGATTTTAATCTTAATCCCAGGGGCATTCATTAACCCCCTTTGCTACTGTGTTGTGTTTATTGTTTCTTTAGTACTACAGGAGAAAAGTAAGAAAATGTAAGTAGTAGAGTGGGAGAATTCAAGGCAAAATATCTAAAATGAAACAGTGCTAATGGTAACTTTGGACATAATACTGTCTTCCTAATACTGACAAAGTTTTGTTTCAATGTTTCAGGAAAGCAATTGTGATTCTCTCTATACCTTTTTCACATGACAATCAACAGTGTTACTAAGCAAGCAGCATTATTTAAGTTAGCATTTATTTACCTGTCAGCAAAGGAGAGGTTTCTTTGCAATGACAAAGTAATGGAACAGAGGTCAGGATTTCAATTTTAGGTACTGTAAACCTGCCCTCTCCTAATACTTAGACAAACAATAAGAACAACCTTGTCTTCCATGATTTCAGTCTGACCTTCAGACATCTTTAAGCCTGAATGTATTTTGATTTATTTACAATTTCATAAGGAAGATCAACCTCCAACTCAGTATTAACATACACACACCTGCTACTTCAGTATGAGACTCTATGGAAATCTGTAACACTTACCCCATCCATCAACTGAGTTGCATGTTTAAAATGCTTGTTAATTGGAGAGTCGGCTACATAATTAAAGTGAGACTTAGTCTTCTCGAATATCTCCTTGTACTTACACTGGAGAAAAAAGAAAAAGCACAAAAACCCATTCCAATGTTAATCCAAAGAAGGGTAAGGCAATGGGAACATGATTTTAGAAACAATCTGCAGCAAAACCACAGTAGAATTATTGCATACGTGCATTTAAAATATCTACAAACAAAAAATAGTTGTAAAGGTAGTAGTTTGCAGGATGGAACTATCATATCAAGAAAGCAATAGAGACTTTGAATCTTAATAATTTTAAAGGTAGACCTCGAATCACTAGAAAAATTACTATGGGGCTGATAGCTTTGCAAGGAACACAGGGGATAAGCAAAAGATCATTTTGCCTCTGTTTTACAGTAAGAACTGAAATTTTAGATGCTGTATATTAACTTCTACCATGAACTATTCATATCAATGTCTAGGTCAGAACTGGATTCACTGGATGTGAAAAATTTATCTACAATATAAGCAAACATAAAAACAACATTCAGCAACAATTCAGATTGTTTTACTTACCCCACTGTAGAGCACCTTATTCTTCTCTGCCAGAGTAAAAGTTGGAGTATCCCATGCATAACAGCCAGTGCCTCTGAGCCATGATAAGTCTTCCTTGTATTTAACCTTTAGAAAAACATTAAAAGGATTCAGTTTTAAGCAGCACCAAGTGGTAGCTGATGAATGCTGAAATGGCACCTCAACACAAGGTGTTGCAAACAGAGCTATGCCCATTATTATTCCATTATAAAATGTTACAGTTACTAATGCTTTTCTGATAGAACCAGATTATTCACAGACCTAATCTACCACTAGCTATTCAAGTTCCTGTGTGAATTAAAAAAAACATTCATTCTTGTACAATTAAGGGGTTATTGTATAGGTACAGACATATACAATTAAAGGTTGTTACAGGGTTAGCAAACAAATCTAAGCAAAGGCAACTGAAATGAATTAAGACTGTTCTGTTAACTCCCAAAGGAGATAGGCTGCAGTTTGAGCCGTCTGATTTGCTCTGTCATTTCCCAGATCTTCCAGGTGAAAGTGTAAATCACTTTGAAAATTTCAGCTGCCTTCCCTTTCTCCAAAAATGAGACTTGATTTTCATTTTGGAAACCTACTTATAATTTTCAGCCTCTCACATCCAGAAACTATCTGAACTTACATCACTAATAGCATCTGTGACTGCGCGATGATGGTAATGCTCCGGGCGGTCTGGGATCGATCTCCAGATTCCTAACTGGCTCATGTAATTTTCCTTATATTTCACCTACAAAGAAAATTGAAGAATGAAGTAAAACAACTTGAGAACAGAACACTCTAGACCATGTAGTTTCAAGCCATTTCTTTTTCTGAAACCTCAGAACTAAAACAGTGGAAACGACATTAACTTGCATTCCCCTTTGTAACATCAAAGGCAATCCAGTGTATAATATTCCAGAGAAGGAAAGAAGTTAATATTAATAGTGCTGATCATATTTTTCTGATCATTTGACACACTTAAATAGAACAATAGCACAAATGGCATATTCTAGGTTATTAAATGACAAACACTAATTAGGAATGAAAATGTTGTATACATACGCTGCTAATATCATCGGTGACCTTTCGATGATAGACAATATCCAAAGCATCTTTCACTGTGTGGTATTTGCCCTTAGTATGCTCAAAGGTTTCTTTGTAGCGCAACTGGTAAGAAAAAAAAACATACAAAAAAATGTATTATAATCATCTCTCAGGAATTGTTTTAATTAAATTTCCTACCTCTTAGGAATGACATCCAGAGATATATCGCTGTCCAACATCCTAATGTAAGCCCTGAGGAATTTTTAGAAGCTACAGTTGCCTACAATCAGTTGCAATTTGATTGAGATTTATGGTGAAAATTAGAGAGAAAAGGAGTTCGCACATCTAAAGCAACATTTCATCCTATTCATGTTCAGACCAAAGACTGAGAAAAAAACATCCATGTATCACAGGACTACTCTCTAGAACATCCAAAGCGCCACTTTCAGCATAAAAAAAACTATTCATCCCTTCTGCCATGTCCTGATCTAGAAGAAAGCAGGAAGATCATTCTAGTCTTTGAAGAAAGACTTTCTCTGAGGAGAAATTCAGATGTGCAAAAGAACTGGGATGCTCCTTTGCAGCATTTAAAAATCATTCTTAAGAGAGCAGTAAGACTAATCACTACAACAAAACACTGGCCCAGTACCTATCCTTTCAGGTTACAATGTGCAATCTGAAATACATGGCAAAGGTCTCCCAAAGGAGTAGAGAACTCTTAGCCATTGCCTTAAATCACAAATCACTATTCCACACTTGAAGAAAAAATCAGTTTCACCTTAATAACCTTATGTACAACAGCTCAGACAATTTTTCTCACTAATCTATTTCTAAATTAAAAAATGAGCACATTCTCAATGACATGCAAGTTTACCTCTAACACAAAACTGAGATGAAAATATCTGATAAAAGCTATTCTTTTCTGGCTCTAGCATCAATTATTTCACTCCAGTCCGTACTATTTGGAGACTTCATGTGTAAGCAAATTACTTCAAATATATTTTTGATTTGTTTAAGACCACACTTCAGTGCAATGGAAAACAAAAATGAATTATAATAAATGAAAATTTAATAATCTCCATAATATCAAATGGAAATATACACGCAAATGGGGTGACCTATTTTATGACCCACACTGAGATATTCTAGGCTTTGCATGCTTGTTCCCCATTGATCCTTTTTCTGTTCTTTTCATAAAGAAACCAAGAAAAAGGAGCAGTGAAAGTGTTCATGGACTACTTACATCACTGGCATTCAGGTATGCTCTCTTGGCTCTGATCAAGACCGGTGTGTCAGCGACAGGCGTGTATCTGTCCTTCATCTTCTCATACTGGATTTTATACTTTTTCTAAGAGAGACAGCAAAAGGGAAAAGTTTAATCTTAGAAGCATTTGCTAATCTGGTATTATGTTAATGCCCAGGGGTGCTACACCCAGTGCATAAAGTCATTCTTGCAAAGCACTTCTGTCAGAACTTTGGGAAACAAACTCAGCTGTTCAGCTCTTTCTAGGTCTTCCTGGTCTTGCAGCCAGCGTACCTCGGATTCTGCAACCAAGCACTTAGAAACACATATCTTATAAAATACTATAACATACTAAAAAAGTGCAATCCTTTACCACAACTTCTAAAGGAAACGTGGAACTTAAGCATATGAGACAGAAAACCAAATGAAGGATAAACAGATTTGAGCCTTGAAACTATCACTAAAACCAGAAATAAAACTTCTAAACAGTGGTACCAAATAAAACCATCCAATATCTTACCTCACTGACCATGTCCTTTACATGCCTAGCATGTGTAAAGGCGGGAGTCTGACCACCAGCATGATGATGGGGTCTCTCTTTTGTGGCAAGTTCCACGTACAAGTACTGCAGCAAGAAGAATCAAAAAATATACATTTCAAGTAAGTTTTTCTTAATCTCTGTGAAAAATGTCTGTACATTCACAATGTATACATAACCACTCAGTTTACCCCAGGAAAAAATAACGTGCTCTTTTGTCTTCCATACTATCTCAGTTCATCTTTCTTTATCAGTACCCTTGATATTCTGTAGCTGCCAGTCACATGCTCTCAAACCAAGAAGTCAAATGCATGTGACATATATGACCTCTCTGCCCTACGTTCAGACCGAGCTTTAGATGAAAGCATCCATAAGGTCTGTTTTTCTCTGGTGAGCATATTCATTTTGTTCTGCAAATTTAAAAATTCCACAAAATTTGTAGCTAATAACTCAGACAAAGAAATACTACGTGAATAAAGAAATAATGGTGAATAACGTAGATGGATAAAAATATCTATTCTTCTGATAAAGTCGGAGTTTCAGAGAATTTGAACAGAACTGTACCAGGGTTCTATGCTCTGCTTCAGCTGGACAAAGCTGAACATGTCCATTACAGAGATCGGGTCAACACGAAAATTCATTGCCACTTAAAAGTGAGCAACAGTCATTTTAAACATCATCTCTAGGAATTCTACATTGCTCTGAAATGGCCTGGAAAGATTTTGCTGTACTTTAAGAGTATATTAAGAGGGGATCCACTGATTTTTTTTTTATCAGTACAAAATTTTTCACCTGGCTCTGTATTTTTTGTCCTTGCTTGGCTCTTAAGAAGTCAGGTGTATCAAGGACAGAAGTGTATTTTGTCTTCAGCTCCTTGCCTGCAGCTCTGTAAACCAGCTGGAAAAAGACAGGTCCATTAATTATTTCTTCTGTTACATGTGTTCATCTAGCAGTGGAACAATCATTGCTTTGCAATTGTAACATCTCAGGTATTATGTATTTCAGAAAAAACAGTGAGAGGGTCTGATCTTAATCATAGCTAACAAAGACGTGCAAAAATAATACATAACTTACTTCACTCAAATGGGTTTTTAGTTCCTGAACTGCTCTGTATCCAGGAGTATCCAATACCACATTGCATTTAGGCCACATCTTCTTTGCAGTATCAGTGTATATGTAATTAGACTGGAAAAAGAAAAGCAGTATTACTTAGGAAGCTTTTATTATTCTGGGTAGCAAAGAAAATTTTATAGCATAAGCTAACAGTGCTTTGAAACAACTAACTAGCTGCATGGCAAGAAATTCTGCCAGAAGTCATTTTCATGTACTTAACTTCCTGGAAGTACATAGCATGCACGTAAAGAAGTCAATTGTTGTTATACACGATTCTCAGAAGAAAAATCTCACCCAAAGCTTACGCAGCTCACGAGCACGGACCATATCAGGAGTATCATACAGGAAGCAACCCAAGCCCCTCAACCACTTCAGATCCTCTTTGTATTTATTCTATGAGACAATTAGAAAAAGAAAAATCAAAAGTTAACTTTTGGGATAATTTCATTAATCAGTCCCTAAACACAGTGACAAAGCATTTATCTATTACAGAATAGAATGCAAATGATAGAAGCCTAATTCCACTTTCAGTACACAAGTATTAGGCCTGTTGTATTCAAATGCCAGGTATCTTAACAGAAGTTGCTTACATCACTTGTGATGTCCCCAACATGGCGGCAGTGCAACACCTGAGGAGTGTATGGCAAGGAAATCAAGTGTCCCTGCATCTTAAAGAAATCTGACTTGTAGATTAGCTGAAAGACAAAGAAAAAAATAGCATTTCACATGTTTGGTCATGCTGAATGTTCTAAATATCTTCTGGTTTTTATGTTAGAAAGACACATACATCACTGACAGCTTCCTGTGTTGCTCTGACTTGACGGATTTCTGGTGTGTCTGGAGTGGTATGAATCTTGTCCTTGTACTTGTGGTATGTCGCCCGATACAGCCTCTGTAACAAAGGAGACAGCATTCTACATGTTAAAAACTGAACGTGGCAAGCAGCTTGGCAGAGTGTAAGTACTTCTCTCTTAAGGGCAGGTTTTTTTGCCAGGTATTGCATAACTACCAGAGAAAAGGGAACAAATATACTATTTTCTAGTCAGGCAAAGGTTTTCCACAATTGTTTTTGGCAGCAGCACCTCTAATACATGGAGACTCTGACACACTAATCCTACAAACATGTAAATATGTATGTTTAATTTTTGTCCTATTAAAGCCAATGATCAAAGAAGTAACTATGTATATATAAAGCCTAAAACTATTGAGACCCAGTGTCATACAGATACAATAATTTCTCTGCAACTTTAATCAAGTAGCAGCAGATCAGTTAATAAAATTAAGCTGCAATTGATTTTCTATTATGGTAACAGTTCTACAGGATTACAGAAAGTTAGAGTTATCAAGAAACTTAAAAAGCTATACAGCCCAACTCCAAGCCTGGATCAATGATCCCTTGACTTTCTTGATGGATATTTGTCTAAACTGCTCTGAAAAGCCTCAACGAACAGGGATCCTACAACCTTCCCAGTCAATGTACTCTCATCATTCATATTTTGGGCACTACAAATACAACAGAAAGCAAATACACAAATTTACTGCACCTCATTAATGACTTGATTCACTTTCTTCACATTTTCAAAGCCAACATCCTTGGGTCCCAGAGTATAGCCTTTAGCTTTCATGTGCTCATAGGCTTCTTTATATTTCAGCTATAAAGTGGAAAAAGGAACAAAAACATAAATTAAATTTTATTGTGATTCTACTTATACTGCAGCTCTGACAGTAATTTATGCAGTACGAGTCAGATTTTTAGAGATAAACAAGTGAGATGTAGTTATATCAGAGTCAAATACACTACACATCATCACTATTTTTACCTTTATCACACGGCCCAAGATTATTAATGTTTTAAATTTCTCTTGCATCTAAGGAGGTATTCACATCTGCCTGAGGAAATTTATATTCTTACAGTAATTGCTTCAGATAATTCTGGGGTTTTGTAACATTTAAATTCTGTTAAGGCAAACTTTGTCAATGTTGGGGCTGGAGTGCACTAATAAGATTTAATTGCCCTGACTAGCCACACCTGGGATGTCAGGCCTTGCCTGAGCTATGTTGCAAGCGCATCTGTCTTTAGCCCTGACTCCTTCCTCCTTTCCTGGGTGGACACTAGTCCTATGTTATCAGTAACTTGTCTGTAGCCCTGACTCCTCTATTTACCTTGGACCTATGTTGTAGACAGCTTGTCTCCAGTCTCTGCTCTGTTTCCAACAGCTCCTGACTGGATCCCCCTCGATGGACCTTGGCCCTGGTTCCTCACCTTGTCTGGGAGTGTTGATGCAACCTTTTGTCAGCACCCTGCTCTGCCCACCCCGTTCAGGTACAGTGGGACTTCACCCTGGATGATGAGGCCACTGCCTATGTCGTGTCCACCCTCAGTTTCTGGGTCAGGCATCCACATGGAACTACCCCACTCTTGCTCTCTGACAAGCAGTCTTGTATCCGAGAAATAACTGTCACAAACAGTCGTGCGCTCATACAGGATGGGCATCAAATACTCCCTTGCAACTCATGTTGTAGAAGGACTTTGTACGTTACTTACATCACTGCCAATGTATTGGACTTCTTTAGCATGCTGAAAGCTGGGGGTATCTGTGGGAAGGCTGTATCCCGTAGGCAGAGCTTTCACACCAGCCCAGCGATACAAATTCTGCAAGGGAAGAGAGAAAGAGAGGTTTATGATGACCATGTGCAATATTTGAGATGACCTCTAATAGTATTCATTAGTTGCATAGGAAATCTCTTAATCACAACTGGCAAAAGACTTCCCCATGTCTGCATTATAATGTGCACTTGTAGTTTAAATGAGGACATTTCTCACTTCCATTTTAGAGCGGTGAAATCTAGCTGCTTTATCTGAAAAGCTAAAGACAAACATTAACTTTTAAAGAATTTGCTTTTTGAGTCGCAGAAACTCTGTGGACCCAAAAGTTTTATACTTACTTCACTCTGTATTTTGTTCGCATGATATGCCCGCTCCAAATCTACTGTTTTATCAGTAGGAATCATTTTGCCTTTAACATTGTGCATATATTCACCACGATAGACAGCCTGAGAAAAAGAAGTAGTAATCAGAGGACAGTCATAATTGTGATGCTCTCTCACACTATGTATTGTTTGTATACATACAGGAATTTCTCCTAAAAAATGGGATGGATTCAGGCAATTAATGATTTTACTGATTGTGTTCTCATATCTTAATAAAGCTATACACAATGAGTTGTAGATAGCCAGCAATGACTAAATGATTAAAATGAAATGACTAAAAATATATTAAAAGTCACATTTCTAGAACTTTTGAGGTAATGGCATCTGCAATCTTGGGGTTGAAAGGTGACACAAATACTTACTTCACTTGAATTCAAGCCACTGAGGACATTCTGGACGTAGACAGGAGTGTCCATGACCACAGTATAGTCATTCTTCATTTTTTCTGCCTTGGATTTGTACTTAATCTGCAGAGAGAAATTCAAGAGCTCTAATTAGCAAGGCTAGTCATCGTTAACTAAGTTTATTATACTATTATATTATTTACTATATTTACTGTTTATTACTGAATTAGTCTATTAATGAACCAGCATTTAAACAGAACAAGTCTATTAATAAACCAGCATTTAAACAGAAAGTGTATTGAAATTATGGCTGAATAAATGAATATGGCACCTGACTAGATAAGAACAGCTGGTAAGTTTTATCAAGGTATATTAGGAAATATCAATATTCATTCACAGAATAGTGATATGTACCACATGATAAATATCCAACATACTTCTGATACAAGGGGCATACATTTTCAAAGACCAGAACGGTTATTCTCTCATTTTAATGGCTTAATCCCAAATTAAGGAAGTGCCATAAGAACTTGAGAGAAGAAAAAGAAATCATAAAATCAACATCAAAATACTTTTTTTAATATGAATTCTGCATCATTTCTGCTTTACTTCAAGTTCTGAATGAAGAATTACTGTTTTAAGTGCTTTTCTGAGAAGACAAGTATTTAAACATGTGCTGAACGCTTTCCTGAATGGGATCTAACCTGACAACATCTACTTCTAGAGCAGCAAAGTTTAAATAACCATCTATGGATATTTAATGAATACTTCAGTAGAGAAGTATATATAACATTTTCCAGATTGTATCTGGAGTAGAATAAAGCTCCTCCATCCTTTTAATATACAATGGAGTGAAAAAACCAAAGCAGCAAAACCAGCGTATCCGCTCACATCACTGCGAAGATCGTAGGCATGTTTGGCATGGAGAATTTCAGGAGTGTCCCAAACAAAGCAGCCAACGCCTTTCAGCCAGTTGAGATCATCCTTGTATATCACCTGAGATATCAGAGCAAAGCAGTGATCTGTTAGACTTCCACTAGGATCTAATCCCTTATTGCTAAATCAGTCTGAAACACAACTGTCAAATGATGGCAAGTAAGGTTTCCAGTATTTTGACTTCTGTTGTTGCTTGAGAATATCAAAACAATTCCTTTTGGAATTTAAATAATTTTCCTTCATTGCTTCAGTCTGGCCAATAAATAAAAAAAAAAACAAATGATTTTTAAAAAAAACTACTTGTATATCCTACTGGGCAATGATTTACTGATAGATTGCTGGCCTACTCCTGGGCTGACCTATGCAAGGCAAGTGCACAGAAGCTTCACACCACCAGGACTTTCTCAAACTTCCAAAGCTTCCACATCTTATGCAACCAAATAATAAAGGACAATTTACAGACAGGAATGGCTGAACTAGTAGAACAGCAATGTTACGACCCAATGTCTACACTGATGACACAGAAATTATGCATACTAAGCCACATGTCAACTACGCACTTCTTGCCAAGCGCTACAAAAGCATGATACAGACGCTGTGGAGCAAGGCGTAGTACAGCAGATTGAAGTGGCAACTGTAGAGTGCTCCAACTAAGTTTTTGCTAAATCATTTCTAACAGAGCATAAATGCAAGAATCTTTTTAAAAAGTGAGCCATGAACACATGAATTGTGAACTTACATCACTGAGCTGATCAGTTACTTTTCGAACATGGGCATTGATCTGAAGATCTGGTAGACAGATCCATTCGTGGAGATGTGTGCGGTAATCAATTTCACTGATTTTCTTCTGTGCATCCTTAGCAGAAATTATGTCTACCATGTCTGGAATAATGTGGACTTTGGCTTTATTCTTTTCATAGACTTCCTTGTACAGACGCTGCAGAGTTAAAGCAGTATGTTAATAATACTGACAAATTGTCCGAAGCATCATCTGTTGAGCAATTTGAAGAAAAATTATTGATATTTTCATGGAATGTTAGTGGGAGAGCAATCACTTTGGCTATGACTAAAATTTACATCTTGCCTGCTCTAAGAATAATTTGCAGAAGCTTAACAAGGGTGATAAAATATGGTTTGTCAAATTTTTATTGTACTCACGTGTTAAAATGAGGTAGAATATGTAGTGCTCCATTTTACACATAAACATATTATACTAAAGGTTTAGCCATGCAGGCAATTTAACAGTTGAGTCACAAGCTTGAAAACACATTTGTAGGTGTATTACAGACTTTCACAAATACTGAACACTGCCAAATGCATATGGAAATGTGATCTCTGAATGAAGGCATGTGGATTCTTTGAGTAGCCTCTTCTGAGATAAGAATGGCTTCATCAGGAGAACACACACCAGAAAACACCACTTACATCAATATTCAGCTTTCCAACTCTGAGGCACCTTGCTGTATTGGGATCATCCTCAACACCTCTGGGTAGTGTGTACAGTGCTTTAAACTTGTCATATTCTTCTCGGTATTTTACCTAAGCAGATGCAAAGGAAGGCAACAAATAACTGACTCCAATCAGTCAACTGTACTTTTGGAACAAAATTCATCAGCAAGCAAAATGGCAAAGAAAGCACATCATAACTACCTTTTTGTAAAAACAACAACAGCTGAGCAGAAGAATTTAAAAATAAACAGATGTAGAACAAGCTATTTATTTATTGTTCCAGCTCTTTCATTTAAAGCTATCCAGGAAGACAGTGATCTCTCTTAAGCCTCAGTTCAGTAAAGCGTAAGACTACGTTCTTCTATACTCGCTAAAGCATCATTTAAACACATTTGGTGTTTTTCAGACCTGGACACTTACACAATTTAGAGTGAAAAAACACCTAACCAGACATTTTCAAGAAACAGTTTCAATTATTATAAAATCTGACATTTTTTTTCCATTAAAAGAAGCATCAAAGAACTATCTCACTGCTATCCAAATGCTATCACAGAAAACTGATTATCTACAGATACATGTGATATCTAAATTAAAAACAGAAGATAATTTTTAAAAAACCCACCTTTTTAATACCTATAGTATATGCAAGGCATGAAGGATTTCATTGCTAGAATTGATGATCTGATTTAAAAAAAGAAAGTATTTTATTCACTTACAGTACTAGCATTATGCTTCAGTTCTTTTGCACGTGCTAGAGATACAGCATCAGAGGGCATTATATAGCCAGTAGCTTTCACTTTATCCCAGGCTTTCTTGTAGAGATTCTACAGGGAAACAGAAAGTCTCGGTAAGTGGCAAAGTTCTCCTCCTGGGTAATACCAATGACCAATAGAAATCAAAAGCCCTTCTGTTAGTATTTATACGCTGTAACTATTACTTACTATCAAGAGGCCGTACACTAGTTTAATCTTGACAATGCACATAAAAGGCAACAAAAATGCATTCTAACTATTCATGTCCATTCTCGTACAAGGTCTTAATTTTTTTCAGGTGCAATTTTCTTCAGGGAATCTATTTATTAATGCACTTCTTTTGATAAGACTGGAACTGCAGTTAGAAAATATGCTCTCTGCCTGAAATACACTATCTTCCCCATACTCAAGCAATGCAGAGGGCCATCACTGGCTTTGATACACTCCATGTTTGGACATTTATCTTCAAACAGAGTGCACAAACAAAATAAAACACGAATCCCACACAGTAGCACCTTAAGAGAAAAAAAAAATGCATAGACACACTTACATTGCTAAAGAGATGTTTCAAATTTTGAACTCTTTCAGAATCCACTGTTTCAGTCACAGTTGTATACTTGTCCTTAGTTTTGTGGTAATCTTGCTTGTATTTCACCTGTAAGGTGAAAGACAGATTTAGTTAGTTTCAATTCTCAGAAGGAGCACAGGGAAAAGCTTGATTAGAAGAGGTGGGGAGACTCACATCACTAGCATTTGCACCACTCTGCACTGCAGTCACATAGAGAGGTGTGTCAGTAACAACACCAAAGTTCTGCAAATTCTCTTTTCCTGCAGCTGTGTATTTTATCTAAGGAAACAAAACAAAACAAAGCATTAATGCTGAAAATGAGCAGGAAATTCCCTGCCAGCTTCCTTTAAAATCAGTTCTGGACAACCGAAGCCCAGGATTACGGCCCAATTAAGACCAACTTCAAAAGTGACAGGCCATATAAAAGAAATACTTAATACATAGGCAGTATGAACTAAGGAATAGTGAAAATTGCACTTCACTTTACAGCACCTAGTAGGCTAAGCATACAATCAGCAAGGCAAGAGACACTATTTTCCCAGCATAAATGTCTTGCTGAGGTATCTCATGCACAGGGTGCCATACAGAAAGACAAAGTGTTATCTTCTCACTCCTAAAACCCACAATACCTTGCTGTCCTTCCATTCTCCTAAGTTTTCTGCTCCTTCAATAACAAAAGTGATCAAGTCTCTACAGACAAAGCTGAAAGAGTGTATTGTAATAGTTTGAATAAAGTATTTCTGATGTAATAGGAATTCATTCTGCTCTGGACTAGGACAGGTGTCATTCTCAGAGAATCAAAAATGGAAGAAAAAAATCCTATAAATATTTACTCGTTTAAGGAAAACATGCTTACTTGGCTCTGGAGGTCATACGACTTTTTAGCATGCAGGATTTGTGGAGTATCCCAGACATAACATCCAAGTCCCTTCAGCCAGTTTAAGTCATCTTTATACACCACCTACATGGAAGAAAACAGACTGTCAAGTTAGGAAGAAACTTACCTTCCACTTGAAGAAAGCAGTATTTGTTTCTTCTCTGTATTCAGTATCTTCCACTGAATCTGAACCAGGCTTATTCAGAAATTCCAGTGTGAGCACAGAGGAGACTAGCCCACCTCACAGTCTGAGTGAATGATTTTTACCCACAGGATGTGCAAGGGAAACTAAACCAAGTAACACAGCATAGTAACAGGCCAGGCAACTAACACATCATCACATTTCATTAGGAAGGTTGGTTGGCCCAAGCTGGCATACTGTTGACTACGTAACACGAAAAAGTGTGGTGGTTCACTGTGCCATTCACTCAGCTCAGACTCTGTGGACTGACACAACCCCAACAAACACAGAGAAGTCTTTTCCAGATTGTGGATGCTGTCCCGGTCCCTGTGCGAATTACAGCATTCCCAGCTGCAATACATTGTCTGACTGTACCATGGTACATTCACATCTTTCCTCTGCATGTGCTAGATTGTAAGCTTTCTATACAGTGTCATCCAGCCAAAGAGAGACTGTTGACAGCAGTAACCTTTGCAAAGGTTTCATAAATGTTAACTTACAATTTTTCAAATTTACAAGTGAAAAATAAATAACCAGACCATAAAAATGTCCCAAAGAAAATGGTAAAAATTTAATTTTTGGTATTATGCTACTAAGCAATCTAAAACCATGGTTATTATTTTCATATTTAAATACTATGGAAGATATTTGAAAATATTTTCTATTTACATACTTTCGAAAAAATCACATGAAAGGCTATTAAAATGTCAAACAAATAAATGAAACACATACATCACTCAAAATTTCCTGGGCTTTTCTGGCTTGAATAACATCATTTTCTTCAGGTGAACAATTCCAGTGATGGAAGTAATTTCGGTATTCGAGATCACTGAGGATATACTGGCACTTCTTGGCTAGCACATGATTCATCATGTCACTTGGAATATGGACATTTGCTTTGGTGTCTTCATAATTCTTTCTGTATGCCAACTAAAAAGGGAAGATTGGGGAAAAGGCAAGAAGAGAGAATAGTGTTTTTCTGCACAATTTTGATAGGCTACAGGTTATAGCATAATCTGAGGCATGCTTTCTGGACTTTGTGGCTGAGCTCCAATGGGATTTAACAGGATGCAATCTTAACTTTGATATGAATCACCACTTATTCTGATGAGGTTCTAGAAGGACAAGAATGACCTTCTTCACTTGCAGATTTAACAGCTGGTGAGAAAATTAACAAGACTTCAAGATAAAAAAAGTCATATGCTAAAAACATGATTTTAATCTAGTTAAATCTCCCTATCCAAATGAAGACAGAATATTTGGGATTACACTACCTTTATGCCCTGCATGACATGCTATAAGTACAGTAGTGATAATAGCAAAACACCAAATGTGCATTTGCTTTTCCAGTTCTTAAATTCCTATTTCAATTCAAAATTAATACTTTTTTTTCTGTAAAGCAAGAGCATCCCAAGTCATGTAGTATTTCTTACTGCTCAGATTCTTAAATGGAAATAGAAAAAAGTTTTTTCTCTATTCTAGTATGTCTAATAGCTAAACAAACCCCTTCCTTACCTCCTAAAAAATTTCAAGTTCAATTATCCAACCCACATACAAAATAACCATTCCAGAACATAAACATGTTGAAAATACTTTTACTGATGTTACTAAGCATTGCATTATTTATGTTTAGACACGTTACACTAAAATAAAGAAAATGGAAAATACTATAGCAAGACTAATTCTCTTCTTACCGCGCTCCTCATTTTCTGGAATGCTAGCGAATGAATGACACTGGGGAAATCACCAATCTCCTTCCCAGCCAGGTAATGGCCTTTCAACTTCTCATATATTTCCTTATATTTAAGCTGCAAAATATTAACGTAGAAATGTTAAAGTTCATTCTACCAACATATAGGGGAAAAAAAGAGAAAGAATGGAAAAATCATACTAACCTCACTATTTATGTAGTTTGCACGCTTCGCTCCAACAACTGGAATATATTTCTCATCCAAAGTATACCCAATGGGCTTGCTAATTTCCCAAGCATTTTTATAAAGTTTCTAGACAAACAAAACACATACAAGTTTTGATAAAAAGTCCATTACAGTTTCCAAGAAACCTGACCCTGCCATTTATACGCACGTGTAATATGACTACTTTTATAGAGTAGTTCCTTATTCCATGAATTGTCCCAGTAAAGTAAATGCAGAATGCACATTTTGAACACTTATTCAGCAGGAGTAAGGCAAACAGAATAAACGTTCCAATTCAGGAAGGTACCTGAGCACAAATTCGAGCTGATCTCTGCTTTCTTTACTGGATTTGGAATTCAGCATTTCTCATCCAGAAGAGTGATGAAAATACCCATAATGCAGATATGAATTCTTAACAGTGCCATATAAAATTGATAATTTTATAAATACGTGTTCAAAATTGTGAAAAATCTTCAAGTAACACTATTGTTTATTATAAGAGCATTAACAGTGTCAGTGGCACTTTTCTAATACATCATGTTTTGGTTTTTGTAACATATTAAACATATTTACCTTCAGACTAAATTATGAAGCACATACTCACATGAATGAAGTCACTTACATTTTCAGAAATAGAGATTTTCCATTAATCTTACTGAGACTACTCAAAAGCAACTGCTTAATAATGTATATCATCTACAATTTTCCTCTCATAAAAAATAAACCTAAATTTCATCAGTAGTCTAGGAAGATAGTATTGGATGGAATTATAAATTGCTTTTGTCACACAAACTCTAGTACTACTACTACTACTGCTATTACTACTTCCAAACACCACACAGCAGTGCTTTAAGATCAGTTCAGTAAGTAATTATCCTTATCCCAATGATCAAACTGGGAAAAACTGAAAAAAAAGAGATTAAATACCCTTCCAGTGCCACCCAGTAGACTAATGACAGAAACAGAAATAGAACAGTTTGCTGAAGTCCACTCCACACTCTGTTGCTTCCAAAACAAACAAATTAAAGCTTATTTAGATATTTATCAAATTTTACCTCACTGTATAGTAAGGACATGTCTTTGGCATGGTTCAGCGCAGGAGTATCATCAGACCCAATATACTGGCCTTTCTCAAGGTTAAATGTTTCTTTGTATTTCAGCTACAAAAGAAAACAAACACAATGCTAATTACACATGAGAAATAAGTTATCCCAAGTAGTCCATCTATCAGGAGCAGACATTAATTTTCTGTTACGTTATTGTATCTTCAGTAATGTTGTGTAGTACACTGCAGTCACTACAGTACACAGGCAAATGTGATCAGTATGTCACACCACAAAATCCACACAGTATTCTAGTGAAGTTAAGCACACTAATAAGTAAATACAGGTTAGTAGGGACACCAGGAACTCCACTAGCACTATACAACTAGCTGCTGTTCACCAAGAACAGGACTCAATTTTAAACTACTGTAAGCAAAAGCTGTGTAAACTCTAAATAAGGGATATGCTATATTCTTCTACAGAAAAATGCAAAATTATTTTGGATACCAATGTTCTGTTGTTCGTTTATCACTTCTTGCTTATTTACCCCAGTAAAAGTCTATTATTAATGAAGCACGCATATGCACACACACATACATAACGCTAAACATAGTGTAGGTTAGCAAAAGCAATTAAGTAGTCTACTAACAACAGTTTCTATCTAAAAAAAAGTACATACATCACTCTGATTGACAGAGTTAATCTTTGCCAAAACAATGTCAGGAGTGTCAGCCACACTGGTATAATTGGAAAAGTTATCCAGGGCTTCTTTCGTATATGCTCTCTGCAAAGAGATGAGATACCTTCTTAAGCACTGTGCATGACAAAGAAAAGCTGATTGCATAACTGCTAAAATATTTTTTCTTACCTTGTTTATCAGTTCTTGTGCATTCTTAACTTTCTTGTGTTCCACTGAGTCCAGAGGAATCCAGCCACAGCCACGAAGCCATTCCAAATCAGACTTATAAATATTCTAAATCACAAAAGGTAATAAAAAAGGAAAGAAATTGTTTAATTCAGGATGACATTTTTCAGTCTTACATAACATGGACAATATACTTTGACCAAACTAAGTGGAAATTACACGGTATGCCTGTAACATCACTTACATCACTTTGCAGATCGTAGGCCTTCCTTGCCTGAATACAGTCATTCTGGTCAGGATGGCACGTCCATTCGTGCAGGTGTTGGCGGTAGTCAATATCGCTGACCAAGGTCTGACATTCCTTTGCTGCTACAACTGACACCATATCCGGAGGGATGTGAATTTTGGACTTTGTTTTGTGATAGTCTGATTTGTACAATCTGTCATTCTGGATCTCGCCTGCATGCTCAAACCACACCAGTTTTGGATCATCTCTCATGCTGGCAACTCCAACATAGTGACCTCTTTGTTTGACGTAGTCAGCTTTGTATTTAAGCTGATGGAAGAGGGGAGAAATATGTGTAAAATCAGCACTGATTATATCTGCTCTGTTTTTAACCTGTGAACAGCTACAGTCTTGTCAACACAAAGAATAGATGAGACAGTGAGTTGTCAACTCCAGTCTTAGGTTTTTGGTACATGACCAGATGAAAACACGACACAAACAGAATGTTACTTTGTCTAGTCCTTCCACTTCAAAATACATAATTTCCTGGACTAATATGCTACCATTTTTCAGTAAACAGTATTTTCAACACAAGAGGAAAGCCTTGTTGGAAAACATTTGCTAATAAGTGCATTTAGCCTCAGTTTTGTAATAGATTTTTGTAACAAATTATTTGAGAATGTCTGAAGAGTGGATGCTTATTTAAAATACTTACATCACACTGTTTTGATAAAACATATATTCAAACTAAGAGTCAGGTAATAATTTCAACGTCCATTATGCAAAAGTTTAAAATGTAATGTGTGTGCTATCTTACAGTTTTTCAAGGAGGACGCCTCCATAATATGCCAAGAAGTGAAGAGCTATATATTATAATCATAATACCACTTCAATTATTGAACATTTATAAAATATGGAAGTCAACCTTAGTTGCTTTTGAAAGGATTGCTTCTGGAGAAAGTGAAGGTGGAAAGGAGACTCTGACCTTTCAGCACTGATATCTGTAAAACCCACAATAACATAGATGGCTGAATCGTTTGGAGGACATTTGCCCCTAATGCAAAGCTTTCTATGTCTGTTGTTGAATTTGCAAGGCCTTTTACATTTCCATGCTTCCAAGAACTTGAGAAAAATTATTACCTCACTTTGGACATCATTGGAGTGTTTGGCATGAGAGATCTGCACAGTGTCAGGAGGTAAGAGGTAACCAGTGGCTTTTTCTTTCTCCCAACTTTCCTTGTATAAATTCTGTGGAAAATAAAAGTGAGGAAGAATTCAACACTACTATAATAATAACTATTACCATATATGTGTAACCAATATTAAAGTATAAGGACTATGAATCCTTCCTTTAGGATGTTCTTAATAAGGCAATTTTTCTATATTCCTTAGAGTTATTAATGTAAGTAGAAACTGTCCAGAAGAGATCACGCACCTGATTAAGAATTCTGGCTGCCTCTCGGGCCATATCTAGCTGTGGTGTATCTGTTAGAGTGTAATTTGACTTGACCTCATTCCATGCTTTGTGGTATTTAACCTAGAACAGAGAAAGAAATTACCGTCTTGCAGCACACCATCACAAATTGGGAAAACATAATACCAAGACCCATATTGTATGCACAAAATAACGTATAAAACCCTGGATTTGCAAGGCTATTAAACATGAGACATTAAATATACATATAAATGGATACTTTTTAAAAAAAGAAATTATACAAGACAAGAAATTACAAAACTTCCCAGAGAAAACTTTGAAAACTTGTTCCAAGGCAGCTGGATGGACAGGGAAGAATCTTCAGAAGTGTTTGACTCAGGGCAATAGATTTTGAGCTTTTTAAGAGCAAATCTCTTTACTCAGCATGACCTCTATGTGAATGCAGCATTCTGGCATCTCCCAACCACAAAGACCTGCACTGTCACGCTCCCGAGCACAGGACATGCCCAAGTGTGTACATGGTTGCACGGCAGTATGGCGTTCAATTCAACCGTATCATCGTTATTGCCAACATTTTACCTTGAGTTAATGTGTTGAGCCTGGCCTGTCCTCTGGCAGAAGCATACAGCGAAAAAGAAACACAAACTCACAAACTGAGAGGGGGTCATGTCATTTCATGTTCACCGACCAGCTCCTCACAGACTAGCTTCAAAAACATATAAAGAATGGCAAGCTGCCAGCACATGAGTTTTGCTCATGTTTATTGTTACATGGTAGTTAACTAAAAAGTGTAAGATCATAGTGGCATAAGTGAGAAGGATTAAACATTATGGTTGCCAGAGTGCAAGAGGCTATTTGTGTTCATGTTGTCAATGATCAACAGTAATATCAGTCAAGACTGAAAGAAGGGACTGGCTGCAGAACTAGCACTGGCTTTTCACATGTCTAGGAAAGATATTCTGCTTGAGGAGCTTCCTCCCTCCTAAGTGATGGAGATAAGCTAGTAAAGTCCTGTTCATCTTTATGTCGTACATTTACAGAATTCCCAGAGACGGATCAAGAATTCTTTGCATTTTTTTTAAAGATAAAATAAACTTCCTTTTAAAGATAAAATCCTACCATGTAAATACACAGACCAAGTTAACAGCCCAGAGACATGCTAGAAAACTTACATCGCTAACAATTTCACCACTATTCTTTGCTGTGATATAATCAACTCTGTCCACCACTGGAGTAAATGGAAGCGTTTCAGCTTTTGTACGGTACTTTCTCTATATGGGAGAAAAGATGAACAGTCAGATTATACTAGAATATTTTCTAGTTAACACAGAAATTCTGAATACATAGACAAGAAAGTTTACACGGAAAGAAAAACTCTCCATACACAATGAATGCTGTGGAAATACTCTAGCTGTATTTTTTATTTTAAAAAACATTGATGCATTTAAAAAGTAAAAATATGTTAAACTGCAAATACTCTTAAGAAAATTTTAGTATTAAAAAAACATTTTGTTACCTCATTCAAGAGATCTCCAGCATGTTTGACATGGTTGATTCCAACTGAATCATTTGGCAACCATCCAATACCCCGTAGCCATTCTAAATCAGATTTGTAAATAGCCTGGGAAAACAAAATAGGGTCCATGCTGTTAGCTACAATTCACTGTACAATCCAGCAAGATTCATAAATAATGGCACTTACTTCCACTGATTAAAAGTGCAGTAATTACAACATAAGCACTATATCTGAATTTATCACTCTTCAAACATGGCAATATACAGCAGTAACGTTGCATTCCTAATAAACAGCAAAGCCAATACACTGAATTCAGCAGAAGATCCCCACTACTTAGAGCTGAAGCAGACTATGAGCAGACAATACAGTAATAAGTTAAGTTTTCATGTTAACTCACATCACTCTGAAGATCATAGGCTTTCCTCGCCTGTATGACATCATTCTGATCTGGAAGACAGATCCACTGATGCAAGTAATGACGATAATCAACATCACTGACCAAAGACTGACCATGTTTCGCTGATAGGATAGATAGCATGTCTGCTGGCAGGTGGCACTGTGTCTTCCATTTGGCAAAGTGTTTCTTGTACTCTAATTCGCTCTGAACTTTGCCTATGCCGAGGGCAAACTGCATTTTTGTATCTGCTTTTGCATTTGGAACTCCAACATAATGTCCTTTCTGCTTCTCATGATCCAGTTTGTATTTATACTGGGTAAAGAGCAAAGATCACCGTCACTAACAGTTATCATGAAATAGCTCTTGAAGCATATGAAGAGCTAGATGCCTCTTTTGGCACTTACATCACTAGCAATTTCTCTAGAAGCTTTGGCTGCCTTGATTGGGATTGCATCTGCTCTCAAATCATAACTGATCTTCAGCTCATCCCAAGCTTCTTTATACAGTTTCTGAAAAGACAGCAAAATGTCATACGTATGCTAAATATTCTGGCATTTGCCATTAAAGAAACACATAGTTTACTGCCATTTATTTGCTGAAATACCATGAGAATTTTTTGTGTGCTACTCTTGCTCCTAGACATAAAAACTGCTGCAAATCTTACTGCCTTTCAAATACGTACAGTAGCTGCAACACCAGTTTTACAAACACTCTTCTATGCAGTACATGCTGCAAAAGTTCAGAAAATATTTATATGCCTTGGCCTCTCATCCATTTCAACAAAACATTATCTCAATGCTGCATGATATTAATAATTTTTGAACAGCTGTATGTGAGTATTTATTGTAAAATGTCCAAATGGTTTAAGAATACTCAGCAGAGGGAAGGGAATGTTGCAAGCCCTTTACGTCAGACTTCAATGATATTTACGTGACTCAATCTTCAGCTTTGTAAGTAACATCTTGGAATGTTCAAATTCACACAACACACATACTGTTTTTTAGAAATGTAGAAAATAGAATGATAAGCATACCTGGCTATAATTAGCAGCATTAGTCTTGGCTAGGTTGATTTCAGGTGTGTCTGGCATAATATGGATCATAGTCTTGTCCTTTTCCCAGGCTTCTTTGTATTTTGGCTGTTAAAAGAGTTCATTTTATGATATTGTAATAATGGAATTTCACTTGCCAATAACATAAATTCCCATAAATCCCTCCTGAATTATCATCTCTAAAATATAAAATATCTGGAAAAGCATTAATCCTGATTCAGAATACCACTGACGAATTTTATATTTTAGCAGTGAGATTTCTCTTTAACTCTTTACAGCCTCGAAAAAACTTTAAAAACATTGTAACGTACAATGCTGACTTGTTCCGCGTTCACTTTAGCTAGAAGAACATCTGGAGAATCAACAACACTGGTGTACTTCAGGCTTTCAATGGGTGTACGATACACATTATCACTCAGGAGATCCTGGGCATGCTTCACTCTCTTAACATCTGGAGAGTCATTAGGCAGCCAGCCAATTCCACGCAGCCATTCTAGGTCTGACTTATAGACAACCTATATCAGAGAGGGTCAGAAAAGGAAACCATCATGTTTAAAATGACTGTCATAGTTATTTTAAGCTATACAAAGCAGTATATGTTTTAGAAAATGTCAAATCAGTCAGAGCTAGATTAATTCTTTTTATATACAAGAGATGTTCACTATCATAAGTAAAATACAATCTGGGAACCAGGTTTTAATTAGATAATTTATAAATAATACATTCTAAACCTTATGTAGTCAAATAGAGGGGAAACATGTGGACCAAACTGCCGCTAATGATGATGAGTATTATAACTCAAAAGAGTTTTCCTGTCCCCTCCAAAATAATTGCTCCTCTAGTCACTTCAACAATTTACAAGTCCAAACAAAAAATCAAACATCTGACAAGGAAATTTGACAAAAAGGAGGAAAAAAATGGGTTATAGAGGTAAAAGGGACTAGAGCTAGCTGGCATAACTCCTGAAGTGGTATCAGACAACATTATTTAAGTTTCAGTGGAGCAAATCCTTCAGCAAGGAACTTGAATTTCACCTCCAAACCTCATAATTGAAGCAGAGGAAGAGTGACAGATGTTGAGTGATAAGCAGCAAAGCCAAGTCAGGAAATCAGCTGCACTGACTCCTCCTGCTTTGAATTTGGCCATTTAAACATCTCACCTACTATCTCACACAGTTTTCTTGCAATTAAATAAATTTCAAAGTTGACTCAGACAAACAGGAGTAATAAAATGCACCTGATTCCAAAGAGGCAAACATGTAATTTGGTAAGTCCCATCAGAGACAAATCCCTCACCCTCTCCAAATCACAATTACCCAAAAGCCTATGTAACATAGCAGATAGAAGCTGAAGCTTTTATACAATTAAGACGTAATACTAATACTTTTTAAAGGATAAAAAGAACAGATAATAGCAATAAGATGAAAAACTAAAGAAAACAGTCTAACAAAAAAACCATTGTGACTCTATAATACCAAACAACAAAAAAAGGCTATAACACATAAAATAGCAACAGTAGTAACAGCCACATCTCTACACATACGCACATCACTCTGTAGGTCGTAGGCCTTCCTTGCTTGGATCACGTCATTCTGGTCAGGCAGACAGGTCCACTGGTGAAGGTAGTGGCGGTAGTCCACATCACTGACTAGTGTCTGGCACTCCTTGGCTGCCTGCACTGACATCGCATCGACTGGAATGTGGATCCGGGCCTTGGAATCGTGGTACGCCTTCCTGTAAAGGCGGTCGTTCTGCAGCAACATGGCACGCGCAGCCCACGACAGCTTGGGATCCTCCCGGGCAGTTCGGCACCCGATGTAGTGGCCCTTCTGCTTCTCGTGTGTCTCTTTGTACTTGTACTAGAAATGCAGAAACTACATCAGCAGCCATGTATCGCTCACCTGGACGTTACTAATGAGCTAAAAGCTTTCAGCTTCCTAAGCTGCCAACCCTTTAACCTGCAGTTCACTCTGTTCTCCCAAGCTGGACATGGGAAGAGACAGACACAGAAACCCCATTAAGAGAAGACCTTACCTCACTGGCAATGTCTCTGGAAGCCTTGGCGTGTTTGATGGGAATGGCATCAGCTCTTATGTCGTAGCTTTTCACCTTGGCCTCATCCCAGGCCTTCTGATAGTGTTTCTGTAAGGAAAATTCATAGCCCTTGTTACATGCAATCAGGACTCTATGACACCAATGGCTTCATTTGAAAACTACTATGGAAGAGCAACTGTCGTACTCCTCATTTCATAATGTTTCACATGAATAATGATTATGTTCTCTTACGTTGCTGATGTTGAGAGCATTGGCTTTGGACTGCAGCATTACAGGAGTATCGGAAGGGATGGAAATCTGCGTCTTATCTCTGTCCCAGGCTTCACGGTACAGATGCTAAGGAGAAAGGAAGCAGAATGACATTTCACTACGGTCTGAACATTGAAAATAACCCTACCAACACAAATTCTTTAGCAATTCTGATTTGCAATAGTTCCCTATTCAGCATTCCCATGGTACAAATTCCAGTCTCTACCAAAACAAAAAGAAAGGTCATCACAGAAATGAAAAGTAAGTGAAAGGCAAGCTTACGTCACTGATCTGCAGAGCATTGATCTTAGCCTGGACAACGTCTGGCGTGTCAGTAATGCTGGTGAATTTCAGCTCCTCTGGCCGTGTGCGGTACAACCTCTCATTCAGGAGGTCCTGGGCTTTCTTTGCTTTCACCACATCCACAGAACCTTCTGTCAGCCAGCCGATGCCGCGCAACCACTCCAGGTCTGACTTGTACACGTTCTACAAATAAACCAAGGGTTATTGCCACTGCAGAAACGACTCCACATACAGAGAGGTTTGTACAAGGCTTTCCCCAAGCTCCTTCTCTCACAGTTATACAGCAAGCAGCCAAAGACACTGTGCTGTACCAGGTCCTTTCCACACACAGCTAAATCCTGTTTCGGCACAGCAGCAAAGGGACTTTCAAAGGTACTTGCTACATGGAGAGCAACGTCACAATCTGCAAGCAAACTGCAAGCAAACTGCAAGCAAACATTCGACAGCGGACCAAAGAAACATCACTTCCCTATGAACTGCCCAGAACACTTCTGACCCCCAAGCTGAAAACGCTACCGAGCTGCCAAGGATCATCCAGAGGAATTAAAATAAACATACCAGGACTGACGGCAGGCTCGTGAACGTGCACTTGAAAGGGTATTTGCCCAGTCACTAACAAACAGAGCCTCACACACCTGCCGTAAAGCTTTTCTACAGTTAAGCTCACTCACATCACTCTGTAGGTCGTAGGCCTTCCTTGCTTGGATCACGTCATTCTGGTCAGGCAGACAGGTCCACTGGTGAAGGTAGTGGCGGTAGTCCACATCACTGACTAGTGTCTGGCACTCCTTGGCTGCCTGCACTGACATCGCATCGACCGGAATGTGGATCCGGGCCTTGGAATCGTGGTACGCCTTCCTGTAAAGGCGGTCGTTCTGCAGCAACATGGCACGCGCAGCCCACGACAGCTTGGGATCCTCCCGGGCAGTTCGGCACCCGATGTAGTGGCCTTTCTGCTTCTCGTGAGTCTCTTTGTACTTGTACTAGAAATGCAGAAACTACATCAGCAGCCATGTATCGCTCACCTGGACATTACTAATGAGATAAAGGCTTTCAGATTACTAAGCTGCCAACCCTTTAACCTGCAGTTCATTCTGTTCTCTCAAACTGTACATGGGAAGAGACAGACGCAGCAACCCCATTAAGAGAAGACCGTACCTCACTGGCAATGTCTCTGGAAGCCTTGGCGTGTTTGATGGGAATGGCATCAGCTCTTATGTCGTAGCTTTTTGCCTTGGCCTCATCCCAGGCCTTCTGATAGTGTTTCTGTAAGGAAAATTAAATGGCCCTTGTTACATGCAATCAAGACTCTATAACACCAATGCCTTTATTTAAAAACTACAATGGAAGAGCAACTGTCGTACTCCTCATTTCATAATGCTTCACATGAATAACAATTATGTTCTCTTACGTTGCTGATGTTAAGAGCATTGGCTTTGGACTGCAGCATTACAGGAGTATCGGAAGGGATGGAAATCTGCGTCTTATCTCTGTCCCAGGCTTCACGGTACAGATGCTAAGGAGAAAGGAAGCAGAATGACATTTCACTATGGTCTGAACACTAAAAGTAACCCTACCAACACAAATTCTTTAGCAATTCTGATTTGCAATAGTTCCCAATACATCATTCCCATGGTACAAATTCCAGTCTCTACCAAAATGGAAAGAAAGGTCATCACAGAAGTGAAGGGTAAGTGAAAGGCAAGCTTACATCACTGATCTGCAGAGCATTGATCTTAGCCTGGACAACGTCTGGCGTGTCAGTAATGCTGGTGAATTTCAGCTCCTCTGGCCGTGTGCGGTACAACCTCTCGTTCAGGAGGTCCTGGGCTTTCTTTGCTTTCACCACGTCCACAGAACCTTCTGCTACCCAGCCGATGCCTCGCAACCACTCCAGGTCTGACTTGTACACATTCTACAAATAAACCAAGGGTTATTGCCACTGCAGAGACAACTCCACATACAGAGAGGTTTGTACAAGGCTTTCCCAAGCTCCTTCTCTCACAGTTACACAGCAAGCAGTCAAGGAGACTGTGCTGTACCGGTCCTTTCCACACACAGCTAAATCCTGTTTTGCACAGCAGCAAAGGGACTTTCAAAGGTACTTGCTACATGGAGAGCAATGGCACAATCTGCAAGCAAACTGCAAGCAAACATTCGACAGCGGACCAAAGAAACATCACTTCCTTATGAACTGCCCAGAACACTTCTGACCCCCAAGCTGAAAATGCTACCGAGCTGGCAAGGATCATCCAGAGGAATTAAAATAAACATACCAGGACTGACGGCAGGCTCATGAACGTGCACTTGAAAGGGTATTTGCCCAGTCACTAACAAACAGAGCCTCACACACCTGCCGTAAAGCTTTTCTACAGTTAAGCTCACTCACATCACTCTGTAGGTCGTAGGCCTTCCTTGCTTGGATCACGTCATTCTGGTCAGGCAGACAGGTCCACTGGTGAAGGTAGTGGCGGTAGTCCACATCACTGACTAGTGTCTGGCACTCCTTGGCTGCCTGCACTGACATCGCGTCGACTGGAATGTGGATCCGGGCCTTGGAATCGTGGTACGCCTTCCTGTAAAGGCGGTCGTTCTGCAGCAACATGGCACGCGCAGCCCACGACAGCTTGGGATCCTCCCGGGCAGTTCGGCACCCGATGTAGTGGCCCTTCTGCTTCTCGTGAGTCTCTTTGTACTTGTACTAGAAATGCAGAAACTACATCAGCAGCCACGTATCGCTCACCTGGACATTACTAATGAGCTAAAGGCTTTCAGATTACTAAGCTGCCAACCCTTTAAACTGCAGTTCACTCCGTTCTGCTGAGTTGGACATGGAAAGAGACAGATGCAGCAACCCCATTAAGAGAAGACCTTACCTCACTGGCAATGTCTCTGGAAGCCTTGGCGTGTTTGATGGGAATGGCATCAGCTCTTATGTCGTAGCTTTTTGCCTTGGCCTCATCCCAGGCCTTCTGATAGTGTTTCTGCAAGGAAAATTCATCACCCTTGTTACATGCAATCAGGACTCTATGACACCAATGGCTTTTCTCAAAACCTACTCTCTTGGAACTAACAACTTGGGTGCCCTGTTTGTTCGCTGTAACTGACAGGATTACAATAATGAACCTAGCAAGTGTCTTAACAGAAAACTCATCACCCAGTAGTTAAACTAGGGGCAAAATTCAAAACACCGAGAGGCAGCCTAACTATTCCTGAAAACACATCACAACTTCCCATCTAACAGACTACTGCTGAACACATGCAGTATGTTTGGCTCACAACATAGGCCCCAAACAGGCATTCCAACTGACAGGGTGTACACCTCAATGACCAATTCCACATGACCCTACAACAGTCAGAGGATCTGCCCACACACACATGATTGTGGGGTCATAGGTACCAGCGACAAAACATTTGATCTACTGACAAAATATATCCAGACTCTACTTAAGTTATGAAGCCTCCCGACAGCTGCTAGAGTCTTCTTTCTTCACCAGTCCTTTTTAGTCCTATCAAGAAAGTGAGTGCATGCAGAGAGGCTCAATCCATTCACAAGACTGAAGAGAAACCTAAGTCCCTCCATGTGTCTAGAGACACCCAACCTTGTCCAGGACATCAAGCCCAAGAACATGAGGGCTGCTTCTTTAGTGGCACCTTGGTCCACAGCAGCTTCACAAGCCCAGCTGGCAACTTTATCTTTAGTACAGATGGGTAAATGATGTGCTTTTTCATTCATTTTTGTGACTGTGGAAATTCATAAACTGAATGCTATTGCAGGTAACACTATAAGGAACTTTTTAAAAAAAACAACTCAAAGAACGAGCAGGAAGTACAAAAACAGTAATCAAAGAAAGGGCAGGACCGAAACAAGGGAAGTGAAATGTCTGTTGCAGTAATACTTGAAATATTTCACACCTAATTCAATCACATCAGGTACTTCTGAAAAATATTTAACATACTATCAACATCAAGAAATGCTGGGAGTAGATACTTTCCAGGCAAAGCCACAAACAAGTCCTGCTGAAAAATGCAAAATGGGAAATGTTTCCAGCTTTACAGAATCTCCAGTGTGTTAGTCCCATAAAACCAGTGAGTGAAACAACACAAATCTGCAAGACGTGTCAGGGCTGATGCGTCTGTGGACTCCAACAACTCCTCCATGGAAAGTATTTGCCAGTTTTTGTCAAAGGGAGGAGTAGTTGTGTGGACTTGCACACCGAACTTCGGAGTTTGCTCATAAACACACAACCCATCAAGGAAGCCAGGCAACTCTGTCAATCGCCCCCTCAGGAACCTGCGCAGTCTGATACGAAAGGCATCAGTGCTGGTATGCTCATAGAAGCAGTTCTACCTATTTCACATTCATGGGGACTGAGAGAGCTTACAATGGAATGGCTTTCAGACCAAAACCTTGGGCATCCTTGCATAATGAATGTCTGCTTCACTAAGAGTGCTTGCTGATTAATCAACAACACCGACTGCCTACAGAGCCGCTAGTTGTAATCTATGTTTTAGAATACAAGAACATTAGAATAAGGTGTTAGCACACCACCATTTAGAGCAAAATCTAAAAGACACAGCCCAAAAACTGGAATAACAATTGCCACTCAATTTTGTAAGACGTCAAATGCATATCATCTCATTCTCTTACGTTGCTGATGTTGAGAGCATTGGCTTTGGACTGCAGCATTACAGGAGTATCGGAAGGGATGGAAATCTGCGTCTTATCTCTGTCCCAGGCTTCACGGTACAGATGCTAAGGAGAAAGGAAGCAGAATGACATTTCACTACGGTCTGAACACTGAAAATAACCCTACCAACACAAATTCTTTAGCAATTCTGATTTGCAATAGTTCCTAATACATCATTCCCATGGTACAAATTCCAGTCTCTACCAAAATGGAAAGAAAGGTCATCACAGAAGTGAAGGGTAAGTGAAAGGCAAGCTTACATCACTGATCTGCAGAGCATTGATCTTAGCCTGGACAACGTCTGGCGTGTCAGTAATGCTGGTGAATTTCAGCTCCTCTGGCCGTGTGCGGTACAACCTCTCGTTCAGGAGGTCCTGGGCTTTCTTTGCTTTCACCACATCCACAGAACCTTCTGTCAGCCAGCCGATGCCTCGCAACCACTCCAGGTCTGACTTGTACACGTTCTACAAATAAACCAAGGGTTATTGCCACTGCAGAGACAACTCCACATACAGAGAGGTTTGTACAAGGCTTTCCCAAGCTCCTTCTCTCACAGTTATACAGCAAGCAGTCAAGGAGACTGTGCTGTACCAGGTCCTTTCCACACACAGCTAAATCCTGTTTCACACAGCAGCAAAGGGACTTTCAAAGGTACTTGCTACATGGAAACCAGTGGCACAATCTGCAAGCATCCTGCAAGCAAACTGCAAGCAAACATTCGACAGCGGACCAAAGAAACATCACTTCCCTATGAACTGCCCAGAACACTTCTGACCCCCAAGCTGAAAACGCTACCGAGCTGCCAAGGATCATCCAGAGGAATTAAAATAAACATACCAGGACTGACGGCAGATCTCATGAACATGCACTTGAAAGGGTATTTGCCCAGTCACTAACAAACAGAGCCTCACACACCTGCCGTAAAGCTTTTCTACAGTTAAGCTCACTCACATCACTCTGTAGGTCGTAGGCCTTCCTTGCTTGGATCACGTCATTCTGGTCAGGCAGACAGGTCCACTGGTGAAGGTAGTGGCGGTAGTCCACATCACTGACTAGTGTCTGGCACTCCTTGGCTGCCTGCACTGACATCGCGTCGACTGGAATGTGGATCCGGGCCTTGGAATCGTGGTACGCCTTCCTGTAAAGGCGGTCGTTCTGCAGCAACATGGCACGCGCAGCCCACGACAGCTTGGGATCCTCCCGGGCAGTTCGGCACCCGATGTAGTGGCCCTTCTGCTTCTCATGCGTCTGTTTGTACTTGTACTAGAAATGCAGAAACAAAGTATTAAAAGAAATAGAAAATCTTGCATGAATTTCCCATAATTTCATATTCTACTGATCACAAATTTATTTTTTGTGTTATGAAATATACTCCTTTAGAGTTTAGAAATGCCTAACACATTCTTGCTCCACAGCTTTTATTTAGTTTCATTGTAGTTCATTATTTTCTGATATCTGCTTAATGTCAGGATTTATAACTCAGTGTTGCTGTTGGAAACTTTTGACCATTGTCTTTCTGCAATTTTTTGTAGGTTTTCTAGATGAATCTGTTACACCATGTGTTTTTATGTTGTTCACAGCTTATTACTTTATTCTTGTTTCCTAAGCTAACTGAAAATAAACGTAAAGGAAGGACATACATCACTTGCAATATCTCTTGACGCCTTTGCACTTCGGATTGGAATTGCATCAGCTCTCATGTCATAACCCTTCTTTTTGGCATCTTCCCAGGCTTGTATATAAAGTTTCTACACAAAAGAAGAGAGAAAATGGCTTCTCAAGATTCCAAAAGATGTTATTTCTACATTTCATCTTTTTTTCTTAAAATTTTAATGGTTCTTTATGGCTAGAGATGCTTACTTAATTTCTGAATTTCCATTACTTTAGTATATTTTTAAATGTTCTTACATGGCTAACGTTAGCTGCATTGGCCTTCGCTAACAAAATTGTCGGTGTGTCAGGCATGACGTGAATTGATGTTTTGTCTGCATCCCAGGCTTCCGTGTATAAACGCTAGGAGAGAGGAAAACACATTCCTTTAAAAAGTTTCTTTGGGTGTGTCATGATGGAAAGACTGCAAATTTGAACACAGTAGTCACCAAAAATATATCCATGATATAAAAGAAAAGTAATCTCAAAGCAGAACAAGATATATATAACCAAACTAATTCATTTGTCCAAAGAAAGTATTTTACAAACTGCAAGGGGTAGTTCAAGCAAGGTTTAAACACCCTGACATAGCAAAGCTTCTCATTGAACAGCCCAAGAAGGAAACTTTTTTTGTTCATTATTTCCCAGGCTAAGTTGGCACAGCAACTGATTGATTTAGCATTCCTGTAGGAGGAAAACTATCTTCATTATTCTGCCGTATCTGTACAAGTTGTTTGATTGATGTTTCTTATTACAGAGAAGGAGTAGCTACTGTGTGACTTTCATCCTCCAGGTCTGAGATAAATTGCAGAAGCTTCACTTCCAGAAAACATAAGCTATTTCCTCATAACTTGCTCATCGTGCAATACATCATTCAGTCAACAATACATCACCATAGCAGCTGCAAGAAGAGAGTCAATATTCTGCTGCATCCTATCTTATAGCATGGTCATGGCACCACCACCTCTGGACATACCCTAACACCTCGCTTGAGTATTTTTTCTGCAGATTTCACAGTATTGTCTAAGAACTGCAAGAAAAATTTAGCCTGTTCTGTCAGAGGTGAGCTTTGTATTAAGTAGCACTAACAAAATAGAAAAAGCTTATAAAACATTTAAAAATAGGATTTCAGCTGGGATAGGAGAAAGAGGGAAATTCACCATCATTTTTTGTATTACTCTTGAAAAATATGCAATTTAAGTGATTTTTTTGGGCCATTTTTACTAAGTGTTCAGTTCAGACAGAGCTAAGAGCTTTTCTGTGCAAAGGCTGAACTCGGACACTCATTTTCTCAAAGTCCACAACAAAACTGTTTAGTCTTACTTTGCAGTTTGTATTGTTCATCTCAAGTTCTAGTAGCTAGCAATACTACTGATTTTGAGAACTACTTCCTCCCCCCAAATCTCACCTTGTTCATTATCTCAGCATTTTGCTTGGCTAAGACCATGGCCAAAGAGTCTGTCACACTAGTAAATTTAATTTGGTCAGCTGGCTGACGATACTTCCTTTCACTCAGGATTTCCCCAGCTTTCTTAGCCTTCTCAACTTCCATGGAACCAATAGGAACCCATCCAATACCTCTTAGCCATTCCAGGTCTGATTTGTAAACAGCCTAAAAAAAATTGAAAGTTCATTATATACATGCAAATATGATCAAATATTAAAATAATTATAAAAAAGCACCTCCTCGTCTATACAAACAATTGTATACATTTCTGCATAGTCGCAGTATATGTTTTGCAAACATTTGTTATTTTTGAAGATTTAGTAAAATAATTATTAAATAACAAAGGGAACAGCGTTATTGAAGAACTCTACAAATACCAGTTCCAAACAAATTATACCTCAGGCTAAGGACTGAGAGAATAGAATTCAACATAAATTTGGTGATAGGATATTAAACATTCCACCTCTATCAACATGTCTGATGCAAGCGACTAAGGCATATTCTATGTCTTTCAAAAACTATATTGTACAAGACCCAGTATATTTAAAGATGTATTACAAATTGAACAAATTGCTCACATCACTCTGTAGATCGTAGGCTTTCTTAGCATGGATAACATCGTTCTGGTCGGGCAGACAGATCCACTGGTGCAGATAGTGGCGGTAATCAACGTCACTGACCAGCTCCTGACATTTCTTGGCCAACACGATTCCCAGCATGTCCACTGGGCTACTGAAGTGTGTCTTTGTCTTCTCAAAGGCTTTCTTGTACTCCCTGTCACTCTGGATCTTGGCTACGTGCATCGACCACATCATCTTCGGGTCATCCTCTATGTTACGGGCCCCTATGTGGTGGCCAAGCTGCTTCCGATAGCCTTCTTTGTATTTGTACTGAAATAAAGTATATTCATATTCACATGTTATATTTATAAATTAATAAATAATACACACAGTTTAGCATAATCATTAATATTTTGTTAGAGAAAAAAATTATTTAGGTTTTTCTACTGTTTTATTATTTTTCTCCTAAAAAGGATTTTTATTACAGATATTATCTTCGATTTTTAATATAACACACTTTCAGTTAGCTAAATGTTTATTGTCACATACCTAGTAACAAGTTTGATATTCCACATTCTTTTATCATTAAAACTAAAATGTAAAGATTAACTTATTTTAAAAGCGTATTACAAAACACCTTGATGAACATAGTCTGAGTTGGTCTTAACACTAAATATCAATCTTAATAGAAAAACAAAGAGCATAAAAAACTGCTATCCTCTCTGCCCTTGGTGATGTTTCCTCATCACAGAAGCAAAACCTGTCATAGTCATTGCATATTTTTTTTCCTGCTTTTGTATTCAGACATCTTGAATTTCAATATGACACTTCGGCAGAACTATTTTTTCCTCAGGAAAAGACAACAATTTTGAACTTTCAGAATTGATTTACTAATAGATCTATTTTGGGAAGAGATTTTAAAGTATTTCCCATTTTGAATCAGAAGTTTGACTAACTCTGGCATAGAGTTGTACGCCTTATTGATCATCCTACTACAACATCCATGGACATCAATGGAACTATTATTAGTATAGAAATAGTATAGAAATATAGGTACAGAAATATAAATATAGGTATAGAAACAATCATCCTATTATTTTATTTATTTATTACTGTGAAATATACCTCATGCACAAAAATACTGGCTATCCATTCCTTTCATGTACTAAAGGCACGCAGGAGAATCAGTGGAATTTCAGTATTACTTATTGTGTAAACTTAAGGTATTACATTAACAAACAATGGAACAAAGATCCTGATTCTTTTCTGTTACTAAATCCATATACATGATAAAAAACCTGCTTACATCACTGGCAATCTCTCTGGATGCTCTGGCAGCTTGAATAGGAATGGCATCAAAACGCAAATCATGACCCTTCTTCTTTGATTCCTCCAGAGCTAGTTTGTACATTTTCTGTGAGCAAAATATTCACATTTTAATTTCAAAAACAAAATAACACTTCAGTTATGCACATCTGTGTAATAAACAAAATAAGTCCCTAAACAACACTGTTAACATTCAGACAACTTAAATATCTGAACACTGCTTTGTCTTCTTGAGAAAATAAAAAAATGCAGATTTCAAAAATCTTGTAACTGTATTGGAGACACTTGGAAACTGGAAATCATTTAGGGAAAGCAAAGAAAGGAATAGTCTAGAAGTTAAATTATTTAGTTCCATACCTTGCTATGGAAATTATTTCTCGTTTATGGCAGACATTTTGAAAACTCTATTAGATACCCAAGGGGTAAGTTGTAGAGAAAGAACAACTCTGATTTTAGCAGTGGAGCTGGCAATTTGTGAAACTAAACAACTCGACAATACTATAATATTAATTAAAAGTCAGAGACGACAAAATTGTACTCATCAGAAATCCTTTAATTCTCTCAACTCTTCACTTTTACATACCTGACTGTAGTTTAATTGATTTTGTTTAGCTAGCAGGATTTCTGGTGTGTCAGGCATGACATGAACCATGGTCTTATCTTTATTCCATGCTTCAGTGTATAAACGCTATGAAAGAATACAAGAAGAGATTAATATTTCATTCCAAAAGAAATTAATATCTCATTAATCAGGTAAAACGTATAGCTAGTATAGTAGGTAAAATCACAAGAAATACAGCATGGATAAATGGTTATGTATTTAATCAGGTAGAGATGTCATTATTAAAAAGATAATTTATATGAGGAAATTTAACACCACTTTGAAAACTGTCACTTTACTTAAGAATAAGGAAAAAAACCCCAAGCATTATTACTGCTCACTGTACAGTCATGTCAAGGAAAAGATAAAATCGTAATACGCAGAATATAATGACAAAGCTGAGTCATCCATTACATGGCCTAATAGTTTTGATGGAAATAAACAGAGTACACTGTTTGAAAATACATCATCTCAGAACTTCAGCATTATTTGTGATCTTTAAATTTCCAGTCCTGTCTCCACGGTTTAGGTGGAAACTGCTAACATGTTACCTAATCGAACTGAGACTCACCTTATTCATTGTATCTGCATTCTGCTTGGCTAAGACCATCTCTAGAGAATCAGTGACGCTAGTAAACTTGATTGTGTCTGGGGGCTGACGGTATATTTTATCACTCAAGATCTCGCCTGCCTTCTTGGCTTTTTCAACATCCAAGGAACCAATTGGGACCCAACCAATGCCCCGCAACCACTCAAGGTCAGACTTGTAGCAGTTCTATTACAAAAAAAATACACACGTTATTCTAATAATAACAGTAATGCAATTTACATGGTGCATCTTTTCACAGTTAAGTAACCTCACTATCAACTTTTAATTCAAATTGATTCAAAATCCTGGAGAAAACCTTAGAAAAAATAACTGCATTGCATTTACATTAAGAGTGAAACCATTATCCAAGTTTCACAGAATGGCAAATGACAAATAGCTCAAATTCTGGAATTACAGTATTTAATTTAAATATCAATTAATTAATATATCATACTGGAGATCTGAGTTTCAATTAGCCATGAAACTTAAAATAAAGTCTTGAAAATTTGGTTCTACCATATTGGTATGTGAGGCCTGGTCCACCTATGTAAAACAGTAAATACATTCCTCACCAAAAATTAAATCAAAAGGAGCTTACATCACTCTGTAGATCGTAGGCTTTCTTAGCATGGATAACATCGTTCTGGTCGGGCAGACAGATCCACTGGTGCAGATAGTGGCGGTAATCAACGTCACTGACCAGCTCCTGACATTTCTTGGCCAACACGATTCCCAGCATGTCCACCGGGCTACTGAAGTGTGTCTTTGTCTTCTCAAAGGCTTTCTTGTACTCCCTGTCACTCTGGATCTTGGCTACGTGCATCGACCACATCATCTTCGGGTCATCCTCTATGTTACGGGCCCCTATGTGGTGGCCAAGCTGCTTGCGATAGCCTTCTTTGTATTTGTACTGAAATATAAATCAAGATATTATATTTCTATATCACCCCCAAATATCAGTTACTCCTATTAAATATTTCTAATAGTAAACTCTCCAAATTCGTGTACAACCTACAGTCAAAAGAGCCAATCTGTCAAAGCAATTCTGGGATTTATAACATGGATTCTTGCCTTAAATTTTTGAGATTTGAGTTAGAACCATAAAGAGATTTTTTTCAGTAAGTTTTTTTGAAAAAAAGCTCTTCTGTAATATTAGTGAGAAATATTCCTATCTTATTAAAGTTATTTAATCTTTATTAAATATATTAATATACAAACTGTTAACATTTAAGATACAGGTTTATGAGCTATAACATTAACATGATAGCAGCATTGTATTCACAGAATCACAGAATGGTAGGGGTTGGAAGGGACCTCTGTGGGTCATCTAATCCAACCCCCTTTATAACTTTCCAACATTTCATTTTTACAATTAAATCTTTGAACATATATAATAATTTGCTTCCAAAAATCTATTGTTTGAGATCACAGTTTAATTGTAATGCCTTTTACAGAATCCAGTTGATAACTTTCAGGTCACAGAGATCAGATGTCACCACACAAAGAAACAAAAAAGTAGCTTCTTACATCACTGGCGATTTGCCTGGATGCTTTGGCAGCTTGAATGGGGATCGCATCACTTCTCAAATCATAGCCTTTCTTTTTTGCTTCTTCCATGGCCTGCTTGTATAGTTTCTAGATGAAGAATTAAACAATGGGATTCATATAAGTTCATTCCGTATATTACATTCTATGCAAAACAAACTGCTTGTAAGTAGAGTATATTTTTTAAAAATTAAGATTTATTCCAACCCAGCTTTATCTAACTTTCTTAATTCAAAGCCCCAAATCAGCAGCTGATACAAATTCATTTCAAAGGAAGATCTTCACTAAATACATTAGCTAACAATTTTTTTCTTTCAATACTTTCATAGCACAACATTGACCACAATTTTAGAAATAAACTGGTCTTCTATACAAGTGGAGTAAAACTTACTTTTAAAAACCACCTCTTACTGAAGTGAATTTATTTGCCTAAACCAGCATTGAACACTGGGATCACTGCTCTTCAGAAATGTGCTAGAAATTACCTTTTTGGTATTTGCAGTGTTGGAACTAATTTTGTACCTTCCCAACAGTATGCACACTGGCAGAAATGACTCCAAAAATTTCACTGGAGACCCACAACTTCTCATGGAATTTATTCTCAGTAGTGCTCACTGTTGTGTGTATCCACGACTGTACAAATACGCAAACAATTTTTTTAAGTCACTATTTTGAGGATAAATATTGGGGGTTACTTGAAGAAACTAATGGTAGCATGTATGTAAGTTTGTCAGAATAGTGATGCTCCAGCCATGAAACAGACCAGTTATATCCAGAGAGCTAACACACTCACCGCACTGTAGTTTTGCATGTTCTGTTTTGCCAGTGTGATTTCAGGTGTGTCAGGCATTATGTGGATTTGTGTCTTGTCTTTATCCCAGGCCTCAGTATATAAACGCTGTAGGAGAAATAACATACGTCAAAGGGGAAAAAAAATGGTGACTACTTGTAGATCTCCTAAAACATAAGAAGAATTACAGATCTGTATTCCATGTCTAAAAAATCCTTATTACTTATATAGCAATGAGATTCTATATTCACTCCTCTAGATAGTTAATATCCAGGTTAAGAAAGAGTAACCTAGAAAGAATTCTGTTAAAAAAAAAAAGTTTAGAAAAAAGGCACAGAATGCTAATCAGACACACAGAGATCTAAACTCTAAGGATAAGGCCTGTTTGAAAGAGGAAATGGTTTTATTGACATCAATAGCATCGAGATCAGGGCCACAGATTCAGAAGAACTCTGACATAAGTGCTATGCTGAATTGTTTAAAATACGGATTTTTCAAAGATTACCCTAAAACACATAGTTTATTAATTACTAGATTACTAGATAAATTTGGTAAATTATTAAATTAGACAAATTGCTAAATTAAAAATTAGATTAAAATTAGGTAACACGTTACTAGATACACAGTAGCGTATGTGGAATGCTTCACAAATGCTAATTCCAATTCAGCTTAGTAACTTGACAGCTATTCTAAAATTAGCACTTGCTGAAAATAAGTTACCTGTTGATTACCAAGAATGTAACTTACACTTCTAAAGACTCACTGTGTTGAAATCTCACACAGCAACCACACATCTGCATTTCCAGTCCTGTCTCCACGGTTTAGGGGGAAACTGCTAACGTGTTACCTAATGGAATTGAGACTCACCTTATTCATTGTATCTGCATTCTGCTTGGCTAAGACCATCTCTAGAGAATCAGTGACGCTAGTAAACTTGATTGTGTCTGGGGGCTGACGGTATATTTTATCACTCAAGATCTCGCCTGCCTTCTTGGCTTTTTCAACATCCAAGGAACCAACTGGGATCCATCCAATGCCCCGCAACCACTCAAGGTCAGACTTGTAGCAGTTCTATTACAAAATACAAAGACAGCTGTCCCATTAATATTGCCAGTTAAACATTTCATATATACCATGCAACTAATGCTTACTTTCTGTAAGTTGCCTTTCTCGAAGTTCAATATGCAAAGCAATCTCTGTTAGCAACCTAGATTCAGACCCCTTATCTGTCTGCAGGAGGTATTATTCACCCAACAACAGATTGCAGAATAGTCAGTCACAGGATTAAAACAAAACCCTGAAAGTCGGTATAAAATTTTCCTGTAACATTTGTTCCCAACAAATAAAAGGTCATGCACTAAGAACAGCAGGTCTTAATGTGAAACATTTTCTCCAAGACAGAACAAAAGAATTCTATCCACTAAAGCCATGCAACTAAAAAAAAAAAGTCATAATAGACAATTTCCTCTTTATATGCAGTTAATCTTCATATAAAGTTATTAAGATTATCCATTATGAAGGATTATATGCAGCTAATTCTACTATTCAGCTAATATATATATATCATTTGTACATAAACCTTCGTAATACTCAACCTTCGTTACACAGATTCATACACTCCTAAAAATCTTACGAACTTGGAACATGTAAATTAAAACACACTGTAAAAATACACTACATGAGAGAGACAGTTCAAGCAGCTCCTATAGTTTATATTCCAAGAAAATTACATACGCTTCAGAACTCCAACACTTATCAGCAAGTACTCACATCACTCTGTAGATCGTAGGCTTTCTTAGCATGGATAACATCGTTCTGGTCGGGCAGGCAAGTCCACTGATGCAGATAGTGGCGGTAATCAACGTCACTGACCAGCTCCTGACATTTCTTGGCTAACACGATTCCCAGCATGTCCACTGGGCTACTGAAGTGTGTCTTTGTCTTCTCAAAAGCTTTCTTGTACTCCCTGTCACTCTGGATCTTGGCTACGTGCATCGACCACATCATCTTCGGATCATCCTCTATGTTACGGGCCCCTATGTGGTGGCCAAGCTGCTTCCGATAGCCTTCTTTATACTTGTACTATAGGCAAAAAAGTGTTCAGTGAGTTTTAGTTTAGTTTTCTTTATGTCCTTCACAGCCCCTGTGGCACAACCTCCAGAAAACTTAGTATCTGAAACCACAGAGACTTTAGACTAAGAAAACATTCAACTGATGAACTGCAGTGCAGAGTTACAAAAGGATTCACATAATATTGTCCGCGTGATATGACCTTCACTTTTTTGAAGTAACACCCTGGCCTACGTATTAAGAGCTACTACTCTGTTACTGAGAGTTAAAAAAGTCTCCAAAATACGGCAGCAATGCAAAAGGCCTGAAGTTCAACAAGTATTCCACACATAAAGGATCAATTAGTGACCTTCAAGGACACTAGCAAAAATAAATTCCTGTTCAATCTATTCAGCAGATAAAAACTAGAAGACCATAGAGACAGACCTGGTAGTTCAACAGAGAAATTAAACACATATATGGAATAACTTTTGATATTCATACTTAATAAAAAATTATTTACTTTTATAATGCCTTTTTTTGTACACAAAAACTTGGTTCGGCTTTCCTTCCCTAAAGTCCAGCTCAGCTGTGCAGCTGCAGCATTAGGGGCTTGCACACTGGCAGTACTGAGAGGGCAGCACACCATCTCAAAAGACCAGTCTGTCACACGAGGAGATGCTCCCACAGGTCCAGGAGGGACGCTGCTTTGGAGTGTCTCCATCACCCACCTCCCACAGTTACTACCGCCCCACCATCTACACATTCCCTCACAACGCTGCACACCATCACGTGCAGGGACAGCTACAGGCAGACCCTCCACAACCAACACGGTCATGCACTGGGTGAATGGTAATGACAGGCAAGTGCTGGGCTGCCTCCGTTTCTCAAAGGCTGCAAACCCTGGTCTTCCACTGCCAGCACCTGCAAACTGCCCCAGAGGGCGTGATGCCAAGGGCTGCTGGGTACTTACATCACTTGCAATGTCTCTGGAAGCTTTCGCAGACTTGATAGGAATGGCATCTGCCCGCATGTCGTAGCCCTTTTTCTTCTCTTCCTCCATCGCAAGCTTGTACAGTTTCTGAAAGAAAAACAAGCATTCCCCTCAAACTACACTTCTTCCCCAGCCACAGTAGTGTCCACGCACAGACGCTTAACCCCAGCTCAGTCACCCACCTCACTGAGGTTCGCTTGGTTCTGCTGGGCTAGCAAAATACCAGGTGTATCCGGCATAATGTGAATGCTGGTTTTATCTTTCTCCCACGCCGATGTGTACGAGCGCTGAAAACATGAGTACAACGACAAATAAGATCACACAAGCACCGGGCAACAAACCCAGAAAGCACACTGGCTCAACAAACTGAAGCAAGGGGCCCTGTGCAAAACACCAGGCCCTGCGAGGAGAGAGCCCACTGTCCTGCAAAAGGAAGGCACTCCTTTGCTTCCAGCTGAAAACACAACAAAGTCTCACTTGGTTCATAATTTCAGAGTTGTGCTTTGCCAGAACCATAGGCATCGAGTCAGGAAGGCTCGTGAATTTGATGGTGTCTGGGTGTTGCCGATACTTCTTGTCACTCAGGATGCGGCTCGCCCTCTTATTCTTCTCATCGTCCAGCGAACCACTTGGCAGCCAGCCGATGCCCCTCAGCCACAGAAGGTCGGACTTGTACACATTCTGAAAGGACAGGCAAGAACACAAAGCAGCTCAGTAACCGCCTGACTCCACACAACCACTCCTCCCAGCAAGGGAAATTCTGACTACCAATGCACGTTCCCCTGGGTCTACCCACCAGCCACCACAAAAGGGATTCCCATCAAGCTAGCACCCCACAACCTGGTTCCCAACGCATACAACAGCACACACAGCTGCCAAGCAATCCACAAAGCCTTCCCAAGCATATTCTTGGTCTTCCAATGAAAGACCTGCCCCATTTGGCAATCTCCAGCTGGCACAGGCATGGGAGGCATACCATTCACCTCTGCACCCACGGCTTGCCTTTGCCCACTGACCGTCCTCCAAAACAAAAGAGTTGACTCTGTTGCCCTTCCCCAGCCACCTGCCACAACCCTCCCCACAAACTGCTCACGGCAAAACAGGACTCTTCTCTCACCATAAAGTCTCACCCCGCACAAACTTCATCCCTGCCCTTTCACGACACCAACTCTCAGCAAGACAGTGTGGCCACAACACAGTCTCAGTCTCACAGAACCAGCCTCAACTCGGGCTCCCCACCTCGACCGTCCCCAACAGGGGAACAGAACACAAGACACACCTGTACTTTTCACACAACCGGGAAAGAACAACTTACATCACTCTGAAGGTCGTACACTTTCCTGGCTTGTACAACATCGTTCTGGTCGGGCAGACAGGTCCAGCGATGCAGAGGGTGCTTGTAATCAACATCACTGACCAGCTCCTGACATTTCTTGGCCAACACGATTCCCAGCATGTCCACCGGGCTACTGAAGTGTGTCTTTGTCTTCTCAAAGGCTTTCTTGTACTCCCTGTCACTCTGGATCTTGGCTACGTGCATCGACCACACCATCTTCGGATCATCCTCTATGTTACGGGCCCCTATGTGGTGGCCAAGCTGCTTGCGATAGCCTTCTTTATACTTGTACTGCAGGGTTAAAGAAGCTCAGTTAGTTCCACGCCAGCTCTTCTCCCTTCTGACACTATTCTGTAGCAGCACCTGTCAGCCCCTGATGCTAATGGAGCCTGGTGAGGTCACCACGTGAAGATTGTCTCAGCGCAGCATGCCCCTACTGTGTCCCACATTTCCATCCCACCCCACGCCTCCACTCAGCCACAGGATGCACACGGAGGACCAGATGGCAACTCCAACCAAGCCAGCTCGGGAACCAGGAGCGATGCATGCCAGCTTGCAGTGTCTCCACACAACCTAACGTCCCCACTGAGAGGCCAGGTCAGCAGTTGGGATGCAAAATTTGCAGAAAACCACTGGAACGCTCCAGCACGCAACCTGGGCCTCATCCTGCACAGCCTGACTGCACTCCCCCACCCAGCCCACAGCAGCTCTCGCACTCTGCTGCACCAGGCCCTCCTGCACAGCGCTCATGACTCTCATTCTCCCAGCTCCGTGCGTGTCCTCAGCTGCACACCTACAGTCATTGAGCTTGGGAAGTGACAAGGGGCAACACAACACTTTTTCAGCAACGCGCATGTTGGAAGCTTATGGGTGAAAATTTGAGGCCAAGTGAACAAAGGAAACTTCGTCATTGCTGTCTACTATGGGTCACCCGATCAAGGAGAAGAGTTTGAGGAACAGTTCTTTCTTTAACTGCAGTAAGCACCGCACTCACAGGCCCTGATCCTCACAGGGGACTTCAACCACCTGAACATCTGCTGGAAAAGCGTCACAGCGACCTGCAGGCAGTCCAGAATACTATTGGAGTGTGTGGAGAACAACTTCCTTGTATAGGTGATGGAGAGCCTGACAACAGAAGAGGCACTGCTGGACCTATTGCTCACTAATGAGGAAGAACTTCTCAAACAGCTCAAGTTTGGAGGTAGCCTAAGCTGCAGCAATCATGCCCTGGAAGAATTCTCAATCTTGATGGGTACAGGACAGGTAGAAAGTGGAGTCAGTACCCTAAACCTCAGAAATGCAAACTTTTGGCTGTTTAGGGCACTAGTGAGTTGGATCCCTCTGGAAACTGCCCTCAAAGAAGTGAACAAGAGCTGGGAGTTATTTAAAGACTTGTTTCTTGGAGTGCAAGAGCTCTCAATCCCAACACATAGGAAGTCAGGTAGGGGAGACAGGAGGCCATCTTGGCTATGTCAAGACCTCTTAACCAAACTAAAATGCAAAACCAAAATGCATAGGCAGTGGAGGCAAGGGTACACTTCCTGGGGAGATTTTAGGGATATGGCCCAGGTAGTGCAGGGAGGGGATCAGGAAAGCCAAGGAACAGTTGGAGCTGGACTTGGCTACGGACATAGAAAATAACAAGAAGGGCTTCTTCACGTACACAGGACAATAAAGGAAGATGAAAGAAACTGTATCCCCCTCATGAGCGAAACAGGACACCTGGCTGCAAACAACATGGTGAACGCTGAGGATCCAATGACTTTTTTGTCTCAGTCTTCACCATCAAGTGCTTTAGCCACACCACCCAATTCAATGAATCCAAATCCAGGGACTGGGAGAATGAAATACTGCCCAACATAGGATATCAGGTTTGAGACTGTCTAAGGAACCTGAAGGTGCACAAGTCCACAGGACCTGATGAGGTGCATCTGAGCATCCTGAGGAAACTGGCAGATGAAGTTGCTAAGCCACTGTCCATCATATTTGAAAAGCAGTGGCAAACCAGTGAAATTCCCAGTAACTGGAAAAACGAAAATATAACCCCCACTTTTAAAAAGGGTAAAAGGGAAGACCCAGGGAACTACAGGCCAGTCAGTCTCACCTCTGTGCCCAGGGCAAGATCATGAAGCAGATCTTCCTGGAAACTATGCTAAGGCACATGGAAAACAGAGGTGACTGGTGACAGCCAGCATGGCTTCACTAAGGGCAAATCCTGCCTTACAAATTTGGTGGCTTTCTATGACAGGGTTACAGCATTGGTGGATAAAGGAAGAACAACTGACATTATCTACCTGGACTCATGCAAAGCATTTGATACTGTCCCGCACAACATCCTTGTCTCTAAAATGGAGAAACACGGATTTGATGGGTGGACGCCTCAGTGGACAAGGAATTGACTGGATGGTCGCACTCAAAGAGCTGCGGTCAACTGCTCAATGTCCAGGTAGAGACCAGAGATGAGTGGTGTCCCTTACAGGTCTGTACTGGGACCAGTATTATTTAACATCTTTGTTGAAGACATGGACAATGGGATTGAGTGCACCCTCAGCACATTTGTGGATGACACCAAGCTGAGCAGTGTGGTTGATACTCTAGCGGGAAGGGATGCCATCCAGAGGGACCTTGACAGGCTAGAGAGATGGACCCATGCAAACCTCAAAGTTCAACAAGGCCAAATGAAATCCTGCACCTGGGTCAGGGAAATCTCAAACACGGATATAGTCTGGGTGATGAGTGGATTGAGAGCAGCCCTACAGAGAAGGACTTGGGGGTATTGGTGGATGATAAACTGAATATGAGCCGGCAATGTGCACTCACAGCCCATAAACCAGCCATATCCTGGGCTTCATCAAAAGCAGCATGGCCAGCAGGTTGAGGGAGGAGATTCTTCTGATCTTCTCCACTTTTGTGAGACCCCACCTGGAGTCCTGCTCCCAGCTCTGGGAGTCCCCAGCATAAGAAAGACATATGACCTGTTCAAGCGGGTCCAGAGGAGGGCCATGAAGATGATCAGGGGGCTAGAGCACCTCCCTTATGAGGGCAGACTGATAGAGTTGGGGTTGTTCAGCATGAAGAAGAGAAGGCTCCAGGCAGACCTTATAGCAACCTTCCTATAGGAGGCTGCTATATATAGAGGAAAAATGGGGAAGAACTCTTTATCAGGGAGTGTAGTGATAGGATGAGGAATAAAGGTTTTAAAATGAAAGAGGGTACATTTAGATTGGGATATTAGGAAGAAATTCTTTATTGTGAGGGTAGTGAGGCACTGGAATAGGTTGCCCAGAGAAGTTGTGGATGCCTCCTCACTGGAAGTAGTAGGAATGGTGGTGCTGGGTTGATGGTTGGACCTGATGATCTTAGAGGTCTTCTCCAACCTATGACTCTACGATTCTATGAAGTGTTCAAGACAAGGTTTGGCAGGGCTTTGAGCACCCTGATATAGTAGAATATGTCCCTGCCTATGGCAGGGCAGGCGGAACTGGATGATCTATAAAATCCCTTCCAACACAAAACATTCTATGATTCAATGATGCTATGACTTTTTCCCCCATCTCATTCTCAAATGTCAACTAAGACTGAGGGGAGCATGCCACCAAGGGCTGCTGGGTACTTACATCACTTGCAATGTCTCTGGAAGCTTTCGCAGACTTGATAGGAATGGCATCTGCCCGCATGTCGTAGCCCTTTTTCTTCTCTTCCTCCATCGCAAGCTTGTACAGTTTCTGAAAGAAAAACAAGCATTCCCCTCAAACTACACTTCTTCCCCAGCCACAGTAGTGTCCACGCACAGACGCTTAACCCCAGCTCAATCACCCACCTCACTGAGGTTCGCTTGGTTCTGCTGGGCTAGCAAAATACCAGGTGTATCCGGCATAATGTGAATGCTGGTTTTATCTTTCTCCCACGCCGATGTGTACGAGCGCTGAAAACATGAGTACAACGACAAATAAGATCACACAAGCACCGGGCAACAAACCCAGAAAGCACACTGGCTCAACAAACTGAAGCAAGGGGCCCTGTGCAAAACACCAGGCCCTGCGAGGAGAGAGCCCAGTGTCCTGCAAAAGGAAGGCACTCCTTTGCTTCCAGCTGAAAACACAACAAAGTCTCACTTGGTTCATAATTTCAGAGTTGTGCTTTGCCAGAACCATAGGCATCGAGTCAGGAAGGCTCGTGAATTTGATGGTGTCTGGGTGTTGCCGATACTTCTTGTCACTCAGGATGAGGCTCGCCCTCTTATTCTTCTCATCGTCCAGCGAACCACTTGGCAGCCAGCCGATGCCCCTCAGCCACAGAAGGTCGGACTTGTACACATTCTGAAAGGACAGGCAAGGACATACAGCAGCTCAGTAACTGCCTGACTCTGCTTGTCCCTGGCCACTGACCGTCCTCCAAAACAAAAGAGTTGACTCTGTTGCCCTTCCCCAGCCACCTGCCACAACCCTCCCCACAAACTGCTCACGGCAACACAGGACTCTTCTCTCACCATAAAGTCTCACCCTGCACAAACTTCATCCCTGCCCTTTCAGGACACCAACCCTCCACAAGACAGCACGGCCACAACACAGTCTCAGTCTCACAGAACCAGCCTTGACTCAGGCTCCCCACCTCGACCGTCTCCAACAGGGGAACAGAACACAAGAGACACCTGTACCTTTCACACAACCGGGAAAGAACAACTTACATCACTCTGAAGGTCGTACACTTTCCTGGCTTGTACAACATCGTTCTGGTCGGGCAGACAGGTCCAGCGATGCAGAGGGTGCTTGTAATCAATGTCACTGACCAGCTCCTGACATTTCTTGGCCAACACGATTCCCAGCATGTCCACCGGGCTACTGAAGTGTGTCTTTGTCTTCTCAAAGGCTTTCTTGTACTCCCTGTCACTCTGGATCTTGGCTACGTGCATCGACCACACCATCTTTGGATCATCCTCTATGTTACGGGCCCCTATGTGGTGGCCAAGCTGCTTGCGATAGCCTTCTTTATACTTGTACTGCAGGGTTAAAGAAGCTCAGTAAGTTCCATGCCAGCTCTTCTCCTTTCTGACACTATTCTGTAGCAGCACCTGTCAGCCCCTGATGCTAATGGAGCCTGGTGAGGTCACCACGTGAAGAGTGTCTCAGCGCAGCATGTCCCTACTGTGTCCCACATTTCCATCCCACCCCACGTCTCCACTCAGCCACAGGATGCACATGGAGGACCAGATGGCAACTCCAACCAAGCCAGCTCGGGAACCAGGAGCGATGCATGCCAGCTTGCAGCGTCTCCACACAACCTAACGTCCCCACTGAGAGGCCAGTTCAGCAGCTGGGATGAAAAACTCAGCGATAACCACCAGAACACTCCAGCACGCAACCTGGGCCTCATCCTGCACAGCCTGACTGCACTCCCCCACCCAGCCCACAGCGTTTCTCACACTCCGCTGCACCAGGCCCTCCTGCACAGCGCTCACGACTCTCATTCTCCCAGTCCCGTGTGTGTCCTCAGCTGCACACCTACAGCCATTGAGCTTGGGAAGTGACAAGGGGCAACACAACACTTTTGCCCTTGCCTCTTACTGAAAGGTCAAGTAAGACTGAGGAGAGATTGAACTCGATCTCCTTACAGTAAGGGAATTAACCTGAACTCCAGAAACTCTCATGAGAGAGTAATTACAGCTCCTACAGATCTAAGCCCTGGAAAGATACTCTGGGGCATAGTAATGACTGGTCTACAGTGACTGGACCTGCCTACACTCCAAACAGAAATAATAAATGCCCTGGTCATAACATAAAAACTTGGTTCGGCTTTCCTTTCCTAAAGTCCAGCTCAGCTGTGCAGCTGCAGCATTAGGGGCTTGTACACTGGCAGTACTGAGAGGGCAGCACACCATCTCAAAAGTCCAGCCTGTCACACGAGGAGATGGTCCCACAGGTCCAGGAGGGACGCTGCTTTGGAGTGTCTCCATCACCCACCTCCCACAGTTACTACCGCCCACCGTCTGCACATTCCCTCACAACACTGCACACCATCACGTGCAGGGACAGCTACAGGCAGACCCTCCACAACCAACACGGTCATGCACTGGGTGAATGGTAATGACAGGCAAGTGCTGGGCTGCCTCCATTTCTCAAAGGCTGCAAACCCTGGTCTTCCACTGCCAGCACCTGCAAACTGCCCCAGAGGGCGTGATGCCAAGGGCTCCTGGGTACTTACATCACTTGCAATGTCTCTGGAAGCTTTCGCAGACTTGATAGGAATGGCATCTGCCCGCATGTCGTAGCCCTTTTTCTTCTCTTCCTCCATCGCAAGCTTGTACAGTTTCTGAAAGAAAAACAAGCATTCCCCTCAAACTACACTTCTTCCCCAGCCACAGTAGTGTCCACGCACAGACGCTTAACCCCAGCTCAGTCACCCACCTCACTGAGGTTCGCTTGGTTCTGCTGGGCTAGCAAAATACCAGGTGTATCCGGCATAATGTGAATGCTGGTTTTATCTTTCTCCCACGCCGATGTGTACGAGCGCTGAAAACATGAGTACAACGACAAATAAGATCACACAAGCACCGGGCAACAAACCCAGAAAGCACACTGGCTCAACAAACTGAAGCAAGGGGCCCTGTGCAAAACACCAGGCCCTGCGAGGAGAGAGCCCACTGTCCTGTGAAAGGAAGGCACTCCTTTGCTTCCAGCTGAAAACACAACAAAGTCTCACTTGGTTCATAATTTCAGAGTTGTGCTTTGCCAGAACCATAGGCATCGAGTCAGGAAGGCTCGTGAATTTGATGGTGTCTGGGTGTTGCCGATACTTCTTGTCACTCAGGATGAGGCTCGCCCTCTTATTCTTCTCATCGTCCAGCGAACCACTTGGCAGCCAGCCGATGCCCCTCAGCCACAGAAGGTCGGACTTGTACACATTCTGAAAGGACAGGCAAGGACATACAGCAGCTCAGTAACTGCCTTACTCTGCTTGTCCCTGGCCACTGACCGTCCTCCAAAACAAAAGAGTTGACTCTGTTGCCCTTCCCCAGCCACCTGCCACAACCCTCCCCACAAACTGCTCACGGCAACACAGGACTCTCTCTCACCATAAAGTCTCACCCCGCACAAGCTTCATCCCTGCCCTTTCACAACACCAACTCTCAGCAAGACAGTGTGGCCACAACACAGTCTCAGTCTCACAGAACCAGCCTTGACTCAGGCTCCCCACCTCGACCATCTCCAACAGCGGAACAGAACACAAGAGACACCTGTACCTTTCACACAACCGGGAAAGAACAACTTACATCACTCTGAAGGTCGTACACTTTCCTGGCTTGTACAACATCGTTCTGGTCGGGCAGACAGGTCCAGCGATGCAGAGGGTGCTTGTAATCAACGTCACTGACCAGCTCCTGACATTTCTTGGCCAACACGATTCCCAGCATGTCCACTGGGCTACTGAAGTGTGTCTTTGTCTTCTCAAAGGCTTTCTTGTACTCCCTGTCACTCTGGATCTTGGCTACGTGCATCGACCACACCATCTTCGGATCATCCTCTATGTTGCGGGCCCCTATGTGGTGGCCAAGCTGCTTTCGGTACGCAGTTTTGTACTGGTACTAATTGGACACAGAAACAACAATTATCACCCGTTTTCAAGCTGCAATTTTAATGCCTTTGTTTTTCATATACTGGTTAAAATTGGTATGATTCTATGATTTCAATTTTTTTTTAATTTTTCCAACATTTTTAGAGTCTTTATTGCATTTTCAGAAGATATTAATGGCTTTTTTTTATAGTTATATACTATGTCATTGTTAATTATTTTATTTAATTTAATTAACTTTACACTTAACTTTAAGTTTATACAAACTCTGGGGAAGGCAGCAATATAAGACTGTTAAAATTTTACACCTCTCATCCTCTTGACAAAACCCACATCTTTATCCAATAGTTTTTACCAGCTCTATGCCCCACTGTTATTTTCACTCCGTAAGACTTACTTCACTGGCTATGTCTCTGGATGCCTTTGCTGACTTAAGTGGTATAGCATCAGGGGGAAGATCATAGCCTTTCCTCTTCAGCTCTTCATATCCTAACTTGTAATGTTTCTGTTGGAGAAGGATTCAAAGAAATTATTGCAAATAAAGCTTCTTAGAGAGTTTTTCAACACTACAACTTTCCTCTTGATTGTTGAATATAAAGTATGAGATTCCAAACACAGTTTCATTCATCAAATTAAATCCCATAGCTTGCTTTTAATAATGTGTATTTTGTTTCTGATGGCAGAAAATATTTAAAAATTAGTATATGTATGTGTTCTGATTAACTTATTCGAGATCAAAATTTTCTTTTACTTAACATACTAGTCTGAACGATGCACAGTATTCTACAGAGGTGAATCATAGAGCCCCATGGGGCTCTACATCCAATTCAATTGCAATTATTTTTGTCTTCATGAGTTCTTAATGATGGAGCTGCTAACATTTCTTTACTTTTGCCTGTAGTCTATGTGTGTTCCATTGTAACCAGGAATTTGATGTAAATTACATAATCCTATGTAATTCCAAAGAGGCAATTCAATATAATCAGACATTTTAACAAGAATGACAGGCTTACCAAAAAGTACTGAACTCATAGCAACAATGCCAATATGGTCAGTAGAGATGAAAGAGAAAACTGATAACTTGTACTGATTATTTTCTTGGTATATTCTAGCAACCCTGCTTCCACTTCATATTTCAACAATTCCACTCGGCTTCCCAGTGCGTAACAATTTTCTCAGGCAAAGATCACAGGTTTGCTTATAGCTGTTAGAATTACAGAATTACCTTACTGCATTTTAAACTAAAGCCACAATGGGTAATACCAAATTCCATAAAAAAACATTGTAGAGACACACTTACATCACTTGTGTTAATTAAGTTTGATTTAGCCAGCAAAATTTCAGGAGTATCAGGCATGATGTGAACCTTAGTCTTGTCCTTGTCCCAGGCCTCTCTATACAGTATCTGAAAACAGACAAACAACAATTTCTTCTCTGATAAAAGGCTCACATGCACAGCAGTAAATTCAGTTTACCTCTTGTCTACAATAGCAAATCAAAGACATAGTATGTAACCACGAGCAATGTAAACAACACAAGACATTAAAATCAAATAACACAATGACTTCTTACTGAAATACCACATTTTCTTCTTCTTTCCACCCACGAAAAGTCAAGGAAACAGCATTCAGACAATACATTTACATACTACATAGTAAGTGTCTTATTTGCAGTTATTGCTAAGTTCTACAGCATTAAAGACCTTGATCTTCTGAACAAGCCACAGTACTTCCTGACAACCAAGCATCAAGGCACTGATTGTAAACATCTGGTATTTAAGCACATGTTCTGATATGGAAATATTTTTCACAAATGTATACTAATGTATTCATTCATTGAATCACATGCTCTGTCTCTAGATGCAACTTACATCACTTCTGTTTTTGGCATTAGATTTTGCTAAAACGATATTCATGGCATCTGGGATACTTGTGAACTTAATAGTATCTGGGTGCTGCCGGTACTTCTTTTCACTCAGTATTTCAGAAGCTTTCTTGTTCTTTTCAGATTCCAAAGATCCCAAAGGACTCCATCCAAGGCCTCTGAGCCACTGCAGATCTGACTTATACAGATTCTGTTCAGGAAAAAAAAAATCAAAACCATACTAGATTACCACCCTATCCATTTATTAAACCATATTCGAAGACTAACTGGTATTTTAGCTTCAATCTGATCTACACTGACATCAAAAGAGACTTCTTAAAGATACTTTTCAATAAGCAGTAAATATCTTACAAAAAAAAAAAATTAAATCCAGAGGAAGCTTACATCACTCTGTAGTTCGTAGACCCTCTTTGCCTGGGTGACATCATTCTGGTCTGGCAGACAAGTCCAGCGGTGTAGCATCCGTTTGTAGTCTATATCACTAACCAACTCCTGACATTTCTTAGCCAGAAGGAAGCCTAACATATCCACAGGCATATTAAACTTTGTCTTCCATTTTTCAAAATCTTTCTTGTACTCCCTCTCACTCTGCATCTTAGCTACTTGCATAGACCACAACATCTTCGGATCATCCTGCAAGCTGCGGAATCCAATGTGATGTCCCTGCTGCTTGCGGTAGCCTTCTTTGTATTTGTACTAAAATTATAAAGATTGCATTATTGAAATTGCAGTAAGAAATAGACAATGGTAAAATATATATACAAAATATCAATATAGTCACTCAGTTCAATGTTTCTCATCACCAATGAAATCACCACCTTGTTATGGCATCTCATGTAAAGGTTTAGCAGCCCCTGGACTCAGTGCCAGTGAACGCTCTCCTTGGGAATGAACAGACTCCCTGGAGAGCAAGAGTGCATGGCTCTGCTGTGCCATCTGATTCGTACAGTCATACCTTTCAGAACTCCCAAAGGCTGACACACTGAAATATTTTGACAAATAATACAATCGGCAATGAAAAATGAAGATGCTTAAGCATTGGAAACATTTCCTAATGAGTAATGTGATCTCTTCGGTAAATGCAGAAGTTATATTCATACCAAGTTATGGTAACAGCACTACATGTGTCACCATGTGTATTTCAGAGCCAGAAAGAGGATTTCTCAGTATAGGCACTAGGATCAGCTAATTGGAACAAAATTTGCTGCTGCTCTGAAAACGTAACATCCAAAAGAACAGACAACTCTTAACTTTGTATGACTGGCCCCTTCATGGATGGGCCACAGTCTTTCAAATTGCCAGGATGCCAGAGCAACCCTTCTTAAATTGTTTTCCTCACTGACAAGAACAGATCAGGAAAGAGTTCTCTCAGCAATTTTGCTTTTCACTCCAAGCTACACCTTAGCAGAGATGTGTATGTTGATCTAGCACAACTCAGTACCAACTACATAAGGTGTATGTCATACTGAATTAGAAATCTTGCTTACGTCACTTGCAATGTCCCTTGAAGCTCTGGCAGCTTTCACTGAAATGGCTTCAGGTGTGAGGTCATAGCCTTTCTTTATCATTTCCTCCCAGCCAAGCTTGTAGAGTTTCTAAAATTGAAAACAATATTAACTAAAAAGTTTTAGTAATACGTTAGTCACCTTCTATTTAGATATGCTAATCATCCATATTACCAAATTCTGGTCACCTCACAGGCTTCAGTTATGAAAGAGGGGCTACTAGAATGGGAACTGGGATACGGGAAACTGAGAAGCAAGGAACAGAGGTCTTCCAAGCCTTAGGCGAGTGACTAAATAGTTTTTCTTTATTGCAGCAGTTTCCTACTATAGCTTATCTTCAGGATTTGAAGGATATCTGGGGAATTTGAACTCTATACATCTGGGGTAACTGAAAACTTTTCAGTTGGGTTACTAAAATTTTAATCAATAAGGCTGTAACGTAGTCATTTAATAGTCAATTCAGTTTGTGCACAGCTGATTTTAAGTGTCAGAACTTGCAAGTCAAAGATTTACCTCTGAGCAATCATGCAAAGCAAAACCTAAGTATTTTATACTGGCAAAATAGTCACTTTCTCAGATTTAAAAGCTGACAGAAAAGTTAGAATCACTGCATTTATATTCCCGTATGTTAAGTTAAAAATAGAGACAATGAACTCATGATTTTACAGTAAGGAATTTTTAACATGATTGAATTCTATGGAAAGCACAGAGTATGGACTATGTATATCTAGATTTCAAAAACAGGACTTATTTTCCGTACATTTCAATGTAATTTAGGCTGTTGCTTTGCTAGCCTGAAGGTGGTACTTACTACTGCTCTGAAAATATTACTCACATAAAAATTCTTGCCTCTGTTCTAAATTCCCCATCCTGTTTCTTCTACCTTCTACACATTAATTACTTATTTTGAAATGGGAGGCACCTTTAGATTTGAAGAAAGTACATAGTCTTTTAAAATGTTATAGGAAGTATTAAAAATCTCTACCTGACTGTAGTTCGTCTTGTTCTGTTTTGCTTGTAGGATATCTGGTGTATCTGGCATCACATGAACCTGAATTTTGTCCTTCTCCCAAGCTTCAGTATAAGCATGCTATTAAAAAAAGTAACATCAGATGTGTTAATATAAATGACCAAGGATGGCTTTCACCTTTCCATTTGTGCACTTTGGATATGTATGGGTAAAAAGACGACGTAGCTGACTTAGATTTATTTTACTCTGTAATGGACTAATCCAGAATCAGCTGAATTAAGATCCAGTCTTGCTTCTAATGAAGTCCAACTAACAAGCTTTTTCAAAGCCAGTAATTTCTATACAAGAATGAGAAGAATAGAGGTTGGAGAAGCAGCAATGAGAAAAATCAGGTAAGATTTATTTAACCAATATTATTTATACAAAACTGTGTGTTTCATTAGGAAAAAAAAGTGAAAACCATGTAAGCGACAGTTGTTTTTTCCCAGGGAAACACTGCTACATAAAGGTGGTGACAGACACTTACAGACTGATTATTGAAATGGATTATATGTGAATGTCTGCCTAATTTTCCCCATAAATACTCACTTTATTCATTATATTTGCATTCTGCTTTGCAAGGACCATGTCCATGGCATCATTCTGTTTCGTAAAGGGGAATATGCTGGGATGCTGGCGGTATTTCCGATCACTTGCAATTTCTGTGGCTTTCTTAGATTTCTCCACATCCAGAGACCCAGCAGGACTCCAGCCGATACCCTTGAACCACGAATTGTAATCCTGCTTGTACTCATTCTGCCAACCAGAACACAAAAGGAAAGTTTACAATTCACAAATGGTTTATACAAAGCAATTCTGCTGTTTCCAAAACACAGCCATAATGAAGAAACAGAAAAAAAGTCACAGCTGTGAATGACAGAAATAAAACAGAAACTTACGTCACTTTGTATCTGATTCATGTTTCGGTACAGTTCTAAACTCATTGCATCTGGTAGAAGCATATAGTGGTGAACCAGTCGTTTGTAGTTAGTATTGGTTACACGATCTTGTGCCTCCTTAGCTGCCACAATGCTGAGTGTATCCGAAGGCGTTTGGTAATGTGTCTTGCTCATCTCATAAGCTTTCTTGTATTCACGATCAGACTGCATCTTAGCCACTTGCATATAATGGACAAGTTTGGGATCATCCTGAAGGCTGCGGAAGCCTACAAGTCTCCCCTTGTCTTGTTCATAACCTAATTTGTATTTATACTGTAAAGAGAACAGAGGCAGAGACTTTAATTCTACTTCATTTGTTTAATAAGCAATATCTATCTTGTAAGGAAAAAAAACCCAAAACTTCAGATTAAAATAAGATTTTCACATTGTTAAGAAAACTTCACAAAGCATATTGAGGTGGTGGCTTTGTCCACCTACTCTTAGGGTGCACTCTAAAGCAAAACAGATGTCTGGCATCCCTTTTAAAAGCGGTATATTTAAAACACTTTCTTAATAAATGGAATTTCCTTACCATAGGTTATTCTGCTCCTGCATAAGTTTCAATGTAAATTTGGGTTCAATTGCTTTCTAATCTCACTAGACTACAAAAATACAACATACATTTATAAAGTATCCAAGTGCCATCACACTGAGGAATGAACTGCCTTTTTTTTTTCTTCCTAAGAGTGCCTTATACATTCCTTATCTTTCTAATAAATAAATTGTTTTTTAATCCTGTTAGAAAATGTATTAGAACCTATATTGAATATTAGAATTACTTACAAGCAAGAGAATGAAAAGACTTCATATAATTGGCATATAAAATTGAATCGTGTCAAGAAATGAATGTTTTACAATATCTGAAATCGATAATTTTTTCTTTCAAGAACTTACATCACTAGCAATATCCCTAGAAGCTTTGGCAGCTTTAATAGGGATAGCATCTGCTCTGAGGTCGTACCCTTTCCTCCTAGATTCTTCAAATGAAAGTCGGTACATTTTCTGTGAAACGAAAGAAAAGAAATATGTTTTAAAAAACAAAAAATCCTCGTAAATAAAACTGTTCATTTTATACAGCAACTTGAAACACAAACTATTTGTGTATTTGACACTCCTTGAACAGTGACTTAAGGCACTCAGGCACACAGAGAGAGGAATACTCCTTCAAAATTAACTCCAACCCTGGTATTGATACATCAATGCAGCTGGAATGCACTATAATTGGTAACAATAACCTATAACAAAAGAGCAGGAAATTGCATTTGTTTCCCACATGCACAAATATTGGTGAAAAGTAACATCTATAAGGATGTCAGCTTTTAAAAAAGAGATAAATATGTCTATTTCTGTGTACATTAAAGATGTGCACAATTACAAACAACACCTTATTTAGCATACACAGCTTTAACAACTGGCTACTCAGAAACTATATCTATATATATATATCTATCTATATGTCTATAATATCATCTGTTACCAAAACAATAGGTTCCATCTGCAGGAAAGAATTTTGAATCCAGTACAAAACTTTGTGCATGGGGAAATAAAATAATAAATACAGGAACAAACATGGACAGTACTCAAACTCTACTATTTTGTTAGTAACTCTTATATTTTAGTAACCTACATGAACACTTCGTAAGCTGACTATAATCACTATGGCCTTTTCTTCACAACTTTTGTTATTTAATTTTGGTCAAGGAAGTGGGGAAAAGGAAAGTTGTCAGCTTTTTGTGAAATTACTACAAGTTAGCAAAGAGAGAACTATGGAGACTTTCATATGTTGTCATCTCACTTATTCCTAATTAAAAAAATAACAGCAACGTCATAGTCTTACAAACAGTACTCACATCACTTATATTAAATGCATTAGCTTTTGCTAAAGCTATCTGTGGAATATCCGGTGTGATGTGAACTTTCTTTTTGTCTTCTTCCCATGCTTGTTTGTACTTGTGCTGGAAGGATTAAAAAAAGAGATGTCAACATAACCAAGAAATTAAATAAAACAATTTAAAAGAATATTTCCTATTTGAAATACAAACTTTCTTTCCAATGATGCAACTACTAACACAGTAGGAACAAGTGTCTTCTTATTTTAGCACTTAAAAGCAGTGTGAATCAGGAATAGCTCTTATGAAGTTGATTGTGTGAGGCTGAAAGAAGAGTGGAAGAAATCTCAGTCTTGCTAGAGTATTTTATTGCTTGTCTCTTGCCCAGCAGTGTATGCAGGCACATTGAACTGCAGGTTTCAAAATGTACTGGGTCTGGCTGGGATGGAGTTAATCCTCTTCATCGCAGCTCAGACAGTGCTGTGGTTTAGATTAGTAACTACAACAATGCTAGTAACACACGAATGCTTTAGCTGTGGCTGAACAGTGTTTGCACTGTACCACGGCCTGCTCTGTTTCTGACTCTGCCCCTGCAGTGAATAGACTGGGTGGTGTGCAAGAGGCTGGGAGGGGACATACCCAGGCAGACAAACCCAGCTAACTGAAGGCATATTCCATGCCACATAACATCATGCTCACCACATAAAAAGGGGGGAGGGGGGGTTTAGGGAGGCTAGACATCTTTTGCTTGAGAATTGGCTGGGCATCCGTCTACCCGTGGGAGGTGGTGAGTATTTGCTTTGCATCACTTGTTTTATTTTCTTTGTCCCTTCTTCCACTTTTGCTTTGCTTATTAAACTTTTTTATCTTGACCCACAAGTTTTCTTGCTTTTACTCTGCCTTTCCTCTTTCCCCATCCAACCAGGGGGAGGGGAGAAGTGACTGAGTGGCTGTGTGGTGCTTAGCTGCCTACTGGGGTTAACCCACAACTAAAAGCCAAGCCAGAAGGTATAAAAAAAAAATGCTAGAGGTGGAAAATTATTAGTTTATCTCCTGGAAAACAAGTATCAGTTGAGAGAGGTAATTGAGCTCTTGTTAGAGGAATTAGAGCTAAGGGAAGTGCACCAAAGATTCTGATGGTCCCTGTAACTACAATGCACATGAACTGTAGACATTTCTAAAGAACACCAGCAGATCACATCAGCAGGAGAATCAGAAAAAAAATACCTCATTATAAAAGCATTCATATCATGCAGCTATTTCATATTGATGCAACAGGCATCAGATAAAAGAGACTACACATTTCAAAGTTTAAAGCCTCTTTCCAAAAGGGATCACTCCAGTATTTTTAGCCTCTAGATTTAAACTGCTAAAAGTCTATAATCAGTTATCTTGGGTAAACTTTACTAATAAAATGGGACCCCCAGGTCTGTCTTTACACATATTTCTTAGAAACATTAGGGTCATGCTTCGCTTTCAGTCTCCAAAGCTACGCATACAGTAAGATTGACTATTACATCAGGTATAGTTTGTTTCTTACTTCTGCAAACTTCAATAAATTTTGATGAACATTTTCTTACCTCATCCATTATTTTGGCATTATTTAAAGCTAAGACCATGTTCATGGAATCCATAGGAACAGAATACTTCAACTTGTCTGGATGCTGGCGATACTTCTTTTCACTAACAATTTCCATTGCTTTTTTGTTCTTCTCAGCTTCCAGGGAGCCCAGTGGCATCCATCCAACACCCTTCATACTTTCATCATATTCTGCTCTGTATTGATTCTGGAAGCAGAAAGAGAAGAAAATAATCAGATGCATGAAAAAGTCATTACACTTCATTCTGTCCTAAATGAATACTAGATTTTGAATGCATTTATTCTAAGAAGCAGCAAACAGTATCAAGATGCATTATTTAGAAACACATTTGTTACACTGGTGTCCATATCTTACTACTCCACCTTTTATACAGCGTTCACATCCTCTTTGTGATGTATATAGATTGCTCGCATGACATTACACTCTGAGGGCCTCTTGAAGAAGGGGATTATTTTGAACCACTACACCGAGCAAAAAAGGCCCTCTTCTCTGGAGGTTAAACATCCCAGAAAATCTGAGATTATAGCTACTTAGCTCATTTCCCCCTCTTCTGAAAAGAATCTTTTTGGAAGTGCAAGATAAAAGTATTAATGAAAAGTGAAGCTTTTCCTGTCTTGGCCTGCACACAAGTATTGCTCCTGAAGAGCTTGATGGGATATGCAAGCAGTAAAAATCCATTTTACCTTATACATAAAAGCACTTATTTCTGAGCCCAAATTCTTTAGCAATAGGTGTAATTTAATATTTCAGAGTCTTAGAAAAATACAATGGCTGTCATTGCTGAAGGTCTCATTTCATTTGTTGTATTTCAGGATATAAGTGAACTAATATCACTAAGAAAATCGTAGTATTTTTCTTACAGGACTTTTTAATATACAAAGTATCATTGTATTCAACATGCAAAGGTTGAAAAATCTCTCACTTACATCACTCTGTATCTGCATCATATTTTTGGCTAATTCAAGACTCATAGCATCAGGCAAAACATTGTAGGTATGAATCAAGTTTTTGTAGTTTGCATTTGTAGCCACTTCCTGTGCTTTCTTGGCTGCCACGACACTGACCATGTCAACTGGAGTATGGAAATTAGTCTTTGCCTTCTCATAATCTTTTTTGTATTCGCGATCAGATTGCATCTTAGCCACCTGCATGAAGTGCACCAGCTTGGGGTCGTCTTCAAGGCTACGGAATCCAATGTGCTTTCCTTTCTCTTTTTCATAGGCTAGTTTGTATTTATACTGACAGCAGGAAAGAGAAAGAACAGCAAAAACTTAATCCAAGAAATGCACTATTAACCTCAATTTTATCTCTGAAAACATAGAAAATTTGTTCTTTTTCATCACAAGATCTCAGGTTTAGTCATCTAAACATACTCTGTCTTACAAAACAGCCCACTGAACACAGGCACATGAAGTTCAGCAGCTTGCTGAAAAAAGAGCAAAAAAGCACAATTCAGTGTTATTCCACTGGAGAGCAAGTGCTGCATAGGTTTACCCCATCAAGCATATAATTGAAACCTAGACAAGCTAAGATGCTTGAAAAAGCACATTCGTGTCTAACAGCACTTTGAAAATGTTCTGACTGTCTTTGTAGCTACTCTGAGTACTATCACGCAAAAAAACTTACATCACTTGCAATGTCTCTGGAGGCTTTGGCTGCTTTTATTGGAATAGCATCTGGCTGCATGTCATAACCTTTCTTCTTGTCTTCCTCCCATCCAGCTTTGTAAAGTTTCTGATGTAAAGTGTAAAAGAGAAGAGGTATTTTGGTATGAAGGCAGAACTACTGAGGGACCCTACATCAGAATTTAAGTATTTTAAAAAATGACATAAAAATCACACCAATTTTTGATCTATGCAACAGACACTGAATGTCCACTGTGATCGTGGTAACTCACATTACTCATCGTGATCTGGTTCACTCTGGACTGCAGAATTTCTGGAGTATCGGGCATAACATGAATGCTGGTCTTCTCTTTGTTCCATTTATCAGTGTAGAGCCTCTGCAATTACAAAGTAATATTTAGCATTGAAAAGGCATTGTACTCATAAAATAAGAGCTTGCTTTTGTTTTGTTCATTTGCAGTAAATAATATTTTGCAGTATAGTAAAGCTCCATAAGCTCTACAAATAATCTTCATAAATATAACTGCTGAGTAGCAGTATTATATTCCTCCTCTTTCTTTAGTACTTTGAGAAATCTGCAAAGTATCTTTTAATAACTAATAAATATTGAAACTGAAAATTTTCAGTCTGCATTTTTCCCTGCTTTAATGCAAAGCTTTTTTTTTTTTTTTTCCTCCCCGCTCCCTCTTTCCATGGCAAACTTAGAATCAGGATCAGTGGTGTCCCAGACAACTAGGGACAAATTTAAAGAACTCCTCATTTTAAGGAAATTTGTACAAAACTGGCAGCATTTCAGGGTTTTTTCAGCTCATTGATTATAAATACTACTTCCCACAGAAAAAGGCCAAAGGTTACCAAAGCACTATAAATCTGGAGAAGACATCTTTAATCACATACTCTAGAGAAATTATTAATCTTTATCAACAGCAAATGAAGCTTCCTTAATTATGAATACATTCTGAGGCTTCCAACATCTCATAGTGTCCAGTCTTAACCAAGAAAACCACTATACCCATTCGAAACCCTAGAGACTTCAGCAGGAATGCCCCTGTCCCACGATTTTGCAAGCCAAAGACCCAGTCTCTGGCTCGGTCTTGATCATCTGAACAAATTCTTACCTTATTCATGGTCTTGGCATTTTGCTTAGCTAGCACTTGTTCCATCGCATCCATTGTAATAGAATACTTCAGCTTATCCGGGTGCTGGCGATACTTCTTTTCACTGAGAATATCTGTAGCTTTTTTGGCCTTTTCTACATCCAGTGACTGAATTGGTATCCAGCCAACTCCTCTTAACCAGTTATTAAAGTCTGCTTTGTACACGTTCTTTTAAAAAATAAACAAGGAAAAACACAGTGGGACAAGGAAAATTAGAATGCCCATATACATAAAAACAGGTAAGGCCTTAAAATATCTCCTGGTCCTTCATTTTTGAAGGAAAATTTAGATAGGTCTGTTATTACTGCTATTGTTTTACAAATTCTTAGCTGAACATTAACAACTACTTATGTATTAGGGATAAAGAAATTCTTTTCGCTAAACCAATGTGTACAACTCACAGTACAAACCAAATGCACAGACCTTAGAATAAATTTTGAGCGGTAAATATGAAAAACTGACAAAAATATAACGATTTTTAAATTACACTCTTGTTAGCAGACTCAGTTCGCAGTAGGATTAATTCAGAGAAATTGTTTCAGCAACTTCTGCTTAATGGCCTGGTTCTACACAATCTTGAACAGACACCATTCCTGTTTAACCATACTTTATAAGATGGCTTTTAGAACAAATAAAGGTACGAAAATGCTGTGAAAATAAAACTTGTTCCTGAACTGCAGTGTTAGAAGTGACAGGGACACTATCAGAGTCTGAGAAAAAGACTACATACTTTCATAGCATGTGTGTACAGGGCAAAATTTGTCCTCAAGTATCACGCTTCTCTCCTTGCAAACATCCTGAGTTAGACAGCCAAGCAAGCTCAGCCAACTCAGCAAGGGCTAGGTAAAAATACAATGGGGAAGCAAAAAACTTGAGATAAAAAATTCTGTATTTGAAAAGAACAGTGTCCAAAGGTCAGATCCTCTATCTGCTGGCGAATGGGAACATGCACAGAACACTCTCAATCAGATTATTAACATTTTGGGGATTTGTAAATTTGCCAGAGGACTTTTAAATAATTCAGATTAAGCTAAATACTTTCTGGGCAAACAGGCAGACCCTAAAGTTACACTAGGGAAAAAAAATGGAAACAAATCACAGAACTTAATGGAAACTACCAAGCTTTTTTTTTTTTTTTAAATCCTTATCATGCATGCCACATGCATCTGTTGGAGGATAAAGTTACGAAAGAAAAGTGAACAAAAATAAATAAGTCTCAAATCCCTAGGTATAACACAAACATACATAATGTACATTTTTAGTAAACTTAAATAAAATATAATATATAAAATTTCGACTCTGTACATAACCTATCATCTCTGATGATACAATTACCACAGTAATAACACATTGTAATTACAAATCCAACGACAAAATACACGAATTGGAATAACATGTTCCTGTGCTGAAAATTAGCCAAAATATGCAGAGATACAAAGAAAGCTGTTACTTGCTAGGTAAGTTCCCTAGAACTTATCAGCTACACATAATTCTGATAATCTTTGGAAAATACAGGGTTCCAGACCAGGTATTTACATCTCCATCTACTGTTAATCAACGTAGTTCATTTTTTAGCCTTAAAAGGTTAATAGTGTAACACAGTCATTATGAGAAGAAAAAACTGAGCAGATTAATCATTACATACGTCACTCTGAAGCTGCATCGCATTTCTTGATAGCTCCAGATTCACAGAATCGGGCAAGAGTGTATAATGGTGAAATGGCTGTTTATAGCCAGCGTTTGTAACCGCTTCCTGAGCTTTCTTGGCAGCCGTCACGCTGAACATATCCAAAGGAGTATGGTATTTGGTCTTGGTGACTTCATAATCCTTCTTGTATTCACGATCTGATTGTATTTTGGCCACATTCATGTAATGAACAAGTTTAGGATCATCCTGCAGGCTGCGGTATCCAACCTGTTTGCCTTTCGCTTTCTCATATGATTCCTTGTACTTGTACTAGAGACAAAGGAAAAGAAAGCCTTACCCACTTTGGAAAGAGAAAACGTACTGTTGATAATTTTAATACTTTGAAACCAAATATTTTAACAACTACAGTTCATTCGATAAAGTCCAAAACTGTTTTTCAGACAGAACAGGATTATTTAGGTTAAAAAAAGAAGAGGATTGCTAGATTTCTCAGCTTGTCTTGATCACCGATATAGATCTAAACCTAGACAGTGACACATCCTCCCTCGGCATTGCCTCTGCCATACTGTATTTTACTGCCATAAACTTCAAACTCCCAGGAACATTCAGCTTTTAATTAAAAGACTAGCATAACAATATATTATTGAAAAGTCCAAGACTACCACACAATTAGATATCCCAATATTCAGCTATTGAAGGGAGGCATATCTCAGTGGGGAATCAAAGTCATTTGCAGCCTTTTGCTAAAGTGAGTGAATTTATTTCTGTGTTCCACCAAATCTCCTTTCATACCTTGTGTCAGATGGCACACCAAACTTTACTGCTGCCAACTGACGTAGCTGCCTGAAAACAGCCACATTTCTGTACAGCTCGTGAATGCTAGACAAATAGAAGTACAGGTCTCCAGAAACTAAGAATGCAGCACAGGGAAATTATAACACTGCAACTTTCAAATAAGCTGGTGAATACTTGAAGCCCATACAACAAACAGCCCCAGCTCATCAGCACTCATACTTGATATGATGCATTTCCAAAGAAACAGGGGTCTTCAGAGGTTCATGTCAACATCTGAAATCACTTGTTATTGCACAGTATCATGAGAGTGTCAATTCTCAAAGAGAAGTGTCTCTATACCACTATATGTATATAGCATATGCTCTATAGCATAACGTTACAGAAAGCTGTAACGCAATAGATGTATATATTCCACTTTACTTAAATTATACTTACATCACTTGCGATATTTCGAGAAGCTTTAGCAGCAATAATAGGAATAGCATCTGGTTTCAGATCATATCCTTTGGCAATAGTTTTTTTCCAGTCTGCTTTGTAGTTAGCCTTACAGGGAAAAACGGTATGAGTTTGCAATGTTAAGAATAGCAATTTCAACAAAGTTGTTTAAGCCCATATTTTTATTACAGTTATATGAATCAAAATATTCAGTTTAGCCTGTGCAATTTCAAGGAAAAATGTTAACTTACACACAAACTACAGTTATATTACGATAAATAAATCTACCACAAAGATAGGAGAGTCCTTCAAGACAATCTGTTTAATTCATGTAGCTAATTCGTTAACTCTGTAAGCATTTTTTTTGCCATTTTAACACAGAACAACTCTATCAGCAGCATTTTTGCCCCTACTTAAGCAAACCTCTTTTTCTTTCGACTGAACCTTCAGAGATTTTTTTCCTGTTAGCTTCAAAATCAGGCCTTGTGCTCTTAAGCAACTCAAGAAAGCAGTCTGGCTGATTTTTTGCTAGCAATTAGCGTCTGGAGAGACTAATATTATTTCAACGCTTTTAAAGGAGATGTCAGCTTCTACCTAGGTCCTGGAGGCCTGATAAAGACAACTAGAAATTTAATATCATGAAGGCAATAAAATTGCTGCTATCAATGGAGATCTTTATGGTGTTGGGTGTGAACCTCATGAGGTTCAACAAGGCCAAGGGCAGAGTCCTGCACCTGGGTCAGGGCAGTCCCTGGTATCAGCACAGGCTGGGGGATGAAGGGATGGAAAGCAGCCCTGAGGAGAAAGATGTGGGGGTGCTGGTTGATGAGAAGCTCAACACGACCCGGCAGTGTGTGCTGGCAGCCCCGAAGGCCAACCATGCCCTGGGCTGCATCTCCAGCAGTGTGGGCATAGGGTGAGGGAGGGGATTCTGCCCCTCTGCCCTGCTCTGCTGAGTCCCCCCCGAGTCCTGCGTCCAGCTCTGGAGCCCTCAGCACAGGACAGAGCTGGAGCTGTGGGAGCGGGGCCAGAGGAGGCCCCAGCAATGATCCAAGGGCTGGAACCCCTCTGCTGGGAGGAAAGGCTGGGAGAGCTGGGGCTGGTCAGCCTGGGGAAGAGAAGGCTGCGGGGAGACCTTAGAGCAGCTGCCAGTGCCTGGAGGAGGCCTATAGGAAAGATGGGGACAGGCTTTTTAGCAAGGCTTGTTGTGACAGGATGAGGAGTAATGGTTTTAAACTAAGGGAGGGTAGATTTAGACTGGACATAAGGAAGAAATTTTTTACAAAGAGGGCAGTGAAACACTGGAACGGGTTACCCAGAGAGGTAGTGGAGGCTCCATCCCCGGAAACATTCAAAGTCAGGCTGGACAGGGTGCTGAGCAACCTGATCGAGCTGAAGATGTCCCTGCCCACTGCAGGGGGTTGGGCTACATGACCTCTTAAGGTCCCTTTCAACCCAAAGCAGTCTATGATTCTATGATGCAAGAAGTGACGGAAAGCAGGCAGACTAGTAGCTGAATGGCAGAAAAAAGCATTACAATCTTTCCATTGGATGAGTTAATTTCCTTTGAAAGTCCAGCAGCAGGAAGCAACTTACAGAGAACTTGTACCACTTGCCTACGCAATGTGTTTTATATAAAAGTAGACGACAGGAGTCTCCAAACCTATAGGAATCTGAGTAATAAGTCATGCTGGTTTTCTCATTCAGTCTATCCATGTAGTCTGGCAATAAAGCACTGAAATGCATTTGTTTACGAGTGCTTGGACAGTTTAAAAATTTACTCAACAAGAACAAAACTCATTGCCTTCTAGAAGTAAAAGTTCAACTGAATTCAGAGCTTGTGCATTTCTACATTCAATATCACAGCATGAATAAATGAAAGTTATTTTTTCTATTAAATAAATTACAAATAAATAAATTATTGAACAAACTACTGGTTGTATGCTCACATCACTCAAATTGTAGGCGTTGACTCTCGCTTGAATAAACTGAGGAACATCAGGATCCAGGGTGTATTTGTGCTTTACCTTTTCACCCTCTTGCTTATATGTTACCTGCAAGGAAAAATAAACAAATACGTGTTGAGAAGCATAAGGTAGGTAATAACAGTGTTAACAAATAGAGGCAAATAGGATCAACGCTTAGTTCTTACCAACAAATTGCAATTTTCCTTTTTTTTACAATTTTTAAAATTTAAAGCTTATTCTGATCAAATATCAGACAGTAACACACAAATCATAAATAAGGTAAAAAAATAAAATCACTATATTCCATTAATAATGAAAAAAATTCTTACATCACTCAGTTGCTTGGTGTTGTGTTGAGCTAAAACCATTGGTATTGAATCTGGTATGCTTGTAAATTTGATGGTGTCTGGGTGCTGACGGTATTTCTTTTCATTTAATGCATCTCCAGCCTTTCTGGCTTTTTCAACATCCAGAGAACCGAGAGGACTCCATCCAATGCCCTTGAACCAGCTGTTATACTCTTGTTTGTATGCATTCTGAAGGAGAGAAAGCCAATATGGACCAAGACTTTCCCACAGAACTGTAATAATTCTGTTTAATACAATAATCACATAGTCTATCTAGTGTGTTCTACATTAGCAGGGCATATTTATAAATTCTTGAAGGAAGCAACAATTTTTTTTATGCTTGTCTGTGATTTCATAAGGAAGAAAGCGAGCTATTGTATTTTTGATTCACGATTCATTTCTTATAAACTGTAACATGTCTTCAGTATTTACTAACCTTCCTTTTCTTTTACTCATGCAAAAAATTACACCAACCTTCAATTCTTAATAACTTCTAAGCTAACACATGATGAGCGTTTAACATGTTTTAATTTGTTCCGCGTTTCAGCAGACTCTGTGAGACTTGGCCTTATACAAAGGTCCACAGAGCAGAGCCTCAGTTCTTGGACAGGCTCAGTTTTTTGATTTCTTCCTATAGTTCCCCCTACAGTAAAATATGCAGAATTCAGAGACTGCAAGTGAAAAATTTATCCTGGCTACAAAATATGCAGAAGGTTATCCCATATAAACATTCAGCCAGGGTTAATGCACAGTCTGAATGCAAGGATATTGTGGACACTCTTTTTTAAGACCCTTCTGTGTTCTAACTCTAGAATGAGTGGTCCTGCATAGGGACCCATATGCAGTCAAATTCCACGATATACAAAGAGGTGCACAGTGCAACCATCTATGCCCAGTCAACCACTCGAAATTCGGTATCTGGAAGGAGGACTGAGAGGTCCTAGGAGAGACCTCCTATGCTAGAGACCTGCAGAATGTTTTTCTAATAATACCAATAGTTACATTTTGTCCGCTCCTTCATCCTAAGTAGTTAATAATAGTCCAATTACATTATCATATCTATCTCATGTGAAGACAAAGCAAGACAACTTAAAAGAAGTCTTAAAGAATAAAACAAAATCATGTTAGTTGCAAAATAAAGTTTTCTGAGGAAATGTGAAAAAAACACATTCATTTGAATCCAGTATTCCAGAAGTCTGCTCTCCACTGATAGGCCAACATCAAAACCCTGTTCAGTAGAATCCACCTGGAATTTGGTATTTCTAAATGCCACCACCAGCTGATAAAACTTCTAATGATCTTCCCCAAGACATAAGAAAAACAGGTGATTCCCATACAGTGAGGGCAATTTTCATTGAATATAAATTCGTATTTTAGTTTTAATAGTGTGCAGGAAAACACCCATGAAATTGCAATGGTTGAAATACTTACATCGCTCTGAATTTGCATCATGTTCTTTGCAAGCTCAACATCCATGGCATCTGGCAGATAAGTGTAGTGATGGATCAGATTTTTGTAGTGGGCATTAGAAGCTACATCCTGAGACTGTTTAGCAGCCTGGATACTGTACATGTCAGGAGGTGTATGATAATTAGTCTTGGTCTTCTCATAGTCTTTCTTGTACTCAAGCTCAGACTGAATCTTTGCTACATTCATGTAGTGGACGAGCTTAGGGTCATCTTGCAGGCTTCTAAAACCAACTTGCTTTCCTTTGGCTTTTTCATAGGCTTCTTTATATTTATACTAGAAACAGAGGAAAGAGATCAAACGTACTGTGGCATGGCTATTGATGTCCACACTAATGCTAAAGAAAAGCAAAGAAAAGCTCTCACAGCTTTCATTGGCAAAAGCAGCTCAGAAGATAAACTCTCCTAAGTAGCACACCCTACGACTGTACGCACATTAGCTTTTCTTGCTCCACTGTCTAAGCCTGTACACAACAGGTTACATACACCACAACAAGATTTATCAAGACTAGCTTTTCTTGTAAGGAAGGGAAAACATTTCTTAAGCATTCCTCTGTGGAAAAGTGTATGAAAAATATCAGAATAATTGAGACAATTCTTCTCAGTCATCTGAAAGCAACAGCAAACAAATGGCATATGGACTGGACAGTTTCCTCTAGTTATATGAAACGCCTAAAACATATCCCGCTTTATACAATTGGTGCTTTAAAGGCTTCTGATTCATGTATAAGCCTTACTCCACTGTATAACCAAAAGCACCCTTAGCACATATTGTCTCGTGGTCTGTAAACAGGTGCTACTGTAGTGTATTTTCTGGAAATATGTCACAGAATGATTGCAAGAACTACTGATTTGATTTCTCCTGTGAAAAGTGGGTTAAGAAACACAGTGCAGTAGCATTTGCCTATCTAATGCAAACAAGATGAGCATAAAATAAGTTCTACACAAACTAAGCCTTTGGAAAAGACTGTCTTGCTCATAATACTGACTCTAGTGAGACTTGTGCAACATATGAGGTCTACCCTATGGCCTGCAATGAACAACTTTTTTACTAAATGCCTAAGTATACCTGGAATAGATACTTACATCACTAGCAATGTTTCTTGAAGCCTTGGCTCGAGTAATTGGAATAGCATCAAGTGACACATTGTTCCCTTTAGCTATTAGATCATGGTAGTCTTGTTTATAATATGCCTAAAAAAGAAAATCCACGTTATTCTATACAACTTCGTAAAACACATGTACTATATGCAAGTCAACCCTACTCCTAAGCTACTCCAGGCAATTCTTCAGAAGCAGATGCACTGGGGTTCATATACAACTATCAGTCTTCAATTATGAGAACACATGTATCTATCAATTAAATTAATTAAATCATTACATGATTAAATGGTCTCTGGTTGGAAATTCAAATGACTCCAAGAATGAACAATTACAGTGACACAAGCTGATCATACAGAACTGCGTATCAGCAAAAGGAATCTGCAACATGAGTGTAACTAACATATTACTCAAAAATTCATTAACAGTGTGTAAAACATGTTGTAAAGAAGTCACTTACATCACTGACGTTGGCTGCATTGTATCTGGCTTGGATAAACTGTGGGACATCTGGGGTAAGAGTATATTTGTGTTTAACTTTCTCTCCAGAAGATCTGTATAGTTTCTGTAAAATGTATGATACAGAAATAAATCCTTTTTTCCTTTTATACCTAGCCCCAGCTCACTGTGAATTAACTGAGGGTTTACATTTGATTTTGCAAATAAATGTACGTTGCCACCTATCTCCTACAGACTGAGGCTGCACTTTTCATACAGAATTGTTGATATTATTGATAGAAGGAGCGCACCCTAAAAGCTGCATGCAGTTTTACTCAGTAAACTTGAGTGCTTCAATGGGCATAAAAAACAACTTTTGAAAGAGTGGGATAATGAGGGACATAAAAATCCTTTTCTGAAAGAGTGGGATAATACGGGATGATAGGAGAGTGTAACATAAAACAAAGCTTGCTGGTTTATAATGATGGACGTATTGTGATTCATCAAACATTCTCTAATTCATTCATCACTGTAGGTGGTAAAATATCAATAAACAACTTGAAAACTTCACATTTCTTTAATCAAATGTATTTGAAATTTACTTTAAAATCTAAATGGACAGAATCAGCTGATGTGAATTGAAAGAGCCACATGATTTCTACAAGAGATTTGCAGACTTAGACCAAGAAATTACTCAGTCAAAATCAGAGCACAAAACAATGACAACACATAGAAACACTTTCAGGCTTATAGTACTTAAAAAATTTTAAAGACAACGCTCAAATCCTCAGTAGATACACCTCTACCATAACACCCATTTCTTTCTCTACTTACGTCATTGAGCTGAACTGAATTCTGTTTGGCTTGGACCATTACCGGAGAGTCCACCACACTTGTAAATTTAATGGTGTCTGGATGCTGACGATATTTCTTTTCATTCAAGGCATCTCCAGCTTTTTTAGCTTTCTCTACATCCAATGAGCCAATGGGGATCCAGCCAATGCCTTTCATCCAGCTATTATAATCTGCTTTGTATGCATTCTAATAAGAGAGTGAAAACAATGTTTTAAAAGTTAGGAATTGGAAAAAACAATTTAGGGACCTCTTCTGAGTCTCCACAGTTTTCGCTTGAGGCATCTCAAAAAAATTCTGTCCACAGGAGGTTTTACTTACATCACTCTGAATCTCCATCATATTTTTCGTCAGCTCCACGTTCATTGCATCTGGTAAATAAGTATAGTGGTGCAGGAGGTTCTTGTAATTAGTATTGCTGGCAATCTCTTGAGCCTTCTTGGCACCAACAACATTGACCATATCCAGTGGAATGTTGTACCTTGTTTTTGTTTGCTCGTAATTTTTCTTGTACTCTCGCTCAGACTGCATCTTGGCTACCTTCATATAATGAACGAGTTTGGGATCATCCTGGAGGCTCTTGAAGCCAACGAGTTTACCCTTGGCAAGTTCATAGTCTTTTTTATAGTTAACCTGTTAGAATATAACAGAAACCGGAGAATATCATCTTAAGCGAGTAACTTAGCAATAAGTAAATTAAAGGCAAAGGCTACCCTTTGTTTTCTACAAAGAATATCCCTCACATTTAAGCCAGTGACATGTATCTTAACAAAACCAGACACGTGTATCTCTACAATTCATGGCTACACAAACCAGTTAGCTTTCAAAGTAGTATTATCTCACTTGTACTGATCACAAGAGGGAGAGGAGCCTTAAAACACTAAGGGATCCCCAAGAATCTACCCAAAACCCAGTGATGTCCTAGAGTCCTTCATCTCATTTATGATCAGGCCTATAATTCAGGACAGAGAGAATTCAAGGGTCATGGAGCTGTCACTGCTGACCTACTCCTCATGATTTTCCTTAACCGTACTGGAGCGCAAGATAGCCTTATTTATTAACAGATAATTACATAATGAAACAGCCTTTTCTAAATATAATTATACTAATACATTAGTGGAGCAATGAAACACCAGTAAAAATATAAATGTGTTAAATACATCCAATAACATGCTCAAAAAGGGCAACAAAGTAGTTATCCTTCAGATATCCTTAACAAACATAATTGCAAACATCATTTAAGTAAACTCTCTTGAATTAAACAGCTCCTTTAGGAAGGATGTACTTACATCACTGGCAGCCTGCCTAGCAGCCTTGGCAGCTCGGATAGGAATAGCATCACTTTTCAGATCATATCCCCTTGATTTTAATTCTTCCAGTCCCGTTTTGTAATAGTTCTAGAAGAAAAGGTGATTTTGAATGAATAGTTTCTAGCTAACAGAAACTTCATATTGTAAATTCAATCAAGATCTCTGGATTAAAAATATACTTACATCACTAATATTGTAGGCATTGACTTTAGCCTGTATAAACTGGGGCACATCTGGGGGGAGGTGGTACTTGTGAATAATTTCTTCACCTTTGGATTTATACATTATCTGCAAAGAAAAATAAATACATTTAGCAGCCCAATGCTTATTATAGAGTGTAAATGCTTAATAATGCCGAGTGACACAACTTAAAGATGTCATACTACCTCACTCACACAGACAGAGTTGAAATTCGCCAAGTGAATGGTATAAACCCCACCAACTTAACTGGTGTAAATGACAGACATTAGCAAGATTACAGACATATACACTAAAAATTGACAGGAACAGCAAACTGAAAAACTAAAAAATAAACCCTGATCTCCAGGTGATCTTCCACTGGAACAGAACTGGGAATACACACCAGTGGTTTTGCGCTTGTGCATGTGTACAGGTACACACATTCACCTACACATTCGTTTCAGGCATTCTCTTAAAACTGGATAATAAAGTGAAGGTGGCCACAGTGCAGAAATCTATAATGTCAGAATGTAGCAACATGTTTTCTAAATCTACTTACATCACTCAGCTGTTTGCTATTGATCTCTGCTTGCTTCTGTACTGGAGAGTCAGTCACTTGAGTAAATTTGGTTTGATCAGGATGCTTTTTGTAGGTGTGCTGAAGGAAGATAACAAATATATTTGCAGAAAATTCATATTAGCAAAGCTATTTCGTAAGACATAGCAATGTAGCATTACTTGGGATAGTCAGCAGTTATGGCATGCATGCAGATAAGCACTGTGATGCACAATGGTTGTCATATTAGTTTTTAGCATAATCAGAGAGCAAATAAGTTTTTAAAAGCATTTTTAAAATATTAATGTAAAATATTTTGAATAGGTATCTACATATCAAAATGTATAGTACACATTATAACATATTATACACATTACAGTATATACATTTTAGTATAGTATATACAGATATATATTTAGAGTATTTACTGAGTATTGATAAAGTAAATAAAATCAGTATTAATAAAGCAACTACAGTACTTTTAAAGGATTAATGTAAAAATATGTTGACTTAAGCAGGTAAATGCTTGAGGTTCATTCCTCATTTGGGTACTATTCCTCTAATTTTATGTTTCGACTTGTCAAAAAAAAGATTGTGCTATATCTGTCTTGATCACTAGATGTCACAAAAGGCTCAAAAATACAGATGAATATGGTTTTTAAAAGTCACATATGCTAATAAAGCCAATTTCAAAACCATCAAAGTTAACAGGAATCTCTCTGTAAATTTCTACACGCCTCAGAAGCAGATGCTCTGCATGTAACTGGTTACTTGATAACCACTACCATCCTGTACTTACATCTTTACACTGCTCTAACTTCTTAATAGCTTCATACTCTTGAGTTAGGGTCTGAGGGAAGTAGCATTTTGTCTTTTCCTCCTCATAATCTGCTTTGTAATTTTTCTAGGAATAAAACCAACGTTCAGTAAGAAACCATATTTAAGCTTTCTCCGGAATTAAAGTATGATGGTGAAAACAGAATGATTGCCACACTTACATCACTCTTCATAGCTTCAACTTTCATGCAATGTGTATGATGTGGGTCCTCAAAGCTGCCCAAATAGTGTCCTACAATATTCTTTTGATACCCATCCTTGTATTTTACCTGGAAACACAACCACAAGTTGATAAACAAAAGTACTCAAGAGTGTCAGTACTGAACAACATAACATGAATCAAATACATACATCACTAAAATTCTTCAGAACAGTATCAGTCTGGAACTTTGGTGTGTCACAGTAATTTATGCTGGTGGCTTTTGATTGTTCATAGGCCTCTTTGTATAATTTCTGCAAAAGAAAATAATGGCAGATAATGCAGCAGATTTCACTGCAACTGACTCACAACACACTAAAAATGACAAGATAAAACTGTGAAATGATTGCAAAGAAAAAGCTTTCCCAGAAGACTGAAAAACAGATGGCACTTTTTTCCCCAACGATTTTTTGAAAAAACTTCTTATAGTAACTCTTGGGTTTTTAAGAGAAGACAGAAAGCTCTGATTAATGGTTTTTGAACTTCTGACACTGAGAAATATGCAGTCTCTTTCCATACAGATGAAAACAGCAAGAAGAGAGAAATTGAGAAAGACGTTACAGTGAGTAACCAGAATACAACATACACGAATATGCAAAAATACCACATATTCTATCATTATTGGCATCAGTTGAAGTTCCCTAGAACAGTAAGGGAAGAACTGTCATCTTGTGATCCATTTTGCACAGGGACTACAATGAACTACACGGTAATTAGCTATCCTCATCACATGCCACAGCTACTGTAACACTGCTGTGGAGAAATGACTCCTTGTCTATACTGTTCTGGTTGGTGGTATCTCATGACACATATCGGTCTATAAAGCTAAAGACACTAAGAGATCGAAAGGAGAAGCCTCATGAAGAAATTATGAGTTTAGTTTATCATACATGACTGAAAATCATCCAGCTGTACTTTGATAATACTTACATCGCTCAGCACATTTCCTGCAGCTTTTAATTGCCTCAGCAATGGGTTCTCTGTAGCAGGAAGCACATTATAATCTGCAATAGCTTTGTTCTTTTCATAGTCTGCTCTGTATTTTACCTTAAAAAAAAAAAATAAACAGGGTGAGGTTTTAAAAGTCAGTATTAAAAGCAAAACACTCACTAATCTGTATCATCTTGAACTTCTCTGGAAAATCTCCCCTGTTTTTTAACTCATGATTCATAAGGGCAAAGGACCATGAAAGGCACTCAGATCACAGGAGTGCATGGGTCTCATGGGAGGCAGGGTCAGAAGATAAGTGAGAGCTATTTAGCAGATATCCCCACATCTAAGCCCCTCTCCAGACACTGTAATCTTTCAAATATCACATCTCAGAATAGTCACATTCTTACAATTAAGGACACAAGGTTGTCTTTGCTGATGTGTGCGCTATTGCAGAAAATGCAGAAGGCAAACAAATTCTGTATTTTGAACAAAAGATGGGCCAGCACAACATCACTGAGATACACTGAGCAAGGATGAATAAATATGAAAATACTGAGCCAAATTCAGCTACCTTATGTTGGCCTTGCTTAACCGTATTGATTTGTTCCAACTAAAAATCAGGCACATAATCAGAACAAAAATGAAGTAAATTCTACTTCACTGAAAGAAAATTCTTCTTCATGGGTACTATTGTGAAAGATCACAAGCATGGCTAGGAGTTGTTATAGACTTCCTAGTGGAACGCACACAAGAACACCTCTTTCGCATATAAGAAAATGCTTTTGACACTTGAGAAAACAGTTTCAGCCCAAACCAGCCTGACCTCAGAACTATACTCCAGCTAAATAAATGGGAGCACACATAACATACCTTACTGACATTATTTGAAACTCGCTTATTAGCTTCATATTCTGGAGTCTCAGTCTGCATAAAGTAGATCTGGTCTTTCTCGTTTTCAAAGTCTTCCTGGTATTTTTTCTGTTAGGAACAGAGACAAACAGATAACAATATATCAAATGCACTTACATTTAAAATCTGCCATCCATGAAGTAGATTATTTAGGAAAAGAGAAATACTACAAAGGGAGAAGGCAAAATTAATCAGTATTTTCCATGTTAACATAAACAGAGGATAAAGATGTTCATTTCAAGACTTTCTGAAGAAATTACTTACCATACTTATATTTTCTGCATTCATTTTCGCAACTGCAACATCATAGCATGGAGTTTGACTCCACTTGCCTTTGATCTTGTTTTTATAGTCCTCATGGTAAATAATCTATAATGAAATATAAAAATAAAATTTAATCCCCAAGATAGAGCTCAATTTTCACTTCACAGATCTGTTTTTAAAAGCCTTCTTTTTAAAGTTTCTTCACATTTTACATCTGCCTTACAACCACTTTATCAGTTACTGTCAAAAACACCTAGCTATGGTATGGCCTAAGCACATCAGTATTCAGTTCTTTCTCTCAGTACCTCCCCTGACCAAGAAAAAGGACAAACAGATCAACTAAGTCTTTCCAGAAGTCAGCTACTAATAAGAAATTCTCTCTATGAGACATCACTCACATATTCCTTTAGTTCTGTTTGCTTACTGGTCACATAATATTTTGACATAATATTCACAGAATCACAGGATGGTCGGGGTTGGCAGGGCCCTCTGTGGGTCACCCAGCCCAACCCCCTGCCCAAGCAGGGTCACCCACAGCAGGCTGCACAGCACCACGTCCAGGCGGGGCTGGAATATCTCCAGAGAAGGAGACTCCACAGCCTCCCTGGGCAGCCTGGGCCAGGGCTCTGTCACCCTCAGAGGGAAGAAGTTCTTCCTCATGTTCAGGTGGAACTTCCTCTGCTTCAGTTTGTGCCCATTGCCCCTTGTCCTGTCGCTGGGCACCACTGAAAAGAGTCTGGCCCCGTCCTCCTGACACCCACCCTTGAGATATTTATAAGCATTTATTTAGGTCCCCTCGCAGTCTTCTCTTGGTTATTCCCTTTGGTTAAGCCAGAATTTTTAGTTACTGCTGCTGAAACTTGTTATAAGCAAACTCTTTGAATACATGGATCCCCTGCTATATGTGATTTCTATTAGACTATATCAAGCACATGGAAATCACGTATCAACTGTTTAAGCAGACAGATCCCGTCTTTCTAATAACAAAACATCTTCCCACGTTTTGATTCTGTGTTCCAAATGCATTTTCAGCCACCGTTGCATTGCATATCACAAAACCCACAACTTCTCCAATGTCTTTTCAATAGTTACCACGTTGATAAAGAACATATATGGCAAAAACAACCTTAAAAAATTCTACATTGTACTGTTTTGGAGATACCTATATAGCTTACTATTTTATTCATTTCAAAGAACTATGATACTGGTCTTACTTTTTACTTATCTAAAAGTTTCCTTAATGACAATTTAGTTTTTAAGCTATGGAAGAGTAAGATTAAAGAAATTTCCTCTAAATGAAGTAGTACCTTCTTTCACCTTACAAATGGGTTCACCACAACATTTTCTTAGTGGTTTTGCAACCGTAAGTGAATACTGTAACTCTCTAACCTTAAATAGCAGATAATTTTCAATACACAGCAATAAAACCATACATGTCCTCTTCACAATACCTAAATTCTGAACTGAGTTAAAATCCTACTTCTGTCTTACAAGATAATACAACTCGGTTCCAGTTTCTTCAGCAAAAATTGGTCGTCCTGTATCTCACTCCACCTCCCACATTCCTCAGCTGTGCTTTATTCTAAATACACCTAAAATCTATTGACAAGGACTGGTGCCAGAGTCTTTGTTAATCATGCCACACAATTACGGAATTTAATGTTGAATGTTGCTCGTTAATTTGGTGGGCAAATCAGGAAACAGTTAGCTAAGTTGCCGGAGGTTTCCACTGATTGGTATCCATGAACTTAAGAAAGCTTGGGATATGTGCGTGTACAATGGTTTGAGACTGAAATAAACACTTAAAATGTATTCTGTGCAGTTGACCTAGGCAACTTTTCAGCAAAATGGGGTTATTCCTTCTAAGCAAGTAATTCACTCCAATACCAGATCTACATTTACATGTCACTGTTTACATTTAAGAGAACAGAGAAATGGATATTATTTACTATTTTCTCCTGTAAACACAGAAAGCGTAAAGCAGGAGACAAAAAAAGAGGGAGAATAGGAAGTAATGTGGATATAGCAGAAGTAGAAATGTTTTGTGAAAACTGAATTCACTGACAAGAATAAAGTTTCGCCTTTCACCTGAGACTGGGCAGGATTTTTCTCTGAAACCCTTGAGAAAGAAAGGAATTGAATTCTGCCACTGAAAAACAAAGGGGTCTTCATATGACCTCTGCTCTTTTCTTTTGCTTTCCCTTTCTTCAGGGACCATTTTGCCTCTCTAACTCCAAAAGTGAGGTTTCTACGGAAAGAAGAGCACTGCATTCTACTTACATCACTCAGCTGCCTTGTCACTTTCTTGGCTTGTTCCACATCAGGTGGATCTGGCAGAGAAGTATATTTAGATTTTCGTTCATCATGCCCTTTTTTGTAGACAATCTGAAAATATGAAGGAAGTAAGCACTCACAGTAACCACTAACTTCAGCATCAGAACATTTACCCTTAATTCTGCTAACACCACCATTAGCGAAAGTAGTTCTGTCCACAGCTACTGCAGCATAAACTCTTCCAGCCAGCGTACTCTGGAGGACTACTGAGAAGTCTCTTGATAAGAAACTGTGAAAAAGACTCAGTTCCCTGAGAAAGTTTTGAAGTATATTACTCTATTGCTCCTGATAAATATGGACTAGTGAACTTCTGGACATCTGCAAAAATCACTGAAATTCTTAAGTGAGGTCACCTTCAGTTAAGGAGTTCTACGTGTCTAAGTATCAGCAAATCACACAGCCTCATGAATTCCTGACTTTTCTTATCACTGTTTTAGAGAGACAGATTTGTAGACCCACAACAGTGAACTGGGCTTACAGCCAGCCATGAGAGTTTCTTCATACATTCTGAGGGTTATTCAAGGCCTTCTTACCAATCACCTCAGAAGATCTTTAATAAATTAATTACCCCGTTCATTCATAATTCAGCATCAAACTGCCAACAGATTTATACTCTAACACAGAGTACGTATTTTTCAGTTGAAATCACACTATTATCAGAGCTATCTATCAGTGCATACCTACGCACTTTTATTTTCTGTTCCAGTATGAAGTTTTTATATCTAGTTAAAGTCCACCACGATGTCTACCAAGTTACACTGTAGCCCAGCTGTCAATTAGGCTTTCATACTTACATCACTCAGAGCCTTTTGAGCCTGTGCAACCCTTCTGAGCTCTGGACTGTCATTGTATGGATAGAATAAGGATTTGTCTCCTTCCCACTCTTCAGTATAGAGTTTCTAAAAAACAGGAAAATGCCAGAATACTCATTACGAATTAATCTCTGACTTGGAATGCTTCTTGCACTTCAGCTACCAAGGCCTGTGATTTTTTTTTTTTTTTTTCTTACCTTGCTGAACATTGCTGTGTTTTTTATTGCATTCACAAGCTCTGGAGCATCAGGGGGAAGCAGGTACTTGTCCTTATTCTCTTCCCAGTTCTGTTTGTATAACACCTAGAAAGAAATATCAGCACCTTGGTTACTCTATCATGAGAAAAATCTTCACTTTTGTGAATAAACTACCTACTCTAAAGATTTTTTTCAAAGTGAAAGTCTCAAACCAGTGACATTTGATAACATCAGTTGAAAACATTTAAGATATTTCTACTTGCCTTAACTTCTCTGCTATCTCTCCCTGTGCCTCTAAACTGTTCAATAAACATTGCTTTAGTGTCCTGAGCTCAAAACTTTATTTATATCAGTAACCTCACAATCCACGAATGTTCACAACCCTTCCAGAAAGTCAGAACTCGCTCACCTTGCTCACTTGCTGTGACACCTTCTTTGCATGTTCTATATCCTTGGCCTTTTCATCAATGTGGCAAATAGTTCTAGCAACTTCACCAGCCATGCGGTATTTAACCTAGATCAATGCATAACAAAAGGCATTTATTCTTACAACAAAACCTGACAGTTTATTTAAAAAAGCAGAATATTGACATGTTGACACTTAATACCATAAAGAGCCAAAACCTGAATTCAATAAAGCATTTAGGACTAGTTTTTCCTTAGAATCAAAACCTTTGGAAACAAAAGGAATTTGTGAATTAACTGAGAAAGAAACGCAGCTTTGAGACAGTTTCAGGAGATGCGAATCCAGGTTAGAAGTAGTGCCCTTCTGTAATCACAGAGCTCTTTCTCAGAGTGCTTCTACCCTGTACAGAGACAGGGAGATCCCCATGCTATGCAGCACACCTCAATTTCACAGTCCGTTACCACACAAACTCTAGCTGTAGTGCCAAAAGCAACACAGCCGCTTTACCATGGCAAACCAGCAGCTTGGGTACAAAACCGTCCTAACGTGGTTACACCACTCCCAGCTTGACAGCAGGCTCAGTCAGCACCAGCACATGGATTGCTACATCGCATTCCTCAATACATGCCAAGTCAGGAGTGGAGTGGAATTTAACACACACTCTTCTCCTGAACACCGGTGAGGTTAGGTGACTACCCTCTCCACTTTTGGGATTCCCGTTCCTAGGGACCCAACTCTCCCTATTTACTGTACAAAGAAAAAAAAAGCCTTTGTAGGTGAATTTCAGTTTCCCAGACTGTGAGGTGTATTGCTGAAAGGTAGACTAGAGCTGCTTAAAAGAAAGAGGGGAGGATGAGCTACCTTCCAGAACTAGAGGCACTGCATCAGTGGGGCAATTGCACTTGGGCTAGCTTTCAAAGGCAGATCACAGAGTGGAAGTCACACAGAGGGGATAACACATCTTGGAAAATCCCTTAGTAAGTGACAAGATGTACAGAAGTTCATTTTGCAACACTTGGAGAATCTAAGCATAATTTTTCCAGTATTTCTTTAAGAAATTGACTTTTGGCAGCTTTATGAAAACAAAAATATTTAAGCACATTTTTAAAAACAAAATTCTATGGTTGTTTACCCCGTGCACAACTTAACCTAAACAAAAATCATCAGGTACATCATTCATGATGACTGTAGGTCATGGAATCTTCATATTCAGTGATATGGGCATCACCATCATCTCCTGTGCCTGTAACTTCTGATCAGAAATTGTCACACCTCTTCAGGCACAATGAAGCAGGGCTATTATTCAGCTGGAAAGGAACCATCACATCTCCCTTCCTGAAAGGCCTAAATTCCAACCTACATAGCAGAACTCAAATTTGTCATATACTCTGCGTTCCTCGCTCTTGTAATCTGATAAAGTTTCTGCCAAACGTTCAGATTGCCTTATCACAATATCATCAAAAAATAATCACTTCTTATCTAACGTTTAAAATTTTGGCTCAATTTGCTTCTTTACCATGCAGTAAATATTATTTCTTACAACAATTGTTACCTACCTCACTAAGCTGGTCTTGCACTTTCTTGATTCTCCGAATTTCAGGTGTATCAATTGTGGAAGCATATGGCTTTCCTTTTTCTTTTCTATATTTTTCTTTGTATTTGTTCTGAAAGAAAATAATGACAAATATTATTAAGACATATCCTAAAGCTCTGGCAGAAATTTGTAGCAATTATAAATTTGTATTTCTGGTTCGCATAGGAATTTGGGGTAGATTATTCAGGAATACAAACTAGCATTACTCAGTTACATTTGCAGACTTCTGCTTATTTTAGGCAGCTGACTTTCTTCCATCTGACACAATAGAAGAAAAAAAAAACATTTCTAACTTTATCCTGGTTTAGATCACCTCTAATTGATCATACTTTCTTTAGGAGCTTAGTATTGACCAATTTACAGTTATTTGTTTCAGTGACCAAAGATAAGGAAAATATGTGGTTGAGGGTAGCAGTCCTAGACCTACGATCTCATGTAATCCTTTAGCAGTGAACGCTGGTAGGTAATATACATTAAAATTTAGGAAAAGAGATCTGATACCATCTACATCTGTGCAGAGCAGTTGTTTTCCACTTTTTACAATGTCGTACAGTATTGGTTTACTAAACTTTGGTATCCTGTACAACAGATTTAGGTTGGTGCTTGTTCGTATATACTGTGCACTAGGATTTTTCTTGGATATATACAGAGGTATATAGAAATTTACCATTATGAAAAATATTGAGGTTTGCTATCCGATAGACATTAGCCCCCATTACCTTCCCTCACTCAGACATCCAAGTCAGATAGCGCAGGAGTCCTACTAACTGACACCTCTTACAATCTTCAGCCATCTGCCTCAAGCCACTTTTCGTGCCTAATGATTACCTAATGCCCTTAAACAGGAAATGGGCAAGAGATTGGCTAATTCCAAGAAGCAAATCACACTAAAACACGTCATGAAATGAAGTACAGGAGCCAAAATGGTAGTATGAAACTTTACACTAATACCTGTCGAATATTTTTAAAGTTGGTGTTCCTTGAGAAATAAAAGACATGGGACAAATTACCTCACTGAATAGGTCCTTCATTTTATTACTGTGTTGGAGGTAAGGTGTCAAAAACTTAGATGGGTCCACTTTTGTCCGAATTATCTTCTTTCTGACTGGAGGTGCTGCATCCTCAACAGCAGGTTTTTCATGCTCAACAGTATAGGTGGTAGTTCTAGGACCTGTGAAGTCTGTGCTAAGGGTCTCAGTGATCTCAGTGACCACCTAGGAATAACGAAAAAAAAAAAATTACTTGCTTTATAACTACAAATCATCATTTTATGATAAGCATTTTTCACCTCTCTTATCCAGTAAAACGTTGCTCGGTTCTTACACAGGAACCACCCTCAAGAGTGAAAACCAGTGACACTTTTCCTACCAGGATTACCCACTATGCTTACTATGCATCACCCAACCTAAAAAAAACCACAAGGAATTAACTGATTGGCTGATCTCTACATCAAACTCATGTAATTATTCTCCAGAGGAACTGGAAGAGTGGGGCTCCTGTTGCTTCTGTTCTACATGCATAACCTCCACTGGCATCAGGGGAGTTTTCAGGTGGGACAATCGGCAACTAAAACCAAAGGGTAGAAATGTTCTCCTTGCCGAAGCTGTGTTGAAGACGCAGGTCACAGGGCCAGGGCTCCTAATGATGTCATTGAATGATGTGAAAGCAGGTCAAAGGAGAATAGTTATGCAAAAAGATCATTTTCTTCTTGCAAAAAGAAAGAAACAGACACAGCAGATAGACAAGATCAAGTCTTTGGGATCTTGTAGTAAGTACACGATGCACCAGCTGACTGAACAAATAACCTAGAACCCACCTTTTCTACTAAACTACATTTTCCCATAGCCAGATCACAATCATGGCAGAGACATAGCTGAGATACTTATTCAATCAATCGATTAAGCATCCATTGGAAATAAGCCATTAATTAATATAAACTGCTTATGTTCTTTGTTTATCAACATATTCATGCTGTAAGCAATTATTTTAATAGTAAGGTTCTAACTAAAAGCATTTAAAAATAATTTTTACATCTTGAAAATGTGCTCCAAAATCACTTGAATAAGTGTCAAGTTTTATTTCATATCAATTAGCTTTAAAAAAAGCAACTTTAAAAGGGAAGGCCTGAAGCTCAGATTTCTGATAGCTATTTGAATTAGTATGAGACAGACCAGAAAATGTACCAAGCGTTAAACATGAAATTGAGAAGTATACAAAACTTAAATTCCAAAAGGTTTGTTTATCATGTGAACATTAATTGCATTTCAGTAATGTTGTCCCAGGATGTTACTAGTTACTTCAGCATGGCCACAAGTTTCTCTCTTACAACTCTTCCCAAATATACGAGTGTTCATCCAGGTGTTTTGGCACTGGAATCACTGGAGAGTTTGACACCTGTCTAGGCAAACACTACCTGCCGTTAGCCTTATAACGAAACAGTGAAGCTATGTGCCTTTGTAAGAAGTTGTAACATATGTCTAAAACTTGGAGAGGCTCGATTCTGAAAATGCAGCATTTTGTGCAAGAAAATGCCTTTAATTTCATATGGTAACTCACAGGAGCACACGACACTAATGCATTAGACTGTATTTACAGCTGATGGGAAAAGGTCCGATCACATTAGCTAGAAAGACATTCGTACTCATATGCAATTCTTCACTCCATAATACTGTTTTCAAAAACTGATGCAAATCAGACGCAGAAATAATCAGGCATGCTATTCCTCCCTTTAAATCCAGTCTGGCTACAGATTTTAGAACACCTAATGAATGCAGTGGACAAATTAATCCTAAAAATAATAAGATGGCAGTCTTTCTTCAAAAGTGTAGTCCTAGGATACTTGCTTAAACAGTATTAACCAAATTGTATTTTATTAAACTAATAATATCAGAAGACTTTGGGAACATATCGTTTGTTTGGAAGGAAACACCCCCACAAAGTGAGACATCAAGCTTTTGTTTCTGCATGAGCCTTTGCCATTAAGAATATTTAATGCTAACGTTGCAGAGAGCTGGGTTATGTCTATATTACAAGCAGAATTTCAAATTATGGTAATAACTCCTTGGTCACTCAAATGTTTGTTACCAGTGACATGAAAAAAAATCTGCAAATCACCACTTTTCAGTGAAATTACACCAGGTGCAGGGAACAGAACTGATACATGTAAAGTGGTTTCAGGCAGAATGTTTTTAGATCTCTCTTCGTAATAAAGTTAAGTGTAATGCATGTATGTGCCTGTTGTTCATGCGTACATATCTAGTCACATTCACATCCCCGATAACTCTGTTCACCTTTAATACTAATGCTTGGGTTTTGTCCCTACGTTACCTAAGCAACCTTCCTGCCAACATAACCTGTTGTTTCATTTTGCCAGCTCTTGTGCAAACCTAGCTGCCGGGCAGGAGCAAAGAGCAGACTATCAGCAAGATGCAGTGCCGGACACAGATCAGCACAGTCCTTTCCTGGTGGACACATCCACTGCTCCTGCTGATGGAAACCAAAGAGTGGCAGATAGGATACTCAGAACAAGCTAGGAGTCCTCTAGATCATCTCATAACAGGGTCTCGCAGAGGAAATAAAGTATTAAGAAGCAACCGTTCACTGATATTTGTGTGTTTAATATGAAAAAATACTCCTCAGAATACAAAAGGGCACTGATTTAGCATTATGCACTAATTACATGCACATACACATCACATACAACATCACAGGGACCTTTACCTCATGTGGTTCACCCTCCTCAATAATTGTCTCTTCAATGTAGTACTATTAAAAAAAGAGAAAAAGAGTTAGTCCCGATCACACAGAATATCAAATTGCATCTTCTGTTAAGCTGTTTTAAAGACACGCTTCTGGAGAAATAGGACTGTAGTTCGTCGGAGCCTATGTAGTCATATTTGCATCCTCAGTAATTCTGAACATCTGTTCATTTTTTGCATTAATGATTGGATTTTTTCCGTACGTTCCTCAATTAATCATCCTCTCAAGTAATTAATGAAGGATCATTATCTAATTTTACCCACAAGGGGGAAGACAATGGTGACCACACTACAAGAAAGAATCAGCATTCAAAAAACCCAGGATTTTCCAAGTGTTTGGTACTACGCTGAGAGGACTGTAGTAGGTTTCTCTCTCTAAGGCTGCCCTCAGAATTGTTCCTACCTACCAGTCCCTGAAAAACACCAATAATTACTGGCTGCCAGCCATACTCTGTACTTCTGATCACAATTCTGAGCGCAGCAGCCCAGTCAATTTACCACCCACTTTATTGTCCACTTATCCATCCCACATCTCATAAATTTGGTGACAAGAAGACTACGAGAGACTGTTTCAGAGGTCTTCCTACAATAGTCAAGGTATGCAACATTCACAGATATTGTGTGCAACATTCATTGGTCTCCACTTGCCCATAGCAGCAGCAGACTCATTATAAAAAGCAATGAGTTCGTTCACCCGTGATTTGCTCTTGATAAATCAATCTTTCCTGATCCCCTGGACCTTCATGACACAGAAGGCTTTAGAAATAGCTTCTAAAAGGATTGGATCCACAGCCTTTCCAAGGACTACAGTGAGGTTGACCAGCCTGTCATCAGATCAACCCTGTATCTTCTTTCTTGCCTTTCCTGAAGATGGGTATGACATCTTTTTCCAGTTGCCAGGAACATCCTTGCACCAGTATGAGCTTTCAAAGACAACAGCAGCCTTGCATGTCATCAGCCCCAAATCCACTCTTCTGAAGTCCGGGATTGTAATTCTGTTTCTCTTACTCTTCTCTGAGTCTTCAGCTCCACAGCCTCATGGTCACTGCAGCCATGGCTGCCCTCGGCCTTTGCATCTTCCAACAGTTCTTTCTTGTTTCTGAGCAGCACGTTCAGCAGACCAGCTCTCCTATTTAGCTGATCAATCAACTGCATCAAGAAATTTATCTTCAGTAGATTCCAGAAATCTCCTAGGTTGCTTGCTACCAGCCATAGGTGCTTCCAGCAGATACTGGTGGGGGGGTTAAAGCTACCCATAACCACAACGGCTGTGCCCATGAGGCTTTCTCCAGCTGCCTAAAGAAGTTCCCAGCACGCTGCATCTACTCTGAAGTGGCAAATCTGCCCGTGGAGCACGAACCTTCCTCCTGTTGCCGGAAACCATGAGCTTCCTGCCTCCTCCATCCTGACGGCCACCCTCCATCATACATTTAACCAGGGTCTCCAACTGGCACTCCCTCCTTGCCACGTGTGGCTCTGCCTCTTGCTTTTCGCGAAGGTGCTGTCCACCTCTTCTTCACCTTCCCTGATGTCCACCTTCCTCTTCACGTTCCCTGATGGTGCAAAGCCAGCTCACCTCCTCCTTCAGCAACCCGCAGCGCAACTGACCAGAAGACATCTCCCACTGGAGAGGCAACAGGGCTACCTCCTTCCTCACTCCCCGGCTGGCAGCCGGCCTTTTCCCGCCGCCCGCCCCGCCGCTCCCTGAGGCGCCGCGCGCGGCACCCACCAGATGGCGGCCGCACGATGGCGCCGTCCCGCCACCGCCCGCCGCCCCGCGCAAGATGGCGGCCGCGCCCAGGCGTCGCCGCCCCGAGGCTTCGCCCTCTGTCTCCCCTCACTGCTTAACGAAGGAAAAAAATGTTTAAATATCTTTCTCCATCCGCTGCAGTAAACAGCGGCTATTTTATTCTAATGGTGCTTCACTTGCCACAGACTTCCAGAAAGGAGAAAATGTAAAATCCGCTTTTTATCTTTGAAAATCTCCACAGCGAGGATTTGCTCGCGATCGCATGCCGCCAAAACTGTGGGAACAGAAAGCCCTTTGAATCAAGCCCTATAAAAATTCTCATTAAAATTTACACCCTTTCCCCAGCGTTGTTCCTCAAAGGTAGGTTCGCGTAACCAGCCCGCGCTCTCCAAGCTGTCTCATTTTGGGGTGTTTTGGGGGAATTCCTGCTCACCAGCCCCGTGCGCTGTTTGACCGACCTTCCACGCAGCCTCGAGTAACGCAGCCGCAAAGGTGTGCGCTGTTCACTGGGGGGTTTGCACATCACAGATGGCTACAGTGTCCAGTGCAGGCGAAGAACTCCAGAGGAAGAAAAAGTAGTATCTGAAAATCCTCAGTGCTTTCGCAGCCACTCATTATTCTGCAATAATTTTCTACTCTTTTGGAAGATGAATTTCTGATATATATATATATATTCTGTATATATTCTATATTCCTATATATATTCTGTATATATTCTATATTCCTATATATATTCTATATATTCTATATTCTAGATATTCTATATTTCTATATATATTCTATATATTCTGTATTTCTATATTTCTTATAGTTGTAAACAGGCAATTCATCCAGAAGTGGATTTCTTGTTAGGAAAACTCTGGATAGGCTTAAGCTGCCTTGAAATTGTGCCAGGTGCTCCGGTTCCTGGTTTCTTTGACTCCTCACTGTGAGCATCTCGAGGGAAGCTACTGAAGCAGCACCACCTCGGCCTCTCCTAGGGACGGGGTTGCAGGAAGGTGGTCAGTGAAAGTTAAAAACAAAGAATGAATCCGAGCTGTGTAGACAAAAAGCCCAGCATACTGTAATGCCAGCAGCAACAAATCAACAGTGACAGCAAATAAATACACAATTTATTACAGAGAGCACAGGACGCTCAGGAAGCACAAAGGCAATTACAAGTAACATGGTAATAGAAAACTTAACAAAGGGCTGGTGTCTTTGTAACTAGCGGGTACAATGGCTTTCACATGGACTTCGTGAATGGTAACACTTATTTTCCAAAACACGTTTAAATAATTCAACTGGGAAACCATTTGACTTGACTTCGTTCATGATCTGAAATATATAAAGTCAGCAGTCAAGGCTCAATGCCGTCACACAGCCTGAAATCAACAGTCCATTAAATACAGGGTGGAGATAATGACTTGTGGGATGTCCGCGTTTGTCCTGTCGTTGTCTTTTCCTCAGACAAACACCGAGCAATTTGTTATAATCACTTATGTATTTCATAACACACCATTTCAGAAGAATAATAATGCAGCAGGTAAGACCACACTGTTTGTTAACCTCCTATGCTGTTTCAGTAGCAAAGTCATTATTCCAACAGCACTCGCTCGTAATAGTAAGCTGTACAGTTCCTGGGGATTCTTTTAATGAAATTGCTGAGACTAAATAATTAGGCATACAACTGTGAGTTTAAATGACCTAGCGCCAAATTAATCCCTGATGCAACTGCACGGACGTCTCCAGGTTTCAATCTAGCTCCATCGCTGCCGCTTCTGAGGCTAAATTGGTTAACGGTGCCTTGGCGGCACAAAACCACTGGACTTCTCCATTGCGGTGGGCACAGAGGCGAGGGTGGAAAGGGGCTTCCAAAGTCATCCTCTCTAGCATGGATTGGATGACAGAGGGCAAGCCAGGAGGGAAGAGAGATGGACCACTGCGGCTATAATTATGCAGAAGAGTAACCACGAAACCTCGCGATGGGGGTGCGGGATGGTTAAAATCCTTATTTAAACAGAGAAACTGTGTCAGGAACCAGAGAGATTTTGCTCCATTGAGCAACTATTTTTTTTTATGCTGTTGTTTTTTTACTGATCAAACCATTTAACAGATATTTATCCATACCCTAATCTTCAGAGGGCAAACAGCAAGTAACCATCTCTGTTCATGAGCAACGTCTCATTCAAGCAATCAATATATTCATTCACAAGGCAGGAAACAAATGTTTCGACTCTCAGATTTTCTTCTTACCTCTACAACTTCTTCATATTCTTCTTCCTCCATTTTGAGGGTATTCTTCTGTCTCTCCCCCACTCACTGGTCACGCAGCAGATAAAAGTGAATACACAGTATTAGCCCAAGAGTGAAAGTATTACGAAAAGCTACTAGTCAAATTCATAAAGCGCCTGGATAACAGTTAGTAACTATTATTACAATGTTGTTAGCTAATTAGTGAAAGAACTGGAACAACAGGGAGAACTAAAGTTGGGCTCTGGCATTACTTCTGACTATTATGGGAAAACATTGCATTAAGTTTCAAACATACCAGCATAAATTATAATTTTAGATAAATATTTTATTCTAATAGTTGTGACATCAATACTGGAATTCAATGAAAATGAAAAAGAAAAAAAGTCAGAGGAAGAGATTTCTTGAAGCATGATTTGATTTTTTTCATTACAACAAAATTATTTGAAGAATTTTTCTTTTCCCTGTGACTATTCTATACTATTTCATTACATTATCCAAGCTCCTGTGTTAAGGGGAGCTTTATCTGTCTGTATATTCCAATACATTCATTCACAAGTAAAAGCATAATGTAGACAAGGATTGTAAATATTTTTTGAAGTGACCTTTGGTTAATGAGGCAATTTCTGTCTTCCCAGCATTAGCCTATATAGATGCTCTGTTTTGTGGGGTTTTTTTTAGCTCTTGTGGCTTTTTTACCTTTATTTCTTCAGACCTGGAAAATATGAATATCCATACAGTTGGCTGAATTACAAAGTACAGGTTACTGTCAAAACCTTTAAAAGAATTAATTAGCACAGTGATTTTGCTGTGAGGCAAAGCTACAATTTTCCGTCCCAGACTACAGCCCTGTTTCTAATGTTGGTAGGGGATGAGGCTTTGGAACAGCTGCTCCCGAGTCCAGAGATATTTGCCGTGTAAGCTAATACTACCAAGCGACAGGGTGGTTTTGTTTAGCTGGCTAAACTGCAATTCCTTCTGAGGCAAGTGAAGTCTAGTAATGCAGGTTAAATATAGGAACATAGAATACTGTCCCTTTTTAGTTCCAATGTGTTGAGAAAAATTACCAAAAAAAAAAAATAAAAATCAATTTTTTAAACCAGAATGTTAACTATTAAAATAAATGAAGAATAGCTCAATTAATAAGTGGCATGTGGTGTGAAAAAGCAGGCCAAAGTTTATGAACAAGCCCAAGAAGTAGGGATTGCATATAAGGATACAACCTATACAAACTGTCACTATTATAAAGTTCAGTTCCAGGTTCTTCCCTCTGACTGCGATTTGCAACTAGCCAGCCAGGCAAAAAGTCTGACTTCCATGAACAAGGCACGACTACTGCTCCCAGAGAACTATGGAGTCAGGAAACAGCTCAAGATCCTATTCTAAGGAAAAAAAGTCAAATGTGATTAAATTGTTCTTACCAGCAACATCTAGTAAATATCCTTGGGAGCAAAGCCTCTCCAGTCTTCCCTCCTGAGCAGCACTGGGCGAGAGCGAGCCTGGTGCACCGGCGCCTAATTACGCGTGTAATTACGCACAGCCAATCTGGCTCCTGCCTGCTCGAGTTTCAGCCCTAAATATACTTGATGACCCCGGAGGGGCCACCTGTTCCCAGCAGCACGAAGGAAAAGGGAGCTGGGCACTTCTGTGCTCCCGAGGGAACCCAAAACACACTCGAGCTTGCCTGAACTTCACCGGGTCTCTGCTGAAACAGATCTCTAGGCAAATCCAAGGGAGCACTCGAATGGAAAAAAAAAATGCACTTTTTTTCTTTCAGAATTTCTCATAACAATTAATTTGAATAAGCAGAGACAATTTCATTCCTATATGGTACCTGAATCAAAACTATCTAAATTCAAGAATCTCTGAACTTCAGAGAAAGGAGTCTGGACTTCAGACTAAATTTTTAGTGTAAGGTGGTCTTTAATTTCACCCCTTAAGTATACCTGAAGTGCTTTATCAACCTAACTTGGCGCAAATCACGCGTCAGTAGTTTTATCACTTGTTATGAAATATTACATAGCTGAACACACAGACCTGGGAACACATGAAAACTGCCCACTTGCAAGGAAAAACTTGCAAGGAACCCGATTAACAGCCAGTATGTCTGGTGAAGAAAGAGTAAGCATACATGATAAACAGATTAAGCGACAGGGGGGCAATTCTAACATACAAAGTATTTTGGAAGGTCGAGAATTATATGACGTATAGAGTAGAATCCTGGTGATGACCACAGAACTGACCTCTTAGGTCATCTAGTTGACTCACATAATAGGATTGCTTTAGTTCTTCAAGGGGGTACATTTAAACGCCAATACCAACAACCACCTCTTTTCATATACTGTATCACATAATTCAATAAATGATTGTCAGGAGCCCTTGAGAGACACCTTCTTGATCCTTAACTCTTTCCAGAAGTTAATATTTATATCCAGATGAAATATCATAGCTCATTCACTACTGCCAAGTATTTTATACTCTGCACAGAACTGTAGATCCTTCCCTTTCTCCTTTAGGCAAGCTGTATGATTTAAATTATTTAGCATGTTGCTTTACTAGGTAATCCTTCCACTTTTAATCTTATTTCTGTTTATTTAAAAGTCCTTCCATTTCTTAGCATCTTTTGAAGACATCCAGCAATGAATATAGCGCGTTGATGGAGTCTCACAAGAGCAGCGTCAGATTAACCTTCTGCTCTCCAATCCAGATCCCATGCGTGTGCATTCCAGAAATAGCTCATAGAGCCATTTTTCTCCAAAGTACTGCTTTTCAGATTGGCTGCATAATGTGATACGTAAGTGATGGCAAACCTTTGTGTAGTGAGGGCGAATTTTTTTTTATTAAATATGTAATTAATCATTGTTGCTTCCAGCTCAAATCCCTGTTGGTGCCAAAATTAGTGCTGTGGCCGGTGCCTCACCATCCCCCTTCCCAGTTCTTTTCAGCAAACCTGGGCTCATGGCCTGTTCTTCAGACTCAACAGTTGTACTTTACATTGCTCGTCCCTTAAATGGCATTCCTCCGTAGTCACGGCTACAACACTGGGTGTCATTATGCCTCATTGCAATCACCTGATTTCAGTCAGGTGTACCAGACCAAGGGAAGCTTGTGCTCCTCTGTCCTGAGAGTTACTCTGACAACCTGAGCAAGCGTTTTCAAACGGGGTGCAATCTTCTGTGCAGTTCTCTTGCAAGTTCCTGCAAACAATCTCTCCCTTAGCGATATACTCTGCAGCTCCCAGCTTACTCGAACATCACCTTCAGATTCTATTACAGTGCAGTTCAGTATACCTTATTTAGCCAGACACTAAACCAGGCCAAAATTACATGCAGGATGCAAGTAGCACTTTTTCTGCTGCTGAAATTGAGCTGTCTTTGGTGTGAAACTCAGGAGATCTTTAGCAGCAGACAGTTCAGGGCTGCAAACAAAGCATGGAACAACCCATCATAATTACAGAAGAGATCTAAGAAGCAAAAGTGTTGTTGATGAAACAAAAAGTTGGACAGAGCATAAGATTTATGTTCTGACATCAGAACACGACGAGGGGAGGAGAGTGCTCTTAGGGCACCTATGGCTGTCAACGAATCTTTCAATTCTTACATTTGCTGCTTTGCTCCATCAGCTCCAGATCTCAGGAAACAACTCTGACAAAATTATCACTACTAGCTTCATTTTGGTTTAAAACTGAAAAAACCCACTACATTTTCTGTGATTTCTACTCAGTTCCACAGCTGGCTTTTATTGGTGAATATTTAGTGTTCACTTGCTCAAGCACTTTTATCTGCATACAACACATACCGAGACGTGTTCTTTACACACCTGCCCATACATAAATAAACTGTTATTTGTATATTTATATAGAATACCTAAACACAGGCACACATATCTTCACATATGTCTATACATTGGTCTTCACTGTGGAAATAAACTAGTATGCTCATTGTTACATTTCATATCATTCACTTCTCAGGACCGTTAAAATGTCAATGATACATATTCATATCGCAATATCAGCACGTATTGCATGCTGAAGTACAACATGCATAAGGTAAATGGAACAGTAATGGTTAATATTAATATTTTTTTAACTGCTGTATTGTGAAAATTTGTGTCTGTGATTCGGCTTTCAAGTCACTGTTCGCTGGAATATTCTGAGAATACCAACCTGACTTTCTGGAGGACAAATGTTTCAAAGGCGTTAGGAAAATTCTGCTGTCGGTGACAGCCTGGCAGTTCTGATACAGGTTAGCACACCAGACCAGATTGTTTTATCCACAGTACAGAAATATGCATATGCTCAGCAGTTTTGAGCTAAAAAGACAGAATGGTGCAAGATGACTAAGGTAGAGGAAGATGTTGTTTTGCATTTAAATGGACAAAAATTTTAAAGCAGAAAATATTTTCTTGTACTTAATTTTTTAAAATATGAAGTTCCATCAGTCCTACTTACCAAACAGTAACCACTCGGGGCAGGGGGAAAGGAAGGGAATAACACACGACCTTCTCTAGATTTATTTAGAAGGTATCTAATACAAGAACTATGAAACAGCAGCCTACGTATAAGCACTCCCCTAACCCACACAGCATTCACATACAAAAACTCAATGGTTTTTTTCTGGAACTGCATTTAGTTTGTTTTGGGAGGCAATCTTCCACCTATGAAAAATACGTAAGCCAACCCTGGAGCCTGATCAACATAGAGGATCGGTATGTGAGGACCAGTGGGCAGCCACACTGCAACCCTCTTACCCCTAAAAGACAGAAGAACTGTTGCAGAAATTCTAGTTTTCTACAACCTCCCCTCCAGTTAATGACATTTGTGTATTGTCTTGATCATTCTTTCCCTTGTATTTCTTTTACAGTGCATCACTCTAGATTCCAAGGTAGAGTTCAGAAGAATTTTAATAAGCCAAGGCCAGATCCCAAACCACGAGACACAGGCAGTACCTATCAGCAAACTGCAAGCCTGCAATTACTCCTTGAAGACGACGACTTCCAGACTCCAGAGATTTTCTCTCCATCCTTGCATCTGTTTGAAAATTACACAGGAAATCTGTTGTGCCAGAGATCACTCTGGCTTCTCCGTGTCTTGCCCTTTGTGTGGATAAACTGACTGACATCATGACTACTATATTTAACCTCCTGAGGTCACCAGCAGACCACCCGGACTTAACAAGCATTGTATCATTGAAAAAGGACATATTTTAGTATTGTGTCATTGTGCCTATTTATTACCTACCATTATTAAGTTACTTTTCATTCTTTTCGCCATTCCTTTCTGCTCATCAGATGTGCACAGGAAAGCTGGAAAAAAAAAATCTTGTACTTCAGCATGTACAGGGCTGTCAGCTAAGCTAAGCATGTGTCCAAGATTTTCCGTTGGAGTGCCGTCTAAAAATGCACAGGAGACTTTAAGACGTGAAATGTATGCCGCTTATGATATATAATCTGCAAGACAGTAATATTCAACCTGAAAAATGCTGTGAACAATCAAGAAGCCTTACACGTGAAAGCCATTTAGTCTGGGAGGAAAGTGTTAACTGATGAGCACAACATAAGCTTCATAGCCCTAAAAATAAAGTAATTCTTGTTAGATAAGCTGTTGCCAGTCTCCGCCGGGAGAGCCACAAGCTATATTTGTATTTGCACTCCAGGGACCCAAACAACAGAGGAAACATGTGTAGAAAATGCAAGTCATAGAAAGCCCACTAATCATGAAAAGGGGAGTTCGGCAAGGGTTGTCCCTCACCACACAGTTCCTACCTGGGCTTACTGTTATCCAGTCTTTATTTTACCTTCCTAAGCAGCTGGGGAATGAACAATGCCCTGTTACGAGCGGCAGTAATCACATCAAGACACAAGCAGAGGCGCTACCAGTGCCAGCACCGTTTAAAGATGCTAATGCCTGTGTGAGCATTGTAGTAGACCAGTATCTTGCATTTTTTCCCCACAGAATAGTTCTCACATTGAGACCCTGTGCAGGCTTGACTGTACGTGGTTTCTAGATCTCAAGTGGGCTTGATGATGAAGGCGGGTTCAAAGGCACCGGTCGATATCAGGACTGAAATAACTAAGGGGGCATTCTCCCAGTTGAGGGAATCTCGGTGGATTTAACTTGCTAGAGCGTTAGAAGCATCCGAGGAAAGTGTTTTCAGGAACTCAGTATTGAATCTGTATGCCACGTTAGTTGGCAGTGGAACGTCGACTGAGCAAAGGAATATCTGCACTTTGAACACATGCCATACATCTCTGCAGCCTGGCAACTCAGACACGGTTTTGGGCGTATGGGCAAAGGAAAAGGTATGTTCTCCTAGGAATAAAAGTCTTCGTTTCTCATTATTTGCCCTATTTTCCTTCCTACTGATTATCGTGCGGTAAAAGCGGCCTATCATTTTAGAAGTATGCAAGACTCACATCGTAAGAACTTCAGCTACATTCAAGGAAAGAAAAGCTTGCACAACGAAGTTGAACTTGTGCGCCTTTAATGGTCCAGCTCAGCTTTCTCTTCATAAGCTCCAGGTGCAAAATTGGCAGATGAGGATATGAAATGTAACAATGTCTGTCTCTTTTTAAAAAATTCAGGTTCAGCCTGTACTGCAAGCATCTCTCTTTTGTAATTGTTTTGAAACTATGAAGATTTATTAGCATATGAGGGTTGGACTAGATGACCGACAGAGGTCCCTTCCAACCCCTACCATTCTGTGACTCTGTGAAACTACGAGGCATGTGGGGCACGAGTGGAAGCCCGACTGTTCAAAATCTGATAAAGACCTCCAGAATGAAGAGGATTTTGACATGTTGTTGACAGAGGTGGCTGTGAGAAGGGAGGCTGTTCTAGCCATACCTCGTCGGGTGCAGAGTGGGGGAAAAAATGTTTAACAAAAAATATGAAGCAAAGGGCTTGGTTAGACAAATGCAATTGATTGCCCTAGAATCAGATATAAATATATATATAAGTCTGTTTCTCTGAGACCTGCCTTTATGGTATGACAGCTGGCAGTACACTAAGCCAACCTTTTTTCTTCTGCGTGCAAACAGGCTAGGAGCACATGCATTGTCAGTGATCGTGTCTTGGCTCAGGAATGAAAATTTCTATCTGACAGGGAATTTAACTGTTTAAACCACGGATAATCGTGGGAACTGACAAGTTGCACGGCACTGAGGAGTAACACTCATGGTCTGTGCATGGTAGACCTCTCGCCCCAAAACAGAGAGCCATTAGCACTGAGTCCCTGCAGACAGGCTATAAAACCATCTACAGCTGAGTCTGAACCGCCACGTCCGTGTCCCATGTCCCAAAGCTTCGAGGCATTTGAGAACGCGAATATGATGATGTCATAGACTCACTGTGCTGCGATGATTCCTGAACACAGGAGGCGGCGAGTCAGTCTTATGATGAAGGTTTCCTAGTTCATTAACAGCTGACTAGTTAACTCCATGTAAACCTGAAAAAATAGAAGCAGAAACCCCCCCTTCCCTCAATCCCGTTCTCTGGAATCAGAAATGCTAGAATCAATGCCTATATATTTGTAAAAGTAATAAGGTCATTTTTTTATACCATAGATACATTTTTTTATTCTTGTCAGGTTATCCAGCCAACTGAGACAAATATTTGCAAACGCTATATTTTTCAAATGGAAGTACCATAAAAGCATGGATTTTAAAGAAAGGATACATGTTCTAACAAGATGAACCTCACTTTTTACCTTGGCGCTCCTTATCATCTTTCTTAAAGTATTAATAGAAAATATTAGATCATCATAAATAATATCCTTAGAGGTAATGTAGTCAAAATGTTGCAAGTAAATAATCTACAGTGTCTTGTGTTTGTGTTTATTTTTGATACTGACAGGTTACTACGGGATGAGTAGCAGCACAAGCTACTAGCTGTATGGTGTGTAAATCAACCACTGCCATGAGTCAAAAAGACTTTGTTGGAAGAGAGGGAAAGAAAGGAATATTGGTATGGAACCAAAATTCATTTCACAATTCCTGATGTTTCTGGACAGAGAAGGAACTGTCATCTCACTGACCAAATTGTTTGGTTAGGAAATCCATCTACACGACAAGTTTCTGCCTACTATCCCCCCTCGCCCTCTTAGTGAGACTGCAATCACTGCTCCTTTGTGACAGGTCCAAGTTCCAAATAAATATTAACCCAGTGCTTGATGGTCTTTGGATATACGACCAAAGTTTTTAGTACAGAACAGCATTAGGAAATAAATCATCAAGGTGTTTCGTAAAAGATCCCTTATATCGCCACAAGATATTTACACATAATTAGCAGTCAGCAGCAGCCTTGTTCTGGGTTTTTTTCCCAACTGAATCTGGTCATTGGCATGAAGGATAGTTCTCCTCACATGACAGCATCTGTCACAGCCTCCACCGTTCTTTACTTAGGTCCTCTGAGAGTCTTAAAAGAAAACATTTATCAACAAGATGATGTCAAACAGCCTAATTTATCTCTCCTGCTAATGTTCCCAAGACTGCAGCAGGGCTTTTCACATAGGCGCTGAGCAGAAAGAAGATACACCGAAGGAAGATTTCTTCAAGAATACAAAACCAGCTCTGATTGTATTGATCGGATTTCCTAACATGAGCTCTTGGGGTAAGCTTAGGTACAGCACACGCCTCTCTCATCTGTAACTCAGAATTTCTAGTTTGCAGAATATTGAAGTTAGTATAAACCAGGAAAGGAAGGGGAGGTTCTTTTCAAATCTTTTCTTCTTCCTTCTATTTATAAGATAAATGAACTTTTGTATTTTTAGAACAGAGGTACAAATATCAGCTGTAAATGCCAGTGAAAAGCCATGACTGCCAGCCAGAATTTCAGTTCTCGTCCTATCTCCAACAGTTGTCCCTCTGGGCTGCCTTACCACTCTGCAGTAAAGATAACACAGATCTTTTCTCTTCTGACAAACTTTTTCATCATTATTACCATTGTTGCAAGTCACTAGCTTACAGCAACTACAGTGAGAGTTGCAGATGTTCTCTCATAAGCAGGTTGATGTATAATTTAGAGCCACAACCCGCCAGTAAGCAGCGCAGAGGGAAGGCCGTGCAGGGGCAGACAGATCTGCTCTGCAGGGACAGAGCCCCGGGAGTCACGCCGGAGCACGGTCGGCCAGTAACGCCTATCCCCTTCACAGCACTGGTAGGGGAATGGTGGGGTGAGGACTACTCTACATCACACCTTTTTGGTGCCTGCTGCTTCTTGGCGTTGAGGGTCCTTTTCCCTTTGACTCCCACCTGAGGTGGGTTATTGTTGCACTTGTGCTGAAGGAAGAAATATTACTTCTCCTTGGGGGTCCACGCACAAGAACTGTCCCACCTCGGCAGTCAAAATGCTGCTGGCCATTACGACATGGTCCGTTTTTCTCACAACATGCCAATTTAATTTTGCCTCAACTTTTCAGACCTACCTATTAGTTTCAATATACCTGCATTCCTCCCCCAGCTTCTCGCCAAACTCAGCAGAGCCTTACAGTGAATTTAGAGGCGCAGTTGTGGTTTCTGATGGAACAGAGCTGAAACAATTTCTTCAGAAATCATAAGCCAGTCCAGGTCCATTTATATCCCAGTCCACATTCAGATCATTTAACAAGCCTTCACATTAAGTCTATGATTTCTAACAAAGCTTGGCAGCAGGAAAGTCTCATGTGGCTCTGAAGAGCATTGCCAACTTTCCACATCACCCCAGCAGCGACCAATAAATGGATGGATGAACACAGCTATAACAGAGGCGTTCTTTGTCGTACAGCGTTGGGATGAAGGGACAGGACTGAACACACTCTCAAGCCTTCTGCAAAAACCACGATCACTCTCTTAATTCTGAAATCACCTCTGCTGCCTTCTTCAGTTCAACGACAATTGCACCGATGTTACTGAAAGATGTTCATGCCCTATGTGAGAACAGAGGGAATAAATTAAATATTTACTACTTAGGCCCCCATATCTTTTATTCACTGAGGATGTGCTTTCTTCCAAAAAGGGAACGAACTATGAATAGAAAGGTGTGACTGAGATAACAGTCCTTTAAACTTTTCTTTTTCTTGGACAACAGAAGAAAAGCGCTCCTATCAGTCTCCCTTATGGCGTCTCGCCATTCCAAGGGTTTTTCAAATTCGTGCAGGGTTCATTTCTAAAGCTTCTAGTAAAATGGCATCATGCACTGCCACTTGATCCCTCTCCCTCTGAACCCCTCCGACTCCCCTGTGCTGCAAATGAGTTCCCACAATAAACAGAAAAGCAAACATGCAATTCAGAAGAGACATGGGCTTCTAAAAGAATCATCCAAGGGCAAGATCACAAAGGCTGCTATAAAAGAAGGTCACGATTTAGATCAAAGCTCAATGAGTACACTCAAGAAATACCATAAAAACTAAATCTCTCAATCAATACACAATTCATGTGCCTGTGGTCTTCTTGACCTGAAGGATGCTGAGTAAGTAATGGGCTAAAACGCGCGTGTCTAGATTTCAGTGTTACAGACTTTAGCAAACTGTTACTTGTGTCTGAGAAACCCTTTTTTTTTGGAATTTCTCTCTTTTACTCTGCTCATTTAAATGGAACACATTTATATGAAAGGTTACTAACACCTCCAACTGTAAAATGAGGGGGAAAGACTGCAACATGCTTAGCATTCCTAACTCACATTGCTGAAATGGTATCTCATATCCTGAAATACAATCTGCAGTAGTCCATAAAATATTAAGACTACTCGCTAGTTGTGGCCAGTAATACTGTGCAGAAGCAGTTCCCAGTAGCAGAATGCTCCGCGAAAGGTCGTTAACACAACACAAAGGTCATTAACACAACAGCCACCGTGAGACATTCTTCTCTGGGCTATTATTAACAGGGCTAACCAGCCACAGGGAACCTGCCGCTGCTCCCGTTGCTCAGCTCTGCAGTGGCACTAGACAATAAGAGAACATCTTCATTACCAGAGTCAATAAAATGACATTTAATTGCAATAGGGAACGATACCATCACGAATAATCTCCTCCAACTCATTTGGCATTATGCTATTCTGTCCCGAGAGCAGTATCCTGGGCGGCGTGACTTGCAGGAGCTCATGAGCTAACACAAACTTCTGCAAACTGAAGTCCTCCCATTGATGCGCTCTCGGTGACATAAACGGGGACCTTACCGGAATCACTCACACCAAGGGCAGGACAAAAAGAAACAACTGGGAAGGTACAAATTATGAAACTGAAATTCAGCCCCTGGGGAATTATGTCTTCTTTTCAGCCTTACGTTACACAGCATTGTCAGCACTGGGTTTCACACCATCGGGATAAGCACCACAAGCCCTTAACTCGTCTTACGTTGAGGTGAGCCGCGGGTCCTTCCGCTCACCCCATGCCAAAAGGGTGAGCCCCTGGTCCCTCCCCACCGCAGGCCCACGTGCGGAGTACCATGTCTCTCCGCCTCGTGCGCGGATCGTTGCACGTTGTCTCATTCATCTGCCAAAAATGACTCAGGCTTCTGGAGGCATTTATTTCTCTACAATAAGGGAGCAAGGGGGAGGAAAACTTTATTCATTAAACAGTTTTCATTTCAGTGAGTCTGGCAGACTTTCGGCTCATTTCCTCGAAAATGATTCCATGGGAGGCTAAACTACGGGTGACTTCACGAGTCTTTTTATAAGGCGCCATAATGACGGCAGATGGACACAAGCAGCTGCAGAACTACCCTGCCCGTGGCAAAGATGTTCTTCAGCAAGTCCACCGTCCCCACCGGTGCCGGGCTCTGCCCAGCAAGCAGCAGCGACGTGATGCAAAGCGTGTCCTTGTTGCCACAGGGCAGGGCACGTGAGCATCCCACGCTGGGTTTCGGGGAAGGAGACAGCTTACCTCGGATTCAGGAATGGCTTGAGACAGGTCTTGCTATACCTGAGGACATCGTCAGCGTATGCTCGTTAGGGTTACTGGAGGATGGGATGGCTTAATGCAGCCAGTCGCTTCACAATCTGAAAATTAAGCATGATGATCCAACACAAGCATGGGGTTACACCAAGTTCAAGTGCTTTCATCACGGCACATCATCGTTGTCTTTAGCTGGGGCAGGCTCCTCTTTTGTTGGATTGCAAAGGACATGAATAAAAGCCTAAATCCCAAGTCACAGAAAGCCCAGCAGCTCCGGGACAATACTTGCCGTTCGGTCAGCGGGGCGCAGGCAGCTCCGTAGCCCCGCCATCCCGAGCCTCGCAGCCGCTCTCGGGCTGGGTTCGGCCCGCAGCAGGTTGGGAGTGCTGGAAATACGCTGTCAGGATCATCTTGCTGAAACCTGCAGCAGGAAGGATTCAAAAGCAATCTCACTCTTGCAGAAGGGTTTTTAATCCACAGATTTCTGAGCAAAACACATGGAACAAATATTTTTTGTTTGTTTAGTTTGTTGCTTTTTTTTTGGCTTTGGCACTGAAAAGCAAGTAAACAATTTTCAGGTTTGAATAGAGTCATTCCTACAGTGAAACTGTCTGTTGAAAGCTAGCAAAACCTGTCTGTTTAAAAACAAGCCATCTCCTTCACTGTTTGCAAATACCAGAAAACACGCCGCTTTCGAATTTACCAAAGAAAGACTTTTTTTAAAAAGCAGAAACAAGACAGACTAAAACAAGACTAAAGGCAGACTCTCACAAGTGAGGTGCCTTCAGGCTCTCCATCAGACTGCCAACGGTGACTTGCATCTTCCAGGGAGCCCTCTGTTATCTGCCCTGGCTTTAGCAGGCGTTTACCTAATGGCCCGTGACATCCGTTGGAGTCAGGCAGCTCCTTCTCATTAGGGACCTGGGCCCCAAGTGCCTAACTCCCACACTGGCAACTTATTCTGGCGCTATGATCTTTACCCTTCGGTGGTGACGATGGTTTAAGGTGTTTCTCTCCTAGGCTGCTTATTGTGGGCCCCGGAGGCGATTCCCCGTTCTCACCCTGTGCCAGCACACCTGCCTGTGGGTTTGGGTACCAGATCTGGCCGCTGAAATGCTTCATGTGACGGATGCTGCATCGAGCAGAGTGGGACAGGAGAGGTTCCCGGGCAGTAACTGAGGGCAGGGGGACAAGCAAGGAGCAGGCGGGTGCCGGGGAAGCGTCACAGCCATGACAGGAGGCCAGCGAAACCCCCGGGAAATTGCTGTGTGACTGCCTTCAAGCAAAACTCATCCTAAAATACAAAAACTAATTTGAGTAAGGGGTTACTGCTCTTTGAAACCTATCAGTAAATTACTCCGTGACATTGTCAGCATTTATTTGGGCTAAGAGGTGACCGAGTTTTTAGCAGTACATTCAACCGATGATTTAGAGGAAAGATGATAGTCTGCAAAAACACAACTGGCACAGGAGACCAGCCAGAGATAACTCTGGTTTTGTAATACCGATCCAGCTAAAATCCATTAGGCTCCAGCTCTAGAGCAAAACCCAGGAGCTTTTAAACTCCGTTGCAAAAACTCCAGCATGAGCAGGGTTTCCACCCCGAATGCTTAACGGAAAGACAAAAAGCTGAAAATGCAGCTGAACGGATGAGCAAGCCCACGCAGCTCAAAGTTTAAGATTAAATGGATTAAAGTAGGAGTTTGGGGAGGTCATTTGCGCTTTAACTTTCATTCACCTAAAATCAGAATAAACTGGGTTTATACATGAATACCTGAACGACTAAAAAGCTAGTTTTGTTTAACATGAAGCTGAGTAAATTTGAAATTCAGTATACATTATAATCTTTACTCCAAATGATAAAAGTGTTGGCTACTACAGCCACTTCCTGAAGACAGCGGCTCTAAAAGCATCACATTCTAAAGGAAGACCAATAGCCGTGGCTTTGTGGTGTTGAAAGTTTTCCAGTTGTAGAAATACTCTGTTTCTGTGAAACTACAAGCTCAGATCCACACTACAGGCAGAGGCTCAGAGCAGCTCTTCTGTTCGGCACAGGGGAAGCCGAGGACCACACAGCTCACGGCTGGCGGGAGCCTCACCAAGTGTCAGGGAGGCAAACGCGATGTCCTGCCCGGGGCAGCGAGACGGGGCTGGGCTGGGGCCCAGGCAGTGCCTGGGAGGGACCCGCACCGCGCTCCAGCCATCAGCCTGAGCGGCTGGAATGCCATTTTCAAACTCAGAAGCAGGAGAAACTGCACCTCTTTCCCCAGGGAGCAGGAAGACCTGCAGGAGCAGGCGCAGCCCTGCAGTACCAGCAATGGGTTTGGTTCCTTGGGAGAACCCTCAGGGAGCAATAAATTGCACAGCAAATAAAATACTTGCTCGAGAGAAGCGGTCACCCCCTCTCCCAAGCTGCTGCAGCGCTCCCCTCGTTACAGAGGGTGATAAATTATGTCATGTGCATTCAGAAGGTGCACGGTGAGCATGGAAGCGCTCCTTACCGATGACCTGACGAAGGGATCGAACGCAGCACGGAGCTGCCAGGAGCCTCTGCACCCACCGCCGCAGGGCTGCTGGGCCCCTCTGCCCCGCTGACTGCAGGAGGGGTCCGCAGTGTTCTCCTTCAGAAGCCGTGGGTAACCTGAAAATGTCAAATTAAAACATGTATTATTTTTGATGTTTTCCCATGTTTAATAATTGATGCTTCCAGTTGCTGCTCCTCAAGTGCAGGTGCAACTCCCTACCCCCGCCCAGGTCCTTGCAATCTGTTGTTCCTTCCACGATATCTTTGACGCCCTGAGTTCGTGCATCACCTTTCCTTTTAATAACGGACCCAGGATTCAGCTTATCCATCAATTTGACTCCAAACAACCAAGATCCAGCCTAACACCACTGACTGCAGCAAAGATCTGGATTTACGGATTTGTTGCGTGGCCCAAACTCAGGCACACTGTTCTAACGTGGGTGATAGACATGTTGAGACTAACTTAATTATTTTTTTTTTTTCCCCAAAGGTAGACTTTTAAGGCTCCTAATCCATTGCTCCTCGTTTGTTTTCACGCTGTGTTGCCCGCAGAGAGAATTTGAGGCCGGCGACCTGCAGACAGCGGGGCTGTGGCAGCAGCCACCGCGCGAGCTGTGACGCAGCGTTACACCTCCCGTCTCATCAGCTGGCCTCGCGTTCACCGGGGAACGTGGCCTCTGACTCCGGCTCCAGAGCCGTCAGCTTGTACGGGCACTCCACGCACCTCACGAGAAAACCCGCAGCGATGCTCCGTTCATCGAGCTCTCTACTTGATTGCGGGTTGCAGCTGACTTAGCGGTACGTTTGCTAAACCCTGGATCCTCTGAGCAACGCAGCGGTACGGGGGAGCTTACTGCCGAGGCCCCGCGACGCACAGGATGCTGCCGGGAGAAGCCTGCACAGGGGGCAAGGGGTGGTTTGTGCGGAGGAGATCAGGGAGGGCTCTGGGTCAGTCTGGGTTTGGTTTGAATACAGAGTTAAACACCAAGGCTTTACCGCGGTCAGAACACTGTATCTGGATTTCTGTTTTTGGGACAACTCTCACACTCTGCCCCTGGTTTGGTCACAAGAAACAAATGACAGTCTAGTGACGTTTTATTAGGTGTGTTTGCACGGTGAGAACTGACCGAACCGTTTAAAACACAGATGTCCATCACCTCCTTAACCACCCCCCCAGCCTAAACCAAGGGGACCAGGGCTTTCCTAGGCACAGCCCTCCCAAGCCGAGCACAAGTTTTCCTCCCAGCATCGCCCAGCTGGGGGGACCAGTCGCTCGGCACTTACCGACGGCGGGACGGGACTCGGCACGCTTTGTACCACGCGCAGCACACCGCTGTCGTCCCAGGCTCTTTCTGCTTTCCCCTCTGAAGGGCCCAGTTGCTAAGGAAACCAACAGCATTGGCCCAGGCGAGGCTGCGTAACAGCTAAGTGTGAGGGAAAGTAAGTTTCCACGTGCCACAGTTTGGGAAATAAGGCAGTTTATGTGACACATCCCACCCACACCGATGGTATGACTCAAACCTGGTAATCTGGTCCTGCTTTTCCCCCCCTTCTCTTCTGCGTGAGAGGGGGTCTGTTCAGACAGGCTCGCACGCGAGGACACCGAGCGAGGACCTGGCAGGTTGGGAATCCACGCTCAGCCCGGGGCTGGGGTCTGTGCTGGCCGCAGGGTCCCACGGGCAGGGCACACAGCACCGGGGCTCCCCAAGCCTGCAGGACGAGCGGCAGCCACGGGTCACACCGTGCCATTCCCATGGCGTCACGGGAGTCCGCCAGCCCTCACTCTGCCCACGAAACACTCGCTGCAAACCTGACCTAAAACCACAGGGCTTGTCGCAAGACTTCTTCCTTAATCCTACCAAATGCACATTAACGGTTTACGATGCCTATGAACCCTGGGAGACCTGAAGGGGTTGCAGGTATTTTTGCTGGGCGAAGGTAAGGCTAGCTCAGATTTTTAAAATAAAAACAGGGTTTTGAAATTTCACACCTATGCAGGATTTCCTTCCCCTCCTAATACCCTCCGTGCTTTGGGTTCCTCACTACTGGAATCAATGCAAGTATTCAGGTCTTGTTTCTGTTGAAGTCCATGATCACCTGTATCACGCCAATGACTTCAGCCCTGTACCCAGTAACCTCCTCACCTCAGGGACAGTCCCCAGTTTGCTACTGCTGGTTTCAGCTGTTAACATTACCTGCTGTGGGCTGATAAATCGGGCATTGCCATAAGAAAGGCCGCAGGCTTCCTCTCCCCCCAACAGCGCAGGGTCTCGGTCTCAGAGCTTGTCTGGTCTCGTCGCTGTAACTGGACTAACAACTGTTATATTGTGATCAGACATAAAAATGTTAGCCTGCTTCTCAGTTTAGCAGCAGGCCACTGTCTGGGCATAGGCATCATCTAAAGAAATCAAAATTATACTCTATATGGAAGCAGGCTCGGGTGCTAAACCAGCACCAGTGCCACAAAGGAACACTGACCCTCCATCCATCCTACCCTCCTTCTGCTCCTCACCACCTATTTCTGCCCCTTGCCAGTGCCAAAAAAAGCTGCTTGAGCGGTCTGAGCCACGCTGGTTTAGCTGTACATTACTCAGAAGGTTACAAATACAAGTGGTTTTATGACAATTAGGTCCCTAAGCCCCACACAAGCACTCGTGGTGCTGCAAGGGAGGGAGAAGAAGATTTCTTTTGGTGGCAGCACAGGCTTCAAGTGTCTGCTTACCTTGGATAGAGCAAAATTCCCTTTAAAAAAAAAAGCTTTTAGGTTGAAGTATTTGCTAATAAAAAGGAAGATCCTGCCCCCATCTGGCCTCCCTGGAAGGAAGCAGCCCAAGGTGGAGCCGGAGCAAGCAATCCTTCGCAGCGACTCTGAAAGGGGAGCGCAGGGCAGGGTGCGAACGCTGGCTCCCGAGCCGCTCTCCGCGCTCAGAAACGGGTAATAATTCAGATTTTGGATCGAGGTTTGACTGGCAGGAAAGTGGAGATAATTATAATCTTTCTGGAGCAGCTCCAGTCATGCTCTCGTTTGTTCGTGGGGGGCAGATGGGTCCAACTGTGCCGTGCGAACGGGAATATATAGGGCCTCGCCATCTGCTGCCGATGCGGGAAGGGAACCATAGTCCCCTCGGTAAATCTGTGCCCACCACCGAAAACCAGAAAGACAATAGTTCTATTTTCTTTGCCTCTATGAATCTCTACCACATCACATATTCAGTATTAAACTTCCAGGCAGAAACGGCTTTTGAAAAAATTACTCGGCCTGTGAAGCTGAGCTGTCTCTCACCAAGGAGGAACGGGGAGGAGAAACCCGTTGGTCAAAATCCAGGCGGACTTCTTGCTTTCAGAAAAAGAGAAACAAGGTTTAATTTTAAATCTCAAATTAGCTGAAGCCCAGATATCCTCCAAATGCCTTCCCCTTCTCCCTGCCCCAGCCGCCTTCTGTCCGGGACCTCTCACTCCTTTGCTGGGCTCAGCGTGAAACAGTGGCTGTCGCTGCTGGCTGGCAGCAAGAATCCCACGTAAGAACGGGATTTTCCAACCTTATCTCAGTTAAGAGCTACCTAACTTACCAATATGCACGTTTTCTGCCTTATCCCAGGATTCTCCATGAATGTACCAGGAAAGGTAAGAGTTCATGGTCTAAACCAAGCGTGGAAAAACCGCTCTGCCTGGGTTCAGGCCACTCTCGGCCATAGGATGGCGAGGAGGGGCTTGTTCCTCTCTGCAGGAGTTTACCTTTAAGGAGTCGTCCACCACTGATAAAACCAGGGTTTGGCCATGGCAGTCCATGAGCACACAGATCACTAAAGGGTCTTTGTACAAGACATCCAGAGGGTGAGCGATGCTGGCATTCGCTGTCCACAACTGGACTGGGGCTGCTGCTGCCAGAACCAGAAAAACCCCAGACAGATCTTGCATTAAAAACGCCCGTACCAACCCACTTGAATGCCACTTTGTCTGCACGTCTCACATACATTAAAAAATACAAAGGGGTAACTTCAAAAAAATCAGACACTCCAAAACCATGCTGCTTCTGTCTGCAGCAGGTGGAAAGCTCCAGAGCTAGCAGCCAATGCATTTTGTGTAAAATCAGCTGTTTTAACCACTTCGCCTCTTGCATCAATAAGCACAGGTTGGTATTCTGTGCCGAGGTCCAGAGGGGATCAGTGGCGCGGAGGCGCGTGGAGGCAGAAGGTACCCGGATACCTGAGGTCCTGCAGACGGGGGTCTTGGTGCTCTTATCAACTCACACCATGCAGCAGGCAAACGGTCACCGACGAGGAACCTCACCCGGCGCCGCAGAGGGACCCTGCACGACCGATCCACGCCTGGAGGGACTGCGCTGCGGGCTCCTTCGTGGCAGCTTGCACACCGCTAGTCGTGAACAAGCGCCGGCACGACACAAGGATCGCTGACAACGCAGCACTCTGTTAACTCACTGCAGCTTTGGTTTCTCCTGTGCACCTGGCTGACACGTGCAAGAGCTGCTCTGCGGAGAGAGAAAAGGCACAGTTTAAAAATGTGCTTTGGCAAGCAGCTTTCCCTTCTTATTTTAACGCATTCTTAAGAAACCAATCATTCTCCTCGCTTTGTTTCTTGAGACATGTTTTATGAAAGTCTGGATGAAAAGTAAGATATTGAAAGTTCTTATGAAGATTGGTCATATGAAGTTCAAGACTTTCCTTCATTTATCAGCTCGCCTGTTCACTGCAGCGTAAATAAGTCAGCACCTTCGGCATCGGAGCAAAAGACTCCACACACACCGATACAAGCGTACTGCTTATAGGAACATGCCACCAACGACAGCAACCTGGACTCAAATATGTTGTCAAATATATTTAAAGCTTTTTTTAAAAAAAAAATACACAACAAAAAAACCCACTGCTTCTCAAACAAAAAAGCAACTGCGTTGTTTGTTGCTTAGTTCTCTGTAGACAACTGCGTATTTTCTAAAAGCACAAGAAAATCCATACGGCCCCCAGCAGGGAGGACTCACGTGAGGCCAGCGTCCCCCCTTGCTGACCGGCCACCATCACACCAGCACGAGAGCAAGCATACGTCCCAGTCAGAGAACCATAGGTTGGAAAGGACCTCAAAGATCATCAAGTCATCGTTACCCACCGGCTTGCAAACAAGGCACACGCACTACTGCGAGCAGTAGCAGCTACACTGGCAAAACGTCTTACGCTAAACAAATTCAAAATCATTGTAACAGATCTACCACCTTGAAAAGCAAATTGCCAAGCTCCCTCTGAAAATGGTACGGCGACTCTGAAATGAAGAAATCACCCAGCCAGCTTCATACAAACAGTCAGGTTTATTAGTTGTTTACACAGCTCTCACACGCATCCAGGAATTCCTGCGTCCAAGCTACACACACAGGTAAGAACCGGGCGTCTGTTCGGATTCAACAGCACAAGCACCTCAGAAGCGAGTCTTCAACAGTACCAGCATTTACACCAAATCTTTGTTTATGTACAAAAAATTTAGACAGTTGTCACTGTTACTGTTCCATGATCTGCACCTCTTTGCATGACCCCAATCGCTTGCCTACATATATACACACACACACATATATTTGGAGAAAAAGAAAAAAAAAAAAAAGCTTCCAGTTCTGAAGAATCAGGGGCAAAAACCAAGACAAAACAAAAAAAGTTAGTAACAGAAATTAACTCTGAAGATGTCAACTATTCTGTAATTTTGCATCTACTTCAACTGCACATTAAGGAACCACATTCAGAGAGAATAAATCAGCGCAGACTGTGCAACAGAAGAGTAGTGACACGACCTGTCATCTTAAAAGAGGTAACAGGATCAAAAAAGTACTATATTATGTTTTAATTAAAAAAAGCAAACAATTAAAGAGAACACAGCAGTCTCTTAACTTTCATACAGTCAAGAAAAAAAGCCAAAGAGTAACAGCATTTTCTGTTAAAAAGTCTATTTACAGCTTCATCTACCAGATGTAAACGTCTAAGCCAAGGCTCACATCAGCAGGTCTGCTCTGCGCAAGATCCGCAGCTGTTGGGTCAGAGTTTAGCCGTGGCAAACACTTTTTCTGAATAAAGAAGGAATAAAGGTATTGAATGCTAAAACCACACCAGAATAAAAACCTTCAGAAATACTTCTTTTGTACATGTATTTTATGGACCAATGTGGTGATCTACAGACTGAGATCGGACAGCACCCAGCAGACGCTGATAAGGGTGGGATGGGACCATCTGATAATGGTGTCTTTTTTTTTTTTTTTTTAAATCACCTTATATTTAATAGGATTTAAAAGCAAAAACAAAAAGTAGTTTTCAGAAAAGTGGTAGCAAAGTCAAGGAATATCAGAGTCAAACGAAGGGGCAGACACAGCCCAGGAGCTCGCCCCTCCTGCACCCGCCGGCCAAAACCGGCTGGAGGAGGAGCAGAGCAACACAGAGGCACCGGCCAGCACCCGCGAGGACCCGGACACAGAGCCCACCCGAGCGGGAAAAATCTGTCAGAACGGAAGAAAACCTGCCGCTAGACACACAGCTAAAACGGGAGGCCGACGGGTGAGGAGCGCGGAACCGCATTTCGCCATCGATTGCGCCATCGCAGCAGAGGGGCTGGCGCGTTCGCGTATTCCTCAGACCTCAGCTACCAGCACCATCTGCCTGCGCGTTACTCAGCAGAAGAGCTCTGCTACACCGAGGTTACCACACGGGTGCAAATGTTGCGCAGTCAGAAATAAAGCGACGAGTCCAAAATTAACACAGCAGGAACAAGGCTGCTCGGGCTGCAGAGCTGACCCGCAGCACGCCTTCGGCGCAGTAACACGGTCACTGGATTTTTTAACTCCGCTTTGGTGTGAGCTCGTTTGCTTTCTAAGAGGTTACGCGCAACCCCTCACCACTCCCACGGCTGCAGATACCAGCAGGCGGTACGAGCACACGCAGGAGTGGCAGACCGCTGGAATTTGGCATTTTCTGCAGGAAAAGAGCATTTCACCATTAATTTTTAATTTCCATTCTATTTAAACCAGCCAGCACAGCCTGATTACCAAACTTGTCCCAAATGCCGGACAGTCTCCCGGTACAAAGCCCGTCACCGCAGGTTTGGCAGAACAGGGCGTTTCACCCCAGCAACACCTAGACAACCCCACATCATACGTCAGCAATCATCTCCTTGCTGGAAAAGCTTCATCACAACACATACACACAGAAGATTTAATGCAAACGGTGACATTTTGACACGTGTTTTCATCTTAAAGTAATAAATCCTGGTAGTTTTTCAAGAATTCGCAATTCTGAAGTTCTCTAGAAATGCGTATGTACGGTGTACAGAGCCCCCCCCCCCCCAACAATTCTCGACCAAATTTGAGTTTCACCTCTTCAGTGAGAATTAAAAGAGCTGAATGAGTTCCCTTCAGCTACAGGAAGATCAGGTTGTAAAAGCCAGGAAAGACAGAAAGGTAAGTGGGAAACAATTCAAGGAATGTTCTGATAAAAAGTTACTTAATAGATTCATAATTGAACTTTATTATAATAAATAGCTTTATAAAAAGAGTTAGCTAAATTAATGAACATGCTTAAACGTCAGCCACAGAGATGCTCAAGCCAGGCAGTGCCAGCCCTCGCAGGGCTCTGCATTCATTAGAAGCAATAATTTTGTATGTTCGGGAATGAAATTTTATTGCACAATCAGTTAGCCGCATATTTTCTGCATTTCGTTCCGAAAGAAGACAAATTTTTCAGAAAGAGAAGTACAAAAATACAAGGGATCTAAAGACATGGGACCCTGCTCGTACGGTTAGCGCGTGCAGATACGGACTTCGCATTGGTGACAAACAGACATACTATAACGTAACGACATCGTTAGCACGCTAACCGGGGACGTTTACTCTGCGCTCCAGGACCAGCAGGTTTCGTGCTGGAGGTCAGCACCGCGTTCGGCAGAGCCGAGGGACGCGGAGCTGGGCTCCCTCCGATGCCCGCTCCCCCTCCCCGCAGAGCCTCGGACCCCGAGCAGCGCGGGCGGGCTGGGAACGGGACGTGGCTACAGCACGAAGGACGCAGTCAGAAAGCTGAGGACATGCCGAAAACGTAATACAGATGCGGTTTACACTGTATTGGTTACCACTCTTCTAGCACATACTACCAATTCTTCAATTTTTTAGCCATAAAAGTGCTCAGGCTTCTCAGTCTGAGGGTTTTTGGGTTTTTTAACCTTTGAATCTCTCCGCAGGAGAACGCGCCTTTTCTCGGCCACCTCTTCCACCCTCCACGGTGTCTGATGCAGGAAGCACGCAGACAAGAGTAACACTGAGCTCATGATTTGCAAAGAATGATTTATAGCCTTCTAGGTAAAGCAGCATTTTCTAACTTAACTCAGTATCAGCTAAATTTTCTAAATTTACATATAGGAACAGCTTAAAAAAACCCACCCAACTTGTGTCCTTACTCCCAAGAAATCTGGCTCAAAAGGCCGAGGGTGGTACACCAGTAGGATCCTGTTACGAATACAGGCTACTCTGATGTGAAGACCATTTTCAAAACAAGTTTCTGTACAATATAAAAATTAACCAGCAAAATCCTAGTAAGGCAAGAATTTCTGCTTATGATTTGAAAGCACATTATAAAAAAAGTTAGTGGCAACCACTTATAATTTCTCATTTTTGTACATTTAATATATTCACTGCAACAATTAAGTTCAAGTCACATTTGTATTTATAATACATCACAACTATATGCAAAAACGTTTTTCTTTCTTCGTGCCATTCTTCACGACATCAAATCATTCTCGTCCTGTAATGCTCAACGACGCACTGTTTAAAGGCTTAATATTACATTCATTTGAATTAGCTGAAAAACTATTTTTCAGACATACTTAGTCTGACAGTAGCAAAGTTAACGTTTTAGTAGCCAATTAAACATAAACTACTTACAAGAGGATGCTTATGAGGCGAAGTATTCTTGGATTGAGTTATTTAAACAGAGTTCCTTGAAAAGAAATCCGGCTGACCAGTCTGACACAAGGACAAATTCACTATTTCCTCTCACACAGCAAGCTAGCTATGCGATGTCTGATAAAGGGAAAAGGGCTTGGAATGTAGAGGACAGAAAGAACAAATAAATTTATCATAAATCATGTTAAAACCAGTGTGTAGGGAGGGGAAACAGCACTCATTTACACACATTTAGATGCTTTTCTAGAAATATATCTACTTTAAGGAAAATGGAAATCGTAGCACAGGAAGAAAAACCCAATTACTGAACTCGTTGTAGGCACTTGAGCTGCATAGACTGTAGAAGGTGCCCATCAGGTCTGTTTAACGTTCACACATACACACGTACAGCTAGGAACACACTACATAATGCATAGGAGAACAGCTATTAAGCCTCTCTGGGGGAAAAATCAAAAAGAAAAAAGAAAAAAATGAAGCCAGGTAGATCCCTGTTCACATTTTCCCAGTTCTATATCCAACCTTTCTTCACAACTGAAAGTCTGCTGCCTCTGCGATCTGAAGATTGCGCACACTGGAGAGCTGATTCACCAACTTTATTATTTGCTAAACAAAAAGAAACATTTTAATTATGAGATTATTGGAATATGACTTACTGCTACATTTCTTGCTAGTAAAATGGCATTCTGCAGCATAAACTTAAATAACCATTTTTAAAGACCCCTCCTTTTTTCTGTATAATATCCTAAGAATTAATTTCATGAAGAACAAAGGCAAAGTAATCTTCAGCTTCAGCTGAAAGCCAAGGCAACACAACACGCGGAGGGCGACAACACAGCAGCCATACAGACCAAGGTCAGGACTCCTGCGAAGACAATCACCTCCAAACAACAACCGCGTGAAGCTGAAAGCAGCATTGATGCAAAGTTAACTTGCTTTTCTATGGACAGAGCTGTGAGAAAAATGTGAATTGTCCTACAGGGAAAAGAAAAAAGCTGTGAACAAGATGCTCATACAAAAAGGGCTTGTGCGTTCAGAAGTTTGCCTGCTCTCGTCCAGCTCTACTAGGTGACTAAATTTAAAAGCATTTCTAACGTTACACAAAAGGCAAGGTGCGTAGGAAAGGACCGTCCCAGTCACAACGCTACCAGGAGGGTACATACTTGTATACTCTTCTCATTTCATCTCGTTAGTACCTGACCAAACACTTGTTCTCATGAAGAACGCTCAGGCAGACAAACCTTGCCTACAAAAGCTTCCACTGCGACACGTGGGTGACACCATTCCGCTTCTGCTATTCTTTGCTGCTCTCAAAAGCCCCATCACACCAGAAGCAAGGTGAGAAGTTGGAATCGTCACCTCGGTTTACAACGGGGTGACAAAAGAGTTGCCCAGCTGCTATCGACAAAGTCCATCCTCCTCAGAGACAGCAAATCCAGCACATAAAATGAAGGTGTGTCTTCCTCTGACTCCTAAGCCGCAGCCAAGAACGTGCCAGGCACGTGCTGCATCAGTAAGCGTTGGCCACCGCTGAATTTGAGCTCCTGAAGAGCACATCTGCCCTTGAAACACCGCGGGACCCTACGCAACGTGCACCTCCTCTGCAGCCGGGCTGAGGCCGAGCGCGCACCGCCCGGCACACGGGCACGGATTGACTCTTTGGGGCAGGGAAGACACGGCTTTCGCAGGCAGTCCTCACCTGCCCAGTTACTCCTGACTCCCTGCCAGGTCTGCTGCCACTGCAACAAAGCTGGAGTGAACCACGCAGCCACTTAGAGGCCATGGAAAGGGGAAGTGGCCAGGATATCGAGAGGGAAATACAGTAAACGTAAGTCTACCTGTGTGTAAACATAAGATGTCTTGTTGCAACATAAGCCATACCTGGCAAAACCCACCGCATTTGCTTTACACCGACATACGAAGTCCTACAGATTTACGCGAGGGAGCAAGTAGCAAATCTCAGCAAGCAGCAGATATCTGAATACTGCTCCATGATTTTTCTTTCATTAACAGGAACAACTCCTTTTCCCAAAAACAACAAACCGACACACACAGCCTGTGCAGATGCAGGCAAAAGTACAAGTATTTAACAATACTAAAGCAAAATATTTGAAAGGGGTGAAAGGATAGACATAATACTCAAAAATCAAACAGGTTTATAAGCAAGTCTGCTTTTCTTTTTTAAGACTAGAAAAATGTACAATTCCATTTCATATGCAAGGGTGCACAGAGCTCGTTTCTTGAAGATACTATCAGATAAAGTGAGAAAGTCTTTGCATTAAATTGTTATTTCTTCAAACATTTATACATTTTGCAATACACCAGTTAAATACCAATATCTATGTGCATGCACTATAAATATATGCATGTACACGTTAAAATGTTTAACAAAGACAGCAGATTCCCTAGCCAGTGAGCATCATAAAGAGATACCAAAAATATATTAAAAAGTTAAATTCTTTACCTGCCTTTGTTAAATACAGACTTTTGAAATTGCCTCCCTTCTTTTTCCCACAAATTCACAACACGACCCCCAGCGACGCCGGCAAACGGGAAGGCAGATGAGCTGACTAGATTATCCCATAACCAAAGATAAGCACCGTAAAAAGTTCAAACTAAGCTTTTTCTTTAAAATGCCTTTTCCGTCCTCATCGGATGCACGAGCTAAGAAAGGGAAGGACATTTTAAACACAGTTTTATTTCGTTTTGCTGTACTCCCTGAACATACACCTCCAACACAGAAGCCTACGATGAAGGCTACGCACACGCTCACAATACTGACGACGTTTCAAAGCATCCAACTGGCACGCCACCGCACAGCCCGCGTCCTTGACAGGGGCCATTCTGAGCCAGCCCTGCACGGGACCTCCATCCCGTGAGCTACGACAGTAAGAACAGTCAATCACGTAGTGTTCTCTCACTTCTTTCTAACTCACCTGGGGACCATGCAAGGGAGTTATATTTTCAAGAAGTACTGCCCGGGAACTTCTGCGGGAACACGATCAAGGGGTCACTCACAGCTTTCCAAGTAGTGTAATCTGTTTTGTTCCCCATCCCAGTTCCATCCATTGCATATAGATATATATACACATTTCACGCTATCAAAGAGAAGTGTGCCTTCCTCTGAAAAACACTTCAGACAGAGTATGACTTGTTTTGTAAGATTCCAGCGGGACTTTTAAAGATACTTTTGGGCCTCTTCTTTGGTTAAGAGAAAAAAAAAACAAACATTTTTCCCTTTATGACAGCTAAAGGTACTTCTACAGGACTTGAATCATAAATGAGCAGTACTGCAAAAAAAGAACAGCAGTACCATAGGACAGCATGACATGCACTTCTTGGCATCACCTAATCCAATGACGACTACAACAAAAAAAAGAAAATCCATCTCATTTTAAACTCTTTGGCAAATTTTCACTGTTTGCCAACACTGTAATTTGAAGCTCAATCCATCCGCCCCAATCATTATGGCATCCTCCCTAAGCGAAAAAATCATGTGAGAAATAAGCAATGGTCTCACGAGAGAGTTTGCTTTATAAAGCTGCGCTGAGCCAACTGTCTGATGGACGTTACGGCCATACAGGTAACAGAGGAAAAGAAGTTCCGACGTGTTGGCGAAGTCAATTATTAGCACTGCTGTCAATATACTGATTCAGTTTTACACACTGGTCTGAACAGATTGCAATTAACCTAAAATTGAGGTATAAATATACACAAATATTTACAGTACACATACAGGAAAATATTTTTGCGTTTGTAACATCGGTAACCTTAAAAATACCGGAAAGTCGATATCTATGCCATTGATTTGTTTGCTAATTTACTGGAATAATGAAGGCAACATCTTCAACTAGAGAAGGCTACAATGGAATAATAAAACTCAAAATTAAAAGCTTCTTCCTCTTGCTTCATCTTCACCACGCTCAACAATGGCCTGTTCCGAGTGGCTGTATCTTGAAAAGAAGGTTGATCACAGCTTTTAAACGCATCCTCAGAGGAAAACAAACAGGAAACCAAGTTGGAGCCTCAACTGCATCTTCCTTTTTGCTGAATGGTCTTAATTTATATACACGTATGTGTGTGTGCATCTATGTAGAAAATGAAGTTGAAATCAGTTCAGTATAAATACATCTAACCCATTAATTCTGCCACTGTGAAGGTAATCATGGGTACAGCTCTTTTTGAGCAATGTCTGTGCAAAGAGGTCATTAAAAATCATCTGATCTTAAGTCTTGACATCATCCATTCGAGTCCTTGGCACAGTCTGTAAACAAAAGAGATAATTTTTAACATATACATGCACTTCTCAGGATAACTTCAAAAACAATTCCATGGCACCTAGTCAAATTCTTCCTAAGAACTCTGTAATTCTGACTGAAGGAATCACTTCCAGAAAGAACTCACTCCCAGCACAGCATTTCCTAGATCTTATCACGCAATCTACAGGTGAGAGACTTCAGATCCCAGCACTTCAAGATGTACGCTGAAGTTTTCTCTAGTTATGGTTATTCTTAATAAACCAGAAAAGATTTTAGGTCGTTCCCACTCCTGCCCTCCTTAGGCCCAAATCATATGCAGTTTTATCACCATGAGGTGAGACTGTAGATTTGCTGTGAAAGTTGGTTTTCAGATCACACTGGTCCTAAATCAGTATGTTGTGAGCCCCAAAATCTTTAAGCATAAGATTATTATCGACAGGGGAGGAATGTGTGTTCAAACCAACCACCACAACAAAGATACCAAAATCATTCAAGATTCCTCTCCTACAGACAAGAGTAACTCTTACCCCTCTCCAGTTAGAGCGCAGCACGCCTGAATGTGCCACTGGTGATCCTTAATTGAAGTCAGTTTCAGAAACTGAGATATTTCGGCTACCGTCATACACTCTTTAACATCTTGCTTGTTAGCAAAGATCAGCAAACCTGCTTTTTTTAAGTCCTAGGGAGAAAGAAGAAAAAAGAAGATGATTATAAATTAGCCCTCAGAGGAAAAAGATGTGATACCAATGCAGAGAGCCTTAAGCCCCAGCAAAAAAATGCCAAACTACAAAACGCTGCAGGCTGACTGACATCTAACTTCAGAAAATCCTTTGATCCCGCAGACCACACGTCCAATTTTTGCCGAGGACGACCTGTAAAACTACGCCCAATATTGCGCTGTGCTCCATGGGGGTGAGAGGCACCCAGTATCTCTGAGCGCCCGTCAGGGGCCCCCGTTTAACCCTGACCCTGCAGGTCACGCCTGCCTGTGTATCCAAACCATCACCTGCATTCTCCTAGTCTGGCTTTCATGCATACACACTGCACTTTTATGTATGACCATCTTGTTTAAGATTGATTTCAGTACCAAAATAGCAGACTGTGCAGCAGTTCTTACGTGGGGCAAGAGTGGGTTACCCCACCAGAACTTTTTAAGCACTGGTAAAACCTCGCCAAGCCTGACTGCCATAAGTGCCAGCAGCGCGTGTCCTGGCACCCAGCCTGGCAGCGTGGCTCACCAGAGCCCAAAGCACGCTCTGCTCGTGCAACAGCCCTCTGTGAGGGAAATCCAACCCATGATGAAGCATTATCCTGCATTTATCAGGCAGAAGAGAAAGGTGCATGGCATGTGGAAAGAGGGACAGGCCACTTGGGAAGAGTACAGAAACGTAGTGAGAGCATGCAGGGATGCGACGAGGAAGGCCAAGGCTCACCTGGAATTGAAGCTGGCAAGGGATGTCAAAAACAACAAGAAGGGCTTCTTCAACTACATCAGCAGCAAAAGGAAGGCTAGGGACAATGTGGGGCCGCTGCTGAATGAGGCGGGTGTCCTGGTGACGGAGGATGCGGAGAAGGCAGAGCTAATGAATGCCTTCTTTGCTTCAGTCTTCAGTGCTAAGACTGGCCCTCAGGAATCCCAGGCCCCGGAGGTAAGAGAGGAAGCCTACAAAGAGGACGACTTTCCCTTGGTCGAGGAGGACTGTGTGAGGGATCGCTTAAGCGATCTGGATGTCCACAAATCCATGGGCCCCGATGGAATGCACCCACGAGTGCTGAGGGAGCTGGCGGATGTCATTGCTGAGCCACTCTCCATCATCTTTGAGAGGTCCTGGAAGACAGGAGAGGTGCCCGAGGACTGGAGAAAGGCCAATGTCACTCCAATCTTCAAAAAGGGCAAGAAGGAGGACCCAGGGAACTACAGGCCGGTCAGCCTCACCTCCATCCCGGGAAAGGTGATGGAGCAGCTTATCCTGGAGGCCATCATGAAGCAAGTGGAAGAAAAGAAGGTTATCAGGAGTAGTCAGCATGGATTCACCAAGGGGAAATCATGCCTGACCAATCTGATAGCTTTCTACGATGACATGACTGGCTGGGTAGACGAAGGGAGAGCTGTGGATGTTATCTACCTTGACTTCAGCAAGGCTTTCGACACAGTCTCCCATGATATCCTCCTGGGGAAGCTGAGGAAGTGTGGGCTGGATGAGTGGTCAGTGAAGTGGATAGAGAACTGGCTGAATGGCAGAACTCAGAGGGTTGTCATCAGCGGCGCTGAGTCTAGTTGGAGGCTGGTGACAAGTGGTGTCCCTCAGGGGTCAGTACTGGGCCCAGTCTTGTTTAACTTCTTCATCAACGACCTGGATGAAGAGTTAGAATGTACCCTCAGCAAGTTTGCTGACGACACCAAACTGGGAGGTGTGGTAGATACACCAGAAGGCTGTGCTGCCATTCAGCGTGACCTGGATAGGCTGGAGAGCTGGGCAGAGAGGAACCTGATGAGGTTCAACAAGGGCAAGTGCAGGGTCCTGCACCTGGGGAGGAACAACCTCATGCACCAGTACAGGCTTGGGGTGGACCTGCTGGAGAGCAGCTCTGCGGAGAGGGACCTGGGTGTCCTGGTGGACGACAGGTTAACTATGAGCCAGCAGTGTGCCCTGGCTGCCAAGAAGGCCAATGGGATCCTGGGGTGCATCAAGAAGAGTGTGGCCAGCAGGACAAGGGAGGTTCTCCTTCCCCTCTACACTGCCCTGGTGAGGCCTCATCTGGAGTACTGTGTCCAGTTCTGGGCTCCCCAGTTCAAGAAGGATGAAGAGCTACTGGAGAGAGTCCAGCGGAGGGCTACAAGGATGGTGAGGGGACTGGAGCATCTCCCCTACGAGGAGAGGTTGAGGGAACTGGGCTTGTTCAGCCTGAAGAAGAGAAGGCTGCCAGGGGACCTTATAAATGCCTACAAATATCTGAAGGGTGGGTGTCAGGAGGATGGGGCCAAGCTCTTTTCAGTGGTGCCCAGTGACAGGACAAGGGGCAATGGGCACAAACTGAGGCACAGGAAGTTCCGTCTGAACATGAGGAGGAACTTCTTCCCTCTGAGGGTGACGGAGCACTGGAACAGGCTGCCCAGGGAGGTTGTGGAGTCTCCTTCTCTGGAGATATTCAAGACCCGCCTGGACAAGGTCCTGTGCAGCCTGCTGTAGGTGACCCTGCTTCGGCGGGGGGGTTGGACTAGATGACCCACAGAGGTCCCTTCCAACCCCTACTATTCTGTGATTCTGTGATTCTGTGATTAAGACTGCCACGGACAGTGTAAAGGAAGCTGCAGTAATCTTTTATTTAGAGGATACACAGAATTCGTAGAAAATCACCACTCACGCTGCTTTAGAGTCAAAGGATGGACATGTACACGAACAAGGGCATTACAATAAACTTCTTCATAAGCCTATGCAGTATTTAAAGCACCAGTACTAACAATTTAGAGATGAGCGACTCTGGGGCAAGCTCACTTTATCTCAAGCTGCTTGGAATTACACTAGCACAGGCACGTATGGTTGAAAATCTGTCCCTCCAAAAGTGAAAAGGTGTTCCCGGGAAGCCAAGACAACTCGTTCACTTAAATGCCTCTGAGGCACACTAATTTTTACAAGCAGTCAAATTAATTCCCAAAGATCTACCGGTCCAGAAAATAGTTGGAACTGACCTGGGCAACTCAGTTTTGCCTTAACAGAAATGAAATTGAACTGGTTAGCAGAAATAAAAGATTTTCAAGGACTGCAAGGAAAAGCTATTCTGAACAAATATTTGACTTTCATTTCAGCTTAGAGGTATTGTTGTTCTCTTCAAACACCATAGCATCTGGCGAGTTCGCAGAATATACTGGAAACATCCTGCTGTAACACAATGGGCACGGTTACTGCTCGGTGGGTGCTTTCGGAGCATAGAAATAGACTCCCAACACAAAGCAAGGGCATTCATGCTGCTCGGAGTTCCAGACTTCCCTCGTTTCAAATTCAGTTTGTTAACAACTTCTGCATCTTCCTTTATAGATTACGAAACAGAGGATGCAGATTTTTTTTAGCGACTGCAACAGACTGAAGAGTACAGCTCTGAAAGTCTAATTATGACAGCAGCAGACCCAATGGTTACCATTCCCCAATGCCACATCTAACACTCCACCGCTATCAAGAAAGCCAGACCTACTTTATTAGGATGTATTTTGTTAGAGTAAACACAATTTTAATTTAAATACCAAAAATCAGACATTCAAGACACTAGACAAAGCATTTGTTTTTGCTCAAAGGCTCTGGATTACCACCATCACTCAAAGGAAATATGCAGGCAGTCTTTGCCCTTCCTGCAGTCATCTACTAAACCGTGGCTATAGTTTAAATATAGATGCCTTATTTTAGGATATACTGCCATCAATTTTATGCACACCTTTGTATTCTGACGCTTAAATTTGAAAGCTCAGTGTCCTCAGTGTCATCTCATACACACTGCTCCAGTTTGCACTAAACTTGTCTTACGAGTCCCAGCAGTAGTCAAGCTTATATAAACACATCTCCAGTAAAAACCAGGGCTCCGGTCCTGCTGCACTGCACGGATAGCTGAAAGTCTTTGGGACACTCCGGTCATGCAATACGTGCTCCTTGGCTTACACGCCAGTCCAGCATTTATGAATCAGACCCTGATAGCTCAGTTTTAGACCTGGCACAGGGCTCAGTTATAAAGAGGGTCTTTACAAGTTAGCAAATTATACTTTCATTCTGCAATTCCAAGTACATGCAGAATGATGGCTACTATAGCCACAGGCAGTCCGTTTCTTCACTTTTATAGCTGGGTGCTAGAATATTATTAAGGCTGTATCTGTTTCACTGTGAAAACAGAAAATATCGAGCAACCACGGAGCTATCAAAAATAGTAATTCAGTTGCTGGAGGAAACATTGTTTTTTTTTAAAAAGATCTCATTCAGCTGTTAACATGGATTGAAGTATAAACCACACAAAAGTCACTTCCAGGTCCTAGCTTCTGTTTCACTGAAGCACTCAGAAGTTGAAAAGCTACTTCTGTGGGAGTTCTCCTCAGTAATTTGGTATTAATTTACAGCTTTATTGGGCGCTTCACAAAAGACAGAGCCTCTAGCAGGACCAAGACAGCTCTGACAGAGTACCACCCGCAGCTGGGAGAACGCGACTGTTCACGTTTGGCTTCACTGGAGAAGCCTCTCTCCATTCTGGTCTGTCTCCAGCCAGCAGGCGTGAGTGAGAACTTTCACAAACAACGTGCGAATCTGCTTCCCCCTTCACATGCATCATCCAGATCTTACCCACAATCAATATTAAACCAAAGAAAACACAGGGTCTACTCACCTCATGCGCTAACATTTTATACAGTTCTTCTTTAGTCACAGAAATTCTCTCTCTGTCCGTGCTGTCCACAACAACTATCACGAACTTTAAAAATGAAAAGTTATTAGTCAGCGAACAAACTCTGGCCTTCTGTCCACACACGTGTCAGCAGAAGACATTACTGTTCCCATCACACTACCCAGACAGTCAGCTGGATTACCAGACACCACCCCAGGGCAAACACCCTTCTCCCAGCCAGAGTGCGATCACCAGCAGCACTGCTGTGGTTTACAACTATTGCTGTGGTTTGTATACAAAAGGCACTCTGACATCTTTTGACTTTCCATTTTCCAGCTTCAAGTGAAAAATTTATACTGAAAGCAAGTGTTTCTCTGTAATCCCAGACCTGTTTTTGTTCTTTGCTTAGCATAACGGAGGTAGCACACTGACCCCTCAAATAATTTGTTGCAGCCTTAGAAAGGTAAACTGTATCAGCTTTCTCCCTCTACTTCAAACACTAACATGCAAACAGAGATTTGCAAGGGATTTAAAAAAAACCCCATAAACTTCATACTTCCAAGAGCATACATGCAGATACACGTGATAGCATCTTATAGGGAAGCACAGGAGAATAAAGTTAATTATTACAAAAAAAAACGTGTTTTTTTTTTAAACCACAATTGATAACGCACAGGAAACCTTGACTTAAATCATTCCTTTAATCAAGTTCAGTATATGTGCTGCAACTTCATTGCTTCATTGTTCTTAAAATTCTTGGGGCTGCTTAAGTAAATTGATGACGGGAGCTTGCAAGACAGAGCTCCCACAGTCTTGGAGGAAAACTTTTGGGCTCTCAGTCTTACTCCTGAGGGGTTAGACAGGTTTTAGAGTACCTGCTACAGAGACAGAGCAGCCGTGGCCCACCAGAAAGGACCTGTAAACACAGGGATCTGCAATACCAAGACAAACTAAGCACCTGCCCTAAAGCTGCAGATCCCCAGAAACAGAATCCTTCCAAACAAGTTGTTTTGAATTGCAACTCCATATTACACATTTTACGTAAGAAATATAAAAGCCAAGTCATATAACAGCTTGCTAAGGAGGAGACTTCAAAAATCAAATCAGGAGTATTCTGAAGTAGCTACAGTAACATTCCAAGCACAGTTAATGCAGCCCTCCAGAAGCCTTGTCATGGAATTATTAAGGTTGGAAAAGACCTCTGAGATCACCAAGTCCAACCATCCACCCAACACCCCCATGCCTGCTAAACCATGTCCTGCAGGGCCATGTCTACATGTTTTTTGAACACCTCCAGGCACAGGGACTCCGCCACTGCCCTGGGCAGCCTGGGCCAAATCTTTACTACTCTTTCAGTGAAGAAATTTTTCCTAATATCCAAACTAGTATCTTAGATATGTAGATATCTAATATCTATCTATAATCTAGATCTCAGGTACGCTGCACTCCCTTCACCAGCAATGGTCAGACTAAGCCTTCCAGCGAGGCGTTCGCTCTCACCTCAGTGTTTGTATAGTAGGTGTTCCACGAAGACCGAAGAGACTCCTGCCCTCCGATGTCCCACATCAGAAAGCGCGTGTTGTTAACCACTATCTCCTCCACGTTACTCCCGATGGTGGGTGAGGTATGCACCACTTCGTTCATGGAGCTGCAGAGGGAAGAGAGCGACTCGCTGAGGAACTGCAAGAACCGGCAAGTTACCTGCATCATCGAGCATCTTAGGTCTCCAAACTGACCTACTTCTATGAAAACTAAAGTTGATGGTTATTCCGAAGTAGAAAGCTTAGCGGGAGAATTATACCAAACACTCCTTAAGCAGCAAATAGAGACAAGGTTTGATGGTGGAAGGCAAATAAAAATAAATAAAAATAGCCACAAAAAAGGACTCAGTGAACTACACAATAATCAAATTATAAAGCTGAGAGAGCAGTCATGAACAAAACAATATTATAATTAATTAAATCATAAAGCTGAGAGAATGTTTGCTTCAGAAGCTGTTTTAAGCAGTCAGCTTTTCTTTTTCCAGGCTGATTTTGGCACGCATGGGAGAGAGCAGTTGTTTTGCTTCAAGAATGTGGTTAAGCCACAAGACTTCCAAGGCTGCAGAAAAACAACAACTCATCACCCAGCTCCGCCAAACACACGACATCTTGCTCTCGTTGCGGTACAGGCCACTAAGAGCATGCTTTCTTCACAGTTCAGTTCCCTTATGTCCAAGCTTTCTTCTCCCTCCCTTCAGCCGAGTCTGATAACTACTTTTTGGAGACAAACGCGGGCAGTAACTATTTCAAAAATATTGAGATGCTTTAGAGACACCGAGTGCAACTTTGTCATCAAGACAACCAGTTTCACATCAATAGTGATAATCAAAGGTGTGCTCTGGATACTCGTAAAGTGCAAATTATTTAAACTCCATGGGATACGCAAAAAAATTAAAAGCAGCTTCAAGGAAAACGTCAACCATTTTCAGAGAATTTAATTACTTTTTCTTCCGATAATCTTGATACTTTTTTTCATTTTATCTGAACATTTTTTGAAGTCTTTGCAGAACTTTTAGTTACAGTGATGGCAATTTGAGACTCGTAAGAGTGCTGGAATATTTCCTGAAGAGGATACTGAGAACCGAGGAGATAAGCGGATGGTCCAGCATTCTGAAAAGGAATCCCAGTTACCCAGTGTCTATCCCAGTTACCCAGTGTCTTAGCAGCATATACCAAGAAACCGCCTCACCCCGGGAGGTGAAGGAGGCCACGGAAGGGAAAGAGAAGGATTAGAAGAACGAACCATAGAATCAAATTAAGGATAATAATGATATAAGAAGATGCCTGTGGCTGACTTCATATTTAAAAAACAGGTGTTAGCAGAGCTCTTCTAATGCTTGGAAGAGACTTATCGCGAATCCCCTTTCCTTGGCTGAACCTGCAGCCTTGCACATTCAAGCTGCTGGCACCTCGCAGTGTGCAATGCGATAGGTGGATTCTTCCCTCCTCCCCACTGAACCAAGGTGAGCATGAAGCTTACTGGCACTTCTAGACACCTGATCACAAAATCCTGCTGCTGCCTGGGGGGGGGAGGGAGGAGATCAGAGTACGAGAACAGGAAGAAATGAAGCGTCCGCGGAGCTGCCGCCATCTGTTAGCAGAGCCCCCACTCCAACATGTGCTGTGACCCTCGACGACATCAAAGTCACGGCTGGTGTGCTAACCAACACTAGTTGTCCTGCTAGTTATCTCTGCCCATCTCTTATGGACAGTGTCAAATACGTTCATTCATGCTCAGCACACGTATCTGCCACGAAGAAATGGTGCAAGAAAAAAAGGGGATATGCAAAGATGGAGGTAGACTCTAAGGAGGAGTCGAGCAGGAGGAACAGAGGAGAGTACGCATACAGAGCTCTGTCAAAGCAGCAGGAAAACAAAACGGGGGAAGGGGAATACAAGCAAGAGAAGGGGAAGTCCTGCGGAGGAAAAGGAGGCATATAGAGATCCACTGTACAAAAGGGAAAAGAAAACACTGAGACTGCAGAAATAAGAAGATGAGAAGAATCATGAGACGTTTGTGGAGGAAGTAGAAAGACATATGCAGCATCCAAATGCACCGAGGACGTCCCTCAGCTGCAGCAGTTACTAGTCTTAAAAAATATTCTTCATTCTGTTTATGCTTCTTAAAATCTCTCACTCCCGATTTAAATAACGACAGCCACCTTCATCTTTTCACTTTCTCTGCAGAACGTGCTAGGGCTTAAGTGGCTGGAAATGCTACCCAAGTTTCACATTTCAGAAAGGCAAAAGCAGATCATAATTTGACAAAACCCAGACATTTTCAGGAAGCATATTTTAAGTGTAGGATTGGACCGGTATGGCCGTATCACTTAACAGGAGTTATTTCTGATATTGACCCAGGAATACGTCCTAATACCAGACTACTCCACGTGAGAAATCGCAAATCTGTTTCTACTACAAACAGACCTTGAGTCGCCTGTCCCACCTAGAAGCTTCTGAGTCTGTGGACAAATTTGTACCCTTTTATCAAAATGCAGTTGAGGGCCAGAGATACGAAGCTCACACAAGTTTCAGGTAAACCAGCAGCAAGATTAAAGCAAGACAAACACAAGTCAGTGCCGCTATTACAGGCAGAAGCTGCACGACAGCTCCCGGCGCTGGTGGCTGAAGCCCTGGCCGGGCAGCACGGGCTGCCACCAGCTGCAGAGCTGCGCTGTCCTGGTTCAGCCAGCGCTCAGCCTTCCTCTTTCATCCCGTACCACAAGCCATACGCAAGCACATCTTGGTACGCAGGACACCAGTCGTGGCAGGGAGAGGTCAGGCTTCACTGCTGTGCTACTCACAGAACAATTTGTCTGGTATTTACACGCTGCGGCACGGATGAGCTTAGCAGCACTGTCCTGTGGCTAAACCTCAGTATAATCACATTTTACGGAGCTGGCAAACAGCCTGCACGGTGACACCAAAGGCAGCTGTGATTAAGTGGTAATAGCAATGTAATCTGATAAATAAAAGCTCTGAACTATACCGTATGCATATACCAGGCAAAATACAGACCTTTCCAAACTCTGAGCACACACTTTGTGCCACTGCCATCTATGCTGTCTAGCAACCTTCACCGTAATGCTCCCAGAGTAAAAACTAACGGGGAAAGCAGCGACAACAAGTCAGAGTAATGCATACAGTGCACAGCTGGAAACGCATGAAACGTCACCTGCAGTCCATACTTACAATTGATAAAGAATGGTCGTTTTTCCCGCATTATCCAGACCGACAATGATTACTTTGTGCTCTGAAATAAAAATATCACTAGTAAGTCACACCGTTAACTCTACTGTCACGATATCAACCGTGTTGTGAAACAAGGTTAGTCTTGCATTTTTGATTGATCTCCTAAGCAAGCGCCGCCAAACTTCAGGTGCCACATGGCACGGGCCATACCTAAACGTTTGTTTGTTTGTCTGTGGAGGTGCACAGACCTGTGTGCTGTTCCGAGCAGGAAAGTGCCTGTTGATTTTTCCCCAGCCGCACATCTACAGGAACAATTTCTGAGGATTACGTGAGGATTTTTTCCTTCTCTGAATTGCTACAGCAATCTCATGCTGGGATCCCTTCCCAAGCTTCTACGCATTTTTGCAGACTGTAACAGACTGTACTCTCTGTTCCCCCCAACTACAGCAGCTCTCCAGGACACATGCTTACACATGTTAAACGTTCATTTCCAAGGCCACACTTTTATTACGGCCTGCAACATCTTAATTTCTTTGCCAAGAGTTGTTAAAAACCACCACCATGCTGATCTGCGCTGTAAGCAGGGTGATCCACCTGTCTCCCTCTTTTCCTTTCGGCAGGTTTGGAACCCGGAGAGCAGATTTGCCTACGAATATTTTACAGTATGCATTTACCTAATTTAGCTTCAGATGAACCAAGGAGTACTACGCAAAACTACCCTGACACATATGCGAACACATTCTGGAGCTCAACACCAGAATCAATTATTGTTTCTATTTAGCACCTTCTTTCCTGTACATCACAAAATCGAATCTGAATTCTGCAGCTGGTGTTGTCAAGCACATTCAAATTCCTGGTTTCCAGGACGAGTGAGGGCTGCCTGCTCTCAGCTACATTACACAACTTTTACTTGCACAAATAACCTCGGCTTCGACGGGACTATTCATGCAAGTAAAAACTTTGTGAGAAGGGGTTTTCTTCTCCCCCCTCCCCAGTGGTCCACGAGGGCAACAAAAAGCCATTCTAAGCCTGCCCAAGCTTCAGATGACCAGAGATCAATTCCTGCTGTTAGCAAAGGACACTCGCATTGATTTATCACAGAGGAGAGAGGGAGAGGGCAGGGGCCAGGTAAGTGGGGTTTTCTCCATTTTGATTTTATCAATATTGTGTGGTTTTGCAGAGTTGTCTTACATACCATCAAATATAAATTCCAGTTTTAATAACTTTGCATAACTGCACAATATTGTAAAAATATCTGCTTACCTGACCCCCCATAACTAGGAACTTTTGTTTCTGGTCTGATGCTGCCAGCATAGTGGATGTTAGGAAATCAGTTGGAACAGAAGATCTGAGGTGGGGCTGGATGCTACAAGACAAAAATAGTTTGTTGTATTGGCACTAAGTGTTAACGGGCGTATAATGGGGACATTCAACATGCAGGTGTACGAGTATTTAAGCTCACTCAAGAGTCAAATTTGGAAGACCTCAAACACGGATAAGAGCGTCAGCAAGTGTTTTATAGTTACAACTCTCATTAAAACCCTACTGTAAGGAGACAGGCGCCACAAATCCGGAGTTACTTCTAACATTTGCTCCACAAATGAGCAATTTTGCCAGACACCAAGGTTTCTCGCTTAATATCATTAATAAAGCACACTCTGGAGATGACACGATGAAACCACATGCTACAACGCAAACACAGCTGTATTCTTTCGGCACGCGTCAATAATTTAACACCCACCTTTGAGGAAATCAACTTTCCAGTGACTTAGAGGTGGGGGAAAAAAGGTTAATACCCCTCCTCACAGAAATCTTTCAGGAAATGAGCTTTCTAGTGACTTAGAGGTGGGGAAAAAAGGTTAACCCCCGCCCCCCCTCACACACACCTCCCAGGAAATGAGCCTTCTAGTGACTTAGAGGTGGGGAAAAAAGGTTAATACCCCCCCACCACCACCTTTGAGGAAATGAGCTTTTCAGTGACTTAGAGATGGGGAAAAAAGGTTAACCCCCCACCCCGACCCCTTCAGGAAATGAGCTTCTGAATGACTTGGGGGGGGGAGGGGGGGAAGGTTAAACCCCTCCAGACAGACAACTCTCCCGGCTGCAGCCTGCCCTCCCGGGTCACACCTCAGCGGCCACCTCGGCCTTCGGCAGCCGAAGCCGCGGCGGTTCGCAGGGGCGGCCGCCCGCCCCCGACCCGACCCCGGCCGCCTCACCCCGCCGGGGTTCCCCCTCAGGCCCCGGCACCTCCCCGGGTCGCCTCCTCCCGCCGCTCTGCCCTCACCCTGATGGTTGAACAGCCTCCATATCCTGGTGAAGAGGATCCCCATCCTCAGCCGGGGCAGCGCCGAGGCCTCCGCCGGTTACCTCAGCGCCGCTCACCTCAGCGCCTGTCGTTACCCCTCGGCCGGGTTCAGGGTCCGGCCCAGCGCCCGAAAAGCGGGCTGGGGCCTCGCCGGCTCCGCTCACCCTCGGACATCGCCGCTCCTCCCGCCTCAGCGCCCGGCCGGGGAGCGGGGAGAGCAACGCGGCCACCGTAGGGACGGGAGAGGCGGGGGCGGGCGCGGCGCCGTGACGCGAAGAGGGGAAGGGGAGGGGCCGCCGCGGCGGCCGCCATTACGCGGCGCCGCCTCAGCGGGCGGCTTCCCGCCCAGGGGCGGGTTTCCGAACGTCGCTGCCCAGCAGCTGAGGGGAGTTCCCCTCGTGATCTCTTATTTTTTTAAACCATCCAGCTCCTCTCCAGATAAATTTACCTCATGGAAAGGTGGAAAGCTCATGGGCTTGGACTTGCTCGTGGCAAGGGGGGTTGGAAGCAGGTGATCTCTAAAGTCCCTTCCCAAACCATTCTATGATTCTATGACTTTTTTCTTTTTTTTTTCTTTTTTTTTTTAAATGGTGATAAATAGAGCATACGCACCTCTGTGTGGTCGGCTGGAGACAAGACAGGGGATGTTTGCCCTCTTTTTTTCTTCTCTCTGACCAGAACCTGCACAGAGAAATGTAAAAGACCTGCAGTGCTGTGTCCAGTTCTGGGCTCCCCGGTGCAAGAAAGATGAGGAGCTACTGGAGAGTCCAGCGGAGGGCTACGAGGATGAGGAGGGGACTGGAGCATCTCTCCTACGAGGAGAGGCTGAGGGAGCTGGGCTTGTTCAGCCTGGAGAAGAGAAGGCTGAGAGGGGACCTTAGAAATGCCTCTAAATATCTGCAGGGTGGGGGTCAGGAGGACGGGGCCAGACTCTTTCCAGTGGTGCCCAGCGACAGGACAAGGGGCAACGGGCACAAACTGAAGCAGAGGAAGCTCCAGCTGAACCCGAGGAAGAACTTCTTCCCTCTGAGGGTGACGGAGCCCTGGCCCAGGCTGCCCAGGGAGGCTGTGGAGTCTCCTTCTCTGGAGATATTCCAGCCCCGCCTGGACGCGGTGCTGTGCAGCCTGCTCTGGGTGACCCTGCTTGGGCAGGGGGTTGGGCTGGGTGACCCCAGAGGTCCCTTCCAACCCCTCGCATTCTGTGATTCTGTAAAACACTGCTCTGCTTAGCAGAGAAACACGGCGGTGTTTCCCCTTTGTTACCCCCAAAGCTGCCTAGCACCACCCATGTTTCACCCTCAACACCTTCACTAGCCACTGTACAAATGCTAATTTTACATGGGCCAGTCACTTTTTAAACTTTGGAATTGGATTGGAATCTAAGCAATGGGTGTTTTCAGCACTAGGATTTGTAATTTGAAGTAGAGAGCCGCAGGTAGCTTGCACAGCTGTTGGGACACCTCTTGAGCTTTAAACCACTCGGTGGTAAAACAGACCCCGTACCTGCACTTCTCTGAAAAAAATGAATTTAACTTCGGGGGAGAGAGTGTGAAAGAGTGAAACTGGTGCGAAGTCTGGGTTTGGAGTTCACTCCTCTGAAGCTGGGAATTTATCACTGCAGTGATCGGATCAAGTTCCTTCTCGTTTGAAAGCCGGGGCGGGTGGAAGCTGAGCCAGCCTGGGAGCGCTGCTCTGTCCCCACTTCGGATGGAGAAGCTCCTCTTGGGAGGGGATGCCGTACTTGGGACGGAGGAGCCTCTGTCCGTAAAGTCCTCTGGATATCCTCATGTTCCTCAGAAGTGTCAGTATGACATAGAACTTTCTGTCAGTAATGGTACATGTTACTGGCATTGCTCCCCATTCCATACTGTCCCCTCACCAGCATCACAGTCTCCCTTTTTTGCCACTGGCTCTGTTTTTCACCTCCTTTGCAGGCTGGCACACCTACTCGGTTGTACCTCCACCACTCCTTTCTCATTTCAGAGCTTTTTCCTTCTTCTAGCAGCTTTTATTCTGACAGGGCTGCTTGTGTTTATTTTCCCTGCTGCGATACTGGCCCGTAGCTGAAGTAGCAAGGCCATTAGTAATCTCTGAGGTTCTGTGTCTGTGGGCTTTCATGCTTTTGTGGCAGTGAAGGGGAATGCATGGCCCGTAACGGTTGAAGAAAATAAATACCCTCATAATAAACTGGCATGTTACAACTTTAATACGACAAAAATAAATCATGGACTGCACTAGTAATGGATCTGTAGTCATCCAGGTTTAAGATAACTAGATATAATGTATTATGTATTATCATCGATGGTGCTGATGCTTCACGCCTTTTTCAGCATTAACGACAGCGATGCAGTGTCAGCTACCTAATACGGCAGGGAAAACACACTTAGCCCAGGCACCTCCTGGCTACTCTGTGGAACCTTCCCTTGCTAAACAGTCAGAGAAAAAAAATCCATCTCTTTTAATATGAAGGCTATTTACCCTTCATAGTTTTGGCCCGTTTTAGAATTATATTGTTAATTTTTAACCTCACACATGACAGTCAGCCTGACTTTGGAAAAGTACTCACGCTTTATCATAATAAGTGCAACACACAAATACCCTTCCATACAAGATTTGTGTGTCCCTCTTAGGACAAGCCAACTCTGCTAGCTGAGCGCAGCGGCCGTGGGAAGCCGATGGGGAAGGCAGGAGGGAAATCGAGGTACACGGCAGGAACCGTCGGTCCCCGAGTCAGAGCCGCCGTCGCTGGCACGGCGTGCGGCTGGCAGGCAGGCGAAGCAGCTCCTCCAGCATGATACGCTTCCCACAAGTGCAGCACTCCGCCTGCGATGGAATTAATTATTCATTAACCAACAAGCATCCCCCTTGCTGCCGTGCCTCAGCTGAGAACTTCAGATGTGTACGTTTCTGGTCTCAGTTCTACTGGTGCAAACAGAGAGCGAGTCTGCAATCCGCGGGCTCGTTCCAGGGTTAGGCAGGCTGCACAACTACGTGAGAGGGTAGCAAAACTCAAATCATTTATTTCGATCCTTTAAATAGAAGAGCATTGAGATTTTTCCCCCCCCCATGTAGTTTGGTTTGGTATTTTTTTTGTTTTATTAAACCTTGTGACTTGCTGAAGCAACTTTTAAAAGTCTGCAGGCAGCACTTGTTGGAGCCTGGTCAGACTGTGCTGGATGGTACGGTCACAGCAGCCAGCACCCCGGGGTCCTGCCGCGTAGCACCCCCGACTACCCACAGCTTGCCTCTGCCCAACAGCTGCAAAAACGCAGTGATGGTTTCACAGGATGAATCAGTATACGGTGGATTTTAGGACTAGGAAGCTATTGTTGAGATTTCATCTCTGGCTTCCCTCTGTTCGTGAAATTATTGAGACATTTGTACGGCAGCCTGGTTTAACCTGTGTTATAGCGCTGCTTTTTTACATGCTAACACGAATGCTGGGCTTCCCGTGGCTGGGGGAAGCTTTCTAAGAAAGCACTCAAATCGGCACGGCTTACTGTGAAGAGTTACACAATTTCCTCCTGGAAATCCGAAGCGCCTTTTTTCAGGTCGCGTACGTTTTCGTTCCACACGACTGCGCTGCAGACAGTGGGTCGCCGCAGCATTTCTGTGCTGCAGGAGCGCGTCCTCTGCACCAGCGGGGGGGAAAACACTTCTACACAGAAGAAACCTGAACACGTGGAGAAGACAGACGAGCTAAGCGGCTTAGGAACTTTCAACTTCTAGCATCATATGAAAACACACCAAAGAAAGTATTTTTGCTGTTTTATTTGAAATACCTTTATTCTGAAAGCTCTTCATTAACAACTCAGATTAAAACTCGCGTGCTTGTATCCGATTTTGAAAACTTAGACAATTCAATTAAACAGAGTTTTAAAAGCCCTGCACGTGCATTAGAGAAGGGTGTCAGGAGGATGGGGCCAAGCTCTTTTCAGTGGTGCCCAGTGACAGGACAAGGGGCAACGGGCACAAACTGAGGCACAGGAAGTTCCGTCTGAACATGAGGAAGAACTTCTTCCCTCTGAGGGTGACGGAGCCCTGGCCCAGGCTGCCCAGGGAGGTTGTGGAGTCTCCTTCTCTGGAGATATTCAAGACCCGCCTGGACAAGGTCCTGTGCAGCCTGCTGTGGGTGACCCTGCTTGGGCAGGGGGGTTGGACTAGATGACCCACAGAGGTCCCTTCCAACCCCTACTATTCTGTGATTCTGTGATTCTGTGAAGTAAAAGCGGGCGTTAATTCAGGTGTAGCACGCAGCTTACCTGGTGAATGTCTTTCTGTCCCAGAAGGCGGGCTCCCGGCAGAAACGCCGAGGAAGCAAGCGCACTGTGCAGCGGGTCATCGCCCGCGCCGCCAGGCCCGGAGAGACGGGAGAGGGTCGCCCCACGGGCGAGCTGCGGCCACCACCGCTCTTCCCCTCCGGCAGCACGAACCCGGAGCGGAGGGCAGCGGTGCGGGGAGCCCAACGGCGCAGAGCCCTTACCAGTCTGGGGGGCTCGCTGCGACCCCCCGCTGCCCTGCCGAGCTGGAAGGCACTGCGCACGATCACAGCATCTCTGTTGGGGTGCTGGTTCCCGTTACTCTTTGCAAGAGGTAGCACGGAACTCTGCCGGAGGCAGCATCTTGCAGTGCTTTCTTGTTTTCAAGATCCTATAAACGGTATTTCATTTTCTTTTAATTATTCATTCAGTCCCTAATACCTCACATCACCCCAATACTTGTTTCTGTCTAGGAACCAATTTTCAATTAGTATGAGCTCATACTGAGGACCGGATCCAAAGACCGTTAATGTTCACGAGAATTCTTCAACTGAGCAGTTGGCGGAAAGCATTTTACTTCTTGGTGGAACAGTGAGATAGTACATGTATTTATCTGCTTCTGAGTTGCAGCTATTTAAGAGCAGATAGATTTAAAAATAAACATCATTCATTTCACAGACCAGATGCGTCTCCTTCTTCAGAATCTCATTAATTCTTACTAAAAATGCTGTGCCACGTGAAGCTGCTGCCAAAAGCCATCGGCAAACAACAAAAACACTGCCGCACTCCAAACGGTTTTCTGGAGTGACTCTTCTGAGCTTTTCTCCCAGTCTTGAGTGCAGAACACAAAGAGACTTCGAAGACTTTTAAATGGTTTGTAGTTTTTTCATTTATTGTAGAAAAGTTATTGTAATGCAGTTCATTTTTGTACATCTAAATTCCATAAAACAGATCCATAGAAATGAGGATACTATCAGCATGCAATCTGCTTTTTCTTTTTTAAATGATTCGGATCACAAAAATAACACCACTTTTTTTTTTTTTTTTCTCTGAAAGCCACTAAAAGCAGAGGGAGAGCAAAGCATGCAACACTGTACACATTTGCATAGTATATTTTACCCAGCATGCCTCGTAGAATGCTACACATACAGTATCTATAGAAGTAAAAACAGAAAGGGGCAAATCAGCAGAAAAGAAAACACAAATTGGTGGGTATCTTTTTCTGGTTTTTAGTAAAGGCAGGAGTGTCTTTACCAGCGCAACTCTGAACGGGCTCCCAGTGAGGCCGGCGGTGACACTGCCGAGCTATCACTGGGAACCAGTTTGGGTGAGAAACAGAGATTTTCTGGGATCTGAGAAGCCCAAGGTCCACAGTTGCAGGTTTGAATGACTGTTTTCATCTTCTTTCTTCACCCCTCTGTTTCTCACGCACGCACACAATTTGCATTTTGCTTGATTCTCTTCCTATGCCGTTCTTGTACAACGTCACTGACTCTCTCTCTGCATGAGAAGAGAAGCGGGCGCGTTTCTAAGGTAAATCAATGCACCCTGGGCCTACGCCTGCATTCCTCACGCTTCCCGTCTTAAAATTCTCAGCAACGTCAGTGGAAGTTTTGGGTGGACTCGTCCACGGCTCTTACGGTGTAACATTCTCCTCTCCCCCACCTCCCCGTCCCCACAGACGGAAGCAAGCAGCTCTGCAGCCCCAAGAACTTATTCGCCAGAAGCATTTCTTTCCCGACCTTGAGCTACCAGAGTATTCGTGGTATATTCATCAGTCATACGCCAAAATCTACACATTGGCCAAAGCTAGAAGTTATTAATGTAATTTCAGCTTTGAGGAGGAAATCAGCAGAAATGAATGCAGTGGACTTTCTAATTCTAAAGCATTCTTTTCATTAATTAGTATGGAAGGAATACAAGTTCTTGAAAAATCAATCACATATGCAAAATGCAAAGCTTAGAAATAAACTGCTGAGCTATCAGGCAGCAAGTTAAACTGATCAAAAATGCAATAAATCCATTGATACTGGATCAAAATATCTACCCTTTTTTTCAAAAATACAATGCCAAATGCAATAGTGGAATTACTGTAAATTTGTGCTATTACAAATGTGCTTCTTTTTCCTTGCTCTGTTTTTACATCATTGGCAAAATATATTATTCTGTACTGTACAATATATTTTCTCGCTATATTGATTTTCTACTGCCTATACAGAGTAGAATTAATATCAAAGGGGACTGTGGCATTAAATTTAATTATATTTTGTCTTGCAGGAAATATCGATAAGGCATATGATAATCAGTATGTGACATTTATGGTCAGACCGTGCAAATCCTGACTCTCGGAGAAGAGAGTAACGAACACTGTGTCCAGCAGCGGGTGGCTGTAAGGTCTAGTCCAGATAGCAGCTCCCTGGGAAGGAATCTGCGGGGCAAGGGCAGCTGAGACCAAGCCAGCGCGACGCCCAGCTTCACCGCTTTCGAAGGAATGAAAGGATGACACGCTCTTAGGAACGTTTTTAAATGATTTCTACCTTCTCCCCAAATTCTCTACGCGGATTCAATGACAATATCTCGTGACTTCTTAAATGGATTCCACAAGTAATGAAAGAGATCTTAACACTAAGTAGCATTTTCAGCTCCTTCTCCAATTTCTTACATATATTCTACGTCATTAAAATATCCCTGTATTATTAAAGACATACTTTAATTTTTCTATGTAAAATAAATTGAACAACAATCTAGCAAAAGTTATTCAAATGACGACTCCTCTTTTGGCATCATTTTAGAGATGGTGGGAGCTTAGTTCCCCCGAAGTTAACACTGGCTACATGACGGTATCTTGCAGTCCTACTACTCTTTGTAGAACCACCACCTGAGGGACTGAGGGGTGCAACAAAACACATGGCAGCAGAACCTAATGTATCCAACTGGGTTAATATAACCCTATTTTAAAATACAGATTTTTAGGAGCAAACCCAGATTTTTATGAATGGTATTTTACAAAACACTCATCTAGTTTTTTCATTTGTGGCCCCACTGATTTTTGCTTAAAAAAATACGAAGACCAGGAATCGAGGGCAGGCTTCAGAAGCACCGAACTTGTAAAATAAAATATAGCAGAGGACACATTTAATCAATTCTGAAAGGAAAAAAATGACTAACAAAAGCCCTAACTTACCCAAATCAGCACACCATAAGGTAATAATATTGGCAATACTATTTTGAGAATGGTAGTGACAGTAAAGATAGGCGATTCTGGGACGTTTCAGAGAAGCCTACGGTACTATGAGCAAGCTGAACTCAGAAGATCTGCGGTCAAACCGAAGTTACGGGCCTACGCACATCCAGAGGGACTCCCGTCATCTTGTTACTCCCACATCTACCTTTCCTCCTCTTTGTAACGGTCACTCTTCGGTACGTATTAAACTTTACTTTAGAAGACTAACCCCCAAATGCCAACTTCAGAAGCAGCTTTCAAACCTGGCGCAAACGCAGCGAAACGTTTTTCTGTGTGGAGCAAACCCAGCTCTAACCGCGTGAGTGCCACCAGCGGCAACCGCCCCGCCGCCTCCAGCCCCAAGCACGCTTCATTTCTCGAGGTCAAAACCCAGCCGAGCGCCCGGCGGCCGGGCAGCGGTGTGATCGGCACGGGAGAACAGCACCCGCGTCCGAAACTGCGCGCGCTTGTCGAGTACGACAGCGGGGGCACCACCCGATTTCCACGGCAAGATGATTTTTCAGGGTAACGTCTAGGTGTGGGGCCATACCGCACCATCAGTTCTCAGGCAGAGGAACCGATTTTCAGCAGACTGACCTGTTTAGAAAGCGATCATCTACTTTAGCCCGCTGTCGATAAACTAAAATTTGATCTAGAACAGCTTCAGTTGCATTGCTTTGAACTTAATTTCATAATATACTCGGTTAGAAAACAAATGTAGTCAGCTGTGAATTGCACTTCCCATGGGATAAATGTTCATCTATGAAACTAGTAAAAGAACCTGTACATCTGTTAAATACAACTTGCCAAAGAGAAAGCATTTTTAATTAAAAGTTTAACAATTAGTTGTCTTTAAAGTGGTTTCGGGATTTTTAAAATACTTTGTTAATTCATTCACAAACCTATGAATGCACTGACAGATATTGCCTGTGGAGACTGAGATTGTTGTTATCGCCTTTATTGGCTAAACTGTCATTCATCCAAAAGCATCCCAATGAAAAACTCAGATAACAACAACATCACTTTCAAAAAATCTATGTTTTATAAACATTTCTAAAATCCTCTGTATAAACCAGAGCTTAGGAGCAGAACTCTGACCTTTAATAATATTTAAGAACAAGAAGAATTGGTACGAGGACTGGAAAATTAGCCTTACTCGTATTCATTCAGGAATACATGAACTTCACAATTTCACGTAGCGCCATTGCAGAATAAATCTCAGTACAGCTGGCTAGCACTGCTGAAGTTCTACTACAAATACTATGAGTTAACATGTCCTCACCAACACCGCAGCTTTTACTGATTACCCTGTTTCCTAAAAATAATTTACTTTTTAAAATAAAGAGTTCCCACAGCTTGTATCTAGAATAAATTAGTAATCTATTAGCATGTTCAGTATATTTGTACTTAAAGATATATCTGTCTTCAGAGAATAAAAAAACACAGCAAGCAAGGAGACCTGCTGGATCACTGTAACTGGTTTCTAACGTTAAAATGGAATGGGCAGTGGGAGAGGAGAGGGTAAACTAATGACACACAGTAGTAAAGTAAACATAAACCCACGTAGTAAAGGAACTCCGTGTGTCCTTTCAAGACCATGCATGACTTCCCTCACAAGCTCTTTTTTGTTAGGACAAACGCGGTCGTTTTGGCACTTCAGACGCTGCAGGTGATGGAATTTGCGCACGTGTTGTGTAGATCTTTCCCTTCACTAGCATGACATGGAAGACTTCAAAACAAGGCTCCGAAAGGCTCTAGAAATAAATGACATTTTTGTCTAGGAAATGATAAAGCAGTAACCTCGTTTACTAGAAAATATATGTAGGTGCTTCGCAGCTACCTGCCGTTAAAATGCAAGTATCTCAAGCAGTTAAATGATCTGATACCTAATGCTACTACAGAATAAACAGCTGTCTACTCTAGGTTTATACATCTCAGTGCATCCTTCGCAATTAATACTTTAATGCACACAAACAAGAAACTTATTAAAGCTTATAGAAAAAAATGTTTTGCCTAATGCCTTCTTCCTCATGCAGGTATGTGTGCTGTACATGTGACAAAGGCTTGTAAAAATCACGGGAGAACGCTCCGCTGCGCTGTCGCAGGAAACGTTCGAGAAGGCAGCTGAGGCTCCCATCCCCAGACCAGATCTTGCCGTGCTTTCTCCGCCTGAATGCTCTTTTGGCATCTGCAGGCATTCAGCTGGAGGAAATCGAGCAGGATCAGGTCTGTCACACCCACTCTTAACTCCGTTACTCCAAGGGATGCAGATGTTTTCTTTTTTTTCTGGGTAACTGGCCCACTCGAATCATCTAGTGGTGCTGAAGGCTGCCTCTTAGGCACTGAAGTTGTTTAAAAAATTAATGGTGCATCCGCAATCTTTTAATGTGGCTGGAGATGCACGTTGCCTTCTGGTTGTACCAGGTATGAGATGAATTACTCCTCCCGTTGTTAACATCAAGAAGATAACCAGACTCAACGGCGGCGGAAAATACCAGTGATCTTTGCTAACTGGTCGAGAAAGTAGAAGAACCCGTAATATTCAGGAAATTCATTTGGTGCCACATGCTTTTACAGCCTACTTTTAGCAAGCTTTGGGAAGAAAATACACAAATATAAAAGTTAATGATCCTCATTTTTGAAAAAACAGTTGTGACACGAATCTGCATGAAGTAATGCACGTTCAGCACAGGCCTGTCAATCTGAGCAGCGTGCAGTGGGGCATTTCAGGGGTCTCTGCTGAAAGACATTGGTGGCTTGTACAGAACAGTCACTTATGGGGAAGTTTTCAATCGCGTTGGCTCTAAGGCTTCTCCGATCGTGTACGACAGAAGGTCCAGTCACAGGAATTCGTCTGTTCAAAGAAACTGAAGACTCAGGAGGTGAAAAGACGTGACTGTTAGGAAGTAAGGCAGCAACATCCCCCAAGATTTATCGTAGTTCTGGCAATCAAAAATGGGAGCTCTGCAACTTTACTGTGAGCGCATTTTTTTCTGATGTGTATTGCAAGCTAATTCTGACCAACATGTTATTTTAAGTGTTCATAATGTATGAATATTAAACCCTGCCCCCCTCCCTCCAATTTCATTACTGAAATTGAAACTGAATTTCTGGAGAGTTCTTGCGCAATGCTGGAATTTTCAGACATTCAAAGATGGATTTTGAAAGATGTGAGGGACGGGCAGGTACTCAGAGGTACTGGAATGTAGGTACTCTACCCACCGTGTATGAGGACTGTATCATTTTCCATTTAAAAAAGCAGAATACTAGAAATGGGAGAAAAAACATTACATGTCTATACACGAATGTTCCATTTTGGGACTACTAGCTGTGTTCAGGTAAACAAGAGAGGGGATAAAAAAAAAAAAGACTACTCTCAACCTGTAACCACACAAACCGTTCTGCAGTTTTGTTCATTTTCCTGCTTCCATTTCCCCTTATCCTGTCAGAGTTCATCATTGCTGACCGCAACAAAAATGTCAGTACTGGCTAAACGAAAGAAATCATTTTGCTGCAACATTCATGCCAGGTCTAAAAATAATTTCAAACTGGAAAGTATTTTGTAACTGCTGCAATAATTTGTGATATTTGGCACTCTCAATAGTTTACTTTTGGTTTGTCTGAACAAGCCATTCTGGAAATAAGTAGCTAGAATAAATTCTTTTATTCTAACTTTAAATGTAAATTGAGCTTCCAGCAAACAAATACTGTAGCTGGCTTTCTGGCTTCCAGTGATTTGTAATTTTCAGATTTTTCGTTTGTATTTTTTTTCAATTGATTGCAACATGCTCAAGTCGACTTTCCAGTCAATTCACCCAAATTCCAACAGGAATTGGTTTATAAATTGGTTCCAACTGGAACTGGTCATTTGGAATTTCCAGCACAGGAAATTATTTTATAAGTGCCTTGATAAGTACCCTAAATGACAAACGAATGTGTCTAGTATCTAATGACAAGAAAAAGTATGGCTATAGATGCAAATGCTGTACTAAAAAAAAAAAACCCAACAAATAAACCAACCTATATGATCGGGCATAAACGTAAGGGCATGGTAACTTGTTTTTGCCCCCTACTTAACATCAAATGACAGCAGAGTGCAACTTCAGTATAACCGCGTTACATCTGCCAAATTAAGATGATTCTTTTTTCCTAGCTACAGTATGGCAAGGTATCAACTGATGAATAAATACTACTTTCCCCCAGGTTCTTGGGCTCAAAGCCTGTGTCGCGACTCCTGGCTGTATCCTCCGGGGGATCCTCGGTTCCTGGGGGGTTTGTAAGGGTCCTGGTATGAGTCAGAGTATTCTTCTTCCACTAGAGGATAGTGATCTCGGCTGTGTTGGGAACTGGAAGACAAGCGGTTCCTGCTCTTCCGAGCCCTTTCATTGTGATAATTTTCATCTGAGGTCATTAGACTTCGTCGCTCAATGGGAGAGTTCTCGGTAGCATGGCTGCTGTGCCTCATACGCTGGCTCTACGAGTGCCAAACAATCCAAGCGTTAATACAGACACAGATACGTCACATCTGTCAGCTTGTTCTGAGACTTATTCTGAGGGCTTTCAGAATCCATCCACTTTTGTGTTATTCATTTTATCTTAAAGCCTGTATGCTACAGGAATGGGTTACGACAACAGCCTGGTTCCTAGAGCTGAAAGCAGACCAAAGGCAGTATTGCACCGTGTACCTCGTGGTATTCACCTTGTTCAACATTACAGGCCCTTTAGCATGAAAAGTGAGCTGATGTATTCAGCATTTATCACTTTTCTCTGATCATGAACATAACATTCATGCTTCTACTCTGCTTAGAAAATTTTGAGCACTGATTTACGTGGTTTTAGAAAACATCTGAAGACGTTTGTTGGTTTGGTTTTTTTAAAGGTGCAGTTCTGACCCCTGTTTAAAAACCTGCATATGACCAAACAAATGATGGACTGCTCACCAGGCAGCTAAGGGGCGGCTAAAATGAACAGATATTAACAAATTCTTTCAACTAAAAGATAATAAATATTTTAAATATGTTGACAGAAAATAATTTTCTAAGATAATTTATTAATTAAAAGGTTTAGCCTTTGCTATCCTCACGTTCCCATAATGATAATGTGCTACATTCATCATATGAACAAAATTAGTTCACTTTTTTTTTTTGCCAGAGCGAAGAAATAGCCTGAAAAAAACCTATTTTGTTTGCTGTCATCACACATGAAACCTCTGAAGAGCACAGCCACCCCTACGCTCAGAGCAAACTCGGTCAGTGCTTTTCCTTCTCTGGATTACACACCCCGCGTCCTTCTGAGCCTGTACCTGCCAGGAGAACGCTGCCGCCACGGCTGCGCTCCCGGGGCCGCGGGTTCCTGCGCACAGCCAGCACCGTCTGCGCCTCCCGGCTCTGAAATTCCGGCCGACGCTCTCCGTGCTTCAAACCCTGCCGCCTGCTGCTACACCCGCGCTGCACGGCAACCGCTCAGCTGCATAATTGATACCCGAAGGCTCGTCCGCCCGGGGAAGCCGCTGTGCAGACGGGTATAGGCTTACAGCGCAGCAGATACGGTGTCGCATCTCTTTCTGCGGGTCGATGCTGCCAAGGTCACCCACTGAGATCACTTAATCAACTGCATCTTTTAATTTCTATGCTCACTCCCTCCGTCTCCCCTGTCGCGATTTACCTCTCTGGCTGCAGCCTGCTCCCTCCCAGAAGCCTTCCTGCTTCCCTGCCTCGGCTGTGTAAGTCATTCGGATCCCGCTCCCCACCTCCCGAGAGGTGTAAGCGTGGCACAAACCTGGCGCGGTTACACGCTGGTCTGATGCCCCAGATGACTTCTGATCCTGCAGCGCCATCTGAGCGACGAGCTGCATTGCGTTTCAGGCAGTAATGGACTTCAAACGCAAATCCCCTGGCGCCTGAGAAACGTACATCCCCGAAACTCAAACTGCACGACTGAAGTCCGCTCGCTGAGGCCAGACTACACTCTGGAGGCTTGGAGCTAAGCAGGGGTTAGGTGCAAGGGCGAACCACCGGCCCCTAGGAGTCAGCAATGACAAAATCTGCTCTTCCTGTTGAGGACTGCCAACACACCCAGCTCAACACCGACAGCTTCCCCCGTTAGGCAGGGGCAGGACCAAGGGCCAAACGACCGCCGGCACTGGCACGTGCACCGCACACGGTGCGACGGGACGCAGCCGGAGCATGCTGCCGCCCATACCTCCCTTGTTCCCTGACTCTTCTGCACCCATGCCATCCAGCTTCCCCCGATGACCTGCCCGAAGCCCAAGGACTTAAGTTAAATTCTCAGTTCTCAAAGACCGAGAAGTTTCAATTCTCAGGAAACTAGACTCCAAGCCACAGTCGAGTGAGAAAGGGACACTCCCGCATCGTGATTAGGTGAAGGATGTACAGATTGGCTCGGGAAATCTGCATCATTCTCGAGTGCGACTGTCACACGAGGCTCTGGGCTTCTGGTTTTCAGTTCCCCAAGGTATCGGGCGAGGAGGAGTCACAAGATTGTAAGAAGTATAAATTCATAACACATCGTAAGCACCTAAGCTAGTTTAACTCCTAGGATCCGTGTGAGTGCTTTATAATTACCACACCACATCATCACAGTTAAAACTGATGCAAATCCCTCCGAAGGCTTGAAGTAGTATCAAACCTCTAGGTGGGTAAGCACTTCAGATGGTGGAAGTCTTTACTGCGAGACAGCCAGGTGAAGCACCAGAACTCTGCCAACGGGCCTGAACGCTTCAGTGGCACTGGGAGCCGCATCCTGCCGTCGCTAGCTGGGCACCCTTCGCTCAGGGAGAAATTTACCCCTCTGCAGAGAACCAGCACCATTCAGGTCCCACCTAAGCCTTCACAATTTGGGTGAAGTGGGGATTAAGTGACGCATACCTTCAGCCAGCCCACTGCACAGGGGTGATTTTCATCTTCAGTGTGAGTTTTCCCTAAGTAAATGGAGCAACATTTCACAGTTACTGCTGGTGTCCATTGATCAGAGAGAAATAAATGCCTGAAAAAAATTCTGTGGATAGACCCAGTTTTCAAAATGAAACTGAAGAGGTGAAAGTTCTGCAGATGGTATTTTATTGTCATGAAGGGATGGAAAACTGAAATTTTAAGGCAAGTGAAAATGGAAACAACAGTTTACATGTGCATGTTACCAGTAACAGAACAGTGCTTGTGCATTCAGCCAGTCAGGACACAGTGACTTACTGATCCTAATAAAACCAAGCACAGCATTAGCAATGTGAGTACCCAGTACCATGCACCTTCAGTGAAGTGCAATCCACTCACAGAAAAAACAGCTTTACGTTAATCGAAATACACTGAACAATGCATCGTTTCCTTCAACACTGTTACCTGCTTCCAGGTACTCTACAAGCAGAACAGAGGTTAAATTTGTCAGGTGAATTATTCATTAAACGTAATTCGCTCAGCTCTGCTTTGGACATACATTAGGAAGTGCACACTCCTAGAAAGCCACACACATACAGAACTCCTGGAACTTTCACGCTTAAAAGTTCGCTGCAATCCTGATCTTCTCAAGCATTCATAACTATTAATCAAAAACATTTTCTGTTTTCAAACTTAGTAAAGCACGTACTTCTCATTAAGGACTATTTACATGCCACGTTTGAAGTTTCAAAGTTCAGCCGTTTTTGAGCTATCCCTGTGGAAAAAAATGGTCAGAATTTTTTTCAATGGGTAAAAGAATGTATTTTATTCACACTCAAAGAACTCAAAAAGGCGAAGGCATTTTGCTGATACAAGAGACAAGCACGGAGGTTTTCCACCCCGAAGGGAATGTTTCGTGACGTTACGAGGGCAGAGATAACAGGGATCGTTACAGACACTGTTCTGCATTCTTGAATACAGTAGCTGTTAGCTCAGCTGCTGGGACACACTGCACAGGCTTATTCTCCATCGGACAGGGTCTCTTTTGCAAGGATATTTTTTCCAGATTAAAAAATAAAAAGCCCGTTTTCTAATATGGCTATAATCCCACTTGACAGAGTGTCATTTAACTCTTCCTCAAGAACTCACTCCTTGCCAGAAAATGTCTGGCCGTTGTACTGCCCGTTCAAGCAGGAGCAGTCCCAGTGCTTCAGCACTCAGCTCGCTAACTGCTTCGTCAGGGATTACGGGCCTGAGCTTGCCTCCTTGCTGCTGGCAGTGGCCAAACAGCGAATAATAACCAAGGAAGCAAGTCATACTATATATAAAACATATTACACTATTTTCCCACAGATGAAAAAAAACCCACCTGATCTGCACTGGTGCGTGGGGCTGAAATGTGTTTTCATACCTGTAATCCAGAGATTGCAGCAGGGTACGGTGAAAGTGCAGTGGATCCTAAATTCCGCCCGAGGAGAGGAGTCATGGGTGTGCTACTGGTGGTGTGGGTAGCACGCCAGTACGCCTCAAGATACTCTGCCAAGTGCTCGCAAGCATCCTCAAGCTGGTTCTCGTCCAAAATCACATCAAACATTTCCTGATCACAACAACAAAGTTTGGTTTGTTACAATATTACAGAGGAAAAGAGAGAGATGTTAAGCAATTCTCATCATGCTAATCCTTTCAAATTCAGTAAATAAGACTCCGAGCACGGGACAGCAAAAGACAGTTGTGCAAGTGGGTTTAAAAGGCGCTCAAACGCCAGAGCTCTCAGAAGCCGCTGAACCCTCTCAGCGCAGTTCACGAGACGTCGCGTGAGCCCTGCCAGGCGCAGAGGCACCAGGCTCCTTTAACCAACTGATTTTGCTCTACGATAGGAACCGTAGATGTCTGAGCAACACAGGGGTGCTCTGCGCTGGTTTCGGACCCAAGGACTCGTGCGTGCTTCCCTCATCCTCACCGCGAACACGTTTCCAGAGTGACGATGCGCCCCTGAAACCGCTCCCGCGCGCGCGGTTCCGCTCGCAGCAGTGTTTCTGCTTCAGCGCGGCTACGGCGGGACAGCCAGCTGGGAATTCCTCAGCGACTATCTCCACACCCTGCTTTTGTAACGACCTCCTTTTCTGCCTGTCTGGATAGTCTTAACCTAGCTGCTCCCCAGCCTGCAGGAGCAGGCAGGTGCCGATCTGCTTCCCAGGGACAGTCCCTGAGCGTTGGTGCACGTCACAGAATCACAGAATCACAGAATAGTAGGGGTTGGAAGGGACCTCTGTGGGTCATCTAGTCCGGTAGCTGCCTCAGACCTCGCACGGCGCAGCCCACAGACCGGCTATTCGCCAGTGACCGTGGAAGGAATCCACAGCCACGGCGGCTTCTGGGCCGCCTGAGCAGTCCCAGGGACACTCTGCAGACAATGTTTTTAGGGTATCAGCACGACAAGTGCTGGTAACAAACCATCATCCACCGAGCTCCTCGAGAAAAATAGAAACATATTTTTAGCAGTGAAATTTTCTACCTCATCTTTCATCTTAACTCATGCCTTGGTGGAGAAAAACTACTGTGAAAATAGCCCAGGAAATGAAAAATAAGTGCAGGTGCTGCAGGTGTGAAGAGTAACAGACAGAAACCACAGGCTGCTTTTTCTTCCACGCACATTTAGAGATCTAGCCAATATACATAGGGCTCATGTCTCTAGAATAAAGCATAAAACTGCCCAATTAATTTATCATAAATCTTGATCACGCATCTGCCTTCTGCCCAGAAGTCTGGTCCAGAACTTATTTTAATACTAAAGCCATTTTATTTTTAATTTATTCTCTCCTATCCGCATGGTAGAGCAATGTTTCCTCCTCTGCCAGCAAGTACGGAGTTTTATTCTGACAGGAATACCCCTAACACTACATCCTTTGGTCGAATTCAGTGTTTACCGCTGCGTGTTTTGCTCCTCTGTTTATCTCTACCCTTTACACCCTCCTTTGCTACTTAAACACGTGTTGCTACACTACATATCCCATTATATCACTCATCATCGTTTGTGGAAGAAGTTAGTAATCCAACCATAGCTAAGTTAGGAAATAAAATAATGTAGGTTTGCTTGCAGAGACATTGCTTTGGAAAATATTGAAATTAAAATATTAAACTTGGAATACACAGTGCGTGTTTTCTTACACAAAGGATGAATATTGTCACTTCCTGCTCTGAGAGCAGTAAGCAGCTTTCCTGCGCTGCTCACCCTTCGCGTAGCCGGCCACTGGCCGGAGGGCAACCCTGGCTGCCGACACCACCCTCAGCTGTGCAGGCTGCAGGGTAATTCCGTCCCAGGTGGCCTTTTCAGCTGGATGGGGTTTAGCAGCGAGCAGGTCAACGCGCACTCTTCCAACGCCCTCCGGCCTCCTCCTGCTGAACTAGGGAAGGGTTTCTTTTCAACCTGGAGCAGCTGATTCAAGAACTGATGTAGTGGCACAACTAAGCGTGCTGCGAGGCGGAGGCGAGGCAGAGACCCGCGACAGGAGGGCCAGTGCTGCTGCCCACGGCTTCCTTTTCAAACGGACCGACAGCTCCACGCGCTGCCAGAGACGCACGGCAAATTCTCCAGCCAGTCTGCCTGCACCACGCGGCCCTGCGACGGCGTGTGGCTTCCCGAGGCGTTCTGACAGTGACCTCAATTAAACCGAGTTTAGGGAAGAAGAACTTTCAACGCTTGCAGAAGAACTGTCACCTTTTTAACACCTAACTGTAAAATAACACCAGGACTGGTAACGGCGAGCCTCGCAGGCTGTCATCTGCAGGTCACCTGGACAAGCTGCCGAACTGGCACGAACCCGATTCCAGGGCTTTGCGGAGTTTCACAGGGAAAACAAATGACACAGAAAGCACTCACGTTTTTTTCCTTGCATTGAAGAGTTCTGCTCATAGCTAAACTGTGTTCTATTTCTATGTATTCAGGAGGAACGACTCTTTTAAGGAGATCCTTGTTTGTAAGGGTCACGGAGGAAAGCAATTTCTTCCCAGTTCTCCTTACAATGCATTTTTTATTCACCACAGCATTTTCTGCATAAAACAGTTATCATATGAGCATTTCCATATACTACGATTTCTTAAGTGATCTACATTAAAGCAGTGGCCTTTCCTGAAAAACAAAGATAAAACTAATTGCTACTATCCCCTACTATTTCTTTGGGTTTACTATATAACCACTGTGAAATACTCTAAGTGCATTACCCCACGCTGCCAACACCAAATAAACCGGTCGTGGCTACAGAGGCACCTCCTCACCAGCGGAACGCTCGGGGACGGGGAGTAGGAGGGAGCCAGCCTGGGCACAGCCCCGCTCAGCCCAGCTCCGGGCAGTCCCACGGCGCATCTCGCTCTCCGAGGGCAGGGCAGCTGAGCTCAGGCTCGGGGGGAAAAGATGCCCCAGACAGAACGGCGAGGAAGGCGGTGTGCCCGCGGAGGAGGAGGAGGAGGAACCTGAACTTGTAGGTGTAGCTGATGTACTGGCTATTTTTAATAACACCAGTGCGTTTTAGTTCTGCTAGAGTATCATTTCTGGTATTTTTTCGGTTGTGTTAAATAGACCTGAGGGATACGTCCCCTCTCTTAGCACTACCCTGAATCCAAAAGTTAAAAAAAATCATCACAGTGAACCATATATGACTAGTGTATTTAAGGCTGTACGGTCCGTCCGGCTCCTGTTTCTCTGAGCCATCTAACGCTCCTGCTTCAGGGAGCCATGCAGCGATAGGCACGCGCAGCACTGGCTGGAGCAGCATCAGTGAAAGATTAGCAAGGAATTAATAATGAAAGCAGTTCCTGAACTTCAATATGCCAAGAAGACAGCTATTTTTAAAATGTCTAGACAGAGAGCACCATCTGACTACTTAGGGCTGGCTCTCAGCAAATGAAAAGAAGGGAGGTTCTTGTGGGTTTCAAGTTATCTTCACTTTCGACAAACACTCCTCTTGCAGGAATTTGAGCTGCAGAACAGACGACGCAGGTGCAGAAGACAGACAGCAGTGTCTTTGGTCTTAGCGGTATCCTTTTCCTTAATTAAATCACGGATCAAGCCGGTTCTTTAATTTAAAGTTAACCAAGAGTGTCATCTCCCTTCGAGTGCTCTAAGTCAGCAATAACTTTCTGGAAACCAAACAGGGCGAACCGGATCAGATGGCTCCTGCAGAAGGCTGCTGGCCAGATCAGCGCAGAAGGCAGCCTCTGACTGGGTAGGGTTACACATTTGAAATCCGGATACTCTGACATGTGGAAATATTTTTCTTCTCCAGGTGGGGTCTCCCTTTGTTGCCTTAGGCAAAAAAATACAATTACAGGATTGGGTGTCAAGGCAGAGTTTCCTAGATCCCAGGGATGGACAAGCCAAGTGCCACGATGCGGTGAACAAGCTGCAACACGCATCCCGCTGCTGCACGGCCTTTATTTCACAGCTACTTGTCTGACTTCGACTGATGTGAGCAACCCTAAGTGGAGCAAGAGGAAATCACTGTATAAAGAGCAAACAAGGCTGTAAAACATGCACAGCCTTCTCTCTGCAGGCGGAAAAATAAATGCACCTTTCAAATGTGAAGAACGTGCAGGGGATTGTTCTGTGTGTAAGCTCAGCCACAGCTCGGTATAAATACCGCAAGCTGTATTTGGAGAGGTGCAGGTGCAGTTCCATCTAACTTGGCTCACACCCGTCAAGAGTTCGGAAGCTACAGGCTTTTATAGAAATTATTTTGTACTACAGAAGAGCGTACAATTCTGTTTTAGTTAACGGGATCTGAATGGCTCACAGGAATGCTCCGTCATCATTTTAAGAGATGACAATTGAGTAGAAAATTACAGGCGAGAAACGTAACATAGCCGAGCTCTCCGGAAGAACTCGAGATGGCTTGAACCCCTTTCTGCACTGCTGGAAGTGGAAAACACAGATGAGGCAGTGAGCAAAGCGACCTACAGTCCCGTGAGCAGCAGCGTACCGGTCTCTGCAGGAACAGACCCAGCTGGATGCAGACGCTGTTGCCGTCTACCACCCCCGACAGCTGGGCACCTGCGAGCGGTGCTGCTGGGCGAGAGGGACCGCAGGAGGGAGGCTGCGCAGCCCGCACCCCCCGGGACACGCAAGCTGTCTGGGGCAGAGCGGGCCCCGCAGAAAGTGCATTTAACTGGAGAAATCGAGATACGCCCCCCCCCCCAGCGCTGTTCTGGATTATCTAAATTCTTGCTCTGTATCAGGCACAGGAGGAATCTGATCAGATCTCTCACTCCGGACACATTCTTAAACCATTCCACTTTTAGAGAAGGAGGACAGAAATTTTAGTCAAGCCTATTACCTTTTTTCTCAGCTTTCTAACATTTCAGCGTGAATCTAGCTGGAACATACACATACACTACAAAAAACCTGCCCAATTCAAAGTTTTCACAGATTCACATTCATTATTCTTCATTTTGCATCTGACTGAAACTACTGAGCAAACATAACCTGCACCCACTCGCAGAATCACAGAATGGCTGGGGTTGGAAGGGACCTCTGTGGGTCATCTAGTCCAACCTCCAAGCTGGACCACAGTGCCAGTCGGCTGCAAACAGCATTTTCAGAAAGCCGGTCTGTACAAGCAGAATTACCTGCTCTCTTGCTAAGCCCAAGCAGAACCATCGAGCAGAGCCGAGGCCACCGAGGTCTCTTCCAGACAGGCAAAGGCGGGCAGCCCGCTGCAGCAGAAGCTGGCAGTCCCCACGGGCTAGCTAGCCACGAGGCAAGGACTACCTGCTGGCAGGAGCTAGCCCCAACGGTCAGCGTGGGCAAGAGGAAAGAGAAAGGGAAAGCTCTCTCCAGGTCTCCTCTTCTGCTGGATGGAGTGCCACCATCCCCGCCAACAGCAGCTCTGGGACCTCTGAGGGCACCAGAGCACTGGCCTAAAGGAGATGCAGCTCAGCCTCCGTTCCTACCAGCCAGAACAGTTACAAAGCAACATCTGTCGCTGTAATTGAGATGAAGTGCCCAGAAATACCTGAATTATCTTTTCATGGCCAGAGGAGGAGGCTGTGAAGTTTAGCATCTTAAGAACCTTACAAAACCAAGTTAAGTTTCATGGAAATAAATCCTTGTGGACCATTACTGCCGAACAAAAGCTGCTTGAACTCTGTTACTTTCATTTGAATTGAGAACAAAAGCCACCTGCAATGGAGGCAATCTCTAAGGTCTGCACCAGGCGAGGTCTGCTAGAAGCATTACCTGACCACTAGGGCTGGGCATTCATTCTGCTGATCTCAACTCCCAGATTTGTTCCCAGATTGTTCCAAAACATCTCTTTTGTCAGCACTTTGCCTACGTTATGTCAGAGAGTGCGATCACGGAAACCTTCCCAGTGTCTATTCTGAATTTGTCTGAATTAATCTGATTTCTACTCACAGTTCTTTGGCATAAGAAAGATGGGCAACCGGCAAGCCACAGGCCGGACCGTCTGACCACTCCCCTGGCAGCAACAGCAGCCTCTGCACTACCAGACCAAAGCTACGCACAGCTACTACACTGCAAAAGCAAGGCCACGTCCGAGTTGGTTTCCACTGAGTGGTTTTCTCTGTCACAGAAACCAGGTGTGGTTTTCAAAAATAAAAGTTTGAGCTGCCCCGTCCCAACGCCCCTACAGCTTTTCTGCGCAGCACCCGCCTGCCCATCAGCTGCCCGGGACCCGCGCTCCTCCCGCAGCAGGTTACTCAAGGTGAGTAACCAGTCCCTGTGATAAACTGGTCGGTGAGCAGTGCCCGCGCTCCGATGAGGGAACTGGAACGGGGCGCAGGCGCTGCTGTGGCAGGAGGCTCGGGGATCGCACGCACGCAGCCTGGACTCGCTGTGGGAGCGGAGTCCTCCGCAGCCTCCTCTCCCACCAGGAGCCTGGGGCTTTGGCCCTTCGGGACCGTCAGACAGCACTGCTCCACAAACGATGTAACCTGCTGATCACTTTTACCGTACACGTCATTTTCGACCTGTCACCTTGCCAAAGATCGTAACAAGCCCAGCACCGGAGATAACCAGGAGGAAAGTATCAAACAGCTCGCTTCTTGGCAATAAAACCTGGCCGAGGGTCGCAGCTGCAGGGCCGTCTGCGTCGCCAGAAAGCGAAGCGGTAACGCGTGAACTCGGCTATACAGAAACCTTTAAAACTCCACGCATCGCAAGTTCTTTAGCTTTTCTTTGTACTTACTGGTGGGCATTGTGCAAGTTTATCAGCTGCCACCAACTGAACGTTCAAGTGTTTACTTTGCGACTTTCCTCTAGATTTAATCAGTCGCTGCAAAACCTGGCAGAGGAAAAGAGGAGAAGGTGAGTTTAAGAATCGCGTATCTCCATAAAGCTCAGACTGACAGCCCGTCGGAGGATCACCAGGTTCAGAAGCTCTCCATTGTGTTTCTAAAATGGTTAAAATATTGTCCTTGGATATAAACACACGCCTTTCCGATAACCTCCCTGAAAGCCGGGCACGTTCCCCTCCGCATCACGTTTGATCCCTTGCAAATATTTCAGATGCAGTGAAAATGGTGGTTTTGCTTTGTTCTGCTTGAAGTAAAGGGTTATTTTTGACAAACGTATCTTCTAGAGGACCACGAAAATTATAGATATACAGAATTATACTGGATTGGCTGCAGTACAACAGTAGCAGCGCGTTACGTTGTGCAGCAATAACTCTGTAACTTAACCTGTTCTGAGATGCATTTTGGGGACACAAGGTGTTTTACACACAGCTCATATTACTTCTTTTTTCCTTCCACTGCGTTCATTACTAGGAGTGGAAAAGTTAGGAACCCTAAATTTTCTCTGCAAAGTTTCTAAGCAAATGATAGGATCACTGAACAGCAGAGCATTTTTTAAGCTGGAAGGACCTCTGGAGGCCCCTCTGCCACCCCCTCACTCCAGGTAAGGCCAGCTGGATCAGACTGCTCGGTTCCTCGTCCGGCTGAGTTTTGAACATTTTCACAGAGACCCCACCACCTCTCTGAGCCAGAGCCACCTTTGCTCACACAGCCCAACGCGTGGCTGATTCTCCGCTGCAAGGGCACGCTCCTGTCCCAGTTGTTATCCACCAAGGCCGGTGGGTCCCTGGCTGCAGAGCTGCTCCCCAGAGCCTGGCCGGGAGCACGGGGCTACTCCAGCCCAGGGCCAGGACTTTGTATCTGCCTCTGCTGAACTTCAAGAGGTTCCTGACAGCTCCCTTCTCCAGCCTGCCAAGGCCCCTCTAAGGGAGAGCCCTGCCCTCTGGCACATTAACCTGCCCCAGAATCGGGTATTGTCCACAGCCTTGCACATTAACAGAGCTCATGAACGAAAACGTGGAACTGTGCTGGCCCCACTACAGATCCCTGAGTGACATCACTGGTAGCCAGCTGGACTTTGTACCTCTGAGCAGCACCCTGAACCTGGCAGTCACAGAATCACAGCATGGTAAGGGTTGGAAGGGACCTTAAAGATCATCTGGTTCCAATCCCCCTGCCATGAGCAGGGACATCTTCCACCAGACCAGGTTGCTCAGAGCTCCATCCAACCTGGCCCTGAACACTGCCAGGGAGGGGGCAAAGTCCATCCCATCTTCCACGTCTCTTACAGTCCACACTTACCCAGACCGTATCTCACCAATCTGCCCATCAGGATACCACAAGGAGACCATATCAAAGCCTTCCTAAAGTCAAGACTAACTACAGCCACCGCTCTTCCTTTGTCCTCTGGGATCATAATCTCACGACAAAAGGCAGCCAGGTTGGTCAGGCATGATTTGCCCTTGGTAATTCCCTGCTGGCTGCTCCCAATCCCCTTCTTGTCCTGCATGTGGCTGGGCAACAGCTTCCCTGAGGATTTGCTCCATAACCTTCCCAGGACTGACTGGCCTGTAGTTCCCCAGATCCTCCTTCTTACCCTTCTTGAGAATGCATGTCACATGCCTTTTCCCAGTTATCAGGAACCTTCCCAGAGCACTGTGAGCTTTAAGAGGTAACAGAGAGGAGCTCTGCAATGGCACGAGACTGCTCCTTCAGATGAATCCCATCTGGTCCCTTGGTCTTGCATATGTTACCTAGGCGGTCTCCAGAACGACCTTCTGCTACTCTGAGTTCCTGCCACACACCGCAGTGAGCCCACACTTCTCTTAGCTTTCCTTCTGCTTGTCATGTTCTCACAGAAGCCCCTTCTGTCACCCTTAAGATCTCTTGCTAGTTCTAGCTCCAGCTGCACTCTGGCTTTATTAACTCCCCCCCCCCCCCCCCGATGTATTCCTCCTGGGATGCCTGCACCTGCATCCACCTTCTCTGTGCCTCCTCTTCCTGTTTGGGCTCAGGCTGTTGTTCACTGTTCACCCACACTGCTCTCTTGCCCAACTCCACACAGGAACAGATCATTCTTGTGCTTGGAGGAAGCCATCCATGAAGATCACGCAGCATTCCTCAGCTGCTTTGTTGTCCAAGACAGTCTTTTATGGGATCCTGCCGAACCAGTCCCTGAACAAGCCAGTTCTAGGGTCCAGGTCTGCAATTCTGTTATTTGTGCTGCTCACAGGATCTCAAATTCCACCATTTGGTTGCTGCAGCCAAGGCTGTCCCCGACCTTCACAACTGTGTCCAGTTCTTCCTTTTTCCTCCCAGTAGCAGGTCCAGCAGAACCTCCCCTACAACTTGCTGGTCACCCGCACCGAGAGCTGGCGCGTGGCTGCCCGCAGACACCTCTGATGTGGCACGGCGGTCACTCCAGCGGGCGCTGGGCAGCATCCCGCCATCGCTGTGCTGATTCCACGAGACCCAGCGCCTCTGTCGCGACTCCGGCCCCACTTCTGCACCAACAGCCGTGGTGGTGGAGGGGTCCGCGCTGCACTCCGCAGCAACAGCCACATCCATGCTCCGTGGCAGGAGCTGGCCGGCAGCCTGGCCGCACTGGTCCAGACCCAGCTGTGGATGGTGTACCAACGTGCCCCAGGTGACAGCCACCAACAAAAGCAGACAGGCTTCGTTTGTGAGCACAGACAACCATCATTAACTGCTTGGGAAGTGGGCAAGGGGCTGGGCGTCTTCTCTGAAGCTCGGCCTAAGGTTAGGGCTTGTGGAGAGACAACCCAGAACTACAGCTGCGCTGGGGTAGGGGGGCTGCAAAGGGACTGCCAAGGGGAACGGACAGCTACGGAAAGAATTTGCTCCTCAGGAATTGTTTTTGTCTGTTGAATCGGTGGGTGCCTCATCTAAGGCTCGGCCTAGGGCTAGGTTAAGGTATAGGGTAGAAAAAAGAAATTTCACCAAGTGTGCCCTGGTCAAATCCTCGATCAAAAAATTTCATTGTCTTTCTCTTCATCTGACTCTGGTGACAGACCCCACGCTGCTCACTCCCACACCGCCCCCGTCCCTCTCAAACACTTGTATTTTAAGGGGGAGGTACATTACCTTTGGAGAAGACACTTTAACGTGGACGATAATTGGTGCTAAAGACGTCTTGATAAGTTGTGCAGGGTGATTGATAGTGTCTGCATCTAGGACAACCAGTTGTAAGGACCGTGCCAGCTCAAAGATTCTCTCAATCTCGCTCTGTACCTCGGCTAGTGAAGGAGAACAGAACAGGTGAAAGCCGTTCGACCCAGCAACGCCTGGACGGAAATATCATCGCCCAGTTACTGTCACGGACTGTGCACATTCAGTATGTGAACTCCATACGTGAATTAGTGTAATTTCCATAAAATAGCCTACTACTCAAGGCAATTTTTGTAATAAATATTACCTCGGAGACAATTCTGTTGCCTGAAAATACATACGTACTACGTTAATTTATGACATCAATGTATTTAAACATTGGGTACAATTAAATGCATGTTTCTATTAACAAAAAATAGACTGCGGCATATTTTCCAAATCTGCTAAATAGCTTAGGAGTCATAAGATTTTTTAATTTTAGACATCAAGTGATGTATGGATATTCCTTAAAACTTTTTTTTGTTCTCAGATTGTAATTCTGATTTAACAGGAGTCTGTCTCAAAAGCAGGACTGTGACCTCCTAATTCTATAACCACAAAAAATTGTTTATGTTAAGTAATTGACAGGGTATCATTTAAATAGACACTAATGGCAGTGTTCACACCAAAGCACTTTTGTCTGTAGAAAAAGGAGAAATTTATTTCCATGTAAATTATATTTCTGATATTTATTGTTCCAACCCTTCTTATTCACTCACATGCATGTCACGAATTGTAAAGAGATGAACCCAGCACAAATTGAGGCCTGTAAGTTATACCACGGAAGCACGGAAAAGCTGTATGTCAGCAACTCACGTGCATTTAATCTGCCTAAGAGCTGTTCCCCAGCGCAACGCCTGCTCACAGGCACAAGAAGATTTAGTACTCACCCCCGCAGCGCTTCATTTTGGGGTGCCTAGCCCTGTACTAGAATGGCTAGACAGCAAAATTCAGCTGTAGCTGTTCAACTCTACATACAAGCCCAGTCCCAGGGTCAGGAACAACGTGTCTGCTCCTCGGCTGGACAAGGTGGAAGCCCTCTGGCACCCTGTGATGCGGAATTAAAAGCACAGGGCTGAGAGGAGGGAGCTGTGAGGCCAACTCACCGTGGGAGCAAACAGCACTGAACCCATATTCTGACTGCAGGCCCCTAGCTCATCTTTTGCAAACAGCAGCTGTTAATTACACTGCTTGCTCTAGCCCAGGTAACTGCTCAACGCGAGGCTCACTCTGTTGCCCCCCCTCAGTCAGGATAAATTTGTCTCTGGGTTGAGTATGTGAAATTCAGAATTCTACATCAGAAGGCTGCAGACACATCTAAGATTGAAGAACCGATGACATCTTGAAGGTGGAAATCCTGTCACTCCCCTGCAGCACGTAACCATGGTCAGAATGACATCTGTGTCAATGTCTTACCTAAACTGGATCTTGTATTTGACCGCTCAATTATTGCCCTCTTGCTTGGATTATTTAGAACAGACCTCTTAGCAAGAGAAATGTCAGCTGTCACTCTAGTTATTGATATCCTATGAGTAAGAACACAGGACAGAACAAAAACAATAGTCAAATTTTCAGCGCACTGTGCATGATTTACAGCTACAATCCATTCCAAAGTGCAAATACGATAAAACACCACTCCGACATGTTTTATAGCTGAGTTATGTCACCATTAAAGAACAACTAAAGAGAAATGTGGCATAACTGTAAAGCATTTTCTATTCCCTACACTATTGTAGGCTCTGGCATGTAGTTTCTGCTATTGTACTTAACGTATTGGTTAACTGTTCTCCCCAGCTCACTCATCTCCTACATGAATTTACACAGTACCATAAATATGACAAGTTAAGGGAGTCTCAGGGCATACAGACCAACAGAGTCGTCACTGTAACAGCACTTCTCTTCCCAGGCAGTTCAGCCATCGGTTACACCTGACGCTGCCGAGAGGTGAGGAAGGGCCGTGGCTGGGCATCGGAGCAGACGCTGTCGCTCACATCTGAGCGCCCGTGAGCCTCCGAACGGAGCTGCCTGCGCCAGGAGACGGCTCCTCCCGCACGCGCTCTCCTCCCCGGGGCAGGGAGCTGTGCCGATGGGCTAAACGACTCAGCTCGTGGCTGAAGAGGAGAACAAGTCGAGCCGCAGCCAGCTGTGCTGCTGCAGCCCCTCTTTATTTTAAGGCAGGTGATATTTTTTCACTTGGTTGGTCAGTGAGCTGACAAAAGGGTGTAAAACAAAGACCACACAATCACTTCACACAAAATCCATTCAGGACTGTGATGTGCCAAAGAGCCACGAAAAATGAACAGAAAGCAAGCTGGAAAAGCCTAGCAGCTATTCCACAGAACGTAAGATTTATGCAGCTCTAAGTGAAATTATCAGATGGAGGGTTAAAAAGAATTTTTCTACATAATACATAAATAAATTCATTGCCAGAAATACAATAGAGAGCAAAAGAATAAATGAGTTTAAAAAAGAAATGGGAGAAGTTGATGGATCATGGGTCCAGAGGCGACAATAAAACACAGTGGTCTACATCACACCTCTGGCGCAGGGAGCTCCTAGATCTCTGACTGCTGGAATCAGAGACGCGTAACAGAGGAAGGACCACAAATGCTCACCTGCCGCGCCAGACAGAAGCAGCATTTCACTCCTCCTGAGTAAGAAGTAATCCTACTTCAAGAAAGATGAGGAGCTACTGGAGAGAGTCCAGCGGAGGGCTACGAGGATGAGGAGGGGACTGGAGCAACTCTCCTACGAGGAGAGGCTGAGGGAGCTGGGCTTGTTCAGCCTGGAGAAGAGAAGGCTGAGAGGGGACCTCAGAAATGCCTCGAAATATCTGCAGGGTGGGTGTCAGGAGGACGGGGCCAGACTCTTTGCAGTGGTGCCCAGCAACAGGACAAGGGGCAACGGGCACAAACTGAAGCAGAGGAAGCTCCAGCTGAAGATGAGGAAGAACTTCTTCCCTCTGAGGGTGACGGAGCCCTGGCCCAGGCTGCCCAGGGAGGCTGTGGAGTCTCCTTCTCTGGAGATATTCCAGCCCCCCTGGCCGCGGTGCTGTGCAGCCTGCTGTGGGTGACCCTGCTTGGGCAGGGGGTTGGGCTGGGGGACCCACAGAGGGCCCTGCCAGCCCCGACCATGCTGGGATCTGTGATTCTGTGATTCTATCGCCGTTGCTGAAAGATGTTGAGAAAGAACCCGTGCCTTTGCTCTATTGTGTCTACCTGGTGCCCAGAGTCAGGCTTGGTCCGCACAACACTGACTGAACGCAACGCATTCAGAAAACGATGCCGCCAGCGCCTCTGCAGCAGCCGTTCCCTGCGGGCCTTGGCCAGCCGAGCCTGAGCAGACTCCTCTCAGCAGGCCGGCACGCACAGCCCCCGGGCCTCTCCTCCAGTCCACCGGCCAGAAGAGGATGCTGCAGCCAGAAAAGGAGGAGCTGACAGCAGCCGAGGCATTAGGAGGCAGGGAAGGAGTCCTGCTAGTTCCAGTCTTACTGAAGTCTTTTGAAAAGCTCCTCCTTGGACAGTCATTGTCCTTCTTGGCAACGTGGACCTGTCACAACGTTGCAGAAGAGATGGAAAGGAAGAAAAAGAAAAGGGGAGGAGGAGAAAGACTGCAAAGCTACAGAAGCTGGCAGGAGGACCAAGAAGCAGCTGAGGTGCCTGAAATGGAATTTAATTCATTTTTCTAAAGTTACTCGGAGCTGAAGTCAATTCTATCAGCTCGTTTGTGGCAGTTAACTTTTTCAGTGCTAAAATTTCACACTTCTACCTGACCTAGTTGCCAATGCTGCCAATGGCACTGGGATTTCTGAAAAACACCTCTCCCCAGGCAGAATCTCTCCCTTTTGCCCCTCTGTGCAGACCAAGCGTGTGGTGGGGGAAGAGACAGAAGAGCAAGGCAAGGAGCAGTCCTGCCTCCCGTCGGACTGAACAGCCTAAACGGGTGCGTCTAAGCGTGCTTTACAGTTCCTTCTCTGCATTCAGGCACTGCTCGTCTTCGTGGAGCAGGCCTTTGCTGAGTACATTCTCATACAGGGTATAAAAATACACCTCATAAAGGATATATTCATAGCCATCACGTCGTGGCAACTGGAGATGACTTATCACTTCCCGTTGCCATGGTTTCCTACCAAAAACAATGACTCCATTACAAATGCAAAGCTGACAGCCAGATGCCAACAGCTGGAGGAGAACATCTGCTGCGGTACCTACACCTCACGCCAGCGCTGAGCTGCTGTGAAGCAGAGCAGTCACACTGCTCAGGAGCGGGGAGAGGGGGTACTCACGGGAGGCACGAGCAGCTCAGAAAAATGGCAAATGTAACTGCAGGCTGCCACGTACAGCGCTTCATCTGTCAGGTTTTGGATCAATCACTATGCTTGCAGAATCTGCCAACATCGCTTCAGCTGGGCAATTAAGAATAGGGGAGGAGACGAGATGTTCTGCACAGAAGCCGATCATCAAATGTTTTGTCTGAGCTGTTTATGGGTTAGCTCAGCACCACCATCTCCTCACTGCACCCCAAAAGGTACCCTGACCAGAAATCCTACTCCACCTCTCCCAGACAACAGACACCATTATTTTCACTGTCCTAGTGCCAACTTTTCAGGCATTTTCAAACCTAACTTAGTGTTATATACTAGCTAGCACAGCGTCAGCTCCTCTTCACAGAATATACTGAACAAACCAGGATGAAGGAAGGGCAGAACATCCCAAAGATGTAGCCAACACCTACAACTGCTGACGAGCTCCAGTGGAAAGACAGAGATGCCGTGGGCCAAGCCTACGTCCCTAGCAAAAAAATCCAAATTATCCTTCTCCTAGCTCATCAGGAAATATTCTCTGTGCTCCAGCTGAACCCTCCATACAATTTTTGAAGTTCTGACACACTTTTTTCTGTATTTTTGTTCTCAGCATTTCCTTTTTCAAACTGCCTTTTAAAGTATTTTTGACTACCGAGAATGTTTAAGAGTTGATTTTTCTTCGGTGTTGGTCTGAAGCACCGTTACTGCACCCTGGTCAAATTTGCTGTTTCTGATACTTATTTCAGGGCTAGGGTGTGATTAGTTTTATTCAGAGAACATCCTGCTGTAAAGGAGCCTGGAACTTCAGAAAAGGTGCTGGGATGAACCTTGCCCAAATAGGGCAACTCCAAAACAAAAAATGAGGAGGCACTTCTTGTTGGTGTCTGCACACTTCTGCGGCTGGCTGAGCTGGTCCAGCCGGACACACTTCTGTATCCCATGGTTAAGAAATTTGCCTATCCCCAAAGGACTGTGAATACTTTCACATGCAATCAGTCACTTTCCCAACTTTTCCATGACATGAAAGGAACTGGACAGCTCTCTGAAAAAGGAAAGCAATCCACGTGGTTCCACGCACCCAGCACGCAGCCAGCTCAGGCTGCAAGGCAGCAGCTTGGGAGCTGCGGGGGGACGAGGGCCAGCGGCGAGGCAGCAGCCGGGCTCTGCCCGAAGGGCTGCTCGCTGGGCACAGCTGCTTCCCGGGGCGACATGAAATACCTGAGCCTGCTAATGCCATCTTCAAAGACATTTTGGCACTTTCCATGTGCCCCGGTCACCTTTCATCTAGATTGCTCCTGTAACTTCAGGCTGGTAAGATACTGAGGCAGAATTATTCTATTAAATTCAAGAAACCCTACTACAGACACAGCAGATATGAAGATACATGCACTTCTCACAATACATTAGCTGTGTTCCACCCCACAGCTGGCTACATTTCTGTGCTGATACAAACCCAGTAAATCAGTTTTGAACATGCATCAACCTTCTTGCATTAAAAAAAAAAAAAAGTAAAACACCACTAAAATGTTAGTAACACATAGGGGGAAAAAAGCAGGAAAACGACAGTATTTCTCACCTCCCATCAAACCTGTGCTTCAGGAAGTCAAAGAGAGCTTTCTGCATCATGTCTGTCACCTTTGCGGAGGTGAGGAAGATTGAACAGGGAGGATTGACAGGGAGAAAAAGAAGTCAAAAGTAAGAAAAGAGGTAAGTAGAAGGTAAGGATACTGCCAACAATCAATACCTTTTATAGGTAGCAATCACTCAATTTCCATGCTCTCGGCAGCACGCTTCGTAATAAATACTTGCAAGTTTTCTGACTCATTCTCCAAAGTGCGGAATGGAGGATGTGCGAGCTGTCACTCTTTCCGCTCTTGTCTCGACTTGCACTGAAGCACTAGAGCACACCTCACCACCTTCCACAGCACTGCCATTCCCAACAGGCTTCAGAACACGTCAGAAGCATGTGGGACTACTCGGGCTGAACAGATCATTTGGTTTTTCCCCCACAGTAACAGTATTAGAACTGGCTTAAAACTTCAGAGACGAGATTTACTCTGTTGGATGACTGTTCTAACAGAGGAGAAAAACTATCCTCAGAGGCATACAAGCAGAAAAAGTGGATGCTGCCATTCCTGCACACGGCAAAGCATCGGAGAGATGCTCAGCCCCAACAGCTGTCATCTACTCTACTGAATGAGCTCCTTGTCCTTTTCAGGACAACTCAGGCTGACACCTATTATCTGCCAGTCTAGAGAGGAACTTCATCAAAGCCCCCAGGCCTCTGGCAGTTCATTTCTCCTAGGTTACCTTTCAAAACGGTTCCTTCAGAATTTAGGCAGGAAAAAAAAGTCAAAAGAACTTTGTCACATAGGTTGCAAAGTAAGATCAATGTGGGTTTGTTATGTAGACCGCTATTTGTAATGGAAATTAATATTCTGTGTTACCATTTATACACCTTTATATGTTCAAGACGTCATGTTTAGTATTATTTTCTTAAACGAAGGCAGGACAGTATATTTGTAGAGTATGTAATAACAAACAGCCTCTCTCCCCTCCAAACTTGAGAGTCCCTAGACAAATTAATCTGTGGTGCAGCACCATGGAAGTCAATGGATGAAATTTACTCCTGTCAAGAAATACCACGGTAAAATTAAAAGGCAGAGTAGAACACGAAATACCTTTGATGAACTACACTTTCAATCATTCTTACAAAAAAACCAAGGCACGAACACTGCATTATGCTAATAATGGTACCATGTTGTAAGCTTCCAAAAAGAACCATTCCAATGTGTTTAATAATCTCCTGTAAAGTACTAACAACATTAATTAAGCTAAATGAAGTGTATCTTTGATTTTATGTTCATGTTCATTTAGTTGCTAATTCAGCAAAACACTTAACAGATGGTTAAGTTCACTAAAATGCCCTGCTAAAAGCCTGTGCTCGTTTAGCACGTATTAAATGCTCATTTGAATCTGCAGCAGCCTTGAAAAATGGGCGTTCTGTTTAGCTGTGCATGTTACCATACCTACTTCCACACTGAACAGAGGCAAGTAACTTAGAAGGGTTAAAGGTTTCTTTACATACATATTTCAATGTATTAAGAATCTTAAAAAAAACCTTTCAAGAAAACATGCTGAAACAATAATTGTTAGTTCCCACATTCAGTTTCAGGTGCTGGAGAACAGAACTGAACACGCTGCAATAGTCCAGCGACTTCATTTGCCAACACCGAGTTTCATGGGAAGATGTGAAGTTTTTATAAGTGAAAAAAGGACACCAGCAGGGAAGCTTCTTCAGAATTTTTGCTAATGAACTTCAAAGCACAATGCTAGTTTGACTAGAATTTTATATGCATACAGAAGTCTAGCTCATTAACTTGACTGCTCCAACTCCTTGTAGCGGACACAAACTCTCCTCTTCTTACTTGATTAAATCAAGAGCAACTGTACAGAAAATAATGGCTGTGCACTGCGTTTAAAGCAGTAAAACTGCGGCGAGCACAACAGTGTACTTGTGTCACCCACCCTCCAGCTGGGACATCACCAGTAACAGACATCGTGGCAAGGCGGAAAAAAATTCAGCTGGTACCCAAACGGTGCAAAGAGCGAACTGGGCTCTCAGTTCTTCTTTTACATTTTTGACAATTATTTAAGCTAAGGTCACCTTAAATTATCATAAAATAGTTGCACTGGACCACACGCACTGAATGTACAGAGGAAGATTACAGATAAGAAACTACTAATTGCCAGTACCTGGAATACATACCTCATAGCCTTTCAGTGATGGACCCACCAAGACAACAGGTCTCATTGACGGCACCACGTCATAGGGGGGCACATGTTCTGTCTAGAAGAAGAACACAACCCTTCAGCTCATTAGCCAAAGAAGATCTGTATGAAAATCCTGGGAATTATGTATTAGAATTAAATAAACTAAAATGAAAACGGAAGTACTACTTACCACTTTCTGCTTCTGTTTTGCTAAAAGACCAAATGAGAACTTGGTTAAAACCCACACGCTGTGTATAACAACCATAACACTTGCAAACAAAAATCCCTTTGCCAATGCACTTTCGATGTCTCTCAGAGTACCTCCCTTCTGGTCAGCCCTGTTTAACCTGGTCATTCGTTCCACTCCCAGGCAGCTGCCACTTCTCCCAAGATTTTTTCCCGGTCCCTTAGCAACTACTGCATGTCTAGAAATAGCTGTCTTTCTCCACCTCCGCACGCAAGCACTTTTCTGTAACATGTCTTAATAAGTCAGCAAAGGGGGGAAACCTGCATTCTTCATATACGGTTTTTAAAATACAAGTATTAGAAATAGCAAAGAGTTTCCTTAAATAAACTTCTGTCTTACCCGTGGAAGTGGGCGTGGCTCGAAACGTGCCAGAAACCATTTCTCCAAGACTTGAAGAAGAATTTCCACTCGATTTCCTACGGTGTCAGAAAGAGAGAGCCCCACTAACACCAAGCGCCCGGAGACGCAAACGTGTGAGGGAGCAGCTATGAGGAACTGCCCCATGAGAAATTACACGCCAGAGGAGAGTCTTCACCCACATCCCTGCTGCACGAAAGCCTCCCCTGAAGTGAGAGGTGCCGAGTGCCAGGCAGGGACACAGGGAAACCAAAGTGTCTGTAATTAAGCAGACCTTCACATCCGGAAGAGCTGCGTACAGGCTACGAGGGGAGAGCAGGTCCCACCACAGACCAAGGGCAGCTTTGCTGCCATCAGCCCGCAGGCTGGGGAACGCAGCAGCTCTTGCAGTAGACACCTGCTAAACGCAGCGCACAGCCCCGCTCTGCACGAGCTCTCCCTCCCAGCGCTCCTCCGTCGCGCTCGGCCGCTCTACCGGCACGCGTAACTAGCCAGACACATCTCTTGGCAGGTCTGGGATCTTAACTGGTGGTTTAAATCGCTTTTGTTGTGTCGCCATGGTGGTTTAAGTAGCTCCTTTTTCCATTCGCTGTACCTCCCGGCTCCCAGCCAGGCAGCTCTGCCCTCCCCTCCCGGTGAGATGCACCCAGCAGAACTGCTTGTGCAGCAAACCTGCAGCAGACTGGGACAGCAAACTGGTTTGGGGAGGAGGAAGACGCGCAGGTGAATCAGCTCTCTAACTCAGCTGGTACAACAAGCAGCGGAGGAGGAGATGGGAGGAGGGAAGGAGAGCTCAGGGCAAAAGGGAGAGGACTGTTCAAGCAACTGACTCCTGCAGGTCACACAGTCCCATGGCACAACCTGCATCTCTGGCACAGTATTTGGTGTTCTCTGTTACGTACAGACTGCCCAGCAAGAGGATGCTAGTCCTGACCAGTATTTTGTCCTTGCCTTCTTGCCACACGCTCTCCAGAGTGGGGACTGTTAACTCCCGGGCTTGGCAAACCCTTTGCGAACACGTACTGGACTTGAGAAACCCTCTTTAATAGGTGACTTTCTGCTGCCTTCCTCAGGCAAAACTAGAATTCTTCCTCATCACATAGAGCCTTAGTATCACAGCTAGGCACAGCTTTTAAAGAAATCTTAAGGTACAGATACTGTATGACTGTATCTAACAAAGATGCTCAAAAATACGCTATTTTATGATTATACATTACTTTCAATTTTATCACACAAATCTAGGACTGTTAGTGCAGACTACTTAAAAGCTTAACAGATATCCTTTACTGTACTTGCCCATCTCTTTCGTACTTGATTTTATTCCTAATATTCGCCATAGGTGCAAGTAGCCAAAATCTGTGCAAGAATTGGTGATTCGGTGGAGTCACGCCCATTCACACAAGTAGAGAATTTATCTGCTGTATCTGAAACAGTATCTCAAACACTCTGCTAGTGTCCATCTCTCCGAATTAGATAATCTTCTTTCTGTACATTGAGATACACCGGCTTCCTTGGAAGCTATTGCAAAAATTATAAAAGCAATTTGAAAAAAGCGTTCAATCACTCTAAAAACATTTTCCCATATGGTTTATACTTCAAATGACTCCTGACCTTGATTAAGCATATTAGCATGCCAATTCCCTGACAGTACTATACAGGCTAAATTATGCTCCTCTTACTGCTATCTATTAGGACCAGACTCTATTGGCTCACGTCTCTCTACTCTGCAGTACTAAGGGTTTTGTCCTCCTTGTTGTCTGTGTGAACATTTACATTTCTTTTTCAATTAGTGGGAATTAAAAAAAGAGAAATGTATTTCGCGTATTCAGCCAATAGAAGAGTGACTTCAGTGTCTGAACTGAGATTACGAGAAATCAGTTTTACTTCCTAGACCTGCCACCAAGTTTGTATTTTCCAGGGACTTGCAACCTTCAGCTGCAGCAGCATGGAGACACAGAATGGTCAGGCTGGGAGATGAAGAATAAAGGAAGTCGAACAACAAAGCTCATCTTAGAAAGTCTGAAAAGCTTGGTTTGGGCCAAAACGGAGATGAAGGAAAAAAGAAAGAAAAAGCCCACAGCCTTAAGTATGTAACAGTTTGGAAAAAAATCTGGCAGTCTTTGAGCACCAAGCTGACTTAAACCCTTGGAGACGTAAAACTCTCTGGCCTTTCAGAAACTTCTGTCATTACCACCCATACTGCATTACTGATCTTTCCTAAAGTCAATACACATTTTTTTCTTGTTTCTTATCGTCAGTATCTAACATGTCTATTCTCTGCAAATATGTATTTTCATTTGGAATCCCAAATCAAACATGCCTCCAAACGCGCTGCAATAAAACAAGAATCAAGTGACCTTTGAAAATATTGTCCGGTGTCAGAAATTATTTGAAATGATTTTAAAAGGTTACAGCATTCTTACCCTCCATGGAAACGTCCTCTCTTCTGCTCCTGTTGAATGCGGATATTCTCCAGTCTAAGCGGGCTTGGAATAAAGCCAATCTCGCAGCCCTCCTTAACCAGCCTTCCTATCCACCAGTCGTTATTGTATTTCTGGAACACAGAAAGGTTACTGGCTTCAGTTCAAAACGCTCCGCGTCCGAAACTCCCTTACTTTGTTATCCGCCATCCTTAACTCCGCACTGGTCAATGAAACCAGACCCACGCTGACGTCCGGACGCTGGACGGTCCGTGTGAATTTCAGTGAAGCTAAGAGGTGCTCGGCAGTATTGCGAAGGTCGCTGTCTTCTTTGCAGCCGGACAGCGGAAAGCGGTGTTATCTGTGGCAGCATTGGCTTCTTTCCCAACTGCCCCAGCACATCCTGCTCTGACTCTTCCTCTAATGTCACCAACCAAGGTGCCGAGTGTGACAGTGATTTAACGAGACGAACCAATTTCTGGTGAACCAAGGCCACCAAACTACCTAACAGTGGCCATATAAAGCAGTCAAGCACAAAAATAACACCTTCAGATCACCATCAAAACCACCAGTATCGGTTCCTTATGAATTTTAACAGTCTACACCAAAGATCACCACCGCTGCCATTTTCCCTTCCTCCTTTCCAGGTGCTTGCACAGATGTTGTTAACAAGTTACCCCTTCGCAAAAACCTTGTGTGGTGGAAAAGCTCTACAAACACCATTCTAGAAACCAAAATAAAGACCAACCAATGCAAGACAATATAGAAAACTTATCAGCTCCAGCAGTGAACCAAACCCGTGTCTGGTTAATGCTACAGTGTGACACCTCTCTACAAATGATGCTTTTATAGTGCTGCTGCCTAGAAGTAGCTAAACTCTTTGGAGGCATACACTTTTAAATTTATGACAGTTGAAGAAAAATTCACCTTTAGGAAGAAACTTTAATATATATCTGAAAGTATAAAATTTAATTTTATCATTACCCTTTAGTAACACATGTTTTTCTGCATTACTGGAAGTCTGGCCTAACTTTAATGACGGAAAGATGAAAAGCGGTATCATAGTGGCTATCAGAGTGGAAAAGGATTTGTTGTAGCTGGCTGCCAGCAGAGCTTTTGAAGAAAAATATCTGAAAACCTCATACTCTGCTATGCTTCATTAGGCACCTCCGTGTTCAAAAGAAACACTACTTCTCACAACTGACTTTCAAGTCATTAAGACCAGCACGAGTGTACCGATTTTGTTTGCGTGCCTTGAGCAAAAAGTTATCACAGAAATCTCGTCTTAAAAATGATCAGTTCTCTTGGCTCCATATTCTCAAGCACTTCACTTTCTGCAGAAACACATAAATACCATGTCCTGGCTGCCAAAGTCGTGCCTAACTGGTCTCTGAAACATACGGAGCCTCAACACCTTTGAAAAATAAATTAGCCTTTTTATTAACCCATACATACACACAAATATTAGCATACACAGCTAAGGGAAATGCAGTCCTTGTACCCTCACCTTGAGAACCTGTCCTCCCTATACAGCTGTTCTTCACGCAAGAGGTTCCATTCTGTAGGGATGTACGTTAGGGACTGCTTCGAGTGTCCAGAGCTCAACGATTGCGACGACAAGGTTGAAAGCCCATGGATAAAGATGAGGGGGAAAGCCAACAAGGCAGATGTCCTGCTGGGGGTCTGTGACAGACCACCCAACCAGGATGAAGAGGCAGACGAAGTTTTCTACAAGCAGAAGTCTCACAATTGCTAGCCCTTGTTCTTGTGGGGGACTTTAACTTACCAGGCATCTGCTGGAAATACAACACAGCAGAGAGGAAACAGCCCAGGAGGTTCCTGGAGCGTGTGGAAGAGAACTTCCCGACGCAGCTGGTAAGTGAGCCTACCAGGGGAGGTGCCTCGCTAGACCTGCTGTTTACTAACAGAGAAGGACTGGTGGGAGATGTGGTGGCTGGAGGCCGTCTTGGGCTTAGCAACCATGAAATGACAGAGTTCTCAGTTCGAGGTGAAGTTAAGATGGGGGCCAGCAAAACCACCACCACGGACTTTCGGAGGGCAGACTTTGGCCTGTTCAGGATGCTGGTTGAGAGGGTCCCCTGGGAGAAAGTCCTGAAGGGCAAAGGGGTCCAGGCAGGCTGGACATTCTTCAAGGAGGAAGTCTTAAAGGCAGAGGAGCAGGCTGTCCCCATGTGCCGCAAGATGAACCGGCAGGGAAGACAGCCAGCCTGGCTGAACAGGGAGCTCTTGCTGGGACTTAAGAAAAAAAGGAGCGTCTACCACCTATGGAAGAAAGGGCAGGCAACTCAAGTGGATGAAGGAAAGGCTGTGGATGTCATCTACCTGGACTTTAGTAAGGCCTTTGACACTGTTCCCCACAGTATCCTCCTGGAGAAACTAGTTGCCCAGGGTTTGGATGGGTGCACTCTTCCCTGGATAAAGAACTGGCTGCATGGCCAAACCCAGAGAGTGGTGGTGGAGTTAAATCCAGCTGGCGGCCGGTCATGAGTGGTGTTCCCCAGGGCTCAGTTCTGGGTCCAGTCTTGTTTAACATCTGTATCGATTTGGATGAGGGGACTGAGTGCTCCCTCAGTAAGTCCGCAGATGACACCAAGTTGGGCGGGAGTGTCGATCTGCTCGAGGGCAGGAAGGCTCTGCAGAGGGATCTGGTCAGGCCAACTGTACGAGGTTCAACAAGGCGAAATGCTGGGTCCTGCACCTGGGTCACAACAACCCCATGCAACGCTACAGGCTTAGGAAGGACTGGCTGGAGAGCTGCCCGGCGGAAAAAGATCTTGGTGTGTTGGTCGACAGCCAACTGAATGTGAGCCAGCAGTGTGCCCAGGTGGCCAAGAGGCCAGCGGCATCCTGGCTTGGATCAGGAATGGTGTGGCCAGCAGGAGTAGGGAGGTGATGGTGCCTCTGTACTCGGCACTGGTGAGGCTGCACCTCGAGTGCTGTGCCCAGCTTTGGGCCCCTCACTGCAAGGAGGACATTGAGGGGCTGGAGCGTCTCCAGAGAAGGGCAGCAAGGCTGGTGAGGGGTCTAGAGAACAAGTCTTACGAGAAGTGGCTGAGGGAGCTGGGGCTGTTTAGTCTGGAGAAGAGGAGGCTGAAGGGGAACCTTGTCTGTCTCTAAAACTACCTGACAGGAGGGTGTAGTGAGGCGAGTGTTGGTCTCTTCTGCCAAGTAACTAGTGATAGGACAAGTGGCCTCATGTTGTGTCAGGGGAGGTTTAGATCAGATATTAGGAAAAATTTCTTTCCTGAAGGAGTAGTCAGGCATTGGACCAGGCTGCCCAGGAAGATGGTGGAGTCCCCACCCCTGAAGGGGGTTCAAAAACCATGTAGATGTGGCACTTGGGGACATGGTTTAGCAGGCATGGGGGTGTTGGGTGGATGGTTGGACTTGATGATCTTAGAGGTCTCTTCCAACCTATGATTCTATGAGTATATTATCATTTCAACTTTTAAAGTATCTATTCTTCAGGCTCTTATGACCCTGATTCAGACAATGTCAGTAAGCAAAGCTGAATTTTAAATATGTTGCTTCTGCTTAAGTCGACAGAACTATTTACATTCTTCAGAATAGACAAATACTTCAGGATCTAGCATTCTGCTGTTGTCAATCAGTTAAATCAATTGATGGATTTAAACCACCGCAAAACCTAAGTCCCATGAGCATTACCCATTCTATTTTCGTTGTAAATATATGGATTGAACATAGGGATCTTGCTTCCATTAGCAGGTCATGGACCTCCGAGTGATGCCTCTAGGTATGAGATCAGAATCAGCGTTATGCCAAGAATATCTGAACAATACAAATGGTAACGATGCAGCAAGGAACGCAGGGCTATTTGCATTAGGTCATTACCTCCCATATGTTATTCTTCATATTCAGCATGTGGGAGGACTATAGTTCATTCTTGCTGGTTGCCATGCCCATGATTTCTTCTGCACTGTCAGTAACTGTTGCTACTCCATCTTTTAAGTAAGCCCATCATGTATAGTCTTGTAGGAGACAGATGAGACATACAGGACACATTCTCAATATAGCAACTCATCAGCTACTGCTGCCATTTCATCCTGTCTGCAGGGTGACCTTACTTCTTACCTAGTTTAGCATTATTCTAAAATCTGGGACCCTGCTTGTTCTAGCCCAAGCAAGCCTGCCAGACCACTGAAAAACAAATTCTGCAAAGCCTTTTCCCATGCAGCTAAAGACTCCAGCCTGGGGCACCATTCCCGAAATCCTGCTGAGTTACAGCCACAGCTTCAGGCAAGCAGAAGGTTTCAGCGTTAACAAAGGAACTGTGCTAAACCCTCAGCAGAGCTGACAAACAGCAGTAAGCCAGACGGCTAACAGTTTAGTGACAGTGCAATCCCGGCCATTTAGATCTTGGAAGAAACTCACAGAATGCCAAGACACGGACCTGACACTGGCCTGACAATAAAGGCAGCCACATCCTGGGAAAGCCAAGATCAAGTACTTGCTTTAACGGTGACGCACAGAGTTACCTGGATGGTCGCACAGGACCATGTACACTATAAAGATACTATGTCAGGTTCTGGTGTGGATGGGAAAACTTCAGGGAAGGTAGCTGAGGAAGCGATCCGAGTGCGGTAATGGATGTAGCTACCTGCATTCAACTCTGAGTGCTAGCAAAGGACCTTTTCCTGACGGGAAGCAGGGTTAGAAGGTGGCGTACATCAAGGGAGTTCGATGGCGGTGCTAGACAGAACACATTCTTGGGGAACGAAGAGGAGGGGCAACCAGTTCTGCACGCAGAGATAACCAGGTTCAGATTCAGTGCTCCACTTCCTCAGCAGGGGCTTAAGCACTGTTTCACAAAAGTGTTTGAAAAAAAGGAACACACAAAAGAAACAAATTAAAAAAAAAATCCCAATCAAATTTCCATCTGTTTGCAGCAAACTGAGAAAATAGAACACGGGAATCAACTGCCTCTCCTGCATCTTTCTCAGGGAGAAAGAATTGAAAGCAAAACTCCCTGTCCTATCACCCATCTCTGCCTCTAGAGGTGCCAAAGCAGGTGTTTCGCTCCTAAATGTGCTCAGTCTAAAGGAGATCAGTGCTCTGAAGCGATGATAGACACTTGTTCAAAGAAAGAGACAAACGAGTACTGAACACCCTAAACTAAACCCAGAACGCAGAGATGAAAAGATGGCTTTGCAAGCTGCAAGCCTATGTACAGATCTACAAAGCAACAGGGGCTTATGCAAATTTGGAGGGCGCACTTCAGATAAAGAATTGCAGAAAATATGCTCAACAGGCAAGAAAATGTATTTTTCTCTACCAGAGCCATACTCAGGGCCCATTTATTCCCGTTCCTTTTTCCTTATTTTTGTATCTGTTCTCTTCAGTATTTTCTTACTGTATTACTCCAAGTTTTATTTCCTCCCTTACAAGCCTATCTGGTGCTTTACCAAGACCTGGTGTAACCTGGTGCTACTTCACTTTCTGATCAATATTTCTATTACCTAATCCCTGACCCATCACAAACTTCATCTGATGAACAGAATCCCAATCTACCATGTTGAAGGCTATTTCACATACCACAAGATGTTGTTTCCTTCCTGTGTCATGAAAATCCAACAGCAAGTCGGTAAAAAAAAAGCGCCAGATACCCACCCCAGGGTGCTGGAACTCTAAAAAAGCTGAGGTACCCCCACATCATCACTAATCCGACGGATGTGCTGTGCCCTCCTGTCTTCACTCGGCTCTCGGCTCTCTTTTTAATCTGATATTGCCCAGCCCCGACTGTTCAAATCGTAGTCCTTGGCATGTAAAAAGTTTCCCTTTCACCTTCCCTTTTACTGCTTCTTGGTTTTACCTCTTTAATGTGTAGGAAGTCCTTGGCATCAAAAGAGATGGCAGTGCTTGGGACAGGAACATCTTCATCCAGAGCTCCACAGTAACTCACATTAGTCTTAACAGCAAATGCTACTGGTTTGGACTACAAATAGAAACACAGATCACAAACAGTGGAAACTTTTCTGAATCAAGAACTGATTTGTTGTATCAAATTACCAAAAACCTTTGCCAAATACATCAAAATTCAGACCTAATAATTTCATGTGAGCCAGCGGAGTCCAGCTCACTAGAGAAGCTCCCCATTTATACAAGAATATCTGCACTATATTCCCCCAAGCATCTTGTCTGCAGGTAACTTCACTCAAGTGCCAACCTATTTCAAAAGACAGCATCACCATTGTAAACCAACAGTGGGAATTTTAACACCAGGCAAAAGATAAACACCACATAACGTAGTTCTTATTAAAGTTGAAAAGAACACACCTTCGCCCTTTCAAGTTGTATAGCTGCTTGCTGTTCTCTTTCTTGGCGGATTGCTTCCCTGTCTTCTTCCAAAGAGACATCAGAGTCTGAGGGTCTGCTTGTGTACGAATCTGCTGAGCCCTGAAATTAAATTCACGTCACTAAGAAAACATATGTAACAAACAGAAATCCCCTCCCCAGCCAGATTCATGAAACACTTTTAAAATATTTGTTTCTTCATTTCTTTAAGTGGGTTTTACATATTGTTGCTAGCACAAAAAATCTGCCGAATTTAGCAGAGAAATAACCTGGCTTTACTGATCAGGTGTACTAAGGCAAAGACAAAAGTCCCAGGAAAAACCTCTCTCTCCACTTTCACAGACTCTCTTCGCTTTCCTACTGACACTGCCACACCACTCAGGTGTGGGCACTGTCCAGAAACCTTTATAATACTTAAATCCTGTCTGACAACCTTAGATTCAAGATTGTCAAGGGTTAGGTCACATCACATACAATTAAGGTATTATAAAGCTTGGTCAGAATCACCCTTCCCTGTAAATACAGCACCATTGTGTAAGTACTTCCCTCCCCGCCGTGGCTGCCACTCACATAAAGCTTTGTTCTATGCTTCAAAAGGGGAAAAAAGTGGCAAAAGTCACTATATTAAAAGCTCCCCAACAGGGCCACACAAAAGCTATACAATGATATGAAACGAAAGCAGCACATACAAGCAGAAGCGAAATGCAACAGCTTGTAAGGGAGGAAATAAGGTACCGCCACAGTTAAGATTTTTTTGTCTGGGACGTTATTCAGGATGCCTGGCAACACCTGAAGCGTGCAGTGGCTCCGCTCTATACGAAGCCACCCGACTCCAGAGTCCTGCACAGCTGATCTTTATGTTTCTGTGGAGCCAACTGAAAGACAGGGGTTTAATCTCACAAAACAGAGGAGGAAAGGTAAAGGGAGTATTTACTCCTGACGAATCCGAAATACCAATCCCCATCTCTTGAAAACCTCAAACACTCGACTCATTGTAGGTCCCTTCCAACTGAAATAGTCTATTCTATTCCACTCTCTTTTATCCTAACGACCCAGAAGCCGAGCAAGACTAGGACTTCAGCCTAGACTTCAAGGAGCACCGCTGACGGAGCTGCGTACAACTGGGCATTCATACAAAAGGCGAAGTGAATTTTCACTACAGGAGGAAACTCCTACAAAGATCTCAAAATGCTAACGTCTAGGCCTAACTTTCCACTCAAGGTAAATGTTAACAGGAAATATACGTCCCTTATTGAGCCGTTTCCCAAGCAAATGGAATTTTCTCTAATAAATTAATATGTCTGGCTGGTGAACAATGGGCCTTTGCTTGAGCCAGACTCCAGCCTCGCAGAACCCTGTTCTGTCCAATACAGCACTTGGCTAATCTGTGTTCGGGTTGTTGGTCAGGTCCCAGCCCGGGCGAGCTCCGCGCTGGCTGCGGGTGACACGCAGCCATCGCCCGCTCCCCGGGTTCTGCACACAGCACGCGGCAGTGCTGGCAACGGCTGCTACAGAAGTCAGTATATTGTTTAGTGTAAAGAGCTGCACATACTTTGCACTGTAGTCTGATTTTTAACTTACCTATTTTGCACGTCTTAGGAAAAGTAACTACACAAAACCACTACCATAATAAAAGAGAACTTCAAAAGGATCAGGATAATGTAGAGCTGCAGCAGGAGCCAGCCCCAGTACTGTACGCAGTAGAAGGAATACAGGGCAATGTCTGACCACTGCCAAGAGACATGACTTCTGTGTGGGAAAGGAGCCATGTGCCCAGCTTTGTCTGCTATACTGTACTGTACTACATAACCAGGGCAACAAGTAATCCCAGAATCACAGAATCCCAGCATGGCAGGGGTTGGCAGGGCCCTCTGTGGGTCACTCAGCCCAACCCCCTGCCCAAGCAGGGTCACCCAGAGCAGGCTGCACAGCACCGCGGCCAGGCGGGGCTGGAATATCTCCAGAGAAGGAGACTCCACAGCCTCCCTGGGCAGCCTGGGCCAGGGCTCCGTCACCCTCAGAGGGAAGAAGTTCTTCCTCATGTTCAGACGGAACGAGAATTTCTAAGCCATCACACTTCTGGCAACAAATGGAAAACATACATATCTATATATTTATAGCTCTATAGAGCTCCAAAATCTGTAACTCTGCATGACGTCTTTCAATTTTTTTCCTTAAATTCTTTTATATCTTGCAGCACAGGGACACATATTCTATGTAATCCTACAATCGCAGACTGGTTTAGGTTGGAAGGGACCTTACAGATCACCCAGTTCCACCCCCCTGCCCTGGGCAGGGACCCCTTCCACCAGCCCAGGCTGCTCCCAGCCCCATCCAACCTGGCCTTGAACCCTGCCAGGGAGGGGGCAGCCACAGCTCCTCTGGGCAGCCTGGGCCAGGGCCTCACCACCCTCACGGGGAACAATTCCTTCCTTCGATCTAATCTAAATCTGTCCTCTTTCAGCTTGAAGCCACCACCCCTTGTCCTATCTAATCTACCATAGATGTCAATATTCTTACTCTCCATGTAAACTAACATATTCTTAAATATTGATGTGAATACTTATCCATTAGAAGACTTCGGGCAATGAACCGCTGATGAGCATATGTTCTCTTCTTGTCACATACTCGTAACTTGGCCATAAGCGTGGTACCATCACTAGGGAGGGCAGATTTCCTCCATGTCCAGAAGAAGATTCGCCTAACATGAGCTAACTCACAGCTCTGATATTAACAGCCCAGAGAAATCCCTTCCCAGGACAGCTGGCCGGCCCGCGCACCAAGGCGAGCTGGGAAGGCGTCGGGTGTCTGCAAAGACACACGCATTCGGGGGCCGGAGCCGGAACAAGTCTAACACCAACAGGCTGAGAACCAGCATTAGCTGCTGGCAGCAGCACAAGCTTTTCCTAGCTCGGGAGCTAGACGTGCTGCTCTCCCTTCTGCTTCCTTCAGGATGTAGCAGAGAGCAGGGAACTCACCAAAAGAGCACCAAAGACACCTCTCGTGCTGCTCAGTGGCTGCCTGTTACTCCTCTCTCCCCATCTTGGGGGCAAGGTTAAAACTCCAGCTATCAAACGCATCGCCAACAGAGGCATAAAGAACATTTCTTCCTGGAGCAAAAGCGAGAGTGCAAAGCACGCCAACTCATCGCACCCAGGCGAAATGGGTGCCAGGAGACCCCCTGCCTAGCCTACTGTTCCAGCCAACATCTCTGTTCGGCAACTGAAGGGGAAGGCCTGCCCGTGGAAGACTGAATTTATACGGTCCAATATTCTAGTCCTAAAATTATAGCCTGTCCTCCATACCACAGCCTGCATTGTTCAAAGCAATTAGAGAAAAAAAAAGGAAAAAAATATCGACCGATAGACCGGGAGTCACAAAGACAGCCCAACTTTGTGGTGGAGAATCATTTATTGATATCATTTATATCTTTTATTGTCCACTAAACACTCTGAAGATACAAAATGCTTTATAGCTGCTGATCTTCACCTTTTGTACTTACAGACAACAAAGCTTCAACAGCAGCAGAAAGGAAGCAGGAAAAGTAATAACATTCTCCAAATAACAAATCAAAAGGCATAATAATAAACACAAATAATGTACTGCAGTAGGAATAGGCTTCTCTCCAAGATTTTAGTCCTACCTGGCAGCAGGAGCACACCATGTCCTGGCATGCCTGAAGCCTGAGACAAAGCCACTACTGCTGTCATCGACAGTAGCAGACACTGTTCTTCACCCAGGTGCTCTCTGACCATGTCCTTTCCCCCTTAATTTTCTAGGTACTGAAAGGTGTGTGAGAACAGGCACAGAGCACGGCACCGACAGGATGGGTATCAGCATCACGCACGTCGGTGGACTGCAGAAATCATCTGTATCGGCAAATGGTGAACAGAAAGTGCACAGGCTCACACCTGTGTATTTATTCCAGTCCTCTGGGTATGATTCAGTGTAGCTCTGCAACAGAATTTAATAGAAATAGAAACCTATGCTGGATGCAGAGTTTCCCATACTGGCTTTTAGTGGTATGTGTTTGAGCACTGACCTATTTAATGCTGTCAGAACAAAGTAGTCTTAACCAAAGTCGCTGATACTGCAAGGCTACCCCAGGCTGCTCTTCCGTGCTAATCACTGCCTGCATGCCAAATGACACGGATTGGTACAATCACATCCGCACGATCCCTTCTCTTGCAAGTTATGCCAAATAGCAAGTGGCTTATCGGAAAGATGCAGCCCCAGGACGGTGACTCATGTGATGCTGAACTGCAGCATCCCGCTGAAAACAAGGCAGGATTCTGCAAATGGCAGCAAGAGGAGCAGAAAAAGCAGTCACAGAATCACAGACTCACAGAACGGTCAGGGTTGGAAGGGACCTCTGTGGGTCACCCAGCCCAACCCCCTGCCCAAGCAGGGTCACCCACAGCAGGCTGCACAGCACCGCGGCCAGGCGGGGCTGGAATATCTCCAGAGAAGGAGACTCCACAGCCTCCCTGGGCAGCCTGGGCCAGGGCTCTGGCACCCTCAGAGGGAAGAAGTTCTTCCTCGGGTTCAGCTGGAGCTTCCTCTGCTTCAGTTTGTGCCCGTTGCCCCTTGTCCTGTCGCTGGGCACCACTGCAAAGAGTCTGGCCCCGTCCTCCTGACCCCCACCCTGCAGATATTTAGAAGCATTTCTAAGGTCCCCTCTCAGCCTTCTCTTCTCCAGGCTGAACAAGCCCAGCTCCCTCAGCCTCTCCTCGGAGGAGAGATGCTCCCATCCCCTCCTCATCCTCGTAGCCCTCCACTGGACTCTCTCCAGTAGCTCCTCGTCTTTCTTGAACTGGGGAGCCCAGCACTGGACACAGCACTGCAGATGGGGCCTCCCCAGGGCAGAGCAGAGGGGGAGGAGAACCTCCCTCGACCTGCTGCCCACACTCCTCCTAATGCAGTCCAAGGTAAGTGATGAAAATTGGCGTTCTGTAACATACTGTAACCACGGGCCAAGGAACCCAAGTGTCCACACTGGGTCTGAGCAAAAGACAAAGCAAGGTTAAGGTTGGCTAACTTCAAAGTTTACTTTCCCCGGCTCCATCACTGCCCCACACGGAGGAAGGCTACACGGTCCGACCGGGCACCGCACACTGACCCTTGCAAGCCACCTCACCGACTGCCCGGTCATCATTCCTGCTCCTGCTAACACCACCCTTGATCTCTCCACTCTGCGTTCACCAGCCAAGACGCATTTGGACTGGACTTTTGGCAGCAGCGACTTCTCCTCACAAAATGGGACTCGGAATCTGATTAAGGCTTCTGGGAACTACTATAACACAAGCAGTCCATAAATTAAAAATAACCCTTGTTATCCTCAAAAGTCCAGCTCTGGACTGTTTTTTGAAACAGTGCATAGCGAAAAGTATCACTTCTCGTATTTAATTTTCGGTTCTGTTTAAAATTTTTGATCGAAGATCAGAATATTGCCCGCAGTATTGTGCAATATTGACAGAATATTGTGCAACAAGCCAACAAGAACACTCCTGCCTGCACAGCACCGAGCCCAGTGAAGTTCTGGACTGACAGCAAGTATTTGTTGAAACTGCAATAGATGTGATGACACTAAATACTGCGATGCACCCATGCTCTTGTCACAGCTGGGAAAGTGTAACTGACTGCCTGACACAGCGAAAACCAAATCATGTTAGTAGTCTCATGGAAGGGAGAGGAGAAGCAAGAGGAAAGAAGGCACTCCCCATCTTTTTCTGTACACCAAAACTTCATAAAAAGGACCCTTTAATTTCTTTATTTTCCTATTGCTTACAGCAGCAAGCTGATAATTTGGAGCATTTCGCTATGTCCACAGCTTCACATTTAAACGTAATATTCAAGGACCAATTATCCCACTAACTGCAACCCAGCCTCAACCTCACAACCCCCAGGAGACACAGGAACTTTGTCAAGTGGGAGCATATGCAATGTGTTCTAGGGCACACCAGATCTGACAATTTGAAGGAAACAGGCCTTGCTAGATAATTATATTATTCAAGGCAATGAAAGACTCATTTCATATTTCACAGCCTTTTTACTTTGGGCTTCTGTGAATTCACTTTTCTTGCAATTTATTATTTCTTTTCTCCCTCATTCATTTTCCTCTCTCATCAGTTAGTATAATTCGGCTCTGATAAAAATAATGAGGTTTGAAGCAACCCCAAAAACACTAGGGAAAAAGGATAAAGCAGAAAGAACAGCGGGTCTGTTTATTCAGCAACTACAAAATAACGGTAAATCATCAGTCCCTCTTGCTCAGTCACTTGTCTCGCACTTGAAACTGCTAAAGATACGTGCCGAGGCGGCTGGATGACTGGAAAGGGAACAGAATATTCCTAGTGAACATGGTTTTTCTAAGGCCCAGCCTGTTTAGGGAGGAAAAATTCACATGCATCCTCTTCCAGGACACTTGAAACACCAGGCAGCCAGGCCCAGTCCACCTGCTTGCTGAAGAAAAGAGCAGAAGAAAACACCAGCCTTTAGCTGTTACGGTTTCAGAAAGGGAAAAAAAATACAGCCTTCAGTGAGGCTGCACATAATTTTTTTTCCAACTGCCATAAATATACAGCTCTGAATTGCTCTCCATCCAGCCATAACTCGGAATGCTCTGTCATATACCTTGTGCAATTAAAGCACCGATCCATTAGGAGCTCCAATAAACCAGATGACATGCAGTCTCTTTTGAAAAGATTTAGGGTGCTGCAGAGTCCATCACAACCCAGAAAGCATTTCTGAAAACGTAGCCGGCTGAGAGAAAAAGCTTCTGCCTTACCCATTAAGCAAGACAACCGGGCAGCGCTGTCTAACTGTAGGCAGCCTCCTGCCGCAGAAGGACTGGCTACGGGCGTTCGGAGCGCGTCTTTCTGTCCAGGAATAAGCAGACACGGAGCACACGTGGCAATCGCTGTGCTCAACAAAGCATACATGCCACTGAAGAGGAAAGCCCGAGCATCTGCCTTCACACGCACACACTGTTTTCAGCTGAGAACATGAAAAATGTCTTGGCAATAACAGAGAGTTCGCTTTCAAAACCCACAGCACTTCAAAATGACAAAGTATCAGGAGCGGCAGCACACCTCCAGGCAGCCAATTATTTTGAATGGTTTGCTGGAGTTTGAGTAATATCAGAGCTAGGGACAGCACAAAATACTTCAGGGAAAAAGGATCACTTCTGTCCCATCCTGTCTCGCCTCCTCCGTCTCCTTCTCGCTCCTCCTCACAACAGGACTCCCACTCGGTACCTTCAAGCGTCCCTACAGGTTTTGGGATGCTCGAGGCAGCTTCGCCTCCTGCCAGACACAGTATGCAAAAGCCCCAGAGACCCTGCAGATCCTGTCCTGATGCTGAACACGGAGGTTACGCAGCAGACCGAAGAGCTGAACCAGAGCTCATTCCAATGCTTTTAAACCGGTCAGGACTTCAACTGCACATTTTCTAGCAGACATCCAACCGTGTGAGGACACATACAGCACACCGGAGGTTTAAGAGAGCAATATTGTACAAAACAAGATTGCTCATCATTGTTTAGCTGTTTTGTACCAGAAAACAGACAAACATGACCTTGTAAAGCACAATGCCACTTTCTCCTACACGCTGTTTTTCGCACTCAGCCTGCGTTGTCACATTTCTGTCTCTGCGATGCTGGGGACAGCCAGTAAAATCCCCACTGAGGGCGAGGGCACAGCAGCCCTGCTGCGCAGGAAGCCTGCAACTTAGGTAAGAATTAGTAAAAGAAAAATTCACATTTACAGACAGATATACAGATACAAAAACTTGTCTTATGTTGCAACTTGTTCCACGTCGATTCTGCTGCGTTCTGTTGGCACTGTAGGGCAGAGTGAGAACCGCACAGGCTGGGAGGAACCGCAGGCTCCTGCATACCCTGGAGGAGAGGGACAAGTCAGCAGATCTGGCTTTCTGCGGTGGTCTTGTTGCTGTTTTGGTTTTTGTTTGTTTTTTTTTTTAACTAATCATGTTACCAAGAATGAAAAATCAAAAGTAGACTTCCGGGTGCAATCTTGACCTGTCCTTTAACACCCAGCTCCTGCAAATGTCCTTACATAAAGCTGGACACTGGAACTCACGGATCTCTCCCCAACCTCCAATTCCCACAAAAGCAGGGGAGTAGCACACTTAGGACTGGCGCAGTTATTACAGCACTGCCAGGAAATGCCAAACTTGCACGCAGAGAAGCGGAAATTTCACTTCTTGGCTAAGACATGGAATGGTGGAGAGACTGGCTACCACTAGTCACTTTGGCTGGATTAAATACATACTACCACAGGGCTTGAATTTTCTTAGGATGTTTGCTTTGCAAGAATCAGAAAGCATTTCATCCCATTGAATAGAGCCATTCATGATTAACTGGGCACTTCAGCACGTTTAGCTCCTCCAGCTGCCAAAACCTCTGATCAGAGAGCAGCCCACGGAACAGGGTGCTCCTGGCAGGGGCTGGCGGGTGCTCGGATGCCACGGGGCTACACCTCACGGCTAGGCTGCTACCAGAAGGGGCCGCTTCCAGGTACCGTGTTGACTTCCCGAGAAATTCAGTCGTAGGCTGAAACACAGAAAACAGCAAAGTAACCCTTGCTCTCAGGCCAAACCCTATTCCAGCCCACACCAGGCACGGTCACTCAGTTTACAGCATCAGAAGAGGGAAGAGTTTGTTCTAAACCAGGACTATTTTTGTCCTAGATGCATTCAGCATGTCTCGTGGTCAGTTATTTCCCGAGTACTGTACCCAACAGTATTTTGCACAAAAGGAGGCAGGAAGCATTCTTCCTGCCACATAAATGAAATCCCAAGATTTCATCCTCCCAAACCAGAAGAGAAAGGCGAGATCTCAAAAGCCCTGGTGCAGCCAAAGCTCAGTTGAGAGCAACAATCACCTTGCACGCCTTGGGCAAGACGGGAGCGGCCACCCCTGTGTGTCCACAGCACCAACCTGTGCAGGCAAAGCCCATCTTTGGCAACTGCGTCTTGCCCACAAGGGTAACGTTTTCCGTGCACCAAAAATTGCTGGCTATTTTTCATGATATGTGTTTAGAGAGAATTATTGATTCAAGCACTGGAACAGGCTGCCCAGGGAGGCTGTGGAGTCTCCTTCTCTGGAGATATTCCAGCCCCGCCTGGACGCGGTGCTGTGCAGCCTGCTGTGGGTGACCCTGCTTGGGCAGGGGGTTGGGCTGGGTGACCCCCAGAGGGCCCTGCTGACCCTGACCATGCTGGGATTCTGTGATTCTGTGAAGTTACATTGTGATACAGGTCCTTAAAGCTACTTACATGCAACACTTCTGAACTTGGCATGTACATGCATGGAAATAATGTGAGAAGGCTCTTTTTTATTACCAGAACAGCATATGCAGGTAAAAGGTCAATACAGCCCCATCAGAGAGGTGGCTCTTTCTATTTGCCATATATTGCAAGCTTTAAGCAACTCAAGATTTGTTTATTGTTATTATTACTACTATTAGATTTTCTTCATTGCTTTGTCACTTCTTTTCCATCGCAGTCATTGCCCCATTCATTCATTTTAAAGAGCATAATAAAACCCCATGCAATCATTTAGGTGCAATTCAGGACGTCAGCATTGCTCAGAAACAAAGGCTGTATCCTAAAGCCTAAGTGACTCCAGTCCATAGCTCTGTCCCTAGCTGGGGCTGAGGTCTCTTCCCACTCTGACAGTGGAAGCAGCCAGAAAGCTAAGTAGCTACCTGGAGAAGCAAGACTGATTTCATTAGCCCGTCCCTCACCTCCCTTTCACACAAGATGTATTCATGAAGAACTGGAGCCACAACTTCAAAAAAGATCCGAGTGCCCTCAGTCCTCTGCAACTTTCAGCGAGAATTGAGGTCAACGCGCGTCGCACATGAGGCTACGCACCTCCTTAACAAGCTCACAGAAAGCTGACAAAGTTCTTGACAAAGTTCTTGACAAAGTTCTTGACAAAGTTCTTGACAAAGTTCTTGACAAAGTTCTTGACAAAGCAAAAGGAGAACAAACCGGCAGAGCGATGGCTGCAGGGCCGTATGCTGCCATATGCCACGTGCGTTCAAGGAATGATGTTTTTTTTCTTCTTTTAAACAGAAGACCTACTCCTTGCAGATGCAGTTCGCCCCAAGTCCCAACACAAACTGTCTCACTGGTCCACGTGCATCGTGAAGTCCCTCTGCACAACATTAGCCTCTGCGTAAGCCAGTCATAGCATCTGTACTGTTCCCACTGCCTGAAAATGTGGGTTTAGCTCACAGAGGTTACTAGGGTAAGTCTGCCATGAAGACAGGTGCTATAGAGGATAAGTGCTAACATAATTTTACATGGAAACAGGAACCTAGATTTGTGGACTTCAAAAAACCCCACGTTTTAAATAACAATGGCCACTACTGTTGATCACAGTTGGTGCTCACCTGGTCTCAGCACTCAGGGTGGGCAGCTAAATTTAATTACCGGTCAGGTGATGTAATTAAGAGGCAAATACAAAACAGTGGGTATCTGTTCATTTGGCATGAAAACATTACTGTGCTGCAGTCAAAGCCAGGGCCAGAACGATCTGTGTGTGCTAGCAGAGCAACCCCAGTAAAATACTGCAGAGAGGTACTGTCCTGCGCGAGGCTTCCGTGGGAGCTCAAGGCTGGTGCAGCAACCCTTCGCACTGCTGAAACCAAAGGGGTTGTTCCCACGTGTAGAGGCTTTGCAGAATGAGGTGCAGAGATCACACTGCAAGCACAGTCCCTATTTTGTTTTTAATATCCTCTAGAATTCTTACTATCCCCCTAGAATTACAAAATCCGTTACAGCTGCTGTAATGTTAAATCACGAGGCCCAGCAGAGCTGCAGGAAAGCATTTTAGCCAGACTTTTTCACAAATCCACATCTAAGAGACAATGTGAACGTGCCACTGAAAGTCCAAACAGGACAAGGTTCTTTCCAACCAAATCATTTCCTTGCTGAATAACTGACAAACACACAAGCCAGCTGCATAACCATTTTGCACTGAGTTGTGATTTCAGACTTACATGCTCAGTAATTATTTCCTTCTATATGTTTGATAAATTTATTTAAGACAACTCATTAGGTGTCTCAGCAATTTGGAAATTACTAGGTAGTCAGAACATGTTTTTTCTTTATGAATACTAATTATTAGAAAATAGGGCCATTGTTCGAACGTTTATTTTTATGATCTCTTTTTTCCCCCCGAATTTAAAATCCTGCAGTCACATCTCCTTTCTCAAGCTGCCTTCAGTTCAGCACAGATTGTGTTTTTACATCTAAGAAATCTGGTTTAAAAAAACCCTACTAGTAATATATACATTTGCTGCCAAAATACTACATCTTTTTCTGTAATGTTCAAATGAACATGCAACACGTACAAGAATTTGCCTGATATGCATTACAGGTATACATTTACTAGGTGTTACACATGGAAAAGGTCTAGAGTTTAAAGATCTATGTAGACTAAAAAGAAGCCCAAGATGGTGGCCATTGAATATGTTCAGTTATTCTAAGCTCGTCACATTTTGACAGATGTAATTTCTTATGTTGTAAATTACTGTTAACTCCAATGTTGTTTTGCCTTTGCCAGAACCTCAAACGATAACCAGTCAATGTTTTACATGTTTTAGTGGCACAGAGGACACCATAAACTACCTGGAAGCACAAAGACGGACAAAATGTTTCACTAGTTTGTCCCTGGGTGTTTCCATTCTCTTGACAATAAAAATACATTTCCCATTAGTAATAAGGAAATTATTAAACGCATTGTGGCACCAGTCAAACCGCCCCAGATCTCTCCGCTCTGCTGGCAACGCCTACACGAACAGCCGAGGGCACCGCAAGTTACCCGGTCCCCTTCCCAACAACAGTTCGTAGGCGCTGCGTCATCCTGGCCCGTTACTCAGCCAAGCAATCGAGCACACGCCCACATCCACCCTCTTACTCAGCAAAGCCCATCGCGTCCCTCTGACGACTGCCGCGTCCCCAAGTCCCTGCGAGCTCCTGCGTGAGGGCTTGGCTGAGCTGTGTCCCAGCACGACCTCATCCCGGTGACAGCAGTAAGTCCCGGCGCGAGTCCCTCATGCCATGGCCGCTGGGTAACCGTGGCTAAAGCGATCGGCTCCAGGGCAAGGTCTGGTTGGGTCTCCCTTGGCACTAAGCCTTGGAGCACTCTGTCCCAAGGAAGGAAAGGGAGACTGTCTTGGGGGCATCCCTAACCTGAAATATCACAGAATCACAGAATCACAGAATAGTAGGGGTTGGAAGGGACCTCTGTGGGTCACCCAGCCCAACCCCCTGCCGAAGCAGGGTCACCCAGAGCAGGCTGCACAGGACTGCGTCCAGGCGGGTCTTGAATATCTTCAGAGAAGGAGACTCCACAGCCTCCCTGGGCAGCCTGGGCCAGGGCTCCGGCACCCTCAGAGGGAAGAAGTTCTTCCTCGGGTTCAGCTGGAGCTTCCTGTGCCTCAGTTTGTGCCCATTGCCCCTTGTCCTGTCACTGGGCACCACTGAAAATATCCCCGACGGGAGGCTGCCGGAGTCTGCAGCGTGTCCGCCTGCGGCATTCACAGTACAACTGGACGACAGAGGTGAGTATCTGCTCATCCTTTTTTCTGCCCTCGCCTCCAAATTAATCATTTTTATTTGGGGGTGAGGATTTCTCTCCCCTCCAAAAAGAGTTTAAATTCAGATCTTCCCGCACCAAGAAACACTCCAAACACTTTTCCTGCAGTCTCCAAGCAAACTGAAAGGTGAAGCTCACAGCCAGACAGGTAGCTACAGCCTCAGACTGTTTCCCTCCCAAAATGTGTCCAAACTATGAAATTTGAACAATACACAAACCTTTCAAACTCGGTTTTTTTGTTCAACCATAAAAGAGCAAAGATCTGCCTGGGAATGCTCTGATCTGTGTTTTGTTCCAACTGTTTGTCGTTAGCAGTGTGACTGAACCAAGCCCTGAACACCTCTAGTCGGAATTTTGCTTCACTCTCAGCAGCAGGTCCCTCTTTTTCATGAAGGCTATTTGGAAGACCCAGGAGAGAAAAAAGGTGTTTTTTTAAGGGATAAAACACACCAAACTAAAACTGAAACAGTACAGAGACACTGCTTTATTTTTTCTAATTACTTTGGCTCTTGAAAGTATTGAGTGATCTTCCCGAGGCTCTGGGGAAGCCACTACTATTGGGTTTTATGACACCCGGTAATACCACACTAGACAATAAAATTGCACCTGTAATCCTACATGAGCTTTCTGGAAAGATGATGCTCTGTGTCTGTTCCCAGTAACACATTAGAAAGTCAAGAATCTTCCAATAAGTCTTCAGGGAAAAAAAAAGGGACAAATATTGCCCCCAAACTAAACCACATCGCCAACGACACAAGCATCTGTGTTCACCATCTGTGGTCTGCCGCAACGTCTCCTCAGCCATCCAGCACCGAGCCCTGCCGTAACGCCGTGTGTTTCCCAGGCACCCCCTAAGCCCCCAGCCTCTCCCCCTGCCTCCTCTGCATTATTCTCGAAGGCCTCTTTTGCTCCAAGTGCCGCGTCCTGGAGCGGAGACACGCAGGACAACCTAACAGCAGGTCTCCAAACATCCCAGAAGCTTTCCTCTGCCAGCTGTGATGGAGCATTCTTGCTGACATGGGTGGAACCCCTTGTTTTTTTAAACCACACCTACATCTAGTTCCTTTTTACACCACCACAAACATTGAACTTCGCAATCTGGAGGAGGATTAGCTTCCATTTCTCCTCTTATTTCACTCTCTTCAACTTTCTTTCCGTTTCTCTTTTGCCTTCATCTAGCTTAGCTTTACTTTCCCTCCTCGGTGTGCTCGTACTGTATTTTCACCTTGTGAAAACCAGGCTGCCCTGTCCTGGGACTGCCCTCAGATATCCTACCTTCGAACAGAGGCCATCACGGGCTTTTTGACACGTCTGCAGATCAGCATTTATTCTTTTACAGTGAGCTGAGTAACGAGTATGCTGTCATCGTCACGGGTTTAGCGCCATTCAAGTGTACGTGTCTGCAGTCAGGCACAGGAAGCATCACCCCGAAATCACATCTCAGCACTTCACAGGGGCAGTGAAGCACCTGGCAATAAGGCCAACAGCATTTGCCTGTATTTTTTGAGTTTTTAGGGCAACATAAGGTTGTAGATAGACAAGTAACAATGCTTCTGCAGCACTGATTTCTAGAGAGCATCACTACTGCTTTAATTGCCTCCACAGGATTTCTGTGAGATTTTAGTCTTTGGATCTTTATGAAAAGCCCATGGGCCAATACCAGTAAACCAGTCACTGCTTTAAAAACACCCCACCCTAGCCTGTTTTGCCTAAGTAGCACAAAATTTTGCTAGAGAACGTTGTATCCAGCCCCAAAGCAGCAACACCAACCCTTCTGGACACAGCAGATTTTTATCCAGAAGCCTTGTTTTCATGGACAAGGAAAGAAGTATACATTAGAATTGAAGCTTCTGATCACTTAATAAGTGAACAAGAACTACCTAACACACTTCGGACTGCTTCCTGGAAGAAAAACAGACCTGAAAATCTAAAGTATTTGAGATTTATTTTCTACCTCTGCCTCTTATTTTTCTTCTGGTGAACAGACCGCGATCTGTTTCCGACAAGCTAATTCACAGAGGGAGCTGGAAGTGACCAAGCAGACGTTTGTCACTTGTGCTTTCTTCCGTGCCCGAGGATGGCTGGTGTTTCTGCCAATTCCTTTACGAAAAGCAAAATTTAGAGAGCTCAGATAGAGCAGGGAAGTTTATTTTCCTGGAGGACTGTTCAGCAGCACATGGACAATGACTTTTCATTTTCCTCAGTACATGCTGTGACCTCTGGTTTCTATTTCACGGATTACGTGCATAAGGGACCTCATTTTAGTAAGTGGGACCCGAGCGCAGAATTTGATGGCACAGAAACAGAGTAGGTAGGGTGAGCCAGATTGCCACTGTGTTCAAATCGCTGCCCTCGCAATATGGCTTGCACGGAAGAGACTCGCGGCATTACACTGCCAAGTGGCCAAGAGGCAGGACCCTCGCCATCCCCTCCCTCCGCACCACCTCTCCAGCTAGGCACTGCTGGAAAGGGGAAGAAGTGTCAAATGAAGGATCTCAGTAATTCTTTTCTCCCATTCATGGGCTAAAATGATTTTTCTCAGCTTTCCAAAAACCAGTACATCTCTCCTTGGGTTGCAAACGCACAGAGCAGACTTCAGCCCCCAAAGCAGGAACGTTCAATGTGACGAAAGAAGTGGAATTTTCCTTCAGACCTCACTGTCAAGAAGATCCTAGCCACCTGTCTGTTTTCACTGCATGCTTTTCCCAATTCAAACAGTTAAATTAAAGAGCATACATCTTTTTAAGGCTTTTAATGATTACGGTGTCCCAATTTTCTTCTAGTGTGGTGTCAGCACTTCCCACACCATCAGGTTTTATACAACCAAAATAACTCTGAATATTTCTTTTTTTTTTTTTTTTTTGAAACAGAAGTGGTTTAGAACATGCTGAACCATCTCACAATTTGACCCACAGCTGATTTGTCAAAACCAGACGCTCACCAACGGTGCTCAAGCAGACGGGGGGCTGGCTTTGCGGTCTGCCCACCAGTTTAAGCCCAAACAAGCCCCGCAGGTCTGTAGGGTACCAGGTATTCCAGCTCCGTACCAGGCCCCCATCGCACAGAAGTCAAATCCCAGCTAGCACATGCTTTGTAATCCTTCACTGAAGAAGCCTGGTGGGCAGCCAAGCTCCATTTATTACCCAGAGGACTGCAGCTCTCTGCTGTGACAAGTTATATTTAGGCGGCAATGACTTCCTCTGAAGTCATCCCATCCGCTTTGCGCTTGCCCACCTCTCACAGGTTTTGCCAAGGCCCTCACCAGGTCACAAAACGCCAAAACAGACTTACATCTTCAATGAAATTAGAGGAAAATTACTTTGTTTAAAATATGCACGCTGGGTAGTGAATGGGAAAGAATTGTGACATGCTGTTATGGTATTATTGAAACAAATTTCACGCTGCTTAATTTAAGCCAAGCAACTGATCGGGTCTGGGCTAAGGTCTAGGATGTTGTGTTGTACTGTGTTTTTAATTAGCTTTTTCTTTCCACAAGCTTCCAGACTTAGAGGCTTAGAAACAGCTTTAAACACTAATAAATGAGGCTTACAAACAGTGCATTTTACTTTTTTTGCTTTCTACATCTTCTGCTGGTGTGGTTTTTTTTTTTCCCTAGGGAACCATCTTTCAGCTACTATGGTCTTTTTCTTGCAGCAAGGAACAAATTCCGAAATCACAGGACTGCCGAACTCACAGTAAGCTATTATATACTGCTAGAAATATCTTAGTAAGAAAAAGCCCTAATTTTCTAAGTACTATGCACTCTGTAAATAGCAACTCCTTTCCCCAAAACCTTGCAATCTGAAAACTGTACGTGCTGAGAGCAAAACACAAGTGAAAGGGCATCTGGCTATCACCTACCGAGGCAATATTTAAGCGACACTTTATGGAACTTAATTGCTGTAATCAATCCAGGACTCCAAGGACCTTCTAGGACCTCCGGGTTATTAGAGTCTGTACTCTGCTGCCCACTGGCTGGATGGGACTTCACAGTGACAGGGCTGGAAATTCAGTTTGCCCGATTACAGCGACTGACCTACTGCCGCAGCTCCGGGAGCACGGCTGAGTAGCGACCGAGCACAGGTACCCCAAACAAACCAGGGGGTTTTACCACTACTGCATTAAATGGGGAAAAAAATCCCCACCAATAATATTTTTGAGTATTAGCCTATCTGTTCCACTTTGGCTATTCGTTCACACGTTGAAAGCGCACCAGTGTTTTGTTATTACCACGTACTTTCAGGTGGTTTGTAAGAAGGACCAGCAAAACACGGGACAACCAACCAACCAACCGTTTATTTTCGGGAGATTAGAAGCACGAACAAACAAATATCAAAGATTTTAAAAAAATCCTGGGATGCCCCTGGCTCAATAGTTTCTCCATATATTCACTCTTTGGATAAATGCAAAGGTATTAAGTTATGCTAGGTAGAAATGCAAACCCAGGAAGAGGGAAAAGCCAAAACCTTAGGTTACCTATCAACTCCAGACACCACAAACATTCCTTTTGGTACATAGCATGGTCTGAATATATTTTCCCAAATTCTTATGACTACCATAAGCTTATGACAAACTATTCCAATTTTACATGGTACAATAGCATGACAGTTATTTCAGAGAGTTAAAAATTAAAGACAAAATCCTTCTTTTTTTTTTTTTACTAACTGCCTCCAGTATTATCTCAAAATGGATTCTTAATTAAATGACTTAGGAGAAACAATAGTTTAATATTCCTTCTTACTAGCATGCACTAAGCGTTCCAACCAAGAAAAAATCCTTTAGGAATCACAATCATAGCCACAACCTCCTTCACTTGGCAAAAAGAGTAACTGAGAAAGACACTGCAGATCTCATTCTGTGCAGAAAGCTCCTTCTCTGTCAAAATTCTCACATGCATCAGCAACACACCTCTACAGAAGCAGCAAACAGGACAACTTTAAGCACCTGGATATTGCTGTTTGCTGAAAGAAGAAGGAAAAAAAAAGCCTCGTTGGGTGTGGAATCTGTCAAAAGGCTGACAAGATTTAAAACACTTATTTTGGTCTAAAGCTTTTGCCATTATTCTGGGACATTCTAGAAGAGGTGCATCTGTTCAAAAAAACACCACTGCTGTCAAGGGTTCTGCTAGTGCCCTACAAATCTGCACTGAAACGCAACCAAGCAGGCTCGGAATGGGAACGATGCTAGAGTGAAGTCAAAGCCTGGTTGAGAAAAAAGAAGTGCTCAAAGATCAGCAACCCGAATACGAAAATCACAAGGAAGGAACTAAAGTCCAGAAGATGGTTGCTTCCTCACAACTGCCTTTGCGTTGCTATTACTCCGAGTCAGTTCCCACTGGGTAGGTAAGCGCCTCACTGAAATCAGATGCAAAACCATTGCTTGCACTTCCAAAGAAAGAGCAGGACGAGGAGAAGGATGTAAACCAAAAGCCAGTCAGCTGAACTTCAGGAACTTCCCAAGTTCCCTTTCTGCCCTGGGCTAAACGAAGGGAAATCCCCAGGGCTCGATTCTCGGGTAGAGCAACTGCTCATTCTGCACAGACAAGCCCTCAACTTCACTGCAGCTGTTATAATAAAATATTTCAATGTCATAATAACATGATGTTCATCTAAACATACACATAAACAATACCTGTATTTACCTCCTATAACAGAAGGGATTTGGGGGTGGACATGGTACTTATATAAGCTACATGTGAACGTAACACATTCATGGCACGCCTTGCAGGAGACCGATCACCAAGAGATCTCCATGCTCCAGCATAATTCACTGCAAGTCCAAGTGCCCTGTGCTGCTGGCAGGAAGCAAAGGCTTGTATTAAACTCACATTTTCTTCAGCGCATTTTAGCATTAACTAAATGTTTCGTATTCATTCTTTCTGTGCATTTGCAGAGAGTTTTCCACACCAGGAGCTCTCCCCCTGGAAGCTACAGGGTTGAACACTCCTCTGGGATCAGGCCTGTGCTTAGCCGCAGTGGCTGCTGTGAACATCCTACTTCCGCAGCACAAAACCTGCAGATTTCAGTTACTGAAGAGCTCTCCCCGAGTCCGTTTTGTAAATCCCCTCGCGTGCCATCAGCTCCACGCCGAGTGTTGTCAAACCAGCGCTCCCTCCTGCGCCCAGCATCCCCTCCCCGGCTCGGCAGCAGGTGGGAAGGCTGCAGAGACAGCAAGCAGAGTGGAGGAGCAGCGCAGGGGATGGAGGAGGCCTCACGCCGCGCTCCAGCAGCCTCTTCCAACCCACCGCACTGACGAACCCCCCGGGAGCACGGCCAGTCCTCCCTGCCGAAGAGGCAAGCCAGCACGGCACCAGCTTTGGAGAAAGAGGCTGCCGGTGGCAACCGGGCTGGCAGAGGCCGCGCGTGCCTCCGTTCTCCCTCGGCCTGACGGAAGCACGAGCAGAAAGCACAGCCAAGGCCTTCCGAGACACGGCCATGGAGCTGGCAGCGCGCCTGCTCCGTCCCCAGCGCGGGCACCCCAGCCAGCGCAGGCACGGCTTTCGTGTGTGCATGGAGGAGCCGAGCACGTCCAAGGCGAGTACCCACACCCACCTTCAGTCCCACTAAGGATTTACACCACCCTTCTGCTCAGAGCAACCTCCTAAAGGAGGATTTTTACCAGCAACGCACAGCAGAGTGAAAAGTACAAAATCGTGGAGTCTCCCCTCTCTGCCTTCCCCTTGCAGGCTGCTTCATGCAGCTCCTCTCCAGAAACAGGCCCTGGAAGTCACAGAATCACAGAATAGTAGGGGTTGGAAGGGACCTCTGTGGGTCACCCAGTCCAACCCCCCCGCCGAAGCAGGGTCACCTACAGCAGGCTGCACAGCACCGCGCCCAGGCAGGTCTTGAATATCTCCAGAGAAGGAGACTCCACAGCCTCCCTGGGCAGCCTGTTCCAGTGCTCCGTCACCCTCAGAGGGAAGAAGTTCTTCCTCATGTTCAGACGGAACTTCCTGTGCCTCAGTTTGTGCCCATTGCCCCTTGTCCTGTCACTGGGCACCACTGAAAAGAGCTTGGCCCCATCCTCCTGATACCCACCCTTCAGATATTTGTAGGCATTTATAAGGTCCCCTCTCAGCCTTCTCTTCTTCAGGCTGAACAAGCCCAGTTCCCTCAACCTCTCCTCGTAGTGGAGATGCTCCAGTCCCCTCACCATCCTTGTAGCCCTCCGCTGGACTCTCTCCAGTAGCTCTTCATCCTTCTTGAACTGGGGAGCCCAGAACTGGACACAGTACTCCAGATGAGGCCTCACCAGGGCAGTGTAGAGGGGAAGGAGAACCTCCCTTGTCCTGCTGGCCACACTCTTCTTGATGCACCCCAGGATCCCATTGGCTTTCTTGGCAGCCAGGGCACACTGCTGGCTCATGGTCACCCTGTCGTCCACCAGGACACCCAGGTCCCTCTCCGCAGAGCTGCTCTCCAGCAGGTCCACCCCAAGCCTGTACTGGTGCATGAGGTTGTTCCTCCCCAGGTGCAGGACCCTGCACTTGCCCTTGTTGAACCTCATCAGGTTCCTCTCTGCCCAGCTCTCCAGCCTATCCAGGTCACGCTGAATGGCAGCACAGCCTGCTGGTGTGTCCACCACACCTCCCAGTTTGGTGTCGTCAGCAAACTTGCTGAGGGTACATTCTAACTCTTCATCCAGGTCGTTGATGAAGAAGTTAAACAAGACTGGGCCCAGTACTGACCCCTGAGGGACACCACTTGTCACCAGCCTCCAACTAGACTCAGCGCCGCTGATGACAACCCTCTGAGTTCTGCCATTCAGCCAGTTCTCTATCCACTTCACCGACCACTCATCCAGCCCACACTTCCTCAGCTTCCCCAGGAGGATATCATGGGAGACTGTGTCGAAAGCCTTGCTGAAGTCCTGGGCTGCTACTAAGTTCCTACTCCACCGTACATCTTCTCAGGGTTTACTGTGGGCAGGGAACTGCAGAGCGAGCACGCTGTCATCACAGGCACCGCCAGGATTCAAGCTGTTTCGTGCTGACAGCTGTATCTGCATCGCTCTCGAGTTGCAGTCCTGCATCCCAACGCAGCCCCTCCTGTACCTCTCCACACTGCAGCTCTTCTGTCAGTCTCCAGCTTGGAGAAGAGCTGTGCAAGCCACACTGCTGAGACACGAATAAATTACCAAATTAGCCAGAGGCAGCAAATAAGTGAGAGGGAAGAAGAGTGCTGAGCCTGAGGGAGAAGCAACTCCTCTTCCTCCCCCCGCCTCAGCATCCTCAAGCAGCGACCTGTGGGGTGCTGCCCGTCCAGCTCCCTCCGATCTGACGGGAGGAATGGTGACAGCAGCTGCTGAAAGAGAGAAAAGCGGAGCAAAGCATCTGGCTTGCTCCTCCTGGCAGGCGCAGCTCCTCTCCGGCAGAACCCCTCGCAGCCAGGCTCTGTGTCGGCAGCACCGCTGCAATACAGAGCAGAGACAGCGAGGGACCTGCTCTAGGAGAATGGAGCAAAATAAAATGAACGCAAAAAAACCTCAGACACCCCTAGGATCTCCAGAGACTGCAGCGTTACCCAGCCAGGCAGGCAGCTACCTGGGCAACCTCTCTGCTGATTTCCTTCCTGAAAAGGTTTGGTGGGGAAAGCTGGTGAATCTTCCAGCTGCTGGGAAGGAGCTTTTTTTGTAACTAATGCAGCAACTGCTGTTGGGTTAAGAGGCAATACAACCAAAGGGAGGAATTGTTTAATGACTGGAAGAAATGAGCAGGAATCAGGACTTTGAGGCTGCACTTCCCTGAAATACATTCATCTAGCTCCACTGAAACCCAGGCTCTCGCTTCAGTTTTATACCTCAAGTTCAGTTCTGACCTCAAAAATTTAAGATTAATGGGCACATGTAACTTCTATTTAGTCCAGACAGGTTTGAAAACATTCAGCAAAACCAGCCTGAAAAGCAGGCTGTATTGACTTCAGACACACCTCTCCACAGATCACATTTCAGCAAAACAACACTGCAGTGTTTTTATTTATTTACATGGTTGTTGTTGTTACTGTGAGGCTACAGACCAGGATTTCTTTATCTGTAAGAGATCAGACCATCTAGAAGGAAGGCAGCCCAGCTTTATTAATACGTTTTTCTTGGGGAATGTAAAATATTAGGTTCTGATGTCAAACAGATCTCACCTCTCTCTTATAAATTCATTTCTTGCTTATAAAGGAAAACACGTATCTGAGCAAAGTTACATTCCTTTGAATGTATTTTCCCACTCAGCAGATACCACTTGCATGCAGAGAACCAGAATCAGAAATCTTGCAAGCAGAAGCCTCCTCCTGCAGTCCACAACAAGCGAATGGAGGTATGATGGCTTTGTGTGTTATACCCAGGCACCTTAGAAACAGATTTTAGTACTGAGCTTATTACATATTAAAATGACTGCCACAATCGTCCCTTAGATATCAGGACTATAACTCTAAACTAGGTCAACACTAGGGATGCACCTGGCCTGACGTAGTCAAAGACCCAAGACGTGGTGGTCTTAAAACACACAAAACCAACGGCCAAGCATCAACAGGAGTATTTTGAACCTGGGGCTGTATACACAAGGAAATGCTTCATGTAATCATCTCTTCCTGGACCACCCTCAACTAGTAATAACACAGTCGTTAAAGCCCTCATCCTGCAGGTGGTTTTTTCAGTAGTATGCATTTTAATTTTTCTTCTGTTGTCCAGTCACTGGGAGGCATAACGCCACATTCATGAAGCACAGTGCTTTACACACGAAACACACTGACATACATGGAACTCCAAAGCTGTCAAGCGAGCGCTTCTCCCACGCTGGTGCAGTTTTATACAGCCAGCCACAACATCCCTTTCTCAAAAATCAGTATCGGAAACGGAGAGGCTCAGAAAGAGCAAGAAGAATAACCAAACACATCAAGGACGTGTCTGGACAGAGAGAGACCAAAGTGACAGGGAAACAGCTTTCTCGAGGGCTGGGAGGGCCCCCACGGTCCAAAAACCTGCGTACAGATTCCTGCACAATGTGAGCCTGCACAGGAACCACAGGAGCTAGGAGGGCAGCATGGGACACCTCTCCCCAAAATGAGATGGAAAGGTTCTACAGTGAAGCGGAAAGGTGCAAATTTGATTCCAAGCCAAGAAAAAGGAAACATTCATATGTGACCTATTCAGGATGAAGTATGGAGCGAAAAATTTAACAAGGTTCTTCAATATTATAACAGATAAAACATCTTCAGCATAGTTACAACTAGTGGCCGCATCAGCACGAGAAACAACATTCAACGGCAAGTTTCAAAGCCTAAGTCAGCTTCTTAATTCAGTTCAGCAGAACAGCTTCTATGTATCCACCACCACTCTACAAATTTTAAATGTATAACAGGAAATATTACAGTCTGTGACTCTCTTCCTCTCTTACACTCCCACTCATACTGTGTGTTTACATACAGTAGACCTAATCTATTAAAGGGAATGATTACTTAATGCATTCCTGAAATGAATCCACTCTAGGGTGTAACATAATAGCTACTCAACAATGTACTAAATACACTTCCTACCACTCTGCTCCTTAGGATGGTAAGTAAAAAATAACAGACAACTGAAATCAGCCTGTAAAAACGTAGGGAGGAAAACAGAATTCATTTATCTGTTTTTCCATCTGTCAATATCCTGTTCATTTTCTAATACGAGATCGATAAAAAGTGCAAAGTTTCAATAGTCCTGTTTTATGCTGTGCAAAAACATCTCGAGAACATTTTAACTAGAATAAGCACTGCACTGGGGATAAAGCTACTTCTCGTATCTTTTCAGACACTTTGAAAACAAATATACTTTAAGATTATTTTGCCCACTTTTCTTTTAACAGACACTCCAGTAAGTACCCTTTATTACAACTGCGTATCGGTAAGGTAATTTTGCTTAAGGAACAAGAGCTCCCGTGAGGCGAGAGACTGCTCGCCGGTAGGTACACACGTAAAATGCCATCGGGCACCTCTGCCAAGCAGCACTCTTGCAGGGTCACGTCACTTCCCTTGTCTCCTCACGCTCTGTTACGAGGTGGTGATAGGAACTTTGCAAGAAAAAAAAAAATCTAAGATGAACTAAGGTGGTCAGGACATCCGGAGGGTAAAGAGACAACCACACACCAGGCTTTGGCTCGTTTACTCTCTTTCCTGACCAACAGCAGCTAGGGCTGGCCACTTGCTTGCTTCTGGCTAGGTCTTTAATTGGCCCGGAAAGTAGTCCTGGCTGGCCGGGAGGCCTGAGAGACCTGTTAGGAACACATCACGTCCCACCTCCAGGTCTTGGTGGTCTTTGGAAACCCTGAACTACCGTACAGTCATACAGCGACGGCATGAGTGCCATTCAGCGGCATGAAGAAGTGATCCTCACTAGTAAGGGAACTTGCGTTTCCTCCAGAGCCGGCTCATTCTGGTATTCACCCATGGAAACAGTGATGGAGATGCCTTTTTCCCAGGGCATGAAAAACTTTTTCTGCGTGTGTGAAGAGCAGTTCTCACAGGCTGAATGGGAATACCACAGCAGAGGGTCAGACCCTCCACGCGTGGGTCCCAGCACCAGACTCGACAGAGCAGCTGACACCTCAGGCGGGTAAGGGGAGGCCGTGCACAGCCGCAGATGCAGCTCGCTGCCCACCAGCAGGGAGAGCGTCCACCAGGAGGTAGCTGGGAGCAGGGCAACCTCTTCCAGGTGCAGCACCAGCCTTCCAGCACGCTTGGTGATGCAGATCCTGCTGACGCCCGTAGCTTAGTTGCATTCCCACACTCGCCAAACCTTTCATGAATCTAGCTTGAGTCAACAGCCAGGACTGCTTTGGTGGAAGCCTGCTGAATCACGGGTACTTGGTGTCACTTGGTGACATATTTCTGCGGTATCTGTCATTCCCGGAGTGCGGCGGGTTTATTCTTGAGCTTTCATCACGCTGCTCAGGACAGAGCCCTCGGTGCCAGGAGCTGGTGCTAGGTCTCACACAGAAGCAGCCTTTGCTGACAAGGGCAGGGCTAGCTGCCACTGGATTTTTTTCCTTGGTGAGGTTTTGTCTGCATTGGTCATAACTGAAACTTCTTGCTCAGGAATGACTCTGGGGCTTGTTTGTCAGAACCTGATCAGATCACCACTGATTGTTCCGGAAAATTAGATTTTATCATGGTATCTCATCACCTATATAGCTTAGCAGAGCTCAACTGATGATTTGTCAGAATATATCATTTTCCCCTGCAAAACAGAGGCACATTCTTGAGGGGATGCACCAATCACAGAAGGAACATGGCTTAAAAATATTGTCAAGAAATCCTGCATGGAAAAGAGAAGTTTGAAAAGCAGCAGAATAGGGAAGTAACCATTAGAAACACGACTTTATTCACAGGGTTCTTCTAGTCAGAGATTCAAGGCTGAAAACTTCTGAAAAAGTTTAATTTGACGTAATAGGCCAGAGGTTTTCAGGCTGTGCCCAGCTCCACAAGCAGGAAGGAGGAAAGGGAGGACGCCTCGGCCACCGCACCCTATAGCTCGTCCCAGGGGGGCGAGAGGTGCAAAGGGCTCGGTTATGCCCATAATGGACACAGTTATTAAAAAAACAAAACAATCCTCCAGCCTCAGACACAACAAGAACACCTAGCACAGTATCTACAGCAACCTATTTTCAAAGAAAACGTGGCATTTCTGACAATGTAATCCCTAACTGTGATGCCACTGTACCAAGGACAGTCCATGGGAGGAAGCAGCAAGCGCACGTGAGCGGAGCAGCGAGAACAGTCGATTTGCAGGGAAATGTCCCAGCACGGAAAAAAAACCAAGAGAGCACTCAGAGAGAAAATGCATTTGGTATAAGCAGAATTCTCTCAAAATAGAAAGGCTTGTGAAGTTTTATATGAAGTGTCAGCAGCTCGTTCGAACACACGTTTCACCACTTCAGTACTCAGCAAGATGACAGCGAGTATTTTTTCCTGATGCTTTCTTCCATGTTGCTGTAATTAATCAAATCGCGTCCAGGCTGCATTCCCCTTGCTGGTGAAACAGCAAAACCAAATAGCTCCGTCTCTGTAACTTAGTCAGCCTTTGTACTACTGACTTTTTAGGAACAAAAACTCAAAACAGAAGAGGAGCCCTCTGCTCTGCTCCTCCCCCAGGGTTTTCTTGCCTTTCTATGCCCTTGTGAACACCAAGATCCTCGGAGCCCTGAGGAGCAGAGCCGACACTGCAGCCCACCACTGCTCCTTCTGAGCCCTTTCCTCAAAACACTTCAAACCCTTTCTGACCAGGCTAGCTTTAGAGAGCAGCAGAAGATGCAGATTTGCATCCCGCACAGTGCATGCACAAAATCAGGCACCGCTGGCTGCCTCCAGCTCTCTGTGCCAGGTCGAAAAGCTTGGCTGACTCTGGACACGTGGGTGACCCTCCAAAACCAAGTTTTCCTGATCAGCACCACGGTGTAAACATAGACAGGCGGGCACAAGACAGAGTCATCAGAACTTGCAGTTGGACAGAACCCCCCTCTTCTGCCTTGCTTTCTGCTCCAAAAGTCCCCCTTCGATTTCCACAGAGTAACAGAATGGCTGAGGTTGGAAGGGACCTCCTGAGCCCAACCCCCCCTATATACGTATGTATGTATATACCCATATGTATGTGTATATATAGACACAAACCCAGCATCTGCTCAGAGTGAGTATGTTAGGAACGGAGCCAAGTTAAGGAAAGACAGAACCTCAGAGGAAGGGAAGGCAACGAGAGATGCAGGAGCGAGGAAGAGGAGGCCCCAAAGTTGTTCAGCACATGCTGAACTACGCTGCCCACATGCGCAAGGAGAAAATCTCGCCTAACCAGACCAGCCAGCCACATCTCCCCTCATTTTTCAAAAGCTGCTCTCTCGTGTCTTTTTCCAGAGGAGAAATCCCTTCTGATGCCCAGTCACACAGAGAAAGATGGGCGCAAACCAGTGCTCCAGCACATGAGCCAGTAAGCTTTACTGGGGCAAGGGAGCTCCAGTCCAATCTTTCTTTTCTCCGGTCTATGAAACAAACAACGACAAGTTCCCTCTAAGCCACACTCCCGAACAGCTTCATACACAGATGACGTTACGTTAGGAGTGACTGGCAGGCAGCTAAATTCGTTTGGCATGCACAGGTCCATGACCTGGAAGACGTCATGAGTGAAGAGAACCAAGATGCCCGCCAGCGATGGAACCTCTCCCTCTGAAGGAGGAAAACTACCTGGACAAAGACCAAGACCGTGCCTATTTCACAGGCTGTTAACCTCCTCACCGTGCTCCACGCAGAAGCACAAACACATTGCACCTGAATGCAAGTACGTGTGGAAGACACAGAAAGAAGCAAAGGACACGACAAAATAAGACACTCCAGAAGTGAAAACAATTCACTGTTGGCATGAAAATCAGCAAGAAAGCACTGTAGAAAAATACAAACCAGGATCCCACAAAAGTTTGCAAGTAAATCTTGACACCACCTGCAATCCCTACAGAACTCAGCATTCAGCCAGCTAAATGACATTTTGAAATTAATTACTGGGTTCCAAATGACCGTGAACAGATGTCAGGCTTGTCCTGCCTGTGAAGTCATCTGCATTTGTGTAAGTTGCTGATTTTTAAAACCAGGCTCTACTATCTCTGTAAACACACACTCAATGGAAAAACATCTAACAGCTCAGTATCTCACAAGCAGAACATGTTTTAGGGAGATAGGGAAGCAAGCCATGACATCAACAAATCCCAGGTTAAGCTTCTCCCCTTGTTATTTGTTAGCCCTATGATGTGTTCCTTCAGCACCACGAGCCACATTCCGCCCTCAGATGCCCTTGAGCCCAGGGAGAGCCACCGACGCTTCTGAGCAGCGGCATTTTCTTAAGCACTGGGAAATTTTTGAAGCAATTTGCAATCCAGGATCAGCACATTTGTGGGAAGCCCTTGTTATTTCCCCTGCACTCCCCGGCCGTTCAAGAGTTGACCAGAAGGAGTCCAAAAGCATGAGTAAAGCCATAGTTTATTACACACCTTAGTCCTTCATATGAACAAGCAATATTACTAAACACACACTATTCCAATCAGGTGAGCTGTTATTTGTAGTTGAAAGTGAAACACATACACTGTTAGCTACTCCTCATTATGTTTTTTTGTTTAGGTGACTTGAAGCTTTTTTTTTTTTTGCATTTTAATGTATTTTTTTCTGAAAAAAATACCCCTATGGAAACAGCAGGCAGTAATTTATAAAAATTATTTATGATTCTTACTGGAAGTTTTCTTTGACTACCATACTATCAAATCACAACATTACATTTAACAAACACAAGAACTGAGTCAGATAGAAAACCTTTTTCACGTGGGCCCAGACGATCAGACACGGTGAGAATAGCTGATGTTGTAGTAGTACTAGGACTCTGGAAATTTTAGTAGGAGAAATCTAAGCAAAAGCATCCAAGCAAACCCCAAACCAGAAAACAAGCTAACTTTCCAACCCCTGTCAGACAGCCCTTTATACAAAAGAAAAATGTTAGGCAGATGATGATTCATTAGTCAAGGCAATCTATTAAGAACTAATGGAAATGAAAACAGATTTGAAACTGTCAGAAACACACAAACACTTTGCCTGTGTAAAAGCCAAATCTCAATGAGAATTCAGAAGACTTAATGGGCAGGGGATAATCTCTTTTTATCTGAAATTATGGAATATGTTCCCAGTCAAGACAGACGTTAGCACACACTTGAAACTAAAAATCCTACATAAACAAACAGCAAGCAGATAACGGGTAGCAGCTAGGCAAACAACCCTGGAATGACTAGGTCCTGACGTTACTCATCTTTCTTGGATTAAACATTAGAAAACTTCGCTAATTCAAATGGAGAAACAAAGAACAGCTATGCCTGAAGAGAAGCCGAGTGTCATCAACATGCGAAGGGCACCGCTCTCTCAGTTCACACACACATCCCAAGTCTCTCTGAGGAACAACAGAAAGGAAATCCAGTTGCCTTCTACCGATGATCGGGCCCACAACTGAGGGTCGTACAAGACCACCCGCCTGCTGTTTTGTAAAAGTAAACCTCCCAACGTAGGATGACTACAGCAGTCTTCATCTCACTTCCCCTTGTGTCACCAGCCACGAGGAAAGCTCATCATCTCACAGACGGTCTGTACGGCTAAGTACTCACCACATTCCCTGCACAGTCTCACCCTATAATTAAGTTTACCTACAAACCAAGCAAAGATTTTGCAAGTTTGAAAACTCCTCTGTGTGCTGTAGAGAAGGTGGGTATCACCAGGCTTTCCACCACCAGAGAATCCTGCTGGCAAGCACGCTGGAAAAAAGAAAAATGCATTGACTCTCTCTCTGGCAGCCTTCAACCCTGCCTGCAAGATCCACCAAGCCATATAAAATGACAATCAGATCTCAACTACTAACTTCAGGGACCTGTGGAAACGACGCACCCAATAACCACTGAAACCCTTGGAAGCCCACTGAAAGTCCCAGGTTTTATTTGACAGCTGTATGAAGCCTTCTGCTTGGTCTCAGCTGCCCGTTGTACAAATATGTTCTACAAAATGAATCGGGTATTACGAGCTCACGACAGTAACAGGCTCTGGGATAGCAGAAAGAGATGACAAACTGTGCAGGCACAGAGAACGAATTTCAGAGGAGAGCGCCAGTGAATGCCTATGACTGCAGCCCCAGTGTAGGTGCTCTGCGGGCATCAGCCCTTCCCAGGACAGCCCGCCCGGCACCTCTCCTTTGAGAGGGGTAAGAAACCAGAATACACCAGCTGCCACTTTAAATATATCTGCTGTGTAAACAGGGGACTGATGTTTTGGGCTGCAGCTTCCGCAGGGATCTGCACTTACCTCAAGCACTACTGCAGAAGACTTCACAGGCAAACGGAATGCAAAGCGTAAGTCTTTAAAATTAAACTCACTGGAAGAGTTTTGTAGTATAATTACCAGAGGCAGGATGAAAAACACTTCTAAATACACATTTTGTTTATTTCTTCTTCTCAACCTACGACAATTGAGAAGATGTAGAGAGCAAACAAGGACCATGTTTCCTTCTCCTTCTGAGATCAGAAAGGTAGCATACAAAAATCTCGTCAATATTTGAACATGAACTGCCCTACCAAGGTTTGTGTTTCTATAAGCATGGTTTTCTACTTGAGCAGCATCCAGAGATGATCTTCTCTCAGCTGGCATGAGAAAAAGTGTACACTAGCAACAGACGGAACAACTGGTGTGAGGAGTAATGTCATGGACTGGAGAAAGGCACTGGAGTACACTGTTCTCAAAACACTGACGGTTTGCATGGTGAATAAAACGTGTTTACCTACTATTCCCATCACGTATTTCCTAAAAATTTTCAGCAATGCTCTCTCAAGAATTCTATGCAATAACCTACAGATCAGCCTGGTTTTTACAAAAGTTTGCTGTGACATCTGTGTGCAGAGGAACGAATGCCCGGTGCTGCTGCCCCGCATCGCAGCAGTCTCCTTTCTGGCTGCTGCAGCACACACATGGTGTTACCAAGTTGTAGCAATGCCACGATCTGTACCACTGCTTAACAGTGCACTGGGAATGGCTCCAAGCAGAGCTCTCTACCCTAATGTATGGCCTACAGCCATTAACACTGCGGATGACATGCACACCTATCACCCCACATACTGCCAGTACCATAATGCTATATGCTGTAACGATATGCTACATATATCGCACTGCTAGCCACAACTTCCCAACTCCCTGCTACAGTCCTGATGTGCCAGGGCTGCAGAAACTGCTACAGAGTCTAGGCAGCCTTCTGCACATGCAGTCCTTCTCACAGCCCTTCTTATGGAAAAATCTGAACACTAGCTACCAGGGTCAGTCTCACCGGTGTTTAGCTCCTATAAACACCAAAAGACTTTTGAAATCTAAAATGCTTTTGTGTATCTAGGCACGAATCGCACTGAAAGTGTTTAATTCTTGGTGACAGAGTTGGAACTTGCACAGTACCTTCGATCGAAGCACATCACCCTGGCTTACAAAGCAGTACAGAAAAGGTCCTGCTTCTCTGGCGTATTGAGAGCCAGCTCCAGCACCGGCAGCAGGAGGCCGGCTGTGGATGGAGGGATGAGAGGAGCCCGAGGGAAACCAGAGCAGGGTTACATCCAGGCCAAACAGCTATGAGAAGGCAAGAAAAGAAGGTGCATATATGGCTCAGGGGAAGGAGACTACGCCAGAGACAAAGCAAGTAGGTAGCAGCAGTGAAGAAAGAGACCGACTACAACAGAGCTGTTACAAGGCAAGCAAAGACCACCTTTCCTCCTCCTCCTCCAGAGACCAGAGAGGTACCACACAGAAATCCAATCGATACATAATTATGAACTTCTCCACCAAAAAGACAGGCAGAAGATGAAGGCATAAATTAAACGCCACCTTAAGTGACTTGAACACAAGGAGGAAGACGATGACCTGAATGGGAAACGCTGGCACCACAAAGCAGAAAGGCACGCGGAGCGAGTGCTGCGGGCTGTCACCAGCTCCGGCTGAGCGGTGACGCTGTGCAGCACCCTCCCCTCCACGCAGGCACCACCGCGGCCGTGCAACAGGGCCTTCTCGCCCAAGCCAGCCACCCAGCCTCGCTAATCCCTCGGCCACCCTGCGCTCTCCCCCTGCTCTTTCGCCTCACGCAGAACCAAGCTGAACTTCCACGCGCCGTCCGAAGGCAGCCATTTCCACCAGCCCTGACAGCTGACTCAAGTACACAAGATAAAGCCTCTCACGCGCTGACAGGCGTTAAACTTACACCTCGCGAGAAGTGAGGAAAAGCCGTTTCACATGGTCAGGTGCTGCTCTGGAACGAGTGCTTTGGAGGTAGAAATATAAACAAACAATCCAAAAGGGACCGGTCTGACGGTTTCGCAGGTGCAGAAAGGGTGACACGTACTCGCAGCAGGTGTCATTCCCCATCGTTTGCTGGGGCTGGGAAGGACTCTGCGTTAGAGGGTACTCACTGCTAACTCCTGGAGAGAATTTTTCAGTGAAATGCTGTTTTAACGGAAAATGTGATTTTACAGAAAATGCAGTTTCTTATGGGAAGGTTTCATTACAGTTTGTTTCTGAAAAAGATGGAGTCTTCACTGAAACCAAAGAGCACTGGGAAATGACCGACCTGTCAAGCAGCGTTCGGATCTTTCCCAGCCATAAGCAGACACACACCTACTAGCTCACAACTGTGAAGGTAAACTGGTACTATTTTCTTACCCATTCAATCTTATTGTCTTAAGCCCCCTGTGCTAACTGGTTTTTATGTTCCATTCTCTTGTTATCAAAAATGTAAGACATACTTCCCCACAGGGCAAACAAGCTTTCATTCCCAAAAGGATGACCCCATTCACAACTACCCAAAGAGCTGAAAAAGCCTCCCAGAAATCCCAAAATCACAGGGCAGGGCAACAAACAAGGCAAAAATCTTCATTGGGAAGATTTTTCTCTCTGTGGTCATATGCACCTTCCACCATGTGAAAGCCTGCACTTTCTGTGTTCATTACAAGGGCACTCCTGCCTGCCAAAGTTGTTTGCTTTCCTATCTCTGCACCTCTTTTTTTCAATGTGGCAACTACTTATTGTCTACAATTACTGGTGGTTTTTTTCAGCTGCAACAGTGTAATTTTCCTCCTCCGAAAAGCCTCACACTAGCAAGTGCATCATCTACTTCACATTAATCATCACAGCTGGTAATGGATTGTAATACCCATGCACATGCTCAACTCCTTTCTTTATATATACATAAATAAAAGTACATATTTTTGCATATATTTTATATATGTGCACACATGCAAACACTATAATAGCAGCTTCAATTACAAAAATCACCTACATATCTGTTCACTGTTAAAAAAGGTCATGTTTGTTACTGGTTTTAACAGGAAAATTTCCCCTGCACACTTTCCTAGAGTGTTCTCGGATCAGTTAATCTGTGTATTATCTACCAAAAGAGACTAGGTATAAATTCAGCACACACCTCAGCTTCCCTATCTTTAAATGCTGTGATTTTATACTACCTTTCCAAGAGTGAGCACATTTACTCTGTGGATGTGCCATACACTGATTGTTCACCTTTTCCTCCAACGCAAATTAAAATTTGATACTTACACACAGGACTTGTAATGGGCACAGTTTTATTACCAGAAAAAAACTCACCGTGGATATTTGAACTCACTGCACCATTCAGCTGATTTTGAACTATAACACCACTAGGTTAGCTCGAAGTGGTTCAGAGGCACTCAGCAACACGCATCTGTCTCAGCCCAGTGAAGATCGACAAAGGCTAACCCTCCATCACAACTGCTGCCCTTCTCTCTGCTGTCATGGCTGAGGAACAGATCCACCGTGACAAAACCCAGCCTGCTAGCTGGGACAAACGTAGCAGGGACAAACCCCAGGAAAGGAGGGGGAGCAGATGTTCGGTTTGGCCCTACCGTTGGAGCTAGGCACAGTTTTAGCTCCTGCTGCATCTGCCTAAAGCACGCCCAGCAGCCACACCGGCCAGGCCCACTCCAGAGCGGCTGCCTTGCAAGCCAGTATCACAGAATGGTCGGGGTTGGAAGGGACCTCTGTGGGTCACCCAGCCCAACCCCCCTGCCGAAGCAGGGTCACCCAGGCTGCACAGCACCGCGTCCAGGCAGGGCTGGAATATCTCCAGAGAAGGAGACTCCACAGCCTTCTGCGTCAACACTGCTAGTCCAGCAGGGTGAAACAGCTTTCTGCTACTTTGGACACGTACCGGGATTTCCTTCAGAGAAAACGCAGAGTGAACACGGTCCACATGCAAAATAACGAGAACTGGGGTAAAAAAATACAGTGATTTGTTAGCTCCTATTTCTTGCCATTAGTCCATTAGTAAAGAAAACTGCTGTATGGATTTTGTAAGGGCAAATGCCTACTTTAAGACGATGTTAGTGTACTAGAATGACTCATCTTCATATGGTTTATGCTAGAAGCATTGCAAGTAGCACAAGTCCTCGATCGCATCTCCATGTGCTTCAGGGAATGGAAGAGCACACCGAGTATACAAGCTCGCAGATCCTTCAGTTCACTAGCTGCACAACACCTGGGCCAAGCCTTCCAGGTCCTAAAACCCAGAACAATACAGAGGGCCTTTTCTTTGATCTTTGCACGCTCACAGTTATTTTCTCTTAACCGCAGGGAATCAGTATCCTAGCTTTGATTTGTTTTTCACTGTATTAATTCTATTACGTTGGCTCTCTTTGGCTTGAAAGCAATACTCATATGACCCATCACGCTACCTGTTTGCCAGAATATTGTCTCAGCAGGCATTCTCAATTCATGAGTCAGAATCCAAAATAATAATAAGGTATAATATTTTAAGCAAGCTGTTCAGGAGCATAAAGCAAACAAACACTTGGGGAATTTTATCTGCTTTGTGTCTGAGCCTTTGGGGTCTACAGCCTTCAGCTTTTCCATACGACTATGACATGTAGATTGTTTTTAGGGTTTGGTGATTCGGTTTGGGTTTTTTTTTTTTGTTAATGAAAGCTGAGATTCTTACATATTCCCACCGTTCTAGAAGTTATGTCTATCAAAAACATTATTCTACTGAAAGACTGTCAAATTACAAAAGTTGTGACAAGCATTATCATGAACTAGGTAAGAGAGTATTAAGGAACCTGGAAATGACTTCTTCAACCCAATCTTTCAAAGTGGACAGCTAAAGACCTAGTTCCTCTCTTCCGTTACCAACTGTTCTTACAGTACAAATCCTAACACAGATGTCTGTGTAACAGGTCCTCTGCTGCCATTACAACTGCTGAAACTGCCTTTCCCAAACAATGTTCCTGGAAAAAAGCAGTGGGGCTTCACTGAAATACGCGGAGTGAAGCATCTCAGAAGCACCACTGAGTGCCCCTAGACATTCACCTGCATTCCCCAGTGAACTTTAAAATCTGGCTTTTACGGATAAAACGTTTCTTCTACAGCAACTACTATCCACCCAGCTAGCTTTCTTAGCCATGCTACTACACTTCTAAGTTGTCTTCATAAGACCGTATTTATACTTTGCTGAAAGTCATTACACCAGCACCAGACAGATTCAGGATTGCGAACAGTTCCCCAGAATTCACGCTTTGCTGTACAAATGCCCGGTTTACAGAAACACCCAGCTGGATCCTAAAACACATCCCTGAAGAAACCAACACACTCATATGCACTTGGCATGGCAGCAGTAAGAGAAAACACAAATTAACACACGCATACTAAAAAGGCAGGAATTTCTGAATTGACCCAGAGAAGCCTAGTTTTGAAAGAAATCAAAAACACACAGCTTCGAAGGATTCAAACACACGGGGTTTCCCCTCAGCATGGTGTACTGCGTTATTTAATCTCAACTCTGCACAGCCCTGGTTCCTCTCCCTCCGAAATAAACGGATGCTAGCGTGAGTCGGTAGTATGTGAGGCAACACGTAGACAGCTCACACTTCCCAGTCCCAGACCGATACAACCTCCCTGTCAGGCGAGGGAAAAAAAGCCTCATCCGAAGCGATACAGGATCTTGCCCGTTCTCCTGGGGACACCACATCACACGATACATACGTCTGCATTGACGTACGCTCTATTTTATGTCACAAATCTGTGTATTTTACCAGCCGGCCACAACACCTTATGTAACAGATGCCTGTTTAATATGGAACGGCGCGTTCGTCGCCGCGGCGATCCCGGCGGCTTCCCCTGCCCGGAGTCGTGCTGCCCCGCTGGAAGGCAACGCGCTCGGCCAACGCCGCCAACGCTCCGCGTCTCGGTTCGCCGGGCTCCGGCCACGGTCACGGGGGGTTCCTCCGCGCTGCAAGAGAACCATTTTGTGAGGGATGCCACCGGCTTCCCAGCACGGCCAGGGAGGGAGGCGGTGGGAGATGCTCTCCCAGCCAGCAGCGTCGCGGGTTCTTCGGGGCAACACCGACGCCGTCGCCCCGACACCTCGGCCGCCGCCACGCCCGCACCTTCGCCAACCCATCGCCAAGGCACCCGCGCTGCCGGGCTGCCCAGGGTACGCGTGACGGGGATGGCAGCAGAGGAACTTCTGCTGCTGTTCTGTCAAGCACGCACCGAGCGCGGTGTGATCAGCAGCTGACGAGGGGAGCGGAGCTGGAGCTGAGGTGCAGCCGGACCCCGCCTCCCCCCCGGGCACTCACCGCCTCCGAGTCTTCAAATCCATGCAGGTACAAATTGTCGTACATGGAGGTCCGCTGTCGCCGGGCGCCTCTCTCGCTGCGGAACCGGCGCTGCCCGGGAGGGGAAAAGGGGGGGGAAGGGGGGTGCCGAGCGGCGGCGGAGGCCTGTGCGGCGGCGGCGGGGCCGAGCCTGCCCTCTCAGCGCTGCGGACGCCCCAGCCGCGCGGCGCCGCCTCCCGCGCCCACCGCCGCCGCAGGTGCCCCTGCCGGCGCCGCGCCGCCCCGCAGCCCCCCCCCGCCGCCTTCCCGCCCGCCGCGCCGCCGCGCCCCATTGGCTGCGACGCGCTACCGCCGCGCCGCCATTGGCTGCGACGCGCTACCGCCGCGCCGCCATTGGCTGCGACGCGCTACCGCCGCGCCGCCATTGGCTGCGACGCGCTACCGCCGCGCCGCTACCGGAGGCGCCGCGCCGCTACCGCCGCCGCGCGGGGCGCACCCGAGCACCGCTGCTCCTTGCCGCCTCCTCGGCAACCGGCTCACGGCGCCCGGCCGCGGCCCTGACAAACTGACGGGAGCGGCTGCCTGCAGGCGCCGGGCCGCCTCCTGCCAGATCTGCCCAAGGAGGTGGAGAGGGGAAGCAAATAACGGGGGCACGGCTGGCTGTCTGTCTGTCTTTCCCACAGCCTCACTTCTTCAAGATCTGAGAGAACAGTGCTTCGTTTCTGAGGAGAAAGAGACAACCCCCACGGTCTGGAAACAAGCAAATCGATCCCTGAGAATCAAAAGAACATAATTACGGGCCTTATTTGCACCTAACTTAAGAAACAGATTTCTAAAACGGGTCCTGCTGGAGCGCTGGCACTGAAGCTTCTGGTTCCACCTCTCATTTCAACCCAGTGCCTGTTTCCGAGGCGTGCCAGCCCCTCACAACCACCACACCTCACCCTGCACCAAGCAGAGGGGCAAACCCCATGCCACGGGTGAAGCCGCCACGTCCAGAGAAGCCAACCGACCGGCCGAGTCGGGCACAGGGTGAGGAAGCCGCTCAGCCAGCCCTCCGCGCCCGTGGCTCCCGGCTCCCCACCTCACATGTTCACGCACCGAATGTTCCTCCTCCCCGGAATGTCAGAACTTGTAGTGGGCAAGTGTATCCCCAGAGAAAAGCCCTACGTGACAAAAAGGTAAATAAAAAATAATTACAATGAAATAATTTACAATTTACTTCCTATCCTTATTAAAAAACAATTACTCTACATCTCCTCTTCAGTGTAATCTGATCCAACATTCCTGTCTTCACAAACACCTCCCCTCCGTCTTTTCCATTTGCTTCCTCTACTATTCCTTCCACAGACTTCAGCAAAGTTACCACTCATCACTTGGGAAGCGTCCAACAGACATCTGAAGCAAAGCCAAAGGTATTATTCTCCCCACATTCACAATCTCTTACAAATTTCATCAAAGATTCCACAAAGTTATGGTCTTCTTCCCAATTTACTACTCCTCCTATGCCCTCCCTGCACTCTTTGCTCCTCTCCATATAACCTCCTGGTCTGCAAGAGCTTATGTACCTACATACAGAGGAAGCATAGTGCCAGTGATGATCGAGAGAAGGATCTCATGGTTAAAGTTCAGATCTTGAAGTATTTTTCAGCACCGAGTCCTCAGTCTACAAGGTCTTCCAAGGAACAGCGACTTCTCTAGCCCTGTGCAAGAAGCTCATTGCCAATGCTCAATCAACAAAAAAACACAGCAAGCAGTTAATTAATAATGAATCTCTGAAGGCTTTTCAGTGGTCTGTTTCAAACAAGACAGCACTTCTTCCACTTACATCGGGGCTGGAGAACACAGCCAGCACGTTTTGGAGCACTTCATGGTGCTTTGAGCAAGGCTGTTCAGATGGAGAAGGATCTCAGCTTCTGAGATGGCCTTTAAAATTCTCATTAAACTCCCTCTACAGAAGTTAACGGATCGATTTTCAGGGCTTGTGCTATGGAGCAGGTCCCTTCCCCTCCCCACCTTGAAGATCCGTGATGTTCATTTAAAGAAATAAATACATTGCTGGTGGGAGACGATTAGAATTTAAAACGAGAAGGAATTTCTACGTGCAACATCAGACCTGTTTGTCAGCTCAAAATAAGAAAAAAGGCCATGAAATCACAAGAAGAGAAAAAAAGTGTCTGAACTTCACATAAATTTCTAATGAAATAATTTAATTCAGAAGTCAGGGGAATCACTATTTGATTTCCAGTACTTACATTTCACACTGTCCTTTTAAGACACCGTGGTTATTAAAAAATACATATTTAATGACTCAACTTGAAAGGCTCCTAAAAGATGCTATAAAAACACACACAGCTCATTAAATTGGGTTTGTACTCGAAAAAGATCTAAACATAAGGGACAGTCGCACAACCTACTTCAAGCATTTCGCTCAGGTGCCTAAAATACAGCGCTCAGGCCGTTACTTAGGGTAGGGGCTCTGACTCGCCCTCGAGGAGCCACAGAAGTTACTTCTTCCCAGTTTGCTCGATGGTCTGGCAGCCCTGCGCCCCGACAGCTCCCCAGGGCCGCCGGCATGGGGTCCTGCCCCTGCCCACCGGGTACGCAGCCCTGTGGCCAGCACAGGGGCCAGGACGTGGGGGGGACCTGAGCAGCCCCCCTGCGACAGCACAAACCTCAGCCAGCCCAAACATCCACATCTAACGCCCCTTTTCATGGTCTGAGTTGAAGAAAATCATTAGTAAAGCCAAATAAACACAGGGACCCCTGTATGTGTAAGGTTTTTTTCCCAGCCATGTGCCTAAAATGCAAAAGTGCAAACACCTATAATATAGAGAAACTCTAAATCAAAGACCCTTTTGAATACACACAATGCAAACCAAGGGCACACCAAAGCGAGAGAGGAAGATGTCCGTCTCTTGGGAAGTTGTCTGAAAAGTAATCCGGCTCTCAGAATATCCTGAAGGAACAGGAGGCTGGATGGGGGTTGGGAACAGGGAGCAAGGAAGCTTTGCAGAGGGGACGACATACAGGCTAAGGAAAATGGCTCAAAACTTATTTTGGTGAGAAGCCGTCACTATTTCACTGTTACTCATAACACAGGTGTCTCTGCACGTAACTGCTACAGTATGGGGCATTATTCAGTAAAAGCATGTTATGTTTTTACGGTGAGGGACACCATGTTACGCTGGATATATGGGCGGTTATCTCCGTCAGCTTCCAGAAAGTCAAACCTCTTTGGTTTCAGCTCACAGGATAGCTTAGCACAGGCAAAATGGAAAAAGTACAACAGGAGAGACAGTTAAAAGCTTCGTCTTTTTTAGGTGAGCTTCCCAAGGATGGTACAAAGGAACAGAAAAAATCCCCTACAATAAAAGATCAAGGTCACACATTAACTGAAGGTTTTGAGAGATCAAAATCATCCCTGGCCTGTTTCCGAACGAGAATACAGATGATCCGGTATTATTAGGCAGGGAATTCCGGTGCCTCAGGCCACACAGAAAGACTCCAGTACCTTTCAGCTGCAGTCAGCACTTGGCTAACACTGAAGCAACCAGCATCCAAAACCCCATCAGGTTGCATGTGCGTGCAGGCATAGCTGAGAGAGAGACCTGGTGAAACACGTAACGGGTAAAAGAGCTGAACCGAGTCTTTTTAAGGTCTAATCGTTTAAAACAGGCATTTTCAAGCAGTCGGGTCTCTACTAGGATTTAATCATGGTGCGTTGCAATCTCTGTCAGCATGCGGGATATTCCTTCCTCACTGAGGATGGCCATCCTCTGGCGATGTCGGCAGGACTGCTGTGAAGTAGCTTTCACATGGATTTACTGCAATATTGCATGCAGGGAGCATACGTTGTCCTTCAGTCTCAGCCCCTGACTCCAGATGTTCCCAAGGGCACAGGAGATTCTGAAGGAGATGTAAACAAAGACCACAAAACAATCCAGTTTCTGTAGGACCTACGTATCTGTCAAAAACCAGGCTGTCTCACTGCTGAAGACACGTAACATGAGTTCACGTGGCTTAACAACGAAGGTATCATTTGGAATCACCTTAATGGCTGTGAATTGTTATGGCTGGGTAATTGGGAGCTTCCTCCTCTCAGGACTTTTTACAGGCTTCGTAAGAAGTCTGAAGTTAGCAGGACAGGCTTGCCAAAAAAGCGTGCTGGACTCGGAGCAGAGTGGGAAACAACAGCTAGCAGGTGAAGTCAGGTCAGTCTTGTTCCCTTCCCACGCTCAGGAGCAGTGACAGCGAAAGCGACCTCACGAAGAGAAATGCAGTCGCTCCACTCCCTGTTCACAGCACCCCTTGCTTCGCAAGCCGGGCTGTTCAGGGAACCCTGGAGTCGCTGGGCACCTACCCGAAGGACTTCAGACCGCCTGTGCGCTGAGCATCCCCTCACAGGCAAATATATACCGTAGCGTAAGCACAACTCCCAGAAAGCCGTTGGACTCAGACCTGTTACAGGGAGGAAGCTCGTTTTCTGTGCTTCTTTTAATCTTGGGGGCTGGAGAATGATCCTGCAAGCGTGTACCTTAAGACAGCACCACCCATAGCTGCTGTGTCCACATGGCGACCTGCGATAATATCAGCATTTGGAAAGAGTCTTCTCAGACTTCTAGCAACCGATAAGTCACTGGGGATGTAACGCAGACCAACACATTTTCTTCTGGCCTCAAATAAATGCCTACTTGCACCCTGTTAGGTTCAGGGGGTGTGGGAGAAGAGCAGGGACTGGAAGTCAGAATATTTCGAGCATCCCACAGACCTCTGCAATACTTGGCTTCCTCCAAATACTCTGATCCCACTAGAGATTATTCATATTCTCTTTTTTTATTAGAACCAACCCTTTCTTAAGTACAAAGGAAGTCTCTTTGAGACATGCATCCATATATTCCTGAATGTCAATTATTTAGTCATTTCTGAGCTATCCAAATGTGGGAACACTGTTTTTCCCAAGGCATCAATTTTGTACAGAACCATAGGAAATTTTATTTAAAGCCCAATCTAATGATTACACAGTCAAATGACAGCACTTGTATGGTTCTTTCAGGAGACGTAGCAATGAACTATTTGCATAAACACACTAAAGTGCTATTTGAATAAATGCGCAGCAACTAGATTGCCAAGTCAAGTAAATGCCTCAGCACTGCAGTGCGCAAAGCCAGAATGTAAGTCAGCAAGTTCTCTTCTTCGTAATTTAACAAATTCCACTTCCACCTGGGAGTTCGCTGCCACTAGCTCACTGCGAGCCGTGCAGCAGGACTGCAGGCCCCGATGCCTCTTTTCCTGCGGCTGCGGAGGAGAGAAGGATCGCCAGGAACACGAACCCTGAAGCAACAAAAGCCAAACAGCGACGCAGTGAAGAAGGTGAGAAGTTCTTTATGGCCTCCTCCTGCTCTGACAGTAAGGTTATGATCCTGCACTCACAGTATTACTTGGGGGTAAGGAGACCATATCCCCACAGCAGGCAAGGGCACATTAAGAAAAAGCATTTGCGGTTACATTAATAGCACGTCTGGATGTGAACCCACTCCTTCTAGCAGTTTTAAGCACACAGAAGACTCCAAAACCTGCAGTCTTCATCAGCATACTTCATATGAAACATAAGCATTGATCTTCTACTGCCTGAATTCTGGGACCTGGGGAAGAAAATTGCTCTCCCCCATATGATGCTGCTCTTGTTGAAATCAGCAAAATAGCCCAAGTATATATTTCATTAACATAAAGGAAAAGGACCGCCAGCATTCTCCAGCAATCCACCTAAGGCAGAACTTGCTTCCATCCACTGGAAGGAGTCCAGCTTCTCACTTCTATGTTATTTGGCATAGCCCAATTGCTTACCCCTTCTTCCTCTAAAGCAATTTCTTTCTCTCTCTCTCTCTCTCTCTCTCCCCTCCTCTGTTTTGTAATATAGATTAGATCAGCATCTGGTCCAGTAAAAACAGCTTCTGCCTTGGGGGGGAGGTATGACTAAGATAACCTCCCGAGATCCCCACTAACCCTGTTTTCCAGCACCTCACAAGCAATGAGAACTGGATGATATTTGTGATATTTGGCAGTCCTCAAAGCTATCAGATAAATCAGTATGTATTTATATTTTGAAAGAAAGAAGTCTTGTGCTCTCTGGGATATGCTGTGGCACAGAGGATTCTGTGCGTTTACAGGCTTTATTCAAAGAGACTACTGGATGGCATGCTTTAATTCTTTGAATTTCAAGTAATAAATTAGTCTGGTAGGGTCTACTTTGCCAGTTCTTCTGGAGGTAGTGAGGTGCCACCTATTCCAAAACACATTTATCTGACACTGTTATATAAAGGCTGCTATAATTAAAGCAAGTGTGAAGACTTCATTGTCACTTTCTCTTGGTTTAAAGCACCTACAATGAGAGAGGTAACTGGGCTACATTTGTAGGTATCCTCTATACTTAACTAGTTGTGAAATTTCTTTTTCCTGCAGGCACCATGGAGATTTGCAAGAAGCAGAGCAGTGGGGAACTTGGAACCATAGCTACGGCCTTCCAGAGTGTTTTTGATAGAGAAGAGTAGATTATCTCCACCTCCTGAGGCAGGTATGAATCTGCTCTGAGGGTTTAATAACTCAAGCCAACTCTAATTGTGGCTTCCACTGGTGCACGGTATTGAGTGAAGCAAATCCAGAATTACCTGTGAAATGTTGCAAGACCTAGCCCGTAGCCATACCACTGTATTAACAAGGGCCTCCCTTTTGAAGACTTGGAACTTGCAGTGAAGTACCTACACGGATACGTGGGCAGCTGAGCGGTCGTGGTGATACCCACAGACACGGAACACGCAGAGATCACCCTCCAGCAAAACTCCCGTCGATCCGCAGCGCTCAGCGACAACCAGGCTGCGACTGCCTGAAGGTCCCAAACACAGACTCGTGCTGAGGGTACCAACCCGGAGAGACAGAGCGGTGTTATGGCTGGAACTGTGCCATATTTCTTCGTTGGAAGGCAGGCAGGGGGTTCTGTTTTTAGAGAAGATAGAAATGTTTATCTTCCATGCCAGACACCATCTGGGCCAAAGGATTAAGCATTTGTTATATTTCTTATTTTAAGCTCCTCTTTCCTCATGTTAATCGATCTCCCTAACTGCCGTAAGTGCAGATGCTGAGTGTTGCTGTACACCACTTTGGACTGCAACTGACGAAATGATGGGAAACTATCAATAAAAAGCCAATTACAAAGTTTAGGGGAAGCTGGTGCTATTTCATCCAAGTAGTGAAAGCCCCCACTGCATTCTGGAAAGCCTCGTCAGTGCTGACACACACACTCGAGAGCAACAACCACCCAGCCGGGGCCGATAAAAGCAAAGGTGCAGGGAGCCTGTCATAGGGGAAGGTGCACTGCAAGCGTACGGATGCCAGGTACATCACTCCCAACCACTGCTGTTTCTTTAATGCCATGCACTCTGCATAACATCGATCATCTCCAGATCTCCAGCGTCACTTGATACCCATTAGAGCAAAGGAGTCTATCAGCTGGTGGCAGTAATACAGTGCTATGTTAAGTGAGCTCATCAAAATCCCCAGCTTGTGAGATGGAGGATGTCACAGAGGCTACAGAGCAATAAGCAGAAAGATTTTTCAATCTCCTCACAGACATACAGCCCAGAAAGGCCCCGGTCAGTGTTAATTTCCCAAACACATTCAAATATACTTAGTTTTGTCAGTAAATATTCACAAAAAGGTTACTTGAAATATATTTTTGATAAATTACAACTATCAAGTAATAGTTCTTTAGAGAAAACAAAGCCTTGACTGAGCAGTTGGAGCTGGACAAAGACGACCCTGCTAGCTGAAAAGAAATGCCAGCTTCTACAAGAAACATAATCTCACTGGAGATTTTTTCCCCCCTTTAGCTAAACTAGTAGAACTACAATTCCTATTTTGTATTTAGAGTAACTTAGACTAGGACAAAGCATGTTTTAAAAGGAGTCAAAGAGTTTTGAAGTCCTAGCGCTAAGAAGAATTTTATTGTTCTTGTTAAGAGAGTAAAAGGAAAAACAAATAAACCTAGGCAGACATCACACAGACCTATCTACAGCTTGCCGCTTCTCCTTGGGCCTTTACAGGCATGGCTTGATTAGCCTGTTGACTTTATTGCATTTGCTTATGCTTATAATCCAACCTCTATAGGACACTCTTCAGTTCATTTCAATAGATTACCATGACACCCGTCCCAGTGGAGAAACTGATCCAGAAACAACAGATCAATGCATGAGGAACCACTTATCCAGACTGATTTCTTTAAATATTTAGTCAGGCTAGTCGGCAACTGAGCTGAGAAAAACAAAGATTCAAGGACCTGGCTGTGCATGTTTAAGTAAGTTGAGTTCTTGCCAGTAAAGTCTCTGGGAGATCTTTTCTTACCTACGTGATGAAACAAGGAGTTTGTGATAGTCTCGCCGTCCAGAAGCAAAACACAAAATCTGTGTTAGAAATCCTGAAAATGATGACTGCTTATCATCATTATGCTAAAACATATTTTTAATGCGTCTCTGTTTGAGACGTTCACCCTCTTCCATTGGCAATCCTTACTGCGAGTCTCCTGCTTGAAGGCCACAACCGGCGCCATTTCCAGGAGGAGAACTAAGCCTTAGCCAAGCACACAGTGGCTGCTGGCAAGCTAGGTAAGATGGCCCCAAACAGACCCCCAGCAGCCAACAGGTCACCCCTCTTCCTTCCACAGCCTGTCCTCGCTGCGGGGAGACCTCATGCCAGGTGGGGTCTGCGCCACCAGACGCAGGTACAGCAGTGACTGGGACGGGACAGGAGTTCGGGGATCCCCGGGCACCGCTATCCCCTAGCGAAGTCAGACGGGAATCTGGGATGAATTGAGGCATCTGTGCTCCGCTCAGGGTGATAAACACCTGCAATTCTCACTTAATTCGTTCAGCATCTCAAAATGCTCCACATGCCAGCAGCACTGTATGAGTCCTTTTACAAACCTGAGGCAGTTAGAAACGACTAAAAATACCTTCTGCTTTTCCCTTACAAAAGGGAACAATCATAATTATAGAAATCCTTGCACCAGCAGAGCCCATCTTCATATTACAGGTATGAAAAGCCCTACATGTAAAAGGGGTTCGACGCATGAGGAGCTACTAAAATAGGATAGAATAGCATCCGTTTCTCAGCTTTTAGGCAAAGATGTTTGAATCCACTGGTAAACCTTTAAAATTCCCAGTTTGAAACGAAGCATGAATGCACATGATGTTGGGACATAATTCTGTGAAAGCTCGGGTATAGTTCAGAAGCTTCGCCAGATCACGTAATTTCTGATGCTCTGAACACTTACACAAATGCTAATATTTGTTCCTCTGACTCTGTCATGCAGTTGTTAGACATGTATTTTCCCTAATCCCTCAAGCCCTACAGTCACGCATAAAAAAAGAACAGAATGACTAGTTCATTTCAGCCTTTGACAACATCCTTACAGAGACTACTTAAAAAAAAACCCAAACCCTAAATAGACTGCTGAGAGGAAAGTTCTGTCCTACATCTAAAACTGCCTATGAGACAGGAAACAAAAAAAGTAGGAATAAATGGAGGAGGATCAATATCTAGGGTCTAATATTTGCTTTGGTCCAAAAAAAAGTCTCCATTACAACAGCAACGTTCTCACATGATATGAAGTCATTTGAGAGCAAGCACGGAAAAATTCAGCTTCAACAGCTAAGCTTGACAGTTACAAGCAGAAAACAGAATATTATAATTGGAAGTGTTGAGAATAATAAATAACGGCAGCTCTGCCATCCCCGCCTATAATCATTATGAGCAATAGAGAAGCAGATCAGAACCCCATGTTCTCAGAATTTAATTCAATATCCAAACGAGGGAGCACAGAATTAAAAGGTGATAAAAATTTCTGAAAGGATATATTTATCCAAATTGTAGAAAAAATCCAGACTCTATTAAAATGAATGATGGAACCAAAAACTTGTAAAGCTTATCCTTAAGAAAAGGATTGGACATGCATTTGAATACTACGGCTGCTGTAGCTCTACATGTTCTGCTTAGCAAAATCTGAAGGGATATGGCCAAGCCTTGCTTTCAGCCTTGATCCCTTGGCAGGGACAGAACAGAACAGGCTATTTCAGTTAGAAGGGACCTCCACCGATCATCTCGCCCAACGGCCTGACCCCTTCAGGGCTGACCAAACGTTGACGCCTGTTAAGGGCACTGTCCCGGTGCCTCTTGGGCACGGACAGGCTTGGGGCATCGGCCACCTCGCCAGGAAGCCTGTGCCACGGTCCAGCCACCTCCTCGGTGCAGAAATGCTTCCCTGCGGCCAGCCGAAACCTCTCCCAGCGCAGCTTTGGACAGTTAAGGCTTAGGGAGAGACCCAATACTGTCAACAGCTTATTCTGTACCTGTTTTCCACTGCATTTTATTCTCCAAAAATATCCACTCTATTCAAATATGGTAGGTGTTACTTTCTACAACACCGACCCCTGTGCAGCCAAAGATAAACCCAACCCTTTCAGTCTAGACCACAAACTTTCAGACACATTGGTGCAATGATGAAAAATTTGTGTTATTCCAGTTCAGACTAGAAAGAAAATGATGACTTGAACCCTCATTACTGCTGTTAAACATTATACTACAGTAAAACGTATCGAACGTCTTAGCAGTGAACATTGCTGCCACCTCTTGGGTCAGCAGAATAAAAATAGCAGAATAAGATTACCGCGTAGTTCTGCAGATGGGGCGTACGTATGAGGAGCTTTCAGTGATCTCCAACACGACTTGTGCAGTCAGAAATTTGGCCCTTGGAAACCTGTGGGTTGAGGATGGCTTCCCAAACCTAGCTGGTACTAGCATACTCTGGAGCCACTTCTGTTGGCCTTGACTGAAGTGGGACTGGGTGGACACGGAGCAGCTCTGGGGGGAGCGAAAGCCACATTTCGGTTTTACTATTTCATCATTCAAATTCTCCTTAGAACTGCATCAATGAACGCAGCTCCTTCACATTTGGAGCGTGAATATGGAAAGAAGGGCACATCACAAGCCACAGCAGTATGCTGCTCTACCCACCAGCCGCCTCACCCGGGAAGCGAGAGAGGACTCGTTCCAAAGTCCAGAGCAGACAGCGGTCGAGTTTTGATCTCCTGTAGGTCGCAGACCAAAGAATTTCACTTACAACCACAGCCCTTAACTGAGACCTACAAATCTCTGTTGGGAACATCATTTATACGAGGTGAACAGAAGTTCCCAGGAAGGCATTTGGTTTCAATCTGAAGGCATCAAGGACAGGACAGCCCGCAGCTTCCCCCCGCTCCAGAGGTTAATCATCCTCACCATTAAAATGCAGCTGATAGCTTCCATCAGGGAGCTCAGTTCAGAGACTTTTATCTTCTGGTTTTTGGGAACAGTTGCCTTCAGTCTTTTTAAAGTACCTGAGCAAAGGTTACTGAAGATAGTCATTCCCTTAGTATAGCATTAGGAGTTCACTAGTAAAAGCGCCACTGAAACTTGCTCTGTTCTTCTAATTGTTTGAATGAAGAGACAAGATTTGGAGCACCAAAATGGCACTTTCATGCTTTAACAAAAGACATGTTTCTGAGAAACATAATGCATGTTTTATGCTCACCTTTGTGAGACGACTTCTGGCCTTGTTTTTCTCACCACCCATCTGTTCACTGTCTGCTTAAGATTACTCTCCTTCAGACTGTATTTTTGCAGCCAATTAGGATTTTATTTTCTGCCCACATTCATAACCTGCCGAGATCGTTTACAATTAGTCCTCTGTCCTGATGGGTAGTGTGACAGTGGCTGGCCAACGAACAGGAGGATTTTAAGATCATAATGAGAATTTTTTCACCGAGAAACTGGAGAGCCCACCCGTTTTACTGGCTGCAGGTCTGGACTCCCAAGGTCTCACGCTTCACACAAGCAGTGCTCCCAGACCCAAAGCCCACCCAGGGCAGCCGTGGTGTGGTTCCACATCGAGTGCCCGACCTGCTGGGCATCCAGAGTCTCCAGGCTTGGGCAGAACAGGAGCATGGTGGAGGGATGCAGCCGGCCCCAGCGAGGGTCCGGGGCAGCACCAGGTCCCAAGCCACAGAGCAGTCCTCCTGGAAGCTCTGGGGCTCTGGCTATTCCACAGGACAAGAAAGCACTTCCCAGTTCCTGGTCCCAGCTGCATCTCCTACCCTCAGGTCAACTTCATGTCAAAAGGAAATCCAGCTGGACATCACCAGCCTCCCTGTCCCTTCCTCCCCCACCGCACCGCTTCCCAGGCACACTGGCCATCGCTCACTGACCGCTTTTCACAGGGGCATCTGGGGACCATCGTGCAAGGCAGGCTACAACAGCTGCTTCAAGCCTGAAAGCATCAGATACCTGTCCCAGGAGTAGCCCACCCAAAAGCTACCCTGTCTTGCATCCAGCATAACCCACTGGGTCTTTCTGATCATCCATTTCAGACCCAGCGTATTTCCCAGAAAACCCCGTTCCACTGGAAGATTCAGAGTCTTTAGTTCCGGCTGCTCCCCACCAACTTTATGAGGAGAGGCTGAGGGAGCTGGGCTTGTTCAGCCTGGAGAAGAGAAGGCTGAGAGGGGACCTTAGAAATGCCTCTAAATATCTGCAGGGTGGGGGTCAGGAGGATAGGGCCAGACTCTTTCCAGTGGTGCCCAGCGACAGGACAAGGGGCAATGGGCACAAACTGAAGCAGAGGAAGCTCCAGCTGAACCCGAGGAAGAACTTCTTCCCTCTGAGGGTGCCGGAGCCCTGGCCCAGGCTGCCCAGGGAGGCTGTGGAGTCTCCTTCTCTGGAGATATTCCAGCCCCGCCTGGCCGCGGTGCTGTGCAGCCTGCTCTGGGTGACCCTGCTTGGGCAGGGGGTTGGACTGGGTGACCCACAGAGGTCCCTTCCAACCCCGACCATGCTGGGATTCTGTAACTCCGATCAACTCTCGACTTGATCTTGTGCATCATGTGCGAAGCTGGGCAGCCCAGGCGAAGGGACCTTGGCGCTCACCCCGGCTCCACACCACTCCAAGAGGGAGACGCGTTGCTTCACCCCTTCTCAACGACACAGCACCTTCCTCCAGTGCAAGCTGAACTCCTTTTGCTTCCCCCTCAGCCTGGGTCATAACTCAGCCAAGGGGTTCCAGCCGAGGTCCGGGTGGGATGGACGTAGGGCACTGGGGAAGTAATGGAGGCAGGGGGGAGCGATAGGGAAGGATGCAGCTATCAAATCCGGCCAAAAAAACCACAAAGCAGAATTCACTAAATAATTGCAGAATAACTGAAATTTGAAGACATGGCATGGTATGTGTTACAAGGAGATGAAGCGGGGAAAGTCCACCATGAAAAATAAATCAATAGCACTAACCCTGCCTAGCAGAATGATGTAGAAGGGCCCACTGCCTTCTTCAGTGATTAATCAGAGAGGAGAATTGATTGAAACAAAGGCGGAAGCACTGCATGGCTCTGAGCACAAATACACCACGAGAGAACATTGAATCAGCATTTTCCTGCTTCTTCAGCTGCCTTTGTGTGTGATGCTCCTTGTACTCCTGTACTGGTCCTTCAACACAGTTGGATCTTCACAAATCTCTCCACAGCCACTCCTCCATATAACCTGCTGCTGCCTCTGCTTTTGCTAGCTGCCTGGATACAGCCCCGTCCCGGGGAGACGCGCACCGGCCTGGCTTCGCTGTTTGAGGGTGCATCATCTACGCGTCTTCTCACTGCCCGTGGGAAGCACTGCCACGACGTGCTGGAGCTACTGAGACACAACTGCTTTGCACACGTGCAGGGAGCAGCGACATTAAACATATAACTCAAATTCTGTGCTGGCATAGGTTACACCAGCACATAGCCAAACATTTAACCCAGGCTCAGTATAGCAGCCTTACAGAGTTTTTCTTAGGGGGGGGGAAAAAAAAAAAAAGCAGCTTTTTATGAAATGTCTTCAATACTTTTCATAGTAGCAGGAAACAAGGATTAAAGATTTAATAGCTTCTATTGTCAGGGGACTCGTTCCTTCCCACACACATGCGCGCCCGCTCTCCCCACTGAATTTGAAAGCCCCAAATTCTTCTTTGTGCAGCTAATTTGGCTTTATTCATCTTTTGAAGAACCCACCTAAATCTTGGGGGTGGGAAAGTAGGTGGTAAGGGCACAGGTGACAGAGGAGTAGCAGTGAGCTGAATTACACTCTGAACTGTGAACATCTAGCTCAATAGGTGAAGCTTGACGGGTCTGATAAATTGATCAGAACATTTTTGTAAAATACCGAATGTCTTTAATTCTATGCAGGTTGTAAAACAGACGTTGGAGTGCCTTTATCTTAAGTGAGCAGTGAGGTAGGAGTAACAAGAATATTCCTTCTACCTGCAGACAATGTTTCCTCGCCTCTCTGAGCTTTACCAGCCATTAGCTCCCAAATCTTTTTTCCATCCTGCTAACGTCCACAATGCAGACTAAACTGTCAGTTTTTAAAAAGTGAGAGCCTACTTCCAGAAAAAGCTTTTGTTGTAGCAAGACTCATAGTTTGCCAACCACAAACAAATAGCAAGCAGCCTAAAAAAACTGCCAGATGCCAGTATCATCTTCACACGTAATTTACAGTACAGGCAACCCGTTCATAAGCCCCTTATATAGATTTAATGAATGGAATTAGCACATTATGGCTATCTACTTCATACACAGTGTGCCATCATCTTGTTTCAAATGAGACGTGTTTGGTCTCCGCTGAGACTGGAAGTCCAGCACCTGAAACAAGCATCGGTTAATGGTAGGTGCAGTAGTCACCAGCTTGAGACCTGGGCTCTGATTTCTCTGATAGACCACTGGATATACGTGTGAACAAGACAAACATGCTTACCAACCTAGGCTGGATTTGGTCCACTCACCCCAAAAATGAAAAGCCATAGTCTTTGTGAGAACGCTAAATTGCTAACTTGCTTCTGCTATTACGCAGCAATACAAATCATTTAAAATAATCTTCTAGAATGAGGAAATGGCACCACGCTAAGTGTATCGTGGGAAAAACAGCTTTAAGCAAATCCAAGGCAGGAAAGTATTTCAAGAATCTCTTCCTAAGAGGAGCACCATGTGGTTTCAGTTAAGTTAGGAAGTACAGACGAGCCGGCTTCCACATCAGTGTTTTGGGTAGAGTGAAAACATTCCCTGAACTTGAGTTTCAGTTCTGCGTGAAGTCTTCGAGACATGAAAGCAAAGGCAAATTTTCAAAGGCTCCACCGAGTGTATTCTTACAACTGCACTCAGCCTCACCGAGCGTTTTCTGGGCACCCGCTGCCTCAGACAGAGCTGCACACAAACCTACCCTCTGTACTGCTCGGGAGCGTACCGGCGAGCGAAATAACTGGAGGACGTGAAAGAACGCGCTCCTGCTACGCTTCACTGATCGCAAACAAACACAGAAAGAAAAATACACAAGTGCACACCCACTAAATTCATCTTCTGCAGTCATCAGTGAAATCATATCCTTCCCACTCGCCTCCTACAAGAACCATTAAGTTTTTCACCAGCTCTGTTAAAGCCTTGGGTAATTCTGCTGCGTTCTGGCTCCTTGGCCTCAAGTTGCATTAAGGGAGGCTCAGTTTGGATATTAGGAAAAATTTCTTTACTGCAAGAGTGGTCAGGCGTTGGACCAGGCTGCCCAAGGAGGTGGTGAAGCCACCACATCTGGAAGGGTTCAAAAAACGTGTAGATGTGGCACTTCAGGACATGGTTTAGCAGGCGTGGGGGTGTTGGGGTGACGGTTGGACTTGATGATCTTAGAGGTCTTTTCCAACCTTAACGATTCTGTGATTCCTTCCCCCCAGGGCTCAGGCTTTCCGCTCCAACCGAGCCCGGCTCCCTGCAGCTGCCTCCCGGGCCTGCCCGACGCGCCCAGGAGATGCTGGAAATGCTACAGGCTGCCCCAAAAACACAACTCTCCCCATTCCCTGCCTGCCTCTCCACCACGGGCACCTGGGACCTGCCGTGGGGCAAGGGAATGGTTTTCTGCATCACCTTCTGCGGTGGCATCCCCGAAGCCCCTGCCACAGCCTTTCCCATCGGAGCTGCCCGCACCGCCACCAGCTCTCGGGCAGACAGGCTCAGTCTCTGTCGGGTCGGTATAGGCTGGGCTCCTGCTCTGAATCAAGAAGCCAGCAAGGCATCAGCAGGATGCCCCAATACCTTCACTCTGGGGTGTGATTCAGAGCAGAAAGTTCATAATTTTACACCAGTGACGAATAAAATAGTTACAGGATGAGAAAGTCTTTCAGTTTTACCGTGAGTGCTATGACATCAAAGCTTTCCTAACGCTTCAATTTCTAGAGAAAGAATTAAAACAAACAAACAAACAATCCCAATTTTTAATTCAAACACTTCTGGCCAACACAACTGCAGAAAACCGCCTTCAAAAAAAATCACAGCTTCAAACCACTTTAAAACAAATACACAACCGTACGCAGAGGCACAAAGCGAACCCAGATCAGCTATTCTGATAACAACTGAAGCCAGCTTTATTTCTGGGAGTCAACACTTGATTCCTAAATCCTAGAAGCTGTCAAACCCTCACAGATTACACCTGCACGAGATCCTTTTAGCCCAGTCGATCACCCAGCTCAAGTTTCACCAAGTCCAGAGCTATAAACTGGAGCGACAGGAAGCACCGCATAGAACTTAATAGCTGTGCCTTCAAGAGGCACCTAAAAATAGGCTGCCTTGCCAACCTGGGAATTCTGCCTGTAGCAGCCACTTGTCCTCCCTTACTAATTGCCGTTAGTCAGAAAAGTCAAAAATATATAGCACATGTTATGCAAAGCACAAGGTTAGCTGTTCTGCGAGAGAGATGCTCCCAGCAAGACCGCTCTTCGCGTTTTCCTAGGAGGATTCACAACACGACTGCAATTAAAAAGGGAAGTGCCTCCATTTTAGGGATTTCTTTATCAAAATCTATAGCGTGCATCACTTAACAAGGGATAAAACCCTGTTTTTCTTATGCTAAGTGGCCTTATACTGCTATTTTGAATGCGGGTTACCATGGTAATCAGCAGAATCTGGAATGAGTTTGTTTCGTCATAATTGCTGCATAATTTTGAGCAAAGAGCTAAATACTATCTTACTATTTCTACCAGATCGACTCAGTAGCTGGAGCTTTCACAAAGCTCATGATTTAAGGAACAAGCCATCACAAAATATGACGAATTAAAGCAATTATAATTATTTAGAACAACCGAGTCCGAGTACTGCAAGCGTGTAGGAGTGTTTATTAGTGTTTCCATGACTCAAAACAATTCCATCTTTAGAGCATCTTCGAGATTTTCTCTGTGCTCTATGGAGTCAGGGGAGCCAGCAGAGAGATCTGCACGTCCACATACTGTGTTTGGGGCTCCAAGAAGACAAAAGCAAAGGACGAGCCAGCTTCGAGTTCCCCCCACACACCCTGCCCAGTTCTCCCAGTCCGGGGCACAAGAGAGCAGATAGTCCTACCCCACGCTCCCAGGAGATGCTGGAAATGCTGCGGGCTGCCCCAAAAATATGCAAACACACAGAGCTGGAAAGCACTTATCAACAGGGCTCATGAATTCCCAACCAAATAACCTTTTATTGCAGGGACTAGTTGGTGCCCAAAGCAAGAAATAACTGAATGTGAGCCACCACATTAGTCTGAGCCTTCAAGGCCATGATATAAGCCAGGACAGTAAGGGCATGGATTTTTGTATTGCATTAGAAATCTATAAAGTCATCATGCAGAAGACCTCACAAGACCTTTTTGCAATGTCCATGGCCAAGCAAGCTTGGATTTAAGAAATAAAAATAAAAATTGAAAAAAACCCATGAAGAACACCCCACAACAAGAACAGCTGATCAGCAGATAGCTTCACATGGCAAATCCTGGGGGGAAAGCTGTGATTCAGACACCGCGATGCGCTCTCACCTCGGCTTCCAGGGTGCAAACACGGCAGGGAGCCCTCCCCGCACAAAGGCCAAGCGCAGTGTGGTGGGAGTCACCTCCTTGTCCCCATTACGGAGCACCAAGGGATGGGCCTGCAGTCTACTCGGAAAAGTATGCCTCTCGCGTGCTGTTTTGACCAGATTTCTCACCATTCTGTATTGCCAAAACAGCAGAAACAGGGTCGTTCGCATTAGCAAATCTGGCTGCCTTTACCAATTTTTTTTTTTTTTTTTACAGTTTAATCTGGAAGCAAAGCCAAAAACTTATAGTTTAAAAGAAAAAAAAAGAAAAATCTGTTTTTAATTTACATAACCCCAGAGCTCAGCAGTGCCGCCGTACAGTACAGCTCGCTGCCACGTTGCCCGGTGGGTATTTATACATCTCAGCACATCGGCGTCTCGCATCGCCGCGAGCTAAACAAACCAGGCAAAACAAGCGCCGCATTCCAGCCCCTTGCTTTTATGAGCTTCAGATGCAGAGGTTTAACGGCAGATTAGGTGTATATTTGTGGTCTGATAGCATGTAATTTTCTGCTTCTAAAAGTGTGTGCTGTAATTCCCATCCTTTACTCTCAGGACAAATATTTTTATGAAACTGTGTCAACCCAGCACAACGCACTCCGTGCAGACGCCGTAAGGCGGCAAAAAGAAATCAACAGGCACTTTTGAGTAAAATCCATCAAAACAAGACAATAGCTGGTTGTGGAGTAAATAGGAAAACCAAAGCCAGATGCCTGGATATGCATATGGAGGAGTACAAACCAGAAAATTATTCCTCAGTTCCCATTCATCCGTGGCTTAAACACTGCAGGGTTTTGCAAGAGAAGCCTTAGGAGGCTGAGAGCTTCAGGCAGCCGCCGATAAAGCTGCCAGCTGTTGAAATTCTGGTGCTAGCATTAGCTGGGCGAGTGGGCAGAGCGCTGGGCATCGCGTTAGGAGCGGGACACGGCCACGAACGAGCGGCGACAGACGCCGTGGGGACAGGCTGCGAGGAGCCCTTGGCGTGAAGACAAGGGGTTATATTTGCTTGGGACAGAGAGAGATGGACACAGGAGCGTGTGTCAGCGGAGTCCTGACTGTGGAACTGAAAAAGCAATTCTTATTGCATGCCCAAAGAACGCTAAGTAATCACCGAAAATGGGTTTTTTTAACACATCTCCCCTTTACAGGACACAGACACATTTCAGAGACAGCACAGCACCGATGTTTGTTTGTCTTTACACCTCTTAAAGTGACTTTACCCAACCAGCTGATATTTTGGTTTGGTTTGTTTTTAATCTGCGGGTTTGCCCAGTAAGTGTGAGTGCAGATGAGAGAACAAAACAAAGCAGAACAAAAAAAAAAACCCCAAACCAAACCACTAAACCTGTTTTGCTCCCATCAATGATGGTACCGTCTCTCCCAGTTCCCATTATCAATCTGTCTCGCGAAAAAGACCCTGATTATTTCCGATATAACATGAAACCTTGATAGATGAAGTTGTGACACACAGCCAGCCTTTACAGACCATTCTGCGTATGGAAGGTAAAATGCCACCCTGCTCACACACAGTTAACTACACGTATTAGTCATCTGTAGGCGTTTCTTGAGAGCTGCTAAAAAAGCACAAATCCTTGTCGTTAGGATCCCCGTTAGGTGTGCAGGGGAAGAAACCGAGTGAGAAGAGAGAGGCGGCGGCTGCGGTGCCAGCATCCGTAAGCTGTGAGAGCCAGCGCCCGGCAAAGGCCAAAGCGTTTCTCACGTGCAAACATGCACATGGCTGTACAGGGGCAGCTTTGGAGGCTGCAGGGCTCTTCGGTTTGTGGCTTTTTATTTGCTTTGGGGTTTTTGCAGTTCAGTTCACGCAGCCACAAAGTGCTGTGAATCCTGCCCAGAAATTAAGACTGACATCCCCCTTCTGTGGCTCAATGGTATGGGAAATATTTCGTTTAAGTGAATAAATGCTTTGTAGTTTTTGAATGTTCGCTTTGCCTTGTGCAGCCCGCAAGCTCAACACCTACAAATGTAAATCCAAAGGGAGAATTTGCATCTTTCTTAACTGGACTACAAAAATCCGAAATTCCTGGAAGCGGCACTCCGTGTAGCTCCAGCCGACTCCTCTCTCCTGAGATAACCTAGGCATCTTACCAGACATCCAGCACTGCAAATTATTCCCCAAAAATCAGCAGAAGCAGCTCTTTGGAAATTAATTATATCGGACTTGAGCTTGAGCCAAGCTCTTTGCTGAAGAACCTGAAAAGTACGAAGACCACACTGAACTGCTAAAAGCACATAAAGACTTCAGGGCTCCGAATTTGGTGCGCAGGGACGAAATCACTCGAGCAAGGCTTGAAGTAACCACCCCACCCGGTGGCTTTGGCCAGAACTGCAGGGTTTCAGCCCAACGAGGAGCACGCGACCGCGCCAAGACACCCGCGCCACTCTCCCGCCCGCCATCCTGGCGGAAAGGTGTTTTTATATTAATTCATCTGAGATCACAAAGAAATGGGAATTGTGCGTTTGATAAGCGATGAAACGCCTTTTAGTAAATGAAGAGGATCTTTACGTTCACCTGAACGCTGCCACGAGGACCGGAGCGCAGAAACCCCAGGCACCTGCCCAGCGCTGACTGGCACCGCTGCCCTTCGCAGCTATATTCACCTTTACCTCTCAAAAACGGCACTCACCAGACGAGCCGGGATGTGCCAGGTCCATCTTGCCTGAAATACTAAGCAGGAATTCTGTGAAAAGAGGGTTTTGAAATGTAGTAAGTGTAATAATGGATGACTCTCTATGTAGGTGAATAGATGGCTCAGAGCTGTAAAAATCCTGTCTAAAACACTGTTCCTGTTTTTCCCAGGACCAGGTACACCATTCCCATGGAACTCCATGATGTCTATCCTTACAAAATACCTCGATGGACCGCATTAGGGCCGAAGGACTCCAAAAAACACAAGACAGCATGAACACAAACTAAGTGCCGGCTGAGACCACCCTCAGCGATGGGACCCGCAGTGATCTGCTGTTGGCATCAGCCAGTCTGCCAACTGCTGGCGCCACACGTGATAAAAATCAGCAGCAACAACAACAAAAAAGCATTTCTGAAGCCCAAAACAGCACGCAGGGTGACAGTGCCGCACAGTATTGCCTGACGGAAGACAGTAACCAAGGGTATAAGGAGTGACATGGCCTGTTGGAAATGTCAACGACTTGTAAAGGGAAACTGGACTTGCAATCTTCCAAGCCCAGCTGCTGGATCAACTGGATGCCACCGGATTCGTGGTCAGATGGCAACAACTGTGCTGCCACCATCAAGAAACCCCAGCGGCAAATCCAGCGCCGAGATCCATGTGCTAAGGCACAGCCAGCAGCATCTGGTCCCGGGTGACGCAGAACCAGAGCCGGGAGAAGCAGCCGTTGCCGTCAGCGGGTGCAGAGCTGCGCTCCCGGCTCCAGAGCCGGGCTGGCCCCAGGACACTGGTGGTCCCAGTGCCAGCCGTGGCGGCAGCCCCAGCAGGGAGCAGCCAGACCCCTCGGGAGCCGCTGTCCAAGGAGCCCTGCTCCCCACATCGGGTGAAGAGAATCCCAGAATCCCAGCATGGCAGGGGTTGGCAGGGCCCTCTGTGGGTCCCCCAGCCCAACCCCCTGCCCAAGCAGGGTCACCCAGAGCAGGGGGCACAGCACCGCGTCCAGGCGGGGCTGGAATATCTCCAGAGAAGGAGACTCCACAGCCTCCCTGGGCAGCCTGGGCCAGGGCTCCGGCACCCTCAGAGGGAAGAAGTTCTTCCTCGGGTTCAGCTGGAGCTTCCTCTGCTTCAGTTTGTGCCCGTTGCCCCTTGTCCTGTCGCTGGGCACCACTGCAAAGAGTCTGGCCCCGTCCTCCTGACCGCCACCCTGCAGATATTTAGAGGCATTTCTAAGATCCCCTCTCAGCCTTCTCTTCTCCAGGCTGAACAAGCCCAGCTCCCTCAGCCTCTCCTCGTAGGAGAGATGCTCCAGTCCCCTCCTCATCCTCATAGCCCTCCGCTGGACTCTCTCCAGTAGCTCCTCATCTTTCTTGAACTGGGGAGCCCAGCACTGGACACAGCACTGCAGATGGGGCCTCACCAGGGCAGTGTAGAGGGGAAGGAGAACCTCCCTCGACCTGCTGCCCACACTCCTCTTGATGCACCCCAGGATCCCATTGGCCTTCTTGGCACCCAGGGCACGCTGCTGGCTCATGGTCACCCTGTCGTCCCCCAGCACTCCCCGTCCCTCTCCGCAGAGCTGCTCTCCAGCAGCTCAGCCCCAGCCTGTACTGGTGCCTGGGGTTGTTCCTCCCCAGGTGCAGGACCCTGCCCTTGCCCTTGTTGAACCTCATCAGGTTCCTCTCTGCCCAACTCTCCAGCCTGTCCAGGTCTCGCTGAATGGCAGCACAGCCTGCCGGGGTATCCACCACTCCTCCCAGTTTGGTGTCATCTGCAAACTTGCTGAGGGTACATTCTAACTCTTCATCCAGGTCGTTGATGAAGAAGTTAAACAAGACTGGGCCCAGTCCTGACCCCTGAGGGACACCACTAGTCACCGGCCTCCAACCAGACTCAGCGCCGCTGATGACAACCCGCTGAGTTCTGCCATTCAGCCAGTTCTCAATCCACCTCACCGACCACTCATCCAGCCCACACTTCCTCAGCTTCCCTAGGAGGATGTCATGGGAGACTGTGTCGAAAGCCTTGCTGAAGTCGAGGCAGACAACATCCACGGCTCCCCCATCCACGCCATCTCGCTGCACGGCTTCGCCCTCCAGACGGTCACGAATTTCCAATGATGTTTTGAAATTATTTATTTTTTTCCTTTGCACAGCGTTTTGTTTCCATAGGAATAATGCAAGTTCGTTCAACCCTAAGAAGTTGCTTTTTAGGTACAAAAAATAACAATTTTCCTCCTACAGAACAGTAACACGTAGGTGAACGCAGCAGAACTGATTACTGGGCTTGGCCCCAACGTGGATACCAGAGAGTCAGCAACCATCTGTACAGAGCGTTTTCTTTTGCGATTGCATTAAAAGATATTGTAGCAAGTAAGAATTCTAATAATAGAACTGAATGAGAAAAAAATATGGCTTGAAACTGCTGCGTACGGTATTTTCATCCATCTCTAAAAGCCATATTTAGCTGAACTCCAAAAACCCCACAGAATTAATGCCGTGAGTTAATACAATGCATTCTAAATGCTCATTAGCAGTCAGATTAGCATACCCAGGGCCTGAACTCCAGCATTCGAACACAGGACAAAGGCTCCGCTGCGTGCAGAACCCCGTGAGCGGCCGTGCCCTGCTCGCCTTTGCTGTGCAGACCCAGCGCGGCCCCAGCCAGGAGCAGACTCCAAACCCGGATCCACATGAGAACACGGTGCGAACAGAACCACGTGAGGAGCGGGGAACACCCACACCTGAAACTTCCCGCACCGTGGGCTGGAGACCCGCAGCCCGGGGAGGACGGGGAGCAGGGGCCGCAGCTGGAGGCGAAGCCACTGCGAAACCCAGAGAAACCCACGCAGAACTGCGGGCTCCAAGGAACTGGCCCACTTAGGTTCAAGAGCAATTCAAACACGTACTGAGAACAGAAATTTAAACGCATTGCAAAAGCAAGTTCACGTGTAGCTTTAATAATAGTAAAAGCATTAATGGTGACATTGGGGTGCAACGGAGCCCTCAGGCAGGAAGGATACAACTATTTAATAACAACAGCTGTCCTGCATCTAGAGATAAGCCAGATGATGTTTTCCCATCACACAGTAATAAATTCTTTTTTTCTTCTATGAATAACTAGCAAAGGAGTGAAACAACATTTACTACTTTTTAGCTAATCAGGAAAGAATTTTCACCCAAAGATATTCGGAAAATTGGCTAAAGAGCTTTCTGAATTGTTAAAGGTTGACTGGGTTTATTTTCTTTTAGGAACTTTCTAAGGAAAGTAAGGTGGAGTTGTGTAAATACATAAACAGGGATAATTTCCAAAACGTATTAGGGGAATCCTGAAGAACTGAAGAGAATTAGCAAAATAATGGAAATAACTATAATTTTACTGGAAGTAAAACAGACTCTGAATGATTTTCATCAAACAGCATGTAAAAACAGATTGATAAAACCTTCCTTCACGTAAGCAAATATTTGATTGAGATCTGCCTGACAGTTTAGTAAAAGGGCTGCTCTATCCAGGAATCCCAGCATGGTCGGGGTTGGCAGGGCCCTCTGGGGGTCCCCCAGCCCAGCCCCTGCCCAAGCAGGGTCACCCAGAGCAGGGGGCACAGCACCGCGGCCAGGCGGGGCTGGAATATCTCCAGAGAAGGAGACTCCACAGCCTCCCTGGGCAGCCTGGGCCAGGCCTCCATCACCCAAATCAATCAATGGAGTCTGATATTAAAGAGACTAGAAAATGGTTAATTGACAGATCTCAGGAATGTTGCTGCTGAAAGCTACTGAAACGCTTATGAGGAGCGATGCTGCAGCCGCGGGACGGTGCTAGCCAGGGCATGTTCACCTCCCCCCAACCCACGGAGCCCTCCCCTCCCCAGGCGTCGAGCCGTTGCCTTGCCTTTCACCGAGCACACACAGAATCACAGAATCACAGAATAGTAGGGGTTGGAAGGGACCTCTGTGGGTCATCTAGTCCAACCCTCCTGCCGAAGCAGGGTCACCTACAGCAGGCTGCACAGGACCTTGTCCAGGCGGGTCAAGGTCAGAACAGACCTCCCCATCACTTCACTTTTTTAGCACCCTCTTCACTAACGATGGCCATACATCCTCTCTGTGTACTAAACGCAGATTGTGACAAAAATACTTCACGGTTCACCACATGTAAGCTTCCATAAAATTGCTTAACGTGAGTGTCAAGCCCAGGGGGAACGCAGTTTCGAAGTCTATGTTTTCACATGAGCATGTGAAAGGTCTATATGCCCTCAAGAAGCAATATTTGCCTAAGTAAGACTGGAGATAAACTCTAAAACACAGCAGCACTGCCTGGAGGGATTTGGAGAGCAATAGGCTGAATAGTCCTTGGGGGCCTCCACACAGCCAAAACAACAAAAAAAAAAACCCCAAGGAGCATCAAGCGGCCTGGCAGGAGCTTGCCTAGGGCATCGCTGCGGTCACCCCCGGGTGTGCCACCTTCAGTCAGCCACGCTGCGAGGAGGATGCCAAAAATTCAGAGGAATCCAGAAAAGCACTACAGAAGTAACAAAAGCGGTGAATACGTGCCCCAAAAAGAGTGGTATGAAATCAGTTTACTTAGTTTATCAAGAAATTCTTACACAAGGAAGAAAAGCCACCTTAGCCCAGACCAAAGATCTGCCTGTCCCAGTCCCCTGCCTGTACTGGTACCAGTGCCCTTCCAGGGAGAGCGCAGGCAGCAAGCAAGAACACCGCCGTCTGCTCCGAGCGCCCGGGATGCGGCTCCATCCCAGAGCCAGCAATTGTAGCCAAGCTCTTGCCAGCCTGTGACAAGATTTCTCTCCTGCTGGTTTGTCCACTCCCTTTTTGATTTGATCTACTTTGGGTTTTTTACTTTTGCACCCGCAGCACCCTGTGGCGAGGAGTTCCCCGCCTGAGAGACAGCGCTGAACAACTCCAGAAGGTAATTATTCTCACCACCTAGTAAAACGGTGCAGTACCCCTCCACACGGAGCCCTTAAAAGTCAAGTTGCAACACCTAGCGCTCTGTTTTTGTCACACAGCTCATCAATGGAAGAGCTGGTCAGCTTAGCACGACCTAGAAGACCAGACTATATGAAAACCACTTTTTCTCAGCACATCACTTTTGAAATATGAACAGCCAGCTGAGGTCACACCTCCTTCCCCCAGGCCAATCATATTTCATTCTTCTGTTGGGAACCAAATTCGTGTTGGTGCCATTCACAGAATCCCAGCATGGTCGGGGTTGGCAGGGCCCTCTGTGGGTCCCCCACCCAACCCCTGCCCAAGCAGGGTCACCCAGAGCAGGCTGCACAGCACCGCGGCCAGGCGGGGCTGGAATATCTCCAGAGAAGGAGACTCCACAGCCTCCCTGGGCAGCCTGGGCCAGGGCTCCGGCACCCTCAGAGGGAAGAAGTTCTTCCTCGGGTTCAGCTGGAACTTCCCAGGCTTCAGTTTGTGCCCATTGCCCCTTGTCCTGTCACTGGGCACCACTGGGAAGAGTCTGGCCCCGTCCTCCTGACCCCCACCCTGCAGATATTTAGAGGCATTTCTAAGGTCCCCTCTCAGCCTTCTCTTCTCCAGGCTGAACAAGCCCAGCTCCCTCAGCCTCTCCTCGTAGGAGAGATGCTCCAGTCCCCTCCTCATCCTCGTAGCCCTCCGCTGGACTCTCTCCAGTAGCTCCTCATCTTTCAAACACAGATGGGCAGGGGCAGCAAACTTCGGTTTTACTGACAACAGCATACGGGGGGGGGGGTACCTGCTTGTGTTATTAGCTCATGCAGTCCTGCTCACTTTGCACATGGAAGACTCTCACCGATTTCAGCAGGAGCAGGACAGAGGCAAGAGAGATTTGGCCCCAGATATGCAATCACTGTTTGCTTAGACACATCAAAGCAAGAGAAATAATTGTGCTCAGAAAAAGTACATAAAACAGGGGAAAAAACAGAAAAATCCTCATGAAAGCACACATGAGATAAACTATATATAGCCTAGGCAGGCTCCTAACATATGACAATAAAATATACCAACTATCTCGCTTTAGCGTCTTGAAAGTCCTTCTTCCACACCCATGACAAAACCACAACGGTCCTCCATGGCTGCCCCCTCCTTCCGCACTCCGAAAGCCTGTGCTCCCTTGCATCTCCTCCGCTCGAGCCGCAGCCGCCTGCCGGCCCCGCTCCCAGGCTGGCCCACGCCGGTCCACCCACGCCTTCATTATCATGGAAATCACACTTCTCTTCGACTTGTTCAACACTCTGTATCCTTGCAGCAAGCTGATTTTAGGTCCAAAGCTGTTCCATCTCCTCATGTTCCAAACAACCATTCTTCACCTTCCAAATCCTCAACGCGCTCTTCTTCTCGAAGCCCTTCCAAAATCGCGTCTTGCTGGTGGGTGCTCTTACCACTGCCGTGTCGGAGAGCGAGCTCTGGCTTTGCCACTGCTCCTGAGGTGAAGGAGAAGTTCAGACCACAGCCAGCTACTGCTGGTGGCTAAGTACCTAGGGCTATATGCAGCCTTCCTCTAACCATCCCCAAGCTTCACTAGCTTATGGCCAAATAAATATTATATTTATATACTATGCCAAGCAAATGTTGTATGGTGGACAGCATCACACTTTGCTTCCTTCACGAACTGTTTGCAACTCTCTTCATTTCTGCGCTCAGGTTCAAAGGTTTCGTGTTGCCCATGACCGAGCCTTGAAGGCTACAGCTCCGAAGACATCTACAGCCAGGGTCTGCAGGGAGACGACTGCGGATGACAGCAGGCTGCATCTCCGTTAGCACACATCTATTCACTTATCTCCTTACTACAGCAGCCGAGGGATCTCTTTCAGAGATCTCCAAAGCATAAGATGTAAACTCTCACGTGGGAGGGCTCTGGGAGGAGTAGTAAATTTAGGAGCCCCTTTTCAAAACAAGGTCTTTAAAGAACAGGTCTGTTGTAAGGAAAATAAAGAAACATCCGGAACTACACGTTCAGCAAAAGTTTACAGATGATCTAAAAATAAAGGTGGGGCAAAAGGGAGACATTTGAGTCAATGTATGTACTGTAGAAATTTAGGGCATGATTCATTAGCCAAAAAAATCTGAACACCCTCTGCAGCTATTTTCAAGGAGGTACATGCATAATTTATGTGGAACAAGAGTGGGCTGCAATTCCCCCCACACTGCTTCTGCATAAATTACACCGGCTTGTAATTCATCACACTTCTGTTTCTCCTGCATGTAAGCGGTAACCTCTCATTTAGCAATCACAGAAAGCAGAGTCATCTGCAGAAAGGACGGTGAAGTATTTACAGGTGAAGGAATTGCAAGTTTGACACGTAGATGCGATCCAGAGAACCAGGAAAGAGCTGCTTTCTGAGAGAGGCTGGCTGCGCGACGGCTTCTCAGCTGTTTCCTTTTCAATGACCACACTGAACAACAGAACGCAGCAGCTTTCTAAATCACCAGCGCTAAGCTCAGAGAGGACCCAAAGCACAAGATTATGCAGAAAGTTTAAGACACCAGGAGATTTGTCATGGAGGGATGCGAGCCACTCAATTACTTGTTAATGGTCTGAAGCAGGAAAGTCCTTAAGTGCATTCAATGAATAAATAAAACACCTTTGCTTTGAAGAAGTATAAAACCCACACGAAACTGATACACAGGATACAAGCGCCGTTACTGGCAATCACCCCGTTGACCGAACAGAGTGCAAACTGCCCTGCGTTGCCCCCGAGTCCATCAGCCCTTCCTCTAAGCAGAGATGGGGAGAAGAGAAGACGAACCGTGCTCCAGTTGTTCAACGAGATGCTAGGCAATGGAGAAGCGCTACCAAGAAATCCGTAGCTTGCGCCAAGATCTGTGCTGGGGACATCGGTGACACATTTGTGCCACCTCATCTGACGAGAGGAGAGCGCATCAGAGATGAATGGAAGGAGAAACAGATGAGGGTGAGGGAGGAACACTGCCGAGCAGGGACACACCGTGTCCGTGCCACTCTTCGTACCCTTCTTCGGAAGACAAAAATCAGCCTACGTAACAGTTCTTTCAGCGTTTACCATGAGACGCAAGTTCTTCAGAAAAATCATAGGAAGGAGGGCCTGGACATTCAGTCAAACAGATGGGTGTGCTCTGCTCAGCAATGCTTACATCATTTTTTTTTTTAAATGTACTTTTGGGCTCTGGAAATCGTCTGTTTGACAGCAAATGCTGTCTACCTCCTGACTGCTGAATATGGCTAAGAATAAAGCAGTCTCTTCTATTCAGTCTCCTCTCCTCGAGGTTGGAGTTTGGGGGCTCAACATTAAGATTGGTAATTCATGCCTTTGCTTAAACAAAAAAAAAAAGAAGAAAAATAGAACTGCAAAAAGGGTAACACGAAGAGCAACGGTTGTCTTTCCGCCTTTCATCTTCTTCTGCACCTTACCATTCTGCCATGCAGCCTACGGCAAGTCACGCAGCTCACCCTGGCTCCCTCAAGCCAGGACCACGCCAGGACAGTACATAGCTGGAACAGGCCAGGACTCTAGGGTCATTGCAACAATTTTGTAAGAGTTATTCCATCTTCTTTTTGTTTCATAACATCTCTTCCTGTGGCAAATAACCATCATCTTCTTGGCTGAGTGGTGACCTCCCTTCCAGAGCTGAAGTCCATATGGAATAATTCATGTGAATCCTCAACGCCGGAACAGCAGCAGCACCTCATCCTCTGGGGTGTCACTCCCCGAGAAAATACTTCTGTTAATTTTACCTTGAACAAGCCACGTGCGACAAGGCAAAGAGCCTGAAGGAAAACCAAACGACCATCTTCATCTGAGAAGAAAGGAGACTTCTGCTCAAAGCAACACCTGGCACGGCGAGCCGACACGGAACCACGGCCAAGAGGGAGAGACCCCAAAGGAGCACGAGGCATTTTCGTCATCCCAGGAGAGCCCCATGGGGAATCTCAATGAGTGCCTGAGAAGGCAGGCACGCGATAAAGGCACATACTGTTGGGAGAGGGCTGGTTTTGGTAGGCTTTTGGGCCAAGGAAACGTTGCTTTATGAAGGTTTAGTCCCTGAGCATACTTCTCATTTCCACTGAGAAAACAGGATCACATGTGCTGAAGTCAAGACTGCCAGGAAAAATCTCAGTGCCTTGCAGAAGCCTCACAAACTACATCCCAGGGCTGGAAAAACGCCTCGGAAAAAAGAGCACGGCGGAGGCTGGACACTAAGAGTGCCCTTAAGACGGTCATCACGTGGCAGGGAGGCAGCAGGTGACTCGGGCCTTCCTGCGGTCTCCTGGTTGCCAGTACGGCTACCAACCCTCTCCCTAACTCCCCAGGGAGAAAGAAATAGAAAAGGAACCAAAAAAGAAAGAATAGAGAAAGAAAGGGGAGGGAAAAATAAAGCCATTGAAGATGACAGTTGTACAAGAGCCACCCATTCTGGCACGCTGCTACCAACATTTTTAGTTCATCTACTCCTTGTTCTGCAAACCAGCTAGAGACATATTCTGCCCCTTCTTTCTTAGCCTCTCCTTTTTTCCCTTTTTTCCCCCCTTTTCTACTTCCTCTCGCCTTTTTCTCTGCCCTCCGTTTTTGTTGGGTTTGGGGGGGAGTGGGGGGGTGTCTTTTTTTTTTTTTTAGCTCTTTATCTCTTCACGTCCCTTGGCTAATTTGACAGCTGCCATCCTGCATGCCGGGCAGCTCTCATTAGCCGGGGAGAGAGTGCCACAACGTGCCGAGTCCACTGCCAGTTTTCAGAGAGGAATACAAGACGCGACATACAGAACGTGAGATAACGAGAATAACAATGTTCCCAGGGAAAAATCAAATAAAAAAACCCCATGTACTGTCCTTAGTCAGATTTAAATAGTTACTTACGTAAAAATTTGTGATTTTCCCTCTTCCTACTCTTTTCGTCTTGCACAAAACCAGGTAACGAGGCAGCTGCTGAAATTCGGCGCGGAGGAACGGGAGGCATGTGGGGTGAAAAAGGAGGCAGACAGGCCAGGGCCAGTGACCAGAGGGAGTTTTTGGAAGAGGACGAGAATGCCACCAGCGGAATTGGGAGAGGGGAGAAGAAACAGGCCCACGAGCTGCAGGAGGCAAGGCAGGAGCACGGCGAGTGAACACCACGGAAGGACAGCAACCCAGCGACGGGAGGTGAAACAAGGGCAGAAGAGGGCTATTAGTTAAAAAAGGGTGATGTGGCAGGAAGGAAAGCGTCGTGCAAAGGTCTGTTGTAGCACACGGCGATGCCCATTTACCCCTACCTCCAGAATGTCACTTCCAAACCTGCTCCATCCTCCCTTCATCTCAGGAACACCCTTCCCACGCACCACTCAACCCACGCTCTAACTGCACCCTGGCTCTCCCACCTCCTCGTCTTTCACCTTCCCGATGCCTTTTGAACCCCATCTCCCTCTCCATTTCTCTGTGTCTCCACCCTGACCTTTTTCTCTAAGGAAGCAGGTTGTGTTTGGCAGCCCTGGATTCCCTCTCCTCTCATCACAGTCTGCAGAAACATGAAGATAAGCTTCATGGCTGCTGCCACCCAGCACCACCACCACCAGCTCTCCCGTCTAACACCCCCAGGTCGCGCATCGCGTACGTCCATGGCAGCTCACGTGATCGCCCCGTGGGACGGATGCTTGCTTCCCACGATCCCAACAGATGGGGAGAGGGAAAGAGAGGCAAAGATGCTTCTAATGGCTGAGGATGATCAAGAACAGAACAGGAGCAGAATATGTATGTCCTAATTGCCACCAGGCAATCTGTGAAGGCTAACGACTGGCTGGATGTTTAATATCTCTGGGGACATTAACCCCAAGTGGTCGTTAAGCCCTAAGAAATGCCTGGTGCTGAGGGCATTTTTATCATTCTAAGAGGAGTAAAAGAGAGGGAAAAAAACCCATCAGCTTATGAACCGTCTCCTAATGGGAAAATCAGTTTCAATTGCTAAGAAGACATCACCCAAGGAACAAATGCCGCCCATCAGATCAGGCCAACCAGTCTACAGTAAGACCTGAATCTGGACTAGGTTCTTTTCAGTCCTCCACATCTTCTGTATTTGAGCAGAAACCATCCCTTTTGCGGCGCAGTGTCTACTCCTGGCTGGCCACGGGGAAGCTGCCACTGGAGGGGCTCAGGAGTATCTGACATACACACTGGGGGAGGCAGGGGAAAGGGATCTCCACTTCCGAGCACAACCACTTCACTTCTGCACTGTATTTCTAGACATGTCCTCCACTTCTAAGCACGATCACAAAAATGGCTGTAACCCACAGAGATGCTTTAGCTGAACTTGCAGCCAGCCTAATTTTAGCAGAATTTTATTTCAGCTAATTCCTAATACAAAATTTCCCCTGATGAACTTCCAGATACACAGTGCTTTTGGCATAAAAGGCTCCAGAAACACTTCATAAAAACTGGAGTAGAACATTGACGTATGACGTGTGTTGTCCAAGACAAGGTACCACTGAACCCACAAGGTAGGAAGTGACGAATACTTCTCACCACAAGAATCTGGGCAAGCAAAATCCAAATCAAAGATATAATCTGGTTGGCAAATCATAAAGTAATCTACTTTTCAGAGAGAGACACGTAACCCTGTAGTTATCGAGGCTTACTGAAGTCACAAGTGAGGAGCTTAACCTGGGTTTTCCTCCATAACAAGCTGGATGGGGTTCTCCTGTTTAAACTCAGGTGCCTAAGGTCGTTTCAGATCACCCAGCAAACTCCACGGGGCTGCAGCAGGGCGATGGTCTTCCACACGTGCCCAGACCCCACCCGCCACAGCATGCCATCCTCAGATGCCCTCGGCCGGGAGAGCCCGGGATGTCCAACGTGGGACCAGACACGGAAGCCGAGGCAAGCACCCTGTCGTGTCCCGCTGCTCGGCTTCCCAGGACCGCGCCAGAAGTGCCACCTCCTCTCTGAGCGTGCAGATGGGCGCCCTTACAAGTCTCTCCTGCCCACGGCGATTCAGGGATAAGCTCATTTTAAGCCCCGACGATCACCGCAGGGGGAGCGTTTCAGAAGGACGCGTTTCTTCCAGATCCGATGGGAATTTGATTACAGAGCTGCCTACGTGCAGCTCGCTGCCTCTTCTGGCTCCCGGGGAATAAACCACTAAAAATCTTTCTACAGGTGAACTGTGCAATATTCATGCAATATCACTGGGTAGAAGCTACCGGATTATCCCAAGGAAAGGAATATCTTGCTTTTCAAAGAAACAAGCATTTTCAAAAGGTGTTTTCAAAATTCTAACCTGTAGTATTTTACTGCATTACCTGAATTGGGACATCACATTTTGCAAGGGATATCAAAAGGCTTTAAATGTATTAATCTAAAGAAATATTGAGATATAGGGACAGTTCCTGCTGTTTGTACCTATAAATGGAAGAGTAATATATAATATAAGCTGGGGAAAAGAGCTGCTACTTAAGCACTGAAACCATCAGTCCGGAGAATGACCTCCATAAAAATACAAATGGTAGCAGAGACAGAATACAGGTGAAACCAAAGGAAGATTACAGCTAAGATATTGCTTTTCCTCGCAATAAAAGATGCCATAACCCAGACCCGAGCAACACAAAGCCATCACAACCCAGTATTCACAGGGACTCTTACTTAAGGACATTAGATCTCTTCTGTAGAAGAAAAAAAGGTTTTCCCAAAGACCGTGGTGCTCATCGTAGGAAGTGTCAAGGAAACCGAGTGCAAAGAGGGTTTGGTATTAAGAGGGAATGCGACCGGAGTGTGACTGCTAAGATGTGTTTTTACCCTGGTCCCTCAAAGCATTCAACACGCTACAGCCCAGATCCCACAAAACCCCCGTGCAAGCTGCTCCGCGAAAACCAGAAGCCCCAGAGACTGGTGTGGGCCCACCCATCGCAGGTGACTTGCAGGGGCAGGGAATCGGGGCGGGAAGGGGTCTCCGTCCTCCCTCCCCATGTTTTAAGAAAGCTTCCCGTTTTGGTGAGAGGGACAGGGGAAGGCACGCGGGTCCCGTCTATCACCCAGCCCGCTCTGCCCCGACGCGCCGGGGGCAGCTGGAAGCCTCCTCACAAGCAGCCACAAGTGAATACACCAGACAGGAGAGACGCGTTGTTACAAAGACTCTCGGAATATATTTTTGATGCCTTTTCTCAATTGTCCGACTACCTGACATCGATTACCAGCATCGCTTTCTGATTGTTTTTACTGCGTTTGACTGTTAGCCAAAACCTGTGTTGAGCAGGAGATCTTTTTAACGTTGCAAGGGACTGAAGAAGTTCCCGTCTAAATTCCTTTTGGCTAGAGCTCTGCTGTATGGTTGTTTAAAGCAGAATTTTGAAGATTATACACGGCAGGCTTTCCCAAATAACCCTGAAACCAGTGGGAAGGAGCTGAGAAGCTATTTTTCTGACTCCGCAGGCCACCCAAGACCTAAGGACTTTTGGAAAAAGCTATTTCTGTCTCTACCGTATTCTTTTCAAAGCGGCAGAACATATTTTAGCAAATACAGGTTTGGAGTCCCATGTAATCATCCCTGCTTCGTCTCCGTTCAGCGCAGACAATCGCACCGGGAATATCTGGGGATATTCAAGACCCGCCTGGACAAGGTCCTGTGCAGCCTGCTGTAGGTGACCCTGCTTCGGCAGGGGGGTTGGACTAGATGACCCACAGAGGTCCCTTCCAACCCCTACTATTCTGTGATTCTGTGATTCTGTGATTCTGAGATGGCGTTTGAGGCGAGCCCGCGGTGTCCATAGAAACGGCGCGGCAGCAGAGGCAGGCACAGCCTGCGGCCCCAGCTCCCGAGAGCCGCGCGGCTCCGGCCTCTGCCCTCGCGCCGCCATCCCACAGCTGGAGCGTGGCACGCGCTGCAGCAAACATAGCGGGAGGAGAAATAAAAAATAAATTATCGGTGAGGCTGTCGGAAGGCGGCGGGCGATGGGAGGCGGGAACGGAGCTGCCCAGGGCGCGCGAGCCCTGCATTGAATACGGGGTTTGTCGAGTCCCGCAGCGCTTCGGCCTCCGGGCTCCGCGCCACAGGAAGGGGGACAGCGGGAGCACCTTGCATGGATGCTGCTGTACGCCGTGCCTGTTCGTAAAGACTTCTTTTTTAATGGGTTCTGATTAAATATTATGTGTTTGGTAGTATGCTAGTGTTCTAACTGTTACTGTAATCATGTAAATATTTCACTGTAATAACCTCGCATGAGTAAAGACAATTAATCTTATAGGTCACACTAGAAAAATACACTTAAACAAACACCCACAGTATGTACAAAGAGACAGACAACTCCCAAATATGAGAAATTTTGGATGAGAAATAGCCGAATCCTATTTTTTATTCATACCTACGCTGCTTATGCTATTAATATCTGACTTCTCTTTTGTGACTTTAGGCTATTTTAAAAACGAAACCTTGTTACCATGGAGACAATAAGCCGGTCAGCACATCTGCTGAAGAAGAGGACATAAAATTTTTAAAGTGAGACTTCCAAAGGCTGAGACTTCTCTGAACCCGCGCCAACGCCTCCATCAAATACGCATAAGGGAGCCGGCTACCCTCGTCAGCTGTCACCTGCCACATTTCTGACAATCTTACTAGCTGTCACGGCGCTCCAGGACCCACCAGCAGAGGCTGTGGCACTGCGAGCTCTGGCACGCCGAGCAGATGAATCATGTTCCACTTCCACGTGCGTGCCCGGAGCGGTGAGGACAACGGCTGATCACCGACGTACCCCAGGGAACCCGCCTGAAAGGTTGGTGGATGGCTCCAAACAACACCAACAGACAGAGAGACAACTGGGGGATTTGTTTTCTTCTAAAGAATGCAATCGTGATCATTATTTGCTTGCAAACAGGCACGCAAGAAAAGATCTTTCTCCTTTCCTAACAGAACGCTAAGTGGGAACATAATTGGAGATTCAATTAGTACATTAAGAAACATTCAATTAAGCTTCCCGGTGACACAGAGATGCACAGCTACACTCGCTTTCCAGATGAAGAAACGAAACTCGCAGAAGTCTGCAACAGGACAAGGGGCAACGGGCACAAACTGAAGCAGAGGAAGCTCCAGCTGAACCCGAGGAAGAACTTCTTCCCTCTGAGGGTGCCGGAGCCCTGGCCCAGGCTGCCCAGGGAGGCTGTGGAGTCTCCTTCTCTGGAGATATTCCAGACCCACCTGGACAAGGTCCTGTGCAGCCTGCTCTGGGTGACCCTGCTTGGGCAGGGGGTTGGCTGGGTGACCCACAGAGGGCCCTGCCAACCCCGACCATGCTGGGATTCTGTGATTCTGCTGGCTTCTTCACGGTCAGACGAAGTGATGGCAGAATGAAGGAGAAAAGCCCATCTTCCTACTTTTTGTTTTATAACAAAAAAACACATTTAAGTTTCCTTCTGCTGTTATTTCCACCGTGTGAAACTTGTCCCCCACCCACCCCCTCCCAAACGTGCACAGAGAAACCCAGCGATGGCAGGATTTTGGGGCGTCTGGGATCACAGAATCACAGCACGGTTGGGGTTGGCAGGGCCCTCTGTGGGTCACCCAGCCCAACCCCCTGCCCAAGCAGGGTCACCCAGAGCAGGCTGCACAGCACCGCGGCCAGGCGGGGCTGGAATATCTCCAGAGAAGGAGACTCCACAGCCACCCTGGGCAGCCTGGGCCAGGGCTCCGGCACCCTCAGAGGGAAGAAGTTCTTCCTCGGGTTCAGACAGAACATTCATTCGAAGCAATGACATCAGGAAGGACAGGGCGGCCTTCAGGCAGGCCGATGAGGCAGATGTGCCCATGTACGTGTGACAGCCACGTGCCATCAGCCCTTACCAACATGCAAGCCAAGAATGGCAGACACACTCCAAGCCCATCACCCTCTCCAGCCGTATCAGAAGACAATTCTGGAAAAGCTATTGGCTGCGCATCCCTGGTCTCTGACTTAATCCGCACAAGCAGCATCCCGTGGGAAGTTATGGAGAGGAGAGATGTCATCCAGAAGCCATCTAACCTTTGGGCTCACCAGCGCTGAAGCTGCTCGGATGTAGCACCCTCCATCACGGGCAGCAGTAGCAAAGCGTGGTTCTGTCTGACAGCCTTCATAATTTCGGTGTTTCTCCTAATTGCAGTTATCATTATGCGCCTCACCCAGGGCCACGACAGACCTCCTCCTCCAAACCTCGCTGGACCCATCGGTCGAGTGGTCTCTCTCCAGCTGGCAGGAGACACCTCCACGCAAGCTCTCCCACCCACTGCAGGCAAATCCAGCTGTGGTGGCTCAGATGGTCCCAGTGCCGGGCTGCACCACTCCGGACCATCCACGGGCTCCTGTGGGGACCCGGGTCCAGCCCCTACACAGCACGCAGCCTACAAGGACACAGGGGATGGCCTCATCTCTGTCCTCCAGAAGCAGGCTGTCCTCAGAAATCACCTCTCTGGTTTGGAAATGAAATTCAGGCCACAAGGACATGGTTGGAAGACACTGACGTCTCCCGAAGTTCATAGGGCCTATTGTAAACTTGCTCCGTGGTGTCCACGGCTGCAGACCTGCCTCAAAGTCAAATGGCTGTTGAGGTACTACAGCGAGATGCTCCACGGACACTTATTTCAGTTCAGGCATGCCTTGCTTTGCCTTCTCGTAGATCTACGTATTTAGGTTAAATCAAAGTAAACTGGCCTCAAGCACGGTTTAACTTCAAAGATGCAACTGTTGTATTGGTTAGCTACACGGATTTAAGAAGAAAAGCGAGTTAAAACAATGTCACTCTGCCATGCAGATGAGGCTTCTGTTCTTTGGAAAGGGGCTGAATCTTTTATTCACCTGTCAAATGCTTTAACAGTTTCTGAACACTGTATGGAGAAAAATAACAATCCAGTCCTGTGTCTCAGGAATAATCATATTCTGTGGCAGTAAGTTACAGTTTAGAAATTAATGACTCATCGTAGAATTGAGCTCATCCTGGTAAATCACTGAAATTCTAATCTGCTCCTTTGCAAGGATACATATTTTATCAATCTAACCAGTACTTGATTTTGAGAAATGCCCAGTTCATCGCACACACCTAGGTTGGAATGGACAAGACCGCTCAGCAGCATCCACCTCCTGCATACCAGAAACCCTGTACTACAGAAACCCAAAATCTCAAGAGCATCAAATGAGGTCTCGTTTCCTTCTGGGGAAAACGATTTTAAGACAAAAAAAAAGCAGAACTGAAGGAAGAAATCAAATGCACATTAGAAAGTTTGTCACGGAAGGGTCACTGAAGGTGCCTACGCCCAGCGCTGACGAGCAAGGACCAAACGTTGCTTCCCCCTAATTCAGATCATTATTTCCAGGGCAGTCAGCAGAAAAAACCCACTACAGAACTCAAGCCTGCACTCCAGGCCACGCGGGTGTTGGAGAAGTCGGTGTACACAGGTAGGCTAACATCTTTGGCCAGAGCTGATGAGCAACCTTGCCTGCTTTGCCCCTGCGAAGGCACGCCGGAGCTGGGACCTGGGCGGCCGCGTGTCCCGTGTGCCAAGGGAAAGGGTTTCGGACCTCAGAAATGACCACCAAAACTCAGACACCGTTCAGGCTCCCCAGATCTGATCACAGAATCACAGACTCACAGAATGGTCGGGGTTGGAAGGGACCTCTGTGGGTCATCTAGTCCAACCCTCCTGCTGAAGCAGGGTCACCTACAGCTATTTCTTCTACATCTACAGCTATTTCTTCTACATCTACAGCTATTTCTTCTTGAGTGAAGAAGAGGAGATCTGAACGTAGATGCCAACGCCCAGCCTGGCTCCACCGCTCGGTCCTGCAGGACGGACACCGCAGTCCCACCTCCACACACACCAAATACCCACCTGAAAACAAGGCAACAAAACTCTTGAGAGGTTTGTACTTTTTTCTGGTCAGACCGTTATTAACTTTTTTTAAAGTTGTTACAGCTTGAGAGCTGGTCAAATTAGAGAAAATGATGGTTTCCTTTTCCTCTCAGTGTTACACAGGAAAAATGAGATTTAAAAGGGGGAAGCACAAGCACTGCCAGAGATGCCACACTTGGTGTAACTGTGGCTTAAAAGAAAATCGACCTTAACTTCAACCATGTCTAAATATAAGCAGCAGAAAACTTCCAGAAATAACCTGCATGTCTAAATATAATTTCACGTAAAGCTCAATGTGCTTGGACTGAACAGGTACACTCGGTGGCTTCACCTGAAGTCTCCAGCTGGAAAGGATTTCCACCAGTTACTATCAGCATTTCAAGCAGATTTTATTACAAGGCCTGGCTGATGCCACAGAGCAGGTAACTCCGTGTTTGGCTCCAGGGTGTCAGCTACGGTAACGTTACACGGCGAGGCACGCCAGCACGCGAGCAGGTTAAGCGTCAGCCCCGTCGGCGACCCAGCCGCGAGCCCACCGCCCGACTGCGGCGCTGGTCACACCTTCGGCAGCAGAGCTGCTCGACACCTCCTCGACGCAGACCACTCGCGAAAGCTGATGGCGCAAGGTCGCCTTTGAACGAGGAAGGGCGCGCTGGAGGGAGACCCAGAGCGAGGAGACGTTCCACCGCACCCGCGCTAAGGGCTGCGGTTCGGCCAACAAAAAGGAAAACGCGTAAATATTTCAGGCACCCCCGGCCAGAGCAGGCAGGGGAGATGCCTGGCCGAGCTGAGGAGGAGGAGGAGGAGGAGGAGGAGGAGGAGGAGGAAAGGAGACTCAACCTCCACATGCATGACAGATTTCCACGAGGACCAGCACACGCATCTGTAGCCACAGCCCTGGCCCCGCTCCCTCTCCCGGGGCCACCCGCAGCGGAGCGGCCACCGTGTTCTTTCGACAAGCAGCGATGCTCTCACGCAAGCTTTGGGTGACCGCTGCGGCTGTTCTTCACAGGTCACTTCGCCTTTCTCAGTGACATAAGCTCTATTAAAAACCACAAGCAATTAAACTGATGCTACCAGAAGTCAAAGCAGAAAAATAAAAAAAAAGTTGCATTTACTCACAAGTCACACCCTGTCAAAATAAGTGGTGGAAATGTAAAATCTTCCAGAAAAAAAAACCCCCAACAAATTAGTATCACAGCATTTTTCAAAATTATAAGCATATGCTTTCAGCTGACCTACTTGCTGCCTTCTAATTGACTTCTCTCCCTTAAGGGGGTTCTTAAATATCATCGAGCGGCACCTGCCACGCAAGAGGAACAATTTTGTACACCCGTTCCTTGCTCAAATACCGCGCTCAACAGCTTCAGCGCCAGGCTCCCTCGCAGCGGAGCCCACCCAGCAGCATGGGAGCCACCCAGACACGGGCCAGCCCACGCGCTGGAGCACGTCTCCTGTTGCCCACCGGCGCCGGGCGTGCTGGGGCTGGTGGCTCTGCCCCAGCTGGCACGCGTGGCGCGGGCAAAAACGCAAACGCAAAAGCTCGTCCAAACGTTGCTCCCTTACTAAAGCAGGTTGACCGACGGATTGAAACCAAAAATTAAATGCAACGCGGTGAAAAGTCAAGAGAAGAGTTCAAATCCGGGGGAGCGGTGCCTCTCCCGACACCAAAGAGAACCAGTGGTAAAATTTCCATCGGTGTTTTGGACTTGGAGAAGAAGCCGGCGCACAATTCTATGAGATCTACAGAAGAGTTAAACTCTTTTGGGACATTTATCGCAAGCCTTACTGACAGAATATCTATTTTTCAGAAGTTATACCTACAACCACCACAATCTTACCTGAAGCTATACTAGGAGTTTGGTTTTTTTCCTCTTCTCCTTCTACAGCCTGATTGCTGCTAGGGAAAGCGTCCCAGCGGGAGGAGAGGACAGCAACACCAGGCAGCCAGGACTGCTCTGCGGAGCCAAAATCCCCCGCTCTCCGAGGAAAATTAACCCCAAAGGCGGAGAAAAGTCTCCTTCCAGTGCTGAGGGAGCGGCAGAAACGCCGCTGCGCGAAGGGAACATTGACCTGAGGGGCTGAATCACCCCCCGGCGAGGAACACGACGCGAAGCGAGATCTTCACCCCAGCACGGCTGCAGCCTGGCCCCGCCGCGCTCTGCCCCGGCGAGGGGGAGGCAATCCCGGAGCTGGTCTGATCGCTCAGCTCCCACAGCTCCAACCAAATCTTCCCACCCATCTCCCGGCAAGAGCTACCGCGCTCGCCCGGTTCCGAGCTCTCGAGGCAGTCACCTCGGGAAGCGACAGCGACCCGCCCGGGCCCTCCTCGTTTGGGACACGCGAGGGATCAGTCCTGTGATTCAGTTCCTTTCGCTGTATTCTACACGGAGCTGAAATTCTGACGCTGTGGTAGCTTCACCCGACGCAGAATCGCCCTCTGCCAGGGCAACGCAGACAGACGCCGGTGCGGGACTCACAGCTCTGCAGCCTTGAGCGAAGCCAGGACATCCCACCACCCGATCTTCCTACAATTATTTGGCAGCGCTCCCCAAATGTGTCACATAACATAAAGGAAACCCTCGTGGTGGCGGGGGGGGGGGTCAGAAGCACCAAGTCTCCCCATCTTCCCCCCCAAAAGACAACAGACAGAGTGTGGGTGGCGGGGGGGGGTCAGAAGCGCCAAGTCTCCCCATCTTCCCCCCCAAAAAACAACAGACAGAGTGCCGTCACCGACCCTCCCTACATTGCAAGCCCTCAGTTTCCACGCGAGCACGGAGCCCACCGGTTGCAAGGCCACCTCCGACAAGCCGAAAGATTCTCCAGGACGTCTCCGAGGAGGGCCCGTGGCCGCCCGCGACGTCTCCTCAGCCACGCAAGCTACCTTGACACGGCTTCAGCCTTGTCTCACCGCCGGTTCGCAGGGCTGCGATCCCACTAAGCGTCGGGTTCTCGCTGCGACGCTCGCACCCCGCTCTGCGGCTGCTGGGAGCGGGGACGGCCAGCCCGACAGCGCCTGGTTCTGCTCCGGGTTGGAGACACCACAAGGTAAAGGGAAACTTCCCCTTCGCTGACGGACTGACCCGATGGCTTCCACGCTCCGCACAGGACACGCTTCTGCGCGTCCCCGAACTCATCAAGGACCCGGTTCCACCTTCCTCACGCTTGTGAAATCTCTGCTGAAGTCATGGGGAGCCTGGGAGGGGGCGAGACACGGGTCCGGGCTCCCAGAAACCTGCCACCTCCGTGACCTCCGAAGCAAATTAGCGACCTTTACCCCAAGAAATGTCTTTCGAGGAGGGAAAGCGCTGCTCCAGGGCGGCTCGGGACGCTCGCCTTCCCCTCCCCGCGGGCAGGCGGGAGGCTGGGGAGGGGGAAGCGAAGGGTACGGAGGAGCTGGGGGTTCCGCCGCGCCGGGGAAGCGGGGCTGCCGCCGCGTCCTCAGCGCCGACGAGCCCGCAGCTGAGGTGCCGGCGCTCTCGACACCTTCGCGATCGGTTTTTTTTCCCTTTTTTCCCCTCAGAAATCCTCGGGTGAGGGAGATCCCTCACGGGCAGAGCATTTCTCGCCCTCGGCCGCGCCGGGAGCCGGCGGGACGCCGGCCCGGGACCCGACGGCGAACCCTGAGGTTCTCTCCTCAGCCTGAACCGCGACCTCGGCCGTGCTGCCAGGCCCCCCGCAGCTCCCCGACCCCCGCCCGCACCCCACCGGCACCGACACCCGCGGAGCGCGGCGGGTCGGGGAGGCAGACCCGGCCCCGCCGCCCTCCCTCACCTGCCGCAGGATGAAGCTGGTGGAGGTGGTGCTGCCGTCCGAGCGCTTCAGCCGGCTCCGCCGGGTCGCCGTCCCCCTCGTCACCTGCCCCGCGGGAGGCCCAGACATCAGGGTCGCGCCGCCGCCACCGCGCCCGCCCGGCCCGGCCCTCCCCGCTCCCTCCCGGCCCGTCCCGCCGCCGCGTCCCCCCCCCGGGGCGCACCCACCGCGGCCATGGCGGCTCCCGCGGCCCTCAGAGCCGCCGGCGGGGCGCGGCCGCGCTGCTGCGCGCGGCGGAGGGCGGGCCCCGGGCGGGGCGGGGCGGGGCCGGGCCACGCGCGGGCCCCGCCCCGCCGGCGAGCCGCGGGAAGCGCGCCGGTAAACCCAGTACCGACCAGCGCCCCTCGGCAGCTGCCAGCTGGGGGCTGCGGGGCCCGGAGGGGAAGCACCGGGGCCGGGAGCTAACGAGGAGATCGGGGGCTGCCGCGGAAGCAGGACCTGGCTCCACCTGGCCGCAGCCACACGCACGTTACACCTCCCGCCGGCATTAACACCGGGAGGAACGGGCGCGTCTGAACTGGTCGCACTGGAAAGCTCTGCGCGCACCCCCCACCCCCCTCGCAGACCCAAACCGCCGATTTTTTATTCCTCGGATGAAATGAGGCAGCCTGGTTTCTCTGTCGAAGACGAATGTGGGTCGCCAAGGCCGTACTCTCAATTAGATTATTTTTAAACTCAAGTTTCATCACTCGGTCGGTGCCAGGGAGGGAGCTTTTCCTTGAGCGCTGATCCCCCGGGTCAGACGCTGCCCATCGCTGCCTGGCTCCAGCAAGACACCGGCCTGGGCAGGGGGAGGTTCAGAGGGGGACACAAACAGCATTTGCCAGCAAGTCAGTAAAAGCTTTGGCTTCGTAAGGTTTACATCTGCAGCCTGAAGGGACCTGAAACCAACCCACCGGGTCAGTACCTCCACAGGGCTGTACACAAATGAGGAAATAAAGCAATTTCAGTCTAAATAACAATTAACGGAGTTGTGCTCGGGTACGTTAGGCTGCCTGCAGACTTTTTTTAGTGTCCGTTCACAGCATCAGCAGAAGGCATCTTTAAAGGACAAGGCTTCATCCTCATTTTGGACGAGCCAGGGATCGTTGTGGATCATTTGTTGGGTGCCTCCGTGAAAAGCCCCAAGCACCGACGCTTAAGAAGTGCAGTACAGCCCACTGTGAAACGCCGTGCGTTCGCTGTCTGAACACCTCACCCTGCGTGGCAATTTTAGGCGAGGTCCTGCTCTGCAGCTCCCTGAGGCTCTCTTCAGCCTGGAGAAGAGAAGGCTGAGAGGGGACCTTAGAAATGCCTCTAAATATCTGCAGGGTGGGGGTCAGGAGGACGGGGCCAGACTCTTTCCAGTGGTGCCCAGCGACAGGACAAGGGGCAACGGGCACAAACTGAAGCAGAGGAAGCTCCAGCTGAACCCGAGGAAGAACTTCTTCCCTCTGAGGGTGCCGGAGCCCTGGCCCAGGCTGCCCAGGGAGGCTGTGGAGTCTCCTTCTCTGGAGATATTCCAGCCCCGCCTGGCCGCGGTGCTGTGCAGCCTGCTCTGGGTGACCCTGCTTGGGCAGGGGGTTGGGCTGGGGGACCCACAGAGGGCCCTGCCAACCCTGACCATTCTGTGATTCTGGGGGCTGGCAGCCGCTGCTCCCTCGCTGCCGGGGCTGGCTCAGGCTCTCGAGGCCGTGGAGCGCTGGCCCCAGGCAGAAAAGCGATGAGGGCAGCAGGGTCTCCTGCTGACACCACAGGGGAAGACAAGGGGCACGATTTGCCCCATCTTCCTGGCAAGGCCGTAACGACGCCGTGAACAGCAGACTCTTCACCCGCGTTCGTTAAACAAACTCTGTTTTATTCACACAAGGCAATGCACGTGCGCTGCAGACAGGAGGCCCAATGGCCATTCCAGTAAAACAGACCCCTCCTTGTAACACCGCAAGCTCTCGAAGGTGATTTTCTGTAAGGGCCGAGACGCGTCTCCGAGCCGGCGCGCCGCCGCCTCGGAGCCCCGACGAACCGGAGGCAGAGCCCGGCGCGAGCGCGGCGTTGCGGCGTGCCAGCCGTCCGAGGCCAGGCCACTCGCTGTCCCGGGGCCGTGAAGGGAGCGGAGCCGAGCGCTCCAAGCCACCCCAGCTGCGTTCCCTTCCTCTCACCGATTCCAAACAGCTGGAGTCGGCTTCACGCAAAGCTGAGGCGGCAAGAGCCATAAATTCTCCAGAGTTACTCATTGGATCAGATACATCACAGTGCTCGACGTAAGCAGGAGTAGTGCCTATTATTTCTTAGAAAAGATGCATAGATGAAAATAAGGAAAACCCCCCTTCCTATCGGAAAATAACTCCTGTAAGAGATTGCAGCTGCAGCCACGTCCCGCTCAGTGCTCCCTTCTCAGGGAAAGCTTTCCAGAGAATCACGCTGTCCCACAAGCCCGGGGACAGCCACGAACAAAGCCGAACGGAAAACGAACACAAAACATTATTTTTAAGGTTTACTTGTTACGGAAACCATCCGACTTTTTAACATTGGAATTTCTGTACCAAACAAAACAGACAATGCATTCCTCACGTCACGGCTGGATGACAGACCACAACTGCCCGAAACACGGCGCTATCACGGACGCGCCCGACGGCTGCTCTCGGCTGACCGTAACGTAGACATCAGAGGGTGCCAACTCATACCAGAAGAAAATTTATCTAGCATTGATATTTTCAACACCCGTGAAACAAATATATTACAACAAAATTCTCATTATAAAGTTGCACAAGTTTCTATGTTAACTATTACGAGTTTATATGAAAAAGCAGAAGTTATCTACCGTTGATTCCTGATACAAAACAGCAGGTAGAAACCTAACGTAGAAATCCCAAGTTAGATAAATCCTTTGGCAGCATGTTCAGTTACAATCAGGCCTTAAAAATAAATATGATCATGTATAGAAGAATGAAGAGAAAAAACAGATCCTATTAACACCAAACCCCTCTAAATACACTATTTTAATAATAATTAAGTTATTTTACACTATCTACAAGTTGCATATCACAGAACTAGGAATATAAGAGATGAGAGAATGACAAGTCCTGCTCTTACAAAATTTCAGGCTCTAACAAGTATGCATGTGTGCAGCTGTGTAGAAAATCTCAGAGAAATGAGTATATACATTATTTATATTCCATAACTAACTGAACGTAGTCAAATCACATCTGTCTAGCCATCTCAATTTAAGATACTCAATATTTCTGCTGGACCAAAGTTTTGAATCCGGTAAAAATGCCTGCTTTAATCTCCATTTAGTAACAAACACTGAGAATCTATGTCAATGACAGCACGGTTTCGTTTGGCTACACACTGCCTTGGAACAAAGTAAACTCTTACCAAAAAAAAATAAATCTCCAAACACTAAGGATTCTGAACAGCAGCACTGAAATTAATTATTCTTCTTAAAGAATGCAAGGAACAAGTTATCAAAATACTCCAGGTATTGCAGCTCGTGTTACTTATACTAAGCTACTTCATGGGGAAGGATAAAGACAAACAGAAGTCAAGTCAGAAGGAAAGACAAAAGCTTCCTTTCAATTGCACAAATTTAAATTAAAACAAAAAAGTCATTTGAAGAGCAGGTACTGAATACCTTATTGCATTAGCACGGGCTGCAAATGAAGAAGGTCACGATACTAAATAATTAAATAAAATGTAAAAGGAACGGAGGTGGCGCTGAGTGAAGGGTGGTTTTTATTACTCAACAGCAGTCTACAATCTGATAGTTCTCATTTGGTAGAAGATTTATACACCACACATACCTCTTTAGACACTTGGGAGTTTCACGCATTTAATCAAGATGCTTTTATCAGTCATTTGCTTTCATTATTTTCCCAATTTAAAGAGTATTACTCATCATAAAATTATTAAAATAGGTATAAATATGACTATAGCATAGTGAGTAGGTAAATAGTGATTTTTTTTTTTTCCCCAGAGGCTGAAACAAATAAAAGAAAGAAATCCCACATTCCTGAAAGATAATTCAGCTCATCTGCTCCTCCTGTACAAACCTCACCGTTAAAAAAGTGCATCCGGGACGGAACTCTTGGATTTCTTTTCTTAGCCACCAAATGCTGCGCTTCCAGAGTTCCAAGGCAATTCCTTTTCTAAGGACGTGTCTGTCACTTGCGACAGGCAGCCACTCCACGTATTAAACGAGGAGCGCGAGCCCACTCACAAAGCGCGTGTACCCTGCCTACGCAGACAGCGCGCTGAATGCACCTTTTCCAAATGGTTTAAGGGTTTCTCTGACTGTAATGGGCATTTATTTGGAGACGGAAACGGTGGCTGAGAAAGGAAATCCAAGCGAGGCAAGAACCCCCTGGTCCCATCAAGACGATTCCTGTTCCACTCGGCTCCCCGCTGGAAAGGGAACAAGGCAGATTCTCACAGTCTTAAGAAGCTTCAAACATTCTCCAGCCCCCTGCTTTACCACAAGGAACTACAATACTCCTTCACTCCTAAACACACCCAGAAAGGCGAAGCAAAGCGATTCGGTACAGGTTTCTGGCTCAGCACCTCGTATCCGCAGAGTGCCCACGCAGTCAGCTGGGCGCATCCCTTGCCTGCTCTTGCAAAGAAGACTCGTGCTCGCAGTACCACCACTGCCAAACACACACCAGCGAGTTCTAGCAAAAGCCCACCTGTTTTCTTCCAGAGAAACGCATCAGCAGTTCTCGGCAGTTCCTGAAACTCTAACAGGCAGCGCTGTAAAGATCTCACTTCTCAGATTTCGGTAGGTACGTGGTCCTCACTGTCACCATATCAAATCACTTCCCTTCCAGCTCTCGTCTGCTGAACTCGTGCCGTTGTTCATCGTATCGCAAAGCTCACTACAGCAGCGCAGAGGTGAGCGTGTCCAAGCCAGCAAGCGATTCTCTACAGCCACTTGGACAGAAGGCTTGTAGTAGGATACCAGAGGAGGCAACGCACAACGAGAGCAACACATAACAACAGTTAGGCATCCTCAAGTTTTCAGAAACACATTTAAGAGAAAATTATTTTTGGACAATCCTTTAACTTAAGAAAAGTGACGTTCCCTGAAAGCTCTGAAGTAAGGGCTCCAAGTAATCGGAAATTATTTTAAACCATCAGGCAATCTAGCTCAAGCTATCTTTATGCAAACTCTTACCAATCAGATCTGATGCGTATTTTTACTCTGCATCACCCTAACGCAGTAAGTTGGGTTATTTAAAAGCAAAATTGTGTCTTGATATCTGTGACGGGTATTCATAAGAATCATTAGGTCAGGCAACCTTTGTTCATTAATTCAGGAATACGAGCTGGTTTGTTTTTAAAGGAGAGGCTGCTGATGGTAATTTGTTTGTTGCTGTAGAGCGGAATGAGCAGGAACTGCCACGGGATAAGCTGGTCCTTGAGGCAAACTGGATGCATTACTCTGGTAAGCCGACATATCCACCGACATTCCCATCTGCTGCTGGGTGTAAGCAGCTGCGCTGGCGGCCGACGAAAGGCCAGCGTTCTGGTTCACGTACGTCTGGTTTAACACAGAATCCGGTCCTGGGCTGCAGAAAACAAAACAAATCCGATTCTCACAAGTTCATGTCTATTCACCCACTAAGCAGATTTGCAAGCAGGAATACTGCTTCGTCCAAAAGCGATCTGTGTGTTTTCAAAATGACCAAACACTATCACTGTCATCGTAAACATCCCAAGAACACACAATCTCCAGACACAGCAGCAAAATTACCATCAGGAAGAAGGGATTTAACAGTTTGTTGAAGCGATACCTTAAATACGCAGCTTGAGCTGGCGGAGTTGCTCCAGAAGAATTTATACTTGGAGGCAGAGACCTCAGCTGCCCGATCTGCTCAGGTCCCAGGCTGTAAGCGGGGGAAATGGTGACTTGGTGAACACCCGGCATCATGTAGGTTCCACTAGGTGGCTGTACAGGATACGACTGCAAATAATAAAAAAAAACACCTATTGCATACCTTTTATTTTCAATTAACTAGCAGCAGATGTGGCACAGAATACCACTACAATGAACAAATACGTTCGGGCTCAAAAGCTGAACGAACATCAATCACTTTTTCCAACAAGGTTCTAAACCCCAAAACTTCTCAGAACAGGTTTCAAACAGGCATCTTTCATTTCACCAGAAGGCACCTTTCCGAGAAAGGCATTGCTAACAAGCTCAGTGCTTCGTATCTGTCAGAAGAACCTTTTGTACCACGTACAGGACCTCTGCCCCCCTCCCAGAAACCTTAATTCTTTCTCCCTAATTTTTGTTTAAAATGTTCAATCCTCGCCTATTTTGATGCGCAGTGTTGAGTAGGAAGATGGGCACCATACGAGATTTGTTATTTAACACATTTTGGAATTTAAAACATAAGAATATTCGAAGGCTGTAACACAAAAGGAGAGCAGAAACTTTAGTTTCCTGCATTTTGGCTTAAGATCACGCAAGTCTTTACTCAAAATTCAGACAAAACAGCTGATATAACATTAGTCTACAGAAGTCCACGCTGCTCACTGGTTTTGGACTTTGGATAGGACACAGACACTGAAGGAACAGTCTTGTACCACGCAACTGAGCTAAGCTCAGCAGGGCTAGCATTATCTTGTATTTTTCACGGCTGGAAGCATGCTTCTTGGAAGAAACAGTAAACTCCAGCTGCCTTTTGGCTTCAATTACTTTTTAACCTCCAAATATAATGAGTTTTCCATCGCTACCAGGAGTTAAGGACACGGAATTTCTTTTAACTGACATATTTTAAGATCTAGCAGTTGCTATGGCAACTATTCTTTTCCCACTGAACAATTAACATTAAACTCACTTAAAGTAAAACCACTCATTCTACGCTTTCTTCGAAAAGGATCTTTGAATTCTCTCTTTCTCCTCCATTTTTGTTTTCTTCAAACATCAATATGGCACATCAGGGACACTGTGAAACCGTTTTGAGCAACTACACCCCCTAATACAACATGTTCACTTCTTCAGGGAAAAAAAGAGCTAAAAGCAGACTAGTATTTCTATGTTTAGAAAAAGTACACTGCACTCATGATTAATGCACTAATATTAAAGTTCACTCACGTCCCCGCTATTAGATAAGAAGGTAACACTTCACTTGAAGACTGAGGACATGACTCACAGCAAGAATATCCACCACGCTGCTGAAACACACAATTCTAACTGTAAAAAATTAATCATGGAAGGAATCCTTCAGTATTTTCAATACAGCATCTTTCTGTTAAGCAGAGCAAAATTAACAGCTCAGCCTTACTGTACAAGCATTTTAACAGCAAACCGAAGTACTCTGTGCTACTGCATAAATGATACTTTATTCTAAAGGCTATAAAAAGCCAGCAGGCAATGTCAGATTGTTCACAGGCTAGCAAGAAAGCGTACAGTTCATTTTTGCTGTCATCGTTTTAAATAGAAATCTATATTAGGAAAGTCTCTATTTCCAGAAACGGATACTGACCTGCACCGAGACACCAGAAGACGTAGGTGGGTATTGTGCAGGATGGTGGAGCTTTGAGTAGGCTGAATACATCGGTGTTTCATTCATCAGTTTGTTATAGAGGTCCAGAGCTTCTAGAACTTTCACGTTCAACTCCGATAACTCTGAATGTTTTCTGTTTCAAAACAAATATAGGCAAATGCTAAGTTTCTCCAACATCCAGGGTTAGATGGTACAAAAAGAAGAGTGGCTCATTAAATGGTTTTGAATATGCAAGGAAAACACCCCTGAAAAGGCAGATGGTCAATTTCTCACACATCCATATTGTAAAATTGCCATTCTGTTCCTTACACCATTCTGTTCCTTACACCAATGGGCCCGGCCGGAGAGTCCGAGCAGTGGCCAACTATTCTCCCCTAGCTGCAGTAAGGCCAGCAACTCCACAGGCATCAGTTACCTTTCCCTGTCACCCTCAAATATCCCAGGAGTCGGAGGGAGAAGAGGCGAAGATAGCGCTGAACAGATATTTCCTGTCATGGAGGACAGCCGGCAGCAGATTGAAAATACCAAGCTCTAGACTCATTGCAGAAGGTTACAGTCAAAAAGGGCTAATGGAAAACGCACCCAGGAACTGATGCAGTAAATTTTGGAGAGCAGCAATCAAATCTAAGTACGCACACTGGGACCTCGGTAGCTAAGCGTCAAAAGGTAAGGCTAGCATTGTCAAAATTTCTTTTCTGGAGGATTTTCTAGCTTGGGAGATGAAGGAGAAAGTACCCCAAAAAATTAATACCACTGCACAATTTAAAGTAAATCATAGTAAATAACGCAGAAGCGACGTTATGGCTCACCTATCTATCTCTTCTAGTTTTTCATCTATCATTGGACCCATCTGTTGACAAATATCTGTGAAGACAAAAGTGTCAGTGTAGTTAGTGTCTTGCACAATTAAAAATTTAAATGCAGCCAAAAAATACTTTATCCAAGTACACTAAAATGGCATACGAAATTGGAGAGTGCACCTAGTTATCCCGTGTCCCACTCCTCCAGCCCAAACAGACAGGAAAAACACTTTGGTTGTTCTGCTTTGTCCTCCTCTCTCCTCCTTCCCTCCACCCGCTCAAACCAAAGACTACTGATGAAACACATGGAAAATCCCGCGCTTCCGCTTGGGCTGTGCAAGATCTACGACCTTCACCTCCCGCTGGAATATCCGATCCGGACTGCCTAGAAATCTACCCAGCTCTGCTGTACTGCGGAGCGTCCTTTACCTTCACTTTTTCCATTCTAGGAACACTCCTTTATTAACGTACGCTCAATCGTTATCACACACCTTCAACCAATCGACTGCAGTGAACTGAACTTCCTCTCCGCTCCCAGCCAGCAGTATTTTGGAGAAATTTTGACCAAAAATCAATTGCTTATTTCAAGCGGAGTTTTGATAGGTGGATGGATCTTGCAAAGATCAGGCATTGTACACTAGCTGGAAGTTATGCAAATTACTCTGCTTAACATGGAGTTGGCTTGGCAACTACCAGAAAATTTAGAGTTATACTTATAGCCCCACACTCCCACTGTGAAATAAGCTATTCTACAGCACACTGTTAGTACAGACCACAGTTTCTCTAAGCTTAAAATAAATGCAAAAGAATTACCAACTCAATCCACTACAGGTAATTGTGAGAAGAAATACAAAAACTAGCTAACTTGGTGCTCAAAGTACCTTCTGAGTCTAGAAGATCTGGAGAATCAAGCTTCAAATCCGTAGGGTCTATACTCTGAAGTACTTGCAGTGTTTTATCCATCTTATCCTGAAAGGTGAAGAGAAGATTATGAACAGTTATTTCTGAAGCACGGCAGAGACTGGTTTCATTTTCAAATTTAAAAAAAAAAAAAAAAAAAGTTCTTTACATAAGAATTACTTGCTAACATTCAGTAAAAAAATAATGTTTCAGCCAATGCAAAATCTCAGTATTTTTTTTTATATTGAAAGTGACTGCATACCTCATCTATATAAACTGGCTCAGGTTCTGCTTTCTTAATTTCTTCTGTAGTATCCTCGGGAACAGAATTTTTATCCACAGTTGCTGAAAGAACAAATATTAGTTTCTTTTCTGCAGCTGTGTCACTACACTAACTTAAAACACACATTTCCTCCTTGCTTGCCACCAGTTCTTTAAGTGAGAGAGAAATTTGATTAAGTACTTTAAGCAGTGATGCACCTATCTGCCGGAGAAGGGAAAATGGGTTTGCCTAGAAAACGTTCTGACAAGCTGCTTCCTTTGGGCTGTTAGCCCAATTACAAACCTAGGCCCAGCAAGGGAAAGACTCTTGAGTCATATTAGCATCTAAAACCACTTCCAACACATGTACAGTTACTTTCAGCCAAGTCATAAGTGTTAAGATTTATTTTGGTATCATGAGCATGAATAAAGCTAACAATGTGATTCTTACAAACCACTGACATGGGTAGGAATGTTCTTCTATCCTAGGTCTGATGTCTGAAAAGAGGCTTTGACATTTTAAATGGCAAGTTACTGGATTCATATGCAATATGTTCCTGACAAAGAATTATGGCAAACTGAACTGAATTTCTGCAACAGGAAAAGGGTAACAACTTAGAAGAGAATCAGAACACAGGAATCATTAAAGTGAGCTGCAGCAGGGGTATAATGCTTGCTTGCTTGAAACAAGGGCAGGATTTCTCTCTCATTTCTTTCCTTGGGCTGATTTCATGAGATTATTTTGCTGATGGGCTTAGTAGTAGTTCTACCATAAGCCCACCTTTCTAAAAGAATCTGTCAGCTTTTAGTAGCTAACTTACCTGTCTCGGGTTCCACAGTTAAATCAGAAGTCACAAAATTAGATGGAAACAGTCCTACTCCTCTATGATTTTCACCTTTCCACCAATTGGCATCACTGGGGAAATAAAGATGCATTACAAAACTCCAAACATTAACGCTTAGCGTCAGCGACGTACTTTGGGCTTTTGGCAGAAAACCTGTGATATCTAATACACCGTCTCCCTGTGTATTTGACAGCAAAGGCAAAGGAGCACATTTGTAGAGATTCACAGCCTAGTAGCAAAGCCAAAGAGAGGAGCTGGGGCAGGGCAGTGGGGAGAAGAGGAGGGATCAGGGGAAGTAACATCATTCGGTAGAAATCACTCAAAATTTAACACAACTCTTCAATTTTTAGACTGATTAGATGACAGCCCATTATAGCTCCATCTAAAAGTTTACAAGTAGGACACAATTGGGGACTAACATTAGAAATGTAACTGATCTGTCACAGCCTATTAAATTAGAACAGCACTAGCAAGGAAGAAGTTCTGCTTCTTCGCTATCATTGGGGCAACGGTGATAACAATAATCTTCAGTATTTTCTTCTTCAGTTTTATTCTTAGCAAATGTGATGCTTGATAGCCAGAGACTTAACAATTTCTGGATGTCACTGGAATTTAGCACTGTCCTGTATATGCATATTCTTATGACACATGTTGCAACCAACTAACATTTATCTTAAAAATGACAAAGTGGACCTACACCACAGCATGAAATACCCAACGTAATGCGGCGAGGTTCTCCCTGCACCAGAAATGACATGAGGTCAAAAACTCAGGGTATGGAAAGAACAGTGGAAGATACAGGCATTTGAGGGAGGCCAGAGTGACAAATATACATTTCCATGGGGGGAAAAAAAGCATCAGAGGAAAAATTTGCTATCCTAAGAAAACAACAGCTCAGGAATAAAGAAACCTTCACTGGAGTATATTGTACCTGTCATCCAAAACAAAAATAATTTCTCCACTTTTAAAGGTGAGCTCATTGTCCTCGACAGCTTCAAAGTCATACAGAGCTCGCACCTTCCTCGCGTTCTGATTGTTTTGCTGAACTTCTGCGGGTGGGTACAAGGATTTAGTTTCCATTTGTTGCTGTTTCTGCTCTTGCAAAGACAATTCAATAGCTACAATTGGGGGAGGGGGGGGGGAAGAAAAAAAGTAGTTTGTAAACTTTATCCCTGTATACAAAGACAGTTTGCTTTCCTAGTAAAAATAAACAGAAAATTATTTATTGTTATATTATAAACATGGTCAGTATCTGCTCCTCTAATATTTTCAGTCTAAAATCTTAGCTCCAAACTACTATCCATATCTCACATTTCAACAGCAACAGGATTAAAAGACAGGACCTAATCATGTACAAGTTATGAAACATTTAAAAAAACCTTCTGGTTTTCATGGTACAGCCCACCACCTGAAGCAGCGTGCATACTGCTAATGTCAGTAGCATCATTAGCACGGTCAGAAAAACTGATAAAATTCTTCACTATGACATCTGAATAACAGCTACCATATTCAAGAAAGAGGAAGAATAAAACATTTCAATCTTCTGATTTTTCTTAAAACATCCAGATGAAGGCTAGAATAAAACACGTGGGTGCAGAAGTGAAGAGGCCAGGAGAGACAGCAGTCACCAAACAATGCTATCGGCTACGTGATGGGGAAGAATGTATCCTACGCCAAATCCTCATCTGCGAGGAAAACGCCTTCGTACCATTTTGAATGATACAGTACATTAGCTCCCAACCTGCTGTGCCCTTGTTTTCAGTTCTAGGCAGCAAAGAGAGTACAGTTTCCTATTTCTGTGCATTTTAACAAAACTTCTAGAGCACAAGTCTAACCCACGGCTGTGAGTAGCAATTTACCTTTAGCTATATCTTCATCTTCTTTGTTTTTACTTAATGATGAACCGTTCTTAGCAGCATTTGTGGTAGCCTGCCAATGCGTAAACAATAGAGTAAGATCACGTTACAAACAAAAAAGAGAGCTCTACAATTATATACTTAAAATCAGCAATAAGGTGTTCCTGGTTAGCTGCCTTACTGGAGTATTTCATAACTGAATCAAGATAACCTTCTAGAAGAAAACATTACCACTCTTCCAAAGCTCACTCAGGTTTTATTTCATTTTCAGCAAGGAAAAAGGCAAAATAAATAATCAGATCTAATTTAAATAACTGATCTCATTTCAATAATTATTTCAGTCTCATTCACTGAAGTGAGACACTCATTCAAATGACTACTCTTTCCACATTTGTCCTCCACACCTCCCTCCACAAGGGAAGAAAAGCTCTTTGGAGTCCTACACCTGCGAAGACCCAAGTTATTCACCAGCAGCTGGACCTGCTGAAACAGGAGACCTCTCTCCGTATCAGAGCAAAAAGCCACCTTCTATCTCTGCTGGTGGGACAACGGGAAGGAAAAACAAATGTACATCGAGCTGGGAGCTGCTGACTTCAATAATACGCGTCTCCACAACAGCAGAGTGAAATCATTCTTCAGAGTTTTCATTCTGACAAGGAAGTCTTCCAGCACAAACCTAGTTTCAGGCACTAGCCGTGTCTAGGACTTATCAATGGTCCTAGAAAACAATTCTGTGCAAGTGCACCAAATGCTAATAAACCTCCGCTCTGCTTGTTCAAAGTGAAGCGTATGAGGTAAAAACATCAAGATGTCATTTTATATGTATTTGTAGGAAAGGAAGCATAATTGGTTGCCAGTACTCTAGATCTTCCACGTTGCTGCCATATGTTTTAACACATATCCTAGATTTAGAAGTGAAAACATCTTTGTGGAGGAAGGAAAGATTGTAAAAGCAAAAAATCCCTCTGTGTTAATACAGAGAAAAGTAAACTTCATGTAAGGAATACGTAATAGAGGCTGTAGTTCTAATTTTCAGGACTGATCTTCACCCGACTCCTAATTAACATGAAAGTATTTAGAATTGTTAATAATAAAGCATAGAAAGAAACCACCTGTCATTGTATCTGCCAGCTACAAGATTAGGCTTAATACACCACCAGGAGTAAAATACAAAGGGTGAGGTTAGGGATTGGAGCACCCCACCTACTGCAGAGCCAGGACAATTCCTGACATGGACAGGTAAATGCATGAACCAGAAATGGGGACTCAGGAAAGGAAAGCATAGCACAGATCATCTTCAAAAATGTCTCCATTCCAGATACTGCCCTTTGTTTTGTGAGGCTCTGTGAAGAAAAATAAAGGTATGTGCTCCAAGTCAGCAATTAGCACCATGAAACACCAAGTACAAAGTGTGGGTGTAAAACTGCTTCGATTTAAGGTGGTGACAGCTCAATGAAGCTTCAAAAATGATCAGAAGAAAGGAAGGATCTAAAATGAAACAACTCAAAACCGCCTCACGAAATAGCCTTTAGTCTGTTCTTATTTTTCTTAGGAAGGCCAGGACATAAAAAAGCAGAATGAGTAGTAAGTGAGCCTCAGCACAAGGAGGCAAGCAAACTAGCACAAGGATCTACTCTCCTCTGAGCAGAAGCACAAAAGGCCTCATTTGAACAGCTTTTCACTTTGTCCGCTGCCAGGAACAGGGAGCCTCATAGTACCGCGTATCCCACATCAGCTTTTACCTGCGATCCAGCTGCAGGAAAAGTCACACCTTCTTCTTTTAAAGATTTAATAGTTGCAGATATTAAGCTACACTGAGGATCTTTCTGAAACTCTTCTGACCACTCCACCATTAGAGTTTTTAGCTTGTCACATACTTTTGGATGAGCCTAGAAGACAAAATTGCATAGAAACGAGATGATTGCACCTCAAAGCGAACAGAAACAGTTGTTCCTTCTCAGTAAGACTTTGTTACCAAAACCATTTTACTACAAATATTGGTAATAATTAATAATTGTCTTGATTTAGAAAATTTGGAAAACAGAGCCTAGGATATATGGTCTTTTACACACTGATTGTGATATTGCAGAGAACATGCTTAGCTTCTGGAGCACCATCCTTCCACTGGAAAGCTGGCATAGCCGTTTCCAGCACCACATATCCCAACGCAGCAAGAGCCTGCAGCTAGTTCAGACTTCCCGGATTCTACCAAGCAACTGGTTATTTTAAGTCAGGGCTCCTTCAACCCTTCCAGCAATCCTCTGAGGCAAATTCTCTTCACACAGCCAAAGCTCAGAACTTGCAGGCAGCTCGCCTACCTATAGTGCTATTATTTTAGTGGAGTCCGTTTTAGGTGGTTCAGGAACAGTTAAGGAAAAAGAATGACAAACTTTTTTACTTTTCAAATGTTAGCCATGTTTCCACCTCCACAGTTTTTGGAAAGGTTCAGGCTATTTTCCACACTTACTCCAACTTTTCTGCACCTCTAGTTACCCTCCATTTTACCTCAGTTTTCTCTTCATTTCTATTTGGTGTTATTCTTCCCCTCCCAACCACGTAAGTAGGTCTAATATAAGATACTGTCTCTCCCTATCAGACAACAGCCCTTCCCTACCTTTTATGATCCCTCGAGTCTTCTCCCCAGATGCCAGAAGACATTCCTCTCTGTTGACTCCTCAGGCGACAGGATCTCACAAAAACCTGATCTTTGTACCACCTCAGTGTACACATACGTATACGTGCCTCCTTGATACAGATCCTCTCACAAAAAGGAATTACGCATTATGCATTACATACAGTGTCACCCAACTCATAGGACAGTTTATTAGGTCCTGAATTAGGAACCAAGGTGCAGTGACACAGTGTGGTAAAGGAAGATACTTGCTTGCAGTGGGGGCAAACCAAGATCAAGTTCACGCTCTGCCTGCAGTTCCTCTGGCTCCCACATTGTTCTCTAGCCTCTTGCACTGAAGAGCCTCTATAGCTCCCCTTCCTCCACACCCACCCACAGGATTTACGGCCGCTCTAAATCCACATAGGACTGCTGATGTCATTCAACACTGCAAATTTTATGTGTCAACAACCTCACCCAAAGTGACAATCCACCTTCAGAAAAGCAGGTCAGAGTCAGGTATTTCGCTACTGTATGGCTAAAGAATACCCTTCAGAGTACACCTCAGTAACATTAAACATCAGCTGCTGTTAATCCTGTAGTCACATAATAGCCTTAAAAAAATTACTGGAGCAAAACCAGCAACTCTTCAATAGAGCAGCTAATGTATGTGAAGGTCGTGCCAACACCACGAGGGCAGAACATGGACCAAAGCACTTCAGACTCCACACACTTTCTCGTTTACCGTTGATGGAAAGACTATAGTTTGAACCCAAAGGACCCAAACTAACCTCAGGATATTTGCCGGTGAATAAGGGTTCTGTGGCTGCTGGGCTCACCTACATCTGCTTCACTTGCCTGGAGAAAAGCCTAGGACTGCACAGACGCAGTGCATGGCCAAGATTCCTCACGAGAGTGTTGTTCAGATCACACTGTAAGTCGGTGCCTCACGTGCAAACATACGCTCAACAGTAAGAACGCTGACAAGTCTGGGCTCAAGCATGCATTTAATTGAACAAAAAGATGTCGCTTGATAGGCTCAGTATCAGCACAAAGACGTTACACTTGTCTGAGCTGACTTTCTGTCAGAGAAAAGGGAGAAAGTACAATTTCATCTGCTCTCTGAAGATTAGTCCTCCAAGTGGGCCAGGGATAGGGGTAAAACATAAGTATTCCCCAACAACAAAATCAATTACGCTCCAGTAGACCATTCTCCAGTGGGATTAAAGGTTTGTTTTTACGTCCACGAGTGCTGTCGGACCATGAAGGTCAACGTTCTATTTCAGAATGGACCACGGCTAATGAGAACAAAGGGGAGGACTTTAAGACCTATTTTTCCACACAAAGCGAGAAACAGAAGAGCTGTGAACTCATTTTGCTTCCCAGCAATTTTATTAGTTTCCTTAATTGCTTTGCTCCACCTCTGATGATTCCAGGCCTCCCATATATTTGAAGACTAACTTCCTTTTAACCCATTAGCCATTTTTGTCTTCAACTGGAGCAGTGATTGGGGAAAGCTGTTTCTGCTTATCCATTTGATTACATCCAGATTTAGATCCCATCAGCTGCCTGACCCTAACCATCTAGGTCTTCCTTTCTTGCTAACCTCCTCATTCAGCATTCTGAGAACCTCTGGAAACTAACAAAGTTGCCTGAAGACTTTATCCTTTTCCTTGTAAAAGCGTAGCTGAACTTTCTCACAGTTTTCCCTTTGCATTTCAGCCCATGAATTTCATTCAAGCCAAATAAAACCTTTCTTCAAGAAAAGCTATTATCAAATTAATTGAGCTGAGGAAGAGTTACAGATTTTAATGACATTGCTCATGTAATTTTGTAAAAATCTAAAGCAGGTATTACCAGCCTGTCACTTCTTTAATACATTACATTTTCATAGTAAAAATGAAAGTATAGGAATTTTGGTGATAAGACAAGCAGCCAGCAGTATCTGCAATTGCATCAAAACTAGAAAATGCGTATTAACTACAACACCAGTTTTGCCAATTCTTTGCTATGCTGAGACAAAGCACAGAAGTTAATAAAATAATTCTCCCCCTAGTACTTAAGGTCATAAAAAATTACCTTATTTATTATACCTCGAGCTTCAGTCGCAAAATCACGAGAACACACTTCTAAGTGAAATATTTTTCCACAGTTTGATACACAGGCTCCTAAAAGCTGACAACAGAAATACAATGGTGAAAACGTATGACAATGAAAATAATCCAAAATAAAAGCATACATGAAGAGAGTTACATTCAATCCTCTGTTCAGCATGCACACTCTCACTGACTTCTACTGAAATTACATAAAGGTATTAACTGATCAGTAAACATTTAATAGCTGCATTACATAAAAGAGCACAAAGTTTTTTGAAAATAGTGATAGTCTACTCACTGTAAGTGCTTGCAAAGCCACATGGGGAACTTTATGATTTACTCTCTTCATGATGGCTTTAAGGCAGTCCTTTGCTCTGGAGAAGGAACAAAGAAACTATTAGTGACAAATGTGACACGATCTGCGGAATGAACGATACCAGATACTCAAGTTGGGTAAGCAAACAAAACCGGGTCTATTGAAAAAACTGTCACCTAACCTAAACTTCTCCCAGAGCTAGTCTGGAAAAAATATTTAACAATTTGTTTGTTATGTGTACTGGATTGGAACAGACTCCACTTTTATACTGGCATTTTCTATCAATTTCCATAAAACTGTTGACAGGTCATAAAGGGAGCAATTGCCATTACATTGAGGAAATGGATTTGAAATAGACAATGAAAGAAATATCTACCTAAAAAAAAAGGAACGAGGAGCAGTGCTGATTAAATAAATGGTCATTTTACTGGCTACTGTAGAAGGGTCTCTACAGGTTTAAAAATCATGTTCACAGGCTGTCAGCTCTTGGATTCCTTTTTCAAGACCATTATAGGATCACCGAACTACCACTTCTGTTTCAGTATTACCACTTCGGCTAAATTGATTCAAACTTATCTTTGTTTCGATTGATATTTTTTCCCCTTTTCTCCTCCACCAGTCCCATTTTTCCTAGTGAATGAACACAGCCAAATTTCTCACCATAAATAGCTAACTGTCATAGCTAAACAATTTTCTGCAAAAAAACTAGTTCACTTTTTCCTACTGGCACGGTTGCTTCTCGAAATTTATGCAAGATCATTAAATATGAATAACATGGCCTACTGTACAAAACCCCATAAAAATTGGAATGCACTCAGCATATACAAATTGGTCTACTAGAAATCCCGCTGGAACATTTCTTTCAAAGAATTTTAAAGCCAACAACATGTATTTGTAGAGCTTGCAGAAGTGTCAGATTGGTGGCACTTTTTGCATAGCTGACTACAATGAGCATTTTGAGACGCGGTCTCTCCGAAACAGTGTTCTTCTTCACATGGACATGAAATTACACGTTGCAATGCTGAGATGCAGCTTACCCATTAGGAGTGCTTCCAACTTTGTCACATATATCCATAATAAGACCCCAGTCCTCACTGGTGTTATATTCATTTGTAGCTTTTTCTGTAAAGAAAACCAAGATTGATTGAGTGTAATATCCTATTAAGTTCAGATTCCAGTCAACAAACACTTTCTCAGCCAAAACAAGGAGACTCCACATAAGAAATATTGAGAGGTGGTGTCTTCTACAGATTAGCACTAATTTTTGCTATCTTGTAAAGTGTTACCATACATTTTTCAGCACCGGACTAACAGATGCGACAAGTATTTAAAAGTCCCAGAAACAGAAACAACTCTTGAAGTGTAATGTTGTAAATGATGAAAAAGAAACTGCTGCTGTCCAGCCTGCTTAGTCACTCCAGGTTTAAGCCATAGCCCTAGTTTAGAGTTTGCTCAAGGTCTTCTAATGTTTGCATGCCATTAAATACTTCACGTGGACCTCACAGGAAAAAAAACCATAATCTCAGTAGGACTCTACAGGAAAGCCATCTCCTCATTCAACACACTTCTTGAAATATTTTTTTCTACTAGATTTTTCAGGAAGTCAAAACACCACAGCAAATGTTAAGAAAAATAAATCGCATGGAAGGATCAATAAAAAACATGCAAGGAGGCAACAAAAATGAGACTGCTCTATCAAAAGAATGTATTCCTAATTAATACTTGCAGCATATCATTCTATACATTCACTGATAAGGCCTAATGTTGTTTAATTGTGCTTTCCTTTCAAGTTTTTACTAGAGCCATGTTATTTTAATCACATGTGAATATTACAGTTCTATTAAAATCGGTTATAAACAGCAAACTAAATACTTTATACATGGCATTTGCTGCCTTAGGATTTAATTTTAACCTGGCAATTTAATATTTTAAGTACATTCAAAGATAGGTGCTTTTAGATTTTTATGTTATACATTAAACCCAGCGGAATGCACTTCATAATCATGGCAATATCATAATCAGTACTTCCACAGAATTTTACTTTGGTAAAAGAAGCCACTAAATCCCTTTGGGATCGAGTATTTTAGAGACTATTTGGAAGACTAAAGCAGAACATTAACGGTCACTCACTATTGATGTGACGGTGTTCCCCGACAGCAGCCGTTCCAGAATTACAAGGTTTGCTGACAGCAAGACTATCGCAGGACCAACCCAATCTCACGTATGCAATTAAGCATCTTCTCTGATTATCAGCTTCACTACTCAGTTTTGCAGTTAAAAGTTGCAACACGGCTCAGGCTGGCTCAGCAGAACGGCTTCCACACAGCAAATGCCAGCCTAGCAGCCAGCAGCGCCCCTAAAAATCCTTTTGTTACAGATGTAAAAGCAGACCAAAGAGGAGGAATGGAAATCTGCAATTTTGGCCACAGATTATCTTCACAAACTAGACTAACTACTTAGAGGCAGCAAATACACCATGTTCCTACAGCACAAACCTTCTTAAAAAAGCTTGCCCAGAAAGGACGTAATAGTTAAATTTTCTTCTAAGTGCATCAGTATTTTTATGACACTAACACAAAATTGCTGGTTCTTGAAAATAAATGAGTGCCCGCAAGTTTAAACAGTTTAACACTCAATTTAAAAAAAAAAAAAAAAAAAATCAACCAAAACAACGGCTATATGCACATTTCCAGGACATGTGAACCATAAGTCCTGAACGATCGCCAAAGAACCGCATAGCGCAGCGTTCGGTGCGCACAGCTGCAGCCTGGTGTTTCCTACAAAGTTCTGCCAGCAAAAACTTCTTCCTACAAGCATTGCCTTGTACATCTCCATCCCCAGCGGTGTGAATCCTCCCATCAAAACTTGTCAGTCAAGTTAATCCATCTCATCAAGTGACAGCAGCCATCAGTTGTGCGTGTAAACCCAGCCCCTCCAATGACAAACAGCACCACTGCCTACAAAGCAGACTGGGCACGTTATTTAACAGCGCTGCCTGGTGTCACCCTCACCTGAAACCTGTCTCCCCTCTAAAATATTGCAGGAATTTCAGAGATGCCCCTTTCTGCAAGTCCCCCTCCCCCACGAGCTAACAGTGAACAGCAAGAAGTGGCGGTAGGTCCACAACAAGGCATGGAAGCCAAGAAAAACTGCGGTTGTGTTTCACACCCCAGTCTGCAGAACCATAAAAGGCCCCAAAGCGCAGTGACCAACGCTGCAGGTGGGCTCTTCCCGCTCTCAGCAATGCCCACGGACTCCAGAGGATGCAAGCTGGGCTGAGACACTGGAGTGCTTTGATACGGGTGGGCACAACTAGCGAAGCAAGCCTCAAGACAGGTACTGTCATACATGTAAGCTTTGTTTAACATTTCATACGCACCAAAACCCCAAACCCAGACCTCCAAACTTACCTCTTCCTACACTCCCTTCCTCCCTCCCTCCACTACTCTCCTTTTAAAATGAGAAACAAGTCAAATTAAGTAATTTACTTTTGGAGAAGTTGTTTAAAAAAACATAATTGCATCCACAAAATACATGCAAGGTGCTTTGAGAGGACACACCTATTTGATTCACTAGTAAAAACCACTCTCTTCTAAAATATCTCAGCAAGGGAACAAACAGATATAGATACCTGGACGCAAAAGTATGTAGGAAACTTAAAATCACTAATTGTTTAGAAGCCAGTCAACTGCTAGCTTGTGAACTGACCCTACAGCGTAAACGCTGCAAAACCAAGCACCTCACTTTGCACATGCTGTCACGCAGAGCCAAGAAAAAGATTCCCCGTGACAAGCAGTGGTGCCCAGTGACAGGACAAGGGGCAATGGGCACAAACGGAAGCAGAGGAAGCTCCAGCTGAACATGAGGAAGAACTTCTTCCCTCTGAGGGTGCCGGAGCCCTGGCCCAGGCTGCCCAGGGAGGCTGTGGAGTCTCCTTCTCTGGAGATATTCAAGACCCGCCTGGACAAGGTCCTGTGCAGTTTGCTGTAGGTGACCCTGCTTCGGCAGGAGGGTTGGACTAGATGACCCACAGAGGTCCCTTCCAACCCCTACCATTCTGTGATTCTGTGATTCTGTGAAGCGCCAGGTAAGGAACAGGGTACACGTAGTGCAGCGGTGCAGCTCTGCGGGGCTCCAGCTCCTCCAGCCTGCAGGGACACATCAACAGCTCTCCTGCCCTTATGGTGCTGGTTATGCAGACACAAGTGACACTTCTGTCCTCTACACAAGACTCCAAAGCACGTGCCAGAGGATATATTGAAGTCTTCCTGGACCCTCAGAGGAAATCACCATCAGCTTTGCCTGCCATGACAGAAAATGTCCCATGCTACCCTGACCAACTCTTCCCCTGTCAACAGGGAGGCTTAACGTTTACCAGGCTTCACCGAGAAGTTTCCAAACCCACACCCTCCACACCTCAAAGAGCAGCATAGCTACCACAACACTTAGCACTACTTACTCGCAGCTCCCGCGCTCTTCCTGCTGTCCCCCAGCCAGCACGCTCGTACACAGAGGCACGTCAAATGCAAACCCCCTCCTCTTGCACCTAAGTGGCCTGTTCTGGGAGCAGACGTGGTCCTGGTGGGAATACGAAGGCTGCCCTACGGCAAACTCTCGCAACTTCTGAGGTTTTCTTCCCCGCCAGCAGGACAAATTTCACAGCATCTGGTTTTTTGCTTAACACGAGCTCCAGCTGAAGAATATTCCTGAAGGATAACTACTTCACAGATGCTGAGACATGGACTTTGATCACAAGAAACAGATGTGGGAGGATGCATTTTCCAAGATTTTTTTCAGTGCCAAGAGATTATAAACTTAAAAAAAATGTCATGATTTATACTCTGTAGTCCTCCAATTAGTGAAGGAACACTAGACTTCCGCTTACTTTTATAGTAATAACAATAAAAGCAAAATATGCTTCTTTTTATTGCTGCCTGGTATATTTTTAAAGACCCACAAAGAATTCAAAAACCACAATTAATCATTTTTAACTGAATCAGTTCCCTGATCTGATTTGCCATGCAGCTGCACAAAAAACTATGCCAACACAAGAGAGGAGACAGGACTAAAATGAGCAGCTGGGAAGGGGATGGGAACTGTTTACTGATATTACTGCCAAAAGAAGAAATACTTGTCAAGCTACTGCCTGAAAACACTGTCACCAGCTCTTCCAGTATAGAAGGTAACGCTTCACCACGGCATGCAAAAGTCAAGTTTTTCAGGACCCTCCCTCTACCACACAACATCCAAAAGGAAAGCTGAACGTCATCCTTTCCAGCCTAACTGCACTAGAGCTTTTCCCGTTTTTCACAACAAAGGAATGGGTAATAAACAGAAATAACAGCAAAAGACAGGGGGGGAAAAGAAATACTATGAGGACCGCAACCAGGCAACACATGGCAATCCTCAAAAGTCTCCCTGTTCACATCTTTTCAACCATCAAGTCCTCAGTCTCTGAAGATCCTGGCACGACGTCAAAGATCTGCTCTGGTAATTAAGTGTGCTACTGCAACGTTCACTCTTAAGGGCCTGGACACACCACGCAGAGCTCGCAGCCTCCACGCCTTGCAGCCGTCACGCGGCGTCTCTCCCGAGGCCGGCTGCGTTGTCAGCAATGCACAACCAGCAGCGGGATCCTTCGGGTCTGCAAATACGAAAGGAACGCACCCCACCTGTAGCACAACACTGAGAATTCTGTGGATGTGTCAGCATCTGTTTCAAGAAGTAAGGAAAACAGCAAGAGCAACCGGATGAACCTCAAAACACCTAAAGGAAGAAAAGGAAGGGAACTGCAGGAACGCACCGCCCCCCAAACTCCCCAAGCATGATATCGGCACCCCAAAAGTTCTGCGGAAATCTCTGCCAAGGTAACCAACACGACACTTTGATTCCTACCAAAAGTCTATCACACTGTTACACAACACAAATCCCTCACCGACTGCTTCTGCTGGAAATCTATATCCCATTTAACACACAGCATTAGCGCTTGACACTGACACAGCGAAATCAGCAACCCTGGTCTGATGACAGCTCCACCTCTAGCACACGTGACCTTCAAACTTGCAAAATATTTGGTATTTCCGTCCTGAATTCCCTTGAGTCAAGCCTGCCAACAATGCCAAATAACATGTCAGTTAAAAATGAAAACATTAGAAAGTAACATGTTTTTCCACCTGTGTCAATTTTTATGCTAGAAACAGAGAAAACAAACACTCAAGCACTGATTTAGCACACAGAACTTTTAAATTTGATATGGCATTTGCTAAAGACTGATAGCTTAAATAAAATTTTTCTAGAGACTGATCTGCTCCCCGAAACTGTGAAATGAAATCTCGTCTGCATGTAAATATTTCAACTTTCACACAAAGCCATTCACAGTATGTAAAAACAGAGTTCATTTATGAAAAGTGAAAAACAAAACAAATTGAGGACTACTCCAGACTACTGTTTTTCAGAAGATAAAGCGCAACCAACCACACGAATGAAAACCAGAAATTTAATCCCACGCACCTGCATTTGTTTGCCTTGGCTTCGTATAGCCAAATTAGAACATTCTCGCTTTGATTTAACTAGTGATTACAGACACGATGACACTGTAGGCCATATGACTTGCATTTCCAGTAACACTGCATGGCCCGCTCAGTCCTCGCTGAAAAGGCAACCCTACCTGTAACGATCCCAGGTAGTAGCTAAACCCTATTCATGTCACTCTGAATGTTATACTCTAAAAAAATTGGATCAGCAAAGTGGGATGTTAAAATAACTCTTTTCAATGTAAATCCCGTTCACTGAGAAGGCTTTCTGAGACACAATTTTTTCTTAAAAACCGAGTCTGACATTTTCTTTCATTGAGTCAACTGGACAGTAACTTGAGAAGTAAACAATTCCATTTGTCAGACAATCTGCAAACTACAAGAAAAACACTGAGAAGACTAGGGAGGAATTAACAGAGACTTGCACTCTAGAGCTTGGAAAGCACCAAAATGAAAGCTACCAACAGTCACATATTATATAACAAAACATCTCTCGTGATTACAAACAAAAAAAGTGAGGCTGTGGTATATTAAACAAATAATCAAGGACAGGGTGGGGAGCAGACCAGTAACAATCTCAAAAATAAGAAAGGACATAAAATCGCAAGCTTAGAATTTAGTAACTTTAATCAGTCAAATCAAGGTAAAGAGGACCAGAACATATTGTCCCTACGTTTCCAGAATAAACACAACACCCAAGCAACACCCAAAAAAAACCCCAATTAGCTTGTCCTCAAATATTTGCAAGACTTTAGACCAAACGCTGAAGAAAAGAATTCTTACAGACTGAGAAATGAAGGGAAACACGGTGAATTGTAACAGAAGGCAGCTCCTCTTCCAGGCAGGGACATGTCATCAAAGGCTGATCTACCATCGACTGTCTGCTCAGAGTGCAGAGAAGAGTTCCACAGGACACCACGTGCAAGTTATTAGCTACAGTTCTTGGATCACTCTACTAGTAACGTAAAGCACTCTGTTGAGGGTGGAGAGAGCTTACTCCCCGACTGGCTCAAAAATCGGTCTTGAAATCAATATTAATATATCCTGGCTGACACCGACAGCAAGGGCAAAGGTCTTATAGGGAAGCTAGCAGAAAGTTAGAAGGTTTCATCAATAAAAGGGAAGACTAAAACATGACAGAAGGGCAAATGTAAACCCTTGAGGACTGGTTTAGGTAGAAAACGATAACAGTTAATAGGACAAAACGCAAATTCACACAGGCAGAGTCAGTAAAAGATTCTCCCAGAAATGAAGTGCTCAGCTGATGGAAACAAGAGAACGATGAGTACGCTAAGTTCTAGCACAAGAGGACACAGGCCACCAAGGTAAAGCAGCCACAAAAAGGCAATATAAGCCCACAACGAAACACGCCAGGTAAACATTTCAGCAAAGCACGAGGAAAGACGAAATTCTATCATACAAGCTACCTGCAATCCATGATATGGTGCACAATTCTGGATGCCAGTCAAACTACACAGAAAAATACTTCCTACTGCCTTGATCATGTTAACAATCTTACGCAAGCACGCTAACCAAACAAAAGATGAAAGGGAATAGGCTTGCTCTCTATTGAAGGAGCAACTACCTAGATGAAAGTTATGTAAGGGGAAGGACAACGCTGGGAAAACAGCAAGTGCCCAGGAACTAACTACGAATAGGTTAGCCAGGAAATGAAAAAGCTTCTAACGCTCTGAAGAACTGAAGTTTTGGGGTATCCTCTCCATCAGAAAAACAGACGAAGGAAAGCACACTCCTCTAAAGCACTATTCCACAGGTTAACCTTGCGACACTGCAACTACGCACAAAGCAACCAAAGCAGGCGCCAAGAATTACCGCTCTGCACAGCTCTGCTGAAAGGTGAACTGACAGGTTTAGAACCAAGGAAGCAGAAACAGCTGTGGCGAAGTGAATGTGCCTTTACCTGTATTTTCTAAAGGTGCCCAAAGACAAGCGCAGTATTAGATGTATGGTCTGAAGACAGAGCTGCATCAGCCTCATCGCTGGCTGCTAACAAAAGCGGGGCCCTGTCTTTTCCCTTACCCTTGGCAGGGGCATCCCACTCCTGTTTTTCACTACCATTTCCCAGCCTTTCCTAAGCCGATTCAAGTCACCAAACCTCCAAACACACCACCTTCACAGCTGATCCAACCCACCAGCCAAATACTTTCTTCTGGCAAATTAGTTTTCTGCCAAGAAGAATTGAATCAGCTCAAAGGTGAATCAAAAAAAAAACACCTGGGTGGACGGGACCATGGAAGAGGATCTCTCCTTTACAGTAGCATCAGGCCATCAGCTGGGTTCAACTGTTTTCTTGGTATGTACCTTTTTTTTTCAATTACAATGACAACAAAATGTGAAAAAGTTAAATCCCGACAGATGCATATTCAAAGCGTGAAAAGCCATTCACGTAAATACTGCAGGTTAAAGTACAGATTATCCACACTTGATGATTTAATAATCTGGATAGTCTAATTTGCAATGGAATAATAATTTTTAAAAAAGTTCCCAGTGGCAAACAGATTTTTCCTGGCAAGGGACTGGAAGATTTAGCCTCAATAATTACAAAGTTCCTATCCTGTTGTACTTGTTTAATACGTATAGACAGCTACACTCAGCATATAACCTAAAATTTAAAAAACTGCAAGTGAACAGACTGCCACTTTTGAAGTGCTGTAGTTTTGGAGGTTCCTGAAGCTTTTGGGTTTGCCAAAGAATTCTGCACAGCTGTGCGAGTCCCCAGTTCAAAAAGTCTCCACTTGTGCAAATACATCAGTCAGAGCCATGCGACAGGTAAGTCTGGCGAAACACACGCAGAACTTCACAAGGTATCTGAAACAACTGGACTGCGCCTAGCTGGCGTGGCAAGTTTCTACTTTCATTTCAATCGTAGGTCGACATTACAAATCTCACTATGGTTTGTGAAAAGAAAAAAAGAAAGGGAACAGTTTTATTACGCAAGCTTTGCCCACACTTTAGGAAGGCAGTGCAACTTCTGCTCAACAAAAATGAGATGTTCTGGTAGCAGGAGCACTCACAACCACCTCTTCTGTCTGTATACTTCCCGGCCTTGACAAAAATCCCAGGAATGTTGACTTCTTCTCTTACCTAAAATGCCAATGCAATGAGAAATGTAAATCTGACTCTGGTATCTACCTTAATTTAATTGCTTTTCACTGTGCTTCAATTCAGAACTGGCACTGTTTGAAAAAAAAAAAAAAAACAGGCAGCCAAAAAACCTCCTAAAAGAGCAACACACAGAAGGAGTTCGACGCTCAAGGAAGCCCAAGACAGAGCAGAAGCAGAAAACAAAACAACTGAGTCACCCTCTTCATCCCGTCGATGACACCAACTCCAGCCAAAGTCTCCTCGCGGTTTTGTAATGGGAAGAAACGTCGGCTGGGGCTCGAGGCGAGGCCTCCACACGACGCCTCAATGCCGGCTGCTGAACGAGGGGTAAAACCGGGTTCCCACCGACGCTAACGGAGCCGGCGTCACCCTCGAGGTCTCCGCCAACACGCCAAGCTCCGCTTCACGACAACCCAGCACGGCGAGCGGCTGGGTGCCCAGGGCAGCAGGCAACGCGACATGTCGCCGACTCACCGCACGACTTCCCAAGCTACAGCACGACCGGGCGCGGACGGGGCCAGGCCGCGGGGAGAACCGGAGCGGGCCCGGCCCCCCGCGGCGGCCGCAGACCTGCGGGGACAGGCCCCGGGGACCGGTCATCCCCTCACAAACACCGCGCCCGTTCTCCCCTGAGGCTTCCCGGCCGCCCGCCCGCCCAGCGGGCCTTCCGCCACCGCCCGCCGCCGCTCCTTCTCCCTCAGGAGACCGGCGGGGAGGAGGAGGAAGCCGCCGCCCCGCAGGTACCGGCCGCCCGGGCCTGCCTGCCTGCCTGCCTGCCCGCCCTCCCCGTCACCCCGCTCGCTCACCCACGTCCTGCTCGAAGGGGTTGGGGGCGAAGAGCGGCATCGCGGCCCCGCCGCCCGCCCGCTCCTCAGCCCAGACGCCCCGGCCCGCCGCCGCCTCAGGCCCCCGCGGCCGCCCCCCGCGCCTGACCGCCTGGCTGAGGGAACGCTTCAGCAGCACCGCGACGGCGCGCCGGGTAGGCGGGGAGGGGGTGGCGAGGGGTGCGGGAGGGCGTCGGTACCGCCCGGCTGCCACGGGGAGGAGCGGGGCGGGCAGCGGCGCGGCGGGTCAGGCGCTCGGTGGGGCAGCCCGGCGGGGCGGGGGCCTCCGGGGCGGGGCGGGGCCGCCATCTTGAGGCGGTAGGGGTAGGAAGGGCGGGGTTCTCTCGCCGTCGGTGGGTTTCCCGGGCTCGGTGTCTCCCACGGCGTCAAACGTTGCCTGAGGGCACAGGCTTTGTCGCCTGAGGGAGTATGAGGAGGGGAGGAGGGCAGGAGGGCGGGGAGCGGCGCCCGGCAGTGGCCGGGACGCGGCTGTGTGAGGGGGGACTGCGGCTGAGGACATGATGGCGGCTGGGAGGGGGGTGGCTGAGGGGAGCACGGCTGGGGGGCGGATGGCTGAGGGGGGCACGGCTGCTCATCGAATCATAGCATGGTAAGGGTTGGGAGGGACCTTGCAGATCATCTGGTTCCAACCCCCCTGCCATCAGCAGGGACCCCTTCCACCAGCCCAGGTTGCTCAGAGCTCCATCCAACCTGGCCTTGAACCCTGCCAGGGAGGGGGCAGCCACAGCTTCTCTGGGCAGCCTGGGCCAGGGCCTCACCATCCTCATGGGGAAGAATTTCTTCCCAATATCTAATCTCAATCTGCCCTCTTTTAGTTTAGAGCAGTTCCCCCTTGTCCTGTCACTACACACCCTTGTGAAAAGCCCCTCTCCATCCTTCCTGTAGCCCCTCCAGGCACTGGCAGCTGCTCTAAGGTCACCCCAGAGCCTTCTCTTCTCCAGGCTGAACAGCCCCAGCTCTCTTAGCCTCCCCTTTGGGCAGGCCGCAGCCTTGGCCCTGAGTCGGGATTCCTCGCCTGCTGTGCTGGATGGCGATCAACACGCTGAGTCAAGATGCCTTCGTTGCTAGTCTGTAGGGGGGACCTAATAAATGTTTATAAATATCTGCAGGGTGAGTGTCAGGAGGATGGGGCCAGACTCTTTCCAGTGGTGCCCAGCGACAGGACAAGGGGCAATGGGCACAAACTGAAGCCTGGGAAGCTCCACCTGAACCCGAGGAAGAACTTCTTCCCTCTGAGGGTGCCGGAGCCCTGGCCCAGGCTGCCCAGGGAGGCTGTGGAGTCTCCTTCTCTGGAGATATTCCAGACCCTCCTGGACAAGGTCCTGTGCAGCCTGCTCTGGGTGACCCTGCTTGGGCAGGAGGTTGGACTGGGTGACCCGCAGAGGTCCCTTCCAACCCTGACCATGCTGGGATTCTGTGATTCTTTGAGGGGGTGGGGTGCTGGGCGTTTAACACCAGCCAGCACACCTCAGAAACACGTGGGGCCTTTTACACAAAACAGTAATGCAGAAATTGCACTAAAGCGGTTGATTGATCACTTGTACAAAAACTTGGTGGTGCACATCCCCATTTTGGTCTAGCTCGTCGTGCTGGGGTCGTCTCCCCTTTACATGTAAAGTCTCCTCCTGGGAGTGAGGTGTTTAGTACTGTAATAAACCTAAGGTAACTGTAGGATATGCTTTTGTCTTGACTTTGTTTCAAATTCATGTATCGAGGTCAGCAGCCAGGCTGGACTGGGACTTTCTGTGCTGTTCTTCAGAGTTTCGACTCGACCAAGGTCAGGTGCTGCTCCATGATTTACACCAGCCTACCTAGTTGCTTAATTTGGAATCTCAAACCCTGCTCCTTCAACACGAGGAGGGCCCGCTGGCCCCCTACCCACTGCGGGCAGTGTCAGCAGGTGCGTGAGGGAACCTGGGGGCTGCTGGCTGTACCTGCTGCCTCTGAGGAGCGGCGTGACTTCACGTGAGCTCGGGCCAGTCAGGGTGTGAGTCCGCAGTTTCGCACCCTGCACCCTGTGCTTTTTGGAATCTGCTCAGTCACGGGATGTAGAGCCGCTCCCCGGAGTGGTCGTGTGAGCCTTACTCATCAGCGCGGTAGTCAGAGCCTGGTTTTGTCTTCTCCAGTAAGAGAACTTGCGGAGAAGTGAGGCAGACCAGCGTTACGGTGTATTTCTGTTAGAAGGGTAGGACTTTGAAAGCGCTGGGGACAAGATTCCTGAAAGACTTCTGTATTATTCAGTGATACTTTCCTGCCTGCTCATCTCAGATTTGTGGGGCCACGTTTCTTTTCCTCAGATGCAATACGCAAGTATAAAACTTCAAAGGTGTAGAAGTTTCACGTACACGTGCAAAAAATATCTTTTAGCATATTTTGTAAGGAATTCTGGGTTATGTACTAGAAACTGGGTTTTATTTGAAGAACACACTGATGTTTCTTCAGAAATGACAGCAGAGTTCATACTTCTTGAACGTTTTGTACACCAGAAGCATTTATTTTAGCTCACCGGGGGTATACGATGGCACAGCGTTATCCGGCGTGCCGCGGCGTTGTCTGGTGGTGACGTTGCCCTAGCAGATCGCGTGCCCGGCTGCGTGTCCGACCTTACTGATTCTGCGATTCTGCGGTGGGGTGCCCGTTTGGTTCCCGTTCGCCAGGCTTTGAGGCAGTCTGCAGGTGGCATCGTCGTCTCGCCTTCACGGCCGCCGTTGCCGATCCCAAGCTGGAAATGAACTCCTGTCAGGTTTTTAAGGCAAAATGGAGCGCCTTTCCCTCAGTCTGAAATTTACTGATTACATTGAAACTTGTAATTGTTTCACTTAATGACATTAAGTGAAAGAAGACCGAACAAAAATGGCACTCATTTGTTTAATTGCTTTAAAAAGGAAGGATGAATCAAATTGTACAGAAATGCACTAAACACTACTGTTGTGTGGCTGAAACAGAAAATCGAACGCGTTCTGTGTGGCTCAGGACACAGGGTTTTCTCTTGTATTAACTCCGCAGTATCGCCTGTGGTGCCGTCATCGCAGCGGCTGCGCGTGCCGATAGATGGATGGCGTCTTCGGTTCTGCAAATTCTGAAATGTTGCGGTTGTCGCCTTGGTGCCGGATCAAACGTCACGCGTCTCCAGGTGCGTTTGCCCCATTTTTCATCCGGTCGTGGTGGGACGGCGCGCCTGAGATCTGCCGTGCCTCCTGGAGACGATGGCCGGGGCCGGGCCGCCTGCGCTGGCCCTGAGCGCCCCGGGTTCAAGCAGTCGGGTGGAACATGGAGTCCAGATGCACCGACAGAACTTCTGCTCTAGGTGACACCACAACCAAGGCCATGGGACATTTCATAGAATCACAGCGTGGTAAGGGTTGGAAGGGACCTTACAGATCATCTGGTTCCAACCCCCCTGACAGGAGCAGGGACATCTTCCACCAGCCCAGGGTGCTCAGAGCTCCATCCAACCTGGCCTTGAACCCTGCCAGGGGGGGCAGCCACAGCTTCTCTGGGCAGCCTGTGCCAGTGTTTCACCACCCTCATGGGGAAGAATTTCTTCCCAATATCTAATCTAAATCTGCCCTCTTTTAGTTTACAGCCATTCCCCCCTTGTCCTATCACTACACACCCTTGTGAAAAGTCCCTCTTTTTCCCAGTGGAAAAACCTAAATCCCACAGTAAATGATAAAATCCATGGTAATAAGTCGACCCAGGAAGAGAAAAGAAAGTATTGGAGTGCTGCCAGTTATCCCAAGTCCTGCAGGAACAAGCTGTTCGTGAAGGAGAGCTCCTAGGAAGCGCTAGAGAGGAGGACAGAAAAACAGCTGTTAAAAAGTTCTCTCTAAATGTGTTTTTCCCAAGCCCAGCTCTGGCAACCTGCTGGTCCCCAAGCACTGAGCAGCCTGGGCCTCGGGTGTTTCACCGCCACGAGGAGCCCCTGCAGACCCTGGCGTCGGCATCGCTGATGGATCCACCAGGCTTTGCGCAGAGCTGATGCTTCCCCTCCTCACCGCCCCGTCACACCTCACAGGGGCCAACTCTGAGCTTTCCCCAGTACTTCTGTACCAGTGTGTTGTCATAGTATTGAATTTCAAGCCTTAACTTCTGTAACAGACGTTTCGAAGGAGAATTTATATTGCCCAAAGTGTTTGCTTTCAGAAAACTTGGGTAACTCTCAGGAAGCTTTTTCCTGGTGCATAGAAGCAACTTGCTAAGGCTTCCATTTGGCTGGGTTCGCTGTATTTCTCCAGCTGCCCTCTAGTTTGCTTTGTGGCTTACTGAAAGTTTTTTTTCCTCTTTTTGTAGCGGTCCCTCTGCCCTGGTGCTCTGTGTAGGCGTCATGCAGACAGAGAAACTGATTAAACAGAGGAACGCTGAAAATTATTCTGTAAAAAGCATTTCAAGATGTATGCAAGGGCTCTCTCCCCCTCAGTTGTTCTGGTTTTACTGTGGGGTGATGCTGGTGACGAAGGCAGTCGGCGAGAAGCAGGCTGTTTAAAGTGTTAATACTCTGCGCCGTTACGGCTCTGTGCTCAGCAGAGGAACAGACTTTGTATCCGTCGTGCCCTTGCACGAGGAACGACGCTGCGTTAAACAAGCATGGAAAAGCTTGAGCGTTTTTAGTAACAAATTTTACTGTATAGGCAGTCTGATGCCACTTAAACGGAACATACCCTTGCTGTTTAGAGACTTTGATTCATTATTGCCGAGTTTTCTTTGGCTTTTGTTATTCAGCTCAGGTTTCCTCATGAAAGCGTCTCGGGCACTTTTTCATCTGTGGCTATTGCAGCACGCTTGGAAACAAGTTGATGTTTACTGGAATACATTTATTTTTCTAGTCATAGATTTTCTTTTCTTGTGCCTGTTGTTACCCAGTGGGATTCCTCTTTCTTACATTACCTGCCATGGAGGAGAAAGAGGGAGGGAGATTGGGCAGCCAAAATTGATGCGTCCCGCTTTTCCGCACTTCTTTCACGCGCAGCACCCACCCAGCGTCTAAATCCAGCGGTCACCCGAATGCAGAGAGACAGCTCCAGTGGCTGAGGACCTGGCAAATGGACCTTGCCCTGGGGCCTTGGCAGCCCCTTCTGAACACCAGCCCTGGGCAGGGCAGGGTGCTGCCAGCAGAGCCGACCCCTCGACACTGCCCGGAACGCTGCCTGGCCCCGGCGCAGCTGTCGGTGTGGGAGGGCGGTGGCTCCTCGAGCCGCAGCTCCCGACTCCCTCCTTCCAGTGGGGAACGGGACGAAGACCTGTCTAGTGCTGTCCAAGGCCTTGGTCTGTGGGTGTTTGGGAGGTGCTCTCCCAGCGGTGGAGGCTGCTGGGGGTGCTCACAGCACTCTGCCAGGGGATGTGAATGCACCATGCCGGTAGGGTCTGTGAGGGGTGGGAGCTCAGGCAGGAATGTGGAGCTGGGGCATCGCCTCCTGCTCCATGCTGGGGCTCTCCATGGTGGAGCAGCTCCTCCGCGCTGAGGCTCTCTGTGGTGGAGCAGCTTCTCCGTGCTGGGGTGCACCATGGTGGAGCAGCTTCTCCATGCTGGGGCTCTCTGTGGTGGAGCAACTCCTCTGTGCTGGGGCTCTCAGTGGTAGAGCAGCTCCTCCATGCTGGGGCTCTCCGTGGTGAAGCAGCTCCTCCGTGCTGGGGCTCTCCGTGGTGGAGCAGCTCCTCCGTGCTGGGGCTCTCCGTGGTGTAGCATGGTGCTGGGGTGCACCATGGTGGAGAAGCTCCTCTGCGCTGGGGCTCTCTGTGGTGGAGAAGCTCCTCCGTGCTGGGGCTCGCCGTGGTGGAGCAGCTCCTCCGTGCTGGGGTGCACCATGGTAGAGCAGCTTCTCCATGCTGGGGCTCTCCGTGGTGGAGAAGCTCCTCCGTGCTGGGGCTCTCCGTGGTGGAGAAGCTTCTCCGTGCTGGGGCTCGCCATGGTGGAGCAGCTTCTCCGTGCTGGGGTGCACCATGGTAGAGCAGCTTCTCCATGCTGGGGCTCTCCGTGGTGGAGCAGCTCCTCCATGCTGGGGCTCTCCGTGGTGGAGAAGCTTCTCCATGCTGGGGCTCTCCATGGTGGAGAAGCTCCTCTGTGCTGGGGCTCTCCGTGGTGGAGAAGCTTCTCCATGCTGGGGCTCTCCGTGGTGGAGCAGCTCCTCTGTGCTGGGGCTCTCCGTGGTGGAGAAGCTTCTCCATGCTGGGGCTCTCCGTGGTGGAGCAGCTCCTCCATGCTGGGGCTCTCCATGGTGAAGCAACTCCTCCGTGCTGGGGCTCTCCATGGTGGAGCAGCTTCTCCGCGCTGAGGCTTACTGTGGTGGAGCAGCTTCTCCATGCTGGGGCTCACCGTGGTGGAGAAGCTTTTCTGTGCTGGGGCTCTCATGGTGGAGCACCTCCTGCCCGTTTGTTCCTTCATGGCAGCGCATCAGAGGCAAGAGGCCTTGGCTGGTGCTGGGACCATCTTTCCAACCCACCCGTCCCCTCCAGCCAGCAGCCGAGAGGAAACGAGTGTTTTGGCGCGTGGGACGAGTGCTGCAGTAACCCGGTAAAGCTGCCTCAGAGAAGAGGTTTTGCTGGCTGGTGGGCCGTGTGGGGAGTTCCTGTGCCCACCCCACGTGGTGGTGGATCCTAAACCAGAGTCTCGGGCTGGGGCAGCAGATTTGCCTCCCGTGTGGCCTCCCGGCCACGTCTCCTGCTCTGAGCACGCGTACGCCGGGGAGGAATGCGGCTGTCCGGCCGTCCCAGTGGTTTCACAGTGCAAGCCAAATTTCGGATCAGATGCTTCCTCTCGTGAGCTCCAAAGTTCAGCGTCCTTTCACTGGGAGCATTCACGCTCTGAATGGAAAATGCCGGCACGCTGCTTTGCATCTCGTTATCCGGTAACGGCGTGCGCCCAGACAGCGCGTAAGCAATTCTTTCTGCGGGGCTGGGGACCAGATTTGGATCTGTCTGCAGCTCCGTCAGTGCGATTGTGTTCAGTGTCCGGGGATAACTCTAGCGCTGTACTCCTTCTCGATTGGCATATCCCAAAATACATAATTTTATTAGCCTTATGGGTCTGGCTCGTGCTTTTCAGAGCTGCGGCTGCGAACAGAACTCAGTGCTGGGTAAGAAGACTGCACGTTATTTCGGAATGCTCATCCCAACACAAGGCTGAGTATCCAGACATACTCTGCCTTGAAGCATACAATTAACAAGACAGTCTAGCATATGCAAATATATGTTTTTAATTAGTTCTGCACGCATACAACCACCTGTATGGATGTCGAAGTGGGGGAGAGGACAGGGCAGCGCAGCTACGCCCCGGACAGTCAGCCATGGTGTCAGAGACACCTCCGCCGCCCTGTACAGAATCACTGAATCACAGAATCGTTGAGGTTGGAGAAGACCTCGAAGATCACCAAGTCCAGCCATCCACCCAACACCCCCATGTCTGCTAAACCATGTCCCCAAGTGCCACATCCACACAGTTTTTGAACCCTGCCAGGGATGGGGACTCCCCCACTGCCCTGGGCAGCCTGGGCCAAGGCCTGGCCACTCTCTCAGGAAAGAAATTTTCCCCAATATCCAATCTGAACGTCCCCTGACGCAGCTTGAGGCCATCGCCTCTCGTCCTGTCGCTGGTTACCTGGGAGAAGAGACCAACCCCCCCCTCATTACACCCTCCTGTCAGGGAGCCATAGAGAACGAGGAGGTGCCCCCTCAGCCTCCTCTTCTCCAGCCTGAACAGCCCCAGCTCCCTCCGCCGCTCCTCAGCCGACTTGTTCTCCAGACCCCTCCCCAGGGAATGAAAGGCTGGGGATCAGGAGACACCGAAGCTCATGTTCCCAAGCCAGGACTGGGGTTCCCATGTGAAGGAAATCCCTTTCGAGCCTCTAATACGTGTACACTTAATATCTGCTCAGCAATCAGCTGATTCCAAATTACCAGATGCGCCCGGTTGGTGCTGCCGGGCTCGTTCGTGTTCTTCGGCAGAGAAACGGAACAAATCAAGGCAGAACGGTGTCAAACAGTGGCTCGGGAGGTCGCGGGGCGCGGTAGCCGAGTGAACCCCTGCACGCAACGAGCAGCACGGGATACGATGAAACGAGTCAGGGAAGAGAAATCGTTCTGCCAGCGGCGGGCGGAGTGGGAAGCGAAAGAAATCGCTAAATGAAGCTCTGGGTTGTGCCCTTCAGGTGTGATTTACGAATCCAGAGGACTTCTCGGCAGCGGGATCCCGCGCGCGGCCTCGACGCGGTCAGCGGGAGCAGGGCGGTTGCGTCCACGCCGCCGGGACGTACGGCGAGGGCGGCGGGACGCCGTCGGCAGCGGTTCCCGCTCTTCCGATTGGGAAGGGCCCCTCTCCCTGGCCGAGCGGCGCGTGAGACTGTCGGCAATTCAGCGTTTCACCCGAACCCTGCGACTTCTGCGCTCAAGTGTTGCCCCGCCAACCCTTCTCCTCCCCTAGACGCTATCAGATGCCAGGTTTTTTTCTAAGGCAATTAAAGTGGGAGACGCTTAAATAAACGATTGCACCGTCCTCGCCCCGATCCCGGCGCCTGTGGTGTGTTTAAAAGCGGAGGCACCCGGAGCTCTGCCGCTGGGGAGGCACCTCTGGGGAGGAAGGCTCAGAGAGAAGCGATGCTCCGCTGCCCGTCTGGCGAGGCGCAGGGGGATGCCAGCGGAGCCCCTGGTCCTGCCCCCCGCTCCCCGACCCTGCTGGCCATGAGCCGCTTGCCTTTTGGGGTGTTTCCTAGGGAATTCGGCTTCCCCCGGGGTAAACTTCCAACGAGGTTAGCGGTGCCTTTGGGAGTCACGGGGAGCAGACGCGTCCTTTGCTCCCCGGTGTGTGTCCTGCTCACAGCAGGGTCCTGTTGTACTTCCAGGCGTGAGCGCCGGGGTTTGCCCCCGTACCCCAGCGGGATGCGGGGACGCTCCTGCCTCGGGACCTGGGACGCTGGCTTGGTGTGGTTTGCAATTAATGCTGCGCTGGGGAAGGCTGCCTGGACTTCCCGTCTTAACGGCATCTGTCAGACAACGTTCCCTTTGGTTTTTCTATCTTGTTTTTTTTTTTTGTACGTATTTCAAATCTGCCACAGCACGACCTAAAGGAAATTCCCCAGCTTGCGAGGAAGTGTCACAGAATCCCAGCATGGTTTGGGTTGGAAGGGACCTCTGTGGGTCACCCAGCCCAACCCCCTGCCCAAGCAGGGTCACCCACAGCAGGCTGCACAGCACCGCGGCCAGGCGGGGCTGGAATATCTCCAGAGAAGGAGACTCCACAGCCTCCCTGGGCAGCCTGGGCCAGGGCTCCGTCACCCTCAGAGGGAAGAAGTTCTTCCTCGGGTTCAGCTGGAGCTTCCCAGGCTTCAGTTTGTGCCCGTTGCCGCTTGTCCTGTCGCTGGGCACCACTGGAAAGAGCTTGGCCCCATCCTCCTGACCCCCACCCTGCAGATATTTGTAAGTATATATTAGGTCCCCTCTCAGCCTTCTCTTCTCCAGGCTGAACAAGTCCTCCTCTCCGGTGCGAACCCGGGCAAGCTCTGTTTCTGATGACGCACTTGTTGGACAAGTATGATAGGATGGGCCCTGCATGGGTGTGCTGTGGCTTCATTCATGTTTATAAACTGCTCCGAGATCTTCAGATGAAACAGGATTTATGAGCTCAAAATAATAAGTTGCCAAACTGTTTCTGAGCTCATAAACAGATAATTTTAAATTCAAGGAGACACCGAGGAGGGCAAGATCGCACAAGCACTCTGGGAACAGTTTCCGTTCTAGGAGCTCAACACGCAGAATTCCCCCCGTCGCTGTCAGCCCAGCTTGCATTTTATCATAGACTGAGAAAAGCCTTTCTAAATTTATTTTCTAAGTTTTAAAAGTGGAAAACTCTGTTTTTAGCCAGCCCCGTCCTTCCTTTGTTTCTCTGTTCGTGCTGTATTCACACGGCGTTAGAGCAAAGCTTCCTGTAAGTATTAACTGAAAATACGGGAATCGGTTCAGCTCGGTCTGGCTTAGTTCCTTTATTTCACATAAACTACGGCAAACGTGTTTGGTGTGGGGCCGTCCACCGGAACAGCTCATTCGAACAGTGGTGCAAGCCGAGCTGGGGTCCTGCCTCTCCACTCCTCCTCCGTGTCGGAAGCCGACACCAGCCCCGCCAGCCCCGCACTCGGCCTCGCCGGTGACAGACGTGTCGGGGGAGTCCACGAGCTCTTCATGGGCCGTGCTGCAAACGGAGCAAGCTGATCAGTAATTAACCAGAGGCAGTCGTGGGCGTCTGGGCTGGACCAGCACATGGCTCGGTGGCCACAAGCTGCTCGACGGCCACCCCGCGCTTCCCCGTCCTGGTCGCGCCCGACCTCAGCCTCCCCGATTCCTCCGAGGACGCGTGTCCCCTCGCTGGGCCGATGCTTTCCGATCTTTGATCCCTGCAAAGGCGTGAGCTCCCTCCAGCCCCGAGCAGCGCGAACCTCCCGGCAGAGCCGCTTCCCCGCGGAGCATTTCCGGGCCCCTGCCAGCGTGCGCGGCAAAGCTTTCGCGACCCCCGCGAGCCCTGCGCGCAGGTGGGCGGCCGGCGGCAGAGCTCCCTCCCAGACACAGGCTGTTCTCCCTGCGATTTCACGCCGCGCTATTTCATATTTTAACAGAAGGCGACATCGCGACAGCTTCGTCTAGTTAATGAATCCCAACAAGAGCCGTGGTCAGGCTTCCCGTTCAATTCTCGCGCTGCAGTTGGCGCTGGGCGCCCGAGCGATGCGTTGGCAAGCCGAATCTGGCCACCGCGGCCAGGGACCCTGCACAGGCGGGCGCTGCGGGCGAGGTGCGGAGGGGGATGCGGAGCCGGCCGCAGGGACGGCCATCTGCCGCGGCCGAAGCAGCAGCCAGCGCTAACACCCCATTAGGGCACGGGCCGAAAGCACAAATCTGGTGGTTTGGCCACCGGCGATCTGCGTTTTTCTACAGAAAAGGCTTCCGGCGTTTGTTAAAAATAGAGCAAAAAAAGAAAAGGGAAGAGGGCCGAGGGATTTGAGGACTTGTTTAAATTATAGAAAGGCTGCTGCTGCCCGTGTTGTTTATGTCATCGGAAAAGGTTACAGCTTTGAACTTCTCACGGGCAACGCCAGCGCTGCGGCGATGCCGGCTTGCTCACCTCTCCGGAGCGGAGACCGCATCCATGCTGCTTGCTCGCTCCCCTGCTTCTGGTCCAGGGCTGCTGAACTCAGAACTAGCTGATTATTTTTTTATTTTTCATACAGAAAAAGGAAAGAGTGAGAATCATGACATTTCGCTTCCCCAGAACGTTTGATGTGCTCCTCCTGTGTCTGCAGAGTGCTGCTGGAAAGCCAACAAAGCGCAAACCAGAGGCGAGCGTCGCCCGTCCTGGCTGTAGCCGAAGCACGTCCTCCAGGTCTGAGACCTCCTCCAGATGCCAGAACTAATTATCTGATTTTTAAAAACATTTTGTGGAGTTTTGTAACGTTAAAACCTGCGGTGATTCTGTTATAATTCTAAAAACCACAAATCCTTTCTTATGATAGGAGCTTAATTTTCTGTGTACTGAACCATCCTACCTCCTCCCAGTTCCAGTCTCCAGCCAGTGAGCAACTCCAAGGAAATGCACTCACGCAGTCCATCTTGTGTTCTTTTATTTCTAAATAAATCCAAGCTGGACGCAGGATAAACGCGTGTGAAATAGCCCAGCGACTCAGCCTGCTCAGTTTCTGTGCGACAGTGATTGATCAGGAATATTTTAATGAGCAGAAAAAGCGCTGTGTCTGCCGGCGTAACCCCCCTGTTGCCAGGTCCGGCCGGGCAAGGGTTTTGCCTGCTGTGGTCCGGCGGCTGCGAGGAAGCCGGGCCGGGGAGAGGGGAGGAAGGCTTCCCTGTGCCGTCATTCCGTGAGAAGCACGTGGAGGTGTAAATGCCTGACCCAGACATGTTGGCATTGCCGAATAATTCCTGCTTAACCACTTCTAACTCGCCGCGTTTCCCCATCAAACACCGGATGGGTCATTTGAACACCTCCTCTCGCATCTCCCCGTCCCCTGCTGGTGTCGAAACCCAAGCCCTGCTCCCTTGCCAGACTCTCGAAGAATGAGTATTATGATTGAATGCGTGTATGAGTCGAAATACTGCATCACACGAGTTCTCTTCGTGTTTAAAAAGGGGTTATTTCATTGCTGCTCCAGAAGTAGACTTGCGTGACGTTTTCTGCAGGACGCGGGGTGGGTTTGGCCGGCTTGGCTGGGGAGGAGAGCAGGGGCTGGGTGCTCGCTGGGCTGCACAGGCTCTGGCGTGCGTTTGCTGACTGCCCCAAGATGAACACCAGCTCGTCCGAAGGCTGTGTGTAAAACAGCTCCGCGGTGAAAGCACTACAGGGCCTCTTGGGCTTGCACCCCTGCTGCTTTGAGGGCTACGAGGATGGTGAGGGGACTGGAGCATCTCTCCAACGAGGAGAGGCTGAGGGAGCTGGGCTTGTTCAGCCTGGAGAAGAGAAGGCTGAGAGGGGACCTTAGAAATGCCTCTAAATATCTGCAGGGTGGGGGTCAGGAGGACGGGGCCAGACTCTTCCCAGTGGTGCCCAGCGACAGGACAAGGGGCAACGGGCACAAACTGGAGCAGAGGAAGCTCCAGCTGAACCCGAGGAAGAACTTCTTCCCTCTGAGGGTGCCGGAGCCCTGGCCCAGGCTGCCCAGGGAGGCTGTGGAGTCTCCTTCTCTGGAGATATTCCAGCCCCGCCTGGCCGCGGTGCTGTGCAGCCTGCTCTGGGTGACCCTGCTTGGGCAGGGGGTGGGACTGGGTGACCCACAGAGGGCCCTTCCAGCCCCGACCATGCTGGGATTCTGTGATTCTGCTTCGGAGTCCCGCTGAGGGCTTCAGCTGAACGACGCTGGGCTGACCCTCCGGGCAGGGCCTGGCCCCCTCTGCTCCCCAAACCGCATCCGTGGGTCGCGGCGGAGCTCGGGACGGCTTGAACGGCTCCGAACTCGGAAAGGAGGGCTCAGCAGGGCTTACCGCAACGCCTCGGCACGGCGGTGGGTTTCTCGGGGTGGTCGCTGCTGCTCCTTTTATCGGCATTATTGCGATTATTGCTGTTCCTGTGTCACAGGAGGCTGCTGGAAGGACCCCGCCGTCACAGTGGGCGTTTCTGCTGGCTGCATCGGTACTGGTGCTGGTGTGCAGGAGTGATTTGCATGACTGAAGTTCAGGCAATGAAGTTGACCTTGTTCCAGCATGGGGCTTGATGGGTTCATGACAGGACGGGGCTCTGGCTCTGTGACCAGGCTGGTCCCACCGGTGCCGGCGCCCAGAGCCCATGAGGACGGCGGCACCACGGTCTGCTGCCGGGCACAGCTGCCACGCTTCGGGAAGAGCGGCTTCATCACGGGGCACGCCTGCGCCGGCGATGGTCCCGGTCGGAGGGGACACGCGTTACCCATTGCTGCTTCTTCTGTACTTCGGGGGAAGGAAAACTCAGTTAAAAAAGCTGGAGGAATTTCACTGACTGCATTCTACATCTGCTACATCTCAGAATAATTTATTTTAACCTCTGAAGATACAAGGGAAAATATGTGAAGGAGATGGAGACTTGCCAGTTTCTCCAGTTCATTATAAGCAAAGAACTGTTGCTTATAGCACTTTTTTGGAGCAGAGAGTCGTCTGGTTTTAAATCCCTCAAGCGACGAGGAATCATGTACTCATCAGTGGAAATTGTTCTTCAGTAAAGTATTTACTAATTAAAAAAGTTTAATTTTTAAATTCAGTCTAAATTTCCTCCCTGTACATAAATATTCCATCGGCTTCCCACAGGCATCGCTGGGTGCCTGTGCCCCTCAGCTGGGGCTCGCCCAGATGCCTCGCGTGGTCCCAGCGCGCCGGGAGCGGAGCTGCGGGCTGGGGTCTGCTGAGGGCGGGAGGCAGCGGCCGGGCACCTGCAGTTGTCTCTGTCTCCAGAGATGCCAAAGCCCTCGAGATGTTGTGGGACAGAGGGACTTGCTCCGGCAGGATCACCTCCAGCGGGGCTCTGCGAGGGGATGTGAGCAGGCTTGAGGACGAGCGGCCGGCGAGCTGAATGGAGAAGACCCAGAGACGTAAACAGTGAAGCAGCTTTGCTTGCAGATGACACTGTATAAGCAGATCTGTATGAGTGTTACCAAGATTAAAGTTTAATTAAATTCCTGCAAGATTTTTGGGTCTTCATAAATTTCCTTTGAGCTCTCTGCCAACTAGGATATGCTTGCTGGCTTCAGAGTAGAAAAGCAAGTGTTGTTGTGTTTTGCAAATATATTTTATAATGCATGCAAGTGCTGACTATGCAAAAGTCTCACTGGTTTCCACGATTAACGAAATTACAAAAGCACAAAGGGTAGCAGCTCGTCTTGTTTTCGACTGTCCTCTAAAAAACAAGAGATGGATCAAAGTATCCTGTGATTAAGTTCATTAATCCCACCCACATCGTGAAAACCCATTGACTCTTCTGCACCCACTTTTCACAGCGGGAGGATGCGAGGAGTCGGCCGGACGGATTCTGGTGTGGGCTGGCTATTTGTTGGCTCGGTTTTCCCGAAGAAGAGCTGGGATGGGTTGGCACGTCCGCGGGGCAGGGATGCCTCTGGCCGGGAGCAGCCGGGCGGGCGAGCAGCGGCAAACTCCCCGCTCGGCAATCGGGGCGCGCAGACAGCTCTGCCGCTGTCGGCTCGTTTCTGGGTGATCCCTGGGAGCGAGGGACTGAGCCGCGGGGCCGGGGCTCAGCGGGCAGGGTGGGAGCAGACACATCGGTCCTGAGCGAGGCGCTGGAAACCCACCCCGGCAGCGGGATTCCCCTGCCCCGCTGTGCCGCGCTCGCGGGGTTCGTGTCTTGCTTTTCATCCGGCGCTCGTCAACGCGGCGACGGCTTCTCTAACGTGAGGACCTTTTATCTGGCGTATCTGGTGACTGAGCGCTGCAGGACCCCCCTCACTCCCCCCGTCACGCTCGCTTAAAAGGCTGCTGTACACGTGCTCTCTCTGGGACCCCGTCGCACTCTTCCTAGACGCGTGTTAAAGCACTTGGAAAATCCAACAGCAAACTGACAGTAACGTTCCCAAGCTTGCAGAGGAGCAAGAAAGGGATTTCATGTGAACTGGAGCGAGGACCTGTTCCTGCAGGTGATGGCTGGCTGCAAGACGTACGCCTGCGCTTCTCCGGGTGATGGAGCCGCGGGAGCTTCCAAGGAGCCAGAGGAGCTTCCAAGCAGCCAGGAAATCACAGCAACCCACGTAGGATATAAATGTCACCTGCTATATTTAGCATAAACCCAGAGCTTTTATAGGTGGCTTTTGTAGCCTGACGATGAAGCAGACACTGAGCAGGACATGTGCCGATGAGGGTCACAGAATACCAGAATCCCAGCATGGTCGGGGTCGGCAGGGACCTCTGGGGGTCCCCCAGCCCAACCCCCTGCCCAAGCAGGGTCACCCAGAGCAGGCTGCACAGCACCGCGGCCAGGCGGGGCTGGAATATCTCCAGAGAAGGAGACTCCACAGCCTCCCTGGGCAGCCTGGGCCAGGGCTCCGGCACCCTCAGAGGGAAGAAGTTCTTCCTCGGGTTCAGCTGGAGCTTCCTCTGCTTCAGTTTGTGCCCATTGCCCCTTGTCCTGTCGCTGGGCACCACTGGAAAGAGTCTGGCCCCGTCCTCCTGACCCCCACCCTGCAGATATTTAGAGGCATTTCTAAGGTCCCCTCTCAGCCTTCTCTTCTCCAGGCTGAACAAGCCCAGCTCCCTCAGCCTCTCCTCGTAGCAGAGATGCTCCAGTCCCCTCCTTCTCCTCGTAGCCCTCCGCTGGACTCTCTCCAGTAGCTCCTCATCTTTCTTGAACTGGGGAGCCCAGCACTGGACACAGCACTGCAGATGGGGCCTCCCCAGGGCAGAGCAGAGGGGCAGGAGAACCTCCCTCGCCCTGCTGCCCACACTCCTCCTCATGCGCCCCAGGATCCCATTGGCCTTCTTGGCACCCAGGGCACACTGCTGGCTCATGGTCACCCTGTCGTCCCCCAGCACTCCCAGTCCCTCTCCACAGAGCTGCTCTCCAGCAGCTCAGCCCCAGCCTGTCCTGGTGCCTGGGGTTGTTCCTCCCCAGGTGCAGGACCCTGCCCTTGCCTTGGTTGAACCTCATCAGGTTCCTCTCTGCCCAACTCTCCAGCCTGTCCAGGTCTGGCTGGATGGCAGCACAGCCTGCCGGGGTATCCACCACTCCTCCCAGTTTGGTGTCATTAGCAAACTGGCTGAGGGTACATTCTAACTCTTCATCCAAGTCATTGATGAAGAAGTTGAACAAGACTAGGGTCCTCCCTGTCCTGCAAACATATCGCAACTGGCCAAAGACATCCCAGCACAGACCGGGCAGTGCCCCTTGCTGCATCCTGCTCCTTCTAAAACCAGCCCACGGGTGCATTTTTGATCAAATCCTCCCTTTCTGCCCTCAAGAGCAAACCTGCCTCAGCTTTGGTGGGGCAGGGGTCCAGGTCTGCTGCTTATGCTGGCGGCAGAGACCCCTGGGAGCGATGCGGTGGGGCTGGCTGGGGAGGAAGGCAGCATTTTCTCCCCCACCCTCCAAAAATATTTTACAGTGCTTTACCAATTCTGCGCCCGGCTGATGCAGATGCACTCTTTTTAATTCCGAGTTTCATCGAGTTACAGGTAATTGAGCTTGTTTGCTGGGGAGTGGTGATGTCCTCGCCTGGCCACTTTTGGGTCCAGCCCCTCGGAACGGGCCGGCAGGGTCCCACCCGGCAGCCCGGCGAGGAAGGACGCGTGCGGCGACCGAGCTCGGGCCGCCTGGCCTCGTGGCGTGGGCTGCGTTCTCTGCCCACACCTACGATCTGGGGATTTCAGCTGGAGAAGAGGTTAAAAGAGGGCAGAACCAGAGGTCCAGCCGGCTTTCTGTCTCTGGGAACGGCCGGTGGAGGACATATGGGGAAGTGTGCAGGAAAGAGAGAGACTCTTCCCCTGGTTTGCCGCCTCGAGCATCCTGCAGTCCGGGGATGGGACCTTCTCACTCTGAGGTTGCACCTGCTTTGCTCCACTGAATAACCCTTCTCCTCCAGGAATTAAGCCAGTTTTGAATCCCACAATTTAATAATTTTTGAGAATTGGTGATTAACTTCCCATGATTGCACAGACTTCTCTCACAGGCCCTCTTTGTCACCTCCCAGGAGCAGATGTCCCACCTTTAGCAGTCCCTCTGCCCCAAGCCTTTCGCCATCCCTCTGTCCCTCTGCCTCCGTCTCCTGCGCTGGCCTCCCCAGCACGGAGCCGAGCCGGGGTCCCCCGCTGCCCGTGGAGAGACGAAGGTGTCTGATACGGATCCAGGAAAGCCGCCTGCCCAGCAAACAGCAGCCCAGGTTGAGCAAGAGAAAAGAAGGAGGGAGGAAGAGAAAAGAAGGAGGGCAAGGTTTGACTTCGACCCTGCTCCAGGGCTGAAGTGCCTGAGTCCGGGGCGCTGAGCGCCGCGTGGGGTCCGCAGCCCTCAGGGTTTTGCTGGAACGGAGCTGCCCGAGGAGAGAGCCGGGAGCGTCTCGTGCGCGGCAGCGAGCGGTCTGCTACCGAGGCGCTGGGCACAGTACCCAGAACGCTTCTCTGCCGGCCGCGTTCCGGAGGCCACCAGGCCCAGCCGTTGCCGAGAGCGTGAAGACGATAATTTTGTACACATTAAAAAAATATCTTCAGCCCACACCCGCAGAATAAGACAAAACCAGAGGTGAAAACACCGGATTCTGGGTGGATTCGCACCAAACTGCAAACACCCTGCAAGCAGAGGCTGAGTGGCTTTCAGCGAGCGGCACCGCACCACCCCACCCCATCAGCCCACTTGATTTGCCATTTGCAAGGGGCAAAATAAGCCCTTATGGGACACCGCTGCTTTTTTAAAATCTAAATGACCGATAGGGCAGGGGCTGCAGAGTGTCGATCTCGGCGCAGCGTCGAAGGGGTTATGCCGACAAGCCGGCGGCTCCGTGCGGAACAAAGCTGGCATTTCGGGGAGAAGACAATGGGTTGTGTTTTCTGTGTTCGTTTTAGTCATCTGTTTGGCATCGAGACTGAGGTCACCCGCCCAGCCGTGCACTGCAGCATCTCTGTTCTAGCCAGCAAGGAGAAGCAAAACAAAGAGGAGCTGAGTCGGCAGGAACCGGATCGCAGTCCTGTATGGAAAAGCGCTCCGTTCAATGGCTTTGAGATAACGCTGCTGCAGTCCGTGTCAGGACACGGTTTAAAATCCTTCTGAATCAGCGTTTTCTCGAACACACACGTCTTAGCACTTTGCACGGCCACTGGTCACGCTCATTTCCCGTTTCACATCCCGGACAATAATTACCGGCTTGGCCCGGTTTTGTGGCTGAGCGACACGATGCGCCATGCAAGCATTCAGACGCCAGCCAAGGGGACGCAGCGACTGCCGTCCATCTGGAAATATTTTCTCTAGCAGTAGCTCCGTTTCCTTCGCAGCGTTACAGAGGCTGTCGTTCTAACACGCGTGCTTATGCAGGCGTCTTGACAAATCCACAGCCGGCACGCACACGGTTCCTGGTTCAGCCTGCCTTTCGCACCGTGCAGAGAAGAGGCTCCGCTTGCCAGCCCGTCCTGTTTGCTGGGAAACGTGCTTTAATTACCCTGCTAAGAACTCGGAAACCTGCGTCCTCTGCCACACGGCTTTATCCCCCGGGAGGCGGCGCAGCTGGAAGTGCAGACGGTCAAGGACGAGGTGCGATCGGCCGCGCGGCTGCCGCTGGTGAGCAGGGCAGAGCACGCGGCGGGCTCCGAAGCAGCGCCTCAGCGTTCCTTGCTTTAGTCAGAAACGAACGGGGCGTGAGGCGGTACGGGACTGCGCCCGCACCGTCCTTCCCGAAGCTCTCCGAAGCAGGAGTGTCACCGGCCAACGCCGCAGGCATCCCCCGGGACGCGGGGAGGTTGGGACGCGCCTGTCCCCGGCGATGCTGGCACCCAGGCACGCACAGCCCTGAGCGTCAGACTCTGCTGTACAGCGGGCCAGAAAGCGAGGGGGGCTTCGGAAGCCCTGCCAGCTGGTACCCCCAAACCCTCACAGCTGGGTGCGTAAAAAAGTGTTTAAAGATGCAGCAAGTCGCTCCCTCCTTCTAACATCGTTTCACTCTTGTCTGGGTTCAGGCAGAGCGAGCCAGTCTGCCTTCAGTCCCCTGTTTCACTGAGGCAGTAAATAATTCAGCGTGAACTTCTCTTCTCCTTGTCTTGTAACGGAAGGGGAGATGTTTAGAGCTGGCTGGAAAGGGGAAATTTTTGTTCTACGGGAAAAGCTGCATCGTTGACCTTTCGTTTAATTTAGCATCATGACAAAACCTTGCACTGTGGGACCTGGAGGGAAACGGATCCATCCACGTCCCGGTCTGCCATGCCCCTGCCTGCCTGCCGGCCACGGGTCAGGGGCGAAGCAACAGAATCACAGACTCACAGAGTGGTCGGGGTTGGAAGGGCCCTCTGTGGGTCACCCAGCCCAACCCCCTGCCCAAGCAGGGTCACCCAGAGCAGGCTGCACAGCACCACGTCCAGGCAGGGCTGGAATATCTCCAGAGAAGGAGACTCCACAGCCTCCCTGGGCAGCCTGGGCCAGGGCTCCGTCACCCTCAGAGGGAAGAATTCTTCCTCGGGTTCAACTGGAGCTTCCTCTGCTTCAGTTTGTGCCCGTTGCCCCTTGTCCTGTCGCTGGGCACCACTGGAAAGAGTCTGGCCCCGTCCTCCTGACCCCCACCCTGCAGATATTTAGAGGCATTTCGAAGGTCCCCTCTCAGCCTTCTCTTCTCCAGGCTGAACAAGCCCAGCTCCCTCAGCCTCTCCTCATAGGAGAGATGCTCCAGTCCCCTCCTCACCCTCGTAGCCCTGCGCTGGACTCTCTCCAGTAGCTCCTCATCTTTCTTGAACTGGGGAGCCCAGCACTGGACACAGCACTGCAGATGGGGCCTCACCAGGGCAGAGCAGAGGGGAAGGAGAACCTCCCTCGCCCTGCTGGCCACATCCTCATGCACCCCAGGATGCCATTGGCCTTCTTGGCAGCCAGGGCACACTGCTGGCTCATGGTCACCCTGTCGTCCACAACGACTTGTCCAAGCGTCCAGCTGGCAGCAGGCTCACCGGGCAGCTGTGGAACTCCCGACCCGCGTACCCGAGCTCGCCCAGCAGTGCTCTTTGGTGCCCTGAAAACCCATCAGCTGGGACTGATTCAGCTCAGACCAGTACCCGCTATGAATGGGCCCTTGGAGGTGAAGCCAGGCACACCGGTTTGGGGAAAATCAGCCCCGTGAAGCCTGTGACACCACTCACCCTCCTGATGGCCCTGCACACACCGTGGGACCTTGCTCGCCGAAAAGGCAAGGTCTGGGGAAGGTGTTTCCAGTGACTGCACAGCTCCCGCTCGTGCAGATCCTGCCCCTGGCCTTGCTGGGAGACAAATGGTATTAATCAGTCCGGTAAATTGAAATCCTTATTTTTCTCATGAGTTCTAAAACCCGTTTAAGGCCTCTAAACAGCTTCCATCAGCTGAAAAATTCGAATTAATTTTATTCCTCGTGCCTAACCATCCTCAGGAGTTCTTTGTCAAGAGCCTTTGGTGGAAAAACAACGGAAACATGTGCGGCGTTTCGGTCCGAAGCCTGCGTGGAAGCACACCGAGGTGTCCTCCTGCCGCGGGTACAACGGCCGGCGTTGTCCCACGGCTGTCCTTCGGAGCGACGAGCCAGCCCAGGGCTGAGGAGTCGACTGAACCACAGCCCCGCCGTGCCACACACTGACCACCGCTCCAGGAAAAAAACTAGAGAGAAAAATCTTTTTGCAGTTAAGAACAACGGTCCTTAAAGGTTAGAAAATGGCCCTGTCTTGAAAAATTATTCTGACTCCTCTGTCCCAGCGATGGTTTTTACGGCCGGTTTGGAGCTGACAGGCAGGCACACGATACACATCTAGCCTAGCCCCTGTCTCCCTCCTAGTTCGGGGAGCGCTGCTTTACACTCAGATATAAGCTTTATTAAATATTGACTCATTCCCTACCGTTATTTTCTGCTCCATTATCTCAGTTTCATTAGCATTTACGATTCTTTGCCTCTCTGGGAATTCAGAAGTTGTGTTTTGTCTGCTTGCTTTCCTGCCAATAAATCACGAACGAGCTCCCGGCCGGGTGCATCACACCGCAAAGCGACGCGCGCGTTACATCTGCTGGCGAGTGGGACGGCGCGGGGCTGAACACGGAGATCCCGCGCCCCGCTCGGGACCGTCGCCGCGCCGGGCTCCGGGGGCTCCTCGGGCGAGCACTGCCTGCCCCACGCACACGCCTGGGGGAGTTCTGCTGTAAAGGAGGGTGCTCCAGTTATTTACAACGCGTTGGGAGGAGGTGGGAGGCAGGGGTATGGAGGGGGCTGGCTGGGGTCCTCGTGCTGGGGAGATCCCCCTGTCCCCTTAGCTCAGCTCTGTTGCCATTGGCTTTAATTTGAGCGTCGGGCCCCACCTGGAGTCCTGCGTCCAGCTCTGGAGCCCCCAACTTGAGAAGGAGATGGATGGGTTGGAGCGGGGCCAGAGGAGGCCACGGAGATGATCCGAGGGCTGGAGCACCTCTGCTACGAGGACAGGCTGAGGGAGCTGGGGCTGTTCAGCCTGGAGAAGAGAAGGCTCCGGGGTGACCTTAGAGCAGCTGCCAGTGCCTGGAGGGGCTACAGGAAGGATGGAGAGGGGCTTTGCACAAGGGGGTGTAGTGATAGGACAAGGGGGAACGGCTCTAAACTAAGAGAGGGCAGATTTGGATTAGATATGAGGAAGAAATTCTTCCCCATGAGGGTGGTGAGGCCCTGGCCCAGGCTGCCCAGAGAAGCTGTGGCTGTCCCCTCCCTGGCAGGGTTCAAGACCAGGTTGGATGGAGCTCTGAGCACCCTGGGCTGGTGGAAGATGTCCCTGCTGATGGCAGGGAGGTTGGAACCAGATGATCTTCAAGGTCCCTTCCAACCCTTACCATGCTATGATTCTATAAATTGTATTAATTTCTTGAAGAAGCGTGACAGATGAGCGAGCACCCTGTGTTTGTAAGTGCCTCTCTCGGGGACATGTTTTAAAAGCAGACACGCTCTGTGCTCCATCCCACAGAACAAATGCTCGTGCTGTTTTCTGTAACTGATTTTTTCTCCATATTGCAGCAAATCATTCAGACTAGCTGTCCGGAGAAGAATAATCTGAGCTTTGCTGAAAATAAATGGGTCCTCAGCAGCTTGTGGTGCCAGGCAGGTTTGCACTTGACCGAGGAGAACAATCCCAGTGTTGCTGAAACAGCGCAGCCTCACCTCTAAAAATGAACAGGATCCCGCTCTGCCCCTGCCTGCCGAGACCCCGGGGTCGTGATCCGGCGGGGAGGAGTGGGGTGGCCTGCGGCACCCTCCTCTGCTGCTTGCTCGGAGGCAGAGGGAGCCGGGCTCGCCGGGGGTGTTGTCCCAGGAGCTGTTCCAGTGCCAGTCTGGGGCTGCAGTGCTGCTGGTCTGTGCCGGCCTGTAGACGGGGGAAGGCGAGGGTCCCGTGCGAATCCTTCCCCAGGGTCCACCTCAACCCGACGGTGCCGCCGAGGGGCCCGGGGTCTGCAGGCGAGGGCCGCGCTCCCTCGAGCGCAGCTCTCCACCTCTGCAGCCGCAGGGTTTGCGACGGCGGAAGGTGCTGTCACACAGAGCATCCAGGCAGGACCGGCGAAAAAGCTGCTGCGAAAATCAGACGAGCTCCGTCGTGGCCCGTGATCCTGCGCTCGCTCTTCCTACCGGGCTTCCTTCTGCAGGAGAGGGACAGGGGGGAGGCTGTGCCACAGACCCTTCCCTTGCGTAGGAGAAAAAGAAGGAAAAAGGAGAAGGAAATAAAAAAGACCACTCTGCCGCGGGCTGCCCACCAGGCTCCCCGCTGGTTTTAGCAGAGGGCAGCAGCAGGGGCCAGGACCAGGCACAGGCGCTTCAGGACAGCGTCGGGCTCTGGGTGCCTGCCTGCAGCAATCGGCTGTGGCCTGTGGTCCCAGCCCTGCCTTCAGCCTAGAGAGCAGGCAGAAAACCAGGCACGGGCCCTGTGGAGAAACGGCTAACGAGTTTGGGGGCCTTCCTTCGCCTCTGGGAAATCCAGGTCAGGCAGCCGGCAGGGGCAGGAACAGGGCCGTTTGCCACTGCTGCAGCTTTTGTCCTCAAGGAATGTTAAAACTTGTGTAACTTCTAAGAAAACGGTGCCATTTAGGTCAAACTCATTTAATAATCAGCATTCGGACCTTAGAAATGCCTCTAAATATCTGCAGGGTGGGTGTCAGGAGGACGGGGCCAGACTCTTCCCAGTGGTGCCCAGCGCCAGGACAAGGGGCAACGGGCACAAACTGAAGCAGAGGAAGCTCCAGCTGAACCCGAGGAAGAACTTCTTCCCTCTGAGGGTGACGGAGCCCTGGCCCAGGCTGCCCAGGGAGGCTGTGGAGTCTCCTTCTCTGGAGATATTCCAGCCCCGCCTGGCCGCGGTGCTGTGCAGCCTGCTGTGGGTGACCCTGCTTGGGCAGGGGGTTGGGCTGGGTGACCCACAGAGGTTCCTGCCAACCCTGACCATTCTGGGATTCTGTGATTTTCTGCAAAATGCATCTGCTCAGGCTTGCTCTGAAAACCACTCTCTGGTCCAGCGAGAGCTCCCACTGCTGAGCCCCGACCCACTCTCCTGGTGCCACGCTGCCCTCGCACGCACGACCCTCGCGTACCAGTTAAGCCTACGTATTTTTAAGGAACAAATCAAAAGTTGGAAGAAAGATGCAAAGTCATTGTGCTAAATATTTCCACATGGTCCTTCCCAAAGCTGAGGAAACGCGCTGTCATGGTAGGTACGCAGGCAGCCTGGCTTCGGGCTCATCAGCCCAGTGCCACCGGCTGGGAGGTGTCCCTGCTCCTTGGAAAGCAGCAGAGAGACCAAAAGCATCGGCTGGCCTTGGATTGAGCGGGCGCAAGTCCACGCACCCTGCCGTAGGAGCTCTGGGTGGGCTATCCAGTGCCTGCCGCGGGCAGAGGAGTGGTCCTGAGCCGGCACGGGGGGCTGGGCTCGTTGCTGTTGCCATCACACCTTGCTTTGCTGAAGCTGCGTCTGGTCTACACAAACAAGCGTTGGAAGCAAGGCCAAGGACGTCAGCGCGGTTAAACCAGAGCATCGCTGCTGGAAGTAAATCAGATTCAAAGTTAATAATTTAATTTCTAGCAGACGGAGAAAAATCCGAGGGCTAATAAGATATGAACCTAACAACTCGGTGTACTGGGACTGAGCATTTCCATCTGTTATCACGAGCTCAGATCTCTGCACGAGATGCAGAAACAGCAGCTGCGCAAGGAGGATGCGGACGCGGGCATGAGCAGCGCGAGTGGGAGACGGGCGGACGTGCCCACCGACGCGGCAGCAGGCGGGACCGGAGCCGGGGAGGCTTTGCCTGCAGACGTACAGGTGGCTGTGGAGCAGATGTTGATATGGCAATGGGCAAGGTCCTTCGGACCGACTGCGACCGTTCCAGCTTCCAGGTGGTTTTTAGGTTTGTATTTAATTAATTCTCAAACCAGATACGTGCTGTTCTAGGAGAACCTGCGTTAATACCGAGGCCAACAGGCCCGACCATTATTTTGCAACTTATTTCTACAATCTGCTGAGGCTAGAGAAGGCAGGTTTCTGGTAGTTGTGGGAAATTGCTATAAATAAAAGACTACTAGGCACTGAAGTAGACGGCAGATACGTTGCACTAGGTAAAACACGATAAACCAAAGTGAAACCGCCTCTTCTTTAACAGTGGATGTGCACGAGGATAAGGACTATCAAGCCTTTTATTTCCTGCCATCAGGAAACCCCGGCAGAAGCTGATTTTCCTCGAGAAGGCTGTTCTCAGAAAGCAGCCTGTTATCTGTTTTCGCATTTCTTACAGAAAAAGTCCTCTGCAGCCTTCTAGGCAAGGTCAGCCCTTCGTGTGCTGCAATCAATAATCTCAAGCGTGCACCGCTCAGCTCTCGCAGCGGAGTTTACGGCCGCACTACATCTTTGTTATGAGCGAACGCTGCCGTTGCCCCTGCTGAGCTGGGCTCTGGCTGTTCGTTAAAGCCTGACGCTGACCCTGCAAGACCATGAAATCAGATGACCTGGAACTTGGCTGAAATGCCAGCTCAGGATCCGACTGGAAATGCCCAGGGCTGGGAGAAAATGAGGGTTCGGAAAACAATCTTTTTCCGCTTCAGAGTTTCTTCCACAGATAAACAGACCCTGGTTTGGGGGAGATTAAGAAGCCCTGAGGAGAAGGACTTGGGGGTATTGCTGGATGAGAAGCTCAACATGAGCCGGCAATGTGCGCCTGCAGCCCAGAAAGCCAACCGTGTCCTGGGCTGCATCGAGAGCAGCGTGGCCAGCAGGGCGAGGGAGGGGATTCTGCCCCTTGACTCCGCTCTCCTGAGACCCCACCTGGAGTCCTGCATCCAGCTCTGGGGCCCCCAACATAGGCAGGACATGGATGGGTTGGAGCAGGGTCAGAGGAGGCCACGGAGATGATCCGAGGGCTGGAGCACCTCTGCTACGAGGACAGGCTGAGGGAGCTGGGGCTGTTCAGCCTGGGGAAGAGAAGGCTGAGAGGCGACCTTAGAGCAGCTGCCAGTGCCTGGAGGGGCCGACAGGAAGGGTGGAGAGGGGCTTTTTGCAAGGGTGTGGAGTGATAGGACAAGGGGGAACGGCTCTAAACTAAAAGAGGGCAGATTTAGATTAGATATGAGGAAGAAATTCTTCCCCATGAGGGTGGTGAGGCCCTGGCCCAGGTTCCCAGAGAAGCTGTGGCTGCCCCCTCCCTGGCAGGGTTCAAGGCCAGGTTGGATGGAGCTCTGAGCATCCTGGGCTGGTGGAAGACGTCCCTGCTGATGGCAGGGGGGTTGGAACCAGATGATCTTCAAGGTCCCTTCCAACCCTTACCACGCTATGATTCGATGATTCTGTGATTCTAAGAAAGGCTTGGCCCTGAATTGCGACCTTTGTTTTAATGTGGAGATTTCAGTGAGAGAGCTACCAGTCAGCTTCAGCAAAGGTGAAGGAATACTTGTGTCACTCTCCAGTGAAACTCCACACGCGCTCATGTCACGGAGCCCTCGCAGAGCTGGTCTGGCCATGAACCCCGGTGCAGACGACGACTTCTCCGGTGGCATCACCTGCTGGGAATCGCCCGGGTGCCTGGGATGAGCTCTGCAAATTACGCATTACATAGCTGGTTACTTAGTTTAAATAAATACATGTAAAAGCTAAGGTCTTGTGTATTAATTTTTATCCCCAAATAATTTATTTAGCCTAAGCGTGAGCCAGCTAAGTAGCTTTTTTGTTTAGCAGCTGCCACATTAATTTTGACATTTGCAAATGTCGACACGCCAGTTACAGAGTGCAACAAATTGCTCAAAAATCATCTTGTTCTCCTAAAAGAATTCCTTTCCTTTGCACTACTGCATTGATGTTAAACGGTCGCCGTACCTACGGACGCTTAGTTCAATTAAAACTTTTGCAAGTCTGGTTTTGAACTGGGAATGCCTTGTAGCATGAGTTAGAGCTGCCTTTGGCTTCGTGCTGGAACGTGAGCCGAAGAATCCCGTTTGCCCTGCAATTATCTGAACCTTTCCCAAGTATGGGTGGCTAGCAGCGGCTCCCGGAACGTCTCCCTTCGTCCAGAGGGACTTCAAAATGCCGAGATGATTTCTTCTTGGTTCAGACCCCGCCTGCTTCCTCGGTGGGACCGTCTGGTGGGGCAGACTCTGGGACCCCTCACACCGGAGGGGTCAGAGAGGGGGCCGAGGGCGGCGGGGGGCGATTCTGCTTTGCGGTGCTCAGCCGCCGGCAGCTGGGACGCGCTGGGAGGGTGAAGGGTCCTTGGCTGGAGATGCCTGCAGCGCCTTCCACCCTGCCCCTCAGCTCTTATCTGCGAGAGCCCAACGCGCCTTTATCTTGCAGCAGTGCTGTGAAGCTTAATTAGCTAATTAATCTTTCAGAGAACTGGGATAGGCTTAGATAAAAGACATCAGGCAAAGTATCTATTACTGTTTCCTTCACTATGGGCAGTAACGTTGTTATGAGCTCCCCGGAACACTCCAGGGTTTTTAAGCTTTGTTTATGAAGGATACTGAAAGAATTTTAGGCTTTTTTTTTTTAGTACAAAACCCTGACCCGTTCCTGGGGTAACCCCCTCCCTGGTCCTGCTCCCCCGTGGAGCGGGAATCCGCGCCTTCGGCATCGCGCGGGGTCCCGGGCCACATCCTGCACTGCCCGACGCTCCGGGGCCAGGTGCCCCAGTGGGGCGTAAGCCAGGGCAGGGTGCGTCGCTCACCGCCCCGGTCCTGGACGTCTCATGTCTTTTTTTTTTTAATTAGAACGAGCACATTTAATTAGTGGCGGGTTTAGAGCACTCACAGAGGAAGGCTGAGTGCCGCTTCCCGGGGTTTCGGCCGCGGGACTGCGTGCGGCTCCCCACGCAGTGCTTCCGTGGCGGCTGCGTGAGCTGCGCCTCCAGCAGAATCGTCACCCTAGATGAGGGAAATGGAGAAACGGTCATTTTCTAAACAATAACGCTTATCTCCATGCTTTTTTCCCCCCAGATTAATCTCTGCCTGGACAGTTACCATCTCCCACCAGGCAAAGCCAGAAACGCTCCCACATCCCACCAGAAGTTTACGGACCCGGCCAAACCCCACCGCGGAGCGCGCCGGGACGTTTGCTGCCGGCCGCAGGTCGCAGCGTGAGCGAGCCATCGCGTGCCGCGGTTCGCAGGATTTACCGCCTTTCCCGACCCAGCCGGTGGCAAAAGGCAGAACTTCGGGGACAAGGGCTGAGAGCCCTGAACAACGTTTGTGATTTTACCCGTAACCGCGAGCCGGCGCAATGCAGGTGCGCACTCCTCGTCTGGGACGCCGCGGCGAGGACGGGCCGAAGGTCGCGGTGACCAGGAGGAGGAACAGCAGCAGGCATGTCGTCATGAGGGCGAAAGCCGAGGGAAAGTCCGAAAAGAAATTGGCCCAGGCTGCCCAGGGCGGTGGTGGAGTCCCCATCCCTGGAGGGCTTCAAAACACGTGTGGATGTGGCACTTTGGGACATGGTTGAGCAGGCATGGGGGTGTTGGGGTGATGGTTGGACTCGATGATCTTAGAGGTCTTTTCCAACCTCGATGATTCTACGAAAATCTCTCTTCCCTGGGAGGACAACCGAATGTTAACATAGGACAGAGGGATACGGGTTGGTGGCGGGTGGCAGGAAGGGAATCGGGCCTTGGGCTGGAGGATAGAAGAGGTGGAAGGGCAACAGAGCAGAGTCACCAGACAGGTCAACGGCACCTCGAGCAGAGCTGCAGGATCTGCTTCGGGAGGTACCGAGGTTCTGCGGCGTTTCTGGCACAGCCCCGGGTTAATGCGCTGCCGGGGGCCGGGTTTGACCACCGCAACGCTTACCACAGCGCTGCGCTGGGGAGAACTTGGAAGGAGGAAAAGAAAAACAACACCTGAAGAGCGGGCGGCTTTGAGACGCCTGGGAGAAGGACGAAGCTCCCGATCGCGCCGAGGTGGCATTGCCTGGGTGAGGGATTTGTCTGGGTGGTGTCCCCTGACCCTGGGGAGGTTTGTCCTCCTGTCCCTGGGGAGGTTTGTCCCCCTGTCACAGAATCCCAGCATGGTCGGGGTTGGCAGGACCTCTGTGGGTCACCCAGCCCAACCCCCTGCCCAAGCAGGGTCACCCAGAGCAGGGGGCACAGCACCGTGGCCAGGCGGGGCTGGAATATCTCCAGAGAAGGAGACTCCACAGCCCCTCTGGGCAGCCTGGGCCAGGGCTCCGTCACCCTCAGAGGGAAGAAGTTCTTCCTCGGGTTCAGCTGGAGCTTCCTCTGCTTCAGTTTGTGCCCATTGCCCCTTGTCCTGTCGCTGGGCACCACTGGAAAGAGTCTGGCCCCGTCCTCCTGACCCCCACCCTGCAGATATTTAGAGGCATTTCGAAGGTCCCCTCTCAGCCTTCTCTTCTCCAGGCTGAACAAGCCCAGCTCCCTCAGCCTCTCCTCGTAGCAGAGATGCTCCAGTCCCCTCCTCATCCCCTCAGAGGGGAGGCGGCGGGGGCCGGCCCAGCCCGCTGAGGTAAAATGGAGGCCGAGGGGTCCCCTCAGCCCCGCGGGTCCGTCCCCCGGACGGCAGCGGGACTACGAGTCCCGGCGAGCCCCGGGCCGGGGGCGGAGCGGGGCTCTGTGCGGGCCGGGCGTGCGGGGGAGCCGCAGCCGGAGCCGGAGCCGGAGCCGGAGCCGGAGCCCGCCCCGGGGGGAGGGCGGGGGCGGCCAGCCATGGCGGGCGGCGGCGCGGCGTTCCGCCCTCGGTGCTAGAGGGCGGCCGCGGGGCGCGGAGCCCGCCCGGCTCGGCGGAGCGCGGAGGCAGCGCGGAGGGGCCGCCGCCGCCATGGGCAACGCGGGGAGCGTGGACTCGCAGCAGACGGAGTTGAGGGCGCACGGCGCGCCCCTCAAGCTGCCCATGCCCGAGCCCGGCGAGCTGGAGGAGCGCTTCGCCGCCGTCCTGGTGAGTGCCGGCCCCATTGTCTGCGGGGAGCGGGGGGGGGGAGCTGCGGGGCGGCCGGGAGCCGGGGAAAAGTTGGCGGGGGAGGCGGGAGCGGGCTCGGCCCTCGGCGGCGGCGCAGGTGGGCTCGGCGGGGCGGTGCCGGGGCCCGGCGGGGGGGAGCGGAGCGGGGCCGCGGCGTGCGCGCCGGCCGCGGCTCTTTGTCTCGGGAGCCCCCGACCAGCCGCCTTCCCCCCCCCCCCCCTCCGGAGCCGAGGCGGTTCCCCCCGCCGGGGTCCGTCCCCTCCGAGCCGGGGAAGCTGCGGCTTGCGGGGGGGGCTCGGCTCGGCTCGCTGCCCCCGGCTCCGGCAGCCCGGCGGGGCGGGCCGGGGGAGCCTCCCAGGGAAGGGCAGCGCTGCCCGTGGGCAGCCCGTTCGCTTTCAGGTGGCGGAGTAGCGCGGAGCGATCGTAGCGACCCGTCTGCTCCTCCATGCTCGCCTCTGGGCAGCAGGAGCTGGGGAGGAGAAGGAGCAGGAGCCGGGGGTGCCCCGCGTTCCCCGTAAGGCCGGGTGAAGCCGAGCCGTGGCGGGAGGAATCACAGAATCGCAGACTCACAGAGTGGTCGGGGTTGGCAGGGACCTCTGGGGGTCACCCAGCCCAACCCCCTGCCCAAGCAGGGTCACCCAGAGCAGCTGCAGGGATTCCCATCTCGGATCCCGCAACAACCCCCCCCCCCCGGTATTTGCAATGCTCCCAGTGCCGAGCGGGGATTCGCAGACCGGTGCGTGTTGGGGATTATTTCTGGTTAGACCCAATTAGATTATCGTGTCTAAGAAAAGAATAAGCCTATTCAGCCGGGAACCCCCCCCGACGAGCCAAATGGCCAGTGGGGTGTTACGATCGCTAGGCACAGCGGAACAAGCCCGATCTCGCATCCCTCTTGTCGGGGAAACCCGCGGTCGGTTTAGAGACGGGAGATGCCCCCGCGAGCAGCGCGTGGCTCGGAGTCAGGGCTTCGTTCATCTTCACCTACCGAGGCTTGATTTGTGTGCGTGGTCTGCGGGAGAAAATTGGTGGTTTTGAGATGACCCACAGAGGTCCCTTCCAACCCCGAGCGTTCTGTGATTCTGTGATTAGGTCGGTAAAAGGAGGAGGCATCGTTTGGGAGAGCAGAGTTTGGGAGAGAGAGGAGGCATCGTTTGGGAGAGCAAGCCAATTCCCTGGCTTGCTTGTTGCATTGAGGTTTGTGTTCGTCTCTGCTAGCGAGGACCGGGGTCTGTCTGTGTGTTTCGGGAAGGCGTTGTGTTTGGTGGGATGTGCTTCAAAGAGAAAAATGTGGAGGACAACCTGAGAAAGATCCAGCTTTCTGCCTGTAAGCTAAGGGGTGTTTTTTCCGTCCTCTCATAACGTAAATATGGGAGATGACAGGACCACGCCGGTGATTTCTTGAGGTGCTTGGAAGGAGAGGATGGCATCTGTTTGTAGAAGGTGGACTTAAGTGAAGGGTCGGAGGACGAGCGCTGTGGCTTTGCTGGAGGGGGCGGCAGGCCGTGCGGTTGGGGTGCGGGATGGTCTGCGCCCGTCGGGAGGAGCTGCGAGGTGGGGCCCCGACACCGCCGCCGGAACCGCCAAAAATCTCCCTCAGCCCGTTCCCGAAGCCAGCCGGGGATGGCTGCTGTTTGTTGCAGCTTCCAGGAAATATCTGGCTGTTTTATGAAAGAGTAAACTCCTGGGCTGTTATTATTTTGTTTTCTCTGTGGCTCTGAGGGGAAGATGACTGTGCCACCGGTCAAACCCCAGAACGGGGCAGGCCACAGAACAGCAGGGATTAATGAGAAAGGAATGGCGGTCGGGGGAAAAAGAGATGAGGAATATTTTCTGTAGGGCGAGAAGATTACTCAGGAGGTGAGAGTGTGAAGAAGGAGATGCTGAAGGTTGTAGGAATAGATCTCACCTTCTTTACACGCTGTCTTAAGAAATTAGCCTGGCACAAGCGTTGCTCGGGCACGCGGAGAGCCCTGCCGAGGTCCCGAAGGGCTTTCCTGACAATAGCAATTTTCGTACCGCTAATGAAATTTCCAGGACCGTGTTTGACGTTGACGAACGCGCAGCTCGGCGGAGTTGCAGCCGCGCGCGGGTGTGCAGCCGTCGCGCGGAGCAGTTCGTCTCCGTCCCTGGATGCAAAGAGTGGGGCTGTGCGGGAAGGGTTCCTCCTGTGCGGCCTCACAGAAGTGTTTTTAAGTTTTATTCTTCTCTCCTTGTGGAAAACCAGCGCAGTGAGCCATAGCCCTCTAAAACGTGTGGGTGTCCGAGGAGAGCGCGGGTCGGTCACATGCGTTCTATGATTCTGTGATTTCATGACTGAGGGGATTTTCAGACTATGATTTTTACTGCAAGTGCTGTGACACTGACTGTTGTTTGTTTTTTTCCACTTGGCACATACTCTCCTGGTCTTGTCCCGGAGCTCTGTGGACCCATCAGCAAGGGGACGGACGGGCAGCGCGGCGCCTGGAGGTGATGGATGTGTTTGGTGGGGCGTGAGCACCCTCAGCCTGGAGGAAGGTCTCCGGTGAATTTGTTTGTCCCCTTCCAACATGCACAGTCACCTCTTGCCTCCTCGGTTAGCCTCGCTCTTGGAGGTGTGAGGGGTGCAAATTGCGGGAGATGATGGGGAATGCTCCCGGTCACGCTTTTTCAGTGAAGCTCTCAAATCTGACCGCGCTGACGTGCTCCTCCGGTCTGTAACGGCACTGAGGATGTGCTGACCCTAACCCCAACCTAACGGGGTGAGGGACGGCCATGCCGGGTCTGGCTGCGTCACGCCTCTCGGTCCGCTGGGCAAGTGACGTGAGAGAGTTTTCCCTGTGGGTCTGCGTCTCTTGGTACCGTTTTTGGGACTGGTGTAGGAAATGTGCTTCCCTGGCTTGCTTGTTGCATTGAGGTTTGTGTTCGTCTCTGCTAGTGAGGACCGGGGTCTGTCTGTGTGTTTCGGGAAGGCGTGGTGTTTGGTGGGATGTGCTTTGAAGAGAAAAATGTGGAGGACAACCTGAGAAAGATCCAGCTTTCTGCCTGTAAGCTAAGGGGTGTTTTTTCCGTCCTCTCAAACTGATGGGAATTCTCCCCTTTTGGTAGGAAATGGCCTCAAGTTGTGTCAGGGGAGGTTTAGATTGAATGTTAGGAAAAATTTCTGTACTGAAAGAGTGGTCAGACATTGGAACAGGCTGCCCAGGGCAGTGGGGTGGTCCCCATCCCTGGAGGGGGTCAAAAAATGTGTAGATGTGGCCCTGCAGGACATGGTTTAGCAGGCATGGGGGTGTTGGGGTGACAGTTGGACTTGATGATCTCAGAGGTCTTTTCCAACCTTAATGATTCTGTGTGAAATAATTCCCTTAGTTTCAAGTTTACGCAAGAGTTGAAAGTCCAGGGAAGTGGCGGTGTGTTATTGCCACCCAGTCCCTGCTTTGCCTCTGAGGGATGCTGGATCAAGCGAGAGCCAGCTCCCGGCTCTGGCGCTGACTCCGAGCTTGCCAGCACTGGCACAGCCCCTCGGGCTGCAGGAACCTCCCTCCCGCTGCTGTCCCTTCCCCAACGCGCTCCCTTTTCCTCCTCGGCTCCGTTGGGCTTTTTTCCTGGCTTTCTCCTACGGACACACGGGGCAAGTGCGCGTAAATGATGAGTTCTGGTAACCAACCCTGGTTCATTGCCTTGGAAGCCGTAGTTCCGCGTCCGCAGACATTGTGGCACCGCTCTCCGATGGAGCGGGTCGGGAATTCGGAGATGCGAGGTGAAAGCCGGGCTTCCAGCTCCTGCAGCAGGGTGGTCTCTCTCTGAGCCGGCGACGGGCTTGCACGTTTGCAAACGACACATGGTTTGGAGGAAGCAGCCAGGACGGAGTTGGCAGGGTAAATTGTTGCCTAATGAGCTGTGATTGACATAATTTGACTGCTGGATTACAAATCTGCGGTGAGGTTAGCAGGAAATATCCTCTTCCCCCCCACCAAGCGGTGTTTGATTTTACAAAGGAGTCTTCTGTGCCCGGTGCTGTAGGATGGAGGGAGGAGGTGTTGCTGCCGTCGCGGCCCCGCTGTGCTCCATCCTCAGCTTCACGTGCTGGTACCTACCCGGAGGCAGCGCAGCCGCCGCCGCACGCGAGGCTCTGCCGATAGCAACGTCTTCCTTAGGGTAGAATCCCCTTCTTCACAGCAGATTTTGTCCAAGTCAAGGGAGTTTTAGTGTCTGTTGCTAAAGAATTTGAAAGCTCGGTGTGAAAACTCTGTAACGTTTCCCAGCTGTTTTCCATTCCTCTGCCTAATCCTCTATCAACTGCATTATGCATTGTTTTATAATATATACGGTGTAGAGTCTGCGAATGATTAAAGAGCATGAAATGGTTGCAGGAGGTATCTGTGCGGTAGTATTAGTTTCCTCGCTTTGGTGGGGCACTGGATTCCTTCTTGTAATTCCTAAATTTAACAGAACTCTCTTGGGATGGATTTTAGCTGAGATCCTGTACTCCTGTATCAGGCGTGATTTGTGTTATTTCTGTGGAATTTGAAAACAGTGCTGTGGAAGTTGAGGCACCTAAACTACACTTAGGAACCGCCTTCGGGAAAAGGAGATTTCTGAAATTCAGGTGTAGAAAAGACCTGTTGTGTTTTCTCATCTGGGCCTCGCCTCCGACACACTTGTGCTGCTGGGCTCTGTCCTCAAGGTCTTGTTTAAATGATTCGAGCAATGACACCTTTTGCTTGAAGAAACAATCTAATAAGTCGTGTTGTTAAACATATGTATTTCTGAAGGGTTAAATTCGCAGAGTGAAGTAGTACTTGGTGGTGACACATCTGTCACGCTGCCTTGTAAATCAGTAGATGGCATTTGTAAGTTTTTCCACCTGGGCATCACAGGAGAATATTTTTGTGAAACTCTTTTTCTTTTTCTTTTTTTTTTGAGTGCCTGGAATACAAGGTACAGTGGTGGGTGTTTAGCTACTAGCAAGTTAGTCGCGTTCCTAAAATTAATTTCAGATCCTGGAAACCTGGAAGACTTAAAAAATGGCTAAGCTGATGCAGATGCCTATATTTTTCTGTGTACCATTTTTCCAGGCAAAATAATCTCCTTCATTTATTGGGGATGATGGTGGAGGTATGAACCCATTCTGTCAGCTTGTTCGTGAGCTCCGAGTAGCCAGGGAGAGAGCAGCAGGCTTTCTGCCTGAAGACCCAGGGGAAAGGGGTCGCGGTTGGAAGCCCACGCCTGGCCCCTGCCTCTCCCCAGGGGCCCGGGCTGTCCCAGGGGGGGCTCGGCAGGGGCATCTCGGGGGGCTGCGAGAGCCGGCATCTGCAAACCGCATCGTGGTAGTGACGGCAAAGAGGTTTCCTAATCCTTTTTGTGCTGTGTGAACCCATCACCACGCCGTGTGTCCTTCCACGTTGTGTTTGTCTATGGCGAGTAACAACAGTGAGGCCCCATCTGCAGTGCTGTGTCCAGTGCTGGGCGCCCAGTGCAAGAAAGATGAGGAGCTACTGGAGAGAGTCCAGCGGAGGGCTACGAGGATGAGGAGGGGACTGGAGCATCTCCCCTACGAGGAGAGGTTGAGGGAGCTGGGCTTGTTCAGCCTGGAGAAGAGAAGGCTGAGAGGGGACCTTAGAAATGCCTCTAAATATCTGCAGGGTGGGGGTCAGGAGGATGGGGCCAGACTCTTTGCAGTGGTGCCCAGTGACAGGACAAGGGGCAACGGGCACAAACTGAAGCAGAGGAAGCTCCAGCTGAACCCGAGGAAGAACTTCTTCCCTCTGAGGGTGCCGGAGCCCTGGCCCAGGCTGCCCAGGGAGGCTGTGGAGTCTCCTTCTCTGGAGATATTCCAGCCCCGCCTGGCCGCGGTGCTGTGCCCCCTGCTCTGGGGGGGTTGGGCTGGGTGACCCCCAGAGGGCCCTGCCAACCCTGACCATGCTGGGATTCTGTGATTCTGTGACTTCTTATGGCAAAAAACGAAACGGGGTGAGAACCCTGCGTGCCCAAGAGCTTGGCAGCGTGGTTACGTTTTTCCCTGTAGGTGTGCATAGGGTTTTTTTTTGCAGCACAGACCCCTACAGCCCCCGTGTTTGTCCCGGGGAGGGGACAGGCCCCCGCGCAGCGCTGCTGGGGTGCCGTGCCCGCGGTGACCCTGCGGGTGCCGAGTCCGTCCCGCCGAGAGCTGGCAGACCCCCTGCCTGCACCCTGAACCTGCGCCATCATCGTCCCTCCGGTGCGTAGCAGCGTTATCGGACATCGCTATCAACTCCCGTAACCCTGTGCGTGCGATAAAGTGGGGTTTTTAATTTTTTTATTTTGTCTTCGCGAGCAAGGTCACGCAAAACTTGGCCCTGAGGTGTTACATGGTTTCTTCTGCGGTGCTGTATGTAGTGGGTGATGCTAGGGAATGGCTTTGAGGGAGGTGCAAAGTGAAATTCAGAGTTTACAAGATGATCTGAAGCAAAGCAATACCTGTCAAATTGATTTCGATTGACGGTCGAATGTCTTGGAGTCACTGGAGTCTTCCCTTAGTCTTTCATTTTTAAAAAAATAAAATCACTTTAGCTTTTCTTGCTGCGTGAAGAGGTATTAAAGCCTACAGAAGCTTCCCCACCCTGAATAGCAAAACCCATCAGAAATGCAAAACCAGACAAAAATGTTTGATTTCCCCAAGTTTTTGTTCAAAAGTACATGGTGGTACTTGTTATTTTTATTATATTTTTGCATCGTTCAGCAGATTGTAAATTATTCAGGCAACTTTTTAAGGAGTCGAAATCCTTTTTAAAGTAAAGCAGCTGTCTGAAGGAGTGCTTGCTAATTATCGACCCGTGTCCTTTGGTCGTAGGGCTCCTGACGAGAAGAAGGGGAGTGTTTGTCACAGAATCCCAGAATCCCAGCATGGCAGGGGTTGGCAGGGACCTCTGTGGGTCCCCCAGCCCAACCCCCTGCCCAAGCAGGGTCACCCAGAGCAGGGGGCACAGCACCGCATCCAGGCGGGGCTGGAATATCTCCAGAGAAGGAGACTCCACAGCCTCCCTGGGCAGCCTGGGCCAGGGCTCCGGCACCCTCAGAGGGAAGAAGTTCTTCCTCGGGTTCAGCTGGAGCTTCCTCTGCTTCAGTTTGTGCCCGTTGCCCCTTGTCCTGTCGCTGGGCACCACTGGAAAGAGCTTGGCCCCGTTCTCCTGACCCCCACCCTGCAGATATTTAGAGGCGTTTATTAGGTCCCTTCGCAGCCTTCTCTTCTCCAGGCTGAACAAGCCCCTGGTGGGGTTTGGGTGCTGGGTGCTCCTCACGGTTGCAGGAGGGACCGATCTGGTGCATTGTGGAGTCTCCTTCTCTGGAGATATTCCAGACCCACCTGGATAAGGTCCTCTACAGCCTGCTGTGGGTGACCCTGCTTGGGCAGGGGGTTGGGCTGGGTGACCCACAGAGGGCCCTGCCAACCCCGACCATTCTGTGAGTCTGTGATCAGCACCACCTCTGGATTTAGACAGCATCTGGGCAGTTTATTGCTCTCGTTTTGAGGCCTGCACCTGCTGAATAAAAGAAATTTGCTTTTCCGGCCTGTTAGGAAAGGTGACTTAAACCTGTCCTCTTGGTCTGTCGGTGCTTGGCTACGGGAGTAGCTGGGTGGCTCCTCGTTATCTGTAGCTTGGGCTACATCCTACAGTGAAACCGAGCTTCGGCGTTCGCTGTGTGATCGTTTGTTTGGCCGTTGGGGTGTCACTAAAAGGCAAGTTGAGTGCCAGTTCCTGCTTTTTCCCCCAAATACGTTTTCAGTCTGGAGCTTTCAGCTTTTCTGCTTGTTTCTCAGCGTCGTTGCTGTTCTTCCAGCAGAGAAGTGAGAGCGTCGCAGCCTAGCGTTCCTTCCCAGGAGAGGAAAATCCCCGTGGCTGATTTCAGTTTTGCTTTTGCTCTTCTTCGCTGACCCAGCCGCGGGCCTTTCTGGAGATGTGACACAGCTTCGGGGGGTGGGGGGTGGTGTGTCGAGCGGGAGGTGACGCCATCGCCGCCTGCGTCCCGGCGAAACGCTCCCACGTCAGCGCCGATGCCCCGTGCTGGCTTGAAGCGTGGGGCAGTTAAATCAATCTCTTCTTTTTTGCTGCAGAAGTGGCTGCCAGGAGTCAGGGACGTCCCGGGGCAGAGTTCGGTGCCGTTCGCACCGCGGCTCGCCGGCGTGCTCGGGGCTGTGCCTGGCGGGTGTCGGTGAGCTGACCTGTGCCTGACCAAATGTGAAGCTTCATGCGAAAGGGCCTGGCTCTTTGAGCTCCTTTTACATCACGGTGCTGACAGGGTACTCCTAACTAGTGTTCTTAGATAACAGAAACTGCAATTTTGAAATTATTTAAAAAAAAATGCGACGTTCTTTGTCCTGCTCATAGTTTTCAAGCGTGGTCTTGCAGTGAAACGGGGCTGGAAGTCGCGCCAGCGTCCCCACAGCCGCCCCGTGCCTTGCCTGCAGACCCCGACGTCCTCCTCGGCGTGATGGGTCGCGCAGGGAAGGCTGACGCCCGGCTCTGCCCGGAGCAAGCCGTGGAGGAGCACGTGCCATCGTGACCTTGCACGGAGCAGGAACTGAAGAGCTCTCCACAGCACGATGGAATGAATTATGCAACACTCTTCGGCACCAGTTTATTTTTAAGCATCTGGGCTACCTCTGGAGTTTGGATTAAGCACATTATGATCGGGGTCAAAATAGTTCCCAGTGCAGGAAGCCAGGAAGAAAACCGGAAAAGCAGTGGTTGTTTCTCGTGGTTGTTTCTCCTGGTCCCTTTCGGGTGCCGGGCCCTCGGGAGGAGTGCGCGGCAGCAGAAGGCATGGCTGTTTCAGACGGGCTCTGCAGGGTGGTGGCTGGAGCCCCGGGACCGCTTGTGGATGGAGCGTACCCCGCTCCGGCAGGTTTTCTCACTGCTGGGAGAGGTAAATGTGATTTTCTTGGGAAACCAGCAGATTAGACCTTAAAACTAGCTGAGGGGCACAGCCGTACGTTGCCTGCTCCGAGAGGAGCGGTTTTGATGGGAAGCAGCCATCCAGCTGCTGCAAGGCTTCCGCAGCGAGCAGTCTGCAGCCACGGTTTAGGCAAGCTGAGCTGAATTATTGTTTGTTTTCTTTGTTTGGAAGAGTCCGTTTGGGAATTTGGTATGGGAAAGAAGTGACATCGACTCATTCAATTTGATTTATAATTGTGTTAAAAAAAAATATCTGGCCCAAGCTCTTAGGAGGTGCAGCATCACCGGAGCCTGCTAGTCAGGTAAAAGCACTTTCAGCTGCCGTCGCTTAAAAAGCGGCAATTTCCCATTTATTGCATCCTGCCAGTTTCAGTTCTGAAGGGTCAGTGTAGCAGAATCACAGAATCCCAGCATGGCAGGGGTTGGCAGGGCCCTCTGTGGGTCCCCCAGCCCAACCCCCTGCCCAAGCAGGGTCACCCAGAGCAGGCTGCACAGCACCGCGGCCAGGTGGGGCTGGAATATCTCCAGAGAAGGAGACTCCACAACCTCCCTGGGCAGCCTGGGCCAGGGCTCTGTCACCCTCAGAGGGAAGAAGTTCTTCCTCGGGTTCAGCTGGAGCTTCCTCTGCTCCAGTTTGTGCCCGTTGCCCCTTGTCCTGTCGCTGGGCACTACAGAATGAGCAGGTTTTAGCTCTTGGACTTGGTATGATCACCCCGGCTGAAACTGCAGGGCTCGCTCTTGCCCACGTAGCGTTGCTGCTGAGAAATGTTCCCGATGACTTCCGCAGAGGGCTCCCAGCTCTGCAGGTACATGGCGTGCACCCCTGTTTTAACTGAATATTGTTTCGCTTGCGCTGATTATTTTGACCTTGATCGTCTGCTCTGTAGTTCTAAGAAGTCAAAATGCACAATGTTATATATGGATATATTGGAAAATATAAGCATTGGTTAATCCCAGTCTTTGTCTCTTCCTAAAGTAGCATCTCGCTGCCTTGCACGAGTGTTGCAGGGCACGAACACTTGGATAATGTCTGACTTGCCCACACTCTGTTGTAACTGACATGCTGTAGCGATTCGACGTGTGGTGGTTTTCAATTTGCCATAGGATCTCTAACAAAACAAGTGCTTGTCTTCTGCAACTGTGCATCGTTAAACATATATTTGGGGAGGGTATTCATAAAGCAGCACAACGGTCCCGTTGTGTTGGAAATGAATGGTCTTCAGACGAGTGCTGCGCGATGCGTGGACCTCCAGGGCTCTGCATTGCGGCTCTCGAGAGCAACTGTGTGTGCTCGATGGAGAGCTGGAAGCGTGCCCGGCCGCTGCCCGGCTGAAGCGTCGTCGAGCGAGCGGGGACGCCTCGGCACGGGCAGCCTGCGGTCGGAACCGTCCCGCGACGTGCTGGGACCGCGCGGGTCAGCGCAGCCGGGCTTGTGCCCCAGGGCCAGCTCCCAGGTCAGAAGGACGCGCAGGAGAACCCCGAGCAGATGTTCAAGCAGTTCAAGAAAGATGAGGAGCTACTGGAGAGAGTCCAGCGGAGGGCTACGAGGATGAGGAGGGGACTGGAGCATCTCTCCTACGAGGAGAGGCTGAGGGAGCTGGGCTTGTTCAGCCTGAGGAAGAGAAGGCTGTGAGGGGACCTTAGAAATGCCTCTAAATATCTGCAGGGTGGGGGTCAGGAGGATGGGGCCAAGCTCTTTCCAGTGGTGCCAGCGACAGGACAAGGGGTAATGGGCACAAAGTGAAGCAGAGGAAGCTCCAGCTGAACCCAAGGAAGAACTTCTTCCCTCTGAGGGTGATGGAGCACTGGAACAGGCTGCCCAGGGAGGCTGTGGAGTCTCCTTCTCTGGAGATATTCCAGACCCACCTGGACAAGGTCCTGTGCAGCCTGCTGTGGGTGACCCTGCTTCGGCAGGAGGGTTGGACTGGGTGACCCACAGAGGTCCCTTCCAACCCCTACTATTCTGTGATATTCTGTGATATTCTGTGATATTCTGTGATATTCTGTGATATTCTGTGATATTCTGTGATGTGGTGTCTCTTGTCATGTTGCCTGGACAGTGCGAGAGCGCGGTATTAACCGTGGCCTCCTGCCCTGTGGGAAGTCGTGTCCTGGTCCGGTGGGCAGAAGCGCTTGGTGATGCCAGCAGGAGCCCGCGGAGCTGCCTTTGCCTCCTCTGGTGTCTGTGGCCTCTTCTGGCCTCTGTCCCCACGCGGTTGTTGGCTGAGGGTGAAAGCTGCTCCTGGACAGAAGGTCTGTGAGACCTCCAGGAGCACGTGAAGAAGTCTTAGTTTTTTTAGTGGGTGTTTGTGTGTTGTGTGAGATACAAGAATTAGTGGGGTGGGTTTTGTGTTTGGGTTATTTGGGTTTTTTTTTTTAATATACATTGTTTGGCCAGAAGTCATTTTACTATAAAAGGACTTGGGGTGAATATAGATTGTACATCTGTTACTTGTTTGTCTGCGAAACGACTGCACAGTTGAGGCCAAAAGCGAAGAATAGAGAGTTGCACAAACTGGCAAAGTTTCTGAAGTCTCTCAGAAGCCAGTAATTAAACTGAAGGAGCAAACTGTTCGATCCAGAAATTCTGGTTGTTTATCCATCTCGTGCTCTGGTGTGTCCCTCGACTGACTCTTTTCGCCCTGCTTTCCGTGGCCTGGGACAGGCAAACGGGTGGTGCCCAGCGACAGGACAAGGGGCAACGGGCACAAACTGGAGCAGAGGAAGCTCCAGCTGAACCCGAGGAAGAACTTCTTCCCTCTGAGGGTGCCGGAGCCCTGGCCCAGGCTGCCCAGGGAGGCTGTGGAGTCTCCTTCTCTGGAGATATTCCAGCCCCGCCTGGCCGCGGTGCTGTGCAGCCTGCTGTGGGTGACCCTGCTTGGGCAGGGGGTTGGGCTGGGGGACCCCCAGAGGGCCCTGCCAACCCTGACCATTCCGTGAGTCTGTGGGGACACGCATCTGCCTTGGGAGGTTTTGAAGCCAGCTGTTTGGCCGAGGTAGGTGGCACCGTTATTGAAAGGGTCGGTGAAGCGATGGAGATAGCTTGGCGGAGTTTATACAACAGTTTTCTGACAAACGTTTCTAATAATTTAGTGTGTTTGGGAGTGCTTCAGAGGGCTTTCTACCCATCTCTGAGCCTTCCAAATACAGAAGATCAAATAAATCAACTATCACAAATATTTAACTTAAAGCCTGGTCACATAGGAGCTTTGATGTTGCGTTGTATTTCTCTCTGCTCTCGGACATAATAAGCCTAATACTGCAGACGTGAAGAATGGTGTTCCACCTCCGTGGGCAGGCAGGTTACCTGGTGGCAAAATGAAATACGGAGCACAGAGTTTTGCTGGGGAGCTGATGGTAGGCGAGCTGTTGCACGGTGTAGTCGTACGTTGGAGGCTCAGAATCACAAAATGGTGGGGGTTGGCAGGGCCCTCTGTGGGTCCCCCAGCCCAACCCCCTGCCCAAGCAGGGTCACCCAGAGCAGGGGGCACAGCACCGCGGCCAGGCGGGGCTGGAATATCTCCAGAGAAGGAGACTCCACAGCCTCCCTGGGCAGCCTGGGCCAGGGCTCCGGCACCCTCAGAGGGAAGAAGTTCTTCCTCGGGTTCAGCTGGAGCTTCCTCTGCTTCAGTTTGTGCCCATTGCCCCTTGTCCTGTCGCTGGGCACCACTGGAAAGAGTCTGGCCCTGTCCTCCTGACCCCCACCCTGCAGATATTTAGAGGCATTTCGAAGGTCCCCTCGCAGCCTTCTCCAGGCTGAACAAGCCCAGCTCCCTCAGCCTCTCCTCGTAGCAGAGATGCTCCAGTCCCCTCCTCATCCTCGTAGCCCTGCGCTGGGCTCTCTCCAGTAGCTCCTCATCTTTCTTGAAGTGGGGAGCCCGGAACTGGACACAGGACTGCAGATGGGGCCTCCCCAGGGCAGAGTAGAGGGGGAGGAGAACCTCTTGCTTGGCATGCCACCCCCACAAGAGGCCTTGGCTCGTAGGTTGTCTGCCATCGCGTCTGCGTACGGTGCTGCTTGGTGGCCAGCAGCACTCCTCAGGTGAGCTGAAGAAGTCAGTTTGACGTAGTGATAATTATTAAAGCCCACCGTGGATGGGGCCAGGAAGCGTTTGGCAATAATTGTAATCCTTTGGTGACAGCATCTCGCTTGCAGGTAACTCTGGTGAAGCGCTGTGAATCTCGTTCTGTGCAAGTGAGCGTTGTCATGTCCGCGCAGGGAAGCGGCAGCGTGTCTGCGAAAGCGCACTCCTGCTCCGTGTCAGGGCTGCGCGAACAAATGCCTCTTCTCTTGATCGTGTAAATGAGTATCTAAGTGTGGCAAATGTCCGGTATTCTTTCTGGCAAAGAAGACAAGAACTTTTGTACTTTACAGCACTTTTTATCCATGAATTTTTCACGAGCCTCACAGTGCTGCAGAGGAAGACGAGGAGCCAGAGTTACGCTCGTTACCTTGTGAAAAAGGAAGCCTGAACTGCCGCAAGCCCCAAAACTGAGGCTGAAGATGGTGTCTCCCAACTTCCCGGCGCCGCTCGTGACCCCTGGGAAAAGGAGACGGGCGCGCTGGCTGCCCCCCGCCAGGCGCGGTGTTCGACACGGTGAGGAGCCCGCGGTGCCGCTCTCCGCGAGCGTGGGCATCGGGGGGCTGGCGGCTGGGAGTCACCGGTGCAGACGCAGGTCAGCCGTGCTTTACAGGCTGTAATTTGTCTAGCTTGGTTACGCAGAAGCTGAAGAGCAGCAGTTTAATTCGTTTATTTTCTGGTGTTTCAGGGCATCTTTTCTCTTTGATGTGTTTAAAAAAAAAAATAAATCTCGTTTTGTACTGGTTTTGGCTGGGATAGTGTTCATGGTTTTGTTTGCTTCTCGCCTTCTCTTCCAGTTTTTAATTTTCTCTTGTAGTCTGGAGGCGAGACGAGGGTTTTGTCCCTTTTTGTCGATGGCCATGTATGAATTGAAACTTTTTTTTCAGTCGACCGCGAGTCTTATTTCCAAAGGGAACTGTGCTGTGAGTCCAAATGGAGGTGGAAGGGGTTGTATTGGTCCCCAGGTGCCGCAGTCCGAAGAAGCCGGCTGGTGCTGCGGTCCGTTCAGCGCACCCTGCGAGGTGCTGGGCACCGGCCTCGCGGAGGGGACCTCTCTCTTGGAGAAGTAAAGGCAGTGGCAGAGCTGCGGCGGAGCTTGTTTCGGGGAGAGAAAACGATGGTGAAAGGGGGTTGCGAGGGTCTGAAGAGTCATCTTGACTTTGAAATGAATTCTGTGTTTTCTATCAGTAGAAGAAAGAATTTTCTTCTTTAATGTAGAGATGTATGAGCAGATGAGTGATGTACACAAAACACTGGGGGGCAAATGCTGTTCTTTTTATTTATCTTTTTTTAAAATCTTCTTATGAGAACCTGTCATAGCTGGGATAGATAGTTAACAGTATTTTCCTTGGGCACGTTTGCTGTGCGGAGTGCACTCACGAACAGAGATCCAGCTGACTCGGGTCAAATGGCAGAAGAATGGGGGAAGAGGAATTTAGGAAGCTAAGTCTCAGCCTTCGTCCGGATGAAAACGAGTTGGCCTTTCGGCTCGGCACGCGTGGATGTTCACGCCATCAGGTGTGTGAGTGCTGACCTCTCCTCCGAAGTGAGGCCTCTCCCTCGCACGCAGCGAGTCTGCAGGAGCTCCGTGCGGCAAGTCCTCGGCACCCTGCTGCGTCCTTCCCACAGCTCTCTGGCGGCCATCGCTCGGCGTGCGGGCAGCCAAGGTGTTTTCCAGAAGTAAAGTCCTCCATACTCCTGTAAGTCCAGAGCAGAAAGCAGATGGGCTTTCCTCTGTAGTGGAGAAGGATTTGGGCAGAAGATGAAGTGCTTCAGTTAGAATATAGAAGAAATTGTGTGAGAGTTCACGTGAGCCGAGTCCTGCCGAGTTCAGCAGCAGCAGGATCCTTCATCAGCGTGCGTGATGCAAATGGATTTGTCATTTTGCAGGGCAGGGCAGGAGAACCAGCTCGCAGTTCTCACACGCTGGTGCGGCTCCTGCATCCTCAGATAGGGCAGTAATTACAGAGGGCAGTCAGCGCATCGTGAGCACGCGGGGGTTGCAGTTAAGACGAGGAACTCGGACACCTACAAACATGAGCGAGGCAAAAATTGATAAAGCATGAAATTCTTCTCTGGCAGCGAATCCTCGGTTGGCTCAGAGACAAAAAGTGGCACAGCTGAAAGGGAAAAGTACTTACAAAGTTCAAAGCTACTGTTTGTTTGGTTTGGGTAATGTTTATTTTATGTCTGATGGCAAACCTTTGTTAAAGGTGAATTATCCCTGCTGTTCAGCAAGTGGAGTGCAAACTACCCAGGTGCACTTGTAAGGCATTCAGTAAATTGTTAGAATTGTTTTAGGTGCTCTGAGAAAGTGGTGATCCTGGAGGTGTGATAGACCAGAGCGTTCCTTGTGTTTCTGGTACAAAGCACGGTTCTTGCATTGAAACAGCCCAGGCCGTGTACAGAAATAAGCATGTAGATGTGTAGCTGCATTGAAACAAAATATTACAACAGATATTCTTTTGCTTAAGATTAACCTACAAGCTTCTTTGGGTACGTTCTCCCAACTGCTACTGCTGTGCCAAAATGTATTCCCCAGGAAGGAGAAAACCTCCCCCTCTTAACATGGGAAAAATCCCTATTTGGATTTATTCTGTCTTTGGAAACGGGCGGTTTAGGAGTTGCGTACCCCTTGTGTGACAGCTCGGCCTCGGCCCGCGTCCGCCCTTCCCGGCGGGGCCGCTGGCTCACGGCAGAGCTGCGTCGTGAGGCTCTGGTGGACTGGAGAGCTCTCCTCGCAAAGACTGTGGTGAGAAACAGGGAGGTTTTTGCTGAATTGTAAGGCAGCGTAGCCAAAACACTGATTAAGGCCTTGAATGTGGTTGCTCTGGTCCTGCTGAGCTGCTGGCGTGGCTGACCTTGTGCTGCGCGATACCACGTCCACGGACACGTCTGCCGTTCCGCTGAGCAAGCTGTGTGCGCTGACTCTCCAGCGCTCAGTAATGACCTGATTTTGGGTTCCAAGTTGCTGCTACGTAGTCGAGGTGCCAGGAACCTGGCTGTGGGCTGCCTCCTCCTCTTTCAATTAGCAGAGATTTTTAGTTTTCTGCTTATTCCCTTGATTAGCAGTTTTTGGGTCGAAACTTTCCCTTTCCTCACAGGAGCAGGAACCAGCAGCTACTGCAGCATCTCAGCGCACTATAATAATAACAACAGTTTTAGCTAGTGGTTAGAATAGAGCAGATCAGTAGATTTACGGATTTTCCTGGCCAAGGTCCCTCCCTGGAGATGTCTGTGCAGGTCCCTCCCGCAGGGACTGCTCAGCAGTTGTGCGCAGCCGAGAGCGGGGTTTGGTCCTCAGCAGAGGTGGTCACATCACCGTTACTGCCACGTCAGCTGCCAGCACGGGGCAGAGACTTAAAATGCTGGAGAGCTTAAAGTCTGTGTGTTTCCATCTCTCACTCCAGGAGTTTCACGGGATGGCATCTTCTAGGTACCCAAGCACAGAATCACAGAATGGTCGGGGTAGGAAGGGCCCTCTGTGGGTCACCCAGCCCAACCCCCTGCCCAAGCAGGGTCACCCACAGCAGGCTGCACAGCACCGCGTCCAGGCGGGGCTGGAATATCTCCAGAGAAGGAGACTCCACAGCCTCCCTGGGCAGCCTGGGCCAGGGCTCCGTCACCCTCAGAGGGAAGAAGTTCTTCCTCGGGTTCAGCTGGAGCTTCCTCTGCTTCAGTTTGTGCCCGTTGCCCCTTGTCCTGTCGCTGGGCACCACTGGAAAGAGTCTGGCCCCGTCCTCCTGACCCCCACCCTGCAGATATTTAGAGGCATTTCTAAGGTCCCCTCTCAGCCTTCTCTTCTCCAGGCTGAACAAGCCCAGCTCCCTCAGCCTCTCCTCGTAGGAGAGATGCTCCAGTCCCCTCCTCATCCTCGTAGCCCTCCGCTGGACTCTCTCCAGCAGCTCCTCATCTTTCTTGCACTGGGGAGCCCAGAACTGGACACAGCACTGCAGATGGGGCCTCACCAGGGCAGAGTAGAGGGGCAGGAGAACCTCCCTTGACCTGCTGGCCACACTCCTCTTGATGCACCCCAGGATCCCATTGGCCTTCTTGGCAGCCAGGGCACGCTGCTGGCTCATGGTCACCCTGTCGTCCCCCAGCACTCCCAGTCCCTCTCCGCAGAGCTGCTCTCCAGCAGCTCAGCCCCAGCCTGTGCTGGTGCCTGGGGTTGTTCCTCCCCAGGTGCAGGACCCTGCCCTTGCCCTTGTTGAACTTCATCAGGTTCAACAGCGGCGCTTTCTGGTGCGGTGGCCGTGGCTGCTGTTGGCCAGGCCCATGGGGTGGGAGAGACCCAGCAGGGCTGTCGCGGTGTGGGTGTGTGCGGCGTGGGGGGTGAGTTGCGAGCGTTGTTTGTTACCCGTGTGGGAACCTTGAAGGCATTTCAGTACTTTCACGAGTGCTGGCCTGAATGCGGGCTTGGCTTTGGGCTGCTGCGCTTTGTTTGTGGATCCACGCAGTGATGTGGGAAGTGTTATGATCTCTCATGGAGAAGTTGTGAGGAGCTGGGCGGTGGGTTGGCACATCCAGCGTGTTCATTACAAAGCGAAGGGCACCCCAGCTTCGCTGCAGGCGTAGATTTTCTATGAACAGGACCCTTCAAACGCGGCTTAGAGAGCAGCCTGCTCCGTCTCCCCTCCGTTATCTTGAAGGCATTTCTGACTTTGTGGGAGGGAATGCGGCTGAAGAAATATCAACATGCCATGAGCGAGTACGCTTCGTTAGGGAGCACGGTTTAAATTTTTTCTTGTTAGTAGGAGGCTGAACTGTGTTGTTTCTGTCTTGTTTGTGTACTTGGTGGTGGATGGAGGGAGGGATCTTGCACACTGTTTGAGCAGCAGGGAGCAATTTGTCAGTACATAAGAAAAATTCATCAGAATGATAAAGCTTTGGGGGAGAGGAGGGAGGAAAGGCGTGGGTTCGCGGTCCCACGGCCACGCCAGCGCCTGCCTTGCCGGAGCAGCTCTCCCTCGCTGGGCACCCTGCGGGAGGCCGGGCTGCGGGGAGCGATGCTCGGAATCACAGAATCACAGAATCACAGAATAGTAGGGGTTGGAAGGGACCTCTGTGGGTCATCTAGTCCAACCCTCCTGCCGAAGCAGGGTCACCTACAGCAGGCTGCACAGGACCTTGTCCAGGCGGGGCTGGAATATCTCCAGAGAAGGAGACTCCACAGCCTCCCTGAGCAGCCTGGGCCAGGGCTCCGTCACCCTCAGAGGGAAGAAGTTCTTCCTCGGGTTCAGCTGGAGCTTCACAGAATCACAGAATAGTAGGGGTTGGCAGGGCCCTCTGTGGGTCACCCAGCCCAACCCCCTGTCCAAGCAGGGTCACCCAGAGCAGGCTGCACAGGACCTTGTCCAGGCGGGGCTGGAATATCTCCAGAGAAGGAGACTCCACAACCTCCCTGGGCAGCCTGTTCCAGTGCTCCGTCACCCTCAGAGAGAAGAAGTTCTTCCTCATCTTCAGACGGAACTTCCTGTGCCTCAGTTTGTGCCCATTGCCCCTTGTCCTGTCACTGGGCACCACTGGAAAGAGCTTGGCCCCATCCTCCTGACACCCACCCTGCAGATATTTGTAGGCTCCTCTGCGGGGATGCTGCCGTGGCGGGACGCGGTGTGCAACCGTGCCGGCGCTGGTGCCGTCATCTTGGCTGTCAGCTGAGGCCGTCTGTCCCGCGATAGGCAGCGCAAGCTATTGTGCCAGGTTACTTTTACGCCCTTCGTTCTCTTTATTTTTGGTGGGAGCAGCGTGTAGCTTGCAGAACAGCTGGGCTCGCTGAGCACTGTCCCGGTGCTTCTGCCGTGAGAACCCGGTGGTGTTTGCGCACCGTCTTCGTCGCGTGTGTGTGTGCGGCACACGGTCTTGCAAATCTCATGTGGCTGTGGTGTCGTTTTTTTTTACTTTTATGTCACATTATGATCTCTGGAAAATGTCACTAAATGTTTCAGCTGAATAAGAAATCAAAAGACAAGCCCTTTCTTTTTTAGCCTAATTGCCTGCCGTTGCTGCTCCATCCCCAGGGAGAGAGAGCATCTGTATGGCTGTGGGCTCTGTCTGGTGCAGGTCTGTATCCCACAGACTTATTTCAGCATTAAAATAGTCCCTCTGGTTCGCTGCAGTGACAAGACACGTGGATAAGGGCTGACACCGAAATAAATTTGTCTCAAAAGGAGGATTTGTGTCTCCTGAACGCCTCCTGCCACCCCGCTGGGCGCGGGTCGGAGCGGAGGCCCGGAGATGGCAGCAGGGAGAGGGGACAGCACCTGCACCTTCCTGGGCTGGCACGGCCGTGGACGGGGTCAGCTCCTGCAGAGGTGATGTTCGTCAGGAATATCAGTGTTGCGCGGGTGCCTGGATGCACCGGTGACTTTTTTAAATTGCTGGGAGACTGTGTGTATCTGAGCGCTCCATGGATAGACAGGAAAATCAGCCGGAGCAAACGGCATTGCCCTGGTCTGATGGCGTTTGCCCTCCGAAATGTACGGCTTGTTCTTAACGTCTGGTGGAGATCACAGAATCACAGAATCCCAGCATGGTGGGGGTTGGCAGGGCCCTCTGGGGGTCCCCCAGCCCAACCCCCTGCCCAAGCAGGGTCACCCACAGCAGGCTGCACAGCACCGCGGCCAGGCGGGGCTGGAATATCTCCAGAGAAGGAGACTCCACAGCCTCCCTGGGCAGCCTGGGCCAGGGCTCTGTCACCCTCAGAGGGAAGAAGTTCTTCCTCGGGTTCAGACGGAACTTCCTGTGCCTCAGTTTGTGCCCATTGCCCCTTGTCCTGTCACTGGGCACCACTGAAAAGAGCTTGGCCCCATCCTCCTGACACCCAACCTGCAGATATTTGTAGGCATTTATAAGGTCTCCTCGCAGCCTTCTCTTCTCCAGGCTGAACAAGCCCAGCTCCCTCAACCTCTCCTCGTAGGGGAGATGCTCCAGTCCCCTCACCATCCTTGTAGCCCTCCGCTGGACTCTCTCCAGTAGCTCCTCATCTTTCTTGAACTGGGGAGCCCAGAACTGGACACAGCACTGCAGATGAGGCCTCACCAGGGCAGTGTAGAGGGGAAGGAGAACCTCCCTTGACCTGCTGGCCACACTCTTCTTGATGCACCCCAGGATCCCATTGGCTTTCTTGGCAGCCAGGGCACGCTGCTGGCTCATGGTTAACCTGTCGTCCACCAGGACACCCAGGTCCCTCTCCGCAGAGCTGCTCTCCAGCAGGTCCACCCCAAGCCTGTACTGGTGCATGAGGTTGTTCCTCCCCAGGTGCAGGACCCTGCCCTTGCCCTTGTTGAACCTCATCAGGTTCCTCTCTGCCCAGCTTTCCAGCCTATCAAGGTCACGCTGAATGGCATGAATCACGTTTGATTCCAAAGCTGCCGAGGTTTTTGAAAGATGTTTTTCCAGTGCGTTCGTGGGGCCTGATCTCACTGTCGTTGAAGGCAATTCCACCTCGAGAGGGGTACGTGGGTGCGTTGGGGGATGCGAGCTGGGCTCTTGGTTCATTTAAAATTACGCAGTGTGGTCTTGCTGGGGGCGAGGAGCGTCGGCAGCAAAAGACAACGACTTGCAAGAAATCTTTGTGCATAGATTAGTGAGGGCTGTTAGTAGTTCATCTAATCTTTCCTCTTAATCTGACAAGTTTATGAGGAGTTGGTGGTCTCTCTTCTTCCTTCTTGGTCCAAAATACAGTCTTCCTTGCAAGTGTGGTAATTCTCTGCATTCCAAGATGGGAGAAATGTTTGGTTCTTTCCTCTAGCCTGGGTGTGTCGATGAGATTAATCCCCACGGCTCTCTGGGAGCTTTACTGGTGCGGCTGAGGGCAGAACTGCAGATTTCAGCCTGCATTTTCTTAGTTTTCATCTGCAACAGTCTGCATGCCTAAATTAGAGAAGATTTGCCCTAGAAATACACGCCGTGAGCACAGGGTGGGGAGCAGGGGGTGACTGGGGGCCAGGGGCCAGGGCAGGTCCTTCCATCGCCCGCAGCAGCCGAGGTCTGGTCCCTCCCAGCCCGCCGGTGCCAGGTAAAGCGCCGACGCCGTGGTTTTTCCCGTTGTTCTACCGTCAGGTTTTGTCTGAAGGGGTTTGTGTGAGGGCTGTGCCTTTTGCTGTCCTCAGAGCACGTCTGGCATGAATAAACCGGCTCGTTTTTCCTCGCCTGGCTCTTGTAAGGCCCGGGAAAGCCTTGGATTGACCGTTCAGCCCGAGCCAGACCCAGCACAGAGCCTGCAGGGAACTCGGCAGTGCCCGTCACAGCGAAAAGCGGCTGGAGATGGGCTGGCCAGAAGGCCAGAGGGTGAAAGGGTGCTGTAAGCCCAGCGAGGTGGGTTCCGTGTAACTGTAAGGACGAATTTAATTGGGAATTTGGGAGTGAAACTCAGTCCTAGCTGTTTACAATATTATCTCTTTACATAATAGGAATAGCATGTATTTATTTCCTAATATAACGTATTATATATGAGCTCCTGTAAAATGAAAAGGTTTTATTTTACTTTAGATAGAACAATAACCGTATTTATGAACCTGTAAGAGTAGACTTCTTTGGATAACATTTTACACTGGATTCTTTACTACTTTTTGTTTAGTGCTCAAACCCTCAGATTACATGAAAATATAAAACTTTCATTTTAATATGCAACATATTTTCCGAAGATTTCCCAGAGTCCCTGACTTGTGGTAGCACCATATTGTGTGGAGGTAATGTTACATGAATAACCATTTCACTTGTGCTCTTAGTCATACACGATTTAGTATCTATAAAGGCTTTTACTGTTCTCTTAATTGTTAAATCATCTGGAAAACATATTTTAGTTTTCACATCGTGTATTTTTTCTGATGTTAAACCAGTCTGAAAGTCGGTACAAGTTTTCTCCAGCGTGCAGCCCTGAGCGCTCAGGAATGACGTCCCACCTCAGCAGAGCCTCTGCGGTCAGGGCAGGATGTGTCAGAAACAGCTTGAGAGTTTTCAGAATCTGGTGCACAAGTTCCAGACGATGAGAAATTCTCTTTAACCGGTAAGCTTTCCGACTGCCCTGCCTGAGTGTAGTTGCTTCTTTTTTTCTTCTGAGCTTCCTTTCTCAAAACTGTAATGTTATAATGATCCAGAGAAGAAGACCACAGCACAGACAGGTTTTTCCCTTTCTGAATAGGTATTGTGACTGAGAACCAGATAGAAGCAGCTGTTATTTCAAGGGCACGGAAGTAAAACAAAAAAATAAATCCCAGCCTCTTGTTTTAAAGCTCATGGGCCAGGGAACAGCAGTTTTACATGAGGATTCAGAAGCGCTGTCTGAGTCTGACACATCCCCTGGCCCTGGATGCTGGCTCGCCCTGCCCATGGATAACGGATGGATGCGGAGTTTCGCCCCGGCCGTTCCCTTGCTGTGCTGGGAGGCGGTCGGGACGTTGGCTGGGTGGTGTGAGCAGCGGGTGCTGGAAGGCCGTGGGATGCAGTGACCTCGATATCGGAGGGCGTTGGGGTCCGTTTCGCTACCAGGCTGGTACCAAGACAGTCTGGTAGCTGCTAATTCAGTTTTTCAGGCTGAATCCGCCCATGGGAGCGGCGAGGAGGCTGAAGCTGGGTGCTGGGGTCATGCAGCTGCGCTCACTGCTGCCAGCCGGGGCGGCTGCCCCCTGCACGCCGCAGTCCGTGCCGCGTCGCGAGCCAGCGAGGCTTCGCCGGGACTCGGTGCCCGGGATGCTCGTCTCAAGGACTCTGCGCCCTGAACGGCCTCGTCCCTGCTTGTGCTTCCATTTTGACACCATGCGGTGTAAATGTCGTTGCTTGTGTGGGGACTTGGGGTGGAGGTGACAGACTTGACCGTGTTGTCTTCTCATGAAAATACACTGCTGTAATGCTTAAAGCGAAGGCGAAGCTGAAAGTCCTTGATACAAGCGTTTTCACTTCAGAAGCAAATTGACAGGTACTGTAGCAAGTCCACGGCTGCTCCATGACAGGTATTATGGAGGTATTGGGTGGTGATCACACTCCTGATATCATTTTATAGATGAAAAAATGCAAGAGAGAGTTCTGCAGTTGAGAGACCCAGATGCATGGTCCGAGGGCATTTAACACTTGGAAGCAGTTACCAGTAGAAGAGATTTCTGAATAATGGTGAGACCATTTACTTCTATCGGAATGTTAGTTTAAATGACTTGGAATCAGAGTTTCTGGGCACCTTGCTGGAAAAGTTCAGAAACTGGCTTATGTCGTACCCAAGGTCAGCGCAGTCGGGGCAATAACCTGGTTTTGGTTGTTAATGGGTTGATTCTACATGTTGCAGACAGGTCCTGTATCACTCTGTGCGTGACCTGCACCTTCCCTTAGAAGTGCGTTACAGTTTGTTATCAAATTTGCCATTCAGCGTGACCTGGGCAGGCTGGAGAGTTGGGCAGAGAGGAACCTGATGAGGTTCAACAAGGGCAAGGGCAGGGTCCTGCACCTGGGGAGGAACAACCCCAGGCACCAGTACAGGCTGGGGCTGACCTGCTGGAGAGCAGCTCTGTGGAGAGGGACTGGGAGTGCTGGGGGACGACAGGGTGACCATGAGCCAGCAGTGTGCCCTGGGTGCCAAGAAGGCCAATGGAATCCTGGGGTGCATGAGGAGGAGTGTGGCCAGCAGGGCGAGGGAGGTTCTCCTGCCCCTCTGCTCTGCCCTGGTGAGGCCCCATCTGCAGTGCTGTGTCCAGTGCTGGGCTCCCCAGTTGAAGAAAGATGAGGAGCTACTGGAGAGAGTCCAGCGCAGGGCTACGAGGATGAGGAGGGGACTGGAGCATCTCTCCTAGGAGGAGAGGCTGAGGGAGCTGCGCTTGTTCAGCCTGAAGAAGAGAAGGCTGAGAGGGGACCTTCGAAATGCCTCTAAATATCTGCAGGGTGGGTGTCAGGAGGACGGGGCCAGACTCTTTCCAGTGGTGCCCAGCGACAGGACAAGGGGCAACGGGCACAAACTGGAGCAGAGGAAGCTCCAGCTGAACCCGAGGAAGAACTTCTTCCCTCTGAGGGTGACGGAGCCCTGGCCCAGGCTGCCCAGGGAGGCTGTGGAGTCTCCTTCTCTGGAGATATTCCAGCCCTGCCTGGCCGTGGTGCTGTGCAGCCTGCTCTGGGTGACCCTGCTTGGGCAGGGGGTTGGGCTGGGTGACCCCCAGAGGGCCCTGCCAACCCTGACCATGCTGGGATTCTGTGATTTCATACATTGAATCCTCAAAAGCTGTTCTTCTGAACATCAAGTAATTTTTGTTAATTTATGAATCAGGAAGCCAAGGAAAACCTCAAGTGAGATTTAATAAACTCTATTACCAGTATATAGGCGTAAGATGTATTGAACAATAAAAAAGCCCCAGAGCTTTGCTCCGTGCACTGCCTATATTCTCTTCCCACTGCCGTCCCGTGGTCCTCGCCCTCTCCGCCCAGACCAGTCCTGCGCTTGCCGCGTGCTGGTGCCCAGCTGGGAGGCTCACAGCTTGGTGCTGCTTCTGCCGGTTTTGATGTTGAATCTGACTCCTTTCGTCTGGGCTGAGCTGCAAGAGCTGCTTCTCCGTATCTTAATCCTCATCTGTCGAAATCAATCCAATTTTTTTTGCTCGCAGATAACATTATCCCCTGGTGGTTCCTGTTGAATACTCACAGGTTTACTTGCGTGTCCTTAAGCAGCTTACGTGTAAAAATGAGGATAATTTTCTAGTAATTTCCTAGGTTACCCCATTAACATGTAGTTGTTCCAGTAATTCAGCACGAGGGTTATTGATAGCGGAATCGGTTGGGGAGTCTCGGGGCAGCCTGGAGCACCCGAGCTCCCTCGGCTCCACGACACTGATTTTATGTGGGTATTGCCTGACTGGGATTTTAGAGATGAAGAAGTAATATGAGAGACTTTATTGTAGAAATAATCACAGTAACAATACCTGATCAATCCCTGCTTCGGCAGGAGGGTTGGACTGGGTGACCCACAGAGGTCCCTTCCAACCCCTACAATTCTGTGATTCTGTGATTCACCGCAGTAGTATAGGAGTCAGTGGGCAAGTTTGATCTCTCTGGGTAAAATGTCCTGCAAAAAGGCCAGCAAGGACTACTTTAGTTGGCGTGTCTCATTTCAAGCACATATGCCTATACTGTCTCGTGTAAAACATCTGAGAAGGCTATGCTAAAAATCTTGTGCTTCAAGATCTGCTTTCTTATTGAACCATTTTGACTGCAGTAATTTACAGAGTCTGTACTAAAATAGTCCAAATGCCCTTTTTTATGTAATTTTTAGCTCTGCACAAAATTCTGAAGTCATACTAGATGGGAATTTCATCCTGTACAGTGCACTACTTCAGAACGAGCTTAACTATGGGAAGAAAATTAGCAAGTTTCCCACACAATAAGGATCTCTTCCGTCTGAACCCGGGGAAGAACTTCTTCCCTCTGAGGGTGCCGGAGCCCTGGCCCAGGCTGCCCAGGGAGGCTGTGGAGTCTCCTTCTCTGGAGATATTCCAGCCCCGCCTGGACGCGGTGCTGTGCAGCCTGCTCTGGGTGACCCTGCTTGGGCAGGGGGTTGGGCTGGGGGACCCACAGAGGGCCCTGCCAACCCCTGCCATGCTGGGATTCTGTGATTCTGTGACACCCGGGCCGGGGAAGGAGCGACCGCAGGCGCCCGGCAGGACCGGGCTGCCCTCAAAGGGACTCGCTTGGCTTCTGGCACGGGCGTCGGGGGCGAAGGGGCAGGAAACGCAGCAGATTTTCTCCATTTACAGAAATGCCATGGCCTGTGCTTTCGTAGAGGGTGTTAGCGGGCTGCAGCGCGGCTGGCAGCGTGTTACAGAATCACAGAATCCCAGCATGGTCGGGGTTGGCAGGGCCCTCTGTGGGTCCCCCAGCCCAACCCCCTGCCCAAGCAGGGTCACCCAGAGCAGGGGGCACAGCACCTTGTCCAGGCGGGGCTGGAATATCTCCAGAGAAGGAGACTCCACAGCCTCCCTGGGCAGCCTGGGCCAGGGCTCCGTCACCCTCAGAGGGAAGAAGTTCTTCCTCGGGTTCAGCTGGAGCTTCCTCTGCTCCAGTTTGTGCCCGTTGCCCCTTGTCCTGTCACTGGGCACCACTGGGAAGAGTCTGGCCCCATCCTCCTGACCCCCACCCTGCAGATATTGGTAAGTATATATTAGGTCCCCTCTCAGCCTTCTCTTCTCCAGGCTGAACAAGCCCAGCTGCCTCAGCCTCTCCTCGTAGGAGAGATGTTCCAGTTCCCTCCTCATCCTTGTAGCCCTTGTAGTGTTGGGAGTTGGCAGGGCACGACGCAGCGAGGCAGAGCGTTCTCAGCTGCGCCGTTCCCGCTGGGCGAAGCGCTGGGGCTGGCTGTCATTCCCTTTTTACCAAGAGACCTGGTTGGGAACCAGCTTAAACACAGCCCAGTGTAAAGAAGCGTGGCTGTGGCCCACAGATGTTTAAAATGAATCACGCTCCTTGTCTTTGTTTCTCAGCTGGGGTTAACTCCTGGACTCTGGAGAATAAAAATGGGCTCTTTCTTGCTGTGGAGGCTGCGTTGCTGAGCTGCTGCCATGGGTGCTCGGTGATGAATGCTGCAGCACCCAACAGCTGTCTGGGAGAGCAGTGCGCTTGTGAGGCAATATGCAGTCCACCCGTCCGGCGCGATGGTGTGATTGAACCACGGACAGATAAACAGGGCTTTGTGTTTTCGCTGTGTGTTTTCTGAACGGGGGCTTCTCTTCCCCTGGTTCCCAAAAGATTAAAACTTACAGAAATGAGTAATATTTTAGCTCAGCAGCACAGCATTCCCAGCAGTACTCCCCTGCTAGATTTCTTACAATAAACCTCCACAAATTTCTTTGAAGGCAGTAGCATTAATGACCTCTGACAACTCAAAAGCAGCGATAATAATCTTTCTAGTCATTAATTGAAAGCATGGATTGGAAAAGCTAAGGAGTCCTAAAAGCCGGGATGTTCCTAGGCTTGGTCAGCCCTTCCATTGGCCTGGTGCTCTTGGCTCTCGCCCAGGCACCCAGGGACACCCAGCCTTTGAGGTGCTTTGGGAGACCGGGGCTGATGCAAGAATGTGGGCGCAAATATGAGCGTACATAATTCAGGGCTGGCTGATTCACACCTTTATTGTGGCGTTAGTTGAGAATACTGGGAGAGGCAGATGGTCAGTGCAGCTGGGTGGTTGTTCTTAGGAAAATTGTTCTGGCAGATATTGTAAGTATAGGCTAAAACACATGAAAATACATGAATTTCATTTTAACTTTTCAATTTCTTAAGCTTTCGTGACAGCAAATGCAAATCTAGTCTTATCAGTGCAAAATGATCCTTACTGAGATCAACTCCTATCAACTCTGCACTGTAATAGATCTTTCTTTGTCGTTTTTGGCAGTCATTGTCTGGACTCAGCTGTGCAGCAGGGAGTAGCACCAGAGACTGGTTCCTGAAAGCAGATCTTGGAGAAGATGGGATCCAGTGGTTCAGGGCAACTTAAGAAAAATGAAGGATTGAAGATAGAGAAGATGCAGTGAAAGGGTAATTTGGGCTCCCCACTTCAAGAAAGATGAGGAGCTACTGGATAGAGTCCAGCGGAGGGCTACGAGGATGAGGAGGGGACTGGAGCATCTCTGCTACGAGGAGAGGCTGAGGGAGCTGGGCTTGTTCAGCCTGGAGAAGAGAAGGCTGAGAGGGGACCTTAGAAATGCCTCTAAATATCTGCAGGGTGGGGGTCAGGAGGATGGGGCCAGACTCTTTCCAGTGGTGCCCAGTGACAGGACAAGGGGCAACGGGCACAAACTGAAGCAGAGGAAGCTCCAGCTGAACCCGAGGAAGAACTTCTTCCCTCTGAGGGTGACGGAGCCCTGGCCCAGGCTGCCCAGGGAGGCTGTGGAGTCTCCTTCTCTGGAGATATTCCAGCCCCGCCTGGCCGCGGTGCTGTGCAGCCTGCTCTGGGTGACCCTGCTTGGGCAGGGGGTTGGACTGGGGGACCCACAGAGGGCCCTGCCAACCCCTGCCATGCTGGCATTCTGTGATAAGGCATTTTTGTAAATACTACCCACGCTTTCAGCACTGTGAAGCTTTACCTGGTTTGGCCTGTTGGTAGAAATTGCCCCGCGGAGCCGATGGAGTGGAGCACTGCGAGAGAGATTTTACTGAAAGATGCCTGAGGTTGACCAACATGGAAGGTGTTAATCAGGAAAATGGGACATTCTCATAAAGTAAATTAATTTTGTGGCGGTTCAGATTTTCTGCGCGAGGAGGGAGCAGTCAAGGTGATTCCACTGAGCTGGGGTGCGACAAGGACGGACATCGCTGTTTGGTGGGCAGCGTGTTAGTGATGGTTACTGTCAGAGCCCCCCAGTTCGAGTTGCTGGAGTCTGGGACACGTTTTACTGTGCTTCAGCCATTAACACTTTGGGACAAAAATTTCGCCCTAATTAGGCCTTGTTTTTCAGCTGGCCATCTGTTCATCGAACCCTCTCGAAATCTTCCTCCGTTGCAAACCCTCCTCGGGCTGCGCTGAGATCCTGGCTGTCTCGGCCGCTTTTGTGAAGCGAAACGGTTGGGCTGAGACACGTTGGTGTTTCTCCTTACCCCAAACGTGCGAGTAGCTTGCCCTGCAGAAGCTTTTTTGGATGGACTTAATAAATGAGTCTATCTGGGCAAGAAAAGACCCGAAAGACACAGATGACGGGAAGCTCACAAACAGCTATTGAAGACTTTTTCCAGCCTCAGACTGCACGTCTCTCTGGCCCCTTTTCTTTTTGTGAGATGCCAGGGTTCTTTTCTCTCTCTCTGTTCCCCTTTTAAACTCTGTTTTTTTTTTCCTCCAAAACCTTCATTTAACTCTCGTAAGACCAGCGCTTCTGGGATGTCTACTGCAATATTTTCAGAGATTAGTCCAGCTGATGAGCTTTCCCCGAGCGCGGTGGGAAATCTCTTGGCTGTCATTGCTGAACAAAGAGCATCTAGAAGCCTGGGAAGGTCTCACCTTCCTAAGCTGTGTTTTCTGTGCCAGCCCCCCAAGCTGTGCTCTGTTTGGGTGGGCAGCCTGGGCTTGTGTACCAAGGTACCGGGGCACCTTCTGCAAATCCCCTGCCTGAGCAGCTCTCAGAAACCTGCCTGCCTGTTGGAGCTGAATATAGCTGCAATCTTCTGGCCTCGGGGGGCTGGAGAGTTATTTAATAATAATACTATTCTTTTTAATCCATATTGCTGCCTTTGCCATTGACTGCTTTACAATGCTAGCACGAAGGAGTGGATCCTCCCTGCGCGGTGGCCCAGGCGTACGGTGCTGAGAGCGGCTCTGCTGCTTGGGGGGTGAATTTGGTGGGGAGCACTGCCCCTGTCTTCAGGGGACTGCTCACAGCTTGAAGGACAATACCAAGCTTGCAGTATGCTTTATTTTCCCTGCCCTAGCAGCTTTTCAGGTTTTTTTTGTAATCACTGCAGATATGAAAGGAAAGCAAAGAACAAGAAAAGCAGTTGAGCACCAAAAGGTGTGCAGGCCGTTAGACTTAGCGACAGTAATAGCTGCTGTTACCTTCTCTCGTGAGGTGGAGCAGAGAGGGCAAATCACAGAATCACAGAATAGTAGGGGTTGGAAGGGACCTCTGTGGGTCATCTAGTCCAACCCTCAAACCTCAAACCCTCACAGATACGGATCAGATGAGGAAACAAAACCCTAAATGAAGCTTTTCTGGCGTTGGATTAGAAGACATGTTTCTCTCTAGCGATGTTTGTTTTCTGTAATGCTTGTTGAGTTGAGACAAGCACGCTGCCTGGTGAGAAGCGACGTTCGCGTGCCCAGAGCAGAGCCCCTTCCTCTCTCCTCACGCTCACGCCGTGCCCCGTGCAACGCTGCTGCATGGAGCACAGCGCCCGTCTCCTTCGTGGAAGCGTAGACCCCCGCATCATTTAGGGCTACGAGGATGAGGAGGGCACTGGAGCATCTCTCCTGCGAGGAGAGGCTGAGGGAGCTGGGCTTGTTCAGCCTGGAGAAGAGAAGGCTGAGAGGGGACCTTAGAAATGCCTCTAAATATCTGCAGGGTGGGGGTCAGGAGGATGGAGCCAGACTCTTTCCAGTGGTGCCCAGCGACAGGACAAGGGGCAACGGGCACAAACTGAAGCAGAGGAAGCTCCAGCTGAACCTGAGGAAGAACTTCTTCCCTCTGAGGGTGCCGGAGCCCTGGCCCAGGCTGCCCAGGGAGGCTGTGGAGTCTCCTTCTCTGGAGATATTCCAGCCCCACCTGGACGCGGTGCTGTGCCCCCTGCTCTGGGTGACCCTGCTTGGGCAGGGGGCTGGGCTGGGGGACCCCCAGAGGTCCCTGCCAACCCCTGCCATGCTGGGATTCTGTGATCTCAGGGAGTCGATGCTGCTCCTGTGCTCTCAGCCCACCTCTGCACACCAGTGTGGCACATCGTTTCCTTCCATAGCACCCTGGGGTGAAACCTGTGGGTCGTGACCCAAAAGTCCCTTGCAGCCGTGTAGGCTCTGCATCTCCTCTCTTGGGAAGGGCTCAGCTGAGTCGCTCTGCCAGCCTGGTGGCTTCCAAAAATCACATTACACGGGAAGGCTCTCGGGGTTGGTGGTCGAGCTGCCTTCCCGCTGGCTTAGTGGTGGGCACCAGCTGGAGCAGCCACCTGCTCCTACCTTGCAGCCAGCTTTGGAATCATCAGCCGTCTATCCAGACACATTCCTGGGTTCCTCGTTTGGAGCCGAGGGGTCCTGGCAGCGCCGTGGAGGAGAGGGGGCCGGGGGTGAGGGTGCTGCTGCAATCCCAGAGCATCAGTAAGCTGTGAAAGCAGTGATTTCCAGTTTTCAGGAGCGGGAGTGGGGTTTGGTGTCAGAAGGCAATAAAAGCACTTTACCCTAAATGAATTATCTCTGAAAATGTGTTAGTAATATCAGTTCAGACTGTTAGGGGTTTTTCTTTTTGCTAACACTCAGCAAGAGAGAGGGAAAGACATTTGCCGTTTCTCTTAAGTAAATGTGAGCCTGGGCTTAGTGGTCCGCTGTCAGGGAGTAGTTCCACAGCGGGATGAGCTGCGCTTCGGTCACTTCTGCCACCTCTTGCTTGTGACCATCAAGGTGTAAAGGTGTAAGTGTACGCTGACACTGCCAGGGGATCAGGCATACTGGTTTTTTGGGGTGTCTCTGTGAGCAGTGGTTTGAGGTTAGCCGCTCTCTTTTCCCAGGCTGTTGGAACATGCTGTCTCGTTCTTTAGGACATGAGAGATGATGGCATAGCGTAATCATCGAATCACAGCATGGTAAGGGCTGGAAGGGACCTTGAAGATCACCTGGTCCCAAGTCCCCTGCCGTGAGCAGGGACCCCTTCCACCAGCCCAGGGTGCTCAGAGCTCCATCCAACCTGGCCTTGAACCCTGCCAGGGAGGGGGCAGCCACAGCTTCTCTGGGCAGCCTGGGCCAGGGCCTCACCACCCTCCTGGGGAAGAATTTCTTCCTAATATCTCATCTAAATCTGCCCTCTTTTAGTTTAGAGCCGTTCCCCCTTGTCCTATCACTCCACCCCCTTGTGAAAAGCCCCTCTCCATCCTTCCTGTCGGCCCCTCCAGGCACTGGCAGCTGCTCTAAGGTCACCCCGCAGCCTTCTCTTCTCCAGGCTGAACAGCCCCAGCTCCCTCAGCCTGTCCTCATAGGAGAGGTGCTCCAGCCCTCGGATCATCTCCGTGGCCTCCTCTGGCCCCGCTCCAACCCATCCATGTCCTTCCTATGTTGGGGGCTCCAGAGCTGGACGCAGGACTCCAGGTGGGGTCTCAGGAGAGTGGAGTAAAGGGGCAGAATCCCCTCCCTCGCCCTGCTGGCAATACCGTTGTGTCTCTTACAGCTGTAGAGCTATATAATAAGTAGTTTAGGTGTACACATGAGAGGTTTCTCTTCTCTGGCCTTTACATAAGAGTTAGATTTGTGTATATGCAATTTATGATTTATTTTCAGGAAGGATGGAAATTTTGTCCCTGTGGTGGCTTCTCTTGAGTAATCAGTTTCATCCTTCGCGTTTCCTGTGTTTTCTTTTTAGCAGAATACAGTCTCTTTAGAAGAGTTCCATTTACATTCAATTCGTGTTCAGCTCTGTATATATTCGTGGTCAAATTCTGGTTTTAGTTAACTTATGGACAACTTCGTTGACGTCAGGAGAAGCTGGATGCATGTAACAGTAAGGGGCTCCATGATTTTATGCATTTATTGCTTTCATTTTGGCTCACAGATACAGATCTCTGGTGTCTGCCATTACAAAGAACAGATGCCCTTAATTTCAGACCCAAATTTATTCCTGGCCCACACAGCTCTGGTTAGTGTTCTTGCCCTGTCGTTGTCGTACGCCGCGCCAATGCATTTGAAGTGGGAGGTCAAGGAATTAAGAGTGCAAACAGTGCTGCATGTTTAAATTTTGCAATCTCACAGTATTAACAGTTTCTCACTTTGCTCTTTCCACATTCTTTGGGGTTTTTACACTTGGGAGAAAGCTAGAGAGTTGGTTCACATTTGTGTGTTTGTGTGTGTTTATTATATTTGTTGTCCTGTATTTAGCAACGTGGTTTTGGGTGCTGGGATACACATTTCTCACTTCCAAACGAAGTGCCTTGAAAAGCACGGACTAGATCCCGTTCCCTGGCTGGGAACACATTTGCAGGCGTGCCCAGGCGCAGCCGAGTCGGGAATTGCCTGCGCCTTTCGGCTCTGGTGCCGTCCATTCTCTCGCAGACGTGCAGCGTCCGAACCTGCCGGCCCCTGGTGCGAGCTGGGTCTCCTGGGGGGATGCCCTCAGCCTAGTGGGGACAGACCTTTTCACAGAATCCCAGCGTGGCAGGGGTTGGCAGGGCCCTCTGTGGTCACCCAGCCCAACCCCCTGCCCAAGCAGGGTCACCCAGAGCAGGGGGCACAGCACCGCGGCCAGGCGGGGCTGGAATATCTCCAGAGAAGGAGACTCCACAGCCTCCCTGGGCAGCCTGGGCCAGGGCTCCGGCACCCTCAGAGGGAAGAAGTTCTTCCTCGGGTTCAGCTGGAGCTTCCTCTGCTTCAGTTTGTGCCCGTTGCCCCTTGTCCTGTCGCTGGGCACCACTGGAAAGAGTCTGGCCCCGTCCTCCTGACCCCCACCCTGCAGATATTTAGAGGCATTTCTAAGGTCCCCTCTCAGCCTTCTCTTCTCCAGGCTGAACAAGCCCAGCTCCCTCAGCCTCTCCTCGTAGCAGAGATGCTCCAGTCCCCTCCTCATCCTCGTAGCCCTCCACTGGACTCTCTCCAGTAGCTCCTCATCTTTCTTGAAGTGGGTCTGTTGCGATAGGACAAGGGGTAATGGCTCTAAGCTAGAAGAGGGGAGATTTAGACTAGATATAAGGAAGAAATTTTTTACAGCGAGGGTGGTGAGGCCCTGGCCCAGGTTGCTCAGAGAGGTGGTCACTGCCCCATCCCTGGAAACACTCGAGGCCAGGTTGGACTCTGAGCAACCTGATCCCGTTGAAGATGTCCCTGCCCATTGCAGGGGGGTTGGGCTAGATGACCTTGAAAGGTCGCTTCCCACCCAAACCCTTCTATGATTCTATGTGAAGGGGAAGCCCAAAAGGAACAGCTCTGCAGCTGGCATGAGGGTGGCACCTTCCAAACCAAGTACGGCTGGACTAAGCGTAAGCCCTCCAAAAAATAACAAAGAAACCCCAAAAAAGCCTTTTTTAACACTTAAAAAAAAAAAAAGATCAGATAATACTTTGCATCTGAGCTCGTGGAGAAGAGCAGGAGGAGATTTGCAGCAGTTGGTTGTGCCCTTGTTCCTGTCCGAGCACTGAAAAGCTGTCCAGGCTGCTGGGCTTTGTCCTGACTCGACCCTCTCCTGCGTGAGCCGTGCCCGATGGATGCGGTGGGCCTTTCGGTTCCTGGCATCGGCAGAAGCTGCTGGCAAAGGTGGCTCTAGTGCCGTCTGCCGTGCCGGTTTCGACCCAAATGCTGGCCGGCTGCGGTCCTGGAGCACGCCGCGTGCGGTCGCCGGTGCCGCGTTCCTCGAGGCAGCGTGTTGCTGGCACGGTGTCGCCGCTTCGTGCCCTGGAAGCACCTCTCTGCTCTTGGCTCTAGATGTGTCAAATGGGGGTCTTGGGGAAAGCAGCAGCAGTCTCATCTTGGGAGCCAGAAGATGAACTTAGCCGGCAGGGAGGGTGCAGCCACTTGGGATGGCCTTGCATCCCCTGAGGGTGATGAAGGTGAAGATCTGGCAAGGCTTCTGCGAGAGCTGGGCTCTGGGGAGAGCGGCGGAGCTGGCTGGGGACCGTGGTGGTGGTGGGGTGGCCGTGGGACACCTCGGGCTGCCTGCAGCCGCCTCGTGCCCGCGCCTGTTCTGCTCCGGACGCGCCTGCTCGCGAGGGGATCCCGGGAATGGGGGCTGGAGCCGGCCAGAAGTCGGCTCTGTCTCCTTCCCTGCTTCTCTTTGTAACTTGGTGCAATTTGTAGGTGCTGATACAGAAGCTCCCTGCTGAAGCCTCATTGAGTTTAATGAAGTGAGTTTGCCGTGCTTGGAAATGAAATAAAACCCCCTAACAAGTCAGTAACCTCCAGATGAGCACGAGGGTGATTAAAACGCTTTATTCTGAGCTGCCTGGGGTTCTGAGCCGTTTACCAGATAGAGTCCTGATTAGACAGAGTCCGCACTAAAAATTGAGGGTCAGCAAAAGATAATTGGATTACAAACATAAAAAAGGGTACTGATACTAGGGGAGCAACATCTTTCCTGAACCACTGCTCCGGAATCGCACCACGGTCCCGTTGGAGCTTCGAGTCGGGCCACAAGTCTGAACAGGTACTTTTTGCATTTTTTGCGCTGGGGTAACCGTAAATACCCGCCTGCATTCGCAGAAAGGCGTTTCGCAGGAGCTTCTGCCTTCTGCAAAATTACAGCTTCGGCACCGGGCTTGCCTGGACAGATTCTTGTCCCCAGAGCTGCTCGCGTTCTCGCCGTGCCGCTGGCAGGGGAGCCGAGCTCCGGGAAGGGGGATGCCGGCGGCGCGGCTTGGCCGAGACCCCGGGGCACCCGAAGGCTCGGTGTCTGGTGGCTGCTGCGGGAGGGGAATGCCGTAATGCCACGGCTGAGGACCTTTAAAAAGTCTGGAGCATTAACATATTAATAAATCTCAGCTGTGAGGATAAAACAAGCTTAACCTTCCCTGGTTCCCCGCAAATTCAGCAGATACCGTAATGTGTATATCCATCTTGATAAAACATTCAGAGATCTCAGGATGAAAAGGAAAATGTGAGTGCAGAATCGTTACTGTGAAGTAGAACGTGAGTGCAAAGCCTCACTGCTGTAAGGTAGGTGTAGTCCTTTCGAATAATAATGTATTCTGGGGTGCATGAGGAGGAGTGTGGGCAGCAGGTTGAGGGAGGTTCTCCTCCCCCTCTGCTCTGCCCTGGGGAGGCCCCATCTGCAGTGCTGTGTCCAGTGCGTGTCCCCAGTTCAAGAAAGATGAGGAGCTACTGGAGAGAGTCCAGCGCAGGGCTACGAGGATGAGGAGGGGACTGGAGCATCTCTCCTACGAGGAGAGGCTGAGGGAGCTGGGCTTGTTCAACCTGGAGAAGAGAAGGCTGCGAGGGGACCTTCGAAATGCCTCTAAATATCTGCAGGATGGGGGTCAGGAGGACGGGGCCAGACTCTTTCCAGTGGTGCCCAGCGACAGGACAAGGGGCAACGGGCACAAACTGGAGCAGAGGAAACTCCAGCTGAACATGAGGAAGAACTTCTTCCCTCTGAGGGTGCCGGAGCCCTGGCCCAGGCTGCCCAGGGAGGCTGTGGAGTCTCCTTCTCTGGAGATATTCCAGACCCGCCTGGACGTGGTGCTGTGCAGCCTGCTCTGGGTGACCCTGCTTGGGCAGGGGGTTGTGCTGGGTGACCCACAGAGGGCCCTGCCAACCCTGACCATGCTGGGATTCTGTGTATTTTGTGGAGCCATTAATAGTGAACTCAGGAATGTGAATTTCTGTATGATTGTCCATGACAAGGGATATTATCCGTAATAATTATGTGGATTGCACATCCAAACACGCTAGCAAAGAGCAGAGGTAATTCACACTCTGACCTAACTCGATGAGAATGACATCGTCGGATTTAAAGTCTGAAACGGGGCCTCTGTGAAATGGGCGCTGGGCTCGCGTTCAGCTCTCCGCCCGCATCAGAGCTTCCGCAGAGACCGCTGATTCTGCTTTTATTGAAGCAGCGTGAAAACGCGTCGAAGCTGGGGGTGCTGCCGAAAAGAGGCGGTGAATTCTGACTCGGGCCGCTGCTAGAGATGTGTCCTAAGAAAATGCAGGACCTCGGGGTGACCTGGAGAAATTCAAACCGCCTCAGATCGGAGTGACTTGAAAACAGTTTTAGGAATGCTTCTGTTTCTCTGAAGGATTTTGCATCGCTGGGTTTTTGGGTAATTTTAGATGCGACCCGCTCCAGCGCCGAGAGGACGAGGCTCTGACGGGCTTTGATGTGGTTGCAGGTGTTTGCTTTTCTAGCAGATGAAGTGAAAGGAGGAAAGCGAGCCTGGGTTTCTTCAGCCCCTTACATCTGGAGGAGACTTGTGGTTAGTTTGGTCGTATTTCCTATTAGACATCTGGAAAAACCCTTCTGAATGCGTTTCTGATTTGTCACTACGTGTCCCCTTTGTGGAGGGGAGCCTGTCGATGGCCTGGCACGGGCCTGGCCGGGCGGTGGAGGCTCCAGGAGATGTTGGTTTGGCTCCTGGCCCAAGGCAGTCGATGCATAAGCTCTTGATCCAAAAGCAGCAGGGAGGTTTGCAGCGGCAGGCTGGGAAACTAAAAGTGAAAGAAAGCCCCAAGCCCTTCTGGTCTGCAGGCAGAGCTCCCCTCCGCGGGGGGCTGGGTGGTGAGGGAGCTGCAGGGAGAGCAGGCGAGGAGGATCTCCTGGGCTTTGGGATCCTCGCGAGCCCTGCAGAAGACCTCAGTCACGTGGCAGCGTGGATGCTCACCTTGGGAAGAAGGTGTTCACCAGGCTCACGTTCCCCCTCCTTGCCTTTGCGTGATTATCTGGGGGAGCTGGAGTTTGGGGAAGGAGGTAAACGGGGCTCCCATGGAGGGTGGGGACTCCAGTGAACGTGGGATGGATGTGCCACGTAAGAACTGTGGGTCAAAATTATTAATTATTCCTTAATTAGTTATAAGGCCAGGGAAACTTTGTCACCTTTAAATTTACCAGTTAAGCTGCCGTTGATGGCAGGGACATAGTGCCTTCCCAGTTGTTTCCCCTTGTAGCTTCCAGTCCGTGAGCGATGGGGCTCAGGGCTTTGACTTCCTCTTGCCTGAAGGCGGGCAGAGAGACCAAGAGGAAGGTCTTCTCATGGCCTGTGCCTGGGCAGAGAGACCGAGCAGAAGGTCTTCTCATGGCCTGTGCCTGGGCAGAGAGACCAAGAGGAAGGTCTTCTCATGGCCTGTGCCTGGGCAGAGAGACCGAGCAGAAGGTCTTCTCATGGCCTGTGCCTGGGCAGAGAGACCAAGAGGAAGGTCTTCTCGTGGCCTGTGGCTGGGCAGAGAGACCGAGCAGAAGGTCTTCTCATGGCCTGTGCCTGGGCAGAGAGACCAAGAGGAAGGTCTTCTCATGGCCTGTGGGCTGGGCAGAGAGACCGAGCAGAAGGTCTTCTCATGGCCTGTGCCTGGGGAGAGAGACCGAGCAGAAGGTCTTCTCGTGGCCTGTGGCTGGGCAGAGAGACCGAGCGGAAGGTCTTCTCATGGCCTGTGCCTGGGCAGAGAGACCAAGAGGAAGGTCTCCTTGCAGTGTGTGCCCACCTGATGGGCCAAACCCTGGGCTCAGAGGTGACCCCGTGCCCTCTCTAGAGCCGACAGGAGATGCTGGGGCTGTCGTCGTGTCGACAGACACAGACCTGGCACCCCGAGCCGACGGGAGGAGGGGGCCGGAGTGGGACCTTGTTGAGATGCCGTGTTGGTGCTCACCAAGCGCTTGGCTTTTTCTGCACGTCTTCGGGTAAGATGGAGGCAAGGGAAGAGAAGACAGCGTGAACTTTCTTCCCCAGGTTTTCCGTGAGGCTTCGGTGGTCTTTTAGAGCGACGCAGAGCTGCAGTCGGTGGGTGAGACTGGGTGGCTTCAGGAGACCTTCCCGGGGGTAGCAGAAGGGAGGTTTTAAGGGGGTAACCGAGGGCGGTGGGCTCCGTGCATGCTGCAGAGGACCCCCTACCCGCTCACGCTGCGAAACGTTGAAGCGGCAGAAGCACGCCTGGATTTTCTTGTTGTTTTAGAGAGTAGGGTAAGTGCTGCTTAAATGAACAAGCTTTATTTTCTTACACCCACGTGCGTGTTTACTTCCTTGTCGTACCTTCTGGAGTTGAAAGGGCTCTTTCATTTAAAAAAATTCCCCTGCAACCCGGCCCTTCTGTTGTGGTTTCGTAGGATGGTGGCCCGGTGAGTGTGCGTCTGCGTTGCCAGTGAGAGCACGGCGGGTCCCGGGGTCCCGTGGGCTCCTTGCTCTCCTCGTGCCGTTGAGTCAACGTGTGCCGGTGGCTGGAGGACGGTTCCTATGGGAACGGGTTCTGGATCCTGCTGAGGAGGAGGAGCGGGCAGGGGGACGAGGGCTGCTGAAACGGGGCCAGGGTTTAATGGGAAACACGAGGGCAGGAGTACTTGAGCGTGTGTCTGTGCTCGTTTGCCCTCCCTTGAGCGTTGCAGCCGCTGTCTTTCTGTGGGTTATCCCTGATATCACTGTTTGTAAATAAAACGAGACGGGGGGACAGACGGACAGCGATGCTGGCTCCTCGCTGGGGCTGCTGCAGGCTGTGAAATGAGGTGAAACTCGCCTTACGGTTTGGTTTCCAGAAGCTGTGCCTAGCGTGGGAACAGTGTTCCATGTCGTCTGTCAAACCTGTCCTCCTGGGAAGCCGTGCCGGGCTGGGGCTGTGTAAGGATGGCTCCTTCCAACAGGCACGAAGCGCCGCTGTCACCCTGGGGACTGTGCCAGCCGGCGCTGCCGCTCGCGGGCGGCTCCGCTCGGGGGGTCTGCGTTACGGTCTCATCCCTTCCGCTCTTCCCAAGGGCCTGAGGAAACACAGGCAGTCAGTTTTTGGCCAATAAGAAAATAATAAATAATAATAATAATGATAATAATAATAATAACAATAATAATAATAATAATAATAATAATAAAGATGTAACCCCCTGGAAATACAAGACCCTTCCTGGTAGTACTCAGATGTTTACTTATATGTTGTTTCAGAGAAATTATAAAATAAACTCCGGTCGGTTTGGAGAGTTTGCAGCAAAAGGCCTGTGTCTGGAAAATTTGCTCCTGGAATTTGCCATCATAAAATACAAGAAAAAAGCAAAAGGCAGAAAGCATGCATCCGTGCATGCTGCAAATAAATTACTGTAAGAAAATGAGGGAGAAAGCGGGTTGGTGTTGAGACTGTCCTGGCGACAGTTTTGTGGGTGTGTCTGTTGTTTTTGGTACAAATTAGTCTCCTGTTTTAAAGATTAGGTCAGCAAATAACGGGAAGCATCGGTCTCGGGCCGGTGAAGGCCGAGTACCCTCGCTAACGTCCTGCGCAGGCTGAGGCCCCATCTGCAGTGCTGGGTCCAGTGCTGGGCTCCCCAGTGCAAGAAAGATGAGGAGCTACTGGAGAGAGTCCAGCGCAGGGCTACGAGGATGAGGAGGGGAGCGGAGCATCTCTCCTGCGAGGAGAGGCTGAGGGAGCTGGGCTTGTTCAGCCTGGAGAAGAGAAGGCTGAGAGGGGACCTAATAAATGCTTATAAATATCTGAAGGGTGGGTGTCAGGAGGATGGGGCCAAGCTCTTTCCAGTGGTGCCCAGTGACAGGACAAGGGGCAACGGGCACAAACTGAAGCAGAGGAAGCTCCAGCTGAACCCGAGGAAGAACTTCTTCCCTCTGAGGGTGCCGGAGCCCTGGCCCAGGCTGCCCAGGGAGGCTGTGGAGTCTCCTTCTCTGGAGATATTCCAGCCCCGCCTGGACAAGGTCCTGTGCAGCCTGCTGTGGGTGACCCTGCTTGGGCAGGGGGTTGGACTGGGGGACCCACAGAGGTCCTACCAACCCCTGCCATGCTGGGATTCTGTGATTCTGTGACTCTCAGCAGTGCTCAGGAGGACTGCAGCGCAGTCAGCAGCCCCGGGACGGGAGCTGCGCGGTCGGGAGCCGTGCCCCGCATCTCGCTGAGCTCAGGCGGGCAGTTCGCGCCCCAGGGCTGCAGGGAAGCCCCCGCGCCCGTGGGCTGATGGGGCTGGTGGGCTGCGGAGGGCTGCAGGGCTCGGCCCGCGGTGCTCGCCAGCTGCCAGGAGGCTGCCGGGGCTCCGGGACGCGCAGCGGCACGCGGGCTGGAAGGGGCCCGAGGACGGCTCTGGTTGTCCCGCTCAAAGCGGGGTCAAGGATATAACCAGACCATGAGAGATAATTGAGCATAAAAAGAATACTGCCCTTCTGCTGCTGCTGTATCTGGTGTCTTGAGGAAAGAATGCAAACAGGGAGGGCTTTGCTAAAACAGCATTGTTATTATTTTTTTTTCCCCTTTGGCCCAGCTGCACATACAGGTTTTGGGGCCTGGCGATGCTTGTTCTGCTGCAGTTGTGACTGAGTGGTTTACACTGCTGCAGAGTATTGCTTATCTGAATCAGAGAGTCCCGGCATGGTGGGGGTTGGCAGGGCCCTCTGTGGGTCACCCAGCCCAACCCCCTGCCCAAGCAGGGTCACCCAGAGCAGGGGGCACAGCACCGCGGCCAGGCAGGGCTGGAATATCTCCAGAGAAGGAGACTCCACAGCCTCCCTGGGCAGCCTGGGCCAGGGCTCCGGCACCCTCCGAGGGAAGAAGTTCTTCCTCGGGTTCAGCTGGAGCTTCCTCTGCTTCAGTTTGTGCCCGTTGCCCCTTGTCCTGTCGCTGGGCACCACTGGAAAGAGCTTGGCCCCATCCTCCTGACCCCACCCTGCAGATATTTAGAGGCATTTCTAAGGTCCCCTCGCAGCCTTCTCTTCTCCAGGCTGAACAAGCCCAGCTCCCTCAGCCTCTCCTCGTAGGAGAGATGTTCCAGTCCCCTCCTCATCCTCGCAGCCCTCCGCTGGACTCTCTCCAGTAGCTCCTCATCTTTCTTGAACTGGGAAGCCCAGAACTGGGCAGAGTACTCCAGATGGGGCCTCACTATCTGAAATATGAAAATATGAAAACCTTTATGGCAAATGAGCCAGCAAATGCATTTCCTTGTGGACATTAAAAATATGTGGGGGTAAACACCTTTGGAATGTGGCTCCAGTGGACAGAAGCTTTTTGGTTTTCCCCCCCCGTCTTCTGGTGACGTTGCAGGAGGCCCTTTCCCAGGAGCATTAGCCGACGCAGCCTCTCTCGACTCATCTTGTGTTTTTACCTGTGGGAGCACCTTACGCGTTGCTTTCGAAGGTTTGCTGTCGCTGGAGGTGCGTCAGCGCCGGGGCCGCACGGGCATCTGCCCGCAGGCAGCGTGCCACCGGGTTAGTGGCACATCTGTGTCCTCGACTGGCACCCAGCACGGCGTCGCGGTGTTTGAAGATGCTTTTGGACGAGCTGCGTGGCGTCGTGCCATGTTTTTTCCAGGCTCCGCGTCGGGAAGCCCTTTCCGAGCAGTGATAACTTCCTGCAGTAGGTGCGGAGGGACCAGGGAGGCGCGGGTGGGACGGGGACGCTTCCCCGGGCTCTCCCGTCCCCGTCCCTCCGCGTCGCAGCTGCGAACGCCGCGCGTGGGCACGGAGAGGGCCCGCAGCCGGCGAGCGTGCCGGGGGCAAGCCATCGGCCGTCCGCAGAGAGCTGGAAGAACGGACCAGACGTTAATGCTCCGGCCATTAAACGTCGCTCGGAGTGCCCGGGGAGAAATTTTCCACCTAGCGCTTCCACAAAGCGAGCGACGCTTTTGTTCGGCTCCCTCTGCGCCCCAGCAGCCTCCTCGGGGTGGTTTGTAGAGGGCTGTTGGAGGTCTGCTGGAGAAGTGCTCGGCCCTCGAGGGTAAAACAGAAAAACTCAGGGTTTGCATCTGAGCCGTACACCTCTCCTCCTTGCTGGTAAACTGCTGGCGACGCGCTTTCGTACGGCTTTTAAGCCTTTGGGATAAAACGGGAAACGAGCAGAGGTCAAGTGAAAACAGCAATGGTTTTGCTGAAGAAGTGAAGAACGAGGCCGGGATGTAGGTCGGATGCACGCAGCACAGGCCTTTCAGAGCTATTTTCTACAGCTAAATTGTACTTAGAGACTTTTTTGAAGTTCACATCTGGTGAGCAGATTGAAGGGCCAAGCCTCCAGTGTTTGCATAGTGCTTTCTCTGCTTGCTTTCTAAAAATATGACCTGGAGACCTCCCTTTCGGTGAAAATGCTGAGAATCTCGCCGGGCTCTTCTCCCCTGCGCGTTGCCGAGGTGACTGCGGAGGCCCCAGCGATGCGACCGGCGATGAAGGCTTCCTCTTTGCGGCTCGCCAGCCACCTGCGCTCAGATTTTGCAAGCCCAGCCCTGGCCGAGGGACCGGGGAGCCTCCGGGAGCATCCTCGGAGACCTTCGGGGTGGCGGCTGGTGCCGCGTTACGTCCCTGCCACCCCGCCGCCTGGGAGGGCTGTGGGGCTGGCAGCCTGGCGAGGCCGGCCGAGGGGTTTGGGTGAGACCTGAGGGAGCAGTGGTAGCAGAGCTTATCGTGGGTTGTCACAGAATCACAGAATCCCAGCGTGGCAGGGGTTGGCAGGGCCCTCTGTGGGTCACCCAGCCCAACCGCCTGCCCAAGCAGGGTCACCCAGAGCAGGGGGCACAGCACCGCGTCCAGGCAGGGCTGGAATATCTCCAGAGAAGGAGACTCCACAGCCTCCCTGGGCAGCCTGGGCCAGGGCTCCGTCACCCTCAAAGAGAAGAAGTTCTTCCTCATCTTCATCTGGAGCTTCCTCTGCTTCATTTTGTAGATTGAATTGAAGAATTATGCCCGATTCTTCCCTCGCTGCGGTGTTGCCTGCGTGTTTGATCTCGCTGGAGTCGCTCCAGCCTTGCGTCAGAGTCAGCCCCAGCTCTCCTTTCCCCTGACAGAAATCTGGAAGAGCTCCGCTTCAGGCAGCAGAGCAGCAGAAAAATATTTATAGACAGGAAGGGAATCTGGTCTCCCCCCACCCTTTGGCAGAATAACTGTCCGTTTCCTGAAGATACATGCTTGGCAGCAGCGAAACGTAGTTCAGCCCAGTGAGTGTACTTCTCCTCAGCATCCATCAGATGTGGAATGTCATGGATTTGTCGTGTAATTTAATTTCTTCCATTCGGATATATGTTAGGAATGAAGTCAGCTGAGGAGATCACAAAAGGAGTATTGATGCTGCGGTCCCCGCACGCAGTGCGATGGGAGGGATGGAATCACAGAATCACAGAATCCCAGCATGGTCGGGGTTGGCAGGGCCCTCTGTGGGTCACCCAGCCCAGCCCCCTGCCCAAGCAGGGTCACCCAGAGCAGGGGGCACAGCACCGCGTCCAGGCGGGGCTGGAATATCTCCAGAGAAGGAGACTCCACAGCCTCCCTGGGCAGCCTGGGCCAGGGCTCCGGCACCCTCAGAGGGAAGAAGTTCTTCCTCGGGTTCAGCTGGAGCTTCCTCTGCTCCAGTTTGTGCCCGTTGCCCCTTGTCCTGTCGCTGGGCACCACTGGAAAGAGTCTGGCCCCGTCCTCCTGACCCCCACCCTGCAGATATTTAGAGGCATTTCTAAGGTCCCCTCTCAGCCTTCTCTTCTCCAGGCTGAACAAGCCCAGCTCCCTCAGCCTCTCCTCGTAGCAGAGATGCTCCAGTCCCCTCCTCATCCTCATAGCCCTCCGCTGGACTCTCTCCAGTAGCTCCTCATCTTTCTTGCACTGGGGAGCCCAGCACTGGACACAGCACTGCAGATGGGGCCTCCCCAGGGCAGAGCAGAGGGGGAGGAGAACCGGGACCAACAGCCCCAAGGGATGGGGAGGTGCAGGGCTGGTCCAGCTCCCGAGCGGGGCTGCGGGCAGGCTCTCTCCAGGCAGCCCGGGGAGAGCTGCGTGGAAGCCCCTCGCCGTCCCACCATCCCTGCGAGCGCTGGTTTAAAAAACTTGTGAAAAAGTCGATAACAGCGTCGTGTAGGTTTATTGGGTAGTTTGGAAACTGTCGTGTCCCTCCCATAAACTGTAGCTGCGGGTTCAGGATTTATTGTGCCTTTGCGTTGAAGACAAGACAGGCTGTGACTTGGTGGTGGTTCTGTCACCGCTTGTAACATCTGAGGAAAAACCCTGCCTTGTTTCTTCACCTTTAATAGGAAGATTATTAACCTGAAGCAATGGCAATAACCACTCCTTTCAAAATAGACAAGAACTGAAGCTTCTTTATGGGAAGAATTAGAGCAGTGAGGACGCTGTTTTATAGGTGACAAGGAGCTGCTTTGCAAAGGGGGATGCTGCTGCCTTGGTGCGTGGCAATTCTTGGCCGGATCGGCGGTGCCGTCGAGCCCGCGGGGAGCTGGGTGCGGTGCCCGCCATCGGCCGAGATCTGCATGGCGCCGGAGGCAATTTTATCTTTTATCCTGTTCCTGGGAGCGCCTGCGCCAGGCCATGGTTGTTCCCTGTGAAATGCTCCAGCGATGCTTGTCCGACCCCGCCGCGTGCCGCTCCTCCGTGCGGGGAGCCCGGCAGCGGGAGCAGGCAGCGGTGCTGGAGCCTTGCCGCGGGTCAGAAGATACCTGATGAAGGGTTGACGTGGACGCGCGAGGTCATGGCAGGAACAAGCAGTATCTCAAGGAGGGGTCAACAAGCGTGCGGCGTTTTCCATGGACAACTCGAAGGAAGTTCTTTGCTTTCCTGACTCGCAGGAGAGGGAACAAAAGTTGTGAAAGATGGGGACCCAGGCCGGGTGAGGCATGGACAGCCTGCCAGCCGCACGGCAGAGGGTGAGCCAAGGATACGTATCTATTGATTTGCTTTTGTAACACAATTCACAGAATCACAGAATCACAGAATAGTAGGGGTTGGAAGGGCCCTCTGTGGGTCATCTAGTCCAACCCCCCTGCTGAAGCAGGGTCACCTACAGCAGGCCGCACAGGACCCCGTCCAGGCGGGTCTTGAATATCTGCAGAGAAGGAGACTCCACAACCTCCCTGGGCAGCCTGTTCCAGTGCTCTGTCACCCTCAGAGGGAAGAAGTTCTTCCTCATGTTCAGACGGAACTTCCTGTGCCTCAGTTTGTGCCCATTGCCCCTTGTCCTGTCACTGGGCACCACTGAAAAGAGCTTGTCCCCATCCTCCTGTCCCAATTCGGTGTTTGGCTTGAAGTTGTGGTTTTATTTAAAAAGCTGAAGTGGGCTTCGCGTGAAGGCAGAATCCGCTTAATCGTTGCGGTCTCCTCCATGCCTATAGGGAGCCCATAGGAAAGATGGGGACAATCTTTTTAGTAGAGACAACAGTGACAGGATGGGGGGTAGTGGTTTTAAACTAAAACAGGGTAGGTTTAGGCTGGATGTAAGGAAGAAATTCTTCACAATGAGGGTGGTGAAACACCGGAACGGGTTGCCCAGAGAGGTAGTGGAGGCCCCATCCCTGGAAACATTCAAGCCCAGGTTGGACAGGGCTCTGAGCACCCTGATCTCGTTAGCGGTGTCCCTGCTTGCTGCAGGGGGGCTGGACTAGATGACCTCTGGGGGTCCCTTCCAACCCAAAACTTTCTATGATTCTATGCCCGCTTGCCGCTCATCTTTCTTGTTTTCTGGAATCGCTGCTCTGCGGAGCTGGGGCTTGGGCTCCGCTTGGGTGGGAGGTTTCGAAGAGGGGAGCGGGCTGCAAAGGTCCTGCCGTGTGCCTCGTGTTTGCAAAGGCAAAATACGGGTTACCCCTCTGGGGCAGGTCGTTGGTTGGTGGCAGTCAGTGTAGCTGCCTTCATCCCGGTGTTTTGTTACCTCCTCGCACCAGACGTGGATCTGGATGCGATGGTCACACACTGCGTGTTTAACTGGTGTAGCTGTAGCACTGGGAGAGTTAATTAATTAGTCATTTATGGGCCCCTTGAGTCACCCCGACTCCTGGCATTGACGCATCACGTTGCCGCTCCTGCTGTGGGGTTTTCCTGGTGTTGGGGACTTGTGGTCGGGGTCAAATTCTGCAGCGGGAGAAGCTCCCGTGCCCGAGGAGCTGCTGGGTGCCCGGAGTGGGGTACGGTGCGTAAGGTAAGAAAAGGGTGACGCTAAATCAGGAGTGGTGGGTGCACCGGCAGGCTGTGCTGCCATCCAGCGTGACCTGGGCAGGCTGGAGAGCTGGGCAGAGAGGAACCTGACGAAGTTCAACAAGGGCAAGGGCAGGGTCCTGCACCTGGGAGGAACAACCCCAGGCACCAGGACAGGCTGGGGCTGAGCTGCTGGAGAGCAGCTCTGTGGAGAGGGACTGGGAGTGCTGGGGGACGACAGGGTGACCATGAGCCAGCAGCGTGCCCTGGGTGCCAGGAAGGCCAATGGGATCCTGGGGTGCATGAGGAGGAGTGTGGCCAGCAGGGCGAGGGAGGTTCTCCTCCCCCTCTGCTCTGCCCTGGTGAGGCCCCATCTGCAGTGCTGGGTCCAGTGCTGGGCTCCCCAGTTCAAGAAAGATGAGGAGCTGCTGGAGAGAGTCCAGCGGAGGGCTACGAGGATGAGGAGGGGATGGGAGCATCTCTCCTACGAGGAGAGGCTGAGGGAGCTGGGCTTGTTCAGCCTGGAGAAGAGAAGGCTGAGAGGGGACCTTCGAAATGCCTCTAAATATCTGCAGGGTGGGGGTCAGGAGGACGGGGCCAGACTCTTTCCAGTGGTGCCCAGCGACAGGACAAGGGGCAACGGGCACAAACTGGAGCAGAGGAAGCTCCAGCTGAACCCGAGGAAGAACTTCTTCCCTCTGAGGGTGACGGAGCCCTGGCCCAGGCTGCCCATAGGGGCTGTGGAGTCTCCTTCTCTGGAGATATTCCAGCCCCGCCTGGCCGCGGTGCTGTGCAGCCTGCTCTGGGTGACCCTGCTTGGGCAGGGGGTTGGGCTGGGTGACCCACAGAGGCCCCTTCCAACCCCAATAGGCTGAATGAGGAGCTGAGGGAATACTGCAGGAATGGGGATGAGAAGACTCTCACCCCGCTGCCTCCGGTCTGACTGCGCAGTGGCCGTGACGGCAGAGAGTCCTGTGGACAGGACGATGTGCTTTCCGCTGTGGGGCCCAACCCGTGGCGTCCCTCCTGGGGAGCACACATCTGCTGAGCCGTCCCGCTGTCGGTGTCGCCGAAGGTGACGCTTGCACAATCCTTCCCGGGCAAGGAAACCGAGCGCAGTTTGCCCGACGGAGCCCCGGTGGAGGAGGTTTATGTATTAAACACCCTTTAATTAAAGGTGAGGAAAGCAAGATGTGGAGAGATTACGGACCAGTTTTCTAAAGAAGCTCCTTGGCTAGTCAGGACGAGATGTTCAGAAGAGCTCAGCTCCCACTGAAGCAGTAAATGAACAACCGGATTTTCCAAGCATCACGTTGGAGGCTGAGCCCTTCCAGCGGGGCTGTGGTTGCCGGTGGGAACTGCCCACCCCGGGCGACGGGAGGGTGTTCCTCTCCCACCGGAGTCCGTAATGGAGTTGTTTACATCGGAACCAGCCGCCTCCAGCGTGGGGAGAAGCGGGCGCTCGGGGCTGAGAGGTTTGGCTGCGTTTGCCCCGGGGAGGTGGATGCTGGATACGCTGGTTCCTCCGCGTTGGTCCCAGCAGACCATGGCCTCAGAGGTGGGCGTCTGTAGGGAGAGGGTGTCTGGAGGGGGTGAGTCCCCAGCCTCTCCATCGCGCTCCGTCAGCTTCGGCGGCGTCGACGTTGAAGCTCCCAAGCGCTTCGTGAGCGGGAGGGCTGCGTGGGTGGTCAGGAGCAGATGCTTACTCCAAGTGTCTGCGAAACAAGATGTTAAAATTGTTGAAGACGCCGTGAGCTAGTTTGGTGCCTTTGATGAATTCAGTACTGGAAACGTTTGCTGTTTTCACAGAATCCCAGCGTGGTTGGGGTCGGAAGGGACCTCTGTGGGTCCCCCAGCCCAATCCCCTGCCCAAGCAGGGTCACCCAGAGCAGGGGGCACAGCACCGCGGCCAGGCGGGGCTGGAATATCTCCAGAGAAGGAGACTCCACAGCCTCCCTGGGCAGCCTGGGCCAGGGCTCCGGCACCCTCAGAGGGAAGTTCTTCCTCCTGTTCAGCTGGAGCTTCCTCTGCTTCAGTTTCCCTGAAAGCCATTGAATTCTATGAAAAATGAAAGGACATGACATAGCCTGTAAGCGGTAGGCTGGCTTATTGCCGTTAAAAATACTGAATCTGAAGAACAGAAAGTGCCCGAGACATCACGAAAGCTTTTCCTCTGCAGCAATTACCTGGTTTTGAGTGGAGACCCCGGTGCAGCAGAACTGCCCGAGGAAGGAAGGAAGGACGAACGTGGTGTGTGTTGTCCCTTTATACTGCAGCAGAAAAACAGTGTGTAGGAAATTACAGAAAATGCATTTTCCTGCGGAGATGCTGCAACCCATGCTGTGTCTGCATGAAAGCTGCTGCAGGAAGCTCCGTGTCAAAGCGGAGTCACAAGCAAGGAAGATTTTGCCGTTACGCTCGGAGCTTGGATCCGTATCCTGTGTTGGTCGCAGGGGGACGTGGGCGTCCCCGGCTCTCCCTCGTGGGCAGCGACCTTCCCCTGTTTTTAATTTTTCTGGCCCGTTTCCGCGGCTCTGCTGCGGGCTCCGGCAGGCGCGGCCGGCCTCGCTTGATGTGGCGGCCTGCAGATGGCTTCCAGCGGCCCCGCTGACGAGCGGGCCCGCGTTCTGATTACAGAGCACATGAAAGGTGCCCGTGGAAGTCGCTGGTTTTCCCTCTCTGGCCTTTTCTAGAGTCATAAAATGAGCTCTTGGGTTGTCTGTCGTGGCACGGATGGCAGCCGTAGTTCTGCTGCGCGGCTCCAGCGCGGGCACACGCCCAGCGCTTTTGGGAGAGTGCTTGTTTTCCTTTTCCTTTTTTTTTTTTCTTCTTTCCTTTTTTTTTCTTCTTTCCTTTTTTTTTTTTCTTCTTTCCTTTTTTTCTTCTTTCCTTTTTTTTCTTCTTTCCTTTTTTTTCTTCTTTCCTTTTTTTTCTTCTTTCCTTTTTTTTCTTCTTTCCTTTTTTTTCTTCTTTCCTTTTTTTCTTCTTTCCTTTTTTTCTTCTTTCCTTTTTTTTCTTCTTTCCTTTTTTTTCTTCTTTCCTTTTTTTCTTCTTTCCTTTTTTCTTCTTTCCTTTTTTTTCTTCTTTCCTTTTTTCTTTTCCTTTTTTTCTTCTTTCCTTTTTTTTCTTCTTTCCTTTTTTCTTCTTTCCTTTTTTCTTCTTTCTTTTTTTTCTTTTCCTTTTTTTCTTCTTTCCTTTTTTCTTCTTTCCTTTTTTTTTCTTATTTCCTTTTTTTTTCTTCTTTCCTTTTTTTCTTCTTTCCTTTTTTTTTCTTCTTTCCTTTTTTCTTCTTTCCTTTTTTTTCTTCTTTCCTTTTTTTCTTCTTTCCTTTTTTTTTCTTCTTTCCTTTTTTTTTCTTTCTTTCATTTTTCTTTTTTTTTATCTTTTCCTTTTTTTTTTCCCCCTTTTATTCCCCCCTTTTTTTATCTTCCCCCCGCACAGTGCGGTGTTGCAGCTCTGAAAAACAGCATCGTTGCCCCTCAGTTTTCAACCAAGGAGGAGAAGTACACGGTGCTTGTGGAAGGGTAGTTTTTGGGGTTTGACGGGTTGGGTTTGGGGTGAGGTGGGGTCTGGGTGAGCTGAGCTCCTCTGGCGGAAAGCACGGCCGTGGTGGGCTGTGGAGGGCAAGCTGCCGTGTTCACACAGAATCACACACAGCATGGTCGGGGTGGGAAGGGACCTCTGTGGGTCACCCAGCCCAACCCCCTGCCCAAGCAGGGTCACCCAGAGCAGGCTGCACAGCACCGCGTCCAGGCGGGGCTGGAATATCTCCAGAGAAGGAGACTCCACAGCCTCCCTGGGCAGCCTGGGCCAGGGCTCCGTCACCCTCAGAGGGAAGAAGTTCTTCCTCGGGTTCAGCTGGAGCTTCCTCTGCTTCAGTTTGTGCCCGTTGCCCCTTGTCCTGTCACTGGGCACCACTGCAAAGAGTCTGGCCCCATCGCATTTTTAAGTTTTATTTATATTACAGCTTTTAGATGTCACAGCAGTAAGATTTTAAACAATGAATATGTAAAGCAAATCAATAGAAACCGCAGCGTGCCATGGCAGCGGGTCCAGCACGCAGCGTCTGGCCTGCCTGAGGGCGAGTGGAAGCCCTGCTGCCCCGCGGCCGTGCCACCTGCGCCATGCTGTTGAACGTGACTCATTCATTTCTGTTCAAAGTACACGCAGGGTGTTGGTGGGAAGAGCTGGAAGTCCCTTGACCGCTGCCTGCGTTTGCTGTTGCGTGAGGAGGGAGAAAGGTGGCTTGCTGGCTTCAAGCACGAAGGATGCGCTCGCTCTGTCACGTAGGAAGCTGCTCGTCGGGAGCGTCGGACTCGGCGTCGCTGGCGAAAGCTCGTCTCCCACCACGGTGGCTGCTGCTGGAGGGGGCTGCTCCGGGGTGCTGTCACTGGGCAGTCTGACGGGCTGCGGGGCGTGAAGGCAGGTCCTGCTCTCGCTCTGTCGCCTTTGGTTTGGACCGGTCCCTCCAGTCCCCAGGGCAGGACCGGCAGCCACCACCTTTCCAGGCACCCTGAGCGAAGCGGGTGGCCACCGCAGCCCCGTTACCCTCCACAGCTCGTGCTGCCTGCGCAGCATCCCGCGGCCTCACCAGCTTCCACGTGCCTGATCTTGGGGGCCAGACTCTGTTCAGTGGTGCCCAGCGACAGGACAAGGGGCAGCGGGCACAAACTGAAGCAGAGGAAGCTCCAGCTGAACCCAAGGAAGAACTTCTTCCCTCTGAGGGTGCCGGAGCCCTGGCCCAGGCTGCCCAGGGAGGCTGTGGAGTCTCCTTCTCTGGAGATATTCCAGCCCCACCTGGACGCGGTGCTGTGCCCCCTGCTCTGGGTGACCCTGCTTGGGCAGGGGGTTGGGCTGGGTGACCCACTGAGGTCCCTGCCAACCTCGACCATGCTGGGATCCTGGGATTCTGTGATTGTGCTGTGACCCGAAGGGGAGCCGTCTACAACTCTCTGCTTTTTAAAAAGTGCCTTTCAGCATGGAACATTGACCGCTTTCTTGTTCTCCGGGGCTAGGCACGGCGCGCAGCCCTCGCCTGCGTGATCGCTGTGCTTGCAGAAAGGGTTCTTGGGCTGAACTCACGACCCAAAGCTCTTGTGGGTGTAGGACAGGCTTGTGTGAACTGGAGCGCGCGGCAGCGTCCAGCTGCCTGCTCCCCAGAGGCTGTTTGTCTTTGCTTTATACACAGTCGCTGGCTGAACACTCTTTTTTGAGGTTGTAAGTTGGAGGAGGGTTTCTGAAGGTAGTGTGTGTTTTGAAGGCAGAGGTGACGCGTCCAAGAGCTAAATGACGCCTGGGGTATTCAAGTACTGAGAATTTTCCATAGATAATCAAGGAGAATTTATCGTAAGAATAGCTGTTATTAAAAACAGTCACAAAACAAAGTGTCGGGAGACTTTCTTGTATCTGATAAGGAAAGTAAGATGATAAAATGTTAGATCCAGGCACTGAAATCTTAGCTTCATTAAAGCAAAGAGGGATTTTTGCTGTTTTCTTCTCCCCGGCCAGGATTTCAGTTCTCTGCTCGGACTTTTTACAGATTTCCAGGCTTGGTTATAATCGAAGGGCCACTTCCTATCTTGCACAAGACCAGTCATAGCTTGATGGAGCGGTCCCTGCGTCTGCGTGAGCTGGACGGCGCCTTGCCGGAAGAAGTCCCGTTCAGCGACGAGCCTGACTCGCAACCCCACGTGGGGAAAACTCCCAGTGACATCAGAAGGGAGGATATGGAGAGGGGGAGCACAGCATCAAACCCAGGAGACATCATTTTTGATGTAAATCTGGTGACCTGGACAGGCTGGAGAGTTGGGCAGAGAGGAACATGATGAAGTTCAACAAGGGCAAGGGCAGGGTCCTGCCCCTGGGGAGGAACATCCCCATGCACCAGTACAGGCTGGGGCTGAGCTGCTGGAGAGCAGCTCTGTGGAGAGGGACTGGGAGTGCTGGGGGACGACAGGGTGACCATGAGCCAGCAGCGTGCCCTGGGTGCTAAGAAGGCCAATGGGATCCTGGGGTGCATGAGGAGGAGTGTGGCCAGCAGGGCGAGGGAGGTTCTCCTCCCCCTCTGCTCTGCCCTGGGGAGGCCCCATCTGCAGTGCTGTGTCCAGTGCTGGGCTCCCCAGTTCAAGAAAGATGAGGAGCTACTGGAGAGAGTCCAGCGGAGGGCTACGAGGATGAGGAGGGGACTGGAGCATCTCTGCTACGAGGAGAGGCTGAGGGAGCTGGGCTTGTTCAGCCTGGAGAAGAGGAGGCTGCGAGGGGATCTTAGAAATATCTGCAGGGTGGATGTCAGGAGGATGGGGCCAGACTCTTTTCAGTGGTGCCCAGCGACAGGACAAGGGGCCACAGGCACAAACTGAAGCAGAGGAAGCTCCAGCTGAACCTGAGGAAGAACTTCTTCCCTCTGAGGGTGACGGAGCCCTGGCCCAGGCTGCCCAGGGAGGCTGTGGAGTCTCCTTCTCTGGAGATATTCCAGCCCCGCCTGGACAAGGTCCTGTGCAGCCTGCTGTGGGTGACCCTGCTTGGGCAGGGGGTTGGGCTGGGTGCCCCACAGAGGGCCCTGCCAACCCCGACCATCCTGTGATTCTGGGATTCTGTGATTCTGTGAAACACCAAAAAGCAATAAGCTGGCTGAACAGTCTTTTTGCGTGTTGCGTTCATGGGTCTGGGAAGCCGCTCGCCAGCTCGGCAGGAGCGCCGTGTTTCAGATTAACTTGTGTGAGAGCCTGCGGTTGCTCCAGTTGCTCCTTACCCTCTCCCCACCTTTCGTCGTCCTCGATGGCAGTTTAATTGGGTCGGGAACAATACTTTTGTCTTAGCTAGGGAAAGAATGAGCTGCAGCAGCCGTAATAAAAAGCCACATTAATTCCTGATGAATTTGCATCGCTTTGCGTCGGTGGTTTGGTTCTTGCTGTGTTTAGAGGGACGTAGCCAACGCAGCCTGGCTGGGCTGGAAAGATGCAGCACCTTGCTGCTGAAAGGAGGTCACACGTGTGGTGGGCAGAGCTCAGTGTTCCTGTGCGGTGGTCTTCGTATTGCAAGAACAGACTCACCTGAAAAAGCGTTTGTTACCTTTTTCTACTTGCACTCGGTTGTGGCTGCTCCTCCCTGGCAGGGTTCAAGGCCAGGTTGGATGGAGCTCTGAGCAACCTGCGCTGGTGGAAGATGTCCCTGCTCATGGCAGGGGGGTGGAACTGGGGGATCTGTAAGGTCCCTTCCAACCCTTACTATGCTGTGATTCTCATTTCCACAGTAATTTTTTAACTGCAGATTTGTATTTTTGCTGCGTGAATAGCTGAGCAAAAGGATGCCAAAAACCAGACTTAAAGCTGTTCTTCTGGTTTCTGTCCAAAACGTAATTGCTTACTTTGCCATTGCAGATCTGTACACATGGCACCGGCAGCTGGCTGAAGTCATTTTGGGCCAGATTCTGCTTTCACTGGAAGTGGTGTCACAGAATCCCAGAATCCCAGCATGGTCGGGGTTGGCAGGGCCCTCTGTGGGTCACCCAGCCCAACCCCCTGCCCAAGCAGGGTCACCCAGAGCAGGGGGCACAGCACCGCGGCCAGGCGGGGCTGGAATATCTCCAGAGAAGGAGACTCCACAGCCTCCCTGGGCAGCCTGGGCCAGGGCTCCGGCACCCTCAGAGGGAAGAAGTTCTTCCTCGGGTTCAGCTGGAGCTTCCTCTGCTTCAGTTTGTGCCCGTTGCCCCTTGTCCTGTCGCTGGGCACCACTGGAAAGAGTCTGGCCCCATCCTCCTGACCCCCACCCTGCAGATCTTTAGAGGCATTTCTAAGGTCTCCTCTCAGCCTTCTCTTCTCCAGGCTGAACAAGCCCAGCTCCCTCAGCCTCTCCTCGTAGCAGAGATGCTCTAAAACGGTCCCTTCGGCTGGATTCTCGCTGGGCAGAGCCTGGGAGCACAGGAGCAGTGTGCCTGCGTGTGTTTGTGTATACACAGAGTTTTTCTGTTAGTACACAGTAAACCAGCCAAATACTTTGCTCACGCTTGAAAATGGGTTTGTCAGCGTTTTCCCAATATTTTATGGAGAAACACAACAAAATAAAAGCCCTGTAGTCAGTCACCAAAACCCCCCCTCTGCCTTCGCTTTGACCCAATGCCTGGATCAGCCGCCTTGGCGTTTTGGGCTGCTGAGGGGCTCGGAACGTTCACAGGATTCATCTGAGGGAGCGACGGGGACGCGACGGCGACGCAGTGCGCGTACCGTGCGTGCTCCGCACACGTGGCGCCTAGCAAGTAACGGCACGAAAATGGAAATACTTTGCTCACGCTTCTCTTTAACCAGGTAGAAACAGAGTGACCGGGGTTCGTTGAGCTGAGACCGTCGCGGTGGATTCCATGGGGGAGAAGTGGTGCTGGATCCGGCGTACTCCAGAAGAGCAGTGTGGGTTTTTTCTGGCTTGTTGGGAATGCTTTTCTCTTGAGCACACTTAGGAGCGTGCCAGGCGTTGCTCTTGGAATTCAGGTGCGTTCCAGTCGCTTGGAGAAACGGTGCTGTGGCGGCGTACGAGGTGAGCTGCGCGTGCGCCGCGGCCGGCCAGCACGTCTTTGGAGACGGAGGTGGTGCTGCTTGGAAGATGACACAAGAATCCGGCGAGTGTATATTTACAGAATGTACCCTCAGCAAGTTTGCTGATGACACCAAACTGGGAGGTGTGGTAGACACACCGGCAGGCTGTGCTGCCATTCAGCGTGACCTGGACAGGCTGGAGAGCTGGGCAGAGAGGAACCTGATGAGGTTCAACAAAGGCAAATGCAGGGTCCTGCACCTGGGGAGGAACAACCCCAGGCACCAGGACAGGCTGGGGCTGAGCTGCTGGAGAGCAGCTCTGTGGAGAGGGACTGGGAGTGCTGGGGGACGACAGGGTGACCATGAGCCAGCAGTGTGCCCTGGGTGCCAAGAAGGCCAATGGGATCCTGGGGTGCATGAGGAGGAGTGTGGCCAGCAGGGCGAGGGAGGTTCTCCTCCCCCTCTGCTCTGCCCTGGTGAGGCCCCATCTGCAGTGCTGGGTCCAGTGCTGGGCTCCCCAGTTCAAGAAAGATGAGGAGCTACTGGAGAGAGTCCAGCGGAGGGCTACGAGGATGAGGAGGGGACTGGAGCATCTCTGCTACGAGGAGAGGCTGAGGGAGCTGGGCTTGTTCAGCCTGAAGAAGAGAAGGCTGTGAGGGGACCTTAGAAATGCCTCTAAATATCTGCAGGGTGGGGGTCAGGAGGACGGGGCCAGACTCTTTCCAGTGGTGCCCAGCGACAGGACAAGGGGCAACGGGCACAAACTGAAGCAGAGGAAATTCCAGCTGAACCCAAGGAAGAACTTCTTCCCTCTGAGGGTGCCGGAGCCCTGGCCCAGGCTGCCCAGGGAGGCTGTGGAGTCTCCTTCTCTGGAGATATTCCAGCCCCGCCTGGCCGCGGTGCTGTGCAGCCTGCTCTGGGTGACCCTGCTTGGGCAGGGGGTTGGGCTGGGTGACCCACAGAGGGCCCTGCCAACCCTGACCATGCTGGGATTCTGTGAAGATGTCTCTGTTCCATACCTTTTGGTCCTGTTGCTCCATCAACGCTTCTTGCTCCATAAGTTTTTCCGTTAAGGCCTGTTCCTGTTTTTTTCTCAGCTCATTCTCCTCTTCTGCTTGCTATTTGTCACAAGGTCCCTGCCAGCCCCCCCATGCTGGGATTCTGTGATTCTGTGATACAGGGCTGGTTTTTTGGTTTTATTTTTTTCCCCGCCCGAGGTCCCTAGGGTTTCCCTGATTGATGCGTCGGTGGCGGTGCGGGACGCGGTGGTCGCCTGGGCCGGGTGCCGGAGCTGCCGGTGCCGCGGTGCCCGGCTTGCGGCGCGTTGCACGCGGGAGCGACTCGGCGCTGCTGTACAGCAGAGCCGTCCCAGCGCGGGAGCGGCTGCAGCTCTTCTCAGGCTCTTAAGGACTGGTAAACTGGGACGGCTGCAAAGCTCCTGTGCTAATGAGTTACGCCAATCAAGGGAAGGGTCTAACTACGGGAAAGAAATTTGGAGAAATACACCTTCTGTGGGCTGTGTCGGGGCGTGAGGCTGTGCCGCAAGTGTGTCCCGTGTTTTCGTGGTTTTCAACATAAACTTCTGGCTTTTTGGAACATCCTATAGAAGTTTCAGTGATCCTGAATAGCTAAATAATCTTCAAAGGAATATTTAGTGTGTCTCCTCTCGGACTCAGTCTGGCAGAAAGCTCTGCTGGAGGAATGATGAATAAAGTGGTGTGTGATTCACGCGGGCTCTGTGCAGCTGAATCGATTCGGGTTTATAAAGAGCTTTGATCCGAGAATGAAAGGCACTCAACAGATGTGAACAATTCCAGGTGAGATTTACCCTGCATTTGGAGGTACTCCCTTGTTTTGCTGTAATTAATTTGTATTCTTCAGCCACAAGCGGCGACGGGGAGGCTTTTTCCTAGTTCGCAGCGCGGCTGCTGTTGAGCTGAGGCTGTCGGGGCGAGTCGGGAGCGAGCGTTGCCCTCGCTGCACCTCTCCACGACACCCACACCGTCTGCTCGCCTGGGCTCCCCGAGCGTGTTCCAGCTTGACATCACCGTTCAGTCCCGTCCGGGTTTCGCAAGAACAAAAAGCAGAGTTTGGGGAGCGAGCTGCCAGTTTCAATAAGCCCTGAAACACACCCAGCCAAGTTTACTTTATTGTTCTTGGGATGCACCAAAAAAAAAAAAAATTTCTTTGTACAATAACATATTTTGGAGGGTTTGGCTGACTCCGGCCTTTCCTGCTCCTCCTTTGTTTTCCGGATGCATCAGCAGATGGCCATGAAAGTGCTAAATCTGCACCCTGCCTGACCTTTACCGGGGAGCAAGGTAAATCACTTCTGGCAGGAGGCTTCCCAGAATATCTCCGGAACGATACTATTGCTGTTGTAAACAAATCTAATTAAGGAGGAATCTTAAGAAGCTTGGGGTTTTTTCTTTCCTTTTTTTTTTTTTTTTTTTTTTTCCCCCTGCTAATGATTTTAATTATTAACCTACATCGTCGCAGTGCCTGTGTAGAGTTTTACACTTCGGTGCTTTCTCAAGCGGTGAAAAGTTTGCGAATGATGTGAATTTTAGGGTTTTTGGCTTTTGTTTCTTTTATATATGTTTTTTTCATAGAATCACAGAATGTTGGGGGTTGGCAGGGCCCTCTGTGGGTCCCCCAGCCCAACCCCCTGCCCAAGCAGGGTCACCCAGAGCAGGCTGCACAGCACCGTGTCCAGGCGGGGCTGGAATATCTCCAGAGAAGGAGACTCCACAGCCTCCCTGGGCAGCCTGGGCCAGGGCTCCATCACCCTCAGAGGGAAGAAGTTCTTCCTCGGGTTCAGCTGGAGCTTCCTCTGCTTCAGTTTGTGCCCGTTGCCCCTTGTCCTGTCGCTGGGCACCACTGGAAAGAGTCTGGCCCCGTCCTCCTGACCCCCACCCTGCAGATATTTAGAGGCATTTCTAAGGTCCCCTCTCAGCCTTCTCTTCTCCAGGCTGAACAAGCCCAGCTCCCTCAGCCTCTCCTCGTAGGAGAGATGCTCCAGTCCCCTCCTCATCCTCATAGCCCATATTTTGAGAATAACTTGGAGATTAGGCCACCAGAATGAGAAAGAGGATTAGAAGTCTAACTTGGAGCAAGATGTTTTACGCCCGCATCTGGCGGGTGTGGTGGTGGTGGACTCCTCTGGTCCACGGTGTGGCAGGGCTGGGAGGGACTTTCGCTGGCAGGAGCAGGGGACAGGAGCGGTTTCCCCAGTGCCCAGCCTCAAAGCAGGGGGTACCGGGTCTCTGGCTGGCCACGTCTCATCAGATGGAGCTTCTGCTGTTGCTGAACGGCCACGAGTTGCTATTCTGTCAGTATGGTCACTCATACTAACAATTTGGCTGGTCCTTCATCAGCAGTGGGATCTAAAGATAGGCTCCTGAATCTGTACGTGATCGCCTAAATAAGCATATTCCTTTCCCAAGGGCGTGTCTTTAGGTTCTTAAGTACAGATCTGGTCAGCAGCCGACTTTGAAAGCTGGGCTAAGCCTGCTTTGAGGATGTCCTGGTCCTGGCCCTTGTCCTAGTCCTGGCCCTGGAGCGCCTTCAAGTGAGTTTCACCAAGTTCCCCTGCGGAGGGGGAAAGGGGGAGCCCCAAGTCCCCAGGTCCCATCTTCTGCAGGTGTGACCCTGGGAGGCAGCTCCGTTGGTCTCCAAAAGACCAACATCGTGCAGGTCACATCTTCCGACGTACGTGTGAGTGCGGGGTTATGAAGTGAATTACAGGGTGTGAGTGGTTGTACGTAAGGGCTGGGAGCGGTGCTCGGCTCAGGTGCTGGCTGGGAAGGTGACCAGGGTGGCAAAGGCTTCCTGCTGACTTTGTGGGAGGTTTTGGCACGTGCTGTTGGCCAGATAGCTCTTGACCCTAAGAAATGTAATCAAATTAGTCTACTGGTTGGGTTTTTTTTTTATAAAAAATAAACCCCCTATTGTGGCACATAAATATTAGCAACATGAACCTTAGCATAACTATGAGACTTTGGCTTAAAACAACTCAGAGAGGAAGCTGATACCAACGCCCATTTCAACAGATGTCGTGTGCCAGGAAATCAATATGAGACATTTCCAAACGAGAGGCACGTTCTGCGTGAGGACTGAGTCATGAAGTCCTGGCTTAACACACAGGTGGTGTCAGAGCCCTTCAGAAGCGTGAATTCCCCGCCGTGGGGAAGAGCGCTGCGTGCAGGTACGTGTGCTGAGGGTGATGAAGGGTCTGGCACCTGGACAGGAGCGCTGAAGGTGACGGGCTCCATGTTTGGTCCCCACCTACCCTAACCGCTGTGTCACGTTGCTCCCACAACCGATGTCTCATCTGAAGGTGCAATTCCCGGTCCTGGGGTGGGGAAGAAGAGGAGTCTCCTGGGAGCTGTTCCTGGGGGAGAGCTGGACGCGTCTTCTCTTGTGGATCAGCTGGGGCAGAGAAGAGTCGTCTTGTTGATCAGAGAAATCACACTTCAGAGTCCCCATGGTGTTGGGGGGCAGTCCTCTTTCTCAGCCCAGGGTTGTTGCAGATGCCCTCTATGCTCTCCTTCGTCTCAGCACTGCCTGATCACAGAATCCCAGCATGGCAGGGGTTGGCAGGGCCCTCTGTGGGTCCCCCAGCCCAGCCCCCTGCCCAAGCAGGGTCACCCAGAGCAGGGGGCACAGCACCGCGGCCAGGTGGGGCTGGAATATCTCCAGAGAAGGAGACTCCACAGCCTCCCTGGGCAGCCTGGGCCAGGGCTCCGTCACCCTCAGAGGGAAGAAGTTCTTCCTCGGGTTCAACTGGAGCTTCCTCTGCTCCAGTTTGTGCCCGTTGCCCCTTATCCTGTCGCAGTGGCCAGCTACTCGCCGGCTGCCGGGAGCTGCTGGGCTCTACCGCCGCAGTGACACCTTGGCAGGGGTGTGAGCTCCTGCTTTGGGCTCCCGCTAAAGCACCTGCGCGGTCCCATGCTGAACCCCAAGAACCCAACCCCTCCCGCTGGATTTTGGAGCTGAAGTGGGGTCTTTGGTCCGAGGAGTGTCCGTTCCCACCTCTATGTTTGTAGCTCCAGCTCCATTGGTGCGGGACCGAGAAGGACGGGTCTGCAGGCGCACAGGTGCTCCCGGGTGAGCCTGGCAGCAGCTCTGCGAACGGGGAACAGCAAGAGAGAGCTTTGGGGTGCAGACTGGAGGCGATGGAGATGGCGGGGCGCGGTGTGGTGGCTGGGAATTCGGGGTGCGATAGGCGCCTGGGGTTTGCTCTGCGGGGGTGGGGGGGCAGGAAGGGGAGCGCTTCCCGGGCAGGGCACGGCGGCTGTGCGGCTTTGGCTCCGGTGCCGCCTTACGGAGCAGCCGAGATGGGGGAGATAGGATCGAGATGCTGCGCTTTTTTTTTGGTTCGTCAGACTGGCCAAGTTTATGAAGAAAAATATGCATGAAATTTGCATAACTGGCAAAGGAAGGCTGTTTACTGAATCCTGAGAAAATTGCCTCTGTTTTGATTAGCGACGCATTCAAATGAGTGAACACAGAGCCCGGGCTCCCTCCGGGTTAGTTTGGGTGAACAGGATGGGTCCCTGGGATGCGGTCGCTCCCCGTGCTGAGCCCCACCTTGGGACCTAATACATACTTACAACTATCTACAGGGTGGGGGTCAGGAGGACGGGGCCAGACTCTTTCCAGTGGTGCCCAGCGACAGGACAAGGGGCAACGGGCACAAACTGGAGCAGAGGAAGCTCCAGCTGAACCCGAGGAAGAACTTCTTCCCTCTGAGGGTGCCAGAGCCCTGGCCCAGGCTGCCCAGGGAGGCTGTGGAGTCTCCTTCTCTGGAGATATTCCAGACCCGCCTGGCCGCGGTGCTGTGCAGCCTGCTCTGGGTGACCCTGCTTGGGCAGGGGGTTGGGCTGGGGGACCCACAGAGGGCCCTGCCAACCCCTGCCATGCTGGGATTCTGGGATTCTGTGACCCCCCGGGCATCCTCGCTTCCGAAGGCCGAGGACCGCTGCGAGACTGGGGAGATCGGAGAGCCCTGGCAAGGCGCAGAGTGGCTGGGTGCGGGGTGAACCCCGCAGGCGAGGAGCTTGAGGGTTGCATCTGCAGCCTGTTGCTGCTGCGTCTCCGTGTCGGCAGCGGCGCGGACGTCTGCCCGTGCCACTGCCCGAACGCCGGTGCCCTTCGTCGCCGCAGGCACGGTGCCCGCTTTGCTGTCGCGTCGCCTGGCGTGCTGTCACAACTTGGTGAGCAGCGTCTGGCATGTTTTGGGGCAGAAATTCATCTGAGAAAGAGGTAACGGGAAGAGCTTGGGTGATGTAGCTCAGATCGAGAAATTGGAATCATAGAAGGGTTTGGGTGGGAAGGGAACTTTAAAGGCCACCTAGTCCAACCCCCCTGCCACGAGCAGGGACATCTTCAACGGGGTCAGGGTGCTCAGAGCCCTGTCCAGCCTGGCCTGGAGCATTCCCAGGGACGGGGCAGTGACCACCTCTGTGGGCAACCAGTGCCAGGGGCTCAGCACCCTCACTGTGCAACGTGTCTTCCCTATACCCAGTCTGACTCTACCCTCTTTTGGTTTTGGTACCGCACCAAATTAGCAGAGGAACATGCTGGAATGGATGCCCATCTTTCAGATACTTGAGATGTGAGGTGGAGTGGGTGGCTGTCCCATTTGTGTGTCCCAATAATGAGGCTAAAAGTTCAGTAAGACTGCGAGACTTTGGTAAAAGCAAAAGCTAAATACTGATGACTGTATCTCCTTTAAAACTGCATTGAAATCAGGTGATAGTAAAGACAAGAAAAATGAGTTTTAAAATCTGCTTGGTGATGCTGTCAAGGGAGTGTCTTCTGACTTTGGAAGAAATCGTTGTCCTGCTGTGTCCCGACCTCATTTATCCGCTGCATCCCCAAGGACGTGTGCCATTGCAGTAGTTCTTACTGAGGTGCCATCAGAGCAGTTAGAAATGGTCCCTAACGTAGCCAAGATGTGGAAGGCAGGGCTGTCCTGTGCTCCAACACGTTTATGTGCAGAGTAACTGCACTTGGTCCTTGCACGGGGCAGGAGCGGCCATGGCTGCCAGCGCGGAGTCAGACTCCGTGAGCGTGTTCTGTTTGGTTGAGTGGCACAGGGTGGGAAGAAGGAGTTTTTGTTTTAATAATGGGCAGAATGGTTCTCATTTTCTGCTAAATGAAATCCTGACAGGGCTTGGTCAATGCTAATATCTCTGCATTATTGATAATTCCTCCCTGACCGGCCTCTGGCAAGCACAGGGGTTTGGTACAGAAGCCAGCCGCCTGCCGCCCTGGGCAACTCCGAGGGAAATACCTGTCGGAGCAGAAAATGGCCATGGCAGAGGTGCTGTGTGGGAAGCTGCTATGGAAATTTCTTCATCAATGACCTGGATGAAGAGTTAGAGCGTACCCTCAGCCAGTTTGCTGATGACACCAAACTGGGACGAGTGGTGGGTACACCGGCAGGCTGTGCTGCCATCCAGCGAGACCTGGACAGGCTGGAGAGCTGGGCAGAGAGGAACCTGATGAGGTTCAACCAGGGCAAGGGCAGGGTCCTGCACCTGGGGAGGAACAACCCCAGGCACCAGCACAGGCTGGGGCTGAGCTGCTGGAGAGCAGCTCTGCGGAGAGGGACTGGGAGTGCTGGGGGACGACAGGGTGACCATGAGCCAGCAGCGTGCCCTGGGTGCCAGGAAGGCCAATGGGATCCTGGGGTGCATGAGGAGGAGTGTGGGCAGCAGGGTGAGGGAGGTTCTCCTCCCCCTCTGCTCTGCCCTGGTGAGGCCCCATCTGGAGTGCTGTGTCCAGTGCTGGGCTCCCCAGTTCAAGAAAGATGAGGAGCTGCTGGAGAGAGTCCAGCGGAGGGCTGTGAGGATGAGGAGGGGACGGGAGCATCTCTCCCTGGGCTTGTTCAGCCTGGAGAAGAGAAGGCTGAGAGGGGACCTTAGAAATGCCCATAAATATCTGCAGGGTGGGTGTCAGGAGGACGGGGCCAGACTCTTTCCAGTGGTGCCCAGCGACAGGACAAGGGGCAACGGGCACAAACTGGAGCAGAGGAAGCTCCAGCTGAACCCGAGGAAGAACTTCTTCCCTCTGAGGGTGCCGGAGCCCTGGCCCAGGCTGCCCAGGGAGGCTGTGGAGTCTCCTTCTCTGGAGATATTCCAGCCCCGCCTGGACGCGGTGCTGTGCCCCCTGCTCTGGGTGACCCTGCTTGGGCAGGGGGTTGGGCTGGGGGACCCACAGAGGGCCCTGCCAACCCCAACCATTCTGTGATTCTGTAAAAATAATCCTGGGATGGAAGAGAGCAGTGAAGCTTTAAAGATACCTAAGCGGGGAAATGGCGTGACTTGGAGAACGAGGGGCTGTAATCAATGAAACCATCTTAGGCAGACTTCACAGAAGTCTGATGACAGCGTTGCAGCCGGGAGAAGAAAGGACCCGCGGCTTGAGACAGTGTCTGTAAAACCTCGATACGTGTGTGGAGCTTCATTGATGGCTCTGCTGTGTCGTGCTGGATGCTGTGATGGCTTATCACGAGGCCCTAATCGGTACAACATGTTTTATTAAAATAGCCCTCTGCCCTCATGCTTGGCTCTCGGCAGAGACAGTGTTTGTCGGAGAGGATGGGAAGCGCAGGAACGCTGCAATCCCCGCAGGGCTACGCCCGGATCTCACTGGCGTGAGGTTTGCATGGGCGTATCTGCGAGGAGCTCGCGTCCAGCTGGACGCCGGGCCGCAGTCCGGGCCGGCCGCCGCGCAGCTCGCCCCGCCGCAGGCTGTCGCAGCCGATCGGCGGTGGAAGCTCCGCCGGGTTTTTCTCACCCTGGCAAAGTCACGTCCGTCGTGGCAGGAGGTGCAGCAGGTACCTCGGCCATCGGCTGCTGTACCCCTCGGACACGTCACCGGCCGCGTCTGTGCCGGGTCCGGCCCGGCTGGCAGAGCGAGGGTCTCCCCGGGGGGCTGCTGTGGCAGCCTGGGCTGGGGCTTCCTCTGCTCGCTGCGCTTCTGTCCTCTGCACGCAGGTCCCCGGCCCCTTGCCCTCTCCTGGCTTCTTCATTCATCAGTTTTCACAGAATGACAGAACGTTCGGGGTTGGAAGGGACCTCTGTGGGTCACCCAGTCCAGTCCCTGTTGACGAAGACGTCCATCCCTGCCCTGGGCTGCTTGCTGACCCTTTCTCTTTTTTCAGTACTTGAGTGATGTTCAGTTTTGGGTGGTTCTGTTTTTCTTCTGACAAATGTTTTTGGACGAAGGCATGTGTTTCTCGGGGTGGCGGAGAACTCGATTGCACAAGCTGATTCATCACCGCCGGCAGCGGGGGCCCGAAGAGCCGGAGCGGGGCGCGGGGCTGTGGGGTCGCGGGGTGGTGTCTGCTGGGTCGGGCAGTACCCGATTCACAGAATCCCAGAATCCCAGAATCCCTGAATCCCAGCATGGTCGGGGTTGGCAGGGCCCTCTGTGGGTCACCCAGCCCAACCCCCTGCCCAAGCAGGGTCACCCACAGCAGGCTGCACAGGACCCTGTCCAGGTGGGTCTTGAATATCTCCAGAGAAGGAGACTCCACAGCCTCCCTGGGCAGCCTGGGCCAGGGCTCCGGCACCCTCAGAGGGAAGAAGTTCTTCCTCGGGTTCAGCTGGAGCTTCCTCTGCTCCAGTTTGTGCCCGTTGCCCCTTGTCCTGTCGCTGGGCACCACTGGAAAGAGTCTGGCCCCATCCTCCTGACCCCCACCCTGCAGATATTTAGAGGCATTTCTAAGGTCCCCTCACAGCCTTCTCTTCTTCAGGCTGAACAAGCCCAGCTCCTTCAGCCTCTCCTCGTAGGGGAGATGCTCCAGTCCCCTCCTCATCCTCGTAGCCCTCCGCTGGACTCTCTCCAGTAGCTCCTCATCTTTCTTGAACTGGGGAGCCCAGCACTGGACACAGCACTGCAGATGGGGCCTCCCCAGGGCAGAGCAGAGGGGCAGGAGAACCTCCCTCGCCCTGCTGCCCACACTCCTCTTAATGCACCCCAGGATCCCATTGGCCTTCTTGGCACCCAGGGCACGCTGCTGGCTCATGGTCACCCTGTCGTCCACTGCGTCCCAGTTACACCAGGCAGTCATCCGAAGCAGCGTCCCTCGCGCTCCAGTTCCAGCAGCTATTGGGTTGCTGCTTTCCCGGTATCAATATCACCTTTAAGCTGAGAACTCGGAGCTCTTGCTGGAAACGCGTTGGTGAAACGCCGTGAGAGGTGTTTTCGCAGCCCTGTTACCGAGGCACAAAGGGAGATGCACGGAAGACATTAAACAACAGAACTGTATTGTTCTCCTCTTTCACAGATGGTGATTTTTTTTTTGTCCAGCGTGACCTTTTGTGTCTGACCCTGCGTGTCTTCTGGTGTTTCTTCATCATTTTAGGGAATACAGGCTGCTCTTTTTCATGTAGATGCTCTTCTTCAGCTGGAAGCGCAGCTTTCGGACCGCGGGGTGAAAGAATGGAAGCTGTTGGTTCTCCGCCTCCCTCTCCGGTTTGCTGTGCTGCTGCTGCTCGAACAGAAGGGATTTGCAAGTGCAAGTGAGCGTAGCCACATCTGGGGGAACAGCAAGAATGGCATCAGAGAACTGGGGGTTCCCCTGCTCGGGGGTCCCTGCTGCTGCTCCAGAAGTCATCTGCTGCCGACAGTTGACCATTAGCTCCCCAGTGTCTTGGGAGTGGAGGTGTCTGCCTGGAAGAAGCGTTAATTATGATGTTCTGAGTTATGTGATTTGGGAGTTGATCGTCTCTGCCCGTCCCGTAGCGCGGTACCGTATCTGGGTGCTTTGTGTTTTTCTTGGCAGAGCGTTAGGACAGGCGTTACCCAGCCAGATCCCGCGTTTGCTCCTGCGGAGGGGAGTGAAGATGGATGTGGCGTTCGGAGGGTTTCACACTGGCTTTATAAGACTCTCTTTCTGTCTCATTTAAACCAACAGCCCATCATTTGATCTGGTTTTAATTGCGTAACTGGGGAATAAAACTACCCATCTTACTAGTATGAATTGCAGTTAATGGGAAATACTGGCTGTGAAATCACAACGTTTACCTCCGAACGTTTGTGGTCCCTTCTCCTAGCGACCTGGCCGGTGGGCACTCTGGGTGAAGCCACCGTCAGGAATTCACGGAATCCCAGAATCCCAGCATGGCAGGGGTTGGCAGGGCCCTCTGTGGGTCCCCCAGCCCAACCCCCTGCCCAAGCAGGGTCACCCACAGCAGGCTGCACAGGACCTTGTCCAGGCGGGGCTGGAATATCTCCAGAGAAGGAGACTCCACAGCCTCCCTGGGCAGCCTGGGCCAGGGCTCCGGCACCCTCAGAGGGAAGAAGTTCTTCCTCGGGTTCAGCTGGAGCTTCCTCTGCTTCAGTTTGTGCCCGTTGCCCCTTGTCCTGTCGCTGGGCACCACTGCAAAGAGTCTGGCCCCATCCTCCTGACCCCCACCCTGCAGATATTTAGAGGCATTTCTAAGGTCCCCTCTCAGCCTTCTCTTCTCCAGGCTGAACAAGCCCAGCTCCCTCAGCCTCTCCTCATAGGAGAGATGCTCCAGTCCCCTCCTCATCCTCGTAGCCTTCCGCTGGACTCTCTCCAGTAGCTCCTCATCTTTCTTGCACTGGGGAGCCCAGCACTGGACACAGGACCGCAGGTCAGTTCTGTGATTCTGTAAAAGCGGGGTGAACATGATCGGTGCTGACATCTCGCTGTTCCCCTCCTCCTCTCCTGCAGCGTGGCTTGAAGGAGGACCCGACTCGTGTGCCTGTTTCAGAAGTTGATTTTTTTACTGTTCTCTAACAAGCAGTAAGAAAGCAGGACTGCACGTTGCTCTTTTCCGTTGCCAGCTTTCCTGGGGCAGTCTCGCCTCTCCTAGCCCGTACGGTGCCGGCCGTGCCTCTGCGCTTGTGGCTGTCCCCGGTGTCGGTGTGGGAGCCCTGCACCTTCGAGGTCCTGAAGCTCAGCTCCTGGCTGAAAGCTGGTAGGCCAGGTATGAGTCTGGGAGGGGTTTTTGTCATACAGAATTAAATAAAGCCTTCTAAGCATCCAGCACGTTTTTGTATTGCTCCAAATCACAGAAATTCTGCGTTTGGCGTTTTTGGAGGGCAACAAGGCAATCTGCAGTCTGAGCGTGTTTCCTCCATGAGGAGGAAAAATGTTTTGACTATTTCCATTGCTATTAGGCTTTGCAAATACTCGTAAAAATTACATTTTGGCCTCAGTCTTCCCTGAAGCGAAACCTCCCGGTGTGTTAGCCCGAAGCAGGGAGCGTTCCCCTGGCCCCGTCCCAGGAGAGACGCTTGTTTTCCTTCCCGAAGTGCCGGCTGAGGAAGAGGATGGGGAAGCCCAGAGGCAGGTGAGGAGGCAGAGCAGAGCCTTGGCACGCCTGGACTGCTGGTGCTGGGCTGAGGCAGCGAAGGGTGGGCGCCTGGGAACAGCACAGAAACATTTTTCTCTAAGTAACAGATTTCTTTTAGCCATTTTGCTGCCTTAAAGAAAGAAGGGGCCAGGTATTTAGGGCCCAGACACTCTGTCTTGGTTATAGTGTAACGCTATGGGCAAACCCAGAATATCAGAGGGGTCTGCAGGACGAGGTGAGAGCACAGGGGCTCGACGCTGAACGCACTCCCGCACGGGTGCTGCGGTACGGACCAGCCTGGATGCATGCTAAGCCCCAGCACATACGATATTTTATCTTTTATCCAGGCCAAATTTTCCCACTTGCCATTAAAAACAGCCTTGCTGTAAGCTGGCATGGCACAGCGGCATTTTGCCAGCTGCGGGGAGAGATTCTTGTGCTGGGGAATGCTGGGGTCGGGCCTCCTGCGGCTCCTGCCAGCTGAGATTGCTTCCAGGGGATGTAAATCTGGTTTGGAGGCCTGAGCCGAGCTCCTGACTAATGACTGGGAGTCGTAAACGTTGCCTGCGGGCAAAAGCTCCCGAGCTACACCCGTACACCCTCCTCTGCAGCGTGTGGACGTCCGTCCGTCCTCCGCTGCTGCGGCTGGGTGCCGGTGGCAGGACCCCCGCAGCCGCAGCTCGCGGACGGCGAAGGTGTTTGCTCCACGAGGCGGCTGGGTCCCACCAGCAACACTCACACCAAATTATTTTCTGGTTGTAAGCATGGGTTCTGCTCATCTTCTGCCTCGCTGGCAGGAAAGGCGGCCGCTCCGCAGCTTGGCGGCTGCTGCTGGGGGTTTCTGCCCTTCCGAGGAGACTAATTAATGCCAGGGTTTTAATTGGGAACCGAGTCCTGCTTCGGTGACCCGTTTCCCGGCTGGAGCAGTCCCAGCCGCTCCTCGTGTTCCTTTCCAGACTGACAGCTCTCCTGACGTTTAAATCACAGCACTTCGTCAGGGCAAGACCAGTTGACCGCTGTATTTGGAGACGCGGCTGGACTTGCCCAGCGTTTGGCTGAGCTTGGGTCTGAGGGTTTGGGGTGAAGTCCCTGAATTCGGCGTAGATTTGAAAGGCAGAGAGTGCTGACCGTTGCTGGTTAGAAGGTGCTGTGCCGGTGGTTGGAGCTGTCGCCTGGTGCCCCCTTGCCTTGGTACACCCACACGCCCAGCAGCAACCTGTGTCCATCCCACCAAACTTACCTCTTACTACGTGTTTGCACAGGAGCCCGTTGAGCCCAGTCTCCACTATTTTGCTCAAATTTAAGGATTTCTTCTCACCTTGAACCGTGAGGAGTTGCTTGTCCATCAAATCAACCTCGTACCTTGGCAGCAGAAAATAAACTGCTGCTTAAACCCAGTGTCCCAGCTCAGGCCCCCCGGAGGAGCTGCTGGAAGTACGGCAGGAGATGTCCCGGGGCTGGCCGCATTCAGCAGCGATTACTCGCGCGAAGCCGGTGTAGGTGCCACCTCGTTCTCAAAGGAAGTTCAAAGAAAGCCTGTGGCATCCAGGCTTTTGCTTGCTGCCTGTCCTTTCTTCTGGCCATCTGGATTCCTGCTTTTCGAGCGTCTTTTATGGGTGACGTCTGAAATAAAGGTGGCCCGGGGCTGCCCCGCGCTGTCCTGCCCGTCAGCGGAGCAGCTCTGTACTCGTAGCACACACACCAGCGCGAGCTCCTGTGAAACGCAGACGTTTAAGAGGGATTAAAGGTGTGGCTTTACCTGACATTATTTAAAGGGCTAAAATACAACCAGAGAAACATGGCAATAGAATGGATTATGCAAAAGCATATCAGGATTGAGCTACTGGCCTTGTAAAGCTAGCAGAGACTTCACTGACCGAAGGCAGTACGAAGATGCGTGTTAGAAAGTTGCCTGCTGGTTTGGTGTGAGGTTTGCTGTGGCTGTCTTCAACAGATTCCCCTCCTGATAGCCCCCAGTGCTCTCACCGTGCGCCAGCTCAGCCGGGGCTCCTGTGGCTGCAGGAAAATCATCTCGACTGGGCATCCATCCATGACGGTAAAGAATCACAGAATCACAGAATCCCAGCATGGCAGGGGTTTGAAGGACCTCTGTGGGTCCCCCAGCCCAACCCCCTGCCCAAGCAGGGTCACCCAGAGCAGGCTGCACAGCACCGCGGCCAGGCGGGGCTGGAATATCTCCAGAGAAGGAGACTCCACAGCCTCCCTGGGCAGCCTGGGCCAGGGCTCCGGCACCCTCAGAGGGAAGAAGTTCTTCCTCGGGTTCAGCTGGAGCTTCCTCTGCTCCAGTTTGTGCCCGTTGCCCCTTGTCCTGGCGCTGGGCACCACTGGAAAGAGTCTGGCCCTGTCCTCCTGACCCCCACCCTGCAGATATTTAGAGGCATTTCGAAGGTCCCCTCTCAGCCTTCTCTTCTCCAGGCTGAACAAGCCCAGCTCCCTCAGCCTCTCCTCGTAGCAGAGATGCTCCAGTCCCCTCCTCATCCTCGTAGCCCTTCTCGTACAGAAGAAATGATGTCTCTGATTCTGGACTTTTCATCCCTGCTGTGCTGGGGTGCAGCCATCTCTGTGTGTGTAAGGGCAGCATGCTTAATTGCTTTTCACCAGCGTCATGCTTGGAAGCACGGAGAGGGAGAGAAGTTTGCTTCTCTCCCACCCCTGCCCGCGGAGGTGTGAGGACCTGTCCCCTCTCGCCGTGCCGAAGCTCATCCCAGTCCTTTACTCAGCCGAGCAGCTCAAGCTGGGAAAACTTCCCCCTCAGCTGCCCTGAAATACAGACATCACGGTGCCAGTGCAGTGCTCGTTTCCCACCCTCATTAGCTTAGCAGAAAAGGCAGACTAATTAGCCCGTGCTGCGCTCAGTGTGGCCCTGCTGCGTGCTGTCCCCAGGAGCAGAGCCAGCCTCCCTGGCCGGCGTTGCCGTCGCCCGCGGGGCTGCCCGGGATGCTCGGCCAGGCTGCCCAGGGCGTGCTCCCTCCGCTTTCGGGGGGTCCCACGCGTTTCCCCCCCGGATTTCAGCCCGCAGGCGGCCCCCCCCGTGCCTTACGGAGGGGCTGGCTGCCGTGGGCGCTCTGCTGAGCGGGGACTCCGCAGCCCAGCGCGGTGCGGCCGTCGCGGGGTGCAGGCACGCGGAGGCTCCCTCCGCACTGCCGGGTCTCAGGCAGGGTCTCCCGAGCACGGGGGGTGGAGAAAGGGGTGTCCTTTACGCTTGCCTCCGTACCCTCCTTGCGATGTTAATGAAAATCCTCAAAATGCTGAGTCAGCTGGTAGGTCCCGCTGCTCCTCCTGAGGACCAGGAGTTATCTTTCATAAAATTCCACGGTTATGATTTGAAGCGTGCTTTAGGATGCTTGAGCTTCCAGTGCCACGCATAGCGTGGAAAGAATCACAGAATCACAGAATCACAGAATAGTAGGGGTTGGCAGGGACCTCTGTGGGTCACCCAGCCCAACCCCCTGCCGAAGCAGGGTCACCCAGAGCAGGCTGCACAGGATCTTGTCCAGGCAGGTCTGGAATATCTCCAGAGAAGGAGACTCCACAGCCTCCCTGGGCAGCCTGTTCCAGGGCTCCGTCACCCTCAGAGGGAAGAAGTTCTTCCTCATGTTCAGACGGAACTTCCTGTGCCTCAGTTTGTGCCCATTGCCCCTTGTCCTGTCACTGGGCACCACTGGAAAGAGCTTGTCCCCATCCTCCTGACACCCACCCTTCAGATATTTGTAGGCATTTATAAGGTCCCCTCTCAGCCTTCTCTTCTTCAGGCTGAACAAGCCCAGTTCCCTCAACCTCTCCTCGTAGGGGAGATGCTCCAGTCCCCTCACCATCCTCATAGCCCTCCGCTGGACTCTCTCCAGTAGCTCTTCATCCTTCTTGAATTGGGGAGCCCAGAAATGGACACAGTACTCCAGATGAGAAAGAAGCTTGACCCCCCCAGGAGGCTGCGCTTCGCGTTGGCAGCGTGCAGCCCACACTTGTGGTACGCGAGGGGACCCTCGAAATGCCTCTAAATACCTGCAGGGTGGGGGTCAGGAGGACGGGGCCAGACTCTTTCCAGTGGTGCCCAGCGACAGGACAAGGACCAACGGGCACAAACTGAAGCAGAGGAAGCTCCAGCTGAACCCGAGGAAGAACTTCTTCCCTCTGAGGGTGACGGAGCCCTGGCCCAGGCTGCCCAGGGAGGCTGTGGAGTCTCCTTCTCTGGAGATATTCAAGACCCGCCTGGCCGCGGTGCTGTGCAGCCTGCTCTGGGTGACCCTGCTTCAGTAGGGGGTTGGGCTGGGTGACCCCAGAGGTCCCTTCCAACCCCCACCATGCTGGGATTCTGTGGTTCTGTGATTCTGTGACTTTGTGCTGCAAAAACTAACCCACAAGTCACGCTGCCATCCCGTAGAGGTTCCCAGAGAGCTGGCAGGGCAGGTGAGGAGCGTGGGGGAGGCTGGGGAGGAGGGAAGCACCCATGCGAGATCTTCCAAAGCTCTCTGGGTGCACCACGCCGCGTTGCGTGAGGCCCAAAATTCAAGTCCCGTAGGAAAACCTTAAACAAAGCTCCCAGACGCCATCACTTGGTCTCGAGAGCTGCGGGAGCCACGGCTGGTGCTGCCCCCGAGCACTGGAGCTGACGCGCTGCCCCGATGGAAGCACTCAGCGCCGGGCAGGAACCGTCTCCGTCGCGGGCCGGGAGCTTTTGTTGGCAGTGGGACCTGTGCTGAGGCTTGGAAAAGGAGCTGCCCCGGCTGCTTTCAAATAACACCATGTAAAGCAATATGTCTGGTATCATACATGTAAATTTGACTTTTTTTTTTGACATTTCTTCCTTGAGGCATCGTCAGCCGCGGAAATGCGTAGTAGGGACCTGGCTGACAGCATCTTCGAGTTCTTGCAGATAAGGATGATGAAGTGTGAGCATGAGAAGGATGTACAATTGCTGGGAAGAACACGTTGTTCCTTTCCAGCTCCAGCTGAGGGTAAAGGCTGTGATCTGGAGCACAGAACCTCCTCTGGGTCCGTCTGTTGGAGAAACCATGCTTGGCCGTGGGGCTGGTGCTGCTCCCACCGTCGCCAGCAGATCCTGCGAGCTTCCCTGTGGGGCTTCGTTGGGGTCAATGATGGGCTGAGGTGGTCCCAGCCCTGGCACGAGGCGGGTTGCTCGGGGCTGGGTCCGGTTTGGCCTCCGAGGCTGGAGGCTGCACAACCTCTCTGCGCAGCCTGTGCCGGTGTTGGATCATCCTTACCATGGAAAAGGTGGTTTGGTGGGGTTTTTTTTTGTGTTTACGTGGAATTTGAGGTGTTTCAGCCTGCGCCCATCGCGTCTTGTCCTGATGCCATGCTGGGGGCAGGTTGCTGGCAGTGGTGGTGCCGGTGGGGGATGGATTCTGCTGGTCCTCTCGGTCACTGCGAGCTTTTGCTCCCGCGCAGGCTCGTTTGCATTCAGCGCCACGCTCTGCTTCGTCGTGAGCTCGTGAGCTGTTTAACCTAATTACCATCCCGGGGACAGCCTGAGCGCCCGGCGTGGGAACCCGGGGGCAGCCAGAGCTCGACTGAACACAGATATCTTCGTTTCAGCTCCTCTGAGGAGCTCTGAGCGCGGTGCGTGCCCCAGCCACTCAGACATTAAAAAAGCAGCTGCTTACAGAATCACAGATCCCAGCATGGTCAGGGTTGGCAGGGCCCTCTGTGGGTCACCCAGCCCAACCCCCTGCCCAAGCAGGGTCACCCAGAGCAGGGGGCACAGCACCGCGGCCAGGCGGGGCTGGAATATCTCCAGAGAAGGAGACTCCACAGCCTCCCTGGGCAGCCTGGGCCAGGGCTCCGTCACCCTCAGAGGGAAGAAGTTCTTCCTCGGGTTCAGCTGGAGCTTCCTCTGCTTCAGTTTGTGCCCGTTGCCCCTTGTCCTGTCGCTGGGCACCACTGGAAAGAGTCTGGCCCCGTCCTCCTGACGCCCACCCTGCAGATATTTAGAGGCATTTCTAAGGTCCCCTCTCAGCCTTCTCTTCTCCAGGCTGAACAAGCCCAGCTCCCTCAGCCTCTCCTCGTAGTGGAGATGCTCCAGTCCCCTCCTCATCCTTGTAACCCTCCGCTGGACTCTCTCCAGTAGCTCCTCATCTTTCTGGAACTGGGGAGCCCAGCACTGGACCCAGCACTGCAGATGGGGCCTCCCCAGAGCAGAATAGAGGGGGAGGAGAACCTCCCTCACTCTGCTGGCCACACTCCTCCTCATGCACCCCAGGATCCCATTGGCCTTCCTGGCACCCAGGGCACGCTGCTGGCTCATGGTCACCCTGTCGTCCCCCAGCACTCCCAGTCCCTCTCCACAGAGCTGCTCTCCAGCAGCTCAGCCCCAGCCTGTCCTGGTGCCTGGGGTTGTTCCTCCCCAGGTGCAGGACCCTGCACTTGCCCTTGTTGAACCTCATCAGGTTCCTCTCTGCCCAGCTTTCCATCCTGTCCAGGTCTCGCTGAATGGCAGCACAGCCTGCCGGTGTATCTACCACACCTCCCAGTTTGGTGTCATCAGCAAACTTACTCCTTCCTGCCGATGCCCTCGCGCGTAGGTGCTGCTCGGGGCGTGTAGCAGGCTGCCCGGGCAATAAATAAAGGTGCCTGCAGGGGAGGGAGTCACGCAGCGTGCAGCAGGGGCTCAAATAAATAGCTGGTTTCAGCTGTTTCTCTTTTTCAGTATTTTTGAGCTCAAATCTATTCAGTTTACTGATTTTGCTGACAGCCAGCCCAACTCCTCCTGCCTGGGATCTGCACGTCACGGCCCTTGGTGACATAGTCACAGGTGTCTGCGAGCCCAGCTTCCTTCTCCATAGCCATCCTGATGCTGTAACTAATTAAGAGGCAGTTTATAGACGGCGCTTAAAGACAGGAGCTCTGGCTTAAAGAAGCCGAGGAAGAGCAGGTATGTGGAGCAACTGGAGAGAGCCCAGTGGAGGGCTGTGAGGATGAGGAGGGGACTGGAGCATCTCTCCTGCGAGGAGAGGCTGAGGGAGCTGGGCTTGTTCAGCCTGAAGAAGAGAAGGCTGTGAGGGGACCTTAGAAATGCCCATAAATATCTGCAGGGTGGGGGTCAGGAGGATGGGGCCAGACTCTTTCCAGTGGTGCTCAGTGACAGGACAAGGGGCAACGGGCACAAACTGAAGCAGAGGAAGCTCCAGCTGAACCCGAGGAAGAACTTCTTCCCTCTGAGGGTGCCGGAGCCCTGGCCCAGGCTGCCCAGGGAGGCTGTGGAGTCTCCTTCTCTGGAGATATTCCAGCCCCCCTGGACGCGGTGCTGTGCAGCCTGCTCTGGGTGACCCTGCTTGGGCAGGGGGTTGGGCTGGGTGACCCACAGAGGGCCCTGCCAACCCCGACCATGCTGGGATTCTGTGATCTAGGGTGGAATGGAAGAGGACAGGATGGAATATTCCGGCAGCTGAATCCTGCCCGTGACAGTCAGCAGCCTGGCAGTGCTCCAGGCAGGCGATGTAGGTGTGCAGCGTTGCGGTGTGATGCTCTCTCACACCATCCCGTGATTCTGTGATTTCGGGTTTATAAACCTATAGTTTATAAACATTCATCAAAGGGAATTTGGATGAAATACAAGTTTCCTTTGTTTACAGTCTTCATGCACCGGGAAAATCACGAGGTGGATATCTTGGAGGGTGAGCAGGTGAATTATCTCCAAGATGGAAAGATAAAATTAGAAGCCTATTTATGGATAAATAAAGGCCATTGTAACACAAGTGTTATCATCGGGTGAGAAATCCGGTGGGAACCAGTAATAAGGACGACGCTGGGAGCATGGCTGAAGCTGGGGCGCTGGAGCAAGCTCTTTGGGCAGTGGCTTTTCTCCTGGTGTCCCAGCACATCCTATCGATGAGGAATCAGCTGAGAACTTTTGTCCTGCAGTAAGGAGTGAAGCCAAAAACAGAGAAACAAAACCAGAAAGACATCCGTCGCAGCGGGCGCGCCGTGGGTTTGATTTTTGTACAGCACTTGGGCAGAGTTAAGCCCTGAGTAGGTACACAGAGCTGGTTTAGCTGTTTGCCCACAGCACGTGGAGAGGATTACGCCTGTGTTTCGGTGCGTGGGTATCTCCGTACGGGTGGTATGCAGCGGGAGGTTCCAGAAATTTGGTGTTTGTCTTCTTCCAGAGATTAAAAACAGCGTCCAGAATTGCCTCATCGCTTTCCAGCGTACACAGAATCACAGAATCACAGAATGGTCGGGGTTGGCAGGGACCTCTGTGGGTCATCTAGTCCAACCCTCCTGCCCAAGCAGGGTCACCCACAGCAGGCTGCAGAGGACTTTGTCCAGGCGGGGCTGGAATATCTCCAGAGAAGGAGACTCCACAGCCTCCCTGGGCAGCCTGGGCCAGGGCTCCGTCACCCTCAGAGGGAAGAAGTTCTTCCTCGGGTTCAGCTGGAGCTTCCTCTGCTTCAGTTTGTGCCCATTATGAGCAAGTTAACTTTGAAGTGCAGGTCTCTGCACCGACAGCTCTTTGTCCGGTTCGTTTCTGAGCGTGGTGTTGGGTGTCGCAGACGACTCGCTGACTTACCGTGAGAGTTTATTAACGGCGAATTAGAAACCGTGCGAGGAACGCTGAGGTCTCCAAGGTGTCAGTGCCTCTGGCGCACGCTGGAAACTTCACCCTGCTGATCATAAGCAGGAGCCCAGAAACTGTGCTTAGGGCTTTATTTGGAAAAAGGAACCTAGCAGAAACTTTTATGGGAGAGTCCAGACATTTATTGGTCTAGCATCCACCTTCAGGGCTGGTTTTGGGCTGGCCGCGCTAAGAGTGACCCGAGTGTGTTTCCCGAAGCGGAGAACTGTGTCCAGTGCTGGGCTCCCCAGTTCAAGAAAGATGAGGAGCTACTGGAGAGAGTCCAGCACAGGGCTACGAGGATGAGGAGGGGACTGGAGCATCTCTCCTACGAGGAGAGGCTGAGGGAGCTGGGCTTGTTCAGCCTGGAGAAGAGAAGGCTGAGAGGGGACCTTCGAAATGCCTCTAAATATCTGCAGGGTGGGGGTCAGGAGGACGGGGCCAGACTCTTTTCAGTGGTGCCCAGCGACAGGACAAGGGGCAACGGGCACAAAGTGAAGCAGAGGAAGCTCCAGCTGAACCCGAGGAAGAACTTCTTCCCTCTGAGGGTGCCGGAGCCCTGGCCCAGGCTGCCCAGGGAGGCTGTGGAGTCTCCTTCTCTGGGGATCTTCAAGCCCCTCCTGGACAAGGTCCTGTGCAGCCTGCTGTGGGTGACCCTGCTTGGGCAGGGGGGTTGGGCTGGGTGACCCCAGAGGTCCCTTCCAACCCCTACCATTCTGGGATTCTGTGATTCTGAGCGTGTCCGAGGAGGGTTTTGCCCCGTGCCCGGGAGCTGAGCGGGGCTCCCGGCACCGCGCAGGTGCGGGTCGTCGGTCCCGCCGTGCGGAGGGGAGCGCGGGGAGCACCCCTGGGCTGGGGGGGTCGGCTGCGTCCCCGCTCGTCCCTAACGCTGCTCCTGGTGAGCATCCTTCGGGGTTGAGACCCGTGCGGGATGAGCGAGGAGAGTTTAAACTTGCAAAACTCATTTATTTCACCACAGATCTGGTGGCTTTGCAGCAGCCTGAGCCCGTTTCCCCGCTCGCAGCAACTCGGCATTTTTATTTCGTGCCAAGGGGCTTGGCGGGGCGCGTCGTCCCATTCGACATCTGCAGCGCTGTAAAATGCCCGGCTCCGGCAGGGAGGATGAGGAGGGAGCGCCTGGCAGCGAGAGGCGTGGGCACGCTGGGGAGCGGGACACGGCGAGGGCAGCCGGTGCCCGCCGGGGACCGGGTTTCTCAGAAGGGAACAGAGGGAGCAAAGCCAGCGGTGCTGGCTCGGCGGCCGCGTGTGATCGCTCGCTCGGATCCCGGTGCCTCGTACTTGGCAAACGCTTGGAGCCTGACACTTGAACACCGAAAGGCAGTGAGAAAAACATAATTGAGGCAGGTTATGCGAAAATGTGGCTGGGGAAACAGCAAATATCAGGGCTGGAAGCTGGAGGATGGATGATTTTTAGGCACTTGAAATTGTTCACATGATGCGCATGCGTGTATGTGCGTGCTTGTGTCGTAGGATTTTACGGACTCTTTTATCATCTGGGGCAGGCGTCACGCGAGGGAGCCATGGGGTCGGCTGTGGGGGAGTGGAATGCACAGCAGCCTTGCTGGATGAAGCGTTTCACCGTACGGCTAATCCCAGAATCCCAGCATGGAGGGGTTGGCAGGGCCCTCTGTGGGTCCCCCAGCCCAACCCCCTGCCCAAGCAGGGTCACCCACAGCAGGCTGCACAGGATCTTGTCCAGGCGGGGCTGGAATATCTCCAGAGAAGGAGACTCCACAGCCTCCCTGGGCAGCCTGGGCCAGGGCTCCGTCACCCTCAGAGGGAAGAAGTTCTTCCTCGGGTTCAGCTGGAGCTTCCTCTGCTTCAGTTTGTGCCCGTTGCCCCTTGTCCTGTCACTGGGCACCACTGGAAAGAGTCTGGCCCCGTCCTCCTGACCCCCCCCCTGCAGATATTTGTAGGCATTTCTAAGGTCCCCTCTCAGCCTTCTCTTCTTCAGGCTGAACCAAGCCCAGCTCCCTCAGCCTCTCCTCGTAGCAGAGATGCTCCAGTCCCCTCCTCATCCTCGTAGCCCTCCGCTGGACTCTCTCCAGTAGCTCCTCATCTTTCTTGAACTGGGGAGCCCAGCACTGGACACAGGACTCCAGATGGGGCCTCCCCAGGGCAGAGCAGAGGGGAAGGAGAACCTCCCTCGCCCTGCTGCCCACACTCCTCCTCATGCACCCCAGGATCCCATTGGCCTTCTTGGCACCCAGGGCACGCTGCTGGCTCATGGTCACCCTGTCGTCCCCCAGCACTCCCAGTCCCTCTCCACAGAGCTGCTCTCCAGCAGCTCAGCCCCAGCCTGTCCTGGTGCCTGGGGTTGTTCCTCCCCAGGTGCAGGACCCTGCACTTGCCCTTGTTGAACCTCATCAGGTTCCTCTCTGCCCAGCTCTCCAGCCTGCCCAGGTCTCGCTGGATGCCAGCACAGCCTGCCGGGGTATCCCCCACCCCTCCCAGCTGCAGATAGCAGGTTACGCAGTGGGGGTTTGCTCTGGCTTCCCACACAGCTCTGCTGGGGGGCCGCAGGGCTGCCCGCAGCAGTTGGACCTGTCCATGTTCCCAGCACAAACCCAAGTCTGTGGCTTGCCTGTGAAAACTCGCCGGGGAGCGAGCCGCGGAGCCCTGCCCTGGCTGCGGGTCCGGGAGGCCGGTGTCGGGCAGAGGAGAGAGCTCGGCTCGGGGCAGAGGAACCCGGAGCCAGTTGTGAAGGGGAGGGCTCCTGCTGCTGAAGTGAGCTCTGAGCCCCCCAGCCCCGCGTTCCCGGCTGCGTCGGGAGCGGGGCAGTTCTGTCCGCGATGCGGTTTTGCGAGGAGGGCTCGTGCTGACATCCGTCCGAGACGTGAAACCCGGGGCCGGGCTGGGGGCCAGGCTTTTTATCCCTGAGTTCATATATTTTTCTTGGTTTATTCAGGCCCTTAATATTATTCAAATGAAGATTTCGTTTCTAGATCAACATCGGTCAGGGAAGCTGCCAGCCGACGCTGTTTCCTCTGCGGCCGGGGCCTGAAACGTGGTGGCCGTGGCGGTTGTGTTTGCTTTTACGTTTTATTCGTTGTCCGTTTTAGGTGTGCATCAGCTTAAGCAGGAGACGAAGAGTGGGATCATAGAATCATAGAATGGTTTGGGTTGGAGGGGACCTTACAGATCACCCAGTTCCAACCCCCCTGCCATCAGCAGGGACCCCTTCCACCAGCCCAGGGTGCTCAGAGCTCCATCCAACCTGGCCTTGAACCCTGCCAGGGAGGGGGCAGCCACAGCTTCCCTGGGCAGCCTGGGCCAGGGCCTCACCACCCTCATGGGGAAGAATTTCTTCCCAATATCTAATCTCAATCTGCCCTCTTTTAGTTTAGAGCCGTTCCCCCTTGATGGGACAGGCTGATTTTGGGGGGCTTTTGTGCGTATGTGAACTGATGATGTTTGGATTTTGCCTTGTGGCTTTTTTTGTGGACGCTTTAAAATAGAATAGTTCAAATGTCAGTGTGCACAGGCGTAAGAAATTCACTCTGAATAAATTACATATATTTATATGTGACTGTGTACAGGGGAAAAGCATCCCTATATGAAACTGTTGAAGCTTTCACCGAATTCAGGCTTTTTGAGTGGTGCCACCCCACAAATCTAGCTCTGCGATTACACCCTGCTATGTGATATCTGTTCTCAAAATGGTAGATGGGGAAAGGGAGTGCTTTCATTTTGAATTTAATGTACAGTGTGAAAAATAAAAGCTCTTCTGTGTTTTAGAATTATTCTTACCAACTCCTGACAGAAATAGCGTTGTCTTTCCCTGCTATGCAGGCGTTCGTGGAGCGATGATACAGGGGCGTGAGAGGAAGGGAAAGAGCGTGTGGGAGCACAGACCCCGCTTGTTCTTAGTTTTGCCGTCGAACTCCAAAGCGCTGACCCCACCACATTGCTGCAGGGACGAAGCTTCGCTGGTGCTGGGGTGGATTTTTTTGCTGAGCACCATCAGTGTGGTGCTGATCCGAAGGGTTTCTGGACAGCCGCTTGCCCGGGCGGCGGGGGCTTGGCCCTTCACCGGGGGAAGGTCCCCGCTGCGAAGAGTGCCAGGCTCAGCGCCCCAAGTTAGAGGATATTTAACTGCTTTTTTATGAATTCATTGAGAGCTCGCAGCTTTTAGCCAAGGAGGCTGACTTTGCAGACAGTGAGCAGGTCACGGCTTTAGCTGGTGGGGAAGCATCTCTCCTACAAGGAGAGGCTGGGCACAGAGGAACCTGATGAGGTTCAGCAAGGGCAAGGGCAGGGTCCTGCACCTGGGGAGGAACAACCCCAGGCACCAGTACAGGCTGGGGCTGACCTGCTGGAGAGCAGCTCTGTGGAGAGGGACTGGGAGTGCTGGGGGATGACAGGGTGACCATGAGCCAGCAGCGTGCCCTGGGTGCCAAGAAGGCCAATGGGATCCTGGGGTGCATTAGGAGGAGTGTGGGCAGCAGGGCGAGGGAGGTTCTCCTTCCCCTCTGCTCTGCCCTGGTGAGGCCCCATCTGCAGTGCTGTGTCCAGTGCTGGGCTCCCCAGTTCAAGAAAGATGAAGAGCTACTGGAGAGAGTCCAGCGCAGGGCTACGAGGATGAGGAGGGGACTGGAGCATCTCTGCTACGAGGAGAGGCTGAGGGAGCTGGGCTTGTTCAGCCTGGAGAAGAGAAGGCTGCGAGGGGACCTTAGAAATGCCTCTAAATATCTGCAGGGTGGGGGTCAGGAGGACGGGGCCAGACTCTTTCCAGTGGTGCCCAGCGACAGGACAAGGGGCAATGGGCACAAACTGAAGCAGAGGAAGCTCCAGCTGAACCCGAGGAAGAACTTCTTCCCTCTGAGGGTGACGGAGCCCTGGCCCAGGCTGCCCAGGGAGGCTGTGGAGTCTCCTTCTCTGGAGATATTCCAGCCCCGCCTGGCCGCGGTGCTGTGCCCCCTGCTCTGGGTGACCCTGCTTGGGCAGGGGGCTGGGCTGGGTGACCCACAGAGGGCCCTGCCAACCCCTGCCATGCTGGGATGCTGGGATTTTGAGCCGAGTGACTGAGAACAGCAGTTCGGTTACGTGGGTAGCTCTGCAACATTTGCTCGCATTTCCGTCGGGTTTGTAGTGAGCAGCGTCGCAAGGGGACGGGATGCTCCGATTTACAGTGAAGTGGTTTTTTTTCAGTGAGGTCTGGGTACACGTTTCAGACAGCAACCGAAAGCCATCGCCGTGTTTGGGGTAACTGTCAGGGTGCTCAGACTGTGCCCGTCCGTCTGTACAGCCAGCGTTGGAACAGGCGTAAGAATTGCTGGAAACCATCGCCCGGCCGCCTTCCCGGCTTTCCCAGTCCGTCCGGCAGCCGGGGGAGAGCCTGGTGCCGCGGTCGGCTGCCCCGCGGCGAGGCCACCTCTGGGGTCGTGCGGCCGGACCACGGCTCTCTGAAGGCCCAGCACAGCCTGCAGCCTGGAGGTCTGGGAGCTTTGCTAGACGCTCGCTCAGACGTTTCGCCGGAACGGCGCTAATTTTGCATTCTGTGGTTTGCCTTATCAGCAGCCAGCGCCTTCGAATGATTTAATAAAGCCGCCGGGTTTGCTTGGAGCGATCTCCCAGGCCGGGTGAGTCAGCCCCGAGTTGGGCTTTGAAGCTTCTGTAGCACGAAACTGTTTTTCAGTGGTGAATTAATGCGGTTTCAGCTTTTCCGAAACGTGGAGCGTGGGGGTTTTTGAAAGGAGCGAGCCGCTCCGTGGTGGCAGCAGTCGTCCCTGGCCACCGAAGCCTCGGCGAGGTTTCCCAGGGGAGATTTCAGCGGTGGCACCAGGGATGTCATGGCAGCCCAGCGAGACCCCGCTCGCTGCCCCGCAGAGGCGAGGGGTTTTGAGGCAGGACACAAGCCGTGGCTGTGTCTCCATGGGGACGTGCTGCGGGGCGGACACCGGGGTCCCCGCTCGCACCCGTGGCTTCGTGCGCAGCAGCGTTAAACATCTCCGTGCTGGTGCCTTCATCTGTGCAGCACCCGTGCTCGTGTTTGTAGTGTGGGGATTAACCCTGCCAAGAGCTTGGAAGTTAAATGCTGTTTTATTGTAAACACGCAAACGTTAATGCTGGTAAAACAAAGCAGAGAAGTGAAGTGAAGCATGGATTCACCAAGGGGAGATCATGCCTGACCAATCTGATGGCTTTCTATGATGGCATGACCAGCTGGGTAGATGAAGGGAGAGCTGTGGATGTTATCTACCTTGACTTCAGCAAGGCTTTCGACACAGTCTCCCATGATATCCTCCTAGGGAAGCTGAGGAAGTGTGGGCTGGATGAGTGGTCGGTGAGGTGGATAGAGAACTGGCTGAATGGCAGAGCTCAGAGGGTTGTCATCAGCGGCGCTGAGTCTAGTTGGAGGCTGGTGACAAGTGGTATCCCTCAGGGGTCAGTACTGGGCCCAGTCTTGTTCAACTTCTTCATCAATGACCTGGATGAAGAGTTAGAGCACACCCTCAGTAAGTTTGCTGATGACACCAAACTGGGAGGAGTGGTGGGTACACCGTCAGGCTGTGCTGCCATTCAGCGAGACCTGGACAGGCTGGAGAGCTGGGCAGAGAGGAACCTGATAAGGTTCAACCAGGGCAAGGGCAGGGTCCTGCACCTGGGGAGGAACAACCCCAGGCACCAGTACAGGCTGGGGCTGAGCTGCTGGAGAGCAGCTCTGCGGAGAGGGACTGGGAGTGCTGGGGGACGACAGGGTGACCATGAGCCAGCAGCGTGCCCTGGGTGCCAAGAAGGGCAATGGGATCCTGGGGTGCATGAGGAGGAGTGTGGGCAGCAGGGCGAGGGAGGTTCTCCTCCTCCTCTGCTCTGTGTCCTCTGAGCGGGGACGCTGCAGCCCGTCCTGGCGAGCCTCTCCCTGCGCAGCCGGGCTGTGTTCAGAAGGAGAAAGGGCTCGAGCAGCGAAAGCGTCGGTATTTTTAGATCAAAGACTAGTTGAATAAAAAGAAATTTCAACCCCCCCTGCTCCCCAAATAAAAACAAACAAGAAAGAAGGAGGATTAGAACAATAAGTACATTTAATTTTAGCCTGGCTTGGATTCCTCATGAAGTTGGTGAACTTTGCGATTGCTTCACTTGCCTCTAGCTTTCCTAAATAAACACACCGTAGCAGGACGGAGAAGTTGAGTAGCACAGAAAATTGCAAAAAGTTTAATTTTAATATTGTAGAAGAATATTAAGGGCTGATTTACAGGCCAGGTCCTGGAATTAAATTTTAATACTGTACAAAAATGCTGAGGGTTGTTTTAGTAGGCAGCTATTGAAGTTAAAAATAGACTTTTTTCTTTCTTTGCTGTGCAGAAAGGGGCAGAGCTAGGGGCAGGGTGAGGGATGGGATGGGGGGTTCCCCCTGGGCAGCTGCCCTGCTCCAGCGAGGGTGAGAGAGGCGAGTTTGGGGCCGGGGTGTAGGTCCTGGGCAGTTTTACCCCAGGCCAACAGCCCTGGTGGCCAGCAGCCCCCTGCGTCGCGGCGTTGGGTGAGCTGCCCGGCGCGTGTTCCACCTGGGAGGAGTTTGGAGATGAAGAATGCTGTACCCAGGCTTTAGATGTTGTAGACCTTTAGTAGACCTCAGGTCAGGAGTAACTGAAGTGAGTGGGATGAGGAAGGAGGTCTCACTCGTGATGGCTTCACGGCTCGGAGTCACCGTCAAAGAGCCGCTGTCTCCGCCGGAGCCGGTTGTCCCAGCGGAGCAGGAGAGCTGCGCCGGTGGCAGTCACCCTGCGGCGCTCAAGCCTTGAAGGACGGCGACGAATTCCTGGCTTGCCGCTGCGTCCTCGCTTCAGGAAAGGAGATTTCTCTTTGTAATATCATAAAGTGGTTTCTTTTCACGCCGACTGAATTTAGGAAATGTGAAGGAACATTTAGACTCAAAAATCATACGTATCTGACAACGAAGGGTGACAGTGTCAATGCCTGTGAATATACATGAGCAGATCTGAGCTGCGTGGTGTGTTGCTTCCCATGCTCTCTTTATTATTTTTGGAATTTGGTTGCCTTTGGATCCCGGTTTGTGGGGAGGTGCAGGCACCTCGCAGTGCCAGGAAGCAAACCTGGATCCACTCAGGAGCCAGCGTTCTGCTTTCAGGCCAGGGACGGGGGCTGCTCTTGCTCAGTGTTGGGAAGGTGGGAGGTATGGCTCTGACTTACGGCCCAATTTTGGATCTACTTTGTAAGAACTCACTAGATATTAATAAAAGCTTGAAACAGTTCAGGCCGTGCCTTAAAACAGCCCAGACTGTAATGCGTGGAGAATGAAGATTGCAGCTCATCGTGGTGGAGACAGCAGAGATAAAACCAGGAGAGCTGGAGGCAAAGCGCAGTAGACGCGCCGTTACGAAACGCCGCGAGGAGCTGAGGAGTTTGGCTGATGAGCCCGAGAACGAGCTCAGATTAGGAAACTCCAGGTGAGGATAAGGGGTCCTCAAAGGCTGCGATTGCTGAAGTAACGAGCAGAGCTCTGATGTCAGTACGTAAATCTGTATCTAATTTACATGGGCCAAGAATATTGTTTTAAATGTATTGAAGCCCTTATTTTTTTGGCTATAGTGAAGCCAAAAACTACGTAGGTTTGTTTTTCTGCCTCTCTGGTAGTACTGCAAGTCAGGAATAATCCCAGTCGGAGGAGAAAGCGAGCTGGGAGATGGGGCCAGACTCCTTCCAGTGGTGCCCAGCGACAGGACAAGGGCCAACGGGCACAAACTGAAGCAGAGGAAGCTCCAGCTGAACCCAAGGAAGAACTTCTTCCCTCTGAGGGTGACGGAGCCCTGGCCCAGGCTGCCCAGGGAGGCTGTGGAGTCTCCTTCTCTGGAGATATTCCAGCCCCGCCTGGCCGCGGTGCTGTGCCCCCTGCTCTGGGTGACCCTGCTTCAGCAGGGGGTTGGGCTGGGTGACCCACAGAGGTCCCTGCCAACCCCTGCCATGCTGGGATCCTGTGAATCGAAGGGACCCTGCCGTGTCTCGGAGTGGCTGTTAACCTGCTCCCTTCCCGGCCGCGCTGGAGGTGCTGCAGTTGCCCAGAAGGTTTTCCTGGGGTACCTTTGTCGCCTTTCAAGCTGTTTTGGAAGTGGGCAGTTTAACTCTTTGCTGCAACGGCTTTCAAACTTTGCCTTCCTCCCGCTCCGGAGGTCGCGGCGCTGGCGGACTCGCCTGGCCTGGCCCGGCTGAGCTCCGCTGCCGTGCCAGCGCTGGGGTGACGCGGGGCTGGCTTTGCGGGTGGGGGGGGCTGGTGGGAACAGCTCGGGTTTTGGGGGTACGCGTGCTCCGGCTGTCTCACCGACGCGTGCAGGGCCGCTCGTGGGAACAGACGGACCAGGAGGGCTCTGCCCTGTTTGTTGCTAGCACATCAATGTCGTGATTCATAAATAAAAGGGATTTAGGTTGAAAGATGATCAGATTAATAAGAAAGAGCAACAGCCTCATGCTATTAATTAGCAATGCTTATGCTTTTGAGTCAGTCAAGTTGCTGCTATGCTTGTTTTCCAAAACATTAAGCCTTCTAATTCTCATTAAAATGAGGAAGAAGTTAGAAAAAACCCAGCCCGGTCATCCCACCAGCAGCACCCCGCGCGCGGCGCGGGTGCCGGCGTGACCTGCTCAGCCCGTCGGGCGCTCGCTCCCTCCGCAGCGCGTGGGCTGCCGGGCTGGCGTGTCCTCCCATAACGCCGGCGGCACGCGGTGCTGCGGGAGCCCTCCGCGCGTGGCCAGCGTTTCCACCGAGGGGACAGCCTGCAGATCCCCAAGGACCACGTTGGGGGCCAAGGGTGACGCCGAGCGCCGTGGCAGTGGTGCCTCACTCTTGGAAATTGGCCTAAAAAAATTGATTTTAGCGCCAAGAAGTGGAAATGGAGGCTGCGCAGTTCCCGTAGGACGCTCAGATGCTCGAAACCTAATTTGAAACTGGCTCTCCATGGACTCTTCTGGAGGATGGAGGTAGGAAGGTGACAACCAGCAAGCCGTGGTGGGCATAGTTGGATGGCACAAAACTTGGTTGGTTTTGAACAGGACAGCGAAGTGCCACCAGCAGCGTGAGCCTGGAGTGATGGAGGAGCTGGGCTCCCGGCACCGCCGCCGCGCCGAGAGCTGCTCTCCCCTTGCTGGGGCTGGCACGCGAAGCGCGGAGCCACGACGCCCGCTGCCACGGGGAAAACGGCGTCCTCCTGCCCGCTTCTTCATCCGAGACGGGCGAAGTCATCTCCTCGGGGCGAGGCCGAAGCTCGCCGCGTCCCGGTACGCAGCGCCGTTACCGCGTCGTCCGGCCCCGAGCTGCGGAGACGCTGTCGGGGCTGCCAGCTTGGACGGAGCTGGGCTTTCACAGAATCACAGAATCACAGAATAGTAGGGGTTGGAAGGGACCTCTGTGGGTCACCCAGTCCAACCCCCTGCCCAAGCAGGGTCACCCAGAGCAGGCTGCACAGGACCTTGTCCAGGCGGGGCTGGAATATCTCCAGAGAAGGAGACTCCACAGCCTCCCTGGGCAGCCTGGGCCAGGGCTCCGTCACCCTCAGAGGGAAGAAGTTCTTCCTCGGGTTCAGCTGGAGCTTCCTGTGCCTCAGTTTGTGCCCATTGCCCCTTGTCCTGTCACTGGGCACCACTGAAAAGAGCTTGGCCCCATCCTCCTGACCCCCACCCTGAAGATATTTGTAGGCATTTATAAGGTCCCCTCGCAGCCTTCTCTTCTTCAGGCTTTGTTGCATAGGTTAAAAATACATCTATTTCCTTGATGCGCCGTTGGTTTTATTTTTAACTCCGAAGCAATTTAATGTTTTGCAGGTCTGCTAGTGTTTCCCCCAGTTTTCCATCTGCTACTGCGATTAAGTTGTAGCTTTCTAACGCCAGGCCGGAGCGAACGGAATGGAAACCTCACCTATATTATTTGGCACGTAGCAGTAGACATGAATAACTTTGGAATTTGTGGGGGAAAAGAGAAGCTGTGTGTTTCCCTGAGGCTGCGGATCTGCGGGGTCCGGAGGGAGGGAGCGGAGCTGCGGATGCTCGCCCTGGTCCGACGGGCGTCAGCTGCGTGACCCGGGGCGGGAGCCCACGCGCAGGGGGGATGCTGAATGGGGTCCGGCAGCCTGGCGGCTCGTGGCACCGCGCAGTTGGTCGGACTCATGGCGCTGACTTGGATTTAAAACAGCGTGACCAGAAGCTTTTAATCCATGTCACGTCCAGCACGAGCCGTGTGCGTGGGGCCAGCTGGGGCTGGGGATGCCGAGCAGTGGGGCACAGGACAGTGGGGCTGCTTCAGCTGCTGTTGGCACAGAAAGAAATGACCTTTTGTGACCCAAGAAGGGATCCCGATGAAGACGAGTATCCAGGATGAAGGTGCTTATAAATGTCTGCAGGGTGGGGGTCAGGAGGATGGGGCCAGACTCTTTGCAGTGGTGCCCAGCGACAGGACAAGGGGCAACGGGCACAAACTGAAGCACAGGAAGCTCCAGCTGAACCCGAGGAAGAACTTCTTCCCTCTGAGGGTGCCGGAGCCCTGGCCCAGGCTGCCCAGGGAGGCTGTGGAGTCTCCTTCTCTGGAGATATTCCAGCCCCGCCTGGCCGCGGTGCTGTGCCCCCTGCTCTGGGTGACCCTGCTTGGGCAGGGGGTTGGGCTGGGGGACCCACAGAGGGCCCTGCCAACCCCACCATGCTGGGATTCTGTGTGATTCTGTGTGGTTGTTCTTCCCAAGCTGATCCAAGTCTGCTCTGCTCACACCAGTGCTGGGGTGACACGGGGCACGGTGAGGGACAACCCGGCCGGGGATGCAGGTGGGAGGGGAGGGAGTGGGGCCATCGCTTCTGGCAGCAGCAGGGATTTGGGTTCTGTCAGGAGTGGAACAGCTACGCTACCTAAAGCCTGAGCTCTAACTGGGCTGAGGATGGAAGGAGAAATCAGAGGTCATGGACCTGTAGTTAACTGCAGAACGCTGGTATGCGCGAAGCCCGCGGTCATCAGGGCTGGAAGTGGCCAGGAGACATTTGTGAGTCATTTCGCTGATCCAGAGGGAACAAGAAATCCAGACTACGAGTGCATCTGGTTCGTTATGACTGGAGTCAAAGCTATTGCAAGCGGCAAGGCCAAGCCCAGCCAACTCAGGAGCCGCCTTCGCCAGAGCGACTGATGCAACAGCTAAAGGTGACGCAAGGAGATGGAGCACGCTGGGGTCTCAGAAAGCCAGCTGGTGTAGTGCCATGCATAAACGTAAAGAAAATAGATTGCTTCTCGTTTAAGTAAAAATATTATGGTTTAGAAACAAGTTTTCGAGCAGGGAACGGTTGTTAACAGTAAGACCGGCTGAAGACCAGCGTTGGTCCGGGTTTTAGGGAAGGTGTGGTCTACACCTGCGTTGTTTTGTACAAAGCAACAAGGGCTGTTTGGCACAGCCCCTGGCAGCCTGGACGAGGGGCTGGGGTGTGCGGGGGCACCGGCCGGGAGCCTGCCGGAGAGCCGAGCCGAAGGGCAGGGAGCGCCGGGGGCTCGGGAGATGGGATTCAGCAGAGGTTTGATGGACGGGGAGACGGGCGTGCGTGGTGCAGGGACACACCGGCACGAGACGCGGAGAGCCCCAGGTCGGGAGCGAGAGCGGCTTGCGGGAGTTCCCAGTAAATGAGTGCAGTTTGATCACGAAATCCCAGAATCCCAGCATGGCAGGGGTTGGAAGGGCCCTCTGTGGGTCCCCCAGCCCAACCCCCTGCCCAAGCAGGGTCACCCACAGCAGGCTGCACAGCACCGCGGCCAGGGGGGCTGGAATATCTCCAGAGAAGGAGACTCCACAGCCTCCCTGGGCAGCCTGGGCCAGGGCTCCGGCACCCTCAGAGGGAAGAAGTTCTTCCTCATCTTCAGCTGGAGCTTCCTCTGCTTCAGTTTGTGCCCGTTGCCCCTTGTCCTGTCGCTGGGCACCACTGGAAAGAGTCTGGCCCCGTCCTCCTGACCCCCACCCTGCAGATATTTAGAGGCATTTCTAAGGTCCCCTCTCAGCCTTCTCTTCTCCAGGCTGAACAAGCCCAGCTCCCTCAGCCTCTCCTCGTAGCAGAGATGCTCCAGTCCCCTCCTCATCCTCGCAGCCCTCCACTGGACTCTTTCCAGTAGCTCCTCATCTTTCTTGAACTGGGGAGCCCAGCACTGGACCCAGCACTGCAGATGGGGCCTCCCCAGGGCAGAGCAGAGGGGCAGGAGAACCTCCCTTGACCTGCTGCCCACACTCCTCCTCATGCACCCCAGGATCCCATTGGCCTTCTTGGCACCCAGGGCACACTGCTGGCTCGTCGTCCACCAGGACACCCAGGTCCCTCTCCGCAGAGCTGCTCCAAACCGATTTATGTGTAAAACATAAAAGTTAATGTCTAACTGACTCTGGCAGCATGAAGAGCACTGGTCCCAGTGCCTTCCCTCCTGGTCCCAGTGCCTTCCCTCCTGGCCGTGGGAGGGGTGAGGCCAGAGGAGCACCCGGCAGCAGAAGTGGTGGTTTCCTTCCCAGTTCCCTCCAGGAGAGATGAAGGAAGGGGCTGCTGGGGGGGACACCTACGGTGGTTTGCCTCAGCGGAGGGTCCTGTCCGTGGCGTGGTGTTGGACTGGCAAGGTTTTAATTTCCATTTCCATGTCTCTTTCCTCGCATCCTTCGTTCCCCTCCCCTGTTCATCCGCTCTGCTCCAATTCTCCCTCTCGCATCCTTCCTCCTCTGCTCGCGGCCGCCTCTCCCGTGCCGTCAGATCGGTTTCTCCGAGCAGGTTTCAAAACTCCTTTAAACCTCTGAGGGAGAAGTGAGTAGGTGCAGCTCATCCGCTGCTCACACCCAGGGGTTTGAGCCTGGCTGCACGCAGCGAGCTCGTCGGCGATGTTCCCGGTCGGACCGGGCCGGGGGGTGTCTGGAACGCGTTGCAGGGATGGCTGACATACCTGCAGCCGTTGTGTACAGCACAACGACGCGGGAGTTCACGTCTCGGCACGAGATCAGATTTAATTCATGTGGAAATGAGATGGCTGGGACCTGCTGCCCGGGTCTCGTTTCCCCTGTTCCGGGCTGCCGTCCGCGCTGACCTCGTGCCGGGACTGAACCCTGCAGAGGTTTCCGGGCAGGTTTCGTGTCCGAGCTCCAGCCTGGCTGGGCGAGCTGATGAGCTGGAAGAAGATCAGAGTTTGGCAAGGGCTGTGTGGCAGGTACACAGCAAAGCTTTTCCTGCAGCTGAGATTTAGCCTGGCTGTGAAATCTGTTTGCATCCTCAGAGGGGAGGAACGGTACTTGAAGAAGCCCCAGGAAAAATACCAAGAAGTGCATTAAAATGGGAAGCAGAACTGATAAGGTATATGGTGAGAGACTCAGAGGAGAGTCAAGCGCAGATATGGTCACAGCCTCAAATACCGTCAGCGTGACCGCCCCGGTGAGCAGAAGGAAGAGCATTTGTTATCTGATGGAAAACTTTTGGAAGAGGAGTCAGCAGAGCGGGGGGCGGTGGAGAGGGGATCCTGGGGTGGGTGATGCTGCTCAGCTGGGATGGAGGGGGATCAGCACTGGTGGGACAACGGGGAATACACCGAGCGGCCGGTGGGAGCGGCCGGAGACCTGCGCTGTCCTCGCCTCCCCCCACGCTCCTGCCTGGGCCGGGACGTGCGGGTGTGCCGGGGGGGTCCCGCGGGGCTCCGCACTGTTACAGAATCCCAGAATCCCAGCATGGTCAGGGTTGGCAGGGCCCTCTGTGGGTCACCCAGCCCAACCCCCTGCCCAAGCAGGGTCACCCAGAGCAGGGGGCACAGCACCGCGTCCAGGCGGGGCTGGAATATCTCCAGAGAAGGAGACTCCACAGCCTCCCTGGGCAGCCTGGGCCAGGGCTCCGGCACCCTCAGAGGGAAGAAGTTCTTCCTCGGGTTCAACTGGAGCTTCCTCTGCTTCAGTTTGTGCCCGTTGCCCCTTGTCCTGTCGCTGCAGCCTGTGCTGCCCTGCCCCTGGAAGGATTCCTCGGCCGCCATCAGAGGAGCCGGCACACGGTAGGCATCTCCCAACCGCTGCCTGTCCCTGCCTCCTGCCTCGGGCCTGCCCGTTGCTGCTCAGTCCCGGGATCGTCGTCTTCGCGTGCGCGGGTAGCACAGCGTCACGGCGGGCGGCAGCCGGCCGACCTCCGGGATCCGCGGTGCCCAGACAGGGCTGCGTGCGGTGGCATTTAGAAACCGGAGCTGTTGACATCAAGAGAAGGGGCATTTCAAGGTCTGGTGTGGAGAGAAGCCACCTTCTGCCGTGCCTGGCCCGCAGCTGGAGCGCGCGTTTCGCCTGGGAGCGTGCCGGGGCGAAGGGGAGGGGGTCGTGGGGGGGATGTGGTGTGCCACGGGGACCCGTCTGGGGTGGAAGGTGGGTGCCGTGCCGTGGCAGCGCGGGGAAGCCTCGTCCTCTCCTCCAGACAGAGGTGATTTGTCCCGAGCGCTGGTCACTCACCGCCTCCTGCGTCCCGAGCCCTGCCCTTCGGTCCCTTGTGATTCACCGGCGCTTTTGGGGCCAAAGGTGACATTTAGAGGGGATGTTTCTGGGTGACAGGAATTCACGTAAAACAATCACAGTGGCCGCGTCGCCGTGGTTTGCTGGCGGCTGACTCCGCCGCGGCTCCCTGCGGTCGCTCACGTTTGCCTTCTGTTCCTCCGCAGAACGCGATGAACTTGCCGCCCGACAAAGCCCGGCTGCTGCGGCAGTACGACAACGAGAAGAAGTGGGAGCTCATCTGCGACCAGGTAAGGGAGGCCCGGCGGGCGGTGGGCAGGCGTCCCGTGGAGAGCAGCAGCCGCCTTGCAGCAGCAGCGTCCCTGCGCTTAGAGAGGGACCTTTCAAGTACTGGAATGTTTTCAGACACTCACTTCTTTGGCCTGATGCTCCGTTTTTGGTGACGACTCCCAGCAGCCTTGCAATATTAATTCCCTTTTTTGCCACAGAGCGGTGTTTCTTTCCCCTCTGATGTCCCCATCGCCCCTGAGCCCGTTTTCCCCGGGCGGTGGATGCTGCTTGCTTTGCCTGGCACAGACCCGAAGAGCCTGCCCTGCCGTCCCCTCTCGGCGAGCACGCTGAGTTCGCTCTGCCTTGTCCCGGGTGACAGGAGCGAGTGGTCTCCATCCAGCGAGGAGGTGGCTCTCCACAGCCCACGCTGTTGTCGGGGTTGGTGGTGGCTGTCTCCTCTGGGGAGGTGCCATGGTGGTCCTGCCTGGGCTCCTCCTCGCCTCCTGAGCAGCCGCCTCGGACCGCGCAGCGCCGTGTGCCGAGCATCTTCTGCGGGCGAGCTCTGCTGGGGCGTGCAGACTTGGCAGCCGTGTAGGACAACGAACAGGTTGGCTCTGCCACCACAAACGAGCAGCAACGGCGTTATTTAGAGAAAGTGAACCTGGGTTGGTGGGAGATGTCCCTGCTGATGGCAGGGGGTTGGAACCAGATGATCTTTAAGGTCCCTTCCAACCCAAACCATGCTGTGATTCTATGAAAGTGAAGGATGCAAAAGGTTGGGTGTGCATTTGTGAGCCAACAGCAAAATCGGGTTCTGCTGTAAACTTCAGAAGTAATCACTAATGAAAATAATTGAGCCAGGACAGAGGAACTAGGAGATTTCCCTGATGTGTGAAAGTAGCGGTACCAGGATGGGAGCTTGGCAGAAGGCACAGCCCTGCTGTGAGGTCAGGAACATTTTAACAACTGAATTTGTGGGACACTGCCTATTTATCTGTTACGGTGGTGGAGCCTGTGACAAAACCCAGCTACCTTAAAGCCCAACTGAAGGAAGAATGACTTGCTTTTTTCCATGAGTTTCCTATGTGGAGAATGTAAGAACGTTGAGCTGTGTGTGGAGTCACTCCGGAGCTCGGAGCAGGTGGAAACGCAGGGCGGGAAATTCGCCGTCCGGAGCGATCGCGTCGCTTCGTCGCTCCTTGCACAACGCCGGGCTGGGATGAGCCTGCTTCCCGTCGCTCGGAGAGCGGGACTGCTGGCCGGCACGGCGGGGATCCCGAGGGGGACGGGGGGCTGCCCAGGGAGGCTGGGGAGTCTCCTTCTCTGGAGATATTCCAGCCCCGCCTGGACACGGTGCTGTGCAGCCTGCTCTGGGTGACCCTGCTTGGGCAGGGGGTTGGGCTGGGGGACCCACAGAGGTCCCTGCCGACCCCGACCATGCTGGGGTTCTGTGACACCGTGCCACCCTGCTGGGGTCCGGTCGTCCGAGGGGCTGCGGGTGCTGGCCGGCCGTGGAGATCAGAGCAGCGCGGAGCCGGCGTCTGTAACAGCACCGTAACGCGGCGTGTGGGGCGTGAAATAGTGACATCTGTCCACGTAACTGCAGCGCGTGGCTGCAAGTACTTCCAGGAACAGATTTTGTACAGTGTGGCCGTTTTTAATGTGGGTGTGAATTTTAACTGCTGTTTTCTACTTGTATCACCTATTACACCATTTTCACCGATTTTTGCTTAGTGAAAGACTGAGGATATAAATCACAGAATCACAGAATCACAGAATCACAGAATCACAGAATAGTAGGGGTTGGAAGGGACCTCTGTGGGTCATCTAGTCCAACCCCCCTGCCCAAGCAGGGTCACCCAGAGCAGGCTGCACAGGACCCCGTCCAGGCAGGTCTTGAATATCTCCAGAGAAGGAGACTCCACAGCCTCCCTGGGCAGCCTGGGCCAGGGCTCCGTCACCCTCAGAGGGAAGAAGTTCTTCCTCATGTTCAGACGGAACATGAAATGAAATGAATGTAACAGCCTGAGGGAATTAGCTCTTACCCTTCTGTGGTGGTTTTTCAGCTCTTGTCTGAAAGGAAAAGGGGTCCAGAGGTTGCTCTTAAACAATATTTAGGGGACCTAATATATGCTTACAAATATCTGCAGGGTGGGGGTCAGGAGGACGGGGCCAGACTCTTTCCAGTGGTGCCCAGCACCAGGACAAGGGGCAACGGGCACAAACTGGAGCCGAGGAAGCTCCAGATGAACATGAGGAAGAACTTCTTCCCTCTGAGGGTGCCGGAGCCCTGGCCCAGGCTGCCCAGGGAGGCTGTGGAGTCTCCTTCTCTGGAGATATTCCAGCCCCGGCTGGACGCGGTGCTGTGCCCCCTGCTCTGGGTGACCCTGCTTGGGCAGGGGGTTGGGCTGGGTGACCCACAGAGGGCCCTGCCAACCCCTGCCATGCTGGGATTCTGTGAAGAGCAAAGCTCATAAGGCTGTTGCCCATCCTGGAGAGGGCCGGCCGGTGGTCATGGGGGGGATGAGCGCCGGGAAGGATCCAGGCAGGGAAGAGGAGACCTGTTCCTGGCATGGCGAGCCACCCTGCTGGCTTCCAGCGAGCTGGGTTGGGTGGCACTCTGGGCCTCTTCATCCAGCCACATGCCGTGAGGTGTCATAGAGGGGACATGGGTCTTGAGGGGAGAGCTTGGGGACAGCTTGCAAAGTTCTTCATTGCCCTCTAATGGCAAATTGTGGCAGGGATATCACCGGGTTCTCACCTTGGGAGACACCAGAGGTGTGTGCAGGGAATAACGAATTGAGACCCAAGATGAAGGTCTTGTGGTTCACATCCAAAATATCCTCGCTGAGGAGTCTGTAGAGCTCTCTCCCTTTCCTAGTGGAGCTCCTGATGGAGCAGGTGTTGGCTGTTGGGAGGCTGGTGGCCAGCATGGAGCGCGCCGGGCGGGCGGTGGGTTTCTCCAGCAGCCTCCTGGGCAGGTGGTCCTTCCACCACCCCTCAGCTTTGTGTCCAGGGGGGCTCGGGCCCCTCTGTGCCTTTGTCGGGGGCAATTTCACGTGAAACAAGGCCACGCGCGTTGCGTTGGCGGGGTGCCGTGTTCCGCTTCAGGGTTTATTTGTGACTAAAAACGTGCAGGTACAGGTCCCGTTTGAAACGTGACCCCGGGTGAGAAGGTTGTGCTGGGACAGTCCCCCAGTCCTGCAGCTCTCGGGGCGCAGACCAGGGTGGCTGTCCCCCGGGGAGGGGACGCTGGCTGGGCTGGCTGCTGCCGGAGCATCGTGGTGGAGCGGGAGCCCGAGCACGGCGTTGTGAGGTTGGGGTCTCAAAACCAGACGGTGTTCGAGGTGGCCTGGAGAAGGACAACATCTGAAACCACAGAGGGACCCTCGAACTCATTCACACTTGGGTTCATTTCCACTTGGGTTCAACAGGCGTTGACTGTAGCGGCTGGGTCGTTTGCTTAATGAGGAGCCACGTTAATTGCTAAACTCTCTGCTGTGTCCCAAAGGAGCATGGTGCACGCTAGTGTGTGCCGCGCGCTTTCAGCCAGGCTCGCTTCTGTGCCCCTTCCTCCTCTGCCGCTCTTCGTCGAGCTCTGCGGAGGGCAGATGGCGGGCAGCCTTCCCCGCCAGCAGCCGGGTCTGGGGGGAGGCCGGTTGGTGGTACTGCTTTCATTTTTGTTTTTATTTTGGTGAGATTGTGCGCTGTGGACTGGTCGAGAGCGGATCTGCACCCGGCAGGCCGTGCCCGCTGCCCCGGGGAGTGCGGACAAACACCCGTGGGTGCTCCGGGCCGGGGCTGCCAGCTGCCGGGGGGTCTCGGGGGGTGGCTGGTGGGGAGGGGGACGGCCGGGGGCCGCTGGCCGGGACCGAGCCGGGGTCGGGGTTTGGCGAGGGTGCTGCGCCCTTTGTTTGGCACGAAGGTCTCGGGTGAGCCCCAGACCTCGCCTCGGGAGTGGGCTGAAGGATGGTGCCCGGCGGGCTTACCCAGCCTGTGCGAATCCCGGGAACGGAGCGAGTCAGCGAGGCTAATAATCATCATAATAATAATAATAATAATAACAACATATGTCACTAACGCAGAAAGTGTCTGGAGCGCTTGTGGAAGCAGCAGATCTCTGGGAAAGCCACAGTTTCCTGGTTACGGAGTTAATACGTTTTCCAGCTTTGGGCGAACAAGAGGTGCGTTGAGCTCTTCGTTGGGTCACGTGGAAGAGGGAGCGCCGAAATCCGGGCCGTTCCTCTTTGCCGCTGAAGCGAAGCCCCCCCAGCCCCCTTTTTCTGCTGCCCGCCAGGAAAAGGAAGCGCTGATTCCGGAGACTGCTGGTCAGAGAAGCGCAGGAGCTGTGTTTTGCCCCCCGATTTGAGCCTTTTTCCCTGATTTCTCATCATTTGTTACCCTAAAGGGAGGTGCTGGGGACCAGGGCGTCTGGTTCAGCGCCGCTGCTGCCGTGCGCCTGCCTCCTCGCGCTTGTCTGTCCTGCTGCCTTGTAGCCTCTGCGCTTTTTCAAGTATGAAAGGGCCTTTTCTCCTTGGGAAAAGAAGTCAGTTTGCTTTCTAGGTGGGTGACAGAGGCAGGGCTGAGTTCCTGCCGGCCTGCACCTTTCCCCTTGCGGGGCCGTGGGTAGTGCTGTCGCTGACAGGAGTCACGTCGTGGCGACGAAATGGCTTCCGTCGGGATTTATCAACTTCTCTGGGGCCGAATGGCCCCGTTCTGGGCGAGCGGGAGGGGGAAGCCGCCGCGTCCCGGTCACGGTGTCACCCGCTGGCTGTCGCCTTTTGCTCAGCAAAGTTTGGAGACTCAGATATGGATTTTAAACTTTAGATGTGTGTGGTGAAGAGCCCCAACCTCCTCACTTGAACAGCGTTAAACCCCTTGCTGTGTAAATTCCTACTTTGCAAGCAGCCTTGGCCAGCGAGCGATTGCCCGGTCGAGCCCTGGCAGAGCACCGGGTTCTGGGGAGGACGACGGCCACGGGCAGGGTGACCTCGGGCTGCCATCGAGGCACGGCACCCAGCCCTGGTGCTTGCAGCTTGCGACGATTCAGCCTCTGATATAGAACAGCCAAAGCTGGATAAACTGAGACAGCAATCGTAGCCAGGAGAGGGCAATTTTAAAGGCTAATCCCTCATGGCTTTCCAAGGCAGAAAAAAACACTTGAAGGGGCTGTAAAAACCTTTCCAGGACTAGTAGCTGTTTACAAGTGGTTCTTGGTCAATAGGTAGAGAAGAGCATGTGGGCAGTGGGTTGATGGAGGTTCTCCTTCCCCTCTACATTGCCCTGGTGAGGCCCCATCCGCAGTGCTGTGTCCAGTGCTGGGCTCCCCAGTTCAAGAAAGATGAGGAGCTACTGGAGAGAGTCCAGCGGAGGGCTACGAGGATGATGAGGGGACTGGAGCATCTCTCCTACGAGGAGAGGCTGAGGGAGCTGGGCTTGTTCAGCCTGGAGAAGAGAAGGCTGAGAGGGGACCTTAGAAATGCCTCTAAATATCTGCAGGGTGGGGGTCAGGGGGACGGGGCCAGACTCTTTCCAGTGGTGCCCAGCGACAGGACAAGGGGCAATGGGCACAAACTGAAGCAGAGGAAGCTCCAGCTGAACCCGAGGAAGAACTTCTTCCCTCTGAGGGTGCCGGAGCCCTGGCCCAGGCTGCCCAGGGAGGCTGTGGAGTCTCCTTCTCTGGAGATATTCAAGCCCCACCTGGACACGGTGCTGTGCAGCCTGCTGTGGGTGACCCTGCTTGGGCAGGGGGTTGGGCTGGGTGACCCACAGAGGGCCCTGCCAACCCCTCCATGCTGGGATTCTGTGATTCTGTGCTGTCTGCTGTTCATGGGTAATGTTTTTAAAATCCTTCAACCCAAAGAATTCTACTCGATGGTAGCAGGCAGCATCTTTTTAAATGAAGTCGCTGTAGAGATTATTGCATAAATACATAATTACAGCTAGGTTTTAAGATAGTATCTGCGTCGCAGACTGCTGAATGCGCTCACTGAGCCTCTTTAAGCATTTCGGTTTGAAGCCTCCAGATATTAAAACTGGCAGTTAGGAAAGGCTCCTGTCTCTTTAGCAGCTGATGGGTGATTAGTTGGTAAGAGAAATAAATCTGTAAAATAGCTTCCCTGGGGGATCAGACTAAACACAGCAGAGCTATGTCAGCATGGGAGAGCCCCCCAGAAGGGAAGCAATAAATACGAGAGCGAACGTGGAGCCTTGTTGGTCTGGGGCCGTGCCGTCAGGAGGAGCAGGCTCCGGCCGTGCCTGCTGCTGGCTGGTGCTCTCCCCTTGCCCACTGCTCTTCGAGAGCCAACCTTCAGCTTGGTGCTCCACCGCTTCCCTCCATCACCTGCAGATGCAAAGAATAACGTTTGGACACGGTTATCGAGTGGCACAGCAAAAACACTTCTCCTTCGTGGGTTTTTTGTAGAATCACAGAATCATTAAGGCTGGAAAAGACCTTCAAGATCATCGAGTCCAGCCATCCACCCAACACCCCCATGTCTGCTAAACCATGTCCCCAAGTGCCACATCCATGTGTTTTTTGAACCCCTCCAGGGATGGGGACTCCCCCACTGCCCTGGGCAGCCTGGGCCAAGGCCTGGCCACTCTCTCAGGAAAGAAATTTTCCCCAGTATCCAATCTGAACCTCCCCTGACGCAGCTTGAGGCCATCGCCTCTCGTCCTGTCGCTGGTTACCTGGGAGAAGAGACCAACCCCCCCCTCAGCACACCCTCCTGTCAGGGAGCTGCAGAGAGCGAGAAGGTCCCCCCTCAGCCTCCTCCAGACTGAACAGCCCCAGCTCCCTCAGCTGCTCCTCAGCAGACTTGTTCTCTAGACCCCTCCCCAGCCTCACTGCCCTTCTCTGGAGACGCTCCAGCCCCTCAATGTCCTCCTTGCAGTGAGGAGCTCAAAGCTGAGCACAGCACTCGAGGTGCAGCCTCACCAGTGCCGAGTACAGGGGCATGATCCCCTCCCTGCTCCTGCTGGCCACACCATTGGTGATCCAAGCCAGGATGCTGCTGGCCTTCTTGGCCACCCGGGCACACTGCTGGCTCCTGTTCAGCCGGCTGTCAACCAACACACCAAGATCTGGCAGGGTAAGAGAGTTGGGGCTGTTCAGCCTGGAGAAGAGAAGGCTCCAGGGTGACCTTAGAGCAGCTGCCAGTGCCTGGAGGGGCCGACAGGAAGGGTGGAGAGGGGCTTTTGACAAGGGGGTGCAGTGATGGGACAAGGGGGAATGGCTCTAAACTAAAAGAGGGCAGATTTAGATTAGATATTGGGAAGAAATTCTTCACCATGAGGGTGGTGAGGCCCTGGCCCAGGCTGCCCAGAGAAGCTGTGGCTGCCCCCTCCCTGGCAGGGTTCAAGGCCAGGTTGGATGGAGCTCTGAGCAACCTGGGCTGGTGGAAGATGTCCCTGTTCATGGCAGGGGTGTTGGAACTGGATGATCTTTAAGGTCCCTTCCAACCCAAACCATTCTATGATTCTGTGATTCTATGATTCTAGCTTTTTCCGCTGGGCAGCTCTCCAGCCATTCCTCCCCAAGCCTGGAGCGTTGCATGGGGTTGTTGTGACCGAAGGGCAGGACCCAGCATTTGGCCTTGTTGAACCTCGTACAGTTGGCCTTGGCCCTTGGATCCAGCCTGTCCGGACCCCTCTGCAGAGCCTTCCTGCCCTTGAGCAGATCAACACTCCCACCCAACTTGGTGTCATCTGCAGACTGACTGAGGGAGCACTCCATCCCCTCATCCAGCTTGTTGATAAAGATGTTCAACAAGACCAGCGACGACGAACTTTGTATTTCCCGAGCTGGTTTTGAGATAAGAAGGCAGTGCTGGTTCCAGGGCTGGGTTTGGCCCGTACACGTGAAAGAGCATGGAAAAAAAATGGGGTTGTAAAAGAGGAAAGGACTGTCTGCTGTCGGGCGGGCAGAGCTCTCCCCCGGGGCTGGGGGACCGCAGGGCAGATTTTGTAGTTCATTTTTTCCTGCTGACCATGACAAATGACTTTTTTTACAGCAAGCAGCAGGATAACGACAGGAACAACTTTTGGTGTTCAGACAGCACGTCCTGGCAACTGGGCAGCAGTGTCCTATTCGTTATGAAATAGCTTTCAGATAAAGTAGTCAGAATTGCATCCTGACCTAATAAAGGGAGGTTTCAGATATCACTTATAAAATGCGAGATTTGGGGAGGGAACTGTTATGAGATCTTTCCTCAAGGGAAAGGGCAGAAGAGTGTAAAATTCTTCCAAGGTACAAATAGTATTGGGACTTCTGGTAATGCTCTGAGCAGGCTTGGACACGGCGGCACACCTCGTGTTTCGTGCAGCCTGCCCTCCTCCGTGTCCTGAGGTGGGTAAGGCTCCGGTGCTGGCGGGGAGGAGAGGCACGTGGTGGTTCCCAGGCTTTTCCAGGGCGACTGGGGTGGGCATCTGGTCCATAATTTGCCTGGTAAGGGTAGCGGTGGTCTTGGTAGCACGTGCTGGCTTGGTTCCCAGCGTGCTGGAGATCCCTCAGCTCTGCCCTGGTGTGACACAGGCGCTGAAGGAAACCCTCCGAGTTGCTGGGAGCCGTGGGCGGTTGGGACGAGCTCAACTGGGACGAGCTCAACTGGGACGAGCTCAACTGGGATGAGCTCAACTGGGATGAGCTCAACTGGGACGAGCTCAACTGGGACGAGCTCAACTGGGATGAGCTCAGCTGGGACAAGCTCAACTGGGACGAGCTCAACTGGGACGAGCTCAACTGGGATGAGCTCAACTGGGACGAGCTCAACCACCGATGCTCTCCCCATTCGAGCGCCGCGGGTGAGGAACGCCGTGGTGCTGGAGCGTTGCGTTGATGGAGGGAGCGGGACGTGGCTGTGGTTGGGTACGTCTGTGTGGGATGAATGAGCCCTCCCGTGTGGTGGCTGGGTAGGGCTGGTGACGGCGGCTGCGTCGTTGCTGCCGGGAGGGCTGGCCAGCCTCGGCGTGCTGCGCGGTGGAGATGGAGCTGGGCGCTGGTCGCTGTTGGGCTGCGGAGCTCCGTGAGGGCGAGCTGAACTCGCCGTGGCCCGAGCACTGGTGGGCACGTTGTGCCCGGGGCTGGGGAGGCTTCGCCTATGCATGGGCGGCAGCTCTCCCCAGTCGCAGAATCCCAGAATCCCAGCATGGTCGGGGTTGGCAGGGCCCTCTGTGGGTCACCCAGCCCAACCCCCTGCCCAAGCAGGGTCACCCAGAGCAGGGGGCACAGCACCGCGGCCAGGGGGGTCTGGAATATCTCCAGAGAAGGAGACTCCACAGCCTCCCTGGGCAGCCTGGGCCAGGGCCCCGTCGCCCTCAGAGGGAAGAAGTTCTTCCTCGGGTTCAGCTGGAGCTTCCTCAGCTCCAGTTTGTGCCCGTTGCCCCTTGTCCTGTCGCTGGGCACCACTGGAAAGAGTCTGGCCCCATCCTCCTGACCCCCACCCTGCAGATATTTAGAGGCATTTCGAAGGTCCCCTCTCAGCCTTCTCTTCTCCAGGCTGAACAAGCCCAGCTCCCTCAGCCTTTCCTCGCAGGAGAGATGCTCCCGTCCCCTCCTCATCCTTGTAGCCCTGCGCTGGACTCTCTCCAGTAGCTCCTCATCTTTCTTGAACTGGGGAGCCCAGCACTGGACCCAGCACTGCAGATGGGGCCTCCCCAGGGCAGAGCAGAGGGGAAGGAGAACCTCCATCAACCCACTGCCCACACTCCTCCTAAAGCATCCCAGTTGTAGGTCCCGTGCCTGAGCTGGTAGATGGGAACCTGCAGTCAGGGGTGGGCTGGGACCTGGCAGGCCACCGACGGAGACAATCCGATGGCAGAGCATGGCCTTAAAATATTGCTTGGTTGTTGCTTACATGCTCCTCCTGCATTTGTTTTTCTGGAACCTGAGCAATGAAATGGTGTGACTTCTCCCGTGGATAGACCGTGCAGCGTGGTTTTAGGCTTGTTCCAAGTGATAAAAAGGGCATCTCAGCTCCTGTGGCGATGGCTTTCGATCCGACACGGACACGCGTCCGCTCTTCTGGGACTTCACTTTTGTGTCAGTGCTCCCAGCTAGCAGAAACCTGGCTGCTGCAGACGCGTGTGTTTGTGTCTGCAGCTGACATTCAACATTGTCGTTGAGTATATAAGGTATATTTTTAGGCATCCTATATAAATATCAATTCTCAGAGTATCAAGATACATGTAAATATATTTTGTTTGCATGCATGCTGTATATGCATCGATTATGTATTTATGAACATAAGGTATGTACATATAAAACTATGTTATAAATAGATACTGTTAATATATACACAGTGTGCATGCATTTTATATATAGAGTAAGAAAATACAGAAGATTTTACGAAACAGCTGATGTTTGTTCTTGTGTCCTTTGCAGGAAAGATTTCAAGTGAAGAATCCGCCCCACACGTACATCCAGAAGCTGAAGGGCTATCTGGACCCGGCTGTGACCAGGAAGGTGAGCAGCGTCTGGTTTCCTCTCGCCCGTCCCTCGTTCCTCCGTGAGGATGCTCCCGGGGTCCGGGTTCCTTCCTGCCTTTGTGTGAAAGGCCCCGTAAAACTCTCGGGGGGGAGTCTCAGAAGTGGAACAACCCGGAGAGAGAAGCAAAGAGAAATGGGAAAGACGCCGAGGTTTTTGCGGCTCGGGAGGGAGAACGGATATTGTGAAGAAAAGGACCATCTGACAGATGAAACAACTGGTTCTGATGAAACAACTGGTTCTGATAACTTCAGCTCCAATAAAGAGGCTGACAAATAGTCGCCGAGCTGTGCTCTAGGTCTGACTTCCCACCTGGGCCAGGGCTCCGTCACCCTCAGAGGGAAGAAGTTCTTCCTCGGGTTCAGCTGGAGCTTCCTCTGCTCCAGTTTGTGCCCGTTGCCCCTTGTCCTGTCGCTGGGCACCACTGGAAAGAGTCTGGCCCTGTCTCTGGCTGGTGGTGAAGAAAACCTCTCTCGGGTGGCACTTGGTTCAGCCATCTGAAGGCGATGGGGAGGTTCGGAGCGCGGCACGGCTGGCACTTGTGCTCTCGTCCGAGGTTTTGGGGTCGTGAAGCAGAGACGTAACCTGGGGTGTGTTTACGTGGCAGAGCCTCATCCATCGTCCTGCATTTTAGTTTGTCCAAAACCGTTTGTTAATCACTCGTGGGAGGCTCGGGCGCTTCACTTGGCCTTTCACGTGAAGGTCTGGCATCCCTGGATGTGGCTTCTGTACGGGGATGGATTTGTGGTTGGCTCTGGTAGTTCTGCACCGCTCCAAGGGGCTGAGTAACAACCTCTGGGATTTCAGAAGAACAGTAAAGCTGCAGCCCATTTAGAGGACCATTGCTGAACCGTTGGTATTTAACCACTTTCACAGAATCCCAGCATGGTCGGGGTTGGCAGGGCCCTCTGTGGGTCCCCCAGCCCAACCCCCTGCCCAAGCAGGGTCACCCAGAGCAGGGGGCACAGCACCGCGTCCAGGCGGGTCTGGAATATCTCCAGAGAAGGAGACTCCACAGCCTCCCTGGGCAGCCTGGGCCAGGGCTCCGGCACCCTCAGAGGGAAGAAGTTCTTCCTCGGGTTCAGCTGGAGCTTCCTCTGCTTCAGTTTGTGCCTGTTGCCCCTTGTCCTGTCGCTGGGCACCACTGGAGAGAGTCTGGCCCCGTCCTCCTGACCCCCACCCTGCAGATATTTAGAGGCATTTCTAAGGTCCCCTCTCAGCCTTCTCTTCTCCAGGCTGAACAAGCCCAGCTCCCTCAGCCTCTCCTCGTAGGAGAGATGCTCCAGTCCCCTCCTCATTCTCGCAGCCCTGCGCTGGACTCTCTCCAGTAGCTCCTCATCTTTCTTGAACTGGGGAGCCCAGAACTGGACACAGCACTGCAGATGGGGCCTCCCCAGGGCAGTGTAGAGGGGCAGGAGAACCTCCCTCGCCCTGCTGGCCACACTCCTCCTAATGCACCCCAGGATCCCATTGGCCTTCTTGGCACCCAGGGCACGCTGCTGGCTCATGGTCTCCCTGTCGTCCCCCAGCACTCCCAGTCCCTCTCCGCAGAGCTGCTCTCCAGCAGGTCAGCCCCAGCCTGTCCTGGTGCCTGGGGTTGTTCCTCCCCAGGTGCAGGACCCTGCCCTTGCCCTGGTTGAACCTCATCAGGTTCCTCTCTGCCCAGCTTAACTTTGGGTGTATCCTGGGTCGACAGTTACAACAGCCTTTAAAACACACCAACAAGAGGCAGCGAGGGCGTAGCAGATCCTGCCGCTGGCTGGCCCTGCCTTGTCCCAAACACCCGCCGCCTTGTGTCGCCGTGCAGTTCGCTGAGGTTGGTGCCTTGCGGTAAAACGCGGGGCCCGACGCGGGGCTTCCCGGCCAGGCTGGGCTCCAGCCGCGGCGGAGGTGCCCCTGGGTCCGGGCGCGGGGCGAGCGCTGGGCACCCTGCGCTCCTGCCGCCACGTCTTCCGCCAGTGCTCCGCTGCCCGGGGGCTCTCACAAGGAGCAGGAAGCCGTTTAGGAGGAAACCTTTTAAATTTGCCTGTAGCTGATTATTTATATATATATTTTTAATTTTTTTTTAATTGTTGAACAGGGAGTCTTTGTGTTTTTCCCCCTGAAGCGTTTTTTGAAGTGTGTTTTGCGTTTGGCTTTGCTCCGTGGTTACTCCGTGGGCGCACATTGAAGCCTTTCTTATCCTAATACCACTCGAAGAGTCCCATGACAAATGACAAAACCCAAGGAGCCTAAAAATAACTCCGCTGAGTTCCTCTCCTTTGTCGCGTTGTGCTGTATCGCCAGCAGCCTTTCCCCAGCCCGGGCTGCGAGGAGGAAAGGTTTACAGACGGGCTGCTGCACGGAGGAGAGCTCGTGGGGAGAGCTCGTCTGGCTGGGGTGACTGCTGGGGCTGGGGGGGGTCAGCCATGCCGCTGGTGATCGCAGAATCCCAGCATGGTCGGGGTGGGAAGGGACCTCTGTGGGGTCACCCAGCCCAACCCCCTGCCCAAGCAGGGTCACGCAGCGTGGCCAAGAGAAGGTGGCTCCAAACGCTGCTGCGAAGTGCGCTCTTTGGCTTGGAATTGGGGTCCTGATGGCTCTTCCCAGGAGAACAGTTGCCTTTGGTCTGAGCTGAATTCGGAAACGGGAAAATGAAAGTGGTGAAAGTACACATTTTTAAAGAAATGGCGGTTTGGTGGCTTCTGGAGCCCAGCAGAGCCCAGAGCCGGTTCCTTGCTCGCTGCTGTGGCCTCGCTGGGGGTGATGGCCCCGTGCGGGGACGTGCTCCCTGTTTCTGCCGTGCCCTCCCAGCCCGGGCTCCCGGATGCCTCTTGCTGCAGTATTTTACCTTCATTTCTGGAGAGGCAAGGCCTCACGGTGCGTGCGGTTGGGTCGTGTGAACCCTCTTGGGAGAGGACGCACCGTGGTTTTGTGCTTCGAGCTGAGCGACTGAGGTCCGGAGGAGCCGCGTGTCTGATCTCAACTGGCTGTTTCCAAGTTAAAATTCATCGTGCTTTGTGTCTACTGGGACGTGACAGCGAGACGTCTGTCTCGGTCTGCCCGTGGCTTGCTGAGCTGGGGTTCCGTCTCCCCGCAGGGAAGCCAGCGGTGCTGCCTGGCCTGCCATGAACCCTGCTGAAAAAGGCAGCTGAGAATTTTTGCGTAGGTTGGCAAGGCGAGGTAAATCCTGTCCTTTCGTCACCTTCACCTCCATAAATGAACTCCTGAGAATTATTACCTGCTAAGCATCCCCTTGATTTCATTGCGGGCTTGCTGTGGTGCAGTGAGGACAAACCCTGCTCACTCTGAGCATAGTCCTGCTTGCGGCAGCGTCGCTTGTGTCCTCAGCGTCTGTAAGCCCTTTCCAAACACATCAGTCTGTGCCTGTGATAACTGGTGACCGAGCTGGTCGTTAAGCGCTGCCGCTCCAAGGTGATTAGCATTGCCCGTCCACTTCTGCTCTCAGGTACCTTGTTCAGCAACGAGAATTTACCAGAAGAACCGCTCCAGGGTAATGGATCCAGCCCTGCTCCAAGCTGCTGCTGCAGAGGGTGGGCAGGAGCTGCCGACTCCACGCGGGACGCGTCGACGTGCACCTACAGCTCTGCTGCCGTGGCCGGTGCCGGCTTTGAGCCGTGGAGCGGGGCTCTCCCTGCGTCCCCGTGAGCTTTTCCCAGGTCGCCCGTTCTCCTCCCGTGCGGAGATGACACCAAACCTCATCTTTCTGCTGCAGTCTTTTATTTCTGCCACGTTGTGGCCTTTTCCCAGCGTCTGTTTTCACAGAAGCAATTTAGCATGCGCGGATTATCGAAGCGTGCGGGTGGCAGCCGGCGTGCGTTGCGTGACTGGCTGGCACCCACCGCCTTGGTGACCACGGCAGGTTTCTTGGTGTGGGCGTGAAGCTGCGAAGAAGGCGAGATGACAGCGCCAGGCGGAGAACGCAGCCCAGACGCGGTCGCTCTCAATGGAGAGTTTGAGGCTAAAACAAAGCTTGTGTTGTGAAGAGGGGTTTATTTACCGACAGGCTTTTAATTTTCTTAATCCTGGAAACTCAGAAATGTACGTGGGAACAGAGGCTGGTTTTTGGAGTGTGTTTTCGTTGACTGCTGGGCTATTGTGTTGCGTTCCTCAGGGTTTAGAGGGGCTCTCAGTTTACCTTCATGTTTTATTTCGTCAGCCTGGTCTGCGCGAGGTGTCGATATTTTTAACAGCACCGCGTGAGCCTCATTGTTATTTTTGCCTCTCAATTACAGAAATTCAGAAGGCGAGTTCAAGAGTCTACGCAGGTGCTCCGAGAACTGGAAATTTCTTTGAGAACGAATCACATCGGGTAAGAATTTTTGAAGACCCCTGGTCTAAGATTTTTTTATTTTTCTTTACATCTACTGATGGGTGCCTTGGAGAAAATACCTCTTTGCATGCCAAACAGCGATACCACTTGATTGATCGTTAAAGCCTGAAGGGCTCAGTCAAGGGATGGCTGAGCGTCTCAGGAGAATAATTCAGCTTTAATCCTTTCATGGTAGGGTTCATCCACATCTCTGAAGGCTGCAAAAAGATGGCAGTCAAGTTCTGCGCGCCGTAAGTCGGTCAGAGCAGCGAGCATGATTGCCTCTAGAATATTAACAGGGTGGCAGCTGCAGATAAATATATATAAAAAAACTCCATGCTGATTTATGGCTTTTGCATGATGCAGTTCACGAAGCCTGACTGTGACCAGTATACCCAGTACACCCAGTATTTTACTTCTACAAAGCACAAAATTCCTGTCGAACAGCAGAAGTAAAAGAAGCACCAGAGCCTTCAGGTTTTTTTATTGAACGTGCCGTTCCCGTCACGTTTCCAGTCGTCTCGCCTCTCTGCGCTGGGTCTCGGGACCAGGAGCCGGTTCAGCGCCGCTACACCAGCCAGCAGGGTTTCTTCAGCATTTTTTTTTTTGTGACCACGCCGTGTGCCCAGCTCAATCACGTCGATTTTACAGCACGCTGCTCTGGTTTTGTGTTTCGCACTGCGGGAGGAGCAGCCGTTCCCTCTCGGTGGGAGCCGGGTGCCCGGCGCGACGTGCGTGGTGGTGGGGGACCCTCTGGCAAGCTGCTCCTTCACAACTATTTCCAGCAAACTTCTCCCACAGCTGCTCTGGCTCCTGCTGTGTTTGCCATCGTTTTTCCAGCACCGAGGGTTCCTCACAGGGCGTCTGAAGCGCGAGGCTCTGCAGGTGTATGGTGGCTTGCGGGTGCGTGGAGGGAGCTGTGATGGTGCACGGGGTAAATAAAGGAGGCTGACGAGGCCAATGTTGATTTATTTGGTTCACTTGGCTGAAAGATGTGTTTCAAAATGCGTTTTATAAAAATGCCAGGTGGTTTATTTTAGCAGGTAAACAGTGAAAGATTTAAAACCTGAAGACCGGAATCACTCAGGGGTGCAATGAATTCCCACTCTGCTGAGAGCAGGGGCTGTACAGCTGCGAGGCCCCGCAGGCAGAGCAAGCCCCGAGCCCCAGTTCCCCCCACCCCTGCTCCCCAGTTGGTCCAGTGGCATCTACCCCTCTCCTGGGAAGGTTTTGGCTGGCTTGGTTGGCATGTGGAGGGACGCCGAGCTGGGGCTGTGCTGAGCATCCCTGCTCGTGTGGGTTTTCCCCCACATGCATGGATTTTCAAACTTTTAATTTGTGCTTTCAAATTTTTGAAAGCTTTTGAAGATAACAGGCTTTCCTCAGTCGAAGGTTGTTTTGTGTAATTCTCGGGGACCAAAATTCGCAGTGATAGGTTAACACCTTTCAAAAAGAGGAGGCACAACCGCTGTCAGATGTACGCCCAGCCGTCAGCGCGCTCCGGCCGGTGAGCTGCTGAAGACCGCTGGAGGTGGAGATGTGAGCAGAAATAAACCTGGTCCCTGCCACTGGCGCCTTAGCCGGAGGCTGTAACCCCTGCCCGGAGCCTTGCTCGCCGGCGTGTGCCCGGGAGGAGAGGAGCCGGGCTCTGGAGCGAAGCCGGCAGAGCGGGCACGGGGGCTTTCTGCTTTTTTCTGTGTGTGTGTGAAATGTTTTTCCCATCATAGCACTGCAAAAAAAACCGCTCGTTTCGGTACATCCATAAAGTCCTCTAAAGGACTCTTTTAAAGTCCTCTAAATAATAAAGGGTATTTTAAAAAACTCTTTTCCGGAGTGAGAAAGCAGAGTTTCGCTGAGCAGCGCTGCCTCTCCGGCGACGCGCCCGTCTCTCGTGTATCTGACGCGAATTCCAGCTGCGTGAAACCCTCTGATCTCTTAACGATTTTTCCGACAGGTGGGTCAGGGAGTTCCTGAACGAAGAAAACAAGGGCCTGGACGTTCTGGTGGAGTACTTGTCCTTTGCACAGTACGCAGTGACGTAAGTAAGCCGTGCCGGGGGCTGCCTGGGCTGGCAGAGCCAAGAACCCTGCCGGCGCTGCGGGGCGAGACGCCGGGGCGGATGCTCGGCTCTCCCGGCAGCAGAGCTGTCCTGCCCGCAGCTTGGTGACACTAATCCCCAAGCTATTGGATCACAACATGCTGCAGAGAAAAAAAAAAGCCAAAGTTTAAGCCTTGAGATTATTTCTAAGACCGTACTGATGTATTCTGCAGCTTTGGTAGCCTCTGACCATCCGAGGTGCCCAGCGACAGGACAAGGGGCAATGGGCACAAACTGAGGCACAGGAAGTTCCAGCTGAACCCGAGGAAGAACTTCTTCCCTCTGAGGGTGACGGAGCCCTGGCCCAGGCTGCCCAGGGAGGCTGTGGAGTCTCCTTCTCTGGAGATATTCAAGACCCGCCTGGACAAGATCCTGTGCAGCCTGCTCTGGGTGACCCTGCTTCAGCAGGAGGGTTGGACTGGGTGACCCACAGAGGTCCCTTCCAACCCCTACTATTCTGTGATTCTGTGAGGGCTACGGTAAAAACAAGCAATAAATGTGTGGATGCTGGCAGGACTCCTGAGAAATAGATGTGCCGATAGCGCCCGACCCCAGGGAGTGACAGTGCTGCCTGGCGTGGCCGAAGCGGTGTCCGGGCGCGGACGGCTGCTGGCGAGGCCGCTGGTGGGCAAAGGTGTGGGCAGCGTCTGCGGCAGATGGGAGCAGGAGTTCTGCAAGTGGGAAGACCAGGGAGCAAGCTTTTGTGGTCTTCCGACCCAAAACTTTCTATGATTCTGTGACATCTGGGTAGCTGGGAGTCAGATTTAGTCACGTGGGTAATAAATCATTAAATTGTTAATGATCATCTGGAGTACTCTGTCCAGTGCTGGGCTCCCCAGTTCAAGAAAGATGAGGAGCTGCTGGAGAGAGTCCAGTGGAGGGCTACGAGGATGAGGAGGGGACTGGAGCATCTCCTCTACGAGGAGAGGCTGAGGGAGCTGGGCTTGTTCAGCCTGGAGAAGAGAAGGCTGGGAGGGGACCTTAGAAATGCCTCTAAATATCTGCAGGGTGGGTGTCAGGAGGATGGGGCCAAGCTCTTTCCAGTGGTGCCCAGCGACAGGACAAGGGGCAACGGGCACAGACTGGAGCAGAGGAAGCTCCAGCTGAACCCGAGGAAGAACTTCTTCCCTCTGAGGGTGACGGAGCCCTGGCCCAGGCTGCCCAGGGAGGCTGTGGAGTCTCCTTCTCTGGAGATATTCCAGCCCCGCCTGGACAAGGTCCTGTGCCCCCTGCTGTGGGTGACCCTGCTTGGGCAGGGGGTTGGGCTGGGGGACCCACAGAGGTCCCTGCCAACCCCGACCATGCTGGGATTCTGGGATTCTGTTAAATCCAGTGGGATTAATGACAAATTGGGAAACAAAGCAGCTTTCATAGGTCACTACGTCACACGATTTGCAGTAGATGTTCAGCTGAAGATCTGCACTTGGAGATCCGCAGGCTCTCCCTTCAGGACATTGTCGCAGTGGATATTTGTATAAAATCATATGAAAAGAAGCGGTTGGTTGAAGGTACTGTGGGAGTTAGGAACTTGAGCTGAGCAGAGTCGATATTTCATTTTTAGAAAAGATGCCATCCGATGTATTACATCCTCGCACAGAAAAGAGATTTGTGGTGCGGTTGCGATAGAATTAATGAAGAAAAATTATATGTTTTAAAATGTTACTGACCCTGGAAAAAACTGCGCACAGCAGAAAGAAGTGTTTCTATAAAGGCTTTCTTCTTAAAATTATACAAACGTGCACAAGTTAGCTTGCTGGGTTTTTCCCCTCTCCAACGTGGTAAACATGAGTAATAACCTCAAAAGCTGTAAGGGGAACAGGCAATTTCTGCTTGGAACAGCAGTACTGCGGGCAACGAGTCAGAAATGAGAGAAAATCTGCAATGATGATGGTAATACCTTACATCTGCTGGGAGACTCGAGAGGGCCAACAAGGCAGTGTAAACGCTCGGTCGCTGACGGAGGAATCTGAATTAGTGCTCGCGCCGCATACTGATTTATTGAACTAAAATGGAGACAGCGTTGGGCATTCCCCCCCTTTCCTTCGAGGCAGGGCTGTTCCTCAGCAGAGCGGCCAGGGGTCTGTTTGTTTTACACCGAAGCAGAAGAACACGTAGCCGTTGGATCCGGCCGAAATGGCGTGCTGGTGGGGTGGGCTGCTCCCATTGCCAGGGTCCGGACTCGCTGTGCCCGTGGAGCTCGCGCGGGGTTGAGCCGGAGGGAAGTTACCCTGCACTGCTTCCTTCCCTTCTTTTTGCCATCTTTTGGGCCCTGCTAAAGCCTGCAGGTGTTGAACAGGGAGGAGAACGCTGGGTGCGTCTTTTCTGCCTAACCCAGCGTTGGATTTTCTGTTTCCTTTCAGGTTTGACTTTGAAAGTTTGGAGAACAACGTGGAAAACTCGATGGACAAGTCCAAGCCTTGGAGCCGGTCGATCGAGGACCTGCACCGAGGCAGTAATTTACCCTCGCCGGTCGGCAACAGCATCTCCCGCTCTGGCAGGCACTCGAACTTGCGGTAAGGGGTTAAATCAGGCAGCGAGTGCCGGAGTGAGGAGAGTCGGGGTGCTTTCCCAGCTGGAATATTTTCCATCTTCCCTCTTTCCACGGTATAGGCTGGACGTGTATAGGAAAAATCTCATTGTACTGATGATTTTGAGGTGGAAAGAAGTGCTGAGCTAGGAACACGGGGCAGCGTTGCAGAGCAACGGAGGAAGCGACGAGAAGCGCTCTGCCTCCCTTTCCAGTGGCAGAATGAGCGAGGGATGCAGGAGGCGTTTCCGTCAGGTACAGCGAGCCTGCACAGGGGAAGCAGTTCCTCTGCTCCAGAGAATGGCTCAATATTTCCACCTACCCAGCCAGTCTGGGGTTCCAACCTGGCGTCTCGTCCAAGGAGGTCTCTTCTAGCAAGCGCATTCCTTCCGTGCTGCTATGAGCAAGTTTGGGGTTTTTTTGGTTTTTTTTTTAAAAGGCCACTTCCATCCTTGGAGCCTGCTGTTAATTCTGGCGGCACCCCAGGCGTTACGGCGAAGTCTCTCTTCCCGAATGCTGGGGTTCTCTTCCAGTTTGTGGACCAGGCAGGATCGCTGCCCGAGACCGTGGCAGTCAGCTCTGTTACATTCCTTGGGTGTTTCACTAGTATAAAACCTACCAAACGCCACCTTCAGACTAACAGATCATTCTCTGGAGATATTCCAGACCCACCTGGACGCGGTCCTGCTCTGGGTGACCCTGCTTGGGCAGGGGGTGGGACTGGGTGACCCACAGAGGTCCCTGCCAACCCCAACCATGCTGGGGTTCTGTAGCGGTGCTGTCACCCAGGGGCACAGCTCAGGGTGCAGAATGGCGTTGACTCACCCGCTTTTGGACTGTTGTTGGCTTTTGTGGAGTTCTGTCACATTGTGCTTGGAGCGTGAAGGAGTCCAGAAAAGATGGGGCCAGGGAGGACTCGCAGCTTCTTCCTACCTCTGCCATTTGAGGTTCGGTTTCGGTCTGTCGGTCGGTGGTGGTGCTGGCTCTTCAGCTGATGCTGAGCGAGTGCCTGCTGCCTGGAGACGTCCTTCGCAGATTCGGGCAGCGCAGAGGGGGGGACAGACACGCAGTCCTGGTAAAGAGACCCAGGCTGTGGAGCGCGGCAAAGTCGCTTGGCCAGTTGATTTTTTTCTCCCCCCCCCAAAATGTGACAAAGGTATCCTTGGTGGTTTTTTGTTTTGTTTGATCTTTAATTACTACGACAGAGAAGTGGTAGAGCCTTGTGCTTGCAGGAGGCTGTCTGGTTCTGCTCTCTGTCTTTGGGAGGCGTGTTGGTGATGAGTTACACTAGAGATGCCTAAGTCAGGTGTACGTTACATCTCTTACATTTTTTTCTCTTCATTTCCTTCCATCCTTTTTCCTTTTTCGCATCCCGCTTTATTCCTTACCTTTTTTCCATTTCCATGTCTCTTTCCTCGCATCCTTCATTCCCCTCCCCTGTTCATCCGCTCTGCTCCATTTCTCCCTCTCGCATCCTTCCCTCCTCTGCTCTTGGTCGCCTCTCCCGTGCCGTCAGATCGGTTTCTCTGCCTGAGCACCTCCAGCTCAAACGCCTCCAGAGCTGCTTTTCAGCCAACTGCCTCTGGAGCGGCTTCACTTTGCGCTCTGCTGATGAGGCTCCGAGCCGGAAAATCCCGTAAGTCCGGGGCGCCAGGTTCCCCGCGGCGCGGGCGGTGCGGGGCACGGGCGCCGCGTGGCCAGCGCTGCTCCCCATGCCGTGTGATCTTGTGACCCTGCGTCCTGGTCCAGCGACCACCAACGTGTCCGGCGGGGTGCAGCCTCCAGAACGTGGGGTTATTGCATGAGCGTAGTGTGCTGCCCTAGAGTGGGGTTCTCCAAAAGAAAAGGAAACATGGTTTGCTTTGAAACAAGGTACTCTTTAAGGTCTTGTTCAACTTCTTCATCAATGACCTGGATGAAGAGTTAGAGAGTACCCTCAGCAAGTTTGCAGATGACACCAAACTGGGAGGAGTGGTGGATACCCCGGCAGGCTGTGCTGCCATCCAGCGAGACCTGGACAGGCTGGAGAGTTGGGCAGAGAGGAACCTGATGAGGTTCAACCAGGGCAAGGGCAGGGTCCTGCCCCTGGGGAGGAACAACCCCAGGCACCAGGACAGGCTGGGCCTGAGCTGCTGGAGAGCAGCTCTGTGGAGAGGGACTGGGAGTGCTGGGGGACAACAGGGTGACCATGAGCCAGCAGCGTGCCCTGGGTGCCAAGAAGGCCAATGGGATCCTGGGGTGCATCAAGAAGAGTGTGGCCAGCAGGGCGAGGGAGGTTCTCCTCCCCCTCTGCTCTGCCCTGGGGAGGCCCCATCTGCAGTGCTGTGTCCAGTGCTGGGCTCCCCAGTTCAAGAAAGATGAGGAGCTACTGGAGAGAGTCCAGTGGAGGGCTGCGAGGATAGGAGGGGACTGGAACATCTCTCCTGCGAGGAGAGGCTGAGGGAGCTGGGCTTGTTCAGCCTGGAGAAGAGAAGGCTGCGAGGGGACCTTAGAAATGCCTTTAAATATCTGCAGGGTGGGGGTCAGGAGGACGGGGCCAGACTCTTTCCAGTGGTGCCCAGCGACAGGACAAGGGGCAACGGGCACAAACGGAAGCAGAGGAAGCTCCAGCTGAACCCGAGGAAGAACTTCTTCCCTCTGAGGGTGACGGAGCCCTGGCCCAGGCTGCCCAGGGAGGCTGTGGAGTCTCCTTCTCTGGAGATATTCCAGCCCCGCCTGGCCGCGGTGCTGTGCCCCCTGCTCTGGGTGACCCTGCTTGGGCAGGGGGTTGGGCTGGGGGACCCACAGAGGGCCCTGCCAACCCCGACCATGCTGGGATTCTGGGATTCTGCTGCGCGGAAGCTCCTCTGCTGTCTTTGTTATAAAAACTGCTGAAGTGGAGAGGAAGGAAGACGCGGTCCTCCTTCTTGGATGAGAAAGGAGAAGGCTGACAGTTGGACTCATCCCTGCTACTCCATAGCAGTGAGAAAAATGAAAACAGCTTTGGCCTGGATTCCTTTTTATTAGAACAGCAAGAAGGTTTGGGGAGACCGTGTTCCGTGTCGGCTTTAACACCGTTTTTTCCCATTTTTGGTGCCCGTACGGCAGCGTCACGGCACCGGCTCTCCTGCCCGCAGCCCCCAGGGCCCCGCGCGGTCACAGAATCACAGAATAGTAGGGGTTGGAAGGGACCTCTGTGGGTCATCTAGTCCAACCCTCCTGCTGAAGCAGGGTCACCTACAGCAGGCTGCACAGGACCCCGTCCAGGCAGGTCTTGAATATCTCCAGAGAAGGAGACTCCACAACCTCCCTGGGCAGCCTGTTCCAGTGCTCCGGCACCCTCAGAGGGAAGAAGTTCTTCCTCGGGTTCAGCTGGAGCTTCCTCTGCTTCAGTTTGTGCCCGTTGCCCCTTGTCCTGTCGCTGGGCACCACTGAAAAGAGTCTGGCCCCGTCCTCCTGACCCCCACCCTGCAGATATTTATGGGCATTTCTAAGGTCCCCTCTCAGCCTTCTCTTCTCCAGGCTGAACAAGCCCAGTTCCCTCAGCCTCTCCTCGTAGGGGAGATGTTCCAGTCCCCTCCTCATCCTCGCAGCCCTGCGCTGGACTCTCTCCAGTAGCTCCTCATCTTTCTTGAACTGGGGAGCCCAGCACTGGACACAGGACTCCAGATGAGGCCTCACCAGGGCAGTGTAGAGGGGCAGGAGAACCTCCCTTGTCCTGCTGGCCACACTCTTCTTGATGCACCCCAGGATCCCATTGGCCTTCTTGGCACCCAGGGCACACTGCTGGCTCATGGTCACCCTGTCGTCCCCCAGCACTCCCAGTCCCTCTCCGCAGAGCTGCTCTCCAGCAGGTCCACCCCAAGCCTGTCCTGGTGCCTGGGGTTGTTCCTCCCCAGGTGCAGGACCCTGCCCTTGCCCTTGTTGAACCTCATCAGGTTCCTCTCTGCCCAACTCTCCAGCCTGTCCAGGTCACGCTGAATGGCAGCACAGCCTGCCGGGGTATCCACCACTCCTCCCAGTTTGGTGTCATCAGCAAACTTGCTGAGGGTACGCTCTAACTCTTCATCCAGGTTGTTGATGAAGAAGTCCCGGCTGCTCGGTGCCACCCACGTTTCATCACAGCGAGAGGAGCGGGAGGGGAGCACGGAGCAGCCCGTGCTGGTGGGGTTGGCCCCTTTGCACGCGTGTGTGGCTCCTCGGTTCCCGTCCCGGCGGCGGTGACGCGGGGACTTGCCGTCGGTGCGGTTGCGTGGCCGAGGGTATCCATTTCTAGCTGCCACTTTCACTGGCTTCCCAGAGCTCTTTTTAGTAGTGCTGAACCCCGCCAGTACCCTGCTCGCTGCGTTTCCGTGGCAACTGAGGTGGTTTTTTTGTTTTTTAGGAGGAGGCACAGGGATTTGGGAAGCAAACACCAAAATGAGGGCAGAAGGATAAAAACGAGGATGGACCTTTTGGGGATTTTATTGCTGCTTTTTGGGGGGGAAGGAGCATTGCTTTCACATGAGAATCATCCTCTCCTGTCAAATAAATATTAATGCAGACTTTGTGATGTCCCAACCCATTAGAAATTCCCTTTCTTCTGAGTCGAATACTTCAATTTTTATGTGGATTGAACCGAGAAACTTCATTTCTTTCCTCAAAATCTGTGGAGTCCGTAACGAGAGAGTGACCCAGGCAAATGCATCCTCATCCCTAAACGGGCTCTGGACGCGTTCAGCGGTTGGACCATGAGCCAGCAGTGTGCCCTGGCTGCCAAGAAAGCCAATGGGATCCTGGGGTGCATCAAGAAGACTGTGGCCAGCAGGACGAGGGAGGTTCTCCTTCCCCTCTACACTGCCCTGGTGAGGCCTCATCTGGAGTCCTGTGTCCAGTGCTGGGCTCCCCAGTTCAAGAAAGATGAGAAGCTACTGGAGAGAGTCCAGCGGAGGGCTACAAGGATGGTGAGGGGACTGGAGCATCTCCCCTACGAGGAGAGGCTGAGGGAGCTGGGCTTGTTCAGCCTGGAGAAGAGAAGGCTGAGAGGGGACCTTATAAATGCCTACAAATATCTGAAGGGTGGGTGTCAGGAGGATGGGGCCAAGCTCTTTGCAGCTCTTTTCAGTGGTGCCCAGTGACAGGACAAGGGGCAATGGGCACAAACTGAAGCAGAGGAAGTTCCATCTGAACATGAGGAAGAACTTCTTCCCTCTGAGGGTGACGGAGCCCTGGCCCAGGCTGCCCAGGGAGGCTGTGGAGTCTCCTTCTCTGGAGATATTCAAGACCCGCCTGGACAAGGTCCTGTGCAGCCTGCTCTGGGTGACCCTGCTTGGGCAGGGGGGTTGGACTGGGTGACCCACAGAGGCCCCTTCCAACCCCTACTATTCTGTGATTCTGTGATTCTGTGACTGGGAGCTGGCGCTGCTGCTTCGGCTGCGAGGAGCTGGACTTCGCCGTTAGCACTCTCACCGCTCGGGGACCGGCTGGCTTTGTCACCCGGCTTTCTGCTGGCTACGTGGGAATTTAGCAGAGCGTGTTACTGAGCAGCCGGCGGTCAGTCCTGCGATCCCTCTGGTTTCCCGACACGAAGACAACGATGTGCACGGGGCCTCGGACCGGCGTCAGCCCGGCGGCGGGGTCTCTGGCGTTCGTGGCACAAACTGGCGTCGTCGTCCCTGTTTGGGGTGGCAGGAGGTGACGTTTTCCGGCAGCGTGGCTGGCTGGCCTGGCTTGCCAGGTGCGAGCGGAGGAGCTGGTGGCACCTCGCTGGTTTTGGTGCTGATGGGGCCGCTGCCGAGCGCAGGCTCCTGGTCTTGTCCCTGCAGAGGGGTGCAAGCTCGGGATCCCCATGCCTGGCAGACGCAGCTTGTATAGAATCACAGAATGCTTTGGGTGGGAAGGGACCTTCAGAGGTCAGCTAGCCCAGCCCCACTGCAGTGAGCAGGGACATCTTCCCTCTGAGGGTGACGGAGCACTGGAACAGGCTGCCCAGGGAGGTTGTGGAGTCTCCTTCTCTGGAGATATTCAAGACCCGCCTGGACAAGATCCTGTGCAGCCTGCTGTAGGTGACCCTGCTTCGGCAGGGGGGTTGGACTAGATGACCCACAGAGGTCCCTTCCAACCCCTACTATTCTGTGATTCTGTGATTCTGTGATCTGCAGCTGAACCAGGTTGCTCAGAGCCCCATCCAACCTGGCCTTGAACTTGTAACTTGCTCTAAGAGGAGATAAGAGAACTCCAAAGCTTCTAGGAAGCTCCAAGACCTTCCTCCTCCAAAGTCCCCTTCTGCTGTCAGGAGGACATTCACGACACAAACACCACCACCTCCAAACCACCACCACCATCGCCATGATGTTCCAAACCCACCAAACCCGATGAAGAGCCAGGAGTCCAGCCCACGCAGAGCTGGGCGATCTGCCGGGGACCAGTGAGGTCTGCCCTGGGCTGTCTTCTGCTTGCATGGCTCCTGCTCAGGGGAGCCAGCACAGACAAACGAGGGCCTGATATTCTTTAGCAGACAGTAAGCTTAAAATGGTAGGAGAAACCAGCTGTAATTAGTGTTTGTTGTTAACGCGGTGCAGTAGAAGTCTACACCATTGGACTGGGCACATGTCCTTGTTTTAAGGACAAAAGTCCTCCCATGGAAGCTGGTGGAGATGGCAGGAGTTTGTATGGAGATGTGTGCTCACCACAGTGAACAGGGCTTGTATTTACTTGGAGAATCCCAGTCTGCTGTGTGGGTGTTTTAATGACCCATCTGTGGCCCTTCCGTGCCGGTGTGAGCTGCTTTGCAGAAGACGCCGCCGTTGCACGTTGCCTTGCCTGGGTCTCGGTTGTCCAAGGGGCCGGAGGAGTCCCGGCCACCCCGGCCACTCTCAGCCGTGCTGGCTGATCTCCTTCAAGCGGAGTCACGGGGACGTGGAGGCAGGAGTGGTTCAGCAAAACGGATTTCTTCAGGCTGGTGGGGTGGAAGGGTCCTGCTCACCTTGCTGTGGGAGGCTGGTGGGGGAGAGAGCGGCCAGGGCTCCGGCGACGTCGTGGCAGCACCTTTGCAACTCCATCGTTAACAAATTGAATAGAAACGATGAACGAGTAGAACAGAAATGTACTTCTGGGTGAGAAAAAGAGCCTTACACCGAGGTTTAGCCTGGCTTTGAGCGGTTGTTGGGTCTCCCGTGTCCCGGCTCCCTGCCCCCGGGTGCCACCCTGTCCCCGCGGCCGGTGGCTGGCTGCACGTGGTCAGGTTTTCTGCTTCGGCTTTTTTCAGCAGTCAGGTTTTATAGTTCTGCTTGGAAGGAGGGGCAGGGGAAATAAAAGAGGAACCATCTGAGTTGAATTACCAGGATAAATATACTCGTGGTGACATAAGCTTTGACCTGCAGCAGACAGGAAATCAAACCCCACAACTCAGCCAGACGCTCGCAGCAGCCGACCGTTGAGTAACGAGAAATGAAATAATAGCAAAAGAAGATCGTCCACCCTGGTTTGGCTCATGTGGCGTAAGGGGAGGTGTTGGAGCTACTGCCAGTCCTCCAGGAAGGAAACAAATAACATCGGGATCGCTGCAACTGCCGCTGATACAGAGAGAGCGTCCTGAGCCTGGGTCCCAGTGCGCAGAGTCGCCGTAAAAGAGTTTCCGTACAAAAAAATCCTCATTAATTCTTGGCACTCGTGCCTGTGTGAAGAAATTTGCATCTGTTGAAGGGAAGCAACGTAAATCTAGGGCAGAATCCCCTCTGTGCTGGAGAGATTTTCTCTGCACTGCAGCTCCCCATTGCGTATTCCGCACCCGTTTCTCAGCCCGGTCGTAAACTCGCGGCGGGGGAAGCTCTGCGAGGCAGAGGGTGCCGGCTCCGGGTGTCACTGGTGGCATCGCTGAAGAGTGGGTGGCAGGGGAGGCGGGAGGGCTGCTGCGGGGAGAGAACCGAGCAGAGCAGAGCAGAGCAGGTACCTCTGACCTGGCCTCTGCCCAGGGCAGCGGGGTGGAGCGAGGTGGTCTATAAGGTCCCATCCAACCCAAACCAGTCCCATGGTTTGGCTGGTCGCTGCTGTGTGAATCCTCAGCGTGAACGTCTCCCGGCTTCGACCGGAGGTTCTCCAGGCAGTGCCCTACGGGAGGTCTGCAGCCCGTGCTGGGTTTCCGCGGGTCTTTTCCACCTCCTCAGACGAGGCGAAGGTTGGCTTCCCCGCCAGCCTGCCTTCTGGTGCCCGCATCGCTCTGCGGCGCGGGGCTCGGGCGAGGGGCAGCGAGAGGTGTAGAGGGGAGCAGCTCAGCCCAGGAGGGCTCCATCCGGGGCTGGGGACCAGGCTCCGTGCCCAGGGAGAGGGACCCAGCCTGCTCCGGGGTCCTGCTGCCACGCAGTGTCCTTGCTCCCCGGTTCTTGCTCCCCAGGTGGCTGGAAATGCTGATTTCTGGCTTTGTGGTCATCTTTTATATATAGTTTAAGGACAGTTGCTCCCACTTGTTACAGCTGACAGGACTCTCTCAGATCATTAAAGGCATTCTGAAATTTAAGGAGTTGATACACCAGGCACTGAGGAATATTTTTTTTCTTCTTTTGGTAGAGTGATAAAGATCTAATTACTCTGCTTGTTTAAAATGTAAAGGAAAATCATGTCTGCAGCCTTTAGTAGTTTAAAACAGAGCTCAGTCGTTGTAGGAACTGAAGATGACTTTTAAACCTTCTTATTGCAGTTTTTCATATTTAGTGAGATGAATGTATGGAAATACGCTCGTACGGCGTGGTTACACGGTCTCCAGCCAACACTGGCAGCGCTTCCACCCTTCCCAGTTCAGACTCAGCGCGGGGCTCCCAGTTAAAGGTCCCCGAAACCTGGCTCCCGTGCTTCAGCCGCTCGCTGTTCTCGGGCAAAACTGGGGGACGTCTCCCGCAAACCCGCAATCCTGAGCCCCTTTATGCAGTCATGTGCATGGGAAAAAAAAAAATGAAGCAGGTTAGCTGTATTCTGCTTTGAATTTCGGGGTTGCTTTCATCTTGGTGCTCCTGGAAAATGAAAGCGAAGGGCAGGGACTGCTGGAGGCTGAGCTCTCCGAGGGCAGGGTGGTTTCACCCAGGCAGACACAGACACAGCCGGGGTGCTGCTGGGTGCCATCACCGCCCGGCACGCGGTGCGCCCGGACCCCCGGGCCGGCTGCCGACCTCGTTTGGTGCAGTTAAAGGGAGAAAACGTGCCAGTACATTCTCTGTGTCAGAGCGAGCTAGTGAGTCAGAATAAAACAAGTCTGTTGTTACTTGTTCATGTATTTATTATTAATATTTGCTATTGTTATTATTAATAGTGATGTTAATGACTGATTTTAAAAGCTACACCTCGTTTTAAAACAAAATGAGTAGCATGGATTAGACAAGCAGCTCTTTGCAGTGGTGCCCAGCGACAGGACAAGGGGCAACGGGCACAAACTGAAGCAGAGGAAGCTCCAGCTGAACCCGAGGAAGAACTTCTTCCCTCTGAGGGTGCCGGAGCCCTGGCCCAGGCTGCCCAGGGAGGCTGTGGAGTCTCCTTCTCTGGAGATATTCCAGCCCCGCCTGGACGCGGTGCTGTGCCCCCTGCTCTGGGTGACCCTGCTTGGGTAGGGGGTTGGGCTGAGTGACCCACAGAGGGCCCTGCCAACCCCTGCCATTCTGTGAGTCTGTGATTCTGTTGTTCTCTCTCTCTCTTCCTATCAGCCAATCTTTACACTCTCTGCCTCCGTTTTCGGGCCCCAGAGTGATAGCAGGAGATGCACAGGGGTGACTGTGCCTGCCTAGCTGGGCTCCGAGCCGGTGAGCCGATGCCCTTCTGGCCTCTGCTCCCACCTGCGTGGGTGTAAACCAGGAGCAAATCCCTGGACGCTGCAGCCCTGTGACTAGTGGAGAACCTGCCTGGACCTCCTCTCCGGGCTGGTTTTACGCTGTAAATTGGGGGAGCGGGATAAATAACGTCTTTGTCCGACCCCAAACACCACCCTTCACCGTCGCTGTCGACGGTGCCGCCGGCTGGGGCTGCTCGGGGTGGCTCTGCAGAGAACCCCCCGTGTCCCTGGCAGAGCTGGGGGCTGCAGACCCCCCACCGTGGGCAGGGGCTTGTCCCGGGCTCGCCGGGACGCGCAGCGGCACCGCGGCCACCATCAGCCGATGGCAGCAGTTACCGCGTCGCTGTCAGAGGGATTGCTTCACCGTCATCGTCATCTTCTCGTTGCTTACTCGGTTTTGCAGGTGGAGGAGTGTGGAGGTGTTCCAGCCCCTCTCCTGGGCTCCAGCTCCCCGTGCCCAGCGTGGGACGCGTGTTTCTGCCTGCAGAAACCAGGCAGTGTCTCGGGAAGAGCGGAGCGTGGTTCTCACTCACGATGCCGTAGAAGTGACGGATTCGAAGACTTCCCTTTGTGTTTATTCCGTCTGCTTACTTAGCTGAGCTCTAGGTTGATTTAACAGCTAGGGGTTACAATTAACATAATTAGTGCCTCTGCTCTGAGGAAAGTTCCTAAGGGCTGTATTTTCCTCCGATAATTTGGAGGGCTTTCAGAAGGCTCAGCTGCAGAACAGAAGAGAGGCACCATTCTTAACCGAAACACAGCAGGAATTAATAATTAATTAATAATTAATGCGTTTGCTGATGCCTACGAATGCTCAGTCCTGGTAGAAGTCCGTGCCGCTGCTCGTGCAGGGTGAAGCGCGTGGAAAACCACGCCGAATGCCTCCGTGGCTCGTTCCGTCCCCGTCGCGTGCCACGAGGGATGGGGGTACCCGGCATCGGCTGGCGGCATCGGCAGCGCCGGGTGCAGGGCTGAGTGGGCAGCTCGGGCTCTGCGCCGGCGCGGGGCTGGGCCAGCGGGGATCCGGGGCTCCCCCGGGCCTTTCCCTGCTTTATTTGCCTGCGTCTTGCCCGATGGTCGTCGGCTCTGCAGGGCTGGAAGGCGTCTGCGCTTTCACCCGGCGCAGGGACGTTTCCACTCCTGTGTTCTCACCGCTGGAAAGGAGTCCGTGGTTGATGGGAGCTGTGTTTCGTTTGCAGGTATAGCACCTTGCCAAGCCGCAGAACGCTGAAGAATTCCCGATTAGTGAGTAAAAAAGACGACGTTCACGTCTGCATCATGTGTTTACGGGCCATAATGAATTACCAGGTATCTCCCTTTCTGTTCTTCTGGAGCACTTAACTGTTCCGTTGTTGGGAGGGGGGGGAGAAGGCGAGTGGTGAAGTGTTACGGTGAAACGGTGAAACTCCTTCGTAGTCGGTGTAGCTGGGAAGCAGTGTTCAGCCTGGAGAAGGCTGCGAGGGGACCTTCGAAATGCCCATAAATATCTGCAGGGTGGGGGTCAGGAGGATGGGGCCAAGCTCTTTCCAGTGGTGCCCAGTGACAGGACAAGGGGCAACGGGCACAAACTGAAGCAGAGGAAGCTCCAGCTGAACCCGAGGAAGAACTTCTTCCCTCTGAGGGTGCCGGAGCCCTGGCCCAGGCTGCCCAGGGAGGCTGTGGAGTCTCCTTCTCTGGAGATATTCCAGCCCCGCCTGAACGCGGTGCTGTGCCCCCTGCTCTGGGTGACCCTGCTTGGGCAGGGGGTTGGGCTGGGGGACCCCCAGAGGTCCCTGCCAACCCCGACCATCCTTTGATTCAGTGATTCTGTGTGTACCATACTCCTTGTGTACCCGTGGGGGTGATTTGGTACGGGTGTGAAGACAGACGGCGATAGGAGCTGCGCACATGGGGCCCGTTCCTGTTCGCAGCGGTGGGCTCGGTGCTCGCTGACTTACCAGACACACAGCTACAGCAATGAGACCATAATTTGTCTCCAAATTTAGTACTAACTCAGGAAATACGAGAAGTTTTCAGAAGAGCTGTGCGCTGATGGAAAATCCAAGCTTTCACGCGTTGCATGTCTATCACAAGGCAGTTCAGTAACTGCAAGTCCGAGATTAAGCGAGACCAAAGCTCATCTCCTTTCCCTGGGTTTCTTCTCTCTGCCGTGGGGTGCTGTGGTCAGACAGGTAGCTTCAGAGACTTGGGGTTTTTGGCTAAAACCATAACAGCTACGAGTTACCCGCAGCCGAATCACGAATCCCTCTCTGGAGAGGGGAATGGCACGCTGGACTGTCAGGATGGAAAAGGCGTGGGGGGAAGCGACGAGCAGAGGGGTTGGCAGCGGGGCAGGAGCGGCTCTTGGACCCCTCTTTGTTGGCTGACGTGCCCAAAGCGAGTGCTTCCAACACCGTTGGTGGCAGGGAAGTTGTCAGGGGCGGTGGCGGATGGAAATGTGCTGGCTGGCTCGGTGAACTCGGCACCGCTTTGCTTGGCTTCCAGCGCTGTACTGCGCTGGGGCTGGTCAGAGATACGTGGTTTGTTGGCTTTTAAAAATACTAATTTCAGTCTCAAAACTGACACGGTATTTTCCTCTCCTCTTTTCAGTATGGATTCAACATGGTCATGTCGCATCCACATGCCGTTAATGAAATTGCACTAAGTTTGAACAACAAGAATCCCAGGTAGGCTGCACTTGCTTTTAGAGAGTTTAAGGAGTGGGTAAGTACAGAGTGCGGGGAAAGGGATTTTCAGGGGTGTGTTTGTGCACAAACCTGTAGCAAACATCAGGCTTCATTCCGGATCAGATTAAATCTGTGTTATGGTGCAAATAGGTGAGCAATCACCAGCTCAATCCACTGGTTTCAGGAGCTACTGAGTGTTCAGCGGAGAGTTTGCTGCTTAAGCACTCCCGCTCTGCTGCGGTGCAGAGAGGACCCTGCTGATAGCGAGCAGCTTAGCCTGGGATTTTCCTGAGGAGCAGGAAAATCTTCATAACTAGGTGTTGTCCAGGGAGTCCTTAGTTGGAATGCCTCAGAGAGAGGGCTTCATTCCTGCTCCGTGCCGGGCTGCCGTTCAGCCTCAGCGACCGCGCAGGGGAGCGGCTGGCGGGGAGCTGCGGCCCCTGGCGTCCCCGCGCGCGCTGGGGACCCTGCCAGCCACCTCCAGCAGCGCCTGGAGCTGGGGCCTCCTGCGGGCCTCACCACGACCGGCACGCTGATCTCTGCAAGGAAAGGTAGAGCCAGGGGGTGAGACGAAGCTAAACGGCACTCTATATGTGTACATATACATATATATATATATATATATATATATAGCGTCTGCTTAGGCTGTCCGCTTGCTTACAGTGCACTGCTTGGAGTCTTGTCCTGATGGAAGCGGGTGCTTCCTTCCCCTCTTGTATTTAGCCCGAAGTCAGCAAGCCTCGGCACGGGATAAATGGGAAGGATAGGGGAAGTTTATTGTTTTTATCATTTTTAGTGTCCGGTGTCTGGAAATCAGGTGATCGAGAGAGAGCTGAAATTTTCATTTCTGGAAGGAGTTATTTAGATTTCCGTTTATGAAAACAAATGCTTTCAAATGTGGCTAAAATAATCTGAAGACAAAACTTAATGTTAGTGCTGTTCAAGCCCTGATTTCTTTTTGTTTTAGCCCCATCGTACTTTTTGAAGAAACCGGAGGTCGGAGTGCTTGGGGCTGGCTGGGGTGTGCAAAAAGGGAAGCAGCAGCCCTGAGTGATGCTGCAGGGTGGGCAGGCCGGGTGGACGGTGGGTGTAGGGACCCCTCCTCCTCCGCTTGTGCCCAAACGATGCCACCGACACGGCCGTAACCGTCCTCTCCCCGTCCCCACCCAGCCGGTGGGTGAGCTCCGGCCGGCGTCGGAGGCCTGGGCATCCCCTCTGCCTGCACGCGCGGCTCGTAGCCTGGCCACAGAGGGGATGCTGCTGTGGGAAGGACCCCTTCATCCCATCGGAAACAGCTCGGATGTGCTGCTTGTGGCAGGAAAGAAAATGGATGAGTGAGAATTGAAAGTGATACATTTAAAATTTCCTAGGAAAGTGAACAGTTTGTCTGGTTTCCAAAGATAACCTTGACACTTTGAAAGCCAAAAGGTATTTCTTTTTCCCTAACATCTGGTTTGAGTCAGTGCTTTAGCATGAGACTAATTTCCTCTGTGTCTGCATGATTTTACTGTCTGCTCAGAGCTCAGCTGGCCGTAAAGTCCGGCTGGTGCTTCTGCCTCGTGTGAACCCTGTAAGAAAGTACTGGGGATTATTAATATTAGAGTTACACCGAGCCTGTTGCATGCTTTTCTTTCAGTAATCTGTTGCCTTCTCTCATTAATATGCCTGTGTCAGCGCTGCTGTCAATCATTGCCCAGATTTCTGATTGAAGAGGGGAACGACGTGCTAAGGCATCCTATATTGACTTCCGTGAACCACGTCTTGTTTCTTTGTTTGCGTGTGTGTGTGGCTACGAATAATACAGATTATCATAGGACATAATTCAGATTTGTATCAGGATCTGAGTTACGAGCACATTCGGTAAAACCTGGGCTCGGGGGGGTGGGCTGCGCTGCGGGGAGGCGGCGGGCTGGCGTGCGGTGAGCCTGGCTTGCGTGAAGCCGCCTGCTCTCCGGGTTTGCGCCGGGCGCTGCGCGGGAGCAGGAGCTGCCGGGGTCTGCCTCTGCCAGAGCCAGGCAGCGGCCGTCGGTTTGCTTGGGTTGCCACGAGCACAGTGTGAGGTTTGCGTTTTTGCATGTTTTGAGAAGTGTTAAAATGGGGGGGAAAACTGCATGATCCCGGGAGAGTCAGAATGCCCTGGATCAGGTGATGCTCAGCGTTGTCCATCCCAGAGGTTTACTGGTTCCACGGGGTTAAAATTACACGGGGTGCCAGCTACGTCTCCCAGGTTTCCACATCCCTTTGCAAGCAGGTGGAAAGAAGGTGGATCAGCACGTGGTGCTCGCTGACTGTTGCGGTTTCTCTGCTTCGCAGGACAAAGGCCCTCGTCTTGGAGCTTCTAGCAGCTGTTTGCCTCGTCAGAGGAGGGCACGAGATCATCCTCTCCGCGTTCGATAACTTCAAGGAGGTACGTTACTCTGCTTGATTAGAACTTGGTGTGTGTGTCAGTAGTTCTCTTACATGGCGTTGGCTGGAGCTTTCCCATTCAGCTGAACTGCTGAGAGTGGGGATTGCCCTTAAACTGTGGATTTTCCGTACGCCGCGTTGAGCTGCAAAGAACCAGACAGTGGTGTGGACGCCATCATTTTGCGCGCTTTTCTTTAAGAGAGCCGTAATCCCAACAAGATGGACCCAGGCTGTGAATTGCTCCCTTCACCTTTTGGGCAGTCGAGCCGTGGCTCCGAAGTGGTGGAGATCTTGAGAGCTTTACTCCAGGTCTTCTGTCTCTGAACACTTTTGTACGTTCTTAGATAAAGCAACCAGGAACGGGGTGTTGGATCTCCCTTTGTCAGAGCTGTTTACACAAGCCCTTGAAACGCAAAGCCTCTGGTTTTACTATCAGTAGGAATTTTATCTGAGAAGAAATTACAAAATCAGGTCTCTGTGAGATTTTGATTTGATCGATCAAAATCAAGTCACTGACTGCTGAAATGAATACAAGTATTCCAGGAGGCTCGAGTGGGGCAAATCGGCACTGCAGGGGGGTTGGCCTAGATGACCTTGAAAGGCCCCTTCCCACCCAAACTATTGGAGTAATTCTACGACTGGTAGGTGTGTGTGTTCAGGCATATCACATGTTTGCATCCATTAATGGGATTTGAGAACATTGTGTGAAGGTTCAGAAGCACTAGTGTGGGAATCAAGTCCTAGAAAGCTGCTGTCCTGCTTTATTTTGAATATTGGATATAGGTGTGGATTTATTATCAAGAGAAAAAAGTGTATCTAGACTTACCAGCTCAAAAATTGTCGAGGCGTGGTGAGTCCTAGCTGGACTGTGTGTAAACAAGTAGCGTGTCCTTCCTTAATGCCATGGCTGCCGTCAGTGGGTTAATGCAGATGATCAACAAGCCGAGCTGATAATGTTTTTCACCTTTTGTGTTTTGGCAATTGCATCCACTGCAAATATTTGCATGTCATAGACAAATAACTGTACTTCTGAGCCGCTCGTCGTTAGCCAGAGCAGAAGATTTGAAGCAATCTCCAGCGTGGGCCTGTTGTAGCAACCTCAGCTTTGCAAGACCGGACCTGTCCTAGGTGTGAGCTGTCTTGTAGAGCTCCCGGAGGGCAGAGGTGATGGGAACGGCACGGCGGCTGGCAAGGCTTCCCCAGCTGTGGAGTGGAAGAACTTCTTCCCTCTGAGGGTGACAGAGCCCTGGCCCAGGCTGCCCAGGGAGGCTGTGGAGTCTCCTTCTCTGGAGATATTCCAGCCCCGCCTGGCTGCGGTGCTGTGCCCCCTGCTCTGGGTGACCCTGCTTGGGCAGGGGGTTGGGCTGGGTGACCCACAGAGGGCCCTGCCAACCCCGACCACGCTGGGATTCTGTGAAGTTGCATTGGAAGTAGTGTGTGACCATGGAGAAAGCCTTGCTCCTGGGTTCCACCAGCAGAAGGGATGCTCAGCAGGTGGACACCAGACCTTGGGCTTCTGGCTGGGGAAGGGTCTGCAGTCCTCTAGTGCAGGCACGGAGCTGGAAATTGTAGTTTGGTTCTTTCATTTGTTCCTCTGTAGCCTTGGGCAGGCTGCGGAATCTTTGTCTTTATTTGTAGCTTTGTGGAACGAAGGAATCGCAGAAGCCAATGCAGATGAGATTGTTATGAAGAACAACTGGGTAAGGAGATAGAAGTTTAAATAGGAAAAGCACTGTAAACATGCAGAGTACAGTGTTACTGTTCCAGGCTGAAATTCTTCTGGCTTGTTGCTACTCGGTTGTAGAAGAAGTGTGGCTCATTAGGGGGGACGGCGGGGGGGATTACAGATACATCGGGCAAACGACTGCAGCCGAAATGCCACCGGTGGGGACGGTCTGTGGGGCTCATTAAGCAGCCCTGCGCATGTCCCAGGGAAGGACGAGTAGAGTGCCATGTGCTTTCTTACCTTCCTGATGTCTTCATTTGAGGTTTGGCTCCTTCGTTTCCTTCCAACGCTCTGTCATCTCTCTTTTCTCCCGCTGCCATTCAGCAATTCCAGTGTAACTCATTCAGTTTGTTGGCCGTTGTTTATTCATTCCATTCCTGGTGGTGTCTGATGGAGTCGTCTGCTAGAGTGGAACTGTGGGTGAAGGGGTGTTCAAGGAGGGGGTTTTACCTTGCTCCGTTCTGCCTTTAGCTCTTCTTCTCTTCATCCAATGACGCTGCTGATTGCTTGCTCTGTGCTGTTGTTTTCCAGCTGCCTCCTGGGCGAGTCTGCAGTCACGGTTTCAAATTTTCATCTTTACAACTCCTTCAGCTGGTGGCTTAAAAACCTCTGAGCTGCTGACATGTGAAGCACCCAGGGTTAGGCTTCTAGCGGTATCTTTCCAATTTAAATGGCTGCAAGCTCCATAACGTTTGTGTGGCTGCTGCAGCTGCGCATTGCCGGGCTGCGGCGGCTTCTCCGTGGCTCTTTCATCCGGCACCGGGTGCGTAGTTGGGGCAGAGGAGACTCGCCGAACGAGATCTCTGCCACTCGCTCTCCTCGCCACGAAAGAACTTCAAAAGAAACCCAAACTCCTGCCTAACACTCACCCTGTAATAAAGTCAGTAGGGAAATCGGGATGTTTCGGGCCAAATTCTGCTCTCATTTCCATCAGGGTGAACATCAAATGTTTCGTTAGGCTTTGAGCTTTGCGCTGATGGAAATGAGAACGGAATTTGGTTCTCAGGGTCTGGCTCAGCTGGAAAGCCGCGGCTGATCTGAATCTGGTCAAGAATTCTTCTTGAAAATGACTTTTCGTTTGAAAATGATTTTACGGGCCGGTCTTTTCCTGGCTGGCCTCGGGCTGTTCAGCTGGAGGATGGTTTGTTCTGCTAAGCTGTCTCTAGAAAGTTACTCTTCCCCAGTTCCTCCACCCGAAATGGCTGATTCTTGTGCGGGGGTTGTTCCTCCGTGCGGGGGACTCGGCTCCACGCGTTGCAGACGTAGCCCAGCGCTCGCTCTTTGGCCCGGGGTTGAGGTTGTGTTGGACAGGTCGCTTCTGAAAACCGAAACACGGGGCTGCTTGGAAGCCACCAAGAAGGTGCAACAGTCGAGGAGCTGGAGATGGAAGCGAATCAAGCTGGAAGCAGGAAAAAAAATGTGGGCCCGTCGTTACTGTCGGGGAGTGGAGACCAGGAGGGGGAAGGAGCAGGTCGGGGGGGTGGAAGGAAGGGCAGGTGGGTTCGTGAAGCTCTGCAGAGCTGAGGAAGCCAGGCCTCACGCCGCCGCGCTGCCGGTGGGAAGGACCAGCCCCCTGCTTCAGGCCAGCGAGCGCCGGAGCGGCTGGATACACGTATTTTTAATTTTGCTGAAAGGCAGGAAGCGGTGACCATGAAATCCTTGTCTGTATTGTACGGAAGGAGTCGGGGATTTTAAGGGAGACGTCAGTGTTAGTTTCTCATCTGTCTTTGTGCTTCTCGCTCGCGTTCTCTGTAACGCCGAGGGAGTCTGCGTGTTGAGCCCAAGCAGGGGGTGGTGTAGGTCGGTCTCTCGTGGTGCACGTGTCTGCTTTCGGCAGCCTGCTCTATGTTTTGGGGACTATTTGGCATTGAGAGAACAGCAACTTCCAGCTCTCCGAGAGAGAAATGCCCCAGGTGTTCTCACGCCGTCTGGGTTTGGGCGTTCCTCCCAGGCCAGCGCAGGCACTGGGTGAACCGTCCCCAGCTTCCAGCCGAGATTCAGCTCATCTGTGTTCAGCATCTCTCAATCTGGGCTAAAGGGGAAAAAGAGTTCAAATTGAACTGTGAAGACCCTGTCCCTGCTTGTTCCTGAGCGAGGCGGAATTTGAGACCACCCCGCGTTTCTCTTCCTGAAGATGCTGCTTTCGTAACGCTCGTCGCTTTTGAAGCCCGGGTGCTGCTTTGCTTATCTCGAGATCTTTTATCTGATGATAAACCTCTGCTGTTCAGCGAAGTTTGCACTTGCAGGATGGTCAGGCAGTGGCTGTGAGGAGCTCGGCCAGCCAGGAGGACCAGCAGACTGCAGCAAGTGGCTCCAACCATGCTCCGGCCATAGCTGGAAAACTTCTCTCTTCTGCGCGATGCTTGGCTGAATTCCGCTCGATTGCTCGAGGGCAAGAAGGAGGACCCAGGGAACTACAGGCCGGTCAGCCTCACCTCCATCCCGGGAAAGGTGATGGAGCAGCTTATCCTGGAGGTCATCAACAAGCAAGTGGAGGAAAAGAAGGTTATCAGGAGGAGTCAGCATGGATTCACCAAGGGGAAATCATGCCTGACCAATCTGATAGCTTTCTACGATGACATGACTGGCTGGGTAGACGAAGGGAGAGCTGGTGGACGGCAGGGTGACCATGCAGTGTGCCCTGGCTGCCAAGAAGGCCAATGGGATCCTGGGGTGCGTTAGGAGGAGTGTGGCCAGCAGGTCAAGGGAGGTTCTCCTCCCCCTCTACACTGCCCTGGTGAGGCCCCATCTGCAGTGCTGTGTCCAGTGCTGGGCTCCCCAGTTCAAGAAAGATGAGGAGCTACTGGAGAGAGCCCAGCAGAGGGCTGCGAGGATGAGGAGGGGACTGGAGCATCTCTCCTACAAGGAGAGGCTGAGGGAGCTGGGCTTGTTCAGCCTGGAGAAGAGAAGGCTGCGAGGGGACCTTAGAAATGCCTCTAAATATCTGCATGGTGGGGGTCAGGAGGACGGGGCCAGACTCTTTCCAGTGGTGCCCAGCGACAGGACAAGGGGCAACGGGCACAAACTGGAGCAGAGGGAGCTCCAGCTGAACATGGGGAAGAACTTCTTCCCTCTGAGGGTGACGGAGCCCTGGCCCAGGCTGCCCAGGGAGGCTGTGGAGTCTCCTTCTCTGGAGATATTCCAGCCCCGCCTGGCCGCGGTGCTGTGCAGCCTGCTCTGGGTGACCCTGCTTGGGCAGGGGGTTGGGCTGGGTGACCCACAGAGGTCCCTGCCAACCCCCACCATGCTGGGATTCTGTGATTTATGGGACATAGGTTGGGGTTACCGCGCCGCAGGGCGCCCGCGGGCACGGCCGGGGCGTTTGGCCATCCCCGTACCCCTCTGGCCGGTTGCCGGTTCTGTTCGCAGGCACCGCTGACTCCCAGCACCGCGCACCGAAGGCGGGCGCTGCCTGGCTGGGCTCTCGCTGCTTCGGCTGGGTGGGCTGGTGGGCACGGCCGCCCGCCCTGCCGTTGCCCGCGCGCCCATGGGCTTCCCCAGCAGCCTTCCCGGCCCTTTGTGCTGGTTTCCATGGATCTGTGGGAACTGGCGAGGTGGTTTCATCCGAGTTGCCTGGGATTTGTGTTGCAGGACGAGCGAACGCGCTTCAGCAGAATGCCGGGGGAAGACGAGGAGAGCGGAGTTACCCTCAGGGCAGCTTTGGGGGAGCTCTGGGGGTCACAGACCAGATGCTGAGAGCTTGTGCCCCGTTAAATTGAAGCAGGCTGAGTGCACTGTTGGGAAACAAGATCTATTTTCCTGATGCTTATTTGGAGTAGTTCATTCATTTTAATAGTGTGGTTGCATGTGTGGGTATGCAGAGAATTAAGCTGCCGTCTTTTACTGCCAGCAATAAATCTTTGTTTTACTGTCATTTCATTGCTTACTCCCCTTACTGTTTCCTGGCAATGCTGTTTTGAATCTGCAAAGGCACGCTGTGCCGGAGCTTGGGCGCCCGGCGTCCCGGTGAATCAGGAGACTCCACAACCTCCCTGGGCAGCCTGTGCCAGGGCTCCATCACCCTCAGAGGGAAGAAGTTCTTCCTCGGGTTCAGACGGAACTTCCTGTGCCTCAGTTTGTGCCCATTGCCCCTTGTCCTGTCACTGGGCACCACTGAAAAGAGCTTGTCCCCATCCTCCTGACACCCACCCTTCAGATATTTGTAGGCATTTATAAGGTCCCCTCGCAGCCTTCTCTTCTTCAGGCTGAACAAGCCCAGTTCCCTCAACCTCTCCTCGTAGGGGAGATGCTCCAATCCCCTCCTCATCCTCGTAGCCCTGCGCTGGGCTCTCTCCAGTAGCTCCTCATCTTTCTTGAACTGGGGAGCCCAGCACTGGACACAGCACTGCAGATGGGGCCTCACTAGGGCAGTGTAGAGGGGAAGCAGAACCTCCCTCATCCTGCTGGCCACACTCTTCTTGATGCACCCCAGGATCCCATTGGCTTTCTTGGCACCCAGGGCACACTGCTGGCTCATGGTTAACCTGTTGTCCACCAGGACACCCAGGTCCCTCTCTGCAGAGCTGCTCTCCAGCAGGTCCACCCCAAGACTGTACTGGTGCATGAGGTTGTTCCTGCCCAGGTGCAGGACGCTGCACTTGCCCTTGTTGAACCTCATCAGGTTCCTCTCTGCCCGGCTTTCCAGCCTGGCCAGGTCACGCTGAATGGCAGCACAGCCTGCTGGTGTATCTACCACACCTCCCAGTTTGGTGTCGTCAGCAAACTGGCTGAGGGTACGCTCTAACTCTTCATCCAGGTCGTTGATGAAGAAACGTTCGTTCCACCCGCACCCTGCCAGGTCTCCATCCAGGAGGGGCGAGACAGCGCGTGGGAAAACCCAGCATTCTGTGAGGCTGGCGTTGTGAACGGGGGAAAAAATGCAGTGTAAGTGTAGCAAAACACTCAGCAGGGAGGTTTTAAAGCGCTGGACCGCGCTGGTGTGTGTGTGGCGGGGATAACGGACGGCTGAGCGCTGGCTGTCCTGGCTGCCGGGCAGCAGGGGCGTCCCCGGGCACCGGACCGCAGTGCGATGGTCCCTGCCTGTGCCATCGCACGCCTCGGGGTCCAGCTTGCACCGTAGCAAGCCGCAGGCTCAAGAGCAGTTTTGGAACTCACCGTGCGTCTCGCTCTCTGGTCTGAGCGCCGGAACCCCGCGGTGCTTTGCGTCCGTCTTGGCAGCGCGGCTCGTAGGGCAGCTTCTCCTCTCCCAGCTGACGCGTCGCGTCCTGCTGCAGACCAGCGGACCTGTTCAGGCTTTGCCCGTTATGTATCCATATTTATACACACACATACGTGGTGTAGATATGTACACACACCCCTTTGGCTCTTGGGTTAGTTTTAAGGAACTGTTGCTTGCAGTCAGAGCTCTCAGCTCGTTTCTCCGTGGCTGTAGCAAACGTGGGAGGCGAAGGTCTCGGCGCAGCGCGTGTCCCCAGAAATACCGGAATCTGCACGTTCGGTCGCGCGCTGTCGCAGCGTTACCGAAGCTAAACGAGGGCTCGTTAGAGCCGAGGCAGAGGAATCCCGTGGGCAGGCGAGCGGTGAGCGAGGTGATGGAATGGGGCGAGAGCATCCCGCGGTGGAAATGCCACCGAAGCTCTCGTTCAGCAGAAGGGGGGCTTGGTGAGGCCGTGGGTGCGGAGAGCTGTTTGCCAACCACTTCTGGCCTCGCTTCAGAGCTGATTTTTTGGTGGCATTTCTATTTTCGCTGTTTTGTTTGCGTGTTTTTCGTTTGCTGAAAAAGCAGTAGCCGATGAACGAATAGCTTCAAGCTGTAAGTTTGCAGGTGGGCTGAAAAAGAGTCACAACCCGCCAGCGCTGACGTGGTTGCATGATGAAAACAGTTCCGAAGAAATTTGGGGTGTTTTTTGCAGATAATAATTTCCTCAGCCTTAGTGAAGATCTGAAAATGGCAGCTTTTGAATGTACTTCACCAAACTCTGAAGTGACAGTTCAAGGAGCACAATCTTAGATCCTCATGCAGCTTTTTGTTAATCTCCATTTTAAACACAGGAGAGTTTTTACTTCAATAACAACGAAATATTTCTGGGAAGAGACCGGAGGACTCTACCACTCCTTTGTTTTTATTCCCTAATAAGCACATTAGTAGTTTTAAAATGGATCCAAACCGAGGAGGCAAAAGAATTGACTGAGACGTGGAGTGAGACGGGAAGCCAGCCAGAAGTCATCCTGGCTCTGCAGGGAACGCTTCGTGACTTTGGCTCTAATCCAGCCAAGCAGTGAATTTGTTTGTTGTATTGGCATATACCAGAAGAACTGAATTCAGCGAGGTGAGCCTATGCTTGTGTGCTGCTCCATATGGGAAATGATGTTAGCATTTAAAAATAAAAATGGAGTCGAGGTGCTTTGCCTAGGATGAACCATACCATTCCAGGAACCACACTGTTTTCCTCCGAGATGAAAAGAAATGCCAAAAAATGAGTGGGAATTCCAGTGACGCCGAAGACCCTTGGGAAGCTCATCGTCTGGTGGCTGTTCCAGCGCCTGAACTTCCCCGCGTGCTGGGGAGGGGAGAGCTGGCCTGGCTCGCTGGAGACCAGGGGACGGGAGCGGAGCGGGGCCCGGCACCCCCGTGCTCCCTTTTGTTTAAGCATCAACTTCATTGACTTCTGCGGTTGCTGCTCCAAGATACCAGACAGGTGAGAAGAATTGTGATCCCCTCGCACCTCACCTGGGCTCCCCAGTTCGAGAAGGATGAGGAGCTACTGGAGAGAGTCCAGCGGAGGGCTATGAGGATGAGGAGGGGACTGGAGCATCTCTGCTACGAGGAGAGGCTGAGGGAGCTGGGCTTGTTCAGCCTGGAGAAGAGAAGGCTGCGAGGGGACCTTAGAAATGCCTCTAAATATCTGCAGGGTTGGGGTCAGGAGGATGGGGCCAGACTCTTTCCAGTGGTGCCCAGCGACAGGACAAGGGGCAACGGGCACAAACTGAAGCAGAGGAAGCTCCAGCTGAACCTGAGGAAGAACTTCTTCCCTCTGAGGGTGCCGGAGCCCTGGCCCAGGCTGCCCAGGGAGGCTGTGGAGTCTCCTTCTCTGGAGATATTCCAGCCCCGCCTGGCCGCGGTGCTGTGCAGCCTGCTCTGAGTGACCCTGCTTGGGCAGGGGGTTGGGCTGGGGGACCCACAGAGGTTCCTTCCAGCCCCGAACATTCTGAGATTCTATGATTCTATGATTCTGTGGCTCTGTGACCCTGTGGTTCTGTGGCTCTGTGACCCTGTGGTTCTGTGTTCTGTGTTCTGTCACCTGGCTGCTGAGCTGACAGAGGCTGGGCGCTGCTGGTGGGCAGCGAGCTGGGGGCACCCAGCAAATAAGCAAATAAGCAAACCTCCTTATTCACCCCCCTCGGTTTTCACTCCGGCAAAGCAAGATGATACTGTTTGGCCCTCGGTTTGCACAGCACTGAATTATTCTTACGGGCCGTCGTGACAACTCGGCGCTGGCAGAAGCTGTTTGCGAGCGCCGGACAGTGTAAGCACCTCCGTTGTCTTTTGCGCAGTGTTTGGAGAGTGCCTTAACCCTGCTGGTGGAGAAGGAAGAGGTATTTTAACCTAGTAGGTATTAAATAACTGTTTGCTTAACCAGCAGCTTAAGGGAAAAGGGATTTTTTTTGTTGTTCAGCAAACTGCAGGAACGGCAGCGTGCTCAGCCCAGACAGAGCGTTCCTGTGGAGAGCGGCTGGCCGGGGGGGGTCTGCTGATCACAACGAGCTGTTGTGGGGGAGAGAAAACCCGCGTTGTGCCGCTGGGCAAAGGAGCCCAGGAAAGGTTCACAAAGGGTCCCGGGAGTTTTTGGGGCTGCGTAGACATCGGGCTGTTTATAACGCCGTGCCCAGTACGGGCTGCGTTCGTCTGCCCAGGGCGTGTGCGGCGCGAAATCCTGCTACCGCTTCTCGCTCTCGCCGAGCTCAAAAGGTTATTGAAGGAGGGGGGAGCAGCTCGGAACAACCGTTGGGCAACGCATGGGAGATGCTCACTTCAGTGTTCGCGCTGGCAGGGGATGTCCTGAACGGCGAAGCCTGTGCTGAGGTTTGGGTGGTCCAGATTTCACAGAATCACAGAATAGTAGGGGTTGGAAGGGACCTCTGTGGGTCACCCAGTCCAACCCCCTGCCCAAGCAGGGTCACCCACAGCAGGCTGCACAGGACCTTGTCCAGGCGGGTCTGGAATATCTCCAGAGAAGGAGACTCCACAGCCTCCCTGGGCAGCCTGGGCCAGGGCTCCGTCACCCTCAGAGGGAAGAAGTTCTTCCTCGGGTTCAGCTGGAGCTTCCTCTGCTCCAGTTTGTGCCCGTTGCCCCTTGTCCTGTCGCTGGGCACCACTGCAAAGAGTCTGGCCCCATCCTCCTGACCCCCACCCTGCAGATATTTGTAGGCATTTATAAGGTCCCCTCGCAGCCTTCTCTTCTTCAGGCTGAACAAGCCCAGCTCCCTCAACCTCTCCTCGTAGCAGAGATGCTCCAGTCCCCTCACCATCCTCGTAGCCCTGCGCTGGACTCTCTCCAGATGTGGAGGAGATAGTGATCCGGCAGCCGTGTCTCATAGCATGCGCTCTGTACCGTTGGCCAGCAAGCTGCAGCTCCAAAGCCTGAAATGCTGCCAGCATTCACTGCCATCTCCACATGGAACACGCTATCACAGAATCCCAGCATGGCAGGGGTTGGCAGGGCCCTCTGTGGGTCACCCAGCCCAACCCCCTGCCCAAGCAGGGTCACCCAGAGCAGGGGGCACAGCACCGCGGCCAGGCGGGGCTGGAATATCTCCAGAGAAGGAGACTCCACAGCCTCCCTGGGCAGCCTGGGCCAGGGCTCCGGCACCCTCAGAGGGAAGAAGTTCTTCCTCATGTTCAGCTGGAGCTTCCTCTGCTCCAGTTTGTGCCCGTTGCCCCTTGTCCTGTCGCTGGGCACCACTGGAAAGAGTCTGGCCCCGTCCTCCTGACCCCCACCCTGCAGATATTTAGAGGCATTTCTAAGGTCCCCTCTCAGCCTTCTCTTCTTCAAGCCCAGCTCCCTCAGCCTCTCCTCGTAGCAGAGATGCTCCAGTCCCCTCCTCATCCTCGCAGCCCTCCGCTGGACTCTCTCCAGTAGCTCCTCATCTTTCTTGAACTGGGGAGCCCAGAACTGGACGCAGTTTGCTTGTGGTGAGGTGTAGTTACGAGCTCCATTCTCCAACAAAGCGAGGTGGTGGTTCGTGTCGTTAGATAACTGTCTGAGGTAGGAGGATGATGGGTGTGCTTCCATCAGCCTTGATTTTCACTTTCTGCCTGACACTGCACACGAGAACAACTTCACTTTTACCCAGATGCCCCTGTTGTCCTGTGCTGTCTGCCCAGGTCGCCTTTCCGGAGCATCTGACAGCAATCTGGCCACTCGTGAGCAGGAGCAACGCAAGGGTTGTCGCAGTTGAACTTTGCCTTCGGGTGGTCTGGATGTGAACTGTATGACCTGAGAGCATTGCCAGGTGCATGTGGATATAATCGCCGCTAAATTTTTCATACCGGATCCTTTTGCTTCCTTACAGGATTGTGTTGTACCTTTGGAATAGATCCGTGATGGGCTTACTTCGTTAGCACCCAAAGAAAGGACCCTTTGTGGGTGGTTTTCCATAGAGCCACAGTGTTCTTCTAGAATGACATGGGCTTAATGCAACCGAAAAAGCTTTTTTCACAGCCTGAGTAGAGACAGAGGTTTTTTATAGCTGTGGTAACCCGTTTAATCTGGCTTCTTACACAGAATAATGCTAATAAAAGAACGATCAGCTTTTCTTAGTCCCGGCCATACTTTCAAATGACAGCCCTTGGAAATTTATTCCAACATAAATGGCAACGTACGGTTTTATGTGGTGGGATTCGATTGCAGCGTTCATCTTGGATTTTGGCCAACCTTCAGGCTGTAGGCTGCGTCTGCAGCTTCGCTCTCTTTCATCTTGCAGGATAAATCATATTTCACGCAAGTCAGCTGGCTGTCTGTGGGAGCACCCGCGCTCCCAGCACTGACTCGTCTGACGATGGCGGGGAAGATCTGCGAGCAGGCGCTGACGCCGCGGGCTGTTGGTGCTGCTCCTCGTGCTGCCCGCTGCCGAAGCCCGGGCAGCCGGGGCTGCCGGCGTCCCGGGAGCAGCGGTTCTCTGCCAAGGCTGTGTGGCTGCGAGTAGCTCCCTGATTTAATTACTCAGCCAGAAATGGCTCGTAGTTGTTGGTGGCAGCTTTTCTCATCCGTGTGGAACGGTTTACATCAGATTTCCCAGAGATCAACCCTCCTGGCTTGTGTTATTGAGTGATCGTAGGCACCGTTGTTATGTTTGTTTCCACAATACATGATGTTTTTCAGGTCGGTTCCATTTTTTCTGAAGTGGGTACAAGAGAGACAGAATCACAGAATCCCAGCATGGTCGGGGTTGGCAGGGCCCTCTGTGGGTCACCCAGCCCAACCCCCTGCCCAAGCAGGGTCACCCAGAGCAGGCTGCACAGGACCTTGTCCAGGTGGGACTGGAATATCTCCAGAGAAGGAGACTCCACAGCCTCCCTGGGCAGCCTGGGCCAGGGCTCCGTCCCCCTCAGAGGGAAGAAGTTCTTCCTCGGGTTCAGCTGGAGCCAACTTATTGGCTAAATTATTGGCTGTATAATAATAATAATAATTATTATTATTAGACGGAGCCTTCCCAAATTCTTTGATATCTTGTGATTTTGGTGTGGATTGCTCTAAATCGTTTGTGCGCTGAGGAAAGCAGGACTGAGCCAGAGAAGCTACTGGGAAGCAATAAGATTTAAACGATATCCTGAGACCTGCCTTATCTTAGATCCGACGTCTCCCCCTGGTTCCTGCCAGCACCCCTGTGTTACAGCTCTGTGATTCGGACCAGCTGATGTATTTCTCTCCTCGTTTAGCTGCTGATAATTTCCTTTTTTTCCTCCCTGTGATTTGGTCTTCTCCCTAATTGCATCCCATTACAGTGGAAAGCCGGTTCCGAGCTGTGAGGGGCCGAGTTCTCCCGGGGCGCAGCCTGGTGCAGCTCTGTCGCTCGCCTTCGTACCACCCATGGGTGCGAGCAGATTTTTAGGGGGAAAAGACATGCAAGGAGTTGCTGACCCCGTAGACTTGCAGTGCAGGTGTTCACATGTGATTATTCAGCTGGATTCATCATGAAGAAGAACATTTTTGACAAGAGAGGGAACCTGGCTGGAGAGGTTTTGAGCAAGAAGATAAAAAAAGCAGCTTTTTAAAATGTTTTTCGTACTCTCTCTTGTAAGTTGTAGTTTTAACAGACACCTGGCGATTTTTTTGTAGGTGTGCGGAGAGAAGCAGCGCTTTGAGAAGCTGATGGAGCACTTCCGAAATGAAGACAACAATATAGACTTCATGGTGAGTGCTGGTTGTCGTCGGCAAACTTGGGCTTCGGTGTTTGCCGGGTCTGGTCCCGCTGCCCCGGGCAGAGATGCATCCTGCAGATCCTTGCCCTAAAATCACCACCGTGCGAGTTTCGCATATTCCAAACGACATAATAATGCGTTTCATTTTTAGCTCCCATTCAATTCAGTAATCTTGAAGAAACGCCGTGCACCGTAGCGAAGGTAAGAGGAGAGCGGTGGCGCGTGCGATTTCGCCGCGGCAAAGCCGCGCGTTCTGCCCGTGTGCCGGCACCCTCGGAGTCACGGCGGGGACGGCGGGCAGAGACGCGCTGCGGCCGCTGTCTGGCCTTAGCTGCCGATAAATACAGCGGCAGCTTGCACTGCTTCTGGTTCCTCAGTCTGCACACGCATGGTTGTTCACCAAACCTGCTTCCCCTGGAGCACGAGAGGGGGGGCTCCGGCTGGCACCCACAGACAGAATCACAGAATCACAGAATCACAGAATGGTAGGGGTTGGAAGGGACCTCTGTGGGTCATCTAGTCCAACCCTCCTGCCGAAGCAGGGTCACCTACAGTAGGTTGTAGAGGACCCTGTCCAGGCGGGTCTTGAATATCTCAGAATCACAGAATCACAGAATCACAGAATCACAGAATAGTAGGGGTTGGAAGGGACCTCTGTGGGTCATCTAGTCCAACCCTCCTGCCCAAGCAGGGTCACCCAGAGCAGGCTGCACAGGACCCCGTCCAGGCGGGTCTTGAATATCTCCAGAGAAGGAGACTCCACAACCTCCCTGGGCAGCCTGGGCCAGGGCTCCGTCACCCTCAGAGAGAAGAAGTTCCTCCTCATGTTCAGACGGAACTTCCTGTGCCTCAGTTTGTGCCCATTGCCCCTTGTCCTGTCACTGGGCACCACTGAAAAGAGCTTGGCCCCATCCTCCTGACCCCCACCCTTCAGATATTTGTAGGCATTTATAAGGTCCCCTCGCAGCCTTCTCTTCTTCAGGCTGAACAAGCCCAGTTCCCTCAACCTCTCCTTGTAGGGGAGATGCTCCAGTCCCCTCACCATCCTCGTAGCCCTCCGCTGGACTCTCTCCAGTAGCTCTTCATCCTTCTTGAACTGGGGAGCCCAGAACTGGACACAGTACTCCAGATGGGGCCTCACCAGGGCAGTGTAGACGCCGGCGCCAGCTTGCGCGTGGGCAGCGCGTGAGAGGTCGTGACAGGAAGGGTGAGCTGGCTGATACCAAAACTGCTCCTGTGCCTGTGCCAAGTGAAGGCTTGTGTCGGAAGCGTGAGAAATTAAAGTCCTGCTTCTAATTGGAAAAGAAATGCTGGCACGGTCAGCGCGGTCTCCGCTCGTGCTTGGTGCCTCGGGTCGGACGTGTTCCTGTTTTGAGGTGCGAGAAGAGCAGGAGGGCTTCCCCCAGGCTGCTTGGTACTGTTTGAGTGCTGAGCTTTGTGTTGAGCACCTCGTTCTGCCAGGAACTGGGTGTTAAAGCACCCGCTGGGGTGGTTTCCTACAGGCTTGGAACACGCCGGTGTCGGTGGCGTGCAGCCCCGATGGCCAGGGCAGGCTCGTGCCCTTGAGGGGACGGCAGAAGAAGAAGGAGGTGGTGTCAGCGAGGTAGGATGGCCTCTTTCTTGTATTTAAAAAGAGGTTACAGTGGTCCCTGTGATTTTACTCCAGTTAGCAAGCTGCCCTCAGTAACTCTCTGAGAGGTTACAGCTGGTTTTGTCCCTTAGCACTGCGGTCCCAGTGAGGACATGCTGGCAGTCACAGTGTGCATGAAGTATGCTCAGGTGGACATAATTTAGCAGAAAGATTTGTCAGTCCTCAACCCCCGACTCTCAGTCAGATTTCCCCTGCTCACAGAGAGGGGTGATGGTATTTGGGGAGCGGGAGAGCAGCACGGCGCAGCCGCCTGCCTTGCTGTGAGCGACGGGGCCGGTCCCCTCTTCTTAGAAAAAATCATCCCTCATCTTTATTTAAGATATGAGGTGGTGTAGTGTAAGGATGGAGTAGGGAATGTGCATGTGAGTGTGTGTCCGTACGAGCCCGCGGAGCTGTGAATATTCAGCATCCATCTGGACGGTCTGTAGGAAAATTCCCTGGTCCTCTCAGGCCGCAGGGTGAAGGTAGTGGTGAGATTTGCTTGAAAAAGGAGAAATACATTTTTTTCAGGACTTGCCCAAGTGCTAATAAAACCTGCGTCTTTGGGCCGCTCCCACCGACTGAGGGCTTGACTCCACGGCGAGCCGAAAGCTCGCAGGGCGAGCTCACGGCAGACGGTTTGGCAGATCCGCCCCGTCCTTGTCACCGCCTGGCCCTCGCGAGCTCCACGCGCTGCCTTTCCGCGGGACGGGGTGCAACGGGTGCTGGAGCCCAGGCTCCGGGACGTGACCTTAAAGCTGGAGTAATGGAAGGAGTCGCAACGACTGAATGTAAACGGAGAGCGATTCCTGCGGGACCTGGCTTTCGACCGCCCGAAGTGGAGGAGGCGAGAGCTGTCGGGGAAGCTGGAGCTGGAAGGGCCCGCGGGTAATTGCGTGGATCGACAGGGAGGAAAGAGCAGCAAAGAGGCCAAAGGGTTTTAGAGAAGGTTCCTGTGGTTGGCGTTGACTCGCTTCGTTTTAGAGGCAACTTGCTTGGAGGAGTTTTCTTTGACGGGATGGATTCCTGCGCTGTGGGTGTAAGGGTCTGAGAAAGGGAAGGAGAATCTGGCCCCAACGTTGCAAGAGCCAAAGCAAGTAGAACAAAAGCGCTTTTGAAAGCGGGGAGCTTGGCTCTGGGTGATATGACAGGACAGCAGAATTCAGCTGGCGAAGACCAGTACCAGCACTGGGAGGAACCGGGGTTCTCCACAGGAACTGAAAAGTGTCCTGCAAAGACTCAAAACCTGAAGTTAGGTTTCCAGGTGCATGGTTGAGTTGCTCGCGTAAGAGTTGGGTACACGCCGGGACGTGGGGATGAGGCATCGCAGGAGCAATCCTAGATGAGATTATTACCGTCTTCCTTCCTCTCTTCCTTGGGTTTATCCCTGCTTTCAGTCTCACAACTATGCATTATATGGGGTTAAAGTCATTTTGGAGACCGAGTGGTTAAAGCTGGTCAGGGTCTACGTGGGCAGAGGTAGCGGAAGGGTTTTGACCGACCTTTGCTGTGTCCCTGGGGTCACAGAATCACAGAATCACAGAATCACAGAATAGTAGGGGTTGGAAGGGACCTCTATGGGTCATCTAGTCCAACACTCCTGCCGAAGCAGGGTCACCTACAGCAAGCTGCACAGGACCTTGTCCAGGTGGGTCTTGAATATCTCCAGAGAAGGAGACTCCACAACCTCCCTGGGCAGCCTGGGCCAGGGCTCCGTCACCCTCAGAGGGAAGAAGTTCTTCCTCATGTTCAGACGGAACTTCCTGTGCCTCAGTTTGTGCCCATTGCCCCTTGTCCTGTCGCTGGGCACCACTGAAAAGAGCTTGGCCCCATCCACCTGACACCCACCCTGCAGATATTTATAAGCATTTCTAAGGTCCCCTCGCAGCCTTCTCTTCTCCAGGCTGAACAAGCCCAGTTCCCTCAACCTCTCCTCGTAGGGGAGATGTTCCTGTCCCCTCATCATCCTCGTAGCCCTCCGCTGGACTCTCTCCAGTAGCTCCTCATCTTTCTTGAACTGGGGAGCCCAGAACTGGACACAGTACTCTAGATGAGGCCTCCCTAGGGCAGTGTAGAGGGGAAGGAGAACCTCCCTCGTCCTGCTGACCACTCCGAAGCTGGGCAGCACTGGCCAGTTTGGCTGGGAAAGGTTTTATGGCAGCTCAGCAGCTGCTGGGAGCTCCAGCTGGAGGGAGCAGCCCGGGGCATCCCAGCCAGGCCTGGAGTCAGAGGTCACCATGCAGCAGGTCCTGCTCCTGAGTTTATCCTCCGGGGCCCTATAGTGGGTCACAGAGAATTGGCCAATTTCCATAGCACACTGGTTATCCGGAGAGTGGCCTTTGGTTCTTTCTTCCCACAGAACGACCCAGGGATGGGAGGTCTTCTCCTGGAGGGTAAAATCAGCTTGATTCGATATTGTCTCCTCGGGTTCATTCTGGAAGCCTAGGAAGCATCTCAGCAGATGTTGAGAAGCTGGTATTACCCCTGCTGTGACATGGCTGGGAGGGTAGACTTCTGCCCTGGAGAAACCCAGCAAGGACTTGGCCAACCCTCTCCTAAAGCAGCGACAGACGTGGTCATCCGCGAGCTGAGAGAGGGCTGGGGATGCTGGTGCAGAGCAGGGTTTGGCCGTGCCGGGCGTTCAGACCTTCTGGGGTGTGTGTGCCCCGATTCCTGCCGCTCTGCGGGCACCGCTCGAGAGCCTTGCCCTGTCCTTCGCCGCGCTGGGACGTGGTCGGGTGCCAACTCCTTGTTCTGTTACCACGCCACAGCTTTGGACACGCGCTTTCTGCAAAGGACAGAGCCCCTTCTGTGACAGCCCCGTTTCCGAGGCGGGGGGGTTCCAGCTGCACAATTAATCTCACTTTTACAGCCCGTTGCAGGAGCAGCGTTGTTTTCTTAAGAGCTTGCGTGCTTGTGCGATGTCTGGCCGTGCGAGCTGGCGGGGAAAGCGTTTCTGTTCACGGCACGCAGTCGAGGTGGACGCTCCAGACATGACTTAATTTCTGGAGCCCACGCTTGCTTTTATCACAGCAGACAGACGCTCCGCAAACCCAAATCCAGCGCCGGCTCCTTGGAAAAAAGCTGCAGGGGAGCAGATGGTGGTTTCCTTTCATAGGAAACGTGGTCGTTTGCTGTGTCTCACCCACGGACCCCGGCGTGCCCGCTCCCACCCTGCGCCCGGGGCCGTGCCGTCGCCTCGTCTCACGTGCAGCGTTTCTCCTTGCAGGTGGCCTGCATGCAGTTCATCAACATCGTCGTCCACTCGGTGGAGGACATGAACTTCAGAGTCCACCTGCAGTACGAATTTACCAAGCTCGGCCTGGACGAGTACCTGGACGTGAGTAGCAGCTGGGTCTCCGCGCCCAGCAGCGTGGGTCTGCGCTCTGCGTGGGGCTGGGCTCTGCGTGGGGCTGGGGCTGGGACCACCCGTGGCCGTGGAGGGTCCACGCCATGTTCCTCCACGCCACCGCTGCCCAGCCAAGCCTTGAACCTCCTGCCTGCTGGCTGCGGGGCTGGGTGGTGGGTTCAGAGCTTGCCACGGCCAAGGAGCAGGCGTGGAGGAAAGCAGTAGTATCCTCTGTGGTAACAGAAGATAAGATGCTGCTGAGCTTTATGTGACAGCTCTGGATGTTTGGTCTTAAAGAATGACTGTTTATCACTTCTGACCCCAGCTAACATTCAAATGCCACAGAATCACAGAATCCCAGCATGGCAGGGGTTGGCAGGGCCCTCTGTGGGTCACCCAGCCCAACCCCCTGCCCAAGCAGGGTCACCCAGAGCAGGGGGCACAGCACCGCGGCCAGGCGGGGCTGGAATATCTCCAGAGAAGGAGACTCCCCAGCCTCCCTGGGCAGCCTGGGCCAGGGCTCCGTCACCCTCAGAGGGAAGAAGTTCTTCCTCGGGTTCAGCTGGAGCTTCCTCTGCTTCAGTTTGTGCCCATTGCCCCTTGTCCTGTCACTGGGCACCACTGAAAAGAGCTTGGCCCCATCCTCCTGACCCCCACCCTGCAGATATTTAGAGGCATTTCTAAGGTCCCCTCTCAGCCTTCTCTTCTTCAGGCTGAACAAGCCCAGCTCCCTCAGCCTCTCCTCGTAGGGGAGATGCTCCAGTCACATGTTCCACGTGTTTCCCTGGGCAAGGAGGTGGCCCCAGCTCCCACCGCTCTCCCACGGCGTTCGGTGCCTGCGGGCCTCGTGCTGCGAAGGGCTGCCGGCGCGGACTGACGCCCTGGTCTTCTTGGATTTGCAGAAACTGAAGCACACGGAGAGCGACAAACTGCAGGTGCAGATTCAGGCTTACCTGGATAACGTTTTCGATGTGGGAGCGTTACTGGAGGATGCTGAGACCAAGAACGCAGCCCTGGAAAGGGTTGAAGAACTGGAAGAAAACATTTCCCATGTTAGTACCCAACTTTGTGGCCTTTGTCTCTGCAGCCGCTCCGCGCGTGGGCTTTGCCGCTGCCCGTTTCGGGTGGATGGAAGCACAAGTGTGGTGGGGCTGCAGCTTGGGGTGAGAAGTGTTCATCCTAGCAGAAGCCTTGGCACTGCTGAGCTTCTGTGTGGGGGAATAAGCAGATATTTGGCAAGTGAAGGAGTTTGGGAGATCTCAGGCAGGTAAACTTGGGTGCTTTCATGCTGTATTTTGAACTTTATATTCTGCATATTGTAGTTGGTGCTCCCCTTGCTGCACAGATGTGTTCATAAGCTGTCTGTTGGCCTGATAAGAACACACCTTATTCTGTCCTTCTATTTACTCTGCCACCTGACACAAGCCCCAGCTGCTGGTAGAGCGTTGCCCTGTTGGCGTGGGGCTGGAGACGCCGTTTCCGTGTCCTTCAAGGGACAGCGTGGCCAGCGAGCGCTTGCATGGCCACGGCTGCAAGCTGGCACTCCTCGATGGCATCACCCCTTCCTCTCCTGGAAGCGGTGGTGAGCTGGGAGGGGTGACCCCCGTGCCGGGCTCGGTGGGGCAGAGGGGCACGGCCCCGAGGCCCGGGCACGGCAGGTTCGCAGCTTCAGAGCCTGCGGTCGCAGGGGGAGTCACTTGGTGCATGGAGCTTCTGCAAATGAGCTGGGAAAGCTAATTTACATAGAAATTGCAAATTCCTTAGCACTGCAGTGTCGGTAAACAGAGGAGATAACAATCCTGTCCGTGTCTTAAAACACCTCACTGGGCTCGAGAGGTAACGGCCGGAAGACTAGCGCTGGGCAGATGTTCGATGTCTGCTCGTGGCTTTTCTGTCCTCCACCTTCTTGGTGTCAGGTGCTTTAGTCCGGAAAACACGGCTTGGCTGTTCGAAATTGTTCTCCATACTTCAAAAAAAATCACAGAATCCCAGCATGTTCGGGGTTGGCAGGGCCCTCTGTGGGTCACCCAGTCCCACCCCCCTGCCCAAGCAGGGTCACCCAGAGCAGGGGGCACAGCACCGCGGCCAGGCGGGGCTGGAATATCTCCAGAGAAGGAGATTCCACAGCCTCCCTGGGCAGCCTGGGCCAGGGCTCCGTCACCCTCAGAGGGAAGAAGTTCTTCCTCGGGTTCAGCTGGAGCTTCCTCTGCTCCAGTTTGTGCCCATTGCCCCTTGTCCTGTCACTGGGCACCACTGGAAAGAGTCTGGCCCCGTCCTCCTGACACCCACCCTGCAGATATTTAGAGGCATTTCTAAGGTCCCCTCTCAGCCTTCTCTTCTCCAGGCTGAACAAGCCCAGCTCCCTCAGCCTCTCCTCGTAGGGGAGATGCTCCAGTCCCCTCCTCATCCTCGTAGCCCTCCGCTGGACTCTCTCCAGTAGCTCCTCATCTTTCTTGAACTGGGGAGCCCAGCACTGGACACAGCACTGCAGATGGGGCCTCACCAGGGCAGTGTAGAGGGGAAGGAGAACCTCCCTCGCCCTGCTGCCCACACTCCTCTTGATGCACCCCAGGATCCCATTGGCCTTCTTGGCAGCCAGGGCACGCTGCTGGCTCATGGTCACCCTGTCGTCCACCAGGGTCATTCTGTTACCACTCCTGTATGGCCATTGCTGAGAATAAATACCTTCTTAGGACAGCTTGCAGTGCGGTGCTCGCCCCTCTGAGGTGCCCTTCTGCTGGAGGAGAGGGCCTCGGCAGAAACGGCACCGTCCACTTCATAGATCTAGTCCTTGTAGCTGCTTGGACACTTAATAGTTTACTCTGGTGGCAGGTTTTTAAGGGCTTGCTTTTGATCTCTTGTTACATAAACTAGGCTCATCCCAGGAGTATGGACATAGTTTTCTGTCATATGTTGACAGAAATAATAATAGAATTGCAGAAGTTCTATCTCAACACAGCAACCACCTCACCCCCTCTGCCGCCTTGCCGGAGTCGGCGGGATGGGTGGTGATGGAAAAAGCCAGCAAGAACAGCGGGCCTTGCAGATCCCGGGTGTGTGGGGCTGGCAAAAATTAAAAATAGATCAGAAGACCATGGGGGAGATAAAACAAACCATTTTATTCGTTACTAATCATATTAGCGTTATGGCGAGAGGTGATATTTGTAGGTTCCACCATTTCAGCATCTGTTGGTTTTGCGTCGGTGCCGCTGTGTGTTCTGTTGGGTTGTGGGGTTTCAGATTAGGGATAATGTGACATGTTATGTCTGATATAATCAGACATAAAGAATTGCATTGGAAGTGCTTTCTGTAGAGTAGGCTCTTACCTGGACAGGTTCATGGCTGCAGTCCGGCCAGGCTACCTGCTGGTCGCAGCCGAAGGACAGCAGTCATCCTCAGAGGAACCTTCAGCGGGCACTTGGTGCCCCCCGATCGCGTGCAGGAACCCCCTCTGGTTCCAAAGAAGGGCTTGGGGGCTTGGTGGAACAGCAGTAATGTACTGCTTCAGCGAGCGTTCCTGACGTGTGGACTGAGAAAGCTGCTGTTGGCCACGTGTGTCAGCTGTTTCTCTTTTGAACGATAGTTGTCTGAAAAACTCCAAGACACGGAGAACGAAGCCATGGCGAAGATTGTGGAACTGGAAAAACAGCTCATGCAAAGGAACAAGGAGCTGGACGTGATTCGGGTAAGCGCGGTGGCAACGGTGCGGTGGGGCGCGCGCGCCGGGGGAGCGATCTCCTGAGCGCTCTGTGCTGGGGAGGCAATGACCCTCGCGATGGGCCGAGTGGCTTCTGGTGGCTTCCGAATTCTGAACCGAGGACAGGTTTCAGGTAGAATTACAGAATGTTTGGGATTGGAAGGGACCTCTGTGGGTCTTCTAGTCCAACTCCCCTGCCCAAGCAGGGTCACCTACAGCAGGCTGCACAGAACCACATCCAGGGGGGGGCTTGAATATCTCCAGAGAAGGAGACTCCACAGCCTCCCTGGGCAGCCTGTTCCAGGGAAAATGAAGCTTTTCACAGAATCACAGAATAGTAGGGGTTGGAAGGGACCTCTGTGGGTCATCTAGTCCAACCCTCCTGCCCAAGCAGGGTCACCCAGAGCAGGCTGCACAGGATCTTGTCCAGGCAGGTCTTGAATATCTCCAGAGAAGGAGACTCCACAACCTCCCTGGGCAGCCTGTTCCAGGGCTCCGTCACCCTCAGAGGGAAGAAGTTCTTCCTCATGTTCAGACGGAACTTCCTGTGCCTCAGTTTCTACCACAAGCAGAGTTTAGAATAGAAAACAGATATCATTTGAAAAACAAGTTTAGTGAATTACTATCATTTTGACCATCTCCAGTTATGCAGCAATCTTTTATCCTATATTTACTATGCAAAAGCAGAATAATATTTTCATTTTTGTTTTGCACCATTTGTGAGTTGCACAGTACTATGTTGATGCATAGTATAAACTTAGGAATAAAAGCTCCGTTTCTACATAACAAAACAGTACACCAAAGTCTAATAAGCAGAACTTGAATATTTTATTCAAATACGCTGGAAGACCCCACTCAGGAAGCTTCTCTCCTATGTTATCAACATTTCCTTTCAAATTTTTGGGTAGCAGTTTAACTTACATTTAGAATTCAGAATGTAATTAAAATCTAATAACCTAAATGTGTATATGTTTATATCGAGATATTGGAGAAAATTGCTGATTTTTGTGAATCTTCAGCATTTCTATTGTCCAAGTTTCTCACAGAACTTTCAGAGGCTTATATCAGATCAACCAATCAAAATATGGAGTTCTGGAGCAGTTCAGTTCATTTTCCAGAGTGAAACTTTGCAATCTGGTCATGTGAACCAATAAACCATTAAGGCAATTCTGTCTCTGAGCTAAACAGATGACTTTTTATCCTCAGTTTCTAAGTATATAAGGTACACAGTGACTTAAACTTGCCTGAAAAATAATCATAAACATATATTTTGAGTAAGACAGTGTGTGTGCGCTCAAAGGTGGACGTTGAGGCTCTTTGAGCGTGCCAGCAAACCAGTGAAGGAGACGGGTACGTCTTAGCATCCTCTCTGGTAAAGGCAAAGTGGAGGAAGCGTACCCGCGCCGTGCGTTGAAGACTAGCACAAGAAATGGGGGACATCATCAAAAAGTGGCGATGGGAAGTTCTGCACCCCCGGGTGTTGGTGCCCACGGGTGAGGTTTCCGCCAGGGCTCGGTCCTGTGCGCGGCCTCGGTGCTGCTGGCGTGGGACAGAGACACGATGAACGTGTCCTCACCAGAGACGACGCGTGGCTTGCAGCAAAGCTCAGCAGAAGGCAGTGCTGGTGCGGTGACCGTCCCGTGTCAGGCTGGTCGGCTTCTGGTGTTGGCCTTCTGGTTTGAGAGCACAGGTGCAAATTCCTTGTTTCTGCGGCGTTCGCAGGAAGTCTACAAAGATGCAAATACCCAGGTTCACACCTTGAGGAAAATGGTGAAGGAAAAAGAAGAAGCCATCCAGCGACAGTCAACGCTGGAGAAAAAGATCCACGAACTGGAGAAGCAGGGAACCATCAAGATCCAGAAGAAAGGTGATGGCGACATCTCTATCCTGCCTGTTGCTCTGGCCTCCGGGACGGTGCCGGCAGCGTCAGAGGCCGTGGCTGGCACCTCTCTTGCACCGGGCGCTGGAGCTGCACCTTCGGTACCGTTGCCGCCGCCTCCACCACCGTTACCTGCCTTAGCAGCAGCGTCTGAGACGGGTAAGGAGCCTTTTGGCCGGGTGCTGGAGGTGGTTTGCTGTGCTGGGGACAGTCACAGCAACCTTACACTGACAAAACCCCCTGCAGCTGTAGTGAGCCCACCAGCAGCTGAGGGTGCTGAGGTCCCCCAGCGTGGGTGCTCCCATGTTCACCTGATCCATCGCTCAGCCCTTCAGCTGACAAAAAAAATACTAGCGTCTTCGTTAGAGTGGTTTCCTCCCATGTGAATACCCTGAGGTGCTTTGGTGGATGGCCCAAAGAACGCTTGGGCTGGCGTGGTGGTGGGGGGCGAGGTGGGTGCTGTGGCTTCTTCTGCAGGCGCTCGTGACGTTTGGAGCAGCGTTCGTGGTGACACCTCGTTTTTTCCTTCGTTTCTCAGTGCAAAACGGTCCCGTGTCGGTGTCGATGCCGCCACCTCCGCCGCCTCCACCACCACCACCGCCTCTCCCAGGTCCGTGCTTGGAGACGGCTCCCGCGGCCCCGCTGCCCCCGCCGCCCCCGCCATCGGCACCCCCCCTGCCCGGGACAGCCTCTCCCACCGTGGTGTTCAACTCGGGGCTGGCAGGTAAAGCCCCCGCGCGTCTCCTCGGTTGCGGGCAGGGGCAGGGCGCCGAGGTGGGACCTCGTTACTCAGTCACCTAAACAACACCCGTTACCTCTTCCTGGTGTTCACTCAGAGGGGTTTATGAGAGGAGAGAGCATTTATCAACCAAACACTTCTGGTTTGGTCTGGGGGAGGTGGCTGCTTCGGTGAAACTAAAGCTGTTGCCAAAAATAGTTTTCAAACGTGATCATTTTTTGGCTTGAAGCGAACAAAACCCGGTTTTGAAAGAAGCACAAAGCTTCGTGGTTTTGATTTCTTCTGAGAACTTGATGAAAAAGTATCCGCGCAAAAAGATGGCAAACTTTTTATGATTTTTTTGGAAGGAAGAAAAATTGACTGGCTGCCTTTAGTCATGTTTTTATGCTCTCTCTGACATACGCCAAGCAAGCAAATGCTCACTGGTATCACGCTGCTCTGCCCCAGGAAAGCTCAAGAGCGTGGTGACTCCAGAAGGAGAGACCGAGGAGCTCTGATTAATAGGGTTTTTCTGTTTGGAATCTGATTAAGTATTCCAAAGTTTCCTCTGGAAGTGAAAAGCATCATGAAACTAGAGGGTCCCAGGGCAAATTGAAAGATGAAAGCACCAAAGGGGTGACCAGCTGAGGTTAGGGGTTTGGCAGAGCTGGTGGCGGTCCCGTGCCGCGGCCGTGGGGTGCTTGGAGGGTGCTGGGAGCCCCAGGCACCGTCCCTCAGCCCTTATTAATTGGGGCTGGGAGCCGTGTGTGGGCCAGGGACCCAGCCACCATCCCTTAGCCCTTATTAATCGGGGCCGGGAGCCGTGGAGCAAGCCCTGCTGCTGCATGGGGCAGCTCTGAGCTGCGCCGGCGGCGGGGCCGAGCCCCCGCAGCCGAGCCCCTCGCCTGGGTGCTTGGGTGGGACGCCCAAAGGCCAGTGGGATGGGTGTTTTGTTCTGCGGTGGGTTAGGAGAGGGAGGCAAAATGCCTTTTCCTGATCCGATGGCTGCGCAGAAAGGAGGTTTTCTCCATTCAGGAACCTGCTGGGTCAGAGGGGAGGCAGTGAAATAACAACTTCTGCTTTTCTGACCGCTGCTAACATTTTTTTTTTCTCTGTTCTTTCTGCTTCCTGGTAAGATGGGCCAATCAAGCTCTTCTGTAGGTTGCTTTCTGCTAAGTATTTACCCCCTTCCCCCCGTTTCCCTCTGTGCTGTGCCCGTGTGCGTGCCCGCGGACTGGTGTGGGGATGGGGAGGCACTGGGGAGAGGGGGGCTGGTGCCGGCCCGGAGCCGGAGCACGCGGTAGCTTTGGCCGTGCTGCCACCCGTCGGGATTTGGCACCCAGGAGGCCCTGATTCAGCAAAGCGCTTCAGCAAGTAACGAAGACGTGCGGTTTCTCCGGAGCCATCCCCGAGCGACGCGACCTGTCGGCTGCGGGTGCCCTCTGCGGGGTCCGGTCCCCAGCCAGGGCTCGCTGACGGAGGAGGAGGGGAAATCTGGAGAGATTTTGGTCAGCTGCATCAGGAGCTGGCCCACGAGGCAGTGAGCTTCCTTTCCTGTCCCCGAATAACCCAGGAGCAGTTAATGGTCTATTCTAATCTATGCACAAGTGGAAAATGGGGTTTTTTTATGGGTGTTTCAGATGGAAAAAGCTATTACTTTTTTTTTAGGAATTATTTTGAAGCAACAGAATCACAGAATCCCAGCATGGTCAGGGTTGGCAGGGCCCTCTGTGGGTCCCCCAGCCCAACCCCCTGCCCAAGCAGGGTCACCCAGAGCAGGGGGCACAGCACCGCGGCCAGGCGGGGCTGGAATATCTCCAGAGAAGGAGACTCCACAGCCTCCCTGGGCAGCCTGGGCCAGGGCTCCGTCACCCTCAGAGGGAAGAAGTTCTTCCTCGGGTTCAGCTGGAGCTTCCTCTGCTCCAGTTTGTGCCCAGACAAATTAAGCAGAGAATAGAACTCTGTTTAGTTTAGATGAGCAGAAGCTGATGGTGTGTGTTCGTGCCTTCCAGATGGATGAAAATAATTCTCAGAACACACAGCTGAATATTGTGCGTGTTCCCGGTTATTCACTTACGGCTCTTTGTTTCGAGCAAATACTCTTGCCAGTAATTTATTCTTTGTGATGTCCCTGCAAAAGCAGCACGGGCATGAAAGGGAGGTGGACAGAAAACTCGATTCTCCTTTTCAAAGGGGAAGGACAAAGCGAGGGAAATGTTTTCAGCGTTCACCGGTGCGCAACAGGACTGTCCCCTGCAACAGGTCGTGGCTGTCCTGGCCGAAACGCACGGGCAGGGTCGATGGGGGAAAGTAAAATAGAGTTATTTGCTCAAGTGCTTTGCAACCTGGGCACCTGGCCATCTCCTGAAGCAGAGGGGAAGGCATCCAGCCCCTCTGCAGCGCGGCGAGGATTGAGCTAAACCCGCCCGGGGAGCGGGGACGCTGCGTGGGGACGCAGCGGGGCTGGGCGTCCCCGGCCGGGGGGATGCTCGGTGCCCCTCCGCCGCTGACCGCCGCCGCGGGCTGAAGGGCTTTTTCCAGCACTGGAGAGGAGGGACCAGGCTTTCTGTTTCGTGTTTGCAGCGTGGAAAGAAACAGGTTATTTTCTAAGTCATTTGGGAGCAAAACGTGGATTGATCACTTTAATGAACATCCCGATTCTGCAGCAGTGAATGACTTGATGTTTGCATCAGGATACAAAGAAATGAGAACTCAGTTGCAGAAATTATTCATGTACCTGCCAGGCCTGGTGGGACTAGGAGCAGAAAAGCGTTGTTTGCCTTGCTCCAACGTGGCTTTTTTGTCCTCTGTTCACGGATTAATGAGAGTAGTCAGTCCTCATTTTCATAGCTTCCCTGTGTAAATTACTACATCATTTAAGAACAAACCTGTGGTTTCAGCCACGGGAAAGCTCACGCCTGCTGCAGCCCACCCGCTTTTCCTCGAGAAGCCAAACCCGGTGAGAAGCACCGTCGCAGCAGGCGGCGGGGGGGCCCACACCCTGTACCAGAGCCTTGGGAAAAAGGGGCTTTTTTTCTCTGCTGGGCACCTATTCTGCGTTGAGTTTTGTGACCCAGATCACAGATCAGCACAGATCGCACCGGGCTGGGCTCTGCAGCCAGCAGGACAGGGTTAAATTCAACCACTCCCTCCGTTTTTTGTCGTGTTTAAAAATAGCCTGGGCTTTTAAATCAAGCCAGACACCACTTGGTAATAAAGCAACGACACATTTCCTTTAGTGAAGTTTTCACGGCCTCTGGCGCTGAGTCGGGTTCCGCAGAGGCTGGGCTCAGAACAGAGGAGGGGCTGGGTGGAAGCCTCTCGCCGCCCTTCGCCTGTCGAGGCAGCAAGACCCTTCCAAGGCTTTCCAGTGTGAGAACGTTGGCCAGTTCTTCCTCCGGTGCTGAAATGCCGACGCGAAAGCTGCGGTCTGGGCGCGCGGGGCGTTTCTGGGCGGCTGGGGGATTTGTCATTTCTTCTCTGCTGTCTTTAGCTGTGAAAATCAAGAAGCCGATCAAGACCAAGTTCCGCATGCCGGTGTTCAACTGGGTCGCCCTCAAACCCAACCAGATCAACGGGACGGTCTTCAACGAAATAGATGACGAGAGGATCCTGGAGGTACGAGTGCTGCTCGGTGCCCTCTGCCTCCCGCTTCTGTCCCTGACACGGCGGTGTTTGCAGGGGTAGATGGCAGCAGTCATTGGGCAAAGAGCTCATCCAGCGGCCCATGGCACCCAGCAGGTCAGCGTGAGTGCCGTGGGTGAGAATTAGGGATCATAGACTCACAGAATGGTCAGGGGTTGGCAGAGGGCTGTGGGTCACCCAGCCCAACCCCCTGCCCAAGCAGGGTCACCCAGAGCAGGGGGCACAGCACCGCGTCCAGGCGGGGCTGGAATATCTCCAGAGAAGGAGACTCCACAGCCTCCCTGGGCAGCCTGGGCCAGGGCTCCGTCACCCTCAGAGGGAAGAAGTTCTTCCTCATGTTCAGCTGGGGCTGGAATATCTCCAGAGAAGGAGACTCCACAGCCTCCCGGGCTTCAGTGTTTGCTGCGGGAGGGATAAATCCTTTTTCTTTCCTGTTCAGGATTTAAATGTGGACGAATTTGAAGAAATCTTCAAAACAAAAGCCCAAGGTCCAGCCATTGATCTTACTTCAAGCAAGCAGAAGATAACTCAGAAAGGGTCCAACAAAGTCACGTTACTGGATGCCAACAGGGCCAAAAATCTCGCCATTACTTTGAGGAAGGCTGGAAAGACGGCAGATGAAATATGCAGAGCTATTCACGTGTAAGTAAAACGCTTGTCAGCAAAGAAACCGTGTTGCAGATTTACTGTGAGTTTTGGTAAGTGGAATGGCTTTGAATTGGCAGTTCATGTAAATGTCTTTCCATCTGGAAAAAATCCAGGAGTAAGGATGGAACCGTTCTGAATTCCCAGAAATCAGATTGCCGTGAAGTAGAATAACAAATGCGCAGTTTTATGTCGCTGTGTCGCCGTTCAGACTTCACAAATTAGCACTTCTTTTTATTAAAGAGGCTAATTCATGCCTGTCCCCAGGAGGCCATTGCAGGCTGCATCTCTCATTCTGTTTGCCCAGTGCTTTCTGTGCTTTAATGAACCCTCAAACCCCAGGGTATCAGGAGGGGGCCGCGATTTTCGCTTGCTCCATGAAGCACGAGTTGGGTCCCAGTGCACTGGAAGGGTTTGGCGTAGAGCTGGGTTGGCAGGGACCCTCGCTGACCAACGCCAGCGGCTCCGGGGGTCGGTGCCTGCTCCTTGGGGCTGATCCTCGTGGCCATGCCGGACGTCGGCCGTTTCTCCGCAAAGGGACATCTGCTGAATTTGGAGGCCTGAGAGTGTCGTTGGGCCGGTGAGGAGGGTGAGCTGAACCTGCTGCAGACCGAGGCACCTTCAGCAGATGGGGTTTGCAGGGCTCTGCTGTTTGCTCCTGCCCACGTGTCTTCTCTGATGATAGCGAGGTGTGACCGTGGAGGGGTGGGGGGCAAGGACCGCATCTTTGGAGACAGGAACAAGGTGCCCAGCAGCGCCGTTCACACCTTCACGTGCAGAGAGCTTCACGTGCAGGACCGTGCCCCCCACCCCAGCCAGGGCTGCACGAGCAGGAGCAGCTTCACGGCTTCTCCACGGTTTCTCACCGCTTTACTGGCTCAGGCTCTGGTGGAGCTGAGCAGCGGCGGAGGCTGCTCTCTCTCTCATTTCTGCTGCTTTTCCCTCATTTTGTGCAGAGCCTTGTAACACGGCTTCTTCTGGTCTGCTGTCACGCAGGTTTGACCTGAAAACGTTGCCGGTGGATTTCGTCGAATGCCTGATGCGGTTCCTGCCCACCGAGAACGAAGTGAAGGTGCTGCGGCTCTACGAGCGGGAAAGGAAACCCATCGAGAACCTGTCCGACGAAGACCGGTTCATGATGCAGTTCAGCAAGATCGAGAGGCTGATGCAGAAGATGACCATCATGGCTTTTATAGGCAACTTTGCAGAGAGCATCCAGATGCTGACGCCGGTGAGTGAGGGCCGAACCCCTGGGGACAGCGGGGCGACGCGTGGGGGTCCGGGCTGCTCGGGGTTCTGCCTGCGGGGAGCTGGTGAAGCTTACAGAGATTTTAATTTTTCTAAGACAGGGAGATAGTTTGAGTGTCGTGGGGTGATTGTGAGTTCTCACTGGGACAGAATGAGAAACACATGAATGGAAAAATGATTTTCTAGCTATATTTTCATAGACCGGTGACTCCGATGTCCCAGGTGCTCTTTTATGACAGCTTGTAGCCTGGACTGCTCCGTACCATCCTGTTTCCTTACCCCTAGAAGTTCAAAATCGGTTCAAAGGAAAATCTAGCTGTTTGTGTCATCGGGGAGAGTTATTATCAGCGCTGGTCCGTGAATCACTGGAATTCCTGACGTGTCAGGGCAGGGTGATGTTCGTGCTGGGCCCCACAGTATGGATGAAAAACAAGGTTTTTTTTCAGAATGTGAGTGTTCAGGGTTTAATTGTACTCTTGGGTTGGATGTGCATTAACCAAAGCTGTTCCTGTGTTCACCTGCAGCAACTTCACGCAATAATAGCTGCGTCGGTCTCAATAAAGTCATCCCAAAAGCTGAAGAAGATACTGGAGGTAGGTCTGGGTGTAGATACGTTCAGTAGCTCCCTCACTCACCCTTGCACATACCGAAACCCTGCCTGGGTGCTGACCCACCAGCGCTCCTTCCAGAGGTTTCTAAAGCGCCGTGCGTTTGTCCTGAGAGCTCACGCTCCGCTCTGTTCCGTCCTGGCAGATAATCCTGGCGCTGGGAAACTACATGAACAGCAGTAAGCGCGGAGCCGTGTACGGATTTAAGCTCCAGAGCTTGGACCTGGTAAGGAGACGAGAGGAGCCTTGTGGGGACGGGGTGGGGGTGAGTTTCGCGGACACGGGACGTGGAGTGGCTGCTGGGGGGCTCGGTGGGTGCCGCCCGGGCGGTGAAATCAGAGCAGGGCAGTGGGGAAGGCGTCCGTGCCAGGCGGTGGGAGATGGCTTTGCTGAGCGTTGTGCCGGGGGGTCGCCTGGGAGGAGGCACGTGCCTTCAGAGGCTCTGCCCACCACAGCTTGGAAACCACCTGCTGAACTCTTCAGTGAGCTTTTACAGCCGTCCCTGTCAGGTGGAGAAGCACCGGTGGGGTCACTTTGCTTGGAGCCTGCTGCACCTCCACCCAGCGAGCTCTTTGCCTTCTCTCCCCAGCTCCTAGAAACAAAGTCGACAGACCGAAAGCAGACCCTGCTGCACTACATTTCCAACGTGGTCAAGGAGAAGTACCAGCACGTATCCCTCTTCTACAACGAGCTGCATTACGTGGAGAAGGCTGCCGCAGGTACTGTGACCCTCCTGTCCCTGGTGAGCAGTGGTGGCATGCACGCCGTGACCATGAGCCAGCAGCGTGCCCTGGCTGCCAAGAAGGGCAACGGGATCTTGGGGTGCATGAGGAGGAGTGTGGGCAGCAGGGCGAGGGAGGTTCTCCTTCCCCTCTGCTCTGCCCTGGTGAGGCCCCATCTGGAGTGCTGTGTCCAGTGCTGGGCTCCCCAGTTCAAGAAAGATGAGGAGCTACTGGAGAGAGTCCAGCAGAGGGCTACGAGGATGAGGAGGGGACTGGAACATCTCTGCTACGAGGAGAGGCTGAGGGAACTGGGCTTGTTCAGCCTGGAGAAGAGAAGGCTGAGAGGGGACCTTCGAAATGCCTCTAAATATCTGCAGGGTGGGGGTCAGGAGGACGGGGCCAGACTCTTTCCAGTGGTGCCCAGCGACAGGACAAGGGGCAACGGGCACAAACTGGAGCAGAGGAAGCTCCAGCTGAACCCGAGGAAGAACTTCTTCCCTCTGAGGGTGACGGAGCCCTGGCCCAGGCTGCCCAGGGAGGTTGTGGAGTCTCCTTCTCTGGAGATATTCCAGCCCCGCCTGGACAAGGTCCTGTGCAGCCTGCTCTGGGTGACCCTGCTTGGGCAGGGGGTTGGGCTGGGTGACCCACAGAGGGCCCTGCCAACCCCCACCATGCTGGGATTCTGGGATTCTGTGACTTCACGGCACGCCGTGCCTGGGCTGTGGGGGCTCTCCTCGGCGGGGAGTGGTTCAGGTGCTCGCAGAGCAGGAGCAGTGCAGCATTTCCCGTTTGTTTCCTAGTGTCTCTCGAAAACGTCCTCCTGGACGTGAAGGAGCTGCAGAGGGGCCTGGATCTGACGAAGCGCGAGTACACCATGCACGACCACAACACGATGCTGAAGGAGTTCATTCAGAACAACGAGGGGAAGCTGAAGAAGCTGCAGGACGATGCCAAAATAGCCCAGGTATTTCTTCGGTGAGGGGGTGCAGGCGAGGAGCAGCGCGTTGCTGCGAGGGACGGGCTTGGCGCACGCAGCGGGGAGGAGGAGGAGCGGCGACGCGGTGCGTTTGTCCCCGTACGTGCGACGCCGTAAACCTGTGCTCTTTGCAGGATGCCTTCGATGATGTTGTGAAGTACTTTGGGGAGAACCCCAAGACGACCCCCCCCTCGGTCTTTTTCCCGGTGTTTGTCCGGTTTGTGAAGGCCTACAAGGTAAACAGGAGCATCTTCCCCTTCTGAACCCCATGTGGTCCCTGCGTGGCTTGGGGCACCCAACCAAACAGCTCGTGGCTCCCTGCAGCGTTGACGCCGTGTGAGCCATCCCCGACGGCGCGGCCACGCCAGCCCGGGGCAGCACCAGCACTTGTTTGGGGATTATTTTGGGGGGCTGAAGGACAACATGGCTGTCTGAGACGCTGGAGGAATCCTCAGAAGTGGAGTGTCTGGGCGGCTGCAGCTCACACTGTGACCCTGGACACACATCTTTCGGGACCGGGAGGGGACGGTGTGCCACCTAGGAAGGTCTCGCCCAGCCTGGTGTCCTCAGGCTGTGACAAGGGGCAGCTGAATTGCTGCCTTGGGAAGCCCTGTGGTAGCCAGTGATAGCATCGCTCATTTGGAATATTTTCGTTCCCTGTGGCAATTAGAAGCTATAACCTGTGCCTTTTTTTTGTGACAAATAGCAAGCAGAAGAGGAGAATGAGCTGAGAAAAAAACAGGAACAGGCCTTAATGGAAAAACTCATGGAGCAAGAAGCGTTGATGGAGCAGCAGGACCAAAAGGTATGGAACAGAGACATCTTCACAGAATCCCAGCATGGTCGGGGTTGGCAGGGCCCTCTGTGGGTCACCCAGCCCAACCCCCTGCCCAAGCAGGGTCACCCACAGCAGGCTGCACAGCACCGTGTCCAGGCGGGGCTGGAATATCTCCAGAGAAGGAGACTCCACAGCCTCCCTGGGCAGCCTGGGCCAGGGCTCCGTCACCCTCAGAGGGAAGAAGTTCTTCCTCGGGTTCAGCTGGAGCTTCCTCTGCTCCAGTTTGTGCCCGTTGCCCCTTGTCCTGTCGCTGGGCACCACTGGAAAGAGTCTGGCCCCGTCCTCCTGACCCCCACCCTGCAGATATTTAGAGGCATTTCTAAGGTCCCCTCTCAGCCTTCTCTTCTCCAGGCTGAACAAGCCCAGCTCCCTCAGCCTCTCCTCGTAGGAGAGATGCTCCAGTCCCCTCCTCATCCTCGTAGCCCTGCGCTGGACTCTCTCCAGTAGCTCCTCATCTTTCTTGCACTGGGGAGCCCAGCACTGGACACAGCACTGCAGATGAGGCCTCACCAGGGCAGTGTAGAGGGGGAGGAGAACCTCCCTCGCCCTGCTGGCCACACTCCTCTTGATGCACCCCAGGATCCTGCCGGTGTATCCACCACTCCTCCCAGTTTGGTGTCATCAGCAAACTTGCTGAAGGTACATTCTAATTCTTCATCCAGGTGGTTGATGAAGAAATCTTGCAGGCAGGAGCCATCACGTTCCTGTGTTTTTCCTGCTAGTTGAGGAACCTCAGCTCTGCCTGAGAACCTCAGTTGCCCAATGGAGAGTTTCCACGAAGTGGGGTCTCTGGGAGTTTGCTCCTTATGTGGAGAGAACTGAAATGAGCTGAAGGGTTACGGTGCGTGGTTCTGCTGCTGTCGAAGGCCCCAGAATGAACTCGCCTGGTCCACAGTGCCCTTAGCTACGCTGCGTTCTGCTCGGGCCGTGTGTCTGTCACAACCCCCTGGGTGCTCGGAGCGCAGAGCTTCCCTCCCGTCGCCTGCCGGGACAAGGAGCCCTCCTCCCCGGAGCCGTCCCTGCGGAGCGCGGCGGCGGGGCTCAGCCGTTCTCCTGACCTGGTTTCCTCCTGAGGTGACACTCCGGGCTTGCTGGAGGACCTTTCCACAGCTCTAAAACCCCTGCTTTGTCAGCTGGGGCTGCTTCCCGCGGCTGCTGGGCTCCTTCATCCCAGCCGAGCTCTTCCCCGGGAGGGAAAGCCGGGTCTCCATGTTGCCCTGATGCTGCTCAGAGGGAAGCGCTTGGAGCTCCGGCTCCGAGTGATGAGAAGGTGTGGAAGCTGGGTACGAACGTGAGAAGGAGAAGCGGCGTGGCAGCTGGGTTAGCTGGTGACTCTGCTCGTCCCCTCCATGGGACGCCAGCTGCCCCCACGCTGGTGTTCTCCTGGTCTGGTGGAAAAGCGGCGGCTGCTGTTTGCGGCTGGCTGCTGGTGGGCTCGGCCGGTGCCTCGCAGCTCTGCGGAGAGGGACTGGGAGTGCTCAGGGTGACCATGAGCCAGCAGCGTGCCCTGGGTGCCAAGAAGGCCAATGGGATCCTGGGGTGCATGAGGAGGAGTGTGGGCAGCAGGGCGAGGGAGGTTCTCCTTCCCCTCTACACTGCCCTGAGGAGGCCCCATCTGCAGTGCTGTGTCCAGTGCTGGGCTCCCCAGTTCAAGAAAGATGAGGAGCTACTGGAGAGAGTCCAGCGGAGGGCTACGAGGATGAGGAGGGGACAGGAGCATCTCTGCTACGAGGAGAGGCTGAGGGAGCTGGGCTTGTTCAGCCTGGAGAAGAGAAGGCTGAGAGGGGACCTTAGAAATGCCTCTAAATATCTGCAGGGTGGGGGTCAGGAGGACGGGGCCAGACTCTTTCCAGTGGTGCCCAGCGACAGGACAAGGGGCAACGGGCACAAATTGGAGCAGAGGAAGCTCCAGCTGAACCCGAGGAAGAACTTCTTCCCTCTGAGGGCGACGGAGCCCTGGCCCAGGCTGCCCAGGGAGGCTGTGGAGTCTCCTTCTCTGGAGATATTCCAGCCCCGCCTGGCCGCGGTGCTGTGCAGCCTGCTCTGGGTGACCCTGCTTGGGCAGGGGGTTGGGCTGGGTGACCCCCAGAGGTCCCTGCCAACCCCCACCATGCTGGGATTCTGTGATTCTGTGCTTCCCGTGCGGGGGGAGCTGGGGGTCGGCGCTTACCCGTCCTCTCTCCCTTGCTTTCAGTCTCCCTCACACAAAACAAAGCGGCAGCAGCAAGAGCTGATCGCAGAGCTGCGGCGGCGGCAGGTCAAGGACAACAGGCACGTCTACGAAGGGAAGGACGGTGCTATCGAGGACATTATCACAGGTAAACGCCTGCGGTTCCCTGATCCGAGGCTCATGCACAACAAATAAGAACGTGTAGCTGCCTACTAGCTGTTGTAAGTGCTTTGTGTCGTTCTTAACAAAGCGTTACGCAAGCACAGCCCAGGGCTTTGCACGAGGTGAACCCAGCGTAGGAACCTCTGCGCAGGGCACGTAACAGAGCCCAGTAGCGTGCCTTTACGTGTCGTCTTGGGCGCTCGCATGGTCCCTTCGCTCCTCTCCAGCGTGTGGGGACGCGCTCGGTCTCCGGCCGTTCGCGTAGGTGGCACCGGATCCCGGCAGACGCGCCGGTGGGGCTGCGCGTGCCATGCAGAGCCTTCCCAGAAACCATTTTTTTCCCCATAAATGGAACGAGCGACGGAGGTTTTGCATTATTAAGAGCCTACACTGTCATTAAGATGTACCAGCAGTGATGGCAGCACATTATCACGCAGTTAGGGCGCATCGTTTAGTGGGGCCTGGATGATTTACGACCCCCAACGCCGCTGGTTTCCCTGCTGCTCGGACTGGTGGGCAGCCCAGGGCTGGGGGCAGAGGCGCAGAACCCGCTGTCGTAGCCGGATGCGGCCAGGGCTTCGGTGCTGATGAAATGAGCTGCCTTGGAAAGGGCGTTTTGGGCAGGAGTCAGATCGTTGTCGGTCTACACGGCTGCTCTGATCGCAGCGCGGTGACTTCACTGCGCGTTCCTCGCCCGCGGTGAGGAGGGAACGCGATTTTGACGCTCCGATAGCTTTGCAGTGCTTGGTTTCCATCGCACAGGAGCTCCAGAAAAGGTCTTTGGGCAGAATTTCCTTGGCTGCTGCTCCCGAACGTTTTTTCTCATGGGTTTTTTTCTGCAGGAGGGGAGGAGAGCTGTTTTGCCACCCACTAAGCAAAGCCAGGGAATTTTTGCCCAGCTGGATGACAGGGCTGAAATGCTCGAAGCTTTCACAACTCCCTTTAACCTTGATTAATAGCTTCCTAAGATAGCATTCTTTAAATAAAGGGCAGAGTCGCTGTAATATCTAATCTCTTGCTGCTTCTGCAACTCCTTCAGACTCCTGGGAGCTTGTGGGACTGGTAAAGCGGTTCTCCTGCTCTGCGGCAGAAATCGGTGGTGGGGCAGAAGGCCATCCGCACGCCAAGGGCAGCCCGGTGCAGGGAGACTCCGCTGGGACCTGTCCCGTGGTCTTGTGCCTGGTGTTTCCCGTGGCGGGGGTGTCTCTGCGGGCCTTAAGCCGTGGGATGAGAAAGGTCAGGCCGGGTGGGACCGGGGCCGCTCGAACGCGGCCCGCGAGATCTCTGCCAGCGGGGTGGAAACGGCTGAAAGCGTCGTTCCAAAGCGGACGGCGCCTGAGAAAAGGGGCAGAGCGCTGCGGTGTCTCCAGCCTGCGGAAAGCAACGGGACGGGAGAAACGCTCGCGCCGGGGCCGGCAGCGGCCTCGTGGCCAAAGGGTGACGAAGCGATCCCAGGGCCCGGTCCCCAGGCGTCCGTCCCCCGGCGCTAACCGCGTACTAATGCGATGGCCGCGCGTCTGACGGCTCTGTTTGTCTGTCTGGCTGTTGTTCCCATGCAGTGCTGAAGACTGTGCCCTTTACCGCCCGAACCGCCAAGCGGGGCTCTCGGTTCTTCTGCGAACCTGTTCTCACTGAGGAATTCCATTACTAAACTATTCCCCTTTCACATCTGATGCTCTTAGAAAACAGAAAGGTCGCTGTAGAGGTTTTTTTTTTTTGGCACTTCCCCGTTTGTCCGGATCTCAGCCAGGCTCGTGTGAACGTTGAGTGTGTAGTAACGTCCGGCGTCCGCCTGAAGTTGTGTTTGTGTCACCTCTGTTGCATGCTCTCGTCTTTCGGCAACGTCTCGTTCCATCCCATCGACCTTGCGCTCGATGCTTTCGGCCATCCCGGTGCCCGAAAGCATCTCTGGCCCCGCTGCCGGCTGCCATAGAACAGCGAGTGGCGGAGTCACGGCGGACGGGGCGCGGGTCGCCTGCGGCGCCCGAGACTTGGGAGACCAAACGCAGCGAGACGTGACGGTTCACTTGGCTTTTCTATGCCATGTCCACATGTGAAGATGAAGCAAAGTTGCGGGCTGCATGGAGGCAGCGGGGCTTTCCTGGGGTGGGCAGGGCTGCCTGTAGTAACGTACGTCCTCTGCCAGGAGTGTTTCATTCTAGGCTTGCTAACCAGCCCCTGCATGTTTCCCTGCATGCGAGACGCACGCGCAGCTTCCTCTGCTCGCTCGGTCGCATCCATCTTCAACTCCGCTCAGTTCCACGCCGGCTCTGTCGAGGGCAGCGGGGCTGAGCGCCGGGTGCCAGCCGGTGCCGGTGCCCGCGGGCAGCGCTGGGGCTGGGCTCGGGGACGGCGGCGGTGCCGTGGCCCAGGGGGAGCAGGGGGAAGCGCTCAGAAGTGGCGACGAGGAAAAGCTTGGCGTGGAACTGAGCCGTTGCCGTCGCGTGGCGTGAGGAGGGTGCGCTTAACCCGGCATGGCTGCTGGCACTGTCGTCTTCAGCGGAGGACTCGGCCGCTGTGGAAGACAACAGTGCTGCCCTCCGTGATGTGTGTTTTTGTGAATGCTTCTAATAAAACTGCTAACCGTAATCAGCTCGGTGGTTGGTTGCTCTTCTGAGTTAATTTCTGTGGTACCTTCCTGGAGCCAATCTTCAAAGCAGCTTGGAGTTTGGTTAGCGAGAGGCCCTCCCGTCCTTTCCTCTCCGTGCCTAACCTCCTCTCGCAGCCTTGGCCTGACCCCTCTTGCTCTGTCGGCTAACGTGCCTGGGAGTTCGGAACGCTCAGTCGACTTGCTCTTCATTCTCCATCCCATTTATTACTTAACCATCATTTTGTGTTTTGTTTTGTTTTGTTTCTTTTTCTGTTTAGCCCTAAAGAAGAATAATATCACTAAATTTCCAAATGTTCACTCGAGGGTAAGGATTTCTTCTAGCACACCGGTGGTGGAGGATACACAGAGCTGGCAAGCATCACTTTTTACTTAGCTTCCTCCTCTCTCTCTATGCCAGACAGCCTGTTGTAGCTGCGGCTGAGCGTAATACTGGTGAGAGCCCAACGGCCAGGGCAGACCGAGACCCCTGCTCCTCACCCTCCGCGGTGCAGGGGATCCACGGCCCCTGGGCTGGTGACCGGCTTCACGCCCTCTCTCCGTTGTGGCCCTTTCTCCTCCGAGTTTCGCCCCAGCTAGGCAGCCGTGGCCCGAGGCAGGTCCCTGGGTGTTCTGCAGCCCCGGGCACGCCGAGAGCCAAGAAGCTGGGAGCTGGCTTTCAACCAGGACAGACGTCAGCAGGGACATCAGGAGGAGGGTTTGCCCCGTCCAGCGCAGATTTGCTTTCCAAGCGATGCTGTAGCTGGGGTCAGGCTGCAGGGGTACCGAGTGTGCTCGCCGTGTCGCGGCCGCACACGTAACCGCACGTGTAACACGCCTAACAGCACGCGTAACGCCCGCTTCCATCAACACATCCATCCCCCCTGTCCGACCCATGGCATGCTCAGTGTTTCCCACCTCTTTGCTCACCTCCCCAGCAGCAGCAGGGCGGATCGGGCCAGCGAGGAGGAGGAGGGAGGTGACGAAGCATCCCTGCAGCGGGGCGAGCGGGTGGCCGGGGGGCAGGACGGCAGCCGGAGCTTCGCCAGCCGGTTGCAGCGTAGCGGCTGCGTTAGCTCAGGGCCCCCTCGTTTAGGTCACCGGGCACGCAGGGAGCGCAGACCCACCCTCGCGTTGCCCAACGCTGGCACCGTCGTGCCCTGGGCCACGCACCTCCCGCGCGCTGCGTCCTGCCGCAGCCTGCTCCTCCGGCTCCCGTGGGTGTTGGAGAGCCCGTGCGAGGGACTGGGTGCGGTGGACAGGCCGGCTCCCACAGAATCCCAGCATGGAGGGGTTGGCAGGGCCCTCTGGGGGTCCCCCAGCCCAGCCCCCTGCCCAAGCAGGGTCACCCACAGCAGGCTGCACAGCACCGCGGCCAGGCGGGGCTGGAATATCTCCAGAGAAGGAGACTCCACAGCCTCCCTGGGCAGCCTGGGCCAGGGCTCCGTCACCCTCAGAGGGAAGAAGTTCTTCCTCATGTTCAGCTGGAGCTTCCTCTGCCTCAGTTTGTGCCCATTGCCCCTTGTCCTGTCGCTGGGCACCACTGGAAAGAGTCTGGCCCCGTCCTCCTGACCCCCACCCTGCAGATATTTAGAGGCATTTCTAAGGTCCCCTCTCAGCCTTCTCTTCTCCAGGCTGAACAAGCCCAGCTCCCTCAGCCTCTCCTCGTAGGAGAGATGCTCCAGTCCCCTCCTCATCCTCGCAGCCCTGCGCTGGGCTCTCTCCAGTAGCTCCTCATCTTTCTTGAACTGGGGAGCCCAGCACTGGACACAGGACTCCAGATGAGGCCTCCCCAGGGCAGAGCAGAAGGGAAGGAGAACCTCCCTCGTCCTGCTGCCCACACTCCTCCTCATGCACCCCAGGATCCCCTTAGCCTTCTTGGCAGCCCGCAGCGGGGAGACGCGGACGTGGCGGCGTCGCTCCCCGCAGCCCCCCGGCGCGTGTCACCAGTATTCCCGGCTGCTTGGGCGCGTAGCGCAGGGGCTGGGCCGGGTTTGCTCCCTTCTGCTCTGGCCGGGCTGCAGACCCCTCTCCCGCGCCTACACAAGCTGCTTTGATTGGCTTCCAGCAGGACCCCCCCCCCCCCCTGTGCGTGCGTGGGTGCGTGGGTGCGCGCGCGCGGGCGAGCCGTGCCCGGTGACCAACGCCGCTTTTCCTCTCCGCAGATCTTCGAAACCAGCCGTACCGCCGGGCCGACGCGGTGAGGAGGAGCGTCCGGCGGCGCTTCGACGACCAGAACTTGCGCTCGGCCAACGGCGCCGAAATCGCCATGTGAGCCGGAGCCCTGCGCGTGTCGAGAACGGGGAGGGGGAGGGGGGGGGTTTGCTTGAACCATGCCTTGTCCGCGTGAACCCTGCGCTCTGCCCTTGGAACTCTTAGCGTTCGCCCTCGGAAGGGCCCGAAGACCTGGGACACGCGCAGGGACGTCAGCGATGGGCTCGCCGCGCCGCCGTAGCTCCCAAGTGCCTACAGCCGCAGAACCTGCTCCGGTGACTCAAAGCAATAGGACTTGATTGGGTAGCTTTTCACACCAAGACGTTGTTCAGTGTTTTTAACCAAAATGTAAAATCCGCGTTGCTTTGTTTTGGGTGTTCGGTTTGGTTTCTACCAAGGTTTAGTGAGTGGTCTCCGTGGAGCTGCCGGGCTGTGGCCGGTTCCTGTGCTGCCCGCCCAGGGCGTACGCAGCTGCACTTGGTGGCTGCTGATGGGGTTTTTTTTTTTTCCAAAAAGGAAGACATTTAAGGGCTTTCTGTATGTAACGTGGAAATAATTCCCAGCAGAGGCGTCCCTTTTCCCGGCTGGCGGCGCGGGGCTGCTGGGGACGGGCGCGGAGGGTGGCGAAGGCGCGCGCCGTGCTCCTCACCTAGAGGCAGCTTTCGAGTAACAGTGTATTTATTAATTAGCACTAAGCTATTAACATCTCAGTAATCAGTATTAGGCTTCGGAGGACCGGTGCAGCTCAGCTGCTGGTGCAGAGACCCATCCCGTGCCCTGCGCTGGGGGACCCGTGCCCCGCTCCAGCCCCAGCTTCCGCGGACAATCCGGCTCGGCTTCGCGGCCAGGGCCCCCCCAGCTCCCGGCCGAAAGCCCCCCACGGGTCGCAGACGCCGCTTTGCCTTCCGAAAGCCGACCCGGGGACACGGGCGTTACGCCGGCAGCACCACGCACCCGCGCTGCGCGTCCGTGCCGGCGGCAGGAGGGAGGTGACGGCGGGCCGGCCGCGGCCGCGAGCGTCTCTGCGGCGAGGAACTGGACCGAAGAGAAACGAGATCCGTGTAGCTGACGGCTTTACCTTGCCTGGTCTCACCGCATCGCTCTGTTAATTGTAAAATTTCTTGTATAGTATTTAACCACTGAATTTCTTTTCCTTTTATGTTGTGCTTACGTGAACCACTGGTGAAGGTCCCCCCCCCCCTTTTTTGTTTCCCCGTGGATACTGTGTAGGTATAAGATAATCTGTTTTTAAATGTACAGATATTTTGCTACAAAATCGGTGCAGTTTTTTATGGTTTTTACACTTCTCTTTTATTCCCACTTTAGCCGCTGGGTAATATTGTAAATATTGTTTAAAAAGGAAAAAAAAAAAAAAGCATCGGCCTGTGCTATACAATCTGAATGTTATTTTAACTTATAGTTTTTGTTTTTATATTTAACTAAATGGACAGTTTGGGGCTCCCAGCTACCACATCGACCTCTGCTTACCTATTGACAGGACGTTGACTTTAAAACCCTCCACCTCCTTGCATTTACGGCACCGCGTACCCGACCTGCTAGAGAGAACACGCCGGTCCGCCGCCGTCACGCCGCGGCGACGGGAGAGCAGCTCAATCGGCGCAAGAAAACGGGGCAATTAATTTCATAAATCCTTCGGCCAATGGTTCAGAGCGCCAGCTCGTGCACTGCTCAGCTCCAAGGTATTTTTTTGAACTGAAGACAAAAAAATACCATACAGCTGGAAGGCAGCGCTGGCGTGTTCTCTTTAATATTTTTCTAGTAATAGACCTGCTGCTTAGCGATGTTAGAAGTGTTTTATAAAAGCAGTTCATGTTACTCTCCTGGTCTGTTCCTGGCATAAGAGCAAATAAACTATTTACACTACTACGCAGTAAGCCAGAGGGGGTTTTTTTTTGTCGTGAGTTTTATGGTTTTGCCCCCAAAGGGGCAGTGCTGGATTGGGGTGGGGGGGGTGTTTCTGGGTTTTTTTTTTAAACCTGCTGTTTGCCTTCGTACCCCCCCAGCACTCAGCTGCTGTAACGGCACCCGGGGCTTGGGGTGTCTGGTTCTGTCCCTTTCCCCACCGCAGTGGGACTCCGGGGCTGTTGGGGACAGGGAAGGGATGGAAGAGGACACGAGGCCCCCTCACCCCCCGGCAGCCGTCCTGGGCCGCGGCCACCGCTGCAGCCGGGTCCCGCTGGGCCCCACCTGATGACTGCCACCAGCAGACACCCAAAGAACCCCCCCGGTGCTCGGCACCCCAACGCTGGCGTCGGGGAGGAGCAGCGCGCTGCTGGGCGAGAGGCAGAGGTGAAAATCCACGGCGAGGAGTAGTTTGCCATAAATACACAAAACCCCAACCATTTGAGTCCTAAAGTTAAAGAGAACAACGTCATGCATCAGCCAAAAATCAGGTTTAATGTTCGGAAGGGTTCAACAGAACCAGGATAAGGGAGCGCGGGGTGGGAGCAGGCGCTGCGGGGTGGGGGATTGGCACGAACCCCCCCGGCCGGGAGCGGGAGCGGCACGAAACCGAGCAAATTGAACACAGCCGCGGTCGAACGGCGCGACAGCCAGCAGCGACGCGTGAAAACAACCACGCGTGCTACAAACCCTCTCACTGCCGAGGCAGAAATGGAGAGTTCGAGCTCAGCGCGGTGCCGTGCTGGCCGGGCCAGAGGGACAGAGTCACCGAGCACGAGCAGGGCTGGGTGACACCGTCTGCCCCGCCAGCGACCGAGGAGCCGGCGAACCAGGGACGAGAGGGGGAACACCCCAAAACAAAACCCTGCAAAGAAGCCTGAAGTCACTGCCCTTAAAAACCTGGAGTGCTGGCGGATGACAGGGTGACCATGAGCCAGCAGCGTGCCCTGGGTGCCAAGAAGGCCAAGGGGATCCTGGGGTGCATCACGAGGAGTGTGGGCAGCAGGGCGAGGGAGGTTCTTCTGCCCCTCTGCTCTGCCCTGGGGAGGCCCCATCTGCAGTGCTGGGTCCAGTGCTGGGCTCCCCAGTTCAAGAAAGATGAGGAGCTACTGGAGAGAGCCCAGCGCAGGGCTGTGAGGATGAGGAGGGGACTGGAGCATCTCTGCTACGAGGAGAGGCTGAGGGAGCTGGGCTTGTTCAGCCTGGAGAAGAGAAGGCTGAGAGGGGACCTTTGAAATGCCTCTAAATATCTGCAGGGTGGGGGTCAGGAGGATGGGGCCAGACTCTTTCCAGTGGTGCCCAGTGACAGGACAAGGGGCAATGGGCACAAACTGAAGCAGAGGAAGCTCCAGCTGAACATGAGGAAGAACTTCTTCCCTCTGAGGGTGCCGGAGCCCTGGCCCAGGCTGCCCAGGGAGGCTGTAGAGTCTCCTTCTCTGGAGATATTCCAGACCCGCCTGGACGCGGTGCTGTGCAGCCTGCTCTGGGTGACCCTGCTTGGGCAGGGGGCTGGGCTGGGTGACCCACAGAGGGCCCTGCCAACCCTGACCATGCTGGGATTCTGTTTGGAAGCTGCCGCCTTTTGCAACAGCTGGTAAGACACACCAAAAAAACCCCATTATAATAATTTACATTTACAGCTTTTTTATTTTTAATGGAAAAAATAAAGGCAAACCTTTTAAAAGTCTCCAGCCCCAAGGGCAGGGAGTGAGTTCGCAAGGCCAGCAAGGGACGCGTTCGGAGTCTCCGTGGGCTGCAAGTGGTCCCGGGAGCACCAGCGACCGCCCGGCAGAGCCGCGTGCCACACGGCCCTGGATCAAAGCCGCTGCCAGCGCTGCGACTTCCCACGTCTCAACATGAAACTGGCCCCTGGCTGCAAGGAATTACCGCACGTCCCCTTTGACCAAACTGGGGCGTTTTCTCCCCAAGCGATGGGCAGGGAGCAGGTGACGAGCAACTGCGGGGAAGCGCCAGCCCAGAACGTGCTCGGCCGCCAGCGTCCCACCCGCCCTGCATCGTCCCGGGCAAAATGGGTGGGCAGGTCCCACCCGGCACCACCGACCAGCGACTTCTGCTTCCAGGGCCCCACTTCAGCCTCAGACAGCGCTCTGAAACGGCCCAAATCACGGAACCACCCCGGCAAGGAACAACACCAGACAGACTGGACCGTGTGGGGATGTAGGCGCTGGCACCAGCGGTCACACCGCAGGAAAGATGCCCGGGGAAGGAAGCTGAACTCCAAAGAGTCTTCACGTGGCTTTTGCCAGCACCGATGCTGCTTAAATCCGACACTCAGAGGACAGGAAGAATTTACCAGAGGTACTGAAAACTAGAAATAAATACTAGCACGCACTAGAAGCCAAGGTTTAATGATTGATAAAAATGTACAAAAATACTCCCCCGCCGCTTGTCACCGCGCAGGGAGGGGGCCCGCGCCGCGCCCCTCGCCCCGCCACCCCCGCGGGCTGCGCCCAGCGGCAGCACCTTCCTCGGCAGGCTCCTAAGGCAACTCAGCTCAGCTCATCTACAACTGGAGTTTTATTTCTGAATTCTCTTAACACGCTCTTGAGGATGCCCGCGGCTGCCCCGGATGGGGTTAGGGGAAGACAGGGTGGCGGGAGGGGCAGCACCCTCCGCTGGCACCGCGGCGAGGGGCCCATCGCTGCCCAACAAACCTCCGAGCCGGCTGCCAGCCGCCCAGCTGGGCCGGGGGTCGGGCCCCGTTTCGCAAAGCGGCGCGGCATCGGCGTGGCGCAGCTCACCGAAGAGCAATTCCAAGCTCTGGTGGGTTTTTTTTTTTTGCAGTGCAGATCAAGAAATGGATTCCTTACTCCCATTGCCTTCCCCTCTCCGAAATTAAAAAAAAAAATAATAATCTGTAAAACAAATTAAACCACAAGAAACTATGTTAATAATCTCTTTCTAAAAACGAAGCGTGGTCTGGCTGCAGCGGCCAGCAGAAGGAGCGTCCCCGCGCCTTTCCGGGAAGGACCGGGCCTTGGAGCAGCTCCGCTGGATGGGTGCCAGCGCCGCGGGGCCAGACCCCCCCAGGGGCTCCCCACAGAGAGCAGAGCACCCATCCTGCCCCAAGGGATGCCCCTGGGAGTGGAGCACCCGCCGCCCCGGCCGGACGCTCCGCTCCGCGCTCGGGATTTCATTCACCTCTCTGGATTCGATGCCCGGCCCCTAAGAACAGGATTTGAATGTGTTTATCTGGGAAAATTAAAAGCCACTGTTATCTCAGCAATGGAACTTGGGATATCAGAACCCACGTCCTGAATTAGACATTGGTTTCTTTTATTATGCCACAATGTAAACATATTTGGTATAAATAACGTTCTCATTGATCTTCATCCAGTTGTTCCAAAAGAGTCCTCCTCTGTTTTTCCAACTCCCCTTCGCTCAGCTCGCTGCCCGAGGTGTCCCAGTTCCCCTGCAGAGAGAAGCAAGGTCAGCCGTAAGCGCCGGGCGCTCTCCGTGCGGCACGGCCTGAGCCCCACCGCTCCCTCGGGGCCCGCAGCCGGACGGACAGACAGCGACCCACCAGCCAGGCCGAGGCCCGCCTGCAGACCCACGTTCACCTTCCAGGCAAGGTGCCCGTGCCAGGCTGTGTACTTGGGTGTTCCAAAGGCATCCAGAGAGCAAAGCACCCAATTTTAAGATCATACGAGGAGCAGGCACGTGCCCCCCCATCTCCTCGCCACGGTGGAACGCATGGGGCATCATCCAGAGGTGCCACCACCACAGCCTGAACCACCAGAGCAAGGCAATTCCCCCCCGAAGAGAATGAAGGAAAAGAAGTTGGCATTTTTCGTTCAAATGTTCAACCTCTGCTCCGAGCCCCTTCCAAAACCCGTCCCGCACGGAGGCACCGCAGCAAGGAGCGCTCGCACGCCTGCTCCCGCGGGATTTCCCAGCCCGAAATGGGCAGGAACCGCGGAACTCCTGAACTTCCTGAGGCACAGGAAGTTCCGTCTGAACATGAGGAAGAACTTCTTCCCTCTGAGGGTGATGGAGCCCTGGAACAGGCTGCCCAGGGAGGCTGTGGAGTCTCCTTCTCTGGAGATATTCCAGCCCCGCCTGGACGCGGTGCTGTGCAGCCTGCTCTGGGTGACCCTGCTTGGGCAGGGGGTTGGACTGGGTGACCCCCAGAGGGCCCTGCCAACCCCTACTATTCTGTGATTCTGTAACTCTGCTCCACCGAGGTTTGTTCTGCCCAGATTTCCTGCCAGCACCAGCCCAGCGCTGCCACTACTCGAATACTACAGAGAGCAAGCTGCCCGACTGGACAGGAAAATGACCCGCAGGTAAATCATACAGACTGCCCTGCCACAGGACGGACCGCGCTTCAGCGCTGTCCCCCGCGTACCGCGCCGCGCTCGCAGCCGACGCCAGCCACGACGAGCAGCACGCGGTGACCTCACGCCAGTCACGCGGCGCGGAACGCGGGCGCAGGGCCGGCGCCGTTCACCTCTGCCCGAACCTTTGGGCCTTTTCCCGGGCAAACGGAACGGGAACAGCAATGAAGCTTTCGCGCCCGACTCGGAGCACAGCGACAAAGCGCGCCCGCCGCGCCGCAGCAGCCCGCTGACGCGCAGAGCACCAGGCAGAAAGGGAAGCAGCAAGCTTACAGAATCTTTTCCAGGTCGTTTTTTAGTGGGGGATTTATGTTTTGATTCGGATCTTTGTCTCGCTCTGTCCTTTTCGCTCTCTCGCTCTCTTTCCTTTTTGTCTTTTTCACGCTCAATATCCGATTCTGGTGAATCCTGCGTAAATAAAGGGGAAAATATTAATATCAAATATATTAATTTTGAGAATAACCACACCTCAGGAGAGTCTGACTTCATTTCAGCATAGACCATATCAGAAAAACTGCGTGAAGTGGTCAGTAATTAAGCACATCCTGTTAACTACTGCAGAAATTCATGCAACACCATTGCTACAACGACCTGAAAAGCAAAGGAGAGGGGTTTGTTCAGCGCGGAGGAGCCTGCACCGCTCCCGGCGGGCGCAAAGAGGGGGCACGCGGGGTGCCACACAACAAACTGCTCCGTGCACAAAGGCCTCTCGTGCAGCGAGGTCTCTGGAAAGGGGGAAACCTGGGAAGCGTTCTCCTGTGGCACGGCTGCTTGGCCATGTCGGAGTGCTGCAGCGCTGCCGGGCTTTCTCTGGGTGTTGTCCCTGCTGTGAGCGACCACGCGACTCCGTCTTTACTCCACGTGTCGCTAGGGTTATGTGGCCCTGCTTAATTAACATCCCCCCCCTTGTGAACACTGTCCACTAGGAAGTTACAGAAACAGCAGGATCCATCGGTTTTGAAGGGTTCTGCAGCCAGCGTGAGTTCAGAGACCCAAGCTTCTTTCTACACCCAGCACAAGAAGTATTCGTTGGCCTCGGATGACGCAGCCTGAAAGCTCTCTGCTCTTTCGGCCCTCCCGGTGCTCCCACACATTTGCTCTCAGAGCTTCTAGCAACACAGCCCTGACACTCCAGCAGACAACAGCAACGATCCTCAGCGTAAGGCGAAAGGAAAAGGCGCCTGGGGTTCTTCCCAGCTCTCCACAGCAAAAGCGAACGCCAAGATTTGTCATGATAAGCAGCAAACACCAGGCCCCTGGCAGAGTCCTTTGCATCTGCTTGCATGGTTGCAGTTAAACCCCCAAATTTAGCAGTCTTAAACGGTTGTAATATAGTAAAATGTGGTCACTTTCTGTTAGGTGTGTTACCAACACCCTCCTCCGGTCCCACCTCACACAGCCCATGCTACAAAGACAGCCGGATGATTACAGATACCCAAAAAGCATTCCTGAAACTGGAAGGGGTCAAGCTGTCCACTTGCCAACTCTGAAAAGTCAGCTGCACTTACAGACTTATGTCTTCTCTTCTTGCTCTTTTTCTTGTGTTTTTTTGACTTCTTGTAACTTCTCTCTGCAGACATAGCAACAAGCAAAAATACATCAGTTGAATTATAAAGACCCGGCAATAAAACAGTACCACTAATTCAAAACCACACAAAAAGAGCTCGTACCGGATTCTGCACTGGAAGAACGCTCCGAAACCGATCTGGACTCCGAACGCTGCCTCTTCTTCTTTGAATGGCTGTCGTCATCCTCAGACTCCGAGCCCTTGAGGTACAAACCCAACACGATTAGCAAGACAACAGCACTGCCAATAGTTACGGAAGGAGATTTTAAGACATCACGAAACGCCTTACCGAACGAGAACGTGATCGCTTCCTGTGATGTTTTTTAGACTTTTTAGAATGTTTCTTGTTCTTTGAATGATGATGCTGACACTCGTGCTAGAGTACAAGAGAAGACAAATGTTATCATCTGTCTACAGGACACAACAAGAAACTGCAGTGATGTTTCTCATCATCCACAAAGGCGCCTACGGCTAGCAATGGTTAAAAAAACCAAAATAATCACTCATTTATTGTGTCAAGCCCCATAAACAGCTACCGGTATTGCCATGTAAAGTTGTAATAACAAGCATCTCAGAGGAAAAATCAAAAACAGAACTTTAGGTGTGGATGCACGCAGCTTCTATTACCTGGATCCCAGTTTCAATGCTAAAGCCCAGATGGCCTAGAATATACTGCAGATCTTGCCTTGCCAAATTTGAAATTCTGAAATTAAGCCATTTTAAGAACTCTGACAAACTCCAGAAAATGAAACAAAACCCCCAAAGAGCATGCGCTGCAAAATCGAATCTCACATTATCCAGGCAAACCCAGCACCTCGTCCAACAAGGATGACTTGTCCAAACTCCTGCGGCTGAACTCTTACTGCGGCCCATCGAAAGGCTGAGAACGCAGCTAAACCACATCATCCCTTTTGCACACCAGCAGAAAACTGGCTACAGTAATTAAAAAAAAAAGTACATCTGCAGAGCTTAGTATGTTCTGGAATTTCGAGATTTGTAGTGAACGAAACTCTGCAGAAGTTCTACTTCCAATTTCAACACATTTTGTGTGAAATCACAGTGATAAAGTTTTTCTAAAATAAACCAGGAAATTTTGATCTTAACTTCTGAAAATTCTAATAGGGAAGCAGATTAAAAGAATAATTATGTATTGAGCAATATCAAATAACTGTAACATGTTTCTTCAGTTCTTTACTTTCCAGATGAGGTTTCAATATCCATTACTTTGGGGTAACGGACAATGTCCACTGTAACAGAAATCAGTAGAATTCTGTTAATTCCCTCTCCCTTCCCACACAATTTAAGAGCAAATCAATCAGGAGTTTTTTTTGTATATTCTCCAATCAGGAGAAAAATAAAGTAATAATTACCTCTAGTACATGCATGAAATCTTTAAATATTCTTTTTCTTTCAGACTCCAGAGTGATGTCTTCAAAGGCTGGTTCCTTCACGAATCTATCTCTGATCTGTAAGAAAAATAGCAATGAAATACTAATATGAAATACAGCCACTTAGAAATAAAAATAATAATAAAAAAGGACATGATTTCATCAGCTGAATAAGCCACTGTACTGTTACAAGGCTAAACATTTTTTATGCCAGCTTCAGAACCAAAAGAATCTTCAGTAAAACTGTAACAGACGAGGCGTGCAGAATCAGACCGGTTTTTCCTGCACACGCCACTTAAGCCATGCCAGCCTGTTAAAGCACACATTTTCTACAAAGTATACTTTGAGAGGAAAGGTTATCATCCCAGAACAGAGTTACAGAGTTTTCACTATGCAGAGTGCTTTACTGCCATTTGAATTCAGTTTGGGGACTTGTGCCATTAGGTTTTTTTCTGGGGGGTCTGTACGTGTGGTTTTTTTTGGTTGGCTGGGTTTATAAAATGAAACGAAATTATTCACATCAAATTTCAGATTTGCTGAAGAAACGACAGGACAATTTTTATGGGTCCAAGTTATGTAAACAGAAACAGTAAGAGCTTAGAGAATCTAGATTTAGTTATAAAGCACTAGCATGCAGCGGCCCGTTAAATACATTTGGAAAGACTTTCATAATTAATAGACAGTACGTACATCTTCCCAGACAGCATCCAGCTCGATTGGAGGAGTAGCTTGCTTCAACATACTCTTGAAGGCAGACTCTTTCCGCTTCATTTTGCGGGCTTCTTCTTTTTCCCTCTCTCTTTCACGGGCCTCTGCCTTTTCTAGCAGCTGTATCAAACAAAAGTTGTACGATCATTTGAAAGATATCAAAATGGAAGACTAATTCAGTTTAATGCAATTTTTGGAAATGACAGTTCACTTTTAGAGTTCTCTATTAGTCACTTGGCCATACATGAAAATTAACCAATTACTTAAAGCATGCAACTGCTGCTTCTCAAACAGAACCTAAGAGTTAATACATCATGAAAGCCAGAACTACAGAAAAACACACACAAAAAAGAAATCCCTCAAGAGAAAAGTCACATACAAATGAGAGAACACTACTTAATTCCTACCACAGAATTTCTCAAGCAGAAATGTTTATGTTTTGAATAAAGATCTACCTCTGCAATTTTTATTTTGGGAACGGGTATCAGGGTAAGCAACTCTAAAGCACAGCATCTCTCTCAAATATTATGAAAGTAGTCATAGCAATACAGTGAAGATAAGGGCCAACTCTGGTTTTTACAAGAGATTTCACAGTACAAGTTTTTGCACATTCCTACATATTAACACTTACACTGTTGAAAGCCAGCTTGATATTTCCTGCATCTAAAGTAGTCGCTCTCTTAGTTGAACTGATGACCGTCACAAAATCTTCGAAAGAAGTATTCACTTCGACCACGAATCCTTTATCCTGTAAGAAAATTGCTTCTTTGGCATCAGGGAAGTCAGGAACTCCCACTTCAGTGCTAATGCATGTGACATTAAAGCAACATGAAATCCCCTCTCCCAGCAGAAAAGGGTTCACTTGAATGGTATATTTGGCATTGAAAGAGAAATCACATAAGAGAGCATTTTCCCCTCTCACCTTTAAGATATCTTTTATTATCTTCTTTTCGTCATGGTAACGTGCTTTCAAGTCTTCAACATAGAACTTGAAAAGATCAAGTGCTGTTGATCCTGATGAAAAAACTAGATAAGTCAAAAGCTAGCTCTAATAAAAGAGCTGCATTTTTTTTAAACACTTATAAAAAAAAAAAATACACAAACAACCCTGCTCTATTCTGCCCCACATGCAAGTCCTCTACCTTACTTTCTACAGGGTTGGAAGAGACCGTATTCTTACCAGGCTGACCAAGCATATTAGTGAACCTGATGTCAGAGCTTATGGTTGGGTACAACTCCATCCAAGAGGACATCGAATGTAATTGTCCGTGCTCGTGCAGTTCGTCTAAAAATAGCTACAAAATAGAAGTGAAATGGAAATTTGTAGTCGCTCGTCACACTTTTACTCGGCTAACAGCTGGAATGGATACTCTTGATAACCGGAATTCCGTTTTTGTTGAAATGCAATTGAACAATCCTTTTTTTACATCATCGTTTCTTCCTGCCTTCCTCCACCATTTACAGTGTTCCAATGGCATTTCCTTTCTGTCCAAATCCATTTCCTCTTACTTGCCCCTACTCTCGCAGCTTTCTGGCAAACAGATGCACTGTACAGCAGACAAAAAGCTGCAACGCTGGTAACTGATGCATTATACACAGCCGTTAGCCTACCCTAAGAAAAAACCTGCACAGAGTACCTAATCATACGACATGTCCAAGACAAGAAAAAAAGAGTCCACCAACCTGAAAAGATTCTCTATTTTTACGCTGCCGCCTTCTTTCTCTAAGCAAACTTTTCTGTTTTTCTTCTTCCTCCTCTTTTTCCAATGCCCTGATATGTTCCTCAAAACAGATCAGCGCGTCCTCCTTATCCATATCTAGCAACAGATGACAACAGAGTGACAAGAGTAGAAATTAGGTATTTCTTCCCACTAAAAGTAGGAAGTTTCTTACTATGTGATAACGGTTGCCAGTTGTTACTGAGTGGAAGTTTCACTGAGCACTGAAATATGTGAAGACCTGCGCAGCCACAAAACCCAGCCTCCCCCAACCTGGATAAATTATCATGGCCAATATGGAGCACAGAAGCCTTTATGAGAAAAGTATCGTGGATGAGCACTCGTGCGTCTCCCCGCATCACCCCAGGTATCTTAAAAACAGGGGACACGAGTAAGAACACGGAGCATCTTCGCCGAACGCTTCAGCAGTTGTGTAAATTCGTATGCTGCTCTTAAAATACAGGACTGACTCATTTATGAGAAGTGTGCTCATAATGGAAACGCTGCCTTCTTACTCTAGAAGAGTTAAAAAAGTTACTTTTCTAGGAAAACAAACACAGCAGGATCTCAGCCTAGAAGAAGGTAGGGTACGTTACGTTGTCAAATAATTCTTCAAATTTCAAAGGCTAACAACTACTAAGGCAATTCAGTCCCCACGAAAAAGGTATCCTTTGCTTCATCATCCAGATGAATCAGCAATGATGCCTGAAGCTGCCATCTGTGTCCTAGGAGCCAAAGAAGACAGGCTGCTTCATGCAGGCTGCTCAGCAGCTGTCACAGCGGCTCTGGACGGGGCAAGAGCAAGCCACACGTAGTCAGGAGTCCTCTCCGCTACAGACAAATCCATTCCCCCTTCCAAAAGAAAGACATAGACTTCCTACATACTCTGAAGTTCCTCATCTTCTGCAAATGTAGGATTGTCCATCAGATACTGCTGAGCCTCTGACCAAGTAGTACAGTAAGTGACATTAGCCATGTTATCTAGTATGTTCTTCAAAGCTTCCCAATTCCTCTTTCGTAACTGTTTGGCTTGTTCCTGAGGAGAAAATATATTTTAAAAAAAGGTGAGGTTGTGTAGACAAAAATACATGACCCCTCAAGCACGTTTTCCAAGAAGAGACAAAATGAACCTTTCCTTTCCATGTAAAGCAACATAATACAGTTTGGAACTACATATATTTTTTATGTACTATTATCACTTGCATCCACAGATAAACCATTTCAGTACTATCATCTCTGACTGTTCCTGATAGACAGGAGAAGCTCGTGAAAGGGTGTTCATCTTTCAGAGATCCTGCTAGGAAAGTGCCAGTACGTTCAGTAAACAGTCAGTGCTGCAGCAAGGTACTACGGCCCACGGTGCTGCTGAAGAGCAGAGCCAAACCAGACGTGCTAATCACAGGCAATTTCTTAAGCAGTGGTGTTTGGATGGATGGCCTCTTGTTGTCTGGTTTGTCTTTCTAGCAAGCGTGGACCTTAACACTAGTCTTACTTAAATCTATTTCAGAAATTGTCTTGCTACACGATTTGTTTCTAATGGCCTCTTTTCTGTCTACCCAGCATGCTGGTGAGCGCAGCATCACTCCCGAACTGCAGTGAAGGTGAACTGCCCAGACATGGTTAGGGCCAGATCCTCACAGTCGGTCTGGTACCCCTCAGGCTAAAGGAAACGTGGCTTTCTGCCACAAGCCCATGACAGTTCCACAGTCTGATTCAGAGCAGTTCAGAATAAAAGCCATCATATAACTTAAAGTCATACTAAAAAGTAAACAAATTGCAAATTAGCAGCAACACATCTCCATGAGAACAAAGACCTTTCAAAGAAACTGCTATTGTACCTGCCATACAGGGTCAAATGAGGGGTTCGTCTCATCCACCAGCAGCCTGCAACGAACTAGGGAACGCTAACGAGACCGATCTACCCCAGTGCGCTCGGCCTGGTTGCACACAGGCAGCTTTTCAGGCAACTGTGATCTCCAAAATGTTACCCTGCAGCGGCCAGTTCCACACCTCCAGTTGTGTGCTGTGCAGGAACAGAATGTCCCATAGCTCGTTTAGGTAAAGATTCATCACCTTCTGCCTGCTAACTCTCCTGAATACCCCTTAGGCACTGTACAATGAGAAACAAGGAACGACCGCCTCCAAATTCACTTCCACAAAACCAGTCAGAGTTTTGAAGAGTTCCACCAATGCTTTTTTCATTGTCCCCTTCCCCCATCACAGCTTTCTAACCGCAGAGCCCCCTCTCCACAGCGTCTCACAGCTGATAAACCTTGTCCCGCTCTGTTCTTTTCTCTCTCTCTCTCCCCCTTTGGAGAGGGGGTAACCTGATCTGTACCCTGTAAGCAGTATATTATATATATATGAAACACATATATATAATATATAATGTAGTAACGCTCTCATTTTCTTCTCCATGCCTTTCCTACAGATTCCTCCCCTTCTGTATGCATTTTGACTGTCCCTGAACAACACTTTCAAATTGCACTGCTTGCAAGATTTCTTTACCATGAGGTATAAACCAATTTACAGATAACAAATGAAAAGATAAGTTTGAAAGAAAGTTACCTTCTCTTTCTTAGACAGAAAAAACAAGACATCTTCATAAATTTCAAGACGATCACGCTCAGATATCGCATTCCAGACTTCCATCTCCCCAAACATCTGTTCAGCTTTTCTGTACAAAATAAAGCATACAATCATTTATTGGTGAACACTGACTTAAATTGTCCCATTGGCTTACAATAACATGAAATGAACTCCCTTGTAAGTAGCAATGGTTTTGTACAACGTATCCCTAATTTTCCCTCTTGGGAAACTTTTTCTGTGACAGCTTTCTCTCTCTTATAAGCAAAAGAAACAGTTAAAAATTTAAGCTGCTGCCACTATACACTCCTCTCCACAGAAGTGCTAGTTCACCTGCAGCACATTACATCAGTACTTTTATCTGAGGGCTAGCACATGTTCAGGACACCGTTCTAGCAAACACTGTATGAATCAGATCTACAAAACTGTCAACAAGCTTATTAGCTATGCCTCCCTCCAGGCATGAACTGCCATGAACAAGCTATCAGAACTACTGTGCTCTTAATGGCAGCTGTAATACAAAACTCCTCTTAGTGTTACCTTAGATTTCTACTTACTAGAAGCTCAACCCATTATCACAGCACAGCACTCATTTGAGTTCGGTATTTGCCTGGGTCTATGAAAATGAGAATATCTGTGCTTTTCCAGGCTGAGCACATACAGAGCCTAGCACTCACCACAAGCAAGCCAGCAAGCTCTGACTATGAACTTGGCAAGCTAGTGAAAGGTGGAATTTCATTTAAGATTGGTCTTACTTGTATCGTGTGGTGGATGTCATCTTTTCATGGTTTTCAAGAAAACGCTGGAAGGATTCTTTAGCTTCTTTGTATTTTGATCTTGCTTCTTCTTTCTCTTCTTTTTCTGTTTGAACTTTGTAAGCGTTAAAAGCTTGCTTTTTTTCGCTTAATTTTGCCAAAGCACTTCATACCAAAGAAAAAGAAAACAACGTCAATTATACAAAAGATAATTAATTTAGAAAAACAAAACAAAAGAACCAAAAAATAACACAGCTTTGAATAATCCAGATCTTTGAGACAAAATTAAATATAATCTAAACAGCCAGTCATCACCCTGTCTCTCCATTAGGATTAATGGAAGATCATGTTAAAAAAGCAATAAAAACAAGCACTTTACTAATTAAAACAGTTAATAATAAAATACAAGCTAGGAACGTGCTTTCAGGTTGTATTTACACCTTTCACATTACAATACTATTTTTATCATAGTTATCAACCACTTTTCTGCCACTGTTTATAGCAGCCACTCATTTCAAAAAGTAACCTAGACAGTCCACCATCGTCACCGCGTGCTTTTATTCCCAAGAAAATAATATAAATCGCATAAAATACAACCATCAACTGCTACGTCTTTTCCAAACGAAATATTAAGCACAGGACTTGCATTTCTTTATGTAGGAAAGGAACAAAGTTCCCTGACAATGATACATATTCACAAATGCACAAATATCTATTAAAACAATCACAAGTTATATCAGTAAACTACTTAAAACAGTATTTGTGTAGTAATTTAAGGGGGGGGATATCAAGCAGTACCTGTATCTAGGATCATTAATGATCATTTTCATAGCTTGCTCCCAAGAAGCATTGGATGGTACTCGCTGCAAAAACATCAATTAATTGATTAGATATGGGACCAACATCCAACAATGACAGATTCCTTAGAAAATAGCCTTTAGAAAAAAAGCACTACACTTCTGAGGTTAAGATAACTTTATTTGTCACAGATTTTTTTTTTTTTTTTTTTTACTTTTATTAACAGTCAACGTAGAAAATGAAACGAGGTGCTTTGGGGATTACTGCCATTTCTAGAATAAAATCTTCTGGAACTTATCTACTATACAACTATGTTGACTCTCTAGACAAAACACAAACGGACCCCATATACTCTGAGGGAAATCCAAAGTCAGTCTCATTTTACTCCCACTTCATCTCCCCCTTTAAAACAAAGAAAAAAAATTCAGGGCTCAGACAGTCAGGCCGCACTTTTATTAGAAATACACCTCGCTGTCAGACAAAAATACTTGCAACCACAACTTCAACAACACTCAGTTTTAAAATTATGACTTCATAGGGGAAAAAAATGTGTCTTTAGATCATACTAGGTCATGAAAGACTGCATCCTAAGCCTAACAGTTTGTCCTTTTTCCATACGGACCTCTACACTGTCTGTCTCTGCAGCATCTAGTGAAGCTGCCTGTCAAACCACTCACCTTTCCAGTTTGGTTTTTGGACAAGCACCAGATTACACGTTTGCATTACAGTGTGGGGATCGTGCGAAAGGAAAAACATAAAACACTGAACTGAGAGCCCTGATGAAAATCCAACACTCCCCCACAGAGCTGAAAAGTTTAAACCATATATTGTTTTCACTGTAGTATTTTTGCCCCTCATTTCTTGTCTAGCACAAAAGTATTCTTTCGCAACAGTGAGAAATTCTTCACACAAAAAAAGGCTAGCGATTTCTGGCAAATGCAGGTTTTGCAGTTCTGTAAAGCACGAAGAACAGTTGACTGAAATACCTTTTCTTTTAACAGCTCTTTAAATGCTTGCTTTGCTTCTTCCTTTGTATTCCACGTATAGGTTTTTTTAACTGGTTGGGCATCATCGTCGTCCTTCTTTGAAGCAGCACTGTATATAAAAATCAGTAATTTCATTATTTAAGCTTTTTTTTTTTTCCCCTAAGTTAGAGCCACTGAGGAGTCACAAGCCACCACCATGAGACAGAGTTGAGTTTTTTAAATAGCAACTTAAGGAAAAATAATAATGCTACACATGATCAACACCACAATTTGCACAAGACTCTTCCTTACAGACACCACACACAACTGATCAAAAACAGCACACTATTTCGGAACAGTATTATCACTTGTGCAAATGGCTACCTGCTTAAGTTATCTAGAAATGAATCATAAAAATATAATGCTGAAATTCAGCAGGAAAATTTAGATACATATTATATAAAAATATAAAGGCCTAAGAACACGCCTCTTGCCCTTAATTATCCCCTGCTGGCTATAATCCCCCACAGCCTCTTTCTTTTTTATTTGATAAAAATCATAACCTGTAATTCTCTACATAACCAATTCTCCGTTATTAAAAAACAAAGGATCTCATTTCTGGTGAACAGATAAAGATCCATTTAGCATTGCATTTTCTTCTGATGATAGCCAATTGCACAGATCTCTGGAAGAGGAAACATACAGGGTAAGTGTATGTTACCCCGGGACACTCTTACAGCTTTCAAAAATTTACAAAATGTTCACGCCACGAATGTTCTCTGTAGGGTTTAAGAGCTTTGGGAGAGGTTTGGCAAGGAAAGAGTGTTAATTTTTCTAAAAGTAGATTTAATGCTTCTTCCTCTCTTTCTTACTCCTTACTCTTCTGTGCTGCCATTGATTCATCCTCACGTTTCACTGAAGAAACAGCTAACTGTCAAAGAAGGCTGGCCACCTGCAACCGAAGATAAACCAGATCCTAGAAGCAACACAAAACTGCAGCGAAGCCACATGCTTTGTCATTTCACTTACTCTGCTGCGGCCTCCTGCTTGGAAGAGTCGTCTGCTGCGTTAGCTGCAGCTTCTCCGCTCTGGTCCTGCACAGCGGGTGCAGAAGTGGCTTGTCCCTGTTCCTCGGCCGCGGCTGTGCCAGCACTCTCATTCTCTACCGCCGAAGCGGCCGCGGCAGAGTCTGCTTCGGGGGCTGCTGCTGCTGCAGAAGTAGCGGTGGTGGCAGTTGCGGCTGCAGCAGTTTCAGCAGCAGTCGTGGCTGTGGTGGTTGTGTTTGTTGCTTCCGCTGCAGCAGCGGGAGCAGATGTCGTTGGAGTTGATTCTTCGGGCTTTGTGCTAGAGGTATCAAAAAACAGGAACAGTCACATACAAGCATGGGACAACTTCATGGTTTAGGGAAACCTGCAGTTTAAACAAGTTAAAGTGCGAAATGAGAAGTTTAGGTCCAGTTACAAAGATTGTGTTTCAGAAGAACACGAAACAACCTTAGCTCAGAGAAAGGAAATGCTCTACTGAAACTGTGTTGTCTATGTAGATCAGTCATTTAAGTTAAAAAGAAACCTAGAATATATTATTTGAGTTTTTCTATATTAAGCCACTATTTGGAATGAAACACTGCACAATGTTTTAAGATTCAAGGGCTAGATTTTACTTTTAAGAAATAATAGGCAGGCTAACGTAAAAAACATTATCATACCATTAAAAACATACCTGTTTTCTTCAGCTTTAATCATTGCTAGAAGAGAAAGGGGAAAAAATCAATCAAAATACAGCTTCAAAAATAGTTTACATGCATGGTAAAAAGATACTGTTAACATGATTTAATAAAAGCATAGCTTTAAATATTTTTGTTACTATCACTAATTTTAATATTTGTGCCCTTTAAAGGCTGACATCAATTCAGACAAACGAAATTTAGAAATCACATTAAATAAGGATTAGGGTATATAAAAAACAACTTCTTGGTTTAAAATAATTATTTCAATTTTAAAAGAATAGTTTAAAGAACAGATAAAGTCAGGTTTACTGAAGCTTATCTTTCCTTCTTTTTTATTCTAACAGTCACTGATGCTTACTCTTTGTAGGACATTTTTAAATACTCATTTCTTACCCCAGCTGATTTTGTAGATTTTTCATCAAGATCTTATTTCCCTTACAATACCAAATAAAACTGTGCTAGAAGTGAAAAAAACAGGAGCACAACTTCATATGATGTTTGCACAAAAGGGTACACTGCCTTTATAATGTAGAAGGGCATTAAAAAAAAAATTACTAATATTTTTGCCACATCATGGTTTATGACAGTAATTTTTGTTAAAAATTAAAAGCAAATTGATACCTAAGCGAATCCTTACACACAATTTTGGCTTTCAACAGAAAGCCAGTACTACTAATTTGAGTATAAAACACATTACTGTTTTCAAAATTCTTCCAAGACACCAAAACAAAGCAGAATTCTTACTCAATTATAAGCCATTACAGAAGTCCAGTACCCTTTTACCCTGCTCTCCCAAGCGAATAATGATTATTACAGTCACTCATTTGCCTCTCATCTCTCCCCATCAACCCAAACCCCTTCACAAATCCTGCTGAGTTCCTAGAGGTTTCCAAAGGGTTGGTGGCTAAGTAAGAGTCAAACCCTACATCAGCCTTAGGGCTGAACGAAGACAGACTTGAAGCGTTAGGTACTGCACGCACACAGCCCAGTACATCCCAGTTCAGTTCCTGCGCAGGGACACGAGGGGGAGCGGACGCTGCTGCCACACGAACAGGGAAGAAATGGAAAAGGGATGGTGACGAGGTGGTGAGGCCACAGGGGATAGGGCTGCTCCATCGAAATCTCTGCCTGCGTTAACTCTACTACATACAGCTGATTTCAGCAGATTTCATTTCTAACACAAGTTTGACTGCTGTGCTCTGATACCAAAGTCTCGCCAGAGTCATGCATACGCACAGCTTGCAACTCGCAGCCCCTCTCCCTATCAGTTTTTCTTAACATTACCTTCAAGATCCTCCAGCTCCTTGGGTTTTGCCCAGCGCGATTCCTTTGTTTGGGAATTATAATAGTAGGGCTTTCCAGAATCAGATTTATACTCTTTCCAGGGACACTTAGACAACAATTGCTAATGGACAGAAAACAAAAACATAAAATCAAATTTACAATGGTGTTTTAAATTTAAAAGGAAAGCTAGAAGTGACCCAGAAACACTAACCCAAGAAATAACTGAAGGATCAATGAATACAAGGCATATATTTTCCAAGGAATAGCCTTCCTAGTGATAAACAAACACATTACTTATCTAAATATTAAAGCCATCTTTCCAATATGGACAATTTATCTAAAAATTGATGAAAACTGTTGAGAGGTTTGTCCATTTTGCAGGCTCAAGTTCCAACGATACAAGGAATGCGATACAAAGATTTTTGCAACATTTCTTCTGCTAAGAGTTTGCTCCCATTGGAAAAAAAAAATGGTACAGCTATACTCCTGCACGACAGTTATGCTAGTAAATTCTTGCGTCCACACAAAGTCACACACCTTTATCTGAATTTAGTTTACCTCAGCAGGCGTTTTGAGATCATCTGGCTTCTCCCACGTAGACTGCTTTGTTTCAGTATTATAGTAATATGTTCTTCCATCAGGTGATTTGTGTTCTGTCCACGTAGATTTCTGGGAAAAACAAAAGATACCATTAATGATGAACAACAATTGCTGACCGAGATGCTATCAAAAGCCACTCAAAAAAGTTAAATACAAGCGGAAAGCAGATGAACCTGTTTAGAGTGCTCTTCACTGACAGAACTGTTGGTTGTGGCAGTTTGCTGGGCTGCACAAACTACGGGATGCGTTGTCTGAGGGCGAAACAAAACAGAGCTCTGAAAAGACATTCTGGTTAATATTCGTTTTTCATTTGAAAGTGAATATTACATATACTAAGTAATTCAGCAGCAAAGGAAAGACAGCAAGCCAAAATCTAAACACATTTAAGTCAGTACTGTTTTCAGTGAACTACTTCTTTGTGACAGGAGCTATTAAGAGTCTCTCACACTCCCCTCCCATTCAGCAATCCAAGGCAGCCAGTCACCATCAGAAAAGAAAGCAAAAGTGAATGTGATCGGACCCTAACAACTTCAAGTGAAAGTCCCAGAAGCACACCATGTTTTCAGAACTAAGAAAAATTTGGTTCAAGAAGATTCTGACTTCAAGAGTTCAGCGTGAACCGAGGAGTACCTTCCTACTGCTCTTCATGGACAGTTTATAAAAACTCTCTGAAATTAGGACCGGCAGAACACAGCCTCAGCCACCTGCTCGGTTTCAGTCACTGGATACGGCTGAGGAGAAACAACTTCCTGGTAGGTTCAACCACCTTGTTCACTTACACAGAATGCAAATCTCATAGAAATAAAAGGACAACTGATATTCACCAACCTTGAATACTTAAGCTAGGTACTAGGTCCCCAAATCTTGAAGCAACAACCATAACTTACAGTAGGGTATCACAGAATCACAGAGTAGTAGGGGTTGGCAGGGACCTCTGTGGGTCATCTAGTCCAACCCTCCTGCCGAAGCAGGGTCACCTACAGCAGGCTGTAGAGGACCTTGTCCAGGTGGGAATCTTTGAGGCTGCACGACTGTTTTTAAAGATTCTGTCTCTTAGTTATCTACGCAAACCATTTTTGTCATCATCTTCAAAACTAAAGGTAAATGTCTGGGATATCATCTAGGCAAGTAATTTAACATTTACAAAATTTTAAACAGAAATCTGATAGTGACTGAGAGTTATTCATGGTCATTCAAGGTGCCATGAATGACAAATTTAAAAATTGAGACTACTTCCAGACAACCCGCCTACCTCAATACAAAGTTACACCGATTTGCCATTCAAAAGTTTCAACAGCGAGACACACAGCACCAGCTCTGTTCCATCAGTGATTTCTCAATTGATGGAAAGGAGGAATAGCACTGAAAATCACCCAACGAAGTAAATTTGGCCTGCAAGCCAGCATCCTGTTTACAAGCTCAACCTACGTTAAATCACCTTCCATGCAACCTACCCAATATTTATTCCTACTTAAGCCATTAATTATGCTCTGTTCCCACAAACACAGAAGGAGACACTAACAAAAGCAAATCTCAAATAATGTCAAGACCACTGCGGGGTGGTGGGGGGGAAGTTAGGCTAAGTTACCAATAAGCAGCAAAACTGATGAAGTGGTGATAACCAGTCTGTTGAGGTTAGTACTTCATATTCTTCAAAAACCACAGTGATGTTTTCAAAATTATGATGGGTAACTATAGCCTCTTTTTATTGCTAAAGCGCTTGGTAACAAGACTTTCAGTAAGCTGACAATGCTACTAAAGGTTCCAGTAAATCACACAGGACTGAACAACACCAGAACCTTGACCTGGCTCCTCCTGCTAAGCACAGCTGCGTTAAGGAACAGCAAGGAAGACTTAATCATTGCCTGCTGAATTCTGCTAGACACATTAAAATTGCCAAAGAAAAATATTCAAAGCAAAAAATTAATATGTAACAGGCAAAAAGTTACCCAAACGTGAGTAAAATAAAAAACTACTTATAAACTGGTCACCAATATGGAAGGAAAAAAGAAAAAAAAAAAAAAAGATGAAAAATACAGAAAGAGGAACAATCTTCAACCTTCTTCAGCACACAAATAAACTCCAGCTCCACCCTGAGTATCTACCCAGCCCAACACCTGCAAAGATTTAAATCCGAAAACAATCAGCTTTAAAGTAACACAGGTATCTAGGCTACTATTCACTTGCTGCTCAGGTAGGGCAAAAAGACCTAAGCCACAAGAAACATCTCATATTGCTGTTCTGTGTACTAGAAGAGCTAGAAACAAGTGAACTTCAATGCTCAGAAATTAGTGGAAATGTAACTGTTAACATGAATTACAGACTGACAGCCAAATAGGCAGGGAAGCTCCATATGAGAAGAAAAATAAAGATACAGGGTTCTCTTTTCAGCCTGCAAAGCCATGCATGCACAACACCACACTGCCACTACAATCTTCCAGAATTTTGATTTTCACACACCTGAGTTCCAGGAGGCGTCACACCTGAAAAATAAAATAATAATAAAAAATTATAAAGGGTTTAGTTGCTTTATTTTTCTATATAAGACTCTAATTAATCAATGTTGGAAAGAAAAAATTTTTTTTCTGAGAATCAATGAAGATGTCAGTTATTGAAATGCTAAATCACATTTTACAGAAAAGTGTGTGTGATTTTTTCTGACTTTTTCTGATTTTTTTTGTTGTTTGGTTATTTTTTGGAAGTATTTCACCCAATTCTCATGAAGTATTTTGAAATGGTAACAAATTGTTTACACTCACCTACTTGCGCATCCATACTGTTCACCCCTGGCTGTAGAAACAATCAACAGACATTTAATTCAATCACCAATAAATACAAAACACATATCAAAACAAGTGCTTTCAGCAACAAAATGCTCTGCTGCCTTAAATATGGATTCCTAGATTCCCATCGCCCACTAAATTATTACTGCTCCTTAAATCAGCATTTAGGAACAGCAGGCTAGTTTTCAGAAAGGCAATACACACAGCAAGCTACACCGGGGGTCCCTTGCCATCGCTTCGGTACCCATCTTGATCTCCCAAATGAGTACGTTGGGAGGAGAAAAACCAGGAGGTTCTGGATTTCTGCTGGAGCAGCTTATGAGGCTTCAGTTGTAATTGCGTGGCATAAGCCTTTGAATGTATTAGTGTTGCATTCATAAAACCTGCAAATAACCAAAGCTCTTACAGATACCCTGATTGAAATTCTTTCAAACTAAGGAAAGGCATTAACAGAATTCAAATACAGTATTCCCAATTTCTTTCTTCTGTAGGCAAAAATCTGGCCTGAAGGTTTATCTTTTGCTTGGGTTTATCTTTCAGGTCTCTTCTACAAACTTTATTAACAAAAAAACTTCTCCAGTCAAAAAGCAATATTTGTTAAAGAGAAATCATATTGGATCAATTATGTTTGATATTATCCGACAGGACTAAACCAGGTGAATCGTCAACAAAACGCAGGGCTTTACAGTGCTCTCTGTATTAAAAACTTTCAGCTACTCTGTGCATGTGCATATGTCTATGAGCATAAGCACTGTCACTTGTGCAAGGCCATAGTTTAATTTGTGTCTCCAGTAAATAATCCTTCTGACATGTTTCTTTTCTTGTGCCTGTGTTTACTTTTCCAAATTCCATTCTAATTTGCTGTGTATTGTAAGAGCACTAATCTGACCGAAATAAGAAGTTTTAGGAACTGCACTGGTTCTAATCAGCTTTCTGGAAGCAAACACTTCTGTAGAGCACAAAACAGGTAGTGAACCTCCATCGGCGTGGTCTGAAAGGCCACCATACCCGGATGCAAGAGTCAAGACCAAAGAGCCCTGATGTCAGGGTAAACCGTTCAGCTGGCCTCTGTGAGCTTTCGATTACATTTTATGCTTGAAGAATGTATTTTCCCATCAGACAGCCAAAACTATAACAAGTCAATAATCTCATTAAGCTTACCAAGGAAATCATCAGGGCTACAAAGGTCACAATTTTATTACTCATCTACAAATTATTTTAAATTAGAAAGTGGTAAAACCATTCTTTTTTTTCTAAAACACTTTCCAAGCTGCGGTCCACGTGTGATAGCAGAGAGGTACAAGAATGCTGCCACGACAGACAAATGCCTTCTCAAACACACACACAAAGGTGTGAGCTCCTGCTATCACTGCCAAGAGGTTTAAGGGCAAAATTCAAAGCTGGAGCCCTCTGCCACGCCACTTTACCTCCTAAGTACCATATATCCACAGACCTCATTTGATCAAAATTTATTCCTAATCCCATATTAGAAAATCAAATGGTCTGCCTTCTTGACAGAGTACGTAAACATACACAGTAAAATTCAAAATTAGACTGATTTTAGCACTGCTCCCTCCCTCTTAAGTCTCTTTTGACCACAGCATTTTAAGATTGTTTTTTTCTGAAGGTCTGAAAGTCTTTCAAAATTTTCCACGAGCATCACTTGTCAGAAATTCCTAAGAACCTCTGTACAGGAAATGAAAGAAAATCACTACCATCCTTCCTACTTGGTAGCTTCGGAAATATCCAGTGCATTAGGTAGTAGCTACACGAGCACAACAACTAACGAAGCACCATTCTCAGGAACTACCTAAGGAGTTACTGACTTGTACTGAAATTGCTCCAAGGCTGCAACACACACTCACATCTCATTAAACAGACACCAGCAGTGAGAAACACACTTGTAACTACCAGGCAGATTCTCCAGTGTCTGACAAAGCCCAAGCACTAAATTTTTCTCATGGTGAAGATAATTAACATCCCTTCTCTGGCATGAATTCTCAGTCACCTGGCACATGTCAAGGTGACGCCACACCCTCTTCCTAACAGTTCCTTCTCTACTTATTTTGCAGAAACTTTGTATCTTTGTGATTTTTCTCACATTACTCCAAAGGGCGGATGGACTGCTTAACACAATACGTCTGCTTACACACAGCATATTCAGCAGATGAATGAAAGACCTCTTTCAGCAAGCCCTTAATGAAAAAAGCGAGTATTAACCAACTTATTTTTTAAAGCAATCAACAAAAGCAGTAGTAAAGTTTTTGTGCTTATCGCTATGGAAAAATTCAGAGCTCTGCAAGAATGTAATCTGACTTGGGGATGTAGTATTTGCATGGTAAGAAAAGAAAAAATAATTTATTTCTAAATTTAACCAGATGGAACAATTTTTAAGTGGATCTCCTATAGTTACTTTAAATCTCTGAAAAGATTATGTTAACAGGAAAGGAATTTACCCTTTTCCACTTCAGAGAGAGAGTTCACCTGTAATATCTGCTAACTCTTCCCTCTCCATTTCCCCCCCAAATAACTTCTTCATACCTTTACCGATTTCAGCAAACTTCACTCCAGATCTCAAAAGCACTGAAATTCAGAAACTTTTACAAAAAATAAGATATACAGTGGTCAGACAATTAGCCCTCCTGCAAACAGCCAGAGTTCACACTGGATTCTGCCAAGCTACAAGCGCTTAAGGGACGAGGAAGGAGGCCAGGGGTGCGGGAAGCATGAGGGGAAGCAGAAACCAGAGAGAAACAAAGAATGGAAAAGCAGACGCAGTTACAGAGAAGAGTTTAAAGACTGATGAAAATCCACAGGACACCAAGTACCGCTAGCTCTACCTCTCGCAGAAATTTTTTACAACAATTGAAGAGCTAGATAAAAATTTATTGCAATTAGCAACACCTTTTTCACAACCCAGTTCAAGGTAACTCATACTCATAGGCCAATGTTCGCCCACAAAGGCATGCTCGTACTGAAGTAATGACAGCAACTGACACAAAGACATTATAAAAACCAGAAAATTTAAGTTAAACTCACCGGAACTGTAGGCTGCATAGCAGCTTGAGACATGTGAGACATCATCATTCCAGGCATGACTGACTGCATCATTCCAGGCATCTATAATTAAATTTTCAGATAGATTTCAGGACACTTTAAACACAAAATACGGCGATTATTTTATTTCTATTTAAAACCAATTACCTGGTACTAGTTTTTAACTGGGAAAAAACCCCCACTCTTAAGCACTTGGCAACAAAAAGATGTTTTTAGAATTCTGATTCCCTTCATTAGACTCCTTCAAAAAGGACATTAGGAATAGCATGTCTACAGTATTCCAAAGTCTCATATGAAACAGCGATAAAGAAGGCCATTTAAACTACACAAGAACAACAGCAAATGATAAGATCTGTGATCTGTTAATAAGCTATTAACTGAAATCCTAAGTTAAAGCAGGAAAAATAAAGGTTGGGAAAGATTTCTGCAAAAATCCAAGGCCACGTGGAACAAACTAAGTAACGGAAAGGTAAACTCAGAGTCTAAAACTAGTTCCGCTCGTATTTTTGGACAACTTTCAACTTTCCTTTCTTCGTACCTCTGCAGGCAGGAAGAAACACGTTATAGGGACACTAGAAGAATGAATTTCTGCAAACAACTTCAAGATTAAGTGAGCTATTAAATCTAAACATCAAAGTTCTAAAACAACTCTGAACTCCTTTTTTAGAGGTCTGGAAAAAACCCTTAATATAGACATACAATATGAAAACATGTAACAGTATGAACTTGGTAACGGGGATACTCCACTCTACAGAACTGAAAAGTTTGCACCTGGACCTGTACCCGAGTTTGTTGGGTGCTCTGATGAGACCAAAAACCACACAGACCTGCTACTCAGATAAGCTAGCTTTTTGCTCAAATATTTACGCTTATAGTCTCACTGGGACAGTTATGCAGAAGTTGCGCATCACTGAAGTGAGGCACTGAAAAGACATCTAAAATGCTACCAAGGAAGTGCTTAATACCTTGCACGTTTCCCATTATTTTTGCTGATCCTGGCTTCTAGGAACTAACGAGCCATAAAAAAAAAAAAGTGGCAAAATGAACAAAATATATAATTTAGGTCATGACAAACGTGAACTTTTTGCCACTCATCCCAAACAGGTCTCGAGAAGTCAAGCCCCTTCAACCTTTCAGTTATGGCCCTTTACCTTCATTGTCCTTGGCAGGCAGGCCAAGTGACCCCATCCCCCTGTATCTTCAAGGAGCACCAGGTTACCACTCTCCTCATCTCGCACCTCGTGTGGAGAGAGGGATCTGTGGTGGGGCTACTGCTCCACCCTCAAACCCACAAGGTTTTCTTGGGAGCCTGATGGAGGAAGGAAAGACTGGAAGGTGGCTCCCTCCTATTCCTCACCATCCTGTAGAAGCAGGAGAAGAAAGCACTCCTGCCCCATCACTACTTGCAACTAAGGGGGCTCTGAGCATGTGAAACTTCTTAAAAGCCCTGGCTCAGGTCCTGGAGAAACCCCACACACTGCTCAGTTGCTGCACAACACTAACCCCAAATCCCTGAAGGAAAAAAAGACATTGGGAAGGAGAGCTAACTCTTTTCCAGAAGACCTTCCTCTGAGTGATGCTGAGAGGAGGCCATTGCTATTCGCTACGCAAAGTATCCGTCCTGCAGGGGTTCACCTCAGAAAGGAGAAAAATGAGCTACAAAACATCCCAGCCTACAACGCCTCACAAATAAATCTCTGGTATCTGCTGGAAGAATATCACCATCCTGTCCCATCCTTAAGGCTGCAGGGTAACTGAGCCTCTGATCTCCTCTCCGTCATGCTGCTTATACTTAGCTTTCTACTCTACATCTACCAAAATGTCCTAAGCTCTCTATGCTTCTCACTAAAATATTAAAGACGGCAATATTCAATTTGTAAGAGTGAGAACCGTGGAACAGAAGCTACAAAAGAACTGTTAAGTAGAGGAATAAAACAGAATTGCTGTTTAAATTTCTAATGAACACACAGAAAAGCTCACGCTATTAGCGGTTATGTCAAATCCTCCCCATTTTTTAAAATTGCATTATTTTTACACCAGAAGCTCCAAGAGGCTGCAAAACCACGCTGAAGTGATTCCCACCAAGCCTTTATCCACCAATTAAAAAAAAAAAAAAAAAGAAAAAAGAAGAGACACACATGCTTTACCCAAGGTACTGCAAAAGACGACACTGAGTTGCCAGCACGACCCTGTGGGCTCCTCTCAAAGGGCTGATCTTTCTTGCCATCCTCCGTCTACTCTACCCCTTGGGTCTAGTCAATGACACTCAGTTTCTACTTACACAAACCAGCATCACAAGCTGTATCACCAGAACATTTATTATATCCATAAAGAGAATTGTTTGTTTCAGAAGTTCAGAATTTAATCAGAAACCATACAGGAAAGGATCTCTGATTACTGAAAAGCTTTACATTTGCAAAAGCCCCGGATACGATTCTGGCGACTCTGCCTGTCAACCCAGGTTCACATCTGTCAATCTGAATGGCCAAGTTTCTTTTTCAATCACATTACACCAGCAACAACAGTGTACCCCACAGAACTATAAACCACTCCTTACGATTCAAGAAGCTATTCTGCAAAAAATTCAAACCAGAATTATTTCCTCCCTTGCATCTCCCTATAATTTTCATCCATGTAGATGTCAGAGCTAGCTAAGAATTAAAGGAACCTGAAGTTCTCTACCACTACTACCTCTGAAAAGAGCCACTACTTTATGTTTCTAGTATATGTAAGTCAACCTTACTTCTTCAGAACCTGAAGAAAACTGCCAAAAAGCTTTAATACAAAGCAAATTATGGATTCATACCTACAGCTATTTACCATTTAAGTTTCACATGAGGTGCATCAATTACCTGTTACAAATGGGAAGTTTCCGCATGGATAGGAACTGTGGCGTAAAACACCCCCAATTATTAACCTTACCACGTGCAAGTCAGGGATAACCTGACATCAGTATGGAAAGACAGACAGACAGACCCCTTGCAGAACTGCCTCACCTGCCCCATTGGTGGTCCTCCCATGGGGGGCATCATCTGAGGCATCATACCGTGCGGCACTGGCGGCATATTTGGTGGTCTCTGACCCATGGGGTGCATTCCCATGGGAGGGTAATGCGGCATGCCTGGGTGTCCCATCTGAAAGACAGCAACGAGTGAGTAAAATCAGCGTGAAGCCAACAACCCAAAACCCCCCCAAAAGCGTTTGTAACAAAGAGATGCTCAACATTGAACTGAAAATGAATTTGGGCAATTTTAGATTGATACTGCAAAACAGGAAGCAACATCACTCACTCTTCTAGGCCCTCTAGAGCCAGAGTTAATCATAATTAACAAATCCATCAAAAACTTCAACATTAAATTAAAAAAACCCCACACCCTCATCTTTCATCTTATGACTTGTCACAGAAAAACACACTAAGTTTAGGAATGCAACTATCCCTGCATGCTCTACCAGACAAGTACAATTACTGCGGGTAACCCTGTGGCACGAAAGTCAATCAGAGAAACAAAATCTCTTCTACTCCTGACGTCCAAGTCTGCACCAGCTTCTACGCTGACTCCCATCCCCATAGTCTCCTAGGAGCCTGAAACCTGGTGCTGTTCTACTACTCGGTACAGTCACGCTGCTAGTACAAAAACGGATCAGACAGTTTGTCCGATTTTTTTAAGTTACCAAAACATACCAAGAGCTTTCTATCCTAGTCAGAAGCAACAGCTCAAAGGACCTCAGGATGAACCCTGGAAAGCATTTTACTCGGAATAACATACGACTTACATTTATAATGTATTTCTGAACGTGTCTCAGAGCACTGATTTATTAATATGAAAACTATTACTAAGTAAAAGGTGATTTTAGAAGGGTCCTCAGCAGGAAAAAAGAAAAAGTGACGCTTCTTTTTGATGCTTTTAAAGCGAGTTTCTCTATGCTTTTTTTGTCCCAGAAGCCACTCTGAAGGTGGGTGCGGGCGGTTCACACAAAGAAATCGCAGTTACACCGCCCGGGAGACAGCCGTGCCCCATCCACCGGGCACGCAGCGGCAGCCCGCCCCTTCGCCGAGCCTCGGGTGCCGCCCAAACAACTCACGGCAGGACAACGACGCTCCCTCCCCCCTTCCTTCACTCTCGCCGGGGCCTGCCGGGCAGCGGGCTGGCACGGCGCGGCCGCAGCCTCCGCTCGCCTCCACAGCAACGGGCCTTCTCCGGGGCGGGCGGCCCGCCCCGGCCCGGCGCCCTCGCACCTCTCCCCCGGCCCGGCCCGATGCCTCCCCCCCACTCACCATGAGGGAGCCGCGGTCAACGCCGCCGGGCCGCATCGAGGGGCTCAGCAGGCTGCCCCCGCTGCACCTGCCAAGAAGCCGCCCTCTGAGTGGCTGCCGCGACGAGGGGCCAAAGGGCATCAGCGGCTCGGGCTCCCCGCGGGGCGGGAGCAGCGGGGCCAGCAGGCTGACTGGCTTGCCGGCCGGCCAATCCGGGCGGCCCGCCAGCCGGGTGCTCTTCGGCGATTGGTCCGCGGCGGTGGCGACGGGGCGGACGGCGTCCCCCGGCGTCAGCTGCATGAGGGGAGGGGGCTTCGGCAAGGAGAACGGGAGCGGCTGCGGGGAGGCGGTCGCCGCCGCCGCCGCCGAGTCCCCACCTGACATCCTGGCCGCCGGCCCGGCCGCGAGGGGCCCTTCTCCGCCTCTCCGAGCGTCGGCGGCGGCAAGGAGCAGGCGGATGGAGAGAGGCCTAGCGGAGGAAAGGCGGAGGGAAGGCGCCGGGTCGGGTCTGCGGCGAGCAGAGGCGCTTTCCCGGCGAGAGCGGGCCGCTGACGACGGGGTACGGGGCGCGGGCCCGCCGGGCCGCGGAGCTGGCGCGGGGGGAAGCGGCTGCGGCGGGGGCCGAGCAGAGGGGACGCTGGGAAAGGGCTCACGTGGGCCGGGGGCGGGGCGCCAGCGGCCGGGCGGTGCCAGGAGCGTCTGAAGGAGAGGGGGGAGGAGCCCCAGCGCTTTCTTCGGCGCCCGTTGAAGCACACCGGGAGATGGCGGCCGTTCTCCCCTCCGCCCTGAGGCAGGTGGTACGCGCCGGACCGGAGGCGCGGCCTCACCCCCCACTCCCCCCCGTGCCGGAGCGGGTTGGTAGGTGCCGAGCGGGGTGGTTGGAGGCGCGCGGCGGCAGCGCGGTTCTTCCTTCCCCCCCCCCCCCCCCCCCGCCCCGCGCGCGCGGTGGTGGTAGGCGCCGCCTGAGGGAAGCCACCATGGCGGGAGGGCTGAGGGGGCTGAGCGCGGCGGCGCGGCCGAGGTGAGCCCGCGGCCTAGGGCGGGACCGCCCTGCAGAACTCCGGCCTCGGCAGCTCTGCGGGTCTCCCGCCCCTCCGGAGGAGGGAGTTCGTTTGGGGCGCCGCGAGGTAGCGGTGCCGAGGTATTGAAGTCCCTGACAGCGCTGCCGGAGGCGGTTGGGGTTGGGGCTTCTTCGAGCGCTGAAGCCTTTGGCCTTTGCCAGGGAGACCTGCGGGGAAACCCGAGGGGCTCTGTTCCTGCGGGGAGTCCAGTTTTGCTGCCTCGGGTGAGGAGTGGGTAGGAGAGACTCAGCTGGGCAACCTGCGACGTTGCAAATACCTTGATACTCTCACGGGCTCTGTGCAGCCCTTTTATTAAATCTGTGTTTTATGAATAAGAAGCTTTTGAATCCCAGAATCACAGGGTGGTCGGGGTTGGCAGGGCCCTCTGTGGGTCACCCAGCCCAACCCCCTGCCCAAGCAGGGTCACCCAGAGCAGGCTGCACAGCACCGCGGCCAGGCGGGGCTGGAATATCTCCAGAGAAGGAGACTCCACAGCCTCCCTGGGCAGCCTGGGCCAGGGCTCCGTCACCCTCAGAGGGAAGAAGTTCTTCCTCAGGTTCAGCTGGAGCTTCCTCTGCTTCAATTTGTGCCCATTGCCCCTTGTCCTGTCGCTGGGCACCACTGGAAAGAGTCTGGCCCCGTCCTCCTGACGCCCACCCTGCAGATATTTAGAGGCATTTCGAAGGTCCCCTCTCAGCCTTCTCTTCTCCAGGCTGAACAAGCCCAGCTCCCTCAGCCTCTCCTCGTAGGAGAGATGCTCCAGTCCCCTCCTCATCCTCGTAGCCCTCTGCTGGACTCTCTCCAGTAGCTCCTCATCTTTCTTGAACTGGGGAGCCCAGCACTGGACACAGCACTGCAGATGAGGCCTCACCAGGGCAGTGTAGAGGGGAAGGAGAACCTCCCTCGACCTGCTGCCCACACTCCTCCTAATGCATCCCAGGATGCATTGAAAATACAGTTAATTGATAATACGGACATTGATAGGGATTCAGTGCAATCTTAATAAAAAAACCCCTACTTCTTCCTTTATGTAATATAAACTGGGTTTGCTAGAGCTTGCCTTGCACCAGCCAACTCTCTTAAGCATCGGTTTCATGCTGTTTGCATGTGTCCTTCAACCCCCTGCCCTGGGGGGGGGGGGGGGAACAGAAAAACAGCTGAGAATTGACCCAATGTTAAAACTCACTGTAACTTCAACTGAAGTCAAGTGTAAAATGTAACTCTTGCTTTTCAATAAAATGGTAAAAAATGTGTCAGACTGGGTTTTTCCTTTTTGCATGTGGTGTGTAGCTAGCTTTTCAGAAGAATATATACGCCTACTGAAGAGCGTTTGGTGTGGAGGAAAGAATTTATTGTGTCAAGGTACAAATTGTATGGTGTGTGTAAGCCCTGTCTTTATTTCACTATATATAGCGTCAACTTCATGTTTTATGTCTCAGTATCTGCAATTTATAAATAGAGGTGAGCACAACATACATAATTTGTAGTTTTTTTAAAGTCAGTTGCAAATGCGTCCCTTTAGATGTAATAGTGTGTTGAGGTTGTTTTGGTTTGGTTTTTTTCGATACCGCAGAGAAGTATGGTAGCTTCTAAATGGGGAAGCATTTTGTACAGGTGTCCTTCTGTCACTTAATGAGTCTGCTTAGTAGTAGTCCTAAATTCCATATGAGGACTAGCAGGACTTGTGTAAGATGTGATCCTGCAAAGACCCAAAGTTCTGATCTACGGGACCCTACAACAGGATCATCCTGCTGTAGTGATATTCATGTGGTGGAATTAGGTGATAGAAGCCATTTCTAGTTCTGCCACTGGTTTTCCTCAGTACCAAACATAACTGTCAGGTAAATTCCTTATGCCTTAAAAAGGAGCGCAACACTTCTGAAGCTTAATTTATTTTGAGTGAAATGCACAGATTATTTTAAAACTCTGTAAATGCAAAATACTATATCCGGGCTGAAAGAATACACTTCTACTGCCACTGGGCTTGGGTGAGAGTCTCTAATTAAGAGTTCTCATCTGAATTAGGTGCTAAACTCCCAGCTGATTGTCCAAGAGAGCTGAAGAGAGCAGAACAGTGTGTGGGGCTCTGTTAAAGTACTGTAGATAAGCATTATCTTGATGCTTTCAGCTGGCTTTTGTAGGTGTATTACAAAGTAGCTAAGCATATTAAGCAAATTTTCAGATTCATGTGTTCAAGGAGACAAAACCTTTAGGGAAATGACGTTTGAACCTGCTTCAAACTTCCAACGTCTTTTTGATTGAGCCTTAGTTATCCATTTATGAAGAAACACACTGAATGTGCTCGGGCTGATGTTAACTTTTACCAGGACCAAATGAGGAAATTAAAACACAGGAATAATAATGCAGAAAGATTGAGTTGTTGGTCTGTAAAAGTGCTTTTGCTTTAATATGTGGTTTTTTACCATCTTGAGGTTTTTTACAGGTATCACTGTGTGATAAAACAGGGCAACTTGTGGGTGGGAGGTTAAAACCTGATTTCTGTCGGACTAAACATTGGTTGATCTTCATCAGTTCATAAGGTCGGCATCCTTTCCTAACAGCTTGGCATGCCCGACTGCGTGATTTAAGACTTGATTCTTAGCCTTTAAGACATTTTCAAATGCGAAATTACGCATTTCAATCCCTGCTGCTTCAGCAAACTGAGTTGTAAATGTGCGGTGGTGATTTTGGAAACTGCTTGTAGTCTGCAGGCTGGCCGATGTGTGCTTTTCCAGACGGGTTCTACGTAAGCAGGGTGTAGGTGCAGCTTTGTGTTGCAGGGCTCAAGCCTGGTTGCAGGCAGGACACTGCTTGGTGGAAGGTGTCCTCTGGTGGAGGAACTGTCACCACCTGCAACGTCCTGGGCCTTGCTGGAGAGGTTAGCAACCCTCCTCACCTGTGCTGTCCCTGTGATTGAGAGACCGAGAAAAGGCCACCTGTGTCAGGAAAGCATTGGAAACTTAGCTTTGTAACTATTTATAACTAATATTCTCTTAGAGATGTGTTCAGAGCGACTGTGAAGACGCAAAGACGAGCAGCAAGGCGTGTCTGCGCTGGCCTTGGTGTCTGCACGCCTGGCTGGGTGCGCGGGCTCGGCTGTGGGTTCGACTGTGCCGTTTGCTGCCTCCCAGGTGGTAGCTACCAAGAGGCAGGACACCGCCAGCTCCCCTGTGCTAATGCACTGTGGTCTTCAGTAAAGAAGACGTTTGGGCTTAAAGTTCCGGAAAAACGGTTTCAGGCATGGTGTCATTACTTTTTTTTTTTTATTTAAGGGAGGAACAAGCAGTGCTGTGAGCACTGGAAAACAAAGTTTGAGTTTTACAGGCTTGTGCTTTGGGAATGAATTCCTGGATGATATCTCTGTTTTCTAGGGAGGGTTGGACTCGTGCTGTGCCCTTAGCAAAGGCAGCAAGTGTCTGTTCTTGGTAATTTTGTGAAAGTTACAGAACTTACTGTAAATAACCTACCAGTCTGTACTCAAAACTTACAAGAGGGATGGACACATAGAAGAGATGTGACTAATATCCTAGAGATGATGGAGGCAAGAGCTTTGCCTGCAGTGAAGAATTTGCCTGATCTCTTGTTTAAAAACATCCTGCAAAGCTGAGCAGTTTGGGACAGAACCAGCTGTGTTACAGCTGTTCTGTGTTCTCATTCTTAGTCTCTGCAGAGGAGGGGTGGGTGGATTTCTTCTTCTGCTGGTTACGCTGGTGCAATATATTCAACCAGGCCGCTCTGTTAGCAAACCCCTGGGAAGGGGTCTCAGCACAAAGCAGCTGTGTTCATGTGGCTTGTCGTAGAGCTGTCCATATGGGCTGCCAGAATGGCTGGAAGCATTTAGGGGAGTTCTTGGAGTTGTTATTTTATTGGTTTTTTCCAGAGGAGTGGAAGGAACTAATGTTGATCTGTATTACTGCAGCAGTAAGTAACTGTGGTGTGTACGTGTGTGTAAGCTAGGGAGCCACTAAATAATTGTTAAAACCCCGCAGTTAATACATAAGGCCAGTATAATTACGGTGTCATTGATTTAAATGCTGTGATTATTGCTGAAATGGGCATTATTTAAAATACGATGCACTCATAAAACTTAGACAAAACGCTCTGGTTTTACAGAAAACAAAGGAATCCAATATGAATGTACAGATGAAAGTGCACGTGTAAGAAATGATTTCATATGACCTTAGTGCTAAACCTACTGCTTGTGAATTTAGTCAGTGGGATAGAAGTCGGAGAAGGGCTGGAGGGGTGGTAAAGGCAGAAAAATTCCAAATGGTTTGTAACTGGTTTGTGCCACTAAATTGCAACACCAGACTCAGCCGTGGCGTGGGTTGGATGTGAAGGTCCGGCTGTGGGAGCGGCTGGAGTTAGCAGTGTCGTGGTGCTGCAGGACAGGCAGACACTGGCTTGAAACTCACAGGCGCGTCGTTTCGGAGACCCAGGGGGTAACCTCGGCTGTGCTCGGCGTCGGGTGGTCTGCTTGTGATCTGAAATGGCCCGGACGCGTGAGAAGCTGGTGCGGGACTTGTGCCGAGGGGAGATGCAGTGCCGAGGAAGTGGCTCCTGTCGGTGTCCCTTGTGCAAGGACAGCAGCTCCTCCGGTTGAATTGTAATGGTGACACATTCAGGTAGAAAAGTAATTTTAAAAATTGCTTTGTCATGAACTCGAGTTGGAGAGTGAGGATTTATTTAGAATTAAAAAACTGGCGCGGTTTTCTTGGCGCTGTCATGCACAAAGACTTGTTTTCATACTTAAACAATTTTCAGTGAGGTAACGTACTGCTAAAACAAGAGTTAAAATTCGACAACTCTAGTCCAAAACTTCCAGGAATAACTGGTATAGGAGCCAAAGAAAATAGCGCACAGACCTGCTCCCCTAACCTCCATTTGGTTGTCAGTGGTGTCACGTTGAATGTTTCTGTTGCTACAACGTAACTCTCATAAGTGGCGTGCCCTGGCAGGTCGCAACACTTGTAACATCCTCTGCTTTTACTTTCACTGCAGGCTTCTCCTGCCTCGCCTCCTGCGAGGAGCAGCCGATGTTCTACACGCGTGCATTTCAACTGTCTGAGGTGGGAGCGAGCAAGGACTCCTTGCCTTTTAATCTTTCTTGGACTGCGGGATCAAGGAAAATTTCTCTGTGAATATCCACTGTAGTTCTTAGGCTGCGGATAAGAGCTTCAACGTGCAATCGGCTTCTGTAATTGTAATTCCTCTCTGGGTGTTTGTGCGTGCGTGTAGGTGTTGAAGGAAAGCCTTATGCGCCGTGATTTTACATTATTCAGTGTATGAAATAAAGGTGTTCTGGTACGGGATTTACTTGGTATCTCTGGGAGATGTGTGTGTGTTAATGGCTTTTTTTCTATTGTATTGGATACTACTCCTCGGTACTAGAGAAAAAAGCCAGTTTTACCCTGTTTGTAGACATTGCTTCTCAAGCATTTAAGGTTTGTTATGAACAGGGCGAATTTCAGCTGGATGCTGTAAGAGTGTTAACACTGGGCAGGCAGTGCTGTTCCTGTTCCCAGTCCCACACCAAGCCCCTTCTGCCACTTCAGGGTGGAGATAAGGATCTGTGTGAAATAGCTCCTCAGTCGCTATTTTCAAAACCGCATACGTATCTTGAAATTAGAGTTAAAACTGTCAGCCAGAATCCTTGCAGCTCTGGCAGAGCCCAAATTAACCGTCTTTGGATACACAAACATTAAGAGGCCTTTACTTCATCAGATTTTTATGCCATGGGGGAATCAAATTTTAAAATTTCATATTTGCTGTCTAGAATCAAAGGTGCTACTAAAGCATCTCATTTAGTCTGAAACTTCTTCCTGTCCAAGCAAGCTCTGCTCACCTCGTACAAGAAGAGAGGGGGTCTTGTTCAAGATCTGAAAGCGGGTACTTGGTCTTTTCCGGGCTCTGCCCGGCCTTCCCGGGGTTACTCTCTCCAGCCTTGTGTTTGATGATGGATTGAGGTGCTGGTTCCTGGTGTCTCGGGCACGTCTGCCCAAAGAAGGACACCTGAGAGATGTGCTTCCCCTCTTGTGCGCCTCACCCTCATTTTGCGTGTTTTTGCTTCCTCGAGCTGTGACCCTCTGCCCGTGGCCTCTGTACCCTTTGGCACATCCCCTTCCTGGACTGTCGGGCACAGGCTCAAGCTTGCATGATCCGAGAACCCCAATATTTGCCGCAGGACCCCCCCCTAACCTGGAACAATTTCAAAACACAGGTTGTCCTGAGGAGTGAAGCAATTGCTTTTGCATTTGTGTTGGGGAGAGTAGTCTGTCTGCTTCTGATTTCACAAAGCGAGAGCTGCTTTTGTTACCCCAAGGTGTAAGTTGGCTATTTACAGTCTCTTTTGCTCTCTCTTTTTTTTTTTTTTTTAAATATTGCTGCCTAAAAGAAGTCTAAATCAAGCCCCAAGGTTTTAACTTTTTACATTGTTTTGCATATGTTTTGATAGAGCACCTATCTTTCACCCTTCTTTGCTGGTCCTGTACAACAGTCCCCTGCCAGTACACTGGTATTTTGAAACACAGAATTTGTAAGAAACTGGGAGGAGGAGGAGCACTTCAGTTCCTTTTACAACGGGGTGATAGCACTACTAGAGTATATTTAAACACACAGTGGTCTTTTCTTTTTTTCTGGTAGGAATATGCTTCCACTTTCTGTGAGTGAGCTCAACGCGCGCCGGCGCTCAGGTCTACCCGGGCCGGCAGTCTGGGCTCCGGCCGGCAGGGTGGGGGCTTGGACACCGAATGAGCCGTGGGGCCGGGAAGCCGAGCAAGCATCAGCCGAGCTCCCGGCTGCTCTGTCCCCCGGGTCGGTTCATAAACCGCCAGCAGCTTGTTGAGGTGGTGGGGTGAAATCTGTAAGGCTTTTGGTTTTGTTTTTGTTTTAATTTCAGAGTGCCATTTAGAATTCCGTCCTCCTTCGTAGGTAAAATATTTTCAAATGTTGGCATATTGAGCAAAGAGCAAGCGGGGCTAAAAGGCAGAGTTGCCTTAGCAACTACGGTCTTAGTTTCTGAGTAGAACTGTTGGATTCTAATACGGTGAGTTAAAGAAATCTCTCTGGACATTAAAAAAGAGAAGGGTGAAATCATATTCTACATTAAATTAATTATGTTTCTGGGTTGCTGGTGTGTCCAGTTATTTCACAGCAGATGTGCTCTAGGTTACACAGAATAATTTTTTTTTCGTATTGGAGCTTCACAAGTTATTCAAGGACTGAAGTGATTTTGTATTTTAAAAGTACAATTTTTGAAAGCTTGATGTTGTGGTAAGGATGGGGTTGTTCTTTTCCTTGTGAGGAATCCCCAGGCTGTCAGATATATTCTGGTTAGACATATTCAGTGTATAATCTTAGTCTCTTTTCTCAAGAGCTGTAGTGGGGATTTTCCCCCTGCTCCAAACGTATTGTTTGCAGCTTATTTCTTCCTCTGAATAATGTTACTTCATTTTCACTCTTTATTCCATGAAAAATGTATTGAAATTTTCTGCTAGTGTATTCAGTTTTATAAATTATGGGATTGTATTATATGCTAGGTGCTATATTATCACAGCGTGTTATCATGATTGTGTTCTGCTTCCACTTGCACTGCCGTCATGGACAACGTCAGACCGAGAGCAGGCTGGATTCCCATCGGTTTGATGTGGGGAAAAGTAACCAGGATATGTCTTTTTCATGAAAAAAGTCTAAAGCTGAGAGCGAATGCAGAGTTATTTCTCGAGAGGGCTTTGTGCGACGGGTGTCAGAAGACACAGAACGGGAATGCCTCTGGGAATGAGGTGTCTTCTTCAGGGAGTCTGAAACTTCTTTTGATCATCTTGGTCCTGGAGGTGTCCATTTCCCGAGATCCTTCTGGGAAATTCGGGAGCCTGAAGCACCCGGGCTCTGGGGAAACCAGTTGAATCCCTGCTTCTCTGTGGGCTCAGGAGAGGGTAAGCGTTTAGGTGCTGGGAGCCGTGAGAAGCAGCACACCCAAACCCAGCGCCGAATGAAGGGTATGGGGCTGTCGTAGCAAAGTTAAGGCAAAACGCAAAGCAGGAGTTTGTGCTAATGAAGAAATAAAATCGATGTTCACCTTGGGTAGCTTAGGACTCTGTGAGTGTGTGTTGTGTCTGCCCAGGGGAATTCTCACTCCGAGAAGGATCATTTGTGTTTTTCAGGTCTTGTGTGGTAAATGTCGGACTTTTTCACCTGATTTGCCTTTTAGTAGAACCCTTGTTAAAATTTGATGCAGGTGACCAGTTACTGATTCTGATAAAGCTAATAAGGGATTTTATACTAAATAATTGTACATCCTATTTTATTGTGTTCATATGCTTGTTTTGTTTCATAAAAAGCATGCAGTGAAACATAGATCAGTAATGCTTGTTGCTTGATCCGACTGCTGTATAGCTGATGAATTCATGGGTTTAAGACAAATAATCCGTATTTCATTACTAGCAAGTGCTAGAAATAAAAATGTACTCTGGACTATTGGTTGAAAAACAAATCCTGAAGTCGTAAGAGAGGATTAAAGTAGGAAAAAAAAAATCTCTCAAGAGAAATGTTAAAAAACAAAGAGAGTAATGACGTCTGCATAATAGCATCCAGCCCTCTCAACCAACAGTTATGAACCTTTGAAGTCTTTAGATATAGGAAATAAAAGCGGGGGGGGGGGAAGAAAGCGTGATGCGGGAGAAAAATCAGAATAAAATAACAGTCCAAGTAATCTGAAATTTCTATTTTCTGCATGGGGAAGCTTTGAAGCCTGTCTGAAATGTGTTCCAAAGAGACTAATGAAGCTAAAGATAAAAGCGTAGGGATAAAGCTTAAAGGGCAATAGAGCTACGTTTAATTCATAAACAAAGTTAGTGGTAGGAAGAGAAATCTTATAATGCCTGGACGTTCTCCCTGCTTTTGAAGGTGGTTTCTTACGTCAGGGCACCTGTCAGCGGGAAGGGATTTTTAGCTGAGAGAAAAACAATGGCAGCCTTTCAAGTTAATGCCAAGCGTGATGGAAAAGTGAGAACAAAAACCCTAAAAGGGTCTATTTGGAACTAGTGGTGGAGATGCAGCTCGCTCCGTACCTAAGTGTTGCTGCCTGTCCTTCAGGAAGGCAAATTAATTCTTTGATAATCTTCCTGAATGCATTTTTTTTTTTCTTTTTTTCCCCTCCCAAATTTTAAATGTCTTAAACACCTTGTTTCACTTCTGGAGTTCGTTTCTTAGGGAAACTTCTTAACGCATTGAGAAAGGAACCAATTTGTTGTGATCCAGGAAGGTGTCTCTGCAGGTAATGGTTTTCTGTGAATCTAAGCTTGCAAATCAGGGTAAATGGAGCTTCACTGTGCAGAGGAATGTTGTTCATCAGGCTTCTGACAAAAATGTATTTCCTTGTTCCTGATAGTGCCGATTTGAACTTACGTGGCTAAATGTGGAATGAGTATTATCCGTGTGAGAGACTGAATGGTGTTACAAATAGTTAAATTTTGGTCTAGTGGGTCACGGAAAGTAGGCCTTACCATCCATAATACTGTTGCGTAAAAATGAGCTTAATCTTATTTTTAGTTTTATTCACTTCTTAGAGTGGTGTTTTTCCATGACAGTGAACGTGAAAGTCGTTGGTTGCTGGAGAGATTTTTACAGAAGTTCAGATGAATCCATTAAATAAGTCAAGTCAGAGCACTGGTGTTTCATAAGTGGGATATCACCTGGCAGGAACACAGGAGCGTCTGCCTGCATTGCTGTAGCTAAATATTCTGGCGTTACTTGGCAGTGAGTCCTGTCCCGAGTCCATTGCAAGGAAAGGTCCAGGCTTACCTTTGGGAACAAAAGTCCCCGAGACTACAGATGATTAAATCTTTAAAAGATGCCATCCTGTTTAACGGTGGGCCTTTTCTCATCTGCTACTTAATCCTGCAAATAACAGTACAAGAGGAACAAAAGAACCAGAATAAATGTGTTAATCTGATGTCGAACATGAGAAATAAGCTGAACGTGGGCAGAGGTATAGGTGCCCGGGGAAAGCAGGTTCCTCCTCTGCCCGCGTCCCACACCTTGCAAAAGCCCTGTCCCAGAAGTGCTAAGAGCACCGTCTCCAAAGGGATTTTCTTCATAGTCACTCAGAAAAGCTTTTTAATTACACTGGCATGTGCCTGCAGAATTAAATAATGGGGAAATCGCAAATATCTCTTTCGGTAATCCATTTGAAAGAAGCAAACTCTTCCCAGTTGGTCATCCGGCCACGTTTCTGTGCAGCTTAAAGTGGCTTTTACAATGGGTAACTTTTTTCAGTGTTTCATTTGACTTTGACTTCAATGTTTGCTACCCCTTCCTAAGAACGCCTTTCTATAAAGAGAAAATTTCAGCCTGTGTTGCCAGTCATTTTTGCTTACTTTTTCCATCATGTTGAAGTGTTCTGGCAATCTGCATGGGGTGTAATGGAAAATGAAATCAGTTTGACAGTACCAAATGTTGTCTGTACACCTGCTTGCTTTTGGCACCGGTCAGCAGCGTTAGTGTTCTTCCTAAGGCACGGTGGAAAAGTCTGGTGGAGGCAAATATTTTAATGATGCCACCAATTAAAAATTTTAGTCAAATTTCCACACTTTCCTGCTGGTACGCTGCTTCCCACTGGGCGTGCTTACAGCCTGGGCAGCGTGGAGAGCAGAAGAGCCCGTCTCACAGCCAACACTTGCTGCCGGCTGTGCGTTTTTGTGAGGAGCAGAAATCCATGGAGTTGTCACCTCGTCCAGAATCTGAGTCAGGAGAAGTGCTGGAGGGTGGCTCTAGAGGAAAGGGATTTCCTGGCGACCGGCTGACTCTGCAGTTGGGCTAACCTGACAAATCAAAGGCTGTGACGGAGCACTGGAACAGGCTGCCCAGGGAGGCTGTGGAGTCTCCTTCTCTGGAGATATTCAAGACCCGCCTGGACAAGGTCCTGTGCAGCCTGCTCTGGGTGACCCTGCTTGGGCAGGGGGGTTGGGCTGGGTGACCCACAGAGGTCCCTTCCAACCCCTACTATTCTGTGATTCTGATTCTATTGTCGTCCTTAAGAAACATAATTAAGCATTTTCTTATGCTTACAGAGTTAACTGTCATTAGGGAAGAGTTCTTGAAGAATTTTTCAATGTTTGTAAGTATATTTAAAGGTGTGGAGTGTAAATTAAAAAAATTGGATTTTATGCAAACTGTAAATAAAATATGTTGTATTTTAATTCTTGTAGCGTCTACTCTATTGAGCTGGGCCCAAGTTCTGCCCAGATGCTGTCCATTTTCATTGTTTCCCTCTCACTTCTTAAACAGTCTTGATGTCTTACATATTTTCAGAAAGCAATCGTGTGATCGGTTGTGCTCAGGAACGCCCCTGAATCCATTTTCAGGCCAGGAAGGGGCCCCAGGAGGCCGCCTTGTCCGGGCCAGCCCTGGAGCAGGGCCAGCTCTGCGGTGGGTTTGTCCCTGAAGATCAGCTCGCTGGGGACCTGGCCCGGCCCGGTTCCAGCATCTCTGGGGGCGGAGGTCCCGCAGCGGGACAGTCGGCCGCCTTCCTCCGTGGAAATGCTGTACGGGGCACTAAGACATCCTACAAGAGCAGGACATTGGGCATGGAGATGTTTCATCACTAGTGCCCAGCAAATGTGGCAATGATCTTTTTTTCCCGTAAGACTTTAAAGCATTAAAATTATTTTTAATAATTTACCTATTATTATAATCTAGTTTAGATCAGAGCGAAGCCAACAGCGGCGATCTGGTAGTGATGTGTGAGCTTGGGCACATGCAGAGTCGGAGATAGTCTCTTCGTTGTTGTTGTCCTGGATAGTGTTCTGGTTTTAGGACTCTGACTTCTGCACTAGTGCACTTTTTCGAAGCGGAAAAAGTTTTCCCGACCGTAACTTTCCTCTGAGTCCCACAGCGAAGAGTTTTGTGGATTAAACGCGTCTTATGCGAAGATTACTTCTGAATTACTGTCATCACGGTACGGCACGGCCAGGGCCCCGACGGGTGGGAGCAGCGCTGATTGCGTATCAGAGCTATTGTTTCTGCTGCAGGCTGGGACGGAGCGGGGAGCGCAAGGACGCCGCAGGACCTCGAAGATAATGCGCTATAAATAAACCTCCAAGATTCATCTGAAGTCACAGCGTACGATCGCGGGGAAGATTGGATCCTGACCACGTTACGTAAAGGTTGCTGCTGGCGGCTTCTGCCAGCGTAGCCGCTAAGTTGGAAAGCTGAGATGATTGCAAATTGTCCATTTCAATATGGGTCCTTCAGCTGTCTGGAAGATGGTGGAAGGGGAGTTTAATTGATGTTTGTTCTTGTCAATGTGCTGATCGGGTCTTCATGCAAGGTTCTCTTCTTTTGTGCTTTTTTGGTCGAATTTTATTTTGAATTTGTTTGCTATGCTACAGAGTAGCACTGGCGGAAACACAAGCATCTGCCAGTGAGGAGCTTAAGTTCAGAATCACAGAATCACAGACTCACAGAATGTTAGGGGTTGGCAGGGCCCTCTGTGGGTCCCCCAGCCCAACCCCCTGCCCAAGCAGGGTCACCCAGAGCAGGCTGCACAGGACCTTGTCCAGGCGGGGCTGGAATATCTCCAGAGAAGGAGACTCCACAGCCTCCCTGGGCAGCCTGGGCCAGGGCTCCGGCACCCTCAGAGGGAAGAAGTTCTTCCTCGGGTTCAGCTGGAGCTTCCTCTGCTTCAGTTTGTTCCCGTTGCCCCTTGTCCTGTCGCTGGGCACCACTGGAAAGAGTCTGGCCCTGTCCTCCTGACCCCCACCCTGCAGATATTTGTAAGCATTTATTAGGTCCCCTCTCAGCCTTCAGGGCACGCTGTAGAAATCTGAGAAGGGTTTTCTGTTTGGATGAAAGTGTTTTCTGTGTTTTCCTCTACCGCTGCTGCCAAGGGAGGCTTTAAAACAAGAATCCAAGCTGTTTGCTTTCCCAAGTGTGCCCATTCGGTCCTGCATTTGCACGCCTCTGCCTGGCTGCACCGTGGGCAGCCATCGCGCTTTGGTGGCTGCGGCCAGCGGCTCCCTGTAAGCTGGAGCAACCGAGCTGATTTCTGGGCTCTGAATCCTGCAAAGGCTGCAGGTGATGGTGGTTTTAGCTTCATGTCTGATAAAATGGGGCTTGTGAGATGAGGACACTTGCTGGCACTTTCTTCTCTGCTGTTCTGTTCCCCATCGCCAGCCAGAAGAGAGCTCAGGAGCCCGCTGGGCAGCATCCCTGGAGCTGGAAAGGCCAAGCTTGCAAAAACAGGGAGTTGGCAGAAGAGACAGTATTTTTCCCCAGCTTGAAGGGAAAACTGTTGGGTGAACCCATCCCTCACTGCAGAACAAAACAGTCACGTGGGAAGTGTTATGAATGCCCAGCCGCTGTCAAACATGCGAGTTTGCTCTCTGCTGTGGCGTATATGTGTCACGTATCCTTATAGGAAGCTACAACAGAGCGGTATGGTTGCTTCCTCATGGCTTTGCCTGTTAAAACAGTACTGTCTTCTGCAGACTAAAGGAGAGACTCTGCCACAGGTAAAGCCTTAGGGTCAGTTTGTTGGAATGAATCTTGCTGTTTTAATTAGCATTCTGATTGTCTTCTGCAGTGTGGTGGCTACTCTTGTGTGTTTGTGGTACCCAATGCGGCTGGCGTGGCGGCTCGATGACGTTTGCTGGCGCGTCCTCGGAGATACACCCAGAGCCTGCTGATGGAGTTTGATGTCTTAACACTGTAGAGAATGGTGGTTCAGGTCTCAGAATAAAATAGTTTGCTGTTCCCTGTGTGTTTCGGATTCATAGATGAAGCTTTAGGCTTAGTGGGTGTTATGTGTCAGAGAAAAGGAAAGGGGACATATGCTTACCTACCAAATACGATTATTTCTCTGCAGGAAAGACAGACAATGTCTCAAACCCACAGGATGTTTTCTGATTTTATTTTTCTAGTGTTTTCATCTGTCCTTCTAGCTGTGCTATAAGGGTGCAGGTAAAAGGAGACACAACCAATTTGCAATTAAAGATGTTAATGAGGTCAGATAACTTTTTTTCCACTGCTCTTGCTGTTTAACTCATACCCGATAAAAATCAGCAATTTTTAGTTCATATAGGCAAGTACTTGGGTGCTCTGTTATTAGTAAGGCACTGTTTTAGTTATTTTCTAACACTGCAGGGAATAAGTTATTTAAGCATTTTTAATGGATTCAGAGAAAATATGATTCCTTTAATATCTGGTTTTAGAAGTTACCCTTTCCTAAGTTTTTCATAAGCAATCTGTCTTGTCCGTAAACTACTTGATGTTGTATTTACCTGCAGGGAATGCAGCTGTGTGCTGCCATTATTGAATATGCAGAAGTAATTGCAGAAAGGATCTAAGAAGATTTTCATAGAACCACAGACTGGTTTGGGTTGGCAGGGACCTTACAGACCAGCTCGTTCCAGCCCCCCGCTGTGGGCAGGGACCCCTTCCACCAGCGCAGTCTGCTCCAAGCCCCGTCCATTTTGACAGAGAGACAAAGGTTAAAAATGCTGCTGTGTTCTTCTCCACTTCTATCTCATATGTATTAATGTATTTTAGAATTTGTTTGCAGGTGTACACACTGAAGAGCTGCAGAAGGAACTGTTGTAGGGGGTTTTGTCTTTGCAAAGTGTATATAAAACTGCTTTCTTTTCCTGCAGCACTTTTCCCATGCTTTGAGAAGATCAAGTCTGCCGGCCACGTGTGGTGCAGTGACAGGTGATGGACTTTGGTTTGTCTCGTTTAATTTGCTTAATATAATTTATGAGAAAAAGAGTCTGGTTTAGATAAATGTGAAGTGGTGGTATGTCAGAACTACAGTTGTGAAGAAACATTCACTTCTAATAAATGTATAAGATTTCAAAGTCAATATTCTTAAGACTTTATACTCCTAATATTTAATTTGATAAATGCCACAATAGCTGACTGTACTCTGAAACCTGTTTCAGCACATGTGCATGAATTTTCATTATGCAAACCTATACCTATAGCTGTCGTCAAATGGACTGTTTTTCTTTTTTCACTTTTTGATGGACAGAAAATATTGCAGATGAAAATATGATGTTAATAACCTGTATTTTCTTCCCTGTGTGGTTGCAGAATATTGTTGGTCTGTTTTTAAATTCTTTTTCAGACACTGTTGGCAGCTGGAGCAGCTCAGCTTTTCCACCCTGCGTTCCTTAACCCCAGCACGCTTTCCCTGGTTTGAAACCATTTTGTCTGGAATTACCCAAGCCCATAATTCTTACGTTCTCCGCTGAGTGCAGGTCTGTGTCCACAGCACTAGTCTAATCGAGGTAGTGGTTGTTCTTGGGTGTAGAAAGTCCGGTGTCAGTCTCTTCAGCTGCTGCGTGTGAAGTGGTCTCCTTAAGTTGTGTTACGCTGGATATGAAGTTTCTTAATTCAAGTGGCTATTTAAAATAGAACAAATACATCTGTGATACAATCTGTATGGCAGGTGAGGGGTCTGGAAGACTTTGTTTTACTGCTTTCTCCTGCCTGCTGTGCCTGGCACAGCTCCCGATGGACTAACGGTCACGGGTGATCACCGGGTGCCAGCTCCTGAAGGGCTTTACAGCTGAGCGTAGCCGATAAAATCCAGGTAGGCTGGAGTTACAACCTACTCCTCACCCTGCCCACACCTGGGAGTAAGGACAACTCATTGTTACTTCTCAGATCTGCTTATCAGCAGCCAAAATGTCCTGTTTCCACCCAGTTTGGTGTTGGACCTCCAGTAAGATCCTGAAATTCCCTGCTGAGTCCTTTTGGATGTGGCGGCATGACCTACAAACTGTGTGTTTGCCGTGACTGGTGCAAACAGCTGCCTGCTGCTTTTGCTATGCCCTGCCCTATTGCACAGCGAAGAGAGGGACCAAGCCTGAGCTCTGGTGAAGCTGCGACTCTCAGAACCTGTGTTTGAGGCCCCCAAGCCGGGCAGTGAGTGCGGTGTTTGCCTCCAATGCTCGGCCAAGAGCGGAGGTGGCTTTCGCCCGCAGCTGCCTGGCTGGATGCGGTGCAGGCAGCGCTGTCGGGGTCCTGCTGATGTTCAGGGCACCTCTCCAGGTCCCACACGCCAACACGGACGTGCGCTCTTTGAGAGTCAGGCTTTTTTCTTCTCTTGTGGGAAGTTTAGAAGCAAGTCAGATCTCTGTATAATATATTTCTCCGTTCCTCTTGTGCCATCCACATCCTCCCAGTGTCGCGTGGAGCAGGCGTGGTCCTTCCCTGCGCATCTTTCCGTGCCCGTTGGGATTCCCGTCGTCAACGCCCAGTGAAGCACAGTTCCTTCAAAGGACAAATAGTTGCAAAATTTTGGTTGGCAGAGACAGCTTTAACCACAAGCACCCGATTCTCTCAGAGACTAACCCTTTGCATGTTGGCCCTTCGTTACATGCTGCTTTATTACAGCCCAAGAAAGAAAAATATAAAGGACCAGGACGAAGTGGACTTTATTGGCATCACCGTGTAACGTGGTGGTTGAACTGGAAAAGGAGCTTTGTTTAAAAGCAGCAGCATGGGAGGGTGAATTGCCGTGCTATCAAAAGAGCGTGCTGGATTTTTTGCTTTTATTAAAATGCCTGGGCATGGATCACAGCGGTACCGAGTGCGAGCTCACTGAAGAGGTGGGTTTCCTTTGAATTCGGCTGGCGGTCGGGTAGCAGTACCTTTCCCTTGCATCAGATCTCACCGAGGAAGGTGTTGCAATTATTTACCCTGCCTGCCCAACCCGCAGCCCGTGCCTGCTCAGCGTTCAGCTTGTCATCCCAGTTACACTTTGTGCTTTACAGGGCAGCCGTGAAAATGTGTCCGTCAAAGAAGGTTTCTTCAAAGACGGGAATAAAAAGCAGCCATAGTGACAGCAGGTATTTTGTGACTGACAGCTCAGATTAAACATGTATAAAAATACATTTTTATTAATGCACTCAACGTCTGTGAAATCTTATGCTGAGTTTCTATATGTGTTATACAAAGCAGTCAGACAAGGTCTGTCCTGTTCCTCCTCCAGCTGTCGGCGTCGTGGGTGGGACAACAAACTGCTGCTCCCAATTCGACTTTCTTAACTATTGCTAATTTGAAGAACTAGAAATAAATACATTTTAAAGTCAATGTGATTCGGCAGGGCCTGGTTGAATTATTTCCGGAAATGTTTGTGTGATCTTTGTGTGTCTTTGTGCTGACAGCTACAAAGTCCAGAACTGGGCACAGACTTGGTAGTGGTCTGGGGCAGCTTGGTCTCCTGGAGTGAAGCTTTGATGACAACCTTGTGGTGCCGTGGAGGAGGAGGAGCAGGGCTGGAGCGAGAGCACAATCTATGTGATAGATCACATAAAATGCGTTTTGAAGCTTAGCAGGACTGTTGCTGGAGCAGAGTCCTGCCCTGCGAGCGGGGAAGAGCTGAGCTGTGGCGGGGAGGCAGGGAGGGCTGGTGGAGCCGAGCCTGCTCCGTGCCTGCGTGAGGCTAGCCAGCGAGCGCCGCGAGGCGAGCTCCGGCTCGCCGCGGGTAGCACGCTGCGCGGTGCTTTTCCCTCTGCTTGTCCTGAAGCACTTGAGTAGGGTGCTTGGGCCCTTCTGCAGTGTGACTCGGAGGATGCTGTACAGCCCGTGGCTGCGTCTGATGGAGACAGCCCACCCCTGACACGGACCCTCGCACCCCTCTTCCCGGGCAGCGTCGGATTTTCGCCATCGCCTTAGGGTTTCTCTCGGCACCCAGTGTTCTGGAAGCAGGTGGCGAAGACGGTCGATACGGTCCAACTGCGTGTCAGAGGGGTCACGCAATCATGCTCGGGTGGCTTTATCCCTCCAGGCTTCTTTTTCACTCTTTTGTGGATGGAAACATGATTTTTCAGCCCTAGCCTTCCTCCTGGTCGTGTCCAAAAGTTCTTCAGTGTTTCCATAGGTGATAGAGGGCAGATTTAGATCAGATATGAGGAAGAAATTCTTCCCCGTGAGGGGGGTGAAACACTGGCCCAGGCTGCCCAGGGAAGCTGTGGCTGCCCCCTCCCTGGCAGGGTTCAAGGCCAGGTTGGATGGAGCTCTGAGCACCCTGGGCTGGTGGAAGGGGTCCCTGCTCACGGCAGGGCTGCTGGAACCAGATGATCTTTAAGGTCCCCTCCAACCCAAACCATGCTATGATTCTATGATTCACTATTTCTTTGTTATATAGCGTGTGAAATCCTTCTCTGTGCATCCTGGAGCACGCGAAACATCCACTGGGGATTTTTTAAAGTTTATTTTTAGCTTTTCCAAATAATTCACAGATTTGGATTAAATTTCACTCTATGTAGCAATTTAAAACAGTTGGTGTATGCTCAACGTCTGTCGCTGAAAAGCGTGACCTACAAAAGCAGTGTTATAATATCCTAAGCAATGAATTATTCAGATGCTCACACATACTGCGGATGCAAGAGCGGCTGTGGAAATCCAGACTGAGCTTTTGATCCCGTCGTTCCTCCCCCCCGGCACCCGGCCTGTGCTGCGCCCGGGGAAGGGGCTACGGGAGGCCGAATGAAGCCACGCGGGCTCAGCCACAGAAAGCAGGGGGAGAAGAGACGGAGAAGGTAAAACGGTGGTCGTAAAGGAGTGACGCTCAAGGACGCTCTCTGCCCTGGATTCTGATGGACATGGGAAAGAGGTTTTTTGTGAAGGAATAAAAGAGCAGCGACTGGAAAAGCAGTGGACGCTGCAGCATTTATATGTGCAAGTTTCCAGCCACTGCTGCCACAAATACATGAAACGGGGTCAAACTTTACGCCTGAGAACCAGTTCTTTGCCAGTGAAACATATTAACATATGTAACAAAATTGTAAGGGTTGTAAGTGTAGGTCTCAGAGTGAGAGAACAGCTGTGATTTCGAGGAAGGGCGGTTCAGTCTGAGGACATCAGAGGAGTGCCTGTCTTGGCTCTATGGGAGGAGAAACCTGCCATTTCATAGCACTGCTGTCCCTGGGGAGCTGGTTTATGTATCGCATAACGGACAGAAGAGAGGGAGACTTTTACTCTAGCTTCTTTCACTAATTTAAAAAAAAAACCACCTGATTAGGCAGAGGAGCTAAGGTTGGCGAGGTGTTTCAGCAGCATTTAGCTAAACCAAGAGCACTCGATCAACCCCTGGCCAGCAAGGAAGGTGGAGGGTCCGTGGGAATCCCGTCACACCGCCGGCGACCCTGTGGGGCTGGGGAGCTGGGTTGGTTACTGCTCTCCGTCACTGGCGAGCGGCAACGCCGGGCATCTCCGAAATGCTCGTGTGGCAGAAGTCTGTGTTTTCCTAGAGATGCTCAATCGGTGCCGTGATTTACACGGGCTGTGGGAATACTGAGCTTAACTGTCGAGAAGTCGTCTCACCTACCAGCTTCTGACTTGGCGCGTTGGCAACCCGTCTGCTAACGGAGCCGGTGCGAAGAAAAGAACTTTCTAATGAAATATTTCTTTAAATAGACAGATATCTGTGATGAATGGTTCATTTTGGGTTTGTAGGACTTACAAATGTTGCTGGATTTTTTTTGAAATGGAGCTTGTTATTTGTTTTGATTTGCATTTTTGTAATTGCCTGCATCGTGTGAGAACAAGTTAATTGTCCTCAAAAGCCGCAGGTAAAACAAGCGACGCAATTTTAGCTAATTTATTCATCAATATAGCTCTCTGCGAGCTCGCTGCAAGCTAGATGAGAATTTCTTGCTCTTTCAGCCATTCAGAACAAAGCTGTCCTGCTTTGTCAGCAGTGAAATATTGTGCATGTCTATTCTGAGGTGCTTTCTGATTTATTTTTTAAGCAAGAAGAACGCATTACTGAAATACCCAGCGCGTCTAGTGCAAAATCTTGAGAACAAAGCAAGACCATAGCTCTGCACGGGAGAAGGTGGTGGTGCCGGTGGACTGAAATCTTACCCCTCTCCTGACAGTATGTAGGTATCCGGCAGTGAGAAGCACCAGTAAAGCCCAGTTCCTTGCTTTCTGCTCTTGCTAGAAAATAAATGGTCTTGCCGTCGTGGGTCCTTGCAATTAGTACAGACCCACTGTCTGTACCCGTGACCGGCTTTTAGTTATGAGCCTGGCACTCCTTTCTATGCTGTGCTGTGGGACGTACATATATATATATATATATATATATATATATGTTTAACTTCTTCATCAACGACCTGGATGAAGAGTTAGAATGTACCATCAGCAAGTTTGCTGATGACACAAAGCTGGGAGGTGTGGTAGATACACCAGAAGACTGTGCTACCATCCAGTAAGACCTGGACAGGCTGCAGAGTTGGGCAGAGAGGAACCTGATGAGGTTCAACAAGGGCAAGGGCAGGGTCCTGCACCTGGGGAGGAACAACCCCAGGCACCAGGACAGGCTGGGGCTGACCTGATGGAGAGCAGCTCTGCAGAGAGGGACCTGGGTGTCCTGGTGGATGACAGGGTGACCATGAGCCAGCAGCGTGCCCTGGGTGCCAAGAAGGCCAATGGGATCCTGGGGTGCATTAGGAGGAGTGTGGGCAGCAGGGCGAGGGAGGTTCTCCTCCCCCTCTACACTGCCCTGGTGAGGCCTCATCTGGCGTACTCTGTCCAGTTCTGGGCTCCCCAGTTCAAGAAAGATGAGGAGCTACTGGAGAGAGTCCAGCGGAGGGCTACGAGGATGAGGAGGGGACTGGAGCATCTCTCCTACGAGGAGAGGCTGAGGGAGCTGGGCTTGTTCAGCCTGGAGAAGAGAAGGCTGAGAGGGGACCTTCGAAATGCCTCTAAATATCTGCAGGGTGGGGGTCAGGAGGACGGGGCCAGACTCTTTCCAGTGGTGCCCAGCGACAGGACAAGGGGCAACGGGCACAAACTGAAGCAGAGGAAGCTCCAGCTGAACCCGAGGAAGAACTTCTTCCCTCTGAGGGTGACGGAGCCCTGGCCCAGGCTGCCCAGGGAGGCTGTGGAGTCTCCTTCTCTGGAGATATTCCAGCCCCGCCTGGACGCGGTGCTGTGCCCCCTGCTCTGGGTGACCCTGCTTGGGCAGGGGGTTGGGCTGGGTGACCCACAGAGGGCCCTGCCAACCCCCACCATGCTGGGATTCTGTGATTCGATGATATATATATGAGGGAGCCAAAAGGCATGAGAATACCAGCTGGTGTTACTGGAACTACCCATGGCATGAAGACACTCAAGAACAGGGTTAGCAGCACCGCCAGAAGCGTAGCTGCCCGGTTCAGCCTTGCACTAAAGAAACTAGTCCTAGGTCTTGCTCTTGTGATGCTGATTATGCTATGCACTTTCTTCTGATTCTGATTATGCTCTACACTTTCTTCGCTCTTGTTGCTGTGAGCAATGCTCCTCCCGGTTGTTGCTCGGAGAGCGGTCCGGCCATCAGCCGGTGCTGGTACCCCTGTGCTTACGGCGCGGCTGCCGTGGTTGGGGCAAGAGGGTGAGTACACGCCAGGGGAGATGCAGCTTAAAAGTAATCCTTTTGCCAGAGACCTTTAATCTTCAGATTTTATTGCTAGACTACAATATATAATTCTACTGCCAATTTTTATTGTATGAACTGTAGACTGCTGGACCAAGTTCATATATGTGTATATTATCCAAGAGCCTTGGGCCGTTGCAGACTTCAGGCGCATCAGGCCCTAGAGGCAGTCTCTGTGTTGCAACACGCATTTTCCTACTATTTTACTTCCTTTTGGGGCCGTAGTGGGGGAAACTGTATAAAGGAAGCGCACGTTTTCAACCGCCGCCTGCAGTGGCAGGCACTCACTTTGTATTTTTTTATTTTATCAAAGACAGGAACTGAAACAATGAGTAAAAAGAAGTTAAGTAAGCCCTGCTAAAATACTTCCTGCTTATCTTTTTTATGACAGCTAAGACAGAATTCTGTTATCAAGCTGAAATGACTTAAAACCTGTCCATCTCAGTGGCTGAAATGCGATTTGCTGAGTCTTTTATGCTTTTGATATAAAAAAAATAGAAACTTCTAATGTTCTGGTCTTTTATGCAAATATATTACCATTTTTTAAAGTGAAAAAACAATTCATCTGTGCTATTGGCGTTTAATAAATTCTAGTACTGAGGCTTGTAAAATACCACTAAGCAGTACTTTGTACTGAAATTATCTGTAGGTATTAAATGATTTCCTGGAGGCTGCTCTTCACACAGCGATATCTTCAAAGCTCTCTGCCAAGACGGTGTAATTAAAGGTCGCAGCAGGCTCGTGAGGTAGCCGGTCAGCGCGGTGATGGCTCTCGTGCAGGAGCCCCACAAGCCCGGCTGCCGTCCCCGGCCCCTCCGAAGGCTCTGCCGGGCTCACCAGGGCTTGGGTGGGGGGAAAACCCAAGCGCGTGGTGCCACCAGCGTGGCGAGCAGGTTTCTTGGGGAATAGTTAAGAAAAACTTTTGATTTGGTTTCTCTGTGGTCCTGAACGTAGTAACAGAAATAATTTCCGTTACAAAATCCCAGAACATTGTTTTATTTTGAAGCCAAGCCTCCTGCATCCCTCGGTGTGCCAACGCGAACAGGCTTTCTTCTTCGGGACTCTGTGAAAGAGGAGTGGGAGGGAGTGGTGTGCCTGAGTATCCTGGCTGTAATCTGATCTCCTAGCAACCTTCTAGAACTTCAGCTTGGGGAGGTCTGTGCAGCGTGTTCCTCCATTAAAAGGTGAACAGTTTGTGGGAGAAGCGTGAGAAGCAGGAGGTGAAGCAAGCTATGAGAACACCCTTTCCTCTGCCTGCCTCTCTCATGCTCTGATACTCTAAACTGCAGACAGTAATGCTCCTTTGGCTAAGCTCGGCGCCTGGTTTGGTGGCCAGTTAGTTACTGGGGGCAGTGGCACATGCAAACCTTAGGAGAGTCATCATAGACTCACAGAATCATGGGATGGTTTCACAGAATCACAGAATGTTCGGGGTTGGCAGGGCCCTCTGTGGATCACCCAGCCCAACCCCCTGCCCAAGCAGGGTCACCCACAGCAGGCTGCACAGCACCGCGGCCAGGCGGGGCTGGAATATCTCCAGAGAAGGAGACTCCACAGCCTCCCTGGGCAGCCTGGGCCAGGGCTCTGTCACCCTCAGAGGGAAGAAGTTCTTCCTCAGGTTCAGCTGGAGCTTCCTCTGCTCCAGTTTGTGCCCGTTGCCCCTTGTCCTGTCGCTGGGCACCACTGCAAAGAGTCTGGCCCCATCCTCCTGACCCCCACCCTGCAGATATTTAGAGGCATTTCGAAGGTCCCCTCTCAGCCTTCTCTTCTCCAGGTTGAACAAGCCCAGCTCCGTCAGCCTTTCCTCATAGGAGAGATGCTCCAGTCCCCTCATCATCTTGGCATTGGAAGTGACCTTATAGCTCATCCCGATCCAACCTCCTGCCATGGGACACCTTCCACCAGGCTGCTCAAAGAGTGACGGAGCAATAGTTCCATTTAAAGTGCGGATGACAACCACTCTCCAGCGCTGACCTTCGGTTCCAGAGCAGAACCCGTGGTGATATTGCTAAATACGCCTTTTGGCTTGTGTCTCGACCCTTGCCCGTTGCTCCTCAGCCCAGACCTGTGGGCTCAGCACAGATCCCTTCCCGTCCCTACGGCACCGTTTGCCGATCGAGCAGCTGAGGTGTTACCAAAGGGGTCTGCAAGCGAGATGGAACAACTGTGTTCTGCTTTGGTCTCGTCGCAAAGCGGCTGAGTCTCGCCTGTCAGCTGCTCGTTTTTATTGGAATTCCAGCGGCCCTTCCACTCCTGTTGTACCAAGAACCCTTGAAACAGATTAAAAAAATGGAAACTCGCAATCTGCATACCTCCGTGGCATCCATGGCAACGATCTTCCCGATGCAATTAGGTAGGCTCAGGAGACAATAGGAGTGTTTATCATGCTAAAGGAGGTAAATAAAGACTAATAGCCACCTTTTTAATAATGCTTTCCCTTTCAGTCTTCCTTTTTTGCTGGATTAGTATTAATGGTTTAAATTTAGGAATGTGTTATCTTGCAGATGGGTATTTTGTGTTCTGATACTCCTCTTTTGTGCCTTTTGGCGTCTGGTCAGTGTTATTTCCTAAGCAGAATTTTGTAAGATGTATACCCCAAACCACTTTTTCGACTTGTGTGATAGCACTAGTCTGTTTTCAAGAAGTATAAGCTGCCCTTCAAATATATAATGTGAAGGCAACAGCGTATACCGATACAAGTTGTCGTTTCTCTCGATCATTTCAAAGATGACGGTGTCTTACCCGCTGAGCTGGACAGCCGCGCTTGTCGCAGCTGCTGTACCTGCGAATTGAGCTAAAACCCCTCCAAAAGACCCAAGCAGTGGACAGGAAACGTTGCCGTGAGCCCATGCCCTCGTTCCCTCCTCCCTGCATCGGTGCCTCTGCGGCTGCCGCGCCGTCGCCTTCCCTCCCGGCTCTGAGCCGGGTGCTGCCGAGCCCAGCCCCACGGGGCCGAGGGATGCCCGGGCAGGGGGAAGGCTGGCGAGCCACAACCGAGCTGTCAGCCCACTCAACACAGCCAACGGGGCTTCTTCAAAGGCATTTTCCCTTTTTTGTCCTTTTTAAATTTTTTTTAGAAAGCTCTCGGGTCCCTCGCAGAGTGCTGGGCTGCTCTTGCTGCGCCTGGGGCAGGGCTGCAGGGCGAGGGGCTGAGGCAGGGGCTCCCACGGGGCGACCCCACAATTAAGAAATGATAATAGCGCAGAAAAACCAGGAGATCCTCTCTTCTCACTAGCACCGAACGCATGGGAGCACACAGGACACAAGGATTATGTGTTTTTAAACTGCGTATCCCACAGTTTACAGCGCCTGGAACTTCCCGAAGATCAGCCTTTCGGAAATGGCTCCTCCACTAGCTCCAGGGTGTTCGTTTCACGAAGTCTTCTTAACATTAATTTTGTGGAAACTATCTGATATTTTCTGGCAATGAACTCTTTCTGACAGCTAACCAACGCTGCAGCCCTTGCAAGCTGTGATGCTTGATTAAAAGGCTCGGCGTCATCCAAATGACGGAATTGGATGCACTCATGGTTGTGAAGTCCTACAGAGAACAATCAGAAAGCTGCGCTATCGTCCCTCAATTAGCCCCGGGGTTGACTTCTGATGAAAATGAGGTATCCAGGACGCCTCAGACGGTGTTTGACAGGGCTTTCTGTGATGAACTGCTCAGTGCTTTGGGGCTCTAGCAACTTCCTTTGTTTGCTGAGCTGCAGAGATGGTACAAATGTGCTGGATTTTGAATACAAATATATAATTTTTATTCATTTTATTTAATATAATATAATATAATATAATATAATATAATATAATATAATATAATATAATATAATATGATATGATATGATACGATATAATATAATATAATATAATATAATATATGATATGATATGATATAATATAATATGATATGATATGATATAATATAATATAATATAATATAATATAATATAATATAATATAATATAATATAATATAATATAATATAATATAATATAATATAATATGATATAATATAATATGATATACTATAATATGATATGATATGATATGATATGATATGATATGATATGATATGATATGATATGATATAATAGAATACAATATATTTTAAAAATTTATTTATTTTATTTAAATATAGGCTCTGCTTTTTGCTTGCGCTGTTGTGTCACAAGCGGTGTAGGACATCGTTGTTAAATACCAAATACTCATTGCGGAGAAGAATAATTGCTGTTTCTGTCACGGGTCTGGAGCTGGGGACAGAGGGCAGGCGGGGCTCGTTTGCTGGATGTGCGTTCCAGGCAGGTCTTGCTCCACTCGGATACCGGCCCCAAACACGCACAGCTGGGATCTCGTCACCCAAACCCCAGAAAAAGACGCCGTGCCGATGCCGCCGAGTGGAGGAGGACGCGGGGTAAATATAGAAAGCGAAAATAATCCAGGCAGGCAGAGAGAGGGCAGGAGTGAGGAGCAGCCGCCCTGGGCAGGGGAGCTGCCGACGGACACGGCAGCGCTTGGGTCGCTCCTCGTTTCCCCTGTGACGTGCCGAGGGACGGCGGCAACGTTCCCATCGTGTTCGCAACCGTTTGAAGCCAGAACAGCACAGTTTCGGCTCGGCTGCTAACACGGGCGTGACGCTTAGTGCATCTCCCCAAAACATCCCAGGGACAGAGTTGTACTACCGAGGCGGCACTGCCGAAAGGCACAGTGTGACAGCAGGAGATCCGCAGAAGATAATTACGCGATGTCTTAATTGCCGGCTGTAGGAGGGAACTTGTTAATACCTGGCTTGGATGGCTGTGTCTGACACGGGAGTCCAAACGTGCCCTGAGAAAATGGCTCTGAGCCTGGTCAGGATCGATCTCTGCTGGTGTGCAACTTCCCTGACAGCACCTCCAGCCTAACCCATTTATGAAATCCTCGGAAAAAAGAACCTATTTAAGAAATCACTGGAAATAGAAAAAAGTGTTACAGCTGTTGACACGTCTGGGAATTTTGCTGTTGATTTAGATGGCCGGAGGGTGTTGCCCATGATGCTGTGCTAAGCACCTTGAAAGCACCTCCCACCGTTTGCTGAGCGGGGCAGCAGTTCTTTTTAATTGCACGACCCGCTGCTCAAGCACTATACCTGCATTTTAAAACAAGTTCCAAAAGGGTTCTGGTTAATAGCCCCAGGACTGGTTTAGTGTGTGCAGCAAGTTTTGGGGCTGTGGAGAACACAAAGGATCCGAAATAAATCTCACTTTACAGATAGATGATGCACGTCTGAATGCCTCCATATTTCACTGTAACGGTATCAAATGATTAGAGCAAGCCCATGCGCTTCTTCCTGGGAAAAACGATTCCTAGGAGACAGCACCATGAAAAGCTGTTTATTCCTTTGCTTCACATAGCCAAGAACATAAGGCAGCAGAATAATAACCAGATTTTCTCAGTTATTCCCTGGTTCTGTTGCTGTAAATACCAGGAGGAAAAAATGAATATTTATTATTGAGGAACTTTGTAGTCAGGCTTGGCTACAGTCCTTGGCAAAAGGAACCTACATCTGTGGCTTTTGTCTATCTCAGTTATAAAGGCCCTAAAATTTAATTCTTCGTATAAAATTTGCTGTTGATCTTCATAAAATTTCTTCAGCAGAATCTAAACAAAAAGAAATTTAAAAGCCACAAGTAAAACACCGTCAATATATCCAATTGTATAATAAAACTTGTAATATATGTGTAGGTAACAGAAGAAAACCAAAAGCAAAAAATGAGAGAAATGACGAGACTCATGGCCAAGTTTGATTTTCTGTCCACTTAAAGTGCAGCTTCTTTAAAAGAAATGGCTAATCACTCGGAAAAGTAGAGCTTTGATTTTATCTAAGTATTGCTGAATTTTATGTTCCCAAATTAGCAAAGAAACCCCTTTAACAATCTGAGTGAGTGACTTTGAAATGGGGATCGTTCTCCCGTCACTGTGGGCATCTCCTGCACTTCTCATGCTGCTCAATTCAATAACCTGGGCTGATACTAAAACGGTGTCTTGAACATTGATGAAAGTGGAGAAAACCGTCCCTTTTAGCCACCAGAAGCAGGCTGCGTCACATGTTTTGATACGAAAAGTAAGGACTTCTCTGGGGCAAGTGCTGCTGATGCTTCTTCACACCCAGATAGCTCAATGACAATTACTGGCTGGCTTTCAGTCCCCTCAGAATTCAACACATAAACAGAATTTATGGTGGAAATGAATAGTTTTAAAATGAGAATGGATTTTTAAAAATTTTAAAGTTTTAAAGAAATTTTAAAGTTCCTCACAGACTTGTTTTCTAACAAATAAACTGTAACTGTCATTACAGTTACAGAAGGCAGAAAGTTGATTACATCTCAAAACTTCTTAGGTGCTTTCCATTGCCTCTTAGGCTCCTGGTGCTTGAGGACTGCATCTGCAGAGCTTTGGAGCTGGACTGAGAACTTGGAGTGCGCCCATTGGAGCAGACCATGGACCACCTGTAAAAACCACTGGCAGCAACGGGCAGATCCATGACAACAGGGCTAGGAGGACCAGAGTGGAGATTCCCGAATCTCAGCTTGTGGTAGATGGAAGTGCAGGAGGTCTCACGTCCCAGGGAATGTGGTGGCAGGGTGTCTGCCTTTCCTTGTCAGGGTTGTTTTGTCTGATTTGATTTGTAAAGAGCGACTTGCAGCCTGGAGGTGATGGGCGATTGGAGAGCTGGGCTCAAATCTCTAAGTAATATTAGTTTCTGTGGAGTCCAGCTGTGTGAGAAGAAGCAGCTGGGAGAAGGTCCCCCAGGTTCCTCCACAGCCTGGTGTTTGGGGCACCTTGCTGGGATGGAATCAGCTCCATTTACAGAGCAGAATGGGGCTTAGACATGGGGGCTGTGGAGTGTAAGTGGGTGCTTGGGCAACATGACGGGGACTTGGGTCCATGTTTCTCCATTTCTGCCACCGTTGCTTGTTAGAGTGGCTCAGTGTACACTGGTGAGTAAGGATCTGGACGCAGAGACCTGGCAGAAGAACTCAGCCCATCATCTTTCTTATAAAATATTTTTCATGGAGAGATTTATTTTCTCTTCCCCCCTTGCATATTTTTCCTTTTCAGCTTCTTCCAAGCTGCTAGAAAGACCCTCTGTGCGATAGTCACGAGAGAAGGTAGATGAATAGCGTCCTGTCATCTCCCTTATTACAATGGATGGGCTGCAGATGTTTTGCTCGCGCTGTTCTCAAACCCGCTGGCAATTCAGTCAGAACTGCAAATGGTTATAGGGACAAACGCAGAGATAATCCCTTTGCTGATGAGTATCCCTGGAAAGTGGTTTATCTACAAATTAGGAGCCTACGCTACAAAGGGAGAGCACTCTCAGTCAAATCTGGGCTTTATTTGAAGATTATCTAAAGAATAGATCAGATTCTCCACTGCCTGTGTTTAACAGTTCACATCTGGAGCAGCTGCGCTGTCTGAAGAGTGGTGCCGTGGTTCATAGCGTTCGTTACTGTGCATCATTTAGCAGTGAATTGTGTCCTCATTTAAACCAGCAACAGCAATCCACAGCTTCAAGGACAATTGCGGTGTTGGGGATGGGTTTCTTGCCACTTTGCTGATTTTCAAGTCAAAGAGATCGGAAGACACAGCAAGTCCACCAGCAGAGTATCTGGTGCACCACGAGTTGCGGCTTCCCATGCTCTTGCTGCTTATTCAACTTCAGTTCTCACCCGCAGACTAACATGGAAACACATTTAGAGCCAGACTCCAAGCCCACATCAGCCATGCTGTCAGCTTTATGAGCAAGGAAATCAATTAAAACAGCATCCAGTGCCAGCTTTATTAGGCTTGCACACTGTATAGATGCGCAGGTGTGTGAGAGCAAAGCCAAAGAACCTGGGCGCACTGCAGCCCTGCGTGGTACCCGGGACCGGCCGGGCTCAGCACACGACCACTCTCCTCCAGCTGGTCCATCACCAGCGCTTCCATCAGTGGGCATCTTCAGGGGGATGTAAAATATTGTACCTGGAGAGCCCATTTATGGGAGAGCTTTAATGCTGCTTTTCGTAACAATGGCAAGAAAGCAAAAAACCACCAGAGATGTGACCTTTTTGTTTATCTCTGGCTCTTCCACGCTGGGTTTAAATTTTTCGCTGGCTGGGACCTCTTGGAATGAGATCCAGAAAGTGCAGTTTGGCTGGAGGTTATGCAGCTGAGTTCGAGAGTGTGATCCAAGAAACTTGGCTGGTGGGGCTTGGATGCTATAAGCATGTTTCTGAGAAACATGTGGATGGGCACCTCCGAGTTCTTCTGTCCTACACTGGACTGGTCTGAGCATTTAGGCTCATGTATCCCCTGATGGTGCTTGATGTTCAGAAAACCAACGGCCCTGCGCACCAGAACCCTGCAGGACCCAGCCCACGAGGAGCGATTTGATCGTGCCAGCACACGCTGCCCGTGCTGAATTCTGCTCCAAGTGCTGGTGGTCGCAGCGGCCGTGTGTCCATCACCAGCCTAAGCGATGCAAGGGTCGGAGCCAACAGAGCCCGCTGCGGGGCCAGATCCGGGGCAGGGAGTGGGCAGAACAAAGTGTCACCAGATGTGCAGCATCTGCTGAGGACTCGCTTTGCCCGGGCAGAGATTGCAGCTCCTGCCAGATGTTGATGCCACCACACGTGAGAGAGAAACGAGTGCGGTGCTGGCAGCTGCCTCCCCCCAGACGAGGGGAGGATCAGGGGCTGTGTCTGGCAGGAGAGGGGGCTTGCGGCTCTTTGCCTGCATCCCGGCTCTGGAGGAGGACCAAGGCAAAGAGCAGCCTGGGCAATATTCCCTCTCTGATTAGCGGCGGGAGGTTAATTGCCGGCGAGGTGTCGATGGCCGAGCACACAGCGCGGCGCTGCGCTCCCGAGTCAGAGGAGGGATCTGGAGGAGAAGGACGCGCTCCGCCAGCCCCGTCTCCTCCGAGGAGCCGACACGCTGCGTGCACGGGGAGAAGCACCGTGTGGAAGTGTTTTTAGATAATTTCTGACTGTAGCTCTCCACATAGCCTGGTTTTTTCAGTCGTCTTCGACGCGGGTGGTTTCTCACACACCTCAACGGGGTCTCTCGGCAATGCCGGCGGTGCGTGTCCGGCTGTCCGGGCGGCCAGGCTGCCTTCCCCGTGCTCCTCAGACCCCCGGCCCCCAGACTTCGTGCTGAAAAACCCTCCCGCAACAGGCGACCGCTTTCACAAGTATTTCCTGAGTCTGCCTTTGCTGGATTGCCTGCTCCCAAATTCCAGTGAAAACACGGCTAAAGATCTTCTGCATCTACCAAAAATGCCTGTAAACTGCTTTAGCACTGAGATCACTGACCCTCTTAGGGCAGGAGAACTTCCCCGTCGGGGGCAGCCGGGCTGGGGGGGGCTGGGGTCGGTCCCTGCCACGGAGCCCGGGGCAGACACGGGAGGGTCTGGGGCGTCCGGCTTGGAGCGGAGCTAGCTGCGCTAACGGGAACGGTGAGAGATGGGGCCGGGATGGCTACGCTGGGATTTCCTTCCCTGTGGTTCCCTCCCGCCATCCCCCAGCCCGAGGAACGCTCTAAGCACGCTGCTGGGGTCTCTGGAGCAGCAGCAGAGGAACTCGTTGGCGAGACAGCAAAACCATTTTCTGAGGGAATCTCAATTTCACTCCAAGCGAAAAAAACCACCCCAGCATCGCTCTTTGGTGGGGATTAGCTCATCTCCCGCGGGGAGAGGAAGGAGCGTTACGCATAACCGCGTCCCACTCAGAAAGAGGAGAAATCCAAGCCTTTTAGACACAAAAAGTGACTGCTCCCTGTGCCATGAGTAACCTGCCTCGAAATGCAAATTGTGTGCTAATGGCATTTTCTTTCGTCTGTTCCTGTAGCGTTTGATGCCTTCAGCCAGCTCCCAGCAGCCGCGGTGTGCCACGCCTGCAGTGCCAGGACAAAAAGAAACAAAGAAATGAATAAAAAGAAACCCACAACAAGGGAGAAGTCTAATTTGCGCCGAAAGCGAAGCTGGCCGTGCCACCTTACGGGGGGCCATGGGCTCACTGCTCTCATCGCTGCCAGCCTCGCTGCTTTCCCCCGCCTGCCATCCCGCGTTGGATCCCGCAGGATCCCGCTCCACGCGGAGCTCGGGTTTGAAGAGCTGTGTCAAAAACCAGAAACTTGAACTCCTGGCAGCAGGAACATTTCAGGCCCCTCTCGGCTGGCTGACTGATGTAGTTCATATTTGGCGGTGGAAACAGCTGACTGTAGGCAGGCTGTTTGTCTGGCAGGAGGTCATCTAGGTGCTCGCCCTGCGTCCACGATCATTTCCACCCGGAGTGCCATTATCACAGAATCACAGAATAGTAGGGGTTGGAAGGGACCTCTGGGGGTCATCTAGTCCAACCCCCCTGCCGAAGCAGGGTCACCCAGAGCAGGCTGCACAGGACCTTGTCCAGGCGGGGCTGGAATATCTCCAGAGAAGGAGACTCCACAACCTCCCTGGGCAGCCTGGGCCAGGGCTCCGGCACCCTCAGAGGGAAGAAGTTCTTCCTCGGGTTCAGCTGGAGCTTCACAGAATCACAGAATAGTAGGGGCTGGAAGGGACCTCTGTGGGTCATCTAGTCCAACCCCCCTGCTGAAGCAGGGTCACCTACAGCAGGCTGCACAGGACCTTGTCCAGGCAGGTCTTGAATATCTCCAGAGAAGGAAACTCCACAGCCTCCCTGGGCAGCCTGTTCCAGTGCTCCGTCACCCTCAGAGGGAAGAAGTTCTTCCTCGTGTTCAGACGGAACTTCCTGTGCCTCAGTTTGTGCCCGTTGCCCCTTGTCCTGTCACTGGGCACCACTGAAAAGAGCTTGGCCCCATCCTCCTGACACCCACCCTGCAGATATTTGTAGGCATTTATAAGGTCCCCTCTCAGCCTTCTCTTCTCCAGGCTGAACAAGCCCAGTTCCCTCAACCTCTCCTCGTAGTGGAGATGCTCCAGTCCCCTCACCATCCTTGTAGCCCTCCGCTGGACTCTCTCCAGTAGCTCCTCATCTTTCTTGAACTGGGGAGCCCAGCACTGGACACAGTACTCCAGATGAGGCCTCACCAGGGCAGTGTAGAGGGGAAGGAGAACCTCCCTCGTCCTGCTGCTCACACTCTTCTTGATGCACCCCAGGATTCCATTGGCTTTCTTGGCAGCCAGGGCACACTGCTGGCTCATGGTCACCCTGTCGTCTACCAGGACACCCAGGTCCCTCTCCGCAGAGCTGCTCTCCAGCAGGTCCACCCCAAGCCTGTACTGGTGCATGAGGTTGTTCCTCCCCAGGTGCAGGACCCTGCACTTGCCCTTGTTGAACCTCATCAGGTTCCTCTCTGCCCAGCTTTCCAGCCTATCCAGGTCACGCTGAATGGCAGCACAGCCTGCTGGTGTATCTACCACACCTCCCAGTTTGGTGTCGTCAGCAAACTTGCTGAGGGTACATTCTAACTCTTCATCCAGGTCGTTGATGAAGAAGTTAAACAAGACTGGGCCCAGTACTGACCCCTGAGGGACACTACTCGTTACCAGCCTCCAACCAGACTCAGCGCCGCTGATGACAGCCCTCTGAGTTCTGCCATTCAGCCAGTTCTCAATCCACCTCACCGACCACTCATCCAGCCCACACTTCCTGAGCTTCCCTAGGAGGATATCATGGGAGACCTTTTATTGTTTGTGGGACGGAGGTGTTCCCGTGTGCCGTTATACAGCCTGGCTCCTGCTTGCGTTGCCAGCTGACTTCATGGCGACAGCAAATGCTTCGCCTGTTTTTAGGCGTGTGTTTGTACTTCTAAAAACCTCCAGCTTTGTGAGGAATGATTTGGTATGGAGTTACATGAACGTAAGTTACTATGATAGTACAACATATACATGGCATATGTAAATATTGTATGATATACAGCATAGCTGCATTAATACAGCAGTTTTGGTGAAGTTCCCCCTTTAGATGTGAGAATTTAAATGCCTTTGCGAGCAGTGGATGTCTAATGACAGCCCGATGAGTCTGACCCACTGCCCACGTCGTGCTCCTGTGCAGCTCTTGTGAACCGCGGGGAAGCCACGGGGAGCGGAGCTGACGGCAGACCCCCCCGTGGCACCCCGACCCGGCACCGGGCTCGGCACTGGGTGTTTGTCCTCGTCCCACTGCCCGCTTCCCCATGACAGAGGAGGTCCCAGTGGCCAAAATGCCTAACTGGGAAGCTGAGCCCGAGGCCGTGTGGGAAGAAGTGTGGGCAGCAGGTCGAGGGAGGTTCTCCTTCCCCTCTGCTCTGCCCTAGTGAGGCCTCATCTGGAGTCCTGTGTCCAGTGCTGGGCTCCCCAGTTCGAGAAAGATGAGGAGCTACTGGAGAGAGTCCAGCGGAGGGCTACGAGGATGAGGAGGGGACTGGAGCATCTCTCCTATGAGGAGAGGCTGAGGGAGCTGGGCTTGTTCAGCCTGGAGAAGAGAAGGCTGAGAGGGGACCTTAGAAATGCTTGCAAATATCTGCAGGGTGGGGGTCAGGAGGACGGGGCCAGACTCTTTCCAGTGGTGCCCAGTGACAGGACAAGGGGCAACGGGCACAAACTGAAGCAGAGGAAGCTCCAGCTGAACCCGAGGAAGAACTTCTTCCCTCTGAGGGTGACGGAGCCCTGGCCCAGGCTGCCCAGGGAGGCTGTGGAGTCTCCTTCTCTGGAGATATTCCAGCCCCGCCTGGACGCGGTGCTGTGCAGCCTGCTGTGGGTGACCCTGCTTGGGCAGGGGGTTGGGCTGGGGGACCCACAGAGGGCCCTGCCAACCCCGAACATTCTGGGATTCTGTGATTCTGTGAAGAAGCTGGATATTTGGTTTGGTTTCAGCAGCCCGTGTAAACACAGCGAGTGAAATGGTTTGCCGAACAAGTCCTGCCAAAATGACGTACGAATATCCGTGATCCCGGAGAGCAGCTTTCTGGTTCAGATCAGCTTAGGACTGCTTGTTTTCCACCTGCAGTCTTTTTTGCTGCTGTCTTTTAATGAGCTATTTAGTTTGGGGTTTCGTTTTGACTTCTTTCACACCCGACTGGAAAGCTTTGAATGTATCGACATCGCCAGAAAAAAGTTATTATTTTCAATTAGTTATTAAAAACATCAGGATCTGACAATGCTTTGTAGTTCTGCCTGCCCACGCTTCCTGAGGACTGTCTCTGGGGGCTTTGGGCTATCAAATACATTTTACTAGTCTTGATCAAAGCCCAAACCAGTTCTTAATGAATTATTGAGTTATTGAGACAGCTGTGTCCCGTTCACAGGCACGGGGAACTTGAAATCTAAGACAAAAGTTAACAAAAGGGCATGAAATGACTTACAAGCTTGGCATTCTGAATATTCTGACTTCTCATTTTAATAGCACAGAGCATAGCTTTGGAGATCGATTCGATTTGATTTCTTTCTTGCAGCTCTCTTACTGGACTGAAAGAATAAAATCTGGAGAGCTGTCTTGGCAGTTAGCAGAGCCCTGACTGCTCAAGGAACCGTCTGAATAATGCATTGCTGCTTTCCTGACTGATGTCCTTAATATCAACTTCCCTACTCTCGAGCACGTTGGAGCGACTCTTTTTCGATATTCTATCGCAAGACCGAGTGTGTTAGGGCACAATGCCCTGGCTGGGAGTCAGAAGATCCTTTCGGCCGCCTTGATGAGTCGCTGCAGCGTCTCGGCGCGGCTGCTTGCCCTCCCTCCTGCTCGCCCATCCGTGTGTCAGGGCAGTAACCGTCCCCGCTGATCCCATGCAGAAGTCTGGGACCCTGGGTGAGAAGGGTTAACTGCCAACGTTGGCCTTTCAATACCCAGTGCTGTTGGTTTCAATCTTGCTCTTCTTCCCAGGGCAGTATTTGGGAAGAAGTGAACTTTTTTTGAAGTGTGTGTCGCGGTGCCGGTGGTTATCAGTGCACCCACAAGCTGTTTTAGGGGGATTTGGCTTTTGCAGGGCTCAGGACCAGGTAGACAGAGGTCTGGACCGGCAGCCGCACCGCACCCCACGGCAGCCAGAGTTCTCACTAAGCATCTCTGAACATTTCACAAGTTTCACTGCACTTTACTAACGAGCCTTCCTTCTACAGGTTGTATTTTACTATCACGTGGGAATCATCTCTGCTGTGTTTGTCTCCACGTGTTCCTGATACTACGATACGTATTAATATTCAGTGCTCCTCAGCTCTGTGTACAGCCTTGTGTCTTTGCGGTCTCCTGGTGACAGGCAGCTGTTAACATGAAGTTATTCTCACCTCCGCCTTGTAAATGTCTTCACAGATAAATAAATCCAACACAGTGAGCAATAAAGATATAAAATAACCTAGGAGAAAACATTAAGCTATAAAATAATCCATGTCCTAAACCCTCTATATCTGGATCTCACCAGCGCAGAGCAATGTACCCTGTGTAACTGCTGTGCTGCCGCCGGTCGTTGGAGAGGGATGCTTGGGAAAGTAGCTCTGGGTCAGAGGGCTTTTTATTTCCAGGACTTCCAGGTCTGGGATTGATTATAATTAATGGTTGAGTCTAAATCACTTTGACGTCTGCTCAGGGATGAGGTGACCCTCTTGTGTGTGCAGCTGATGCTGAGCGAAGATTTAGCTGGGCTTGTTGGTGAGGTGCTGTAGCAGAACAGAGAGGAAAATGGTTAATCACTGTAAGGGCCACGTTATCCTAACAACTGGAAGTAAAATCATAATTGGCAGAGATTAAAATATTAAAAGAGAAGACAAACCACAGCAGTTACTCCCTTTTCAGCTGCTGTTGTTCTTCTCTTTTCTGAGCCATTAGCTTAGTACCAGCCAGAACAATCTGCCCCAATTTTTTTTTCTAGATGCCCCTTTAAAAATCCAATACTGCTAAAAATGAAGAAAACTTGATCAAGTTCTTGGGTAACATTTTCTCTTTTCACTGATTGTTAACCTTCGTGCTGGAGCTGAGTTAGCTGCTGCTGCCGGAGGTGAGATTACTGCCAGGATTCCTTGGGGATCTCTGTGATTACCCTCGTTTGGGGCTGAGGAGTCTGCTCCGGCTCCCGCGGCTCCTGCCCGGGCAGGCTGCCATGATCCTCCTCTGCTCAGCGCAGTTTTCACATGGCTTTTCTCTTGGGCTTCCACCTTCAGCTCCTGCCTCCTAGCCAGGTTCGGCAAATCGGGCCCTGCTCCTGAAGGGAAATTTCCATGTGGATGACGCAGCTGGGGTGGGCGTCATGCCTGCCCACCGCGCCGCGGCACCAGGGATGAGGTCCGAGCCAGAAATCCAACCATCGTCATGGTCATGGTCATGGTCAGCTCTTCCCTGGGGGCTGCGACTGCCCTCAGCCCCTTCGCTAACCCTGGCTTGGGTACGCTCACGGGAGCTGCAGAAACCAGATCTGGTACAGAACAGGTCATGTATATGAACCCAAAGCTTCCAAAGAAGCAGGTGGGCAAGGTGCTATTAAAGAGTGATTTTAACAACCCTCTGTTGTTTTCTGTCAAACTTACTATTTCTAATAGGTTTTTTACGTGGACTCTTAGATCCTAACTCTACCAAAAACGTCTAATATTTTTAATTCTCAGTGTGCCTCACCTCGAGGTCTTACAGCCAGCTTCCACAGAAGGAGACCAGCCTATTCATTCTGCCGTTCGTTCTTCAAACCCTACTGACACAAAAGAACTGGGAGATCGTCAAGACTTTAAATACGCCATCTTTTAGGAGAAATTATTTATAAAGCACTGTGGGTGTGGAGAACTTTCTACTAACAGGTCACGCTTCGCCTTAAAAAGCGGGCAGCCTGTGGGTCTGACTTTATGGGTTCTTCACACGTGTACGTGACCCCTCAGTAAGCAGCTGAAGTCAGTGTGACCCGCACTGAAATAGCCGGACTGTGCCTCGTATAATGGGCCCCGAAAGACAAACTGTGATTCTTCACCCCCCCGGCAAGCTTAACCCTCATACTAGTGGAACAAGTACAGCCAAGCACTTAGTGTCAATAATTTATTTGCTCATTAGTGCATGCAAATTGGGTCCTGGGTCTCATTTAAAATGATGGTTAACTAAGTGACAGCCGCTCCTCTGAGGAGTAGGTGTTGCGAATGCTGCTGCCAGTGCATCCCAGCTTCAGTTACCAGTGCCTACAGTAATTCCTGCTCCTTCGGTACGTGGCCTTCCATAAAGGATTGGGTCATTTTGCCCAAACCAGGCAAAATCCCACTGATTGTGGCTGAAATCCCAGTTCATTGACTGCAGGACTGGGGATGTTGGTCCGTGATGTTATCCAAAGACTTGGGGGTGAGAGTTTTTTCTTCCCTTGGTAGCCATTCCCTTCTTCGGTGGGCGACCAACCTCGTACAGCAAGCCAGCTTTGTCTTTCACATACCTGTCTTTGAAGGCTTTGCTTACATTTTGCCTTTCTACAAGCACGAGTGCTGTCATCCTAGTAGAGTGTTGCTCCACGCTGAGTGCATGACTGCCCTGCCATTTACAACACCTGATACCACACATGCTGGAGGGAGCTCTGCATGGGTGCATACCAAGGGCAATACTCCCAAAAGAACAGAAAAGAAGAGGAAAGTCACAAGCTGAGCTGACCCGCTGGATTTAGGGCCACTCTGAGATTTAACAGTGTTTAGCATGCACAGATTTTGATGTTTTGGTTGTCAAGCAAAAATAAACTTTCAGGAGATGAACGCCTTGCACATATGACAGTCCCATGGCCGCAGCCTCCCACCTTCTTGACTGCACGGACCATTTCCCTTCCTCCTGGCACAGCAGAGACCTCCTGGTGCCAATTACAGCAAGGGGCTCCACGGGAAATTGGTGCCGGGGCCTCTCTCAGGGCACGCGGAGCCGTCTCCGGACGGGGTTTAGCATCCGGGCGCTGGGAAGGGACGTGCCACGGGACCAGCCAGCTATTTCCAGACCGTTGCCAGTTGCTCTGCAGAGAAGTTTGGACGAGGGCTTGAGGCCAGCAGCCAGCAGCAATGGAGACAAGTAGTCAGAAAGGAATAAAGAGAGAATGGCTGCTCTTCTTAATGAGTGTAATAAAGCAATAAAAGAGCAATTATGCTGCAAAACTATTGTCGTTTTGGCTTTAGAAGATAATGTACTAGGCAATAGTACCCATTTCAGCCTGTGTTTTCAGGCAGCTTTTGGCCTCTGACATTCTAATTACGTACTGCTATCTCATTCCTGCATCTCCTCATTTTTATGGGTACTGAGGCAGTGCATCAGGACGAGATCAGATCCCGAAGTTCTGTACGCTCACGCGGGTCCTTAGCTTTGTTTTGCTTTGCCAGTTTGTGAAAGTGCCTTCAGATGCAGCGTCTTCGCCTGTCACATCTGCCAGGTGACACGATCACACAGAGAGAAATGCTCACAGCCAAAGGGCAAGGCACGTTCCCAGTGCTATTTCTCTTTACACATTACATCTAGACATTGTGCATGAAACCATTTTTATCAGCCTCTTCCATATCTCATATTAACAGCATAGTTTTCTAGATGTTATAATTTCAGTTTTCCATTTGATTTTGTAAAGTGTCCTAATTCCTGTGGTTAAATTTTGACGTCCTGACTGGAAACACTGACAAACTCGGAACAGCCTGCCTTGTGGGTGCTTTGTTTCTCTTTTTGGCAAAGATTCTTTGCCCTCCCTCTGCCTCCCTGGTTTCCATCGGTAATTGTGGGAATCAGTTTGGTGGCGGACTATTAGCACAAAAGGATGAAAATATACCTGTGCTGTTGGTGTGCATTCATGCTTAACTCATTTTAATATGACCCCCTGGCTTTCAGCGGTGATTTCTTATGTACTGTCTTCTTGTTGTGAAGGTTTAAAGCTGTCTGAGACTCGGTGGAGTGAAGGGATTTCTGCTTTGGGGTGGTCTGAAATGAGCACCTGGGAGTTTGATCAAACTTTTTCCCTGTGTGCTAAAATCAAACGTTACTATTGGGATTTCATTTTAATTTGAAGTTATCTCTGCATGACAATAGAACACCAGACGAAAGTCCTGCTTCAACCGTAGCTTTAGGATTGTGGCAAAGGTGTGATCATCACCATCATCATAATCTTCTGAACTTCAGTAAAGCATCATCCTTCAATTTTTAATTGACTGGGGTCTTATTCTTGACAGTGGTTTATCTTGAACACTGGGATGTAGTCAGTGCTTTTCCAAAGGTTAATATAAATCCGTAATGAATGCTACAGATTAAACACTGGTGACATTCTGTTTTCCCATCTCGTATAGATCAAATATTTACACTTTAACGGAGATCAATTTAGAAAGCAGGTGCAGCTTTGATGTTTACATCTTTTAATCAGCAACCTTAATTAAGAAGTTGTTTGCTAATGATTAATCACCTGCACAAATACCGTGTGGATTTGTCAGTTTTGAGGTTACCGGCATCTTGGCTGTAGGGTTTTTTCACCTTAAGATGAAACATGCCAGAAGATGAGGACGATGGTCGTGTCCTTTCGAGTGCTTGAGCTGGGAAGGTGCAGGAGCAGGGCCAGGTGGTTTCTGATTGCAAAGCGGGAGAGCCAGCCCTGGGTGCTCGGTGGGGAAAGGTGTCTCTGGCAGAAACACGGGTGCTATCTATCAGGCTTTGGTAATTGCTGTCAGGCTTTTAACATCATCCTTCCCAGATGCAGCTTTGCAGGGAGGAGGTTGGGGGTGATCATGACCTACACCTGTTAGTAGCTCCTCTCCATATAAGTTAGGCTGGGTAGGGCAAGAGTTAGTGGCATGGAGGAGGTTGGAGGGGCTGCTGCTTTTGGTTTTTCAGCATTGGCTCTACTGAAGGAGCAGGTTTGTTCTGCTTTGGGTTTGTGGGGGCTTGGTGAAGGGTGATGCCTAGAGAAGGAGAATTGACAGGTTAGGGTATGATCTGGATGAGAGGAAAGTGTTGGGATGGAAAGAAGCCCTTGAGAGGGGGAAAAAAATGTGTATTAGTACCTAAACTTTTGGTATGTGCCTTGTTTGTTGCATTATTAGACCATGTTTCCTCAAATAATGTTGCCCAGTGACTCAGTCTTTGTTTCTAAGTTTTTAATTCTGTGTCCATTGAGATATGATATCTGTTGGAGTTTAGATTGCCTAATAAGGATGAGAATTATAGTTTGCAGTATTTTTTTTTTCTTCTGACTAGTTCAGTATGAATTCAGTGACCTTTTCTGGCTCTGGGGCATTCTTTTGGCCTCAATGCTGTTGTGTTGTTGTATGGAACTAAGCCTTTCTTGCATGAAACAAGATTGTGTTGGTGACTTGAATGCTGCTAAAAGTAGCAAAATTGGACTACAATAGCTGCAAAACCAGGGGTTTATGACTTCTTTGTAGCTCCCCTCATGGGCAATGGGGGCCTCTCCCTTCCATTTTCACAAAGCAAAACCTGTAAATCTTCCCATCAATGACACTTCTGGGGAAACTCATTAAAGATAAAGTCTTGGCTGTACAGCCTGTAATGATTTATTTTTGCTATGTGATATCCTGCTTTCTGGTAACAGACAGAGGCTGGAAATTATCTCTGCTACAGTGGTGTCATTAAGCTTTAATTCTCTGCTTTGTGTTATGAAGTGCTCTGTGGCTTCACTTCATCATATGCGGATTTTGACAGTGACGAAGGTGGAAAAGCCTGCGTCCTCCCAGACAGGCTTTGTGGATGCTCCACGTGAAGCTCGCGTGCTGTTAATGACCAGGCTGTTTGCAGCAGTCCATTAACTCCTCTTCTTACTGGATGGGGAACCTTACATCTGACCTGTTGAGTGATAGGGAGGTGTTCAGGTGGTTGGTGTTCTCTGTGCCTCCTGTGGAACAAATTCTACTGTGGGACCAGTGGGGAAATAAGCTTTAAGGGAGGCTTTGTGAAATGAGTGCAATACTTCAGAAAAAGTAATTAGGAAATACTTAGATGAACAAGACACCTTAATAACTGTCATCAGTAGAACTGAGAGTCTCTGAATCCCCCTGAGGGCGAGGCATTGATTGCTCGGCAGTACAGTTCTGCTATCGATCGGCGGCCCCATCTCTGTGGAGAGCAGAGCTTGGCATTTAACCTCACGCAGCAGAGGCATGAAATCTGAACCTGCTGCACGAGGAGCTCTGTGCTCTGCTGCCTCTGTAGCTGCTCTCGGATGCCAGGATAAAAGCTGCTGCTCCTTAAAACAGACTTTTGTTTGCTTGCTTGCCAGGCTGATAGCAGCTGAATTTGTGAACTATCGAAGGGTTAGTGGAAATGTGGTGCCTAAGAGTATACCCTTCCCTGGATAAAACGCTGCACCGACACTAATGAGGGCACATGTATGGCGGGGAAGGAGGAAGAGAAGTGTACTACTGATTATTTTTTCATTATTCTGTTACCAATATGTACCTTGGCTAATGATGACTAATCCTGTGTTTCTGGACTCGTGAAAAATAATGATCTACTGTGTTCCTGCATGATGAGCAGGGAATTAATAATGTCTGCCCAACAGCTGGGACTGCTGGGTGTTCTTTCCAGTATGCAGCTACAGCCTTATGCTTGAGAAATGCAGTTTGCAGCCTGGGATTGGTTTCCTGCACTGGGTGTAGGACTCTGTGGGTTACAAGTGCTCTTAAACCTGAGGTTATTGCAAATATTTCTCCTTTGTGCCGCAGCAAGGAATGTTGCTCTGTAGAAGTGGGGATAAATGATCTCCACAGATATGTGCTTGATCAAATAATTCTGCTAGCCTGAAACCCTTAAGTATTTAGGAGGCAACTTTTTGCAGTAAGCAAGGGATTTAGCTGCTAGGTAGAGGTATGAGTGGAGAAGGTTAGCCAGTTGGGTCACACTGTCATATCTACAAATGCCACTTCCTCATCCTCCTGGGAAGGTCTGGGTAAAAAAGTCATGTTTTCCTTGTGCAAGCTCAGTTTGGCGAGAGGAGTGACAGCATGCCTGAACCATGGTCTGGTTTTGCCTGTTCATGTGGCTGATGGGAAGCTATTTGAAGATTTCTGAAGTTAGAGTGACCAAAGAAGTTCTTGGCTTTGGTGTGATGAGCAGGTGAAAGATGGCTCTGAATGGGGGGGACACATGTGCATCTATGCCACCATCCTTTCTGCACCTCTGCTCCCAAACCGTCCCCTCCAAAGCAAAGCTCTAGTTCCTTGCTGTGTTGTGGAGATGGTCACAACTTCCAGTCCTTTCTTCTAGGTGAAGAGCAGGGGTGTGGCAGGGTGTGTCCAACAGCAGGATTCAAACTGGGAAATGCCTAGATGCTGTAAGCCTTTACTGGGAGCCCCTGTTGTAAAGGACCAGCTGGCTGCTGACAGGAGTGAGCAGAGCACTGATCCTGCAGCCGAAGGCTGTGTTTTAAGCAGCCTGGCTCCATCGTGCAGGGGAAGATGCAGGTCCCCGATAGCTCAGACTAAAGCATCGGGTGCCTGCGGGGGAAGGGATTGCTTCTGGAGCATTTTCTGAGCTGAATCTAAGCGGTCCCCGACAGCTTTGTGGCAGAGGAGGTCAGGTGCACAAAAGGAATAAAAGCTTTCATGCCACCTACAATTCCTGGGGTTTAACAGCAGCCCTCAGCTATTGTGAGCAGCATCACTCCATGCTGATGCTGGGGTTTCTGTGCGCGAGGATTTGGTCTCTTTTAATAGGTCACACGTGAATATTAGTTGTCCTTGTGAAGACACATGTATTTACAATGTCCTCTGTAGTTTCCATGTATGATTTTTTCTACTCATTTGCAGTGATTTTAAGATTGATGCGTAGCAATGAAGTGTGGCTTATAGTGAGACAAGATTTTTTAAAAAGTGAATATCAAAGTCTTCAGTGAAAGTATACTTAAGATGGATCTCTAGATACAGTTTCTCTTTATTTCTGCTGTTTAACTGGCAATGAAAGATCCCTTAATCTTTTTTGTTGCTGACTTTCTTCACAAACTGTTATACCTTGGTAATAGACTGAGTCTGTAAAACAAGATCTGATGTTCCAGAAGATAAAACTGGAAGCTAATTCAGTACACATTTCTCTGAAGTAGGGTGTCCTCATGCAAGACAACTCTCTATGGAGTATAAAAATATTTTTTTAGGAAATGCAGGAAGTTGTCATGAAAAATAGAAACCTTATATCTGAGTGTTCTGCCAATTTACATTTACAGAAGTGTTATTTGAATAATAGCATGTCCATGTAGTAAGTTTTATTGCATGCTTTATTAGACACGGATTTAACTGTACAGGGTTGATGCTTTTCTGGCTGGCAAAAAGGATTTCCCCCATTCCATAAGGCTTGTCAAAACTTTCATGTTTCTTCCTCTTTCATCCTTGGAAGAGACTGAGATCTGTCAAATATTCCTGTCCAGAACAGCAAATTGAGAAATGCAGATGCAGCAAATGCTTTGGCGGGTGGTGAGAGCGCTTGCTTCAGTCAGCAACTTGAGCTTCCAGTGAACATAAACTCTCTTCTCCAAGGACCCGTGCAGTATTCTGCTTTTCTCTAACCAAATGCATGGATGCTTTTTGACCAGTTATGGCCCATTACATTCTTTGCTTAACAGGCTGAGACACTCCAGTGCCCCTTTTGGGCATCAGGTGCATATAAAGAAATTGTGTCATTTTGTTGTTTACTCATTACAAACAAATTTCCTGTCAATAGAAGGTTACAAAAAAGCATTTCCCTTTGGCTCATTCTAATGGCAGCAAAACTGATTGACTGTAGCACAGAGGGGCTTTCAACTGGGAGATGTGAGGATGTGGACATGGGTGTTGCATTGCTGCTCCTGTCTGTGGAGCAAATGCTCTTCTGAGGTTTCCTCGTATTTGTCTTGAGTTATGACAATTATGAATTATGAATTGGTCTGCCTGCCCCTAGCAGCAATACTTGCAGGATGGTACTTGACTTCTATACAGGGAGGAGGTCTTGGGCTTTATCTGAGCAGTGCTTTGCAAAAGATGATTCTCCAACACTTACATATTTCCCTTTTATGGTGAGGAAAGGCTAATCTTGGTTTTGTTAAATTCCCTGGACCCCCATGTATTGCCAGTCTTTAGATTAAATAATATTTTTAGGACTCATCTTAAGCTTGCACTGCTCTTGGATACTTCCCATCAGTATAGTGCAAGTTCAGTGCCTGGGACACAGAATTAACTTCTGTAGTAACCAGCTGTGATATCTTGGAGCTGTGACTTCAAGTGGAGAAGGAATAGATCAGGGCTTCAACTGGAATCTGGGTTTCATGCAAATGCCCTTTGGAGCAAAGGACCTACTTGTACTGCTTTTCATGACATGGAAGAATCATTAGATATCTCCAGGCTAGTTGATGGGAAACCTAAGATCAGCAGAAATGCATATATGTTTGCTTTGATGTCTACAAATGGCAATAATTCAAGTGCTTCACAAGCATTAGTATTTTTACCACCTTCATAAGCAAGAAAATATCAAAGCGAGTGGCTTCTCCAGAGTTAATTGGCATTTCTTATCCCAAGTGTGTCTTGACCATTATTCCCTTATCAGCAGTATGTGGAAGAACATTGTCATTTATCTGTGATATTTTCATTTCCCCTAAAAAAATATTCCTGTTTTTTTCTCACCATGAGGGAGAACACAGGCAATTTAATACTAAATTGCAAAATACTGTAAGAGGCTCTGTGCTATGAGGAGGTGGGTTGTACCCAGTGAAACTGGAGGGGTTTTCAGTGGCAGATCACATCAGCACAAAAGCTTGGAAAGGAGTTGGCTTGCTTTTGCCTTCAGCAGCACAACCTCTTCTGGGAGGGGTATTTAAAAAAGGGATCCTTCTCCTGCAAATGGGGATGTTCTCTGTTCCCAGGTAGTCCACAGGGAATCAATAATCTTGTGATGAAACTGTGGAAGCCGATTTGGCGGAGGGAGGTGTTGGGAGAGTTGCTGACTCTCTGCTAAACCTCAGAAATGGAGAAAGAAATTGAGATGATTAGTATATATGCATGTCAAAGATGTTCAATGAACTTCAACTTGCATGGGGAAAGAGAAGGGATGGAGGGGAAACAGTGCTTTTAATGAAGGCAAAATATTGCAAAACCTCCTTATTAGAGTTGTGCTGAACATTTGGCTAATGTACAAGAAACTCAGATATGTATGACAAATAGGCAATTCGTTATTTTCTAGCTACTGTCTGGAGTAAAGTGAAGCTAACACCATGGAAGCTGAAATACAGAGGAAAACAGCCTTGTGTAAATTGCTGTATTTTTTATTTGTTGCTTGAGGGGACAGCATAGGCAGATTATCATTGTTTTAGTGGCATTTGGATAACTTTTTTCAGATTGGGACTGATGTGAATCCTATTAAACTTGCTGAGAATTATTTGATTCATTTCATGGCTTTTTTCACTCTGCCATGTAAAAGGTCAGCACTCTTCATTGCTATTGCTGTTTATTACTAGCTGTTATTGTTCAATATGTCCCTGGGTCTATCCAAGTTATTCTAATATCCATATTGTTGAGGAATGGGGATTTGTGAAGTGGCAGAATCTCCCTGCCAGCCAGAAGCATGGGAGGGCTGGAGATGAGGTACGTAGAGCCATAATGATGAGAAACACCCTTGCACACAGAGCTGTGTGCAGTTTTATGGGAATGTATGGACAAAATTATCATTTATTAATGAAAATTTCTGGGGCAAGTCTTCATCTCGTGTGGTTTTACTGAAGGGCTGAAGCAGAGTGTCTTTCTTCCAGCTGAGATGTGGGTCACTGTGTTTGCCCCTAGCTCGGACAGGGCAGATGAAGGGCAGGAGTCAATACAAGCACACACAGGAGCGCTTCTGCTGCCCCTCCCTGGGGTTCAGCTGATTGACCCACGTCTCTGGCCCTGGAGCAGGACGGCTGGTCTGTGTCCCAAAGAGCAGATCCGAGGGCTGTGCTTCAGGCGCTTGGCTCTCGCCTGCCCCTTGGCACTGCTCTGGGCACACAGCTGGTATGGTGTGGCCTGCCCAATGTGTCTTGCCGTGTGGGCCAGTGTCTTGACATGAGTTCACCACATGTTGACACCTGGGGGAATAAATTCTATTTCTAATCACAGAATGATTGGGGTTGGCAGGACCCTCTGTGGGTCACCCAGCCCAACCCCCTGCCCAAGCAGGGTCACCCAGAGCAGGCTGCACAGCACCGCGTCCAGGCGCGTCTGGAATATCTCCAGAGAAGGAGACTCCACAGCCTCCCTGGGCAGCCTGGACCAGGGCTCCGTCACCCTCAGAGGGAAGAAGTTCTTCCTCGGGTTCAGCTGGAGCTTCCTCTGCTTCAGTTTGTGATTCTGTGTGTAATTCTTGAAAGGCCTCTTGATGTGTATGGGATCTTACTTTCTATGTCCAACAAACAGAAAGATCTGAGAACTTGCAGGTATCTGAAATAAAGGGTAGAAATTTACTTTATGTTGTTGTTCTTGTCGGTGGCTGGCAGCTTCTTCACTTGGCCTTGAAGCTCAGAGCAGGAGCAGAGACCAAATCTGTGTTAATTGTATGTGGGTACTTGTTTCCAGCAATGACTACTTAACCAGTGAATTAGGTGTAAAATTTTGTTCGTTATACTTGCAGCAATAAATTATCACACCAAAGCATGAGATGTGATTTTTTTAATGAATTGCATTGTATCATGCATCAATACACACTTCATTATCTGTAGAATTTGCATGTTATAGAATCACAGGCTGGTTTGGGTTGGAGGGGACCTTACTGATCACCCAGTTCCAGCCCCCATGCCCTGGACAGGGACCCCTTCCACCAGCCCAGGCTGCTCCAAGCCCCATCCATCCAGGATGGGAAGTCAGTAGCCTTCTCTGGCCCTGCTCCCGCTGGTCCAGATCTGCCTTGTGCTGAGGGCTCCAGAGCTGGACGCAGGACTCCTGGGGGGTCTCAGCAGAGCGGGGCAGAGGGGCAGAATCCCCTCCCTCACCCTGTGCCCACGCTGCTGGGGATGCATCTTTTGATGTCCCTCTGACATCCAGCTGCTGTACTTGACTTGGTGGGGCAAACCACTCCACATCTCACTGGGTTGTGCTAAATATCTCTGCTTTGAGCTCCCAGGGTGAGACTGGACTTCTGTTCCTTTTTGCTTTGGGTTAGGGAAGCTGCAGAGAGCCAGCCAGCTGTGGCGAGCTAACTGCCCATCACTGGTTCACTGCTGGAGGTGTGGAATTTGTACTGGCTTCCATTTAAAAAATAATTCTGTGTTGACTTCAGTTTGTGATGTTCCTCACTGTCCAGAAACACAAGCGTCAAGTTGACGCATACAGACAGAGCTGTTTAAAAAATCAGCTCAAGAGGGGATGCTTGTGTTGGTCACAATGGAAATCACTTAAAACCTGCATGGATCTTTAAAGGCAGAGAGCTCTTGAACTGTCTTCCTCCCCTGCATAAATCTGTGATTTTGGGCCTGCAGATGATGAGCTGTTGGATGTAAAGCTGTGTTGATGTTCTGCTGTTGCCATAAACAGCTTGATGACCAGTGGTTCTGGGGGTCTGCCTAACTTCTGCTCTTCATCAGTCATGCCTGGCTCCTGCAGGCAGTGCATCGGGTACCTCGGGATGCTTTCCAAGGTGGATGTCCCAGAATTAACATGGTGGTGTGAAATGGCAGTGACTGGAAGCACCAAGAGGTTACTTGGCAATGCCAGACAGCACAGCTGGTCTTTACGGTGCTCTGTCTTAGGCTAGGAGAAAAAAATATTTCTTCTGGGTAGGCTGTTGCCTGGGGATGAATGGTAAAGTGTGGTTGTGTTCTGCTTCATCCAGATCACCACCTTCTATTTACCTCTTCACTTTCCATCCAAGGAAAAGCTGGTGTTGCTGTCATTTGAGCTACTTAGACAGTACACTTAACTAAGATAAAACACTCTTCTAGAGTGTGCTGACCCTTGTGGGATAGATGACTCTTCCCATTTTGATCCAGGGAAAACTGGGGCAAAGTGATTGAGCTGTTTGATCAGAGCTGTGAATAAAGGTGGTGGTGAAAAATTTCCCAGTTTTGTTTTATTCATTGAATTACATTTTTCTACGTTCCTGAAAATATGCCAGCCCAGTTTCTGTGGCACAGAAGTGACTTCTCAATGGTTTTTTCCATTATCTCCATCAGAAAATGAACTCTCAGCATTTATCTCTGTCTGTGACATAAAATAATATTTCAAAAACAAGGAACAGAGGAAGAGCAGAATGAATGGTGGGAGCAGGCGGCAGGAGCTGCTGGGGGTGTGGGCGTTGAAGGGTCTGTGAGGGCGGCTTGTGCCAACAAGTTAAAGGTAAAACAGGGTTTGGCTGGAGGATGAAGATGCAGTTTCACAATGGCTACCTAGGTGTTAAAATCTTTTTTCTTTCCATGCAAGAATGAAGATAAAATCTTCTAAGCATGTTTAAAGTATCAAAAATCTCGTTCCTGTTCAAAGACAGGGTTTATCTTTAGCACAGGGCGGATCATGAAGCATACCTGAGACACTGGGAATATTCCTGCTGGAACCTACAGATCTGCAGATGTCCCACTGGTGGCAAAAGCGGTGTCAGATCTGGGTAACTCAGTTGGGAAGCTGAGAGGGTGCCAGGAGCTGGGCTGCCTGCTGTGTGTTAGTGTGTGTGCATGGAGATGACAAGCTGGCTGGGCTCCTGCCGGAGGATGACTCTGTGAGCAGAGGTGCTGGTTGGTGCTGGTGAGGTGGGGTATGCTCTGCAAGACCCCACCATCAGCGCTGTATCCATGTGCATGCTTTCTGCTGACCCCCTTGGTGGCTTATTGCTGATGTCCAGTTTCACTGGTGGGCTACCCAGGGTACCCCAGTAACCTACCAAGAGGGGTTTGTAGTGTCTTTGGTACTTTGCTGGCTGGTGGCTCAGCAGAATGGGCCCTTTGACTGCTCTAAAGCTGCTCCCTCAGTGCCAGCAAAGATCCCTGCAGCCACCCTGGGGAAGTGCTCTGGCTGAACACGCGCGTCGCCTCACCAAAGGAGACAACGCGGTGAAGGTGATGAGCAGAGGCCACAAAAGACACATCCATCTGAGAAATGTCAGGCGCAAGGCAAAGGGGAGGGAGAGCTGGAGAGGGGTGTTATTTCCAAAACACAGCTAGCAGTGACCTTTAAATGTTTGTAGCAGTCCGAAGGAAAGCAAGAGGAGGGTGTAAAAGATTTTTTAGTGAAGTTTAGGGCACAGAGGACAGTGAAAATTGTGGAGCTGTGCAAAATAAAGGATCTTCCTTATAGGTGAAAGTCAAAAAAAGAAAAAATGGTCACAGGTGTTCTGCACTGTAACTTGTCATTCAATCTAATAAATTAAAGGCTGTTGCTTGGTTGCAAGCAGAAGGAGGAATGGAGTAAACCACAGAAAATATCAGTTGCTGATGAGGAGTCTCTTGGGTAAAACCTGGGTATGTCAAATCCTGTATCATCTATGTGTTTCACCCTACTGGAGTTATCTCAAGTTACCATTTCTTTATTGCTTTGGTGTGTAGGCAATGAGGCCTCTGCCTTCACCTGCTTTGATTTCAAGCACTTGCTCTCACCTGCTGTGAGCTAATTAGTTTTGAGGCATGAATGTAAAATTTTCAGCTACAGTCCATTTGCAGGTTGAGTGTAACTCAGACCCTTGATTGTATCCTAAATGAATTCACAGTGTGGTTTTTTTTTGAGCTAAGTGTTTTGAGCTAAGTGTCTTGCCTAGAGTCCTTATGTACTATTTCTGGCTAAGCTGGGCCACAATGGAGGTTTTGGGGGTCCTGTGCCTCCAGGCCTGCTGCAAACGAGTGGTCTTTCCTTCCAGCCTTTGGAGTGCCGGGGTTGGTGGGAACACCTCTCCCCCTGGTTAGCCAGGACAGTCAGGACTCAGAGCCTGCTATCAGAGTACCAGGAAGGTCAGTTAGGACTCTGACACACTGCAGGGTCACCTGATGCCTGCCTAGAAAACCCTAATGAAGTAGTAAATACTGACTGCTGAATGAGGATGGTTAATTAGGCAGTAATAACAAAAATATGAAGACCCTGGTGCAAGTAGAAGGGGGTGGGTGACTAGTTCGAGCATCAGGCGTGTCAATAAAAAGGCATTAGACATTGCTTAGCTTGTTCACATAAACCTTTTGTTGCTGCACTGTCAACTGCTGCATCCTGGAAGGGCCAGGACTTGGGGAAGCTTGGGTGAACATCATGGCATCAGCAATTAGTTGGTAAAATTGTCTTTTATTTCTCTGGAGATGACGGTATTCTGAGTAATATGGACAAATGTTTATGGCAATCTGGTCCTTGACGATGAAGTACGTGGAGAGGCACACAAACTGAGGCACAGGAAGTTCCGTCTGAACATGAGGAAGAACTTCTTCCCTCTGAGGGTGACGGAGCCCTGGCCCAGGCTGCCCAGGGAGGCTGTGGAGTCTCCTTCTCTGGAGATATTCAAGCCCCGCCTGGACAAGGTCCTGTGCAGCCTGCTGTAGGTGACCCTGCTTCGGCAGGAGGGTTGGACTGGGTGACCCACAGAGGTCCCTTCCAACCCCTACTATTCTGTGATTCTGAGAGAAAAATCTGTGCTCTTTCAGGGCTTCAGTTAAATGACTGCAAAGCAGTGAGAGTTGATCTGCCCCCCTGGCAAAGCCAAGGCTGAGACTCCCTGCCTCCTCGTCGCACCTTGGTGCGGGCGTCTGCGTGAGGTGAGGAGCACAAGTGGACTCATCTAATCATCTCATCCCAGAGACAGGGTGCCACCGCAGCCGCTGTTTTTAGCAACAAGTGTGATGTCTTGTTTATGGTATTACTGTTAAATAGAAAGTGCTTCTAAATCACTGAGACTAATATTTGCTTGGGGGGGGGAGAAAAAAATCATTAAGTCTCTCTTGTAAAGACGAATGTGTAATTTTGAGGAATGGAATCTGTGTCCCAGAAGTTGGCAGCTGCTGTAATAATTCTGCTGAGGTTATAAAGAAAGCGACAGGCTTGCTGGGGTTTCTTTTGGTAGGAGTCCAAAAAACAAAGAAAATTGGGCTTCAGGCGTCAGATCCATCACCAGGGATGGAAGTGAAGGGACACCAGCGCAGCCCTGGAGCCTTGCTCTGTGTAACAGTGGGAGAAAGTCTGGCAGCTGCCAGTCTTGCTTTGACCATAAAGGGAACATGAATCCATGGCTGCAGCTGGTACCAGGTCTTGGGCTAGTAGCATCTTTTGAAGACACTGATTTGGAATAGCTACGGGTTGAAGCGTGTTCCACTGTGTTGGTTCACATGAAGCTCATCCTTCCATGCTGTTTTCCTGAAATGATAAAGCAGCAGATCCCTGCTCTTAGAGTGAAACAGGGAGTGAGAATGGTTATAGCCCACTGTAAAGCTTGTTCTGCCTATAGGGCTGATGTTCCTTGGGCTAGATTAGTGTTCCTGGTCTTCAGATTTCATAGGTGTCTGTCACAGTAGAACAATACATAAATACCTCCCATACCTGAAAAAAACAAATTACCTTTTTTCACCTAGAAATAGCCTAACTGGAAGAAGTGGAGCATAATATATTGCACAGCAGGTGGCAATGGTGAAATGATAAAAGAAAACCAGAAAATAACTGCATAGTTGCTGTAGTTGCTGCTTTTTTTTCCCCCACCCTGAAGGGAAAATGATTCACGAAGTAATTTGAGATGGATGCTTTGAGCCTTAGCAGTGTCAGTTTTCCATGACTGAGGGGACATAGTGCTTAATCTACCGACTTTGTCTGTGTGGGTAACAAGTATCTCTTTATTTTTATATTTAATGAGCACAAGAAAGTCATAACAGGTTTCCAGACAAGCCTAAATCATAAGACTACTCCCAGAAGCTTTGTTTCCTCCTCTAAACTCCTTGCTCGAAACTCAAGGGGGGAGGCAGTGAAGCTGGCAAACTGTTGATGGATGTGTTGGGGTGGGGAGTCCGAGTTCCTGCTCTGCTCTTGGGCCTGCCTGCACCCCAGCTGGCAGCAAAGTGGGGCAGGAGAGAACCCGTGGCTGCCTGGGAGCTTTATAATCAAGGAAATCTTGTCACCAGTCATCCTTTCCAGTGGCTGGTCTCCTCTGCCCAGTTTTCCTGCTGTCTGCTCTGCAGTGGTGCAGCTCTGGGGTGAGTCCTCTTGGGGACTGGGCACTGTAGTGTCCCTTTGAGGAGCATGGGGAAACGCATCAGGAACATCTGGGTGTGAGTGAGGAAGACGGTTACAGCTCTCAAAACAAAATTCTAAGAGGGAGTACAAATGTTGGGGACTGAATTGATTCTTGCAGAAGTTAACCCTAAGATATTGGCTCTGCCTGATGCAATTTGGCTTTGACTCTGAATTTTGTGGACCACCAGCTTTAGCCAAAGCCTGCCAGGTTCTCAAATTTGGGTGACTCTGCATGCGACTTTAGGATTCTCCTGAAGTCCTGGGTATTAGCATCTCTAGGGAAGATGTGACTGGGTGAGAGGAACTGCTGCTTCTAACTCTTGTGCTCTTTTTTAATGACCAAAGTTTGGTATGATATCGGAAGCTGTGAATCAATCTGTCTTGAGCCATCCTTCGCAGTGTCTGCTGGTGCTTTTGTACCTGGAAAGGCCAAAGGATAAATGGACCATGGAAACCATCTGTGCACCGAATGCAGCTTTCTCTGAAGATCTTGGAGCAAGCTGCATGTTTCGGCTCCCTCTGCACACTTCTGTTCAAGGACTAGGCAGCATTCTTGCATCTTCTTGGGAATCCACTTGGCACTTTGTGTGAGCAATAAAATCAAATTTGAATCAAAGGAAAGGGTAAATAAGGACAAGAACAGCCTGTTTTGATGTCAGACCAGAGCCAGGCATAAGAATTCTAGCTGAAACAGGTTTTTGTTACAGTTTGGTCAGTTGACATAAGAACATGCTGCAGGAGTGTCTTGGTTTTGAAGTCCCTGTTGAAAGCGGGAAGATCTGGGGGGGCAGCAAGCCTGGCAGTGGAGCACATGGGGTGTTACAGGCTTGGGTTGTGCAGGCTGGCAGACATCACTCTCTGGAGAATACCAGAAGCAAGATCACTTACCTAATTCTGCTCTGGCACTGTATATGTGTGCGTTAGGACAATTGCAGGACGATGTATTGCGTGCTTCATGCACTTTGAGAAGGATTCTCTTAGTCACGTGACTGTATACGCATTTGTTTGAATGTCTTCAGTTTTATATTGGATCATCTCAGACGATAGTAAGTTTCAGAAGTTGATTGAATTCTTAAGCAGCTCCTTTTTTTTGTTTCTCCCAGGAAAGACATCTAATCTCATACATTCCCCTGAAGATGCAAAGCTTAGAAATGTATCTGTGTCTGTGGAATTTATTTTAGGACAAAAAAGAAGATACTTACAGATGAAAAATAAATACCAAGGATAAGTCATGCGTTTTTCATTTTGAGTCTGAGGGCGGGGAGCTTGGTAGTCTAAATGTTTAAGACAAGCCCTGTGATACCCAGAAGAGCTTGGTATGGGTGTGTGCACAATGGGCGACGGCTGAAACCTCACGGGGATCTGTCCTGGCTCACAAGTTAGCTTGGAGGCAGGGTCCTGCAAGGATGGAGCTGCTCTGCCCTGGGGATGTGCCTCGTTTCCCACATGGAGCTGTGGGGATCTCCTGGGAGACCCTGTGCCCCAGCTGGGATGGCTTTTGCAGGGATGGGGGTGGGAAGAGCCCCGTCTGTGTGGTGTATGTTGTGCTGGACCCCCGAAGTTCATTATTTACCTTACGCTATTTATTATGCAAGCGAAATTCTCCTTGCAATGGTTATCTTGACCATCTATTGTTGTCACCAAAAATTAAGCGGAATTTTGTGGGGGGCATTAGGCTCTGAGCAATCCAAGCCTGTAAACCAAGGCAGAGCAAGAGGTGGGGGGAAAAAGTAAACCACAGATCCTTGGGTAGTGTCTCTGTAAGACAGAAGAGTATTGTGTCTTTCCAGTTTGCAGCTCTTCCACATCCTGAGTGAAATTATTTTTCCTACTTTTATATGGGAAAGCTCTAATGTGTTTCTTAAATTTTGCCTCAGCTGAACTTTTTCAACATAGTGATCAAGATTATTTGCTTTCCATGGGGAGTAATTATCAACTACATATGATCCTCCAAAAAGCATATATTGCTTTTTAGAAAAAACCATGCAGTGTGCTAACTTTCACAAGAAGCGAGACTGGCATGTTTATTTCTAGCAGTAAGTCATTAAACTGTGCTAATTGTGCTTTCTATTATCTCAGATCATCACTTCTGGATTTGTTGTCTTGCTTCTGGGTCACTGCATGGGCATCGTCCATATGGGTGCCTGTCTGCCGGCAAGTGGAACCGATATAATCAGCTCTGAGTTTGTTAAATCAAGAATATGGTGGGAAGAACAGCATTTTCAGAGATGAGTAAGATCCATGTGGCTTTCAGCGTAGTGAATTTACATTTTCTCTTGTTTTCTGTTTCCAGATGCAGTTGTATCTTTCATTACTCTCTTCCTTTGATTTTATTGCGCTTGCTTCCTTTGGACAACAATCTTCAGTCTATTGGAACAGCCTACAGGTTAGCAGACTTTCATTATCACCCTTCTCCTTACTTCCCCCTCTTGCAAAAAGCTTGCTGCTTCACGAATTGTTCTTCATCAGAGATAATGTGTCTCTCTGAAATGGAAGCACTGCTCCCTTTACTTGTTCCCAGAAAGTGGCCAAAACACCTGCAGATGCTGATGGGTTTTTAAAAAAGGGAAATCAAATGTTGTCTCGGCCAGAAGGCTGTGCAATTAGCTTTTCCTGCTGGGAATTATTAGACCTGAGGCTGTGCTGCTGGGAGGGATCACTTCTTAGCATCAATGCTAAATGAATTAGGACTTTGGTAACAGGAGAAATTAGCAGAACATGAGAGGCAACAGCCAAGCACTGAAAGTTTAAATATCAGATGGAGTTCACGTTTGGAGCACCATGATGTTTTGCTGTGACAAATGCATTTAAATGAGAATGTCTAAAACGTAGAAGTCATCAAATACATCAACATTTGCCATAGAAATGCCAACTTAAACATGGTGCCAAGAGCAGAAATTTGAGATTTATTTTATTTTTCTAAAACTTACTTCTTCCTTAGCGTAAAACCTCTGAATCCTTCCCTTATACTGGTTGGCTCAGCCTGTCCCTGGATAACGGGTGAGGGGCTCCTGCTAGCCCGGGATGACTTGCTGAGGTGCTGATATCTCACTTTAGGGGCTCTGTGGCCCACGGTCAAAACCTGGGGTCTGCTGTGCCCAGGAACTCCTTGGTGTCTTGTGTCCAGTCCAGTGGCCAAACTATGACACTTGAAATGCAAAATGCTGGGACAATGTGACAAAATAATTCAGTGAATTATATTTTGAAAGGTAAAATTTCCATCCAGGTAATACCTCTGGCAGCATTACTGTGGTCTGAACCCCAAACTCTTCTCTTGGGGAAACCACTAAACACATCACAACTCTTCTATACCTTTTCATTTCAGTCTTGGACAAAGTCACGTGCCAACTGTGTTTACTTGAGCCTAGTTGTATTTTTAATAGAACAATATTTGCTATTCACTTTTTAATCAACATGCTAACAGTAAGCTCTTCTACAGGGCAATGGTGCATGTATTTTTGCCAGTTTGGACTGGGGGAATGTATCTGGCAGTGTTTGAACTCGATGCATAACGAACATTGCCCTTGTTTCATGAACGCTTGTCACGGTCCCCATTAGCTTCTCACAATCAATAACTGGGGTTGTGCTGCACTTTGTCTTCCTTTGACCCTTTTGCTTCAGAAGTTGTGGACTGGTTTTGGCAGAGCTGACCACAGGTAGGAGGTGGCTGTGTATTTTTTAGAAATACCTCTTGGTGCAGTGCTGCTAAGGAGGGTGCAGGGTTTGCAGCGGTCTGAGGAGTTCTCAAAATGTGCAAGAAGAATGTGTTGGAATCCGTGCATTGCCTGTAAGCTTCCAGTTTAAGTTTCCTTTTCTACTTCAATAGGCCACATGCTTTTATGCAGTGCTTTCCTTCTTGATAACGTTGTTTAACTGCTTTGTTTCCTTCAGACCTGTTCCGATTTTGATATTTTACTGCTTCCCAAATCTTCCTTACTTTTCTTTTGATTGTGCTTTGATTTTACTCCAGCCACTTGCTGGCACTCTGAGAACTCAGTTCAGCAGCAGCATCTATAACGAAGCATGAGATCCCAAGGGCAGCAGCAAATGTGACATACAGCAAGAGAGGAGCTGGAGCCTGGTTGTAGGGAAGCCTGATGGTGACTGGCGAATCTAACCTGTCCTACCCATCTCCTCCCTCCTCTGGTAACCTGTCTGTTTTAGAGGGGGTTCTTGCTGGCAACTGTGTGGTGACACCCAATTGGAAGGATCTATACCCTCATGAAGAGCAATGATTTTCACTTGCCTCACTTCAGAGCAAAGAACCAAGCTTTGGAACTGGTTTTGAGAAGTGTAGGTGTGCCAGTGGCTGGGGAGACTTCAGTTTCTAGGGACAGAAAAGCCTGAGCTTAGCAAGCCCAGAATGGCAGACTGCAGAATCCCCAGCTACACTGCGTGCAGTGACATTTTGGCACCCATCATCCAAGGCAAACCCATCCCTCAGCCATGGAATCACACTGCCTTTGGAGGAATTGCATGCTGGTATAATAAACAAGAAACCTAATTGTTACCTTGTGGTGTCAAATGATGAGTTGAATAATTACTGGGTGAGTGTGGCTTTTCTTCCTGGGGCTCCAGGGGCCCATGGTGCTGCCCAGAGGTGGCTTGTGCAGCTGGCACTGGCAGGAGAGGGCTGTTTTTGTGGGGTCATTGGATTAATGTGCATTGATACCTAAGTATTCTAATGGAGAAAAATTACATGTTCTAAAATGACTACTCTGATCTAAAGCTCTTCTGTGCTTCTCCTCCAGAAACTGGCTCTGATTCTGCTTCAAAACATGGATGAGAAATGGAAGGGGGTGATGCACTTTGCTGTTCTCAGACCAATCCAGGCCCATTAAGCAGCTCCTGATGAAGGCTCAGCTGCTTTGGCTTGCTGTTGTGGCAGAGGTTTGGGCAAATTTTTTTAGGGATTTCTCCCAGGTAATTAAAACATGCTTTGCCTTTCACCCCTCCAGTCCAGTTTCAATACATACTGAGAGTTACAGGGGGGGTTTAGTGGGGTTGTCTTACAGGAGCTTATTGGGGGGGGGGGTGAGCAATGTTAAAATTTGTGAAGCAGGTAGTCAAGAAACCTGTGCTGTCGGGATCCGAGTGGCTACATGTGGTCAGGTCACAAGGAATCTCAGTCCTGAACTACTTGGGCAATTAGCTGGGAACTGGCAGTAGGCTCAGCTATTTAACAAAAAAACCTGGTGTAGCAGTGCTTGGCACATGGGCTTTTAGCTAATGAGTGTCCCAGGGAGCGGCTGCAGCTCTGGGCAGTGCTGCCAGAAAGGAGAGGGAGGATGGCAGCATCCGAGCAGCAGTGGTAATGGAAAGTGCAATTAAGGCATGTATGTCAGCTTCCTCTCTAATTGAATCTGTGGGCCACAAATAGAGCTGTGTGCATGCAAGTCGAACGGGTGGGCCTCGGAGCTGGACACGTGTCTGCCGGACTCGAGGTGCTGAGAGACCTGCACCTTGAGCTCTCCTTACCTGCAATGCTTCAAGTGCATCTGTACCACCCTCCAATTTCTGGGTGTTTTTCTGTTTTGATTTGGGAAGGTTGGTACTCCTTCCCTTCAAACTGGGTGTGTGCTAATTGCTTGGTGAGGCCGTGTTGATGGAAGCGCAGCCCTGCCCTGAGGGAAGCTCCCAGTGAGTGGGTGCAGCACCCATGGGCTCCGCTGGTGAATGCTCACCCGCTGCTGCTGCCAGGGCAGATGCTTCAGCTGTTGGGTCTATTCACGAGACACTGGTGAAATATGTCGTAGTCCTCATAAATCAGCAGTAGGCTAAGATTGTGTGTCGTCCTTTAATTACTGGGAAATCCTTGGGATTGGGAGATGGCATCATAAGGTCTACAGCCCAGCTTTAGTTTGGATTCAAATGCCTTACATGGTCAAAATTTGCTCTGAAATTCAAAAGAATTTGTCTGAATAAGGCAAACAGGATGTAGTTTATCATCACTACGTGCTGCGAGTAATTGTACTTACTCAGCTCTGAGCCACGTACAACCTGATAAAACAAACAGAGCCAGACACATTACAGACTAAACCAAACAGATAAATCCTTACTTTCAAAATTAGCTAGGCAGTAAAACCTGTTGTTTTTCACTAAGCATCTATAAGTTGTAGCTGAATAAGGTATTTGTACTCTGAATGGAGCAAAAGCTATAAATAATGCACGGCACAACCTGGATTTACTCTCTCCGACATCTCGTAGCGATAGTGGTGTTACAGGCGCTTAAGGGAGAAGAGGTTTCCTACAGCTGAGTAAGAATAAAATGTGTGTTTTGGCATGTTGTCTCTGGTTATGGACGTGGTGGTGGCTCTTTCTACGGGATGCAGGCAGAGCTGTGTGTGAGGTGCAGCCGGGTGCCTGCTGGCAGGACCAGGGTGCGTGTAACAGTTAAATATGGTGGCACTGTTCCCTCCCAAAATGTATAGACCTGTTATGGCTGTAGTCATAATTAAGAATGTATTAAACCTGGTGTTATCAACTAACCCAACTGGCATAAAGTTCTGGCTGAGGCCTGGGAGAGGACACAGTGAAGATGAGATGAGGATTTAAAGGAGAGAAAATGGTCTGAGAAAGTTGCTTTTATGTACAATAAAACAAAATGGAGCTCTAAAAGGAGCACCAGCCTCTGGCTAGCTGTTCAAAAAGCACATGGAGCTCTACCCAGCTCTAATTTGAGCAAAGAATAGTTGTAATAAAAATTGGAGAATGTTCAGCTACTTAAGGAAACATGAGAGGAACCCCTAACGTTGGTTTTTCTGGAAGCACCAGGAAAGAAGACTAATCCAGCGTTATTACCCAGGCTGAAACAATAAAAAGCCCTGCTCTCTTCGTGCTGCTGAAGGTAGGGTCTGGGTAAAAAAGTTAGCTGTTAGTGCCAACACCTCAGTAATCTCAGGGCTAAGGCTGTGCTGAGGAGGTGCAGGCTGTGGGGTACAGGCTCTGCAGGTCTGACCGTCGCTGCCGTGGGGCTGTGCTGCGAGCTCCATCTGACCCCGCTGAGCTCCCGCTGGTGACAGGATGGTGGCTTCAACTTATTACATGTTTTAAGGCTTCCGAGTACACTGTAGTGAGCTGATACTTTGCTGCTAGGTCTCTGTTTCCCAATTTTATCTAACCTGTGTTTTCATATGCATGTTAAACCACTTGCTGTGCTGCCTCTGAACAAGGCAGAAGAAGCTCGGGTGATGCTGGCAGTGCACCCTGCCTTTAGCTGGCTGCTGCAGTGCTAGGACTCTGTGCAGCTGTACCCACATCCGACTAAAATCTGCACAAATGAACTTTACCTGTGCAGGAAAGGTGGACTTGCATATGCTTCATTGCTATCACTGATCCGTGTTTCTCTTTTTTTTGAAAAAGAACAAATACAAATGATTTACTGACTCAAGAAGCAAATGGAAGAGGAGCAGCAGGCAGAGGGGTTTAGCAAGGCACGTGGGTGTGCAGGGCAACCTGGTTTGTCTTAGCTATAGTGATAAAAAACATAGGCTGAGATTTGTTCTTCTACACTTGAAACTTGTTGGGGAACATGGGATCGGCTCCATTGTGGAGGGAATAAAGACATTTAATTGGGTTGTTGCCTTGGTGGATAAGACAAAGGTCAGCAAAGAGGAGTCCTTAGTGAAATTTTATATGCGATGGTAGAGTGGTTTTTTACTTATGTAAATACTGTGAGCACATCAATTCCCTGTGAACTTGTAGGAAACTATGGACAACAGGGTTTCAGCCTTTAGCATAAAGGTTTCCTTGGATAGGGACAACAAACACCAATAAAATTTTTTCTTCAGGCTTTTTCCTTTTGCAAATGACCATCTCTGTCTCCATAAACCACGATGGATTCTGTTGCCATGGCTCTGCTGAAGCTGGGGTTGAAGTTTCTGCCAGTTGTGGGGAGGGCAGGATTTTGTGGTGTATAATCAGGTAACTAAGCTCTCTATTTCGATCCAAAATGCAAATTTCCTTGTTATATGTTTCAGGAGATAAATAGCTTTGTTGAACAACTCTAATGACATGATGGCAATTGCTCATTTCGAGGCAATGTTCTGCTGTTGCAGGCTTATTTTTGTACTGAGAAATAAAAGCACCTTCATCAAAGGTTAGGGGACACAATCCACCAAACTACAGAACTCTCATTTTCCCCAGCATTTCATAAATACTTGTTAGGAAGCATTTCATATTCCCCAGTAGTTGTTTCTAGAAAAGTGATTTATTTTGGGCTGCTAAGATGATGTTCATGACATTAAGCTATTTTATGAATTCTTAAGATTTCCACATGCTTTCAGGCTCACGAATAAACAATTCTGCTGGTCTGGTTGAATCAGAGCAATGAAGTACCAGGGCAGGCGTGATTCAGCAGGCTGGGTAGGTAGGGGCTCCTCGACCTTCCTCTTGGCTGGACCAGGACTCCGTAACCTCTGTAACTGCTCTGCTTTGCCTTTGGGCTGGTTGAGTTGATCATGGTCTGCTTTGCCCTTATTTCTCTGTGCCCATATTGGGAAGAGAACCTACTGTCAACGTGACCTTTTTCCAAGTGCTTCTTTCATACTCTATATCTCTTGCAAAGCTGCTTTTGCCGATGGTCTTGCATTTACAGGTGAGATTGAGCCTCAACAACTTAAACCTGTTAGGCTGACAGAACTTTAGACTCCTTAGATTTGGGACATCTGTGCTCCACACCTGGATACTGAGTTTTGGGATCGCATCTGTGTGTTCCCATGACAGCTTTTCACCAACTGGGTTCCTCTGTTTCTTTCTGTGGCTGAGTATAATTAAAAGTCTGGGTACAGAGCTACTTCCAGAGGTAAAGTAATAAAATACAGCTTTCATTGCAATGAACTCTTACAGTGTCAGAATCTGGCATTTTATTTGTTGGTTTTATTCTGATAAGACTCTTGAAAGATGTGACATTTTGTATGGTTACCAAAAGGGAAAGTTTCCCCTGCAAAGGAGTCTCTGGGAACTGATTAAAATGAGCGTTTTGAGTGATTGCCCACTGCTGCTGCTCATCTCTGAGAGCCGAGATACCGTGAGCTGGCTGCGTAGCAGCCTCTCCGAGGCAATGACTTTTCAGTCTTGTGACTTCTTTAATAATGTCTTCAACTTAATTGGCAATCTTGGACACATGTGAAACTGTTTTGCTTACCAAATGAAGTGTCTTGTCTATAAAGCGAATCCCCCATCACTCTTCCCAGAGGTTCTTCTCAGACTTGCCAGAAATGAAGAACAAGGCAATCTGTGTGCAGAAATGGAAACCTTTCAAGATGGTGACTCGTACATAGATGTGCTCACATATTATCTTGAGCCAGAGCACAAATTGTCACCAGCTTCAGAGGGGTTTTCTGTCTCATCATAAGCAAACCTCTGGGAACAAAATTCATGCTGAAAACTTCCAGATCAATAGAGGAGGAAAATATAGTTGCCTTTTCCTTAAAAGCTTAGCATTTGATATGCATGATTATCTGAATGCTTCAGGGTGTGTGGGTGTGTATATACATAAATATTTGTTTTTTCTTGTCACCTAGACTATAATAACTGTGGGGACAAGCCCCAGCCCTCAGAGTTCCGTACTTAAAAACCAAACTATTGCATCGATAACTCGCCTATAGCAACCTCTAATTAAACGGGCAGGCACTCTGCTCTATGCAGGTAGGACTTACTAGCTTAAGCCATATTTTTATTTTTAAACTCAGATAAGTCACTTGAACATTTTGTCTTTCAGCTCATAGCTGGGCAGTATTTCATCAGGGTTGTCAGAGCTTGATGTTCTGGAAAACAAAACTCTAGTGGGTCTTTCTCATCTGATCCCACCTGCTATCTCCTCAGTCTAGGTTAAGAAAACTTACGATGAGCATATTCAACTCCAGTGTAAAAGGGGTTTTTCCTGTCCTTCACAGAACAAGTTACCCAGGGATGTGTCACTGCATGTTCAGTTTAGTTGTTTATTTTTACATTGCCTAGATCTCAACTAATTTTCAGATAATAAAATCAAAACTGAGCAATGATAGGAAGGAGAGAGGAAGCATTTTTATGCTGTGCCTTGATTAAACCCTTCTTCCAAGCAATCTTGAAAATATTTACCTTCCTGAGAAGACATTTTTACAGGCCATCAACTGAGCTGGTTGCTAGTTGACAAGACAGACAGACACCCAGGTCAGGATCTTGGGGTTGCTGTGTTGCTCATGACTGCTGCAGCTGAAAACATTTGCTTTGATGGACAAGTTTTCAAAAAAGAATTTTGTTATAGGAGAGCTCTGAATAAATATATTTTTAGGATGCAAATTGCAATATAGTCTCTGAAATCAAAATATGTGAAAATGAGAATTTCCAGGTGCTCTAAATAAAATAGTAAGATCCATAAACCTTCTAGTATATCCTGCTAAAAAGTCCATTTGACTGAAATAAGAACTGCCATTTACCCAATTAATGTTCTGGAATGTGTGATCATAAACTACAATGGTTCCTGTTATGTTACACAGGCCTTGCTGTCCTCAACTCAACAGCAATGCAGGTAGGACAAAAGGTGTAATGAGAGGAGGAAAAATACTGGTATTAAATTCACTGAGGAGAAGCAATACAGCTGTAAGACATCTCTGTATGTGCTGCTGCGGCTAGTTGGGTTTTCCTCCTGGGAACAGCAAGCACTGCTGCCCCAAGTGCCTGTCCTGCTGGTGGTTGGTGGTCCCTCTGTAGACCCAGGGCCATATGATATGACCCCCCCTGCCCATCAGGCCATGAGCCCTCCCCACCTTTGCCTCCTGTAACTGTAATATGAATGCTTACACTATTTATTTGGGTGCTATAGCAAACCTTGCTTAGGCTCATTTGCTTTAATGGCATCTGGGTGATCTTTGGGTGTTGCTCTCCATGGATGGTCACCATTTGCATCCTTTGATGCAAGGTTAATATCTCTAATCATAGAATGCTAATTATATTCAGCAGTGTGTTATTTTCATGCCTGCAGTTGTATATTCAGTTCATATCTAGCACATGTGAGCTTGCTCCCCAGAAGCTCAGCACAGTGTTTCCTAACCCAAAGCTGATTCCTTTGCTCTCCAACCCACTGATTTTCTTGAATTCCTTTCTTGCAAGCTTTTTGTGACAGGTGATTTTTCCCTTGTCTTTCCTCTCCTGTACTGTAGGATTATATTGATTTCATGTCATCTGCACATCATGTTTCTCACTGTTTCTCCCAAGCTGTACTTGCAGGAGGGGAGGAGAGCAAGGGGTACAAGCCAGGAGAGCCGTGAGCATGCGCTGGGGCTGGCCCTGTAGTGCTCTGTCCATTAATCTGTAGAGTGGGAGAAGGATTTCATAGAATCAAAGATTTCCTTTTTTTAAATCCTAGGTTATTTGTTTTGTCAGGAGCATTTCAAAAGGATGGACAACTCATGTTTATGTTCATTAAATACGACTTTCAGTGCAGTGGTAACACAGGTCTGCTATGAAATAACATAAAAATTTGCTCGTGTCCCTATAAGTCCTAACCAAAGGGCATACCCACATCTTGGATCCCTCTTAATGTCTCATGTGTGGAGTGGGTGTCCCAGCAGCCCCTGGCTGTTGGGCACTCAGAGGCCCCGTCCTGGGGCACACCATGACCCCCCACATCCCTAGCAACAGAAACCTGTGGGAGGGCTAGTCCCTTCAGGGCCCAAAATGTGGGCGATGAACCCAAAACGTAGGTTTCTGGCAGCGGGAAGATTTGCTTCATGATTAAGGCTATCAAATGCGTGACTGCTGCCTGGGTTTGTTGGTTCTCTACCTCATCTTAGAGCTGTGCTGTTTGGATTTCTAACATACCAACCATTAATAAGATTCCCTGTTGCAAAGGACCCCAAAGTCATTAACCAGCATCATTGATCATGTACGAATATCGATCAATGGCTTCTGCTGGCAAGCATGGATGCAGTCAGCTTGTGTCCCTGCACAGCAGATGCCCATCCTCTCAACTTGCTGGTTTATCTGTGCTAAACCCTGTGCTCCTCTGCAGGTTAAGCAGATTTTTTTCACAATTTCTGATAACAGCAAAAGTTTCCCGAAGGATTCTGCTGTGTGGAGAAGCAATATCTCAAGCCACAAACAAAATCACCAAAGGTGAGAAAGATCTTCAGATGGAAATGAGCCCAAACTGATCCCACCATGCTCCTGCTGCTCCTTTCCTGTGGTTGCAGTTGCAGCGGGGCTGTGTTGGGGGTGTGGGGCATGACCCCCATGCTGGGCCGGTGGCACCTGAGGATGCTCTGCATGGCAGTGCCCATGGCACAGTGCATCCCCCAGCCCTGGGCAAGCTGCATGCCAGCTCCATGCCATGTCCATTAATGGCTTCAGGGATGCTGACCCATAGGTCTGATACTGTGGGGAGAAGGCACGTTTACAGCCTGTCGGGGCTGACATTCCTGGAAAATGTGAGGCTGGGGAAGGACCAGCGGGTTGGCTGAGGGAGGACCTCTGGAGTGACATGGTGGGAGCTGGGTCCTGCTGGTGCCTGTGCGGCAGAGGGCTGGCCAGGGTCCCACGGGGCCATCGGCAGTTGATAAGACGCGATGACCGAACCGGTTTGAAAGACCACTGGTGTGCTGCACTGAACCCAGCAGGGTTTTAGAGTGCTCTCAAACTAAAAATAGCCAAATGAGTGCAACCTCATCTGAGCGTGCTGGTTTGCATTTTAATGTTCAGCCCATCCAGCTCTTGTATGCTTGTGTCTGAAGACCACGCATTGCCCCAGTGGGGCATGAGGGGCTGCTGCCAGCCAAGGGGGGGAAGCTCCAGGGCTCTTTGACCACCAAGATGAAATGCCCTCCTCCTGTTTCGCAGGTTCTTCACATCATACTTGTGTGTTGGGCCCCTGTCCCACTGTGTGTGATGAGAAATGACTGATGTTGTAAAAACAAGTCATGATAGCTCATCGCTTTCCTTTGTGCTACATTTGCAGTGAGTGGGAAACGTCACAGCAGTGGCTTCCAGAAAATCCTGTGGCAGATTGGTATGCAGACTGCTGTTTGCTGTAGGAGCTAGAAGTTTTCAGTCATTAAAGGAGTTATTTCTAGGTTCTGTTGCATGCGCTGGTCTATACTGAGTTACTGGGCTCCAGGCTTGTTCTAGCAATGACAGGAACTGGGCACGTCACCCAGCTGCAGAGACTACTGGGTTTAGGCAAAAGTGGCTCCTCTCAAGCTGAGTTGCAGCACATCTTTCTGTTGTCTGTGCAGACAACCAGCAGTTGCTGTCTTGTGCTCGCACTGCTTGTGCTGCATGAGCTCAGGGTCCTTTCTCCCTTGGGGTCCTGCTTGGCCTGGTCACCCCTAAACCACCACGTCTGTGCCTGCCCTGCTGATGGTGGCAGCTCCTGGAGCATCCCTTTGTCCAACATGTACCTTATACCTGTGCTCCTGGGTGTTTTCTGCTGCTTGGAGAAGTTGAGCTGCACATACTCCCAAATCATGCCCCTTTCCCCTCCCATTTAGACTTTCTAGAAAGCCTGTAAAAACACTGAAGCTTTTAAATGACAGTATCTTGTGACACTAAAAGGTAAATCTGACAGTTGCTTTGTACTCCTAACTAAAATCCAGTGTGGTTCACCCCAAGAAATACTTCTTGTTTTTAATTATACCTTCCTCAGGGTAAGTTTGTTTTGTTTTGATGTGTTTGTACAGCACCTAACGTGGTGGAACACAGCTTTTGTATTTGAGCCCTTAGGCACTGACCCAATATAGTCAGTAATTTTGTACTACTGCTGCTTTTTTTTTATAGCACCTAGCATCCTGCTGTTGTGTTAGCTTTGTAAAAAGCTCCTGACTTTCATTAAACTGATAGACGGCAATGTTGTTACTGTTTGAAATAATTCTGGTACTACAAAAATAGATTGGAAAAAATGTAATTATTAAAGTGACTGGAAGCCCTGTTTTCTGCATAATTTTGGCAATGAAGATATTGTCCATATTGGACAAAAATCCTTCAGTTTTAAATAACTCTTGTCATCTTCATGTTCTGTAGGTCAGTTTTTTGCAAGAGCTCCCATTTTACAAACATAACCCTTCTGTACGTGGAGCCTACAGCATAGGCATAACCTAGCTGGCAGCTCTTCAGACCAAAATCTGGAATTGCTGTAATGACTGCTCATTTGCAAGACCGAAGATCTTAATTACATGCACTAAAGGACAAGTTCTGAGCAATTGTATTCTCATTTTAATTAAACTGTGAAAATGAGTCAATTGCTATCTCCTCCTTTCTTTTATCCTTTCTTCTTCCTGTATCTTCTACTAAAAATGAAGCCAGCTCTGGCACTGCCCATCAGACCTTCCCTCTGGTTCTTGCAGCCATGCCAGCCCTGGGCTCCCAGCCTAGCCTGCAGCAGGAGGCTGGAGAAGCTGCTGAGAGCTGCACTGTGCCCATAAACCATCCTCTCCTGCTCCATCTCCGCCCTCTGGGCTGCCCTGCCTGGCAGCAACTCCTCCCAGGCGCTGAGCTCTGCCCACCCATGCCAGCTCCTCTCCCCAGGACAGGGGTATCAGGGGCTCCTTTCCCCAGAGAACACAACCGAAGGGAAGCTGGAAATGTTTCACTGCTTTTAGCATCCTGTTGGGTATCCAGGTAGCTGCTATGACGCTGCCACCAGTGAATTGGTTGTGTGTGATACGACATGGCGGTGGTGGATGGTGGCTCAGTTCACACAGCCACGTTTGCTGAGCTTGGACAAGGTTTCATCACGCTTTCTTGGGCTGGGCCGTATTTTCATTTTGAGCGGCATCCTTGATTTCAGAGATAAAAGGTTATTTAAAGGAGAATGTGTTGCTCAACATAAATAAAAGTAAAGCCCTGCATGAAGTGGCCTAGTGAGTCCCAATGAGCCACAGGGAGGGATTTTTTTTCCTCTGCCTTTTCTCCAGGTTTTGCTTCCCCTGCAAATGCTGTTGCTTTGCTGATGGAGGAGCAACAAGAGGATGTCCATGGGTGTGCTTGCAGAGCACACCAGACTGGTGTGTGAAGAGGCCAACTCCTGTTTGCTAACTCAGTGTTGGATACTTAATAGGTGTGAAGTGAATTGTTTTAAGTAGCTTTGAAAACTGGCATGCCCCTTCAGGGCTCCTTGCAGTTCGAGGGTGTGTTGGAACCACTTCAGAGATGGGTGGTGGAGTGCTGTAATGATTTTGACCAAGGAATTGGATTAGCGCGTGTTAAGATATTTTATGTCAGTAGGAAAAAATGTCCATACATTTTTGACACCTTGTCTAATTTTGATTTGTTGCAAAATAGCCGATTTAAGTTTCTTGTCTACTGAGAAGGGTTGGGCAATGCAAGGTGGAGCCCCTTACCTGCTCCTCCTTCATGCTGGGGGCAATGTGGGGAAGGTTTCTCTAACCAGGGTGAAATTAGAGCCTTGATGAACTGTGGTCTTGTTTATACTTTGCTTCTTTAATGGCCTTGAGTTGCATCAGGGGAGGTTTAGATTGGATATTAAGAAAAATGTCTTTACTGAAAGAGGGGTCAAGCTTTGGAAGAGGGTTCCCAGGGCAGTGGTGGAGTCACCATTCCTGGAGGGGTTAAATACGTGTAGTCATGGTTTAGCAGGCACAGTGGTGTTGGGGTGATGGTTGGACTTGAAGATCTTAGAGGTCTTTTCGAACTTTAATGGTTCTATTCTAAGTCTCGACACCAAGTAAGGCTGGGGTTGGGAGGCTGCAGGGTGTGGGAGAAGGGCTGGGGTGCCTGATTCAGGGTACTCACGTGGGGCTTGAGGGGCTGTTTGTTCCCTTAACCCAGTCACCGGAGATGAGCGGTGATCCTTTTACCTGGGGATGAAATAAATATTAAGAACGAGGTACTGTAAAAGTTTGACTTTAAGAAAAGGAGCTAATTTTAGAAGAATCTGTGGATTTTCTTTCCTTCCCTTCATTTTGGGTAACACAAATAAATTCTGCTCGTTGTTGCCTGGCTGGCAGGGGCTGTTGCTGCCTGTGTTTAATAGTCCACTTGTGTTGCCAAACAGATGCTTTAATTCTGTTTTAATATGAGCAGTGGTGCTGAGAAAATGCTATACCTTGACAGCAAAAATAGCTTTTTCCATGAAAAATTGTAATCTCTGAACTGCAGCATAAATTCATGCCTTTTATAAATAAAGACCCTTGGGTATAAGCACAAAGGCAGCCTTTATCTCTCGGAAACACTCAATATTTGGGTTTGGATGATTGTGGTGGCTGTTGGGGGCTGCTTGAGCCTTCCCCGCTGCCTGAGAGGGGTGTGAAGCGGGGTTTCGGCAGTGCCGTGGGGCCCCCCAGCCTCACCCCACACCTCTCCACTGGCCGCGGTGTCAGAGCCGGGCGGCGTGTTGATGGCAAGAGTGGGTGCTGCTCTTTCTGCTGGGTTCTATCCCCCGGCATTTGGGACTACACACCAGCTCTGCATCTCCGTGGCATGCCAGAAGATACGGGGCCCATCTTCCACAGGTTAAAGATGAAAGGTGCAACACAAAGTAGACGGTTTAAAAACTTAAAATGAAAGGAAGATAGTTAATAGTTGCTTGGACCATGGTCTTGTGCAGAAAATACTCTTGACAGTAGTGATCCAGGCTTTAGAAATCAGATTCACCCAGCTAGAAGTTATGTACAATAAGAGGACTCTCCCCTACCATATTATTTTATGCTGCGATAAAGCTGCCTGCTGAACTCTACTTTTAGTGTTAGTCTCTAAGCTGAGAGGTTACAGGTAAATTGATAGCTTTTTGTTGTGCTGTTTGAAAGCACGTTGCAGCTCTGCTGGTCTGCGACTGCTTGCTTTAATTCTCCCTCCTCCTGCCGTCTTCTGCCAATGTGGTTATGGCATTTTCCCTTTTCCATGCCTTGTTGCAAGGTGCTGCTGCCAGCTGGACAACTGGCTTAGAAAAAGTATTTGAGCCCTGTTACAGCATCTGTCCTAGTGCAAGAGAACTTGCTTGAGCGTGTCCAAGAAGCTGATGTTCACACCAGCTGTCAGCCCATTTCACCTAACCAAGTGCATGTGTGTGTACCTATTTGTGTGTGTGTATATGTATATATATACACATAGCCAATCTAGTAGGCTGTTTCTCACTTTCTTGCTCCCTTTGTCAGCCTGGGGACAGCTGATATGCGAGTGGCTTTATCAGATAGATTTTAGGAGCTGGAGTTATGTTACGAAGTTGCATCAGTTGGAACACGTTTTGTTTTATTTCATGAAAGCTTAATCCTAGAGCAGAAGGGTCCTAGGCTGCCTGGGGAATCTTTGCCTCTGCTCGGTGTGACCATCTGCAGTAACAGCAAATGCAACAAATGCTGGGAAATGGTGACATGACAGAAAACAGATGAAACATGCCAGAGGACGCAGCAGTCTGTAGTGTTGTCCAAACCAAGCGTGCTTTGGTAGGCTTGCGTCTCTGCCTCTAATGCCTTGGCAGTTTGCGGTGTAAAACAGGCTCTAAACACTCCACTAATGCTTCCCATCGCTGCCATCCCTGTGAGATATCAGTGGTACCCAGTGAGGTATCAATGCATGAGCTGCTGGCTCTTCCTAACACGCTGGCTCTCCCAACAGCTGAATATATGTAGGTATCTGTGTATCTGCACTGGTAGTGGATGGGGGCAAGCCCAGGCTTTTCCTCTCCACCTACCTTCCTGCGTGAGAAGCTGGGTTTTTCCCCCTCGGTCTCAATCGCTGGACCCTGCATCTACAAGCATGACAGCTATTTTCTCATCCAACAGCCAAGTTGAGTACAAAAACTCAACTGCTGTGTCCATATCTGAAGGAAGAGTGAGTACGGAGAAGTCAGGTTATATCATTAAGAGTAAATGTAAAAAATCTTTCCAATTAATGTCTTTAGAGTGTTAAATTAAGCTCCTAGGTGGGGATGAGTTAGACGGTTCATGCTAGATCGCGTTTGTGAGATGTCCAGCACCAGCTCATTGCAGAACGGGATGCAGATGTGCCTCTTCCCAGGCCCTTCCAGCAGCTGGGTGTCTTGCGCTTGCTGCCTGCCATCTCTGGAGATGCCTCACTGCCTGTTTTTGGTGTGTAGCAACCATATATCAGTCTTCTCAACTTAATTAACGATGTAATTAAATTACTTATTTCAGGATGTGGCTACAGCTGTTTGTGTGTGTCACTGCTGAATAAAACCAAACCCCTGAGCCATGCTGGAAGCAAAATCACATGGTGAAGTCCCAACCATGCGAGGCTGATCTGGTGAACACAACTAGAATTATTTAGTTGGTAATTTCTTTGTCAGTGAAGTACTTCAATGTATCTTCATCTGTGTGTACCTCTCATTTTGAATTTCTTCTATTTATGTCGTCATTTTGTGACCAAAAATCAAATATAGCTGCAAAATTTTGAAAGTTCTACTCTACTTATAAATGCTGATTTTGAGGTAACCTGTTGCCTTGAGTCTCAGCTTCCGTGAAAGGGTGTAGATTTCTAGCTGTTATGACCTACTTTTTTCTATATTTTGAATTCTCCCTAAATGTATTGCTTATTTGACCTCTCTGGTTTTTAGGACTGAAGATGTTATGTATTCAAAACAAATATTTTCTTTACTTTAAACGCAAGTGGCTCATAACAAAGTTTTGAGCAAGGTGTTCACTGTTTCTAGGCTAAAGCCCTCTGGACCTAGCAGTAGGAAAAAAAAATAAGACTTGATCTGTTTAATAAGCCAAGATGTGTTCGTTTTGTGGGCGTTAAGGTGGCCTTTGACCAAGTGCACTGGAGTTCCTGGGAGACTTTGTATGGATGAGTGATGCTGCTCTAGATGTGAAACGCAACATTTCACCTGCACTCAGCTGTAGGTGTACCGTTTGGTTCTGATTTATGCTCAGGTGAATGGCCTGTGGTCGATGGCATTAATGATGGTTTGAAAGCTGGAATGCTGTGGCTTTGGTAGCTCGGTTTGTTAACAAGGTTTGGGTTTGCCAAGGGGAGAAGCAGAACTGTGGCAGAAGTTCTTAAAACAAATAATTGGCATTGTCTAAGACTAACTCCAAACATGTTAGAAAAGTGGAAAAAAGACAGTATTTGCAGTGAGAGAACTGGGGGGGAAGCCCGATGAACATATCAATTTGTCATTAGATGCTGTTTTATAAAAAAGTGGGAGCTGTATGCCTGTTGCAGCTGGAGTTGGTCCGGGGTCAACCAGGCTCTCTGGGGCAGATGGTTCTCCTGTCTCCTCCTCCAGACTCAAAACCCCTGCGTGCAGCACTCATGGAAACTGGTGCCCAATCCCTTACAAACCCATGTGATGGAGCGGGTAGCACCGGTGTGTTCGCTGGAATACGTGGCTGCAGAAACGCAGAGGAAAACTCACCCCATGCCTCTCCCTGCATGTGGGTGCTGGTCAGGGAGATTCATCCTCTCTGAACCTGATTTTCAATATATTCTCACAGAAGGTTAGCCTAGTGTTTGACTTCATCAGAACCAGTTGATGGAACTAAAAAGGTGATGGTCCTGTTTGTTCTCGCTGTGTCCTTGTAACGACCTTGTCTCAAAGCCCTTCGTAACAGCCGTGTTTTATGAAGCAGAGCTTCGTTCCTAGTCCCTGGATGCTCTTAACTTCTTCTGGAGCCAGGTAATGGGGAAAATGCACAAACTGAGTGCAGTGAGGAATCAGCACCCAAATGTCTCTTGGTTGGCTCCAGGCTGACAAAGCTGCTTGGGGCGAGGGGCAAGGGAGAGCTGGTGAGGAGGGAGGTCCATGACCTGCTTGTCCCTGTTACACCCACCCACCCACCATACACATTTCTTCTGGACTGCCATGGCTGCCTGTAGAGTCTGTTAACACCTCTTTGGACAAATACACTGACCTGTGTTCCTACTGTCAAGCAACCACTGTGAAAAAGCTAGCTGAGATCATGCCAAGCTGTTCAGACAGGCTGAGAGAGTTTTGACTGAAAGTAAATATCCCCGCCAGGGACTCGGGATGGAGATTTTGAAGGTGACCTTTGAAGGTGACTCAGAGGTAAACCAGACTTGTATTTGGGTTTAAATATAATGGCTGAAGTTTGACTTCCCATAATTTCTAAAAACCCTGAAAAGGGACGTTCAGTAGAGGTGCAAGGAGTCTGTCATAACAGTACCCTACTTGATCTGGTATTTATTGTTGATTTGCTAAATTTGAAGAGCACGGACCAAAGGTAACCTTGCCATTTAAATAGGATGGCAGGAACCTTACCATGCTATGTTCCTGTAGCCAGGCATGAGTAATGTTTGTGGATGCTATTAAAAGGAAAATCACTGTGGGAGGGGAATAGCTTTTGGGTGTATCTACTGATTTGAAATATTTAATTCGATTAATTTCAGTACATAATTTTTTTCAGCAAAGAAAGTAAAATTATAATACAGAAAATAAAACATGGTTCTCTGGTTTTATTCACTTCTAAAGGTAATAAAGTCATCAGAACAAAATGCTGTTTTAGTACAACATCTCCTATTTTGCTTTTTTACTGCCCAGATCTAATTTATATAGAGACAGAAGCGAATATCAATCTTTAAACTGCTCTCAGCAGTGCAATACCAACATGTATTGCAGCTCTGATAATGTGCATGATTTTTTTTCTTGCTCAGTTTCACAGCGCAATGCCAAGTTGTATTTACACATATTTCTGAGCGATGTACATGATAAACTTCCAATATAAATCAAAACCTGTGAGTGCAATGAAACCTGCTACTCTGCTGCTGGTTTTGTGATTCCCATTTCAGTCTCTCATGCCAGAGTTTGTGGAAAAGGATCCTCTTCAAATCCAGTCTGGTTCCTGCTGGCTCTGCTTTGGCTTGAGGTTATGGAGTTGGAAAGGAAAAGTACTTTTATCCTGAATACTTGCCTCCTTGCAGGTAGGGAAAAAGACTCAAGGCTCGGCTTGTTGGGTTAAAAGGTCCGTCCAGGAGATGTGTCGGGGTGGGCAGACTGGTCTCCACTTCTGACCCAGATGTCTGGGCAGCTTTCACAAAGCTGTGCGCTTTCTGTTAGCTGTGTGCTCAAAGATCTTAATCTGGAATTTGAGCTTTGATTCATGAAATCTGCTTTTGAATCTGCTCTGAAATGTGAAATTATGTGAATAAACATGACGTGTTATTTTCTGCAACAGTGAAAGTGCTTGAGGGCATTTCTGGGAAATCAGTCCTGTTCCCTCACCCCAGTGTGGTCCTTTCGTGTCCCACAGTTCCCAGCAGCTTTGTGACTGCAGGGCACGGTGGTGGCAGTGAAGATGAGCATCTGGTCCGGAGGCCAGAACAGCTCTATCCCTGCTTATTCCTTATCTTTATGGTTATTCTTGGTCTGGATCACTTTAGCAACCTGGTTTACAGTGTGGCTGTGTCAGCAAAGGCAGAGGTGTTTAAAAAGAGAAAAAGAAAAAAGTTGTAGCGAGCAGTGTGAGGCGAGTGGGATAAACGGCAAAACCTTTAGTTGTTGCTGTTCAGGAGATGTGATGTGCATCCTCCCACTGAGAGGCTATGCCTTCTTTCTCTGAAAGAAATGATTTCCAATTCTTTCACCTTTTAATTACATAAACTCGCTACACCGGGCGTCCAGCCCACCCCATGGAGGTGATGGTGACAGAACATACTTCTGCACCGTGGTGAAAACAAACACCTTCTGCTGGAGGCATCAGGCAAGCAGCACTTTCGCATGTTTTATTTTTGCATAACGTTTAATTAAAATCTAACATGACATTGAGTTCAACTTGAAAATAAGTAACCTATGCTGGAAACCTGTAGCACAGAATTTTTGAAAAACAGTTTTTATGCACTTTGTCTTGAAAACTAATAACTTTTAAGGTTAATTTTCAGCTGGATAAAATTGTGTCAGCTCTTCATTCTCTAATTTGGACACGTAGTCCAGTTTTACTCATTTGTAGAATCATCGAATCACAGCATGGTTTGGGTTGGAAGAGACCTTAAAGCTCATCTGGTTCCAACCCCCCTGCCATGAGCAGGGACGTCTTCCACCAGACCAGATTGCTCAGAGCTCCATCCAACCTGGCCTTGAACCCTGCCAGGTTGGATGGATCTCTGAGCAACCTGGTTTTTGAAAAATTTGAGGTGTGTATTTCTCAAAGATAATTTTTTCAGTTAAACACCGTTAATTTCAATTAATTGTCATGAAAACTGCCTGTTGCCGGGGGAAGAAGCCTAAAATTCTGAGGTTTGCTGAATAACGTGCTCCTCCTCGTGCTGGAGATACTCGTGCTGGCCTTTGATCACTTACTGCCCCAAACCTCCCATACTGTTATTTGTGTGTTTCAACCCTCGTGGTGTATTTTTTCCTCCAGGGAAGCTCTGTGCTCGCTGGCATCCATCCCTGCACCATGCTCTGCAGATACACACACTGTGGCAGTGCAGAATTCAGGGAGGTGTCTAGGCGTGGTCCAGCTTGGTCTCTTACTCCATGTAGGGCTTTTGCTTAGAGCACTGTGTCTAAGCATCCCCTGATGGATAGGGATCAGCAAGACTGATGCTCATGTTGCTATTGCTCTTAATTAAGACAGGGCTAATTGTCCTGCTGTTTGCAGAATCCCCTGCATGTTCATGCTGGAGCTGCTCCCTGTCCCTGGGACTCTGCCCCCAGCACCTGGCTTTGCTTATCCATCATGTCCCAACCCGTGCTGATCACTCCTTCCCATCTCACTCGGAGAGCTGCTAGAAAATAATACTTATGAGTTACCCAGTGAAGGCTGAGGGATTTTTTTATTTCTTTGGTCTGGTCTCCTACAAAAGAAACCCATTGTAACCCACATATGAACTTTTAAGCCTTAGCAATTTAATTTGTCTGCCTTTTCCTGCTGCTGTGCGTGGTGGTGTCAAAACACCAAGAGTCTGCTCAAGGACGTTCAGAGTTGCGTGTTTCAAAACTGGTTAAGGTTAATTCCGAAAAAAGCCCAGCTGCAGACGGTGCTGCATGGCTGCTGCCCTAGAGGTGTCATTTTCCCTTTAATAGAGATCAATTCAATAAAGATATTTTTTTCTAGTTAGCATCTTAGCCGTCTTCCTATCTGCCCCTCTCTGCCCTCTGAGACTTGGCTGACAGTTTTTGAAGAATTTATTTTTGCACCTGGGAACATCGCCAGATTTGGGCAGATGCTTCACGCTCTCCATGTGTTCATGCAATCTCATGCTGGTTATGGCAGGTTCCTAATTTATCCTTATTTAAAGAAAAAGGGACAGGGAAAAAGACTTGAAATATATTTTGAAACAAGGTGCAATCCTTGCTCCATGTAGACCTAGAATAACATATGGCTGGTGTCATGGTTCCTTTTTCAGTCTTGGTTTACTGCGCTTTCTCCTCATAAAACCAGGATGGGCCTTATCTCTTAAATCTTATTTGTACAGTGCCTTGGGATGTGAGACAGGAAAAGTACTTTACAGAGTTTATTGTATTTTATTATTGTATTGTAAGCTACCCAAGGCTAGGGAGTTGTATAACCCTCTATCCAATAAGGCAATGAATAATAGACAGGCACAAGAGCTGCGTAAATCGCTTTCTGTCTTGCCATTGTGAAGCCCCGTTATTGGGTTATAATGAAGAAAAATTGGGGGGGGGGGGAGATGTGGGACTGACATCCGCTTCCCAGCCCCCTCAGGACTCCACTGCTCCAGACCCCCCAAAACTGGGCTCAGTGTGGGGGCTCTTATGTCCTGTTGCATCATTTCAGCTCAGCATTGACCGTGGAAACTGAATTAAAGGCTCATCCCCAAAAAGCCTGCAGGCTGCTGGGTGCTGCAAGTGGAAGGGGAAGATGGAGGTTTGGCAAATTTGTTGCCCAGAGGAAATGATAGCTTGGGGGGGTGGACAGTGTTTGTCTGCAAAGAGTGGAGAGAGGCTCTGCTTTCTGGCCCCTGGTTCTTGATTTTCCTGTGCCACAAACCTGCAGAAAGAATGAAAATGACTTTTTTTGGTGCGCTGGCTGGGCAGCTGGTGGCTGGACTGAAGGTCTCGTAGTGGGGTGTGGGTCTTGCTGCGGTTGCAGAGGCTGCTTAGCTCCACTTTGCACCATTTTGAGAGCTTTACGATGTTCAGACCCACTGGTAGTTGCTCCTAAGGGGGTGAAGGTCACCCTTGATGAGGTAATAATCTATTTACGCAATTATCTTGGCCCAAAATAATGCGCTTTGAAGAGCTTTAGCAACTATGCTTTGTGCTTCGATATTGGGCAAGCATCAACTTCCTTGTGTAGAAATGCATTCAATTTCCTCACGGGAAGTTGGCTTCCATTGACCGGGGAATTTTTGTTTAGTCATGGGATTAAATGTAAATTAACCAAAAATAGAATTGAAACTATTCCATTTATTTCAACAAATATACTGGATTGATTTAAAGAATAAAAAATAACATTTCAGAAGGCTTTTCATATTGAAAAATTTTGGCAAGATAAACAGTAGCAATTAGTTCTTAAGGGTAGACAACATGAGCAGTTTAAATCTGAACTCAGATACTTATTTCCCAAACAAAATATCTTCAGATCAAATAAAAAAGATCAAAAAATTAAGCGTGAAGGGATATAAATGGTTTTTACTGTGGTCTGCTTCCTCTTGCTCCTAAACTGAGATGTGAATTATTCACCAAGTCCAACAGTACCGCGCGTACTTTTGAGCTTAATTTAAACAATATTTTTACCCCTAATCCCTTAATGTTTTTTTCTTCCCATCTTGCAGAGGTGGTTGATGTTGTTCCTTGTGCTGTTGTACAAGTGGAAACTGAGGCAGGGATCCAGCTGGTAATAAAATGAGCCTTTTCTGGCTGCCTTCAGCAGTTGTCACTGGGGAGGCGGCGTATGGCACGGGGCTCTGCGCTTGGGTTAGCCGCGGTCTAGCATGTCAGTGCTGAGAGCTGGGTATCCAATTCACTCCTACTCAGCTAATTGTTAGGACTATTTAAATGATGTCTTCAAAATAAATGCAGTTGGCTTGCAATTAGACTAGAACTGAAATTGGTAAAGTCATCTGACTATTTCTCAAAACCTTCATGACATGATAAGGCTTTGGCCTTATTATAAGACTAAATTATGCCTTAACTGCAGCACAGAGAGCTGATCTTAAAATAGTGCAATTTATTTTCTCCCACTGGTTCGTTTTACAAGCTGCTAAACTGCTTCCTAGTGGCCCAAGTTATTTCCACTAAATAAGTATCATTTAACTTTATCTTACTTTAAATGTAAATATTTCACTTAAGGGAAAATCTCAGGTAAAATGAGAAGATCCTGGTATAAGGAAAAAGGGCTTTGTGTGGAAAGCAATTCTGTTTGGAAGTGATGGGAAATGGAAAATGAAAATTCAGTGGTAGAAGCAGTGTCAACATTTAGGAGTGAGTATGGTTAACACCTGCCGTGTGGTGAATGATGGAAACCTTGAAGTCCCCAGTAAGGACTAGATAACCCTGAGATGCTCCAGCTCTCATGCGAACCGTGGTCTTGCTGGGGCAGATGCTGGGTGAGGGGCTGCATCATCACAACGCTATTGTAGTGATTCTTCCAGACCTTAAAATGAATTCAATGATTTTAAGAAATGGGCTTATCCAAACGTAGCACTAGAAATTTAATTTGTCTTCAACTCCCCAAACAATAGCTGCTGCCTAATGAAAGACAGGAAGGGAGATGACTTATAGCCAATTAAAATGATTGCAGAAAGAGATGTCAGACTTTATTTATGCTTCTGAGTCTAGTGATGGGTTTTTCAGTTTTATTATTACACTCAACTATCTTACAAACAAAGAACCAAAACCACAGTAAATAAAAATAATTGAACACCTCCCCTCACCCCTGAATCTATACCTACCCCAATATCCAACAGTTCAGAAACTTACTGGGTGTACGCAGAGAAGTCTCTACCAAACTCTGTAGAAACAACTGAAGTCACGGTTAAAGACTCATATTTATTTATTCAGAGATCTGCTAAAGCTGAAAGCAACCACTTTTGAAGTTTTTTCAGTAATGACTGTGTTACTGTATTATGTAAACGTAAAGACTTTCTAAAAATACTTTTTATTTTTAAGTTACTAGTTTTTTCTGTACTGCAAGAGTGCTTAGGCACTGGCCCAGGCTGCCTGGGGCAGTGGTGGAGTCCCCATCCCTGGAGGGGTTCAAAACCGTGTAGATGTGGCACTTCGGGACACGGTTTAGCAGGCATGGGGGTGTTGGGTGGATGGTTGGGCTTGATGATCTTAGAGGTCTTTTCCAACCTTAACGATTCTATGCCATCAGTTAGCATTGGGTGTAAAATACCTGCCCAGTGCCATGGGTAGTGTTGGCATCAGCAGGGCAGTGGCCAGTCCCGGTGCTTTTATACTCTGCTTTCAGAGGTTTTAAATTATTTTCGTGCCTGCGTGGTCTGTTTTGCAGAGGTTCATCGATACTCACCCAGCTGTGTGTAAAATGGAGCTTCGTTCTGGAGTTCCCTCTCCCCTTGTCTGCGCTGGGAGCTCTGGCTCCGTCACCGAGCAGGGCTGTTGGTTGTCTTCAGCAACGAGCGTAGCTGTGTCTGCCCTCTCCTGCGCAAACGAGGGGCTGGGATCTTTCCTACCAAACTTCTCTCTGTGCTGGGTACAACTCCAGGGGTGAGTTTGGCACTCTTCCCGTATTTTCACTTGTGGGGAAATAAACCCTCCCACTTCTCAGTTCCAGCGTCCGTTCCCGATTTTAGTTTGCTAGAGGATAAGCACGATGAATAATTCTGTTTTCATGCAAGAGTTTTTCTCCGTAACTGTTGGATTTTCTCCCTAGGGTAAACACTGAGCAGAACATTTTTAAAAATTATCGATGCTGAAATTCTTCATAGGAAAATCTAATGATGACTTGTCACAGCCTGATCTCTCTAATGTAACTTATAGTCAACAAACTCTGGAAGCAGCTATGCTCTCCTTCATTTATATTATTAAATTAATCAGTGTTTAGATCCAATTTCCCAAAGGGGGGTGTGACTTTATGAGGATGCTACAGAAAGTAAAAGATCATTTTCTCTGAAGGTAAAGAGAGTTGCAGAGTCTTCACATCTTTGCAGTAAGAGTTTGAACGTGCTGTGAAGACAACTGCTAAAAACAGGGTGAGGTGGGTGGACGATCTCAGGACCTTGGCAATAATTTTTTTTTAAACAAAAACATCATTTTTATGGTTGATTTATATTCCTTCTGGGGCACTTCTCAAGCAAAGACAAACTGAGCAATTTGGGCTCCAGGTGTTACCCTATTTATCCCGACGTGGTGGAACTGGTCACTTTCTCACTAGCCTCAAGGAGAGAGGAGCGAGCCTGGTGCGTTTAGATTTTGGATATGCAAATTGTCACAAGAAAGAACTCTAGCATCAGAGTTAAAACCAGTTTCACCTTATGGCTCCTCCAGGCCATTCTTAAACAGCATTTTGGGGTTCTGGACATGCAACTGGAGCAGCGGAGGTCTGCTGTGGGTTCTCCTTGAAGCTTACACCGGCTCGAATGCGGATCGCTCCTCTGAATTTTCTCAGAAAATTTGACTCTGGTTCAACACAACTGCAAGGATGAAATCAAGCACTGTGGTGTTGCTCTTCGTTTTTCTTTTTTTTAAGAAGTCATTAAATTATGTTCTTAGAAACTCAGTAAAATCTTCTTTTGTTTTGTTGGATTTCTATTGTATCATGCCAATGCTACTTGGTGGCTTTCTCCTGGACAAAGCAGGAGGCACCAGAGTGTTCCCCTGTGCTCAGCTCTGCAGTCACCGGTGGGGTGAGCACTGCTCCGGGAAAGCAAGCAAAGCGTGAACCTCTCCTGGGCCAAACCAGCTAGGTAGGAATTCTTATAATTTTTTTTCTTATGTGTAGGCTATTTAGTTAAAATGGTTGCTGATCACTTTGATCTGTCCCAGCAACCTCTAGATTCCCTCTTTGCGGGTGCTCAAGCATTGCATGTGTCTACCTAACAGCTGCACTCAAAAATATGTCCTTGCTTTTCTGTTTTTTCTCCCCAGTCTCTGGCTGTTTCTTCCCTCCCAAGCCTGGCCCTGCTCGGGCTCGTGGCGTTCCCCTTCCCTCCAGCTGTCCCCGGTGCTGGGTGCCCACTCCCACCTCGGGTTAGCAGAGGCACCTCTTCGCTGTCAGCTGCTGCGCAAACCGGATTTGTGCAGGGTCTCAACCTTGTGCCTTGGGTGTAAATGCTGTAGCTGACTCCATCCTGGTCTCCTCCAGACCAAGGGTTCGTGGCTGGGTTTTGCGGTAGTTGGGGGATGCAGCTGAGAACTCCAGTGTCCCAAACCTGTCCTGTTCCAGCATCCCACCTTACCCAAGTGCTGGCACGCTGCTGCTTTGAACCTTCAGGTAGTTTATTTCAAATAGTGTTGCATAGATTATTTTTTTAATTTTTAATTGTATATGAAGAGTGTTCACTTTAAAGCTGAGACAAAACTGAAGACTTGCTAAATCTCCCCAGCACCTTCAATCCAGGCAGCAGCAGGTAAGCTCAGCTCTGGAGCCCCGTGCCCTTTGCCCACGACAGGTTATGTTTAACCCAAAGCTTATCTTTGTTTATTATCCTTCCAAACTTTTCTTGTGAGAAGCAAAGAGAGCCAGGGCTCCATGGTGTTTTCCATCACCAGAAATTAGCTGGTATGGTATGTTGACCTCCCTCACAGAAGACGGGGCAGGTTAACATGGGGTCGGCTCATCAGCCACTGCTGCCCACGCGATGGAGAGGGCTCACTGCCTGCCTGGGCTGTTTGCTGTCACGTTAGTCTGTTTGCTGCTTTGTGCCAAATCCCATGGGTGAGTGGTAAACCTGTCATATCTGCAGGATTTCCAGTTAATTTCGCAGCTCTAATGAGGCTAATCTGGTGTTCCTGTGCTCAACAGAAGATTGTCATCTGGATATCTTGTGTGTCACCTTCTGATGGCAAAAATTCCAATCTTCAGCAGCTGCCAGAGGTCTCACTGTTCCTCCCTGGGATAACGTCCGTATCCATACTAGCAGAATAAGCCCCTTTTGGGGTATATTTATATAATTTACTTCAATATATTTTCACTTCCCATCATGCTTCCTTCATGCTATCCTTGAATTGAGGCATAAACTAACGTGACTATTTAGCATTTTGAGGTTACTACTTGCTGGATATCTTTGAAGACCTGCTTATGTGAGAAGCGCTCATGCTTCTTGTTTTGTGGCTGGGAAGAAAGGTGTGAATTTAAACTCGTACCAAGCCGCCTGTCACTGGTTGCTGCTGTTCTTGCACAATGCGGGGCCCTGATGTTTAACCTAAAACAGAGTTGTCAAAGGTGTGTGCTGTAAGAAGAGGGAACAACAGGCTTCAATATTAAAAATCACAGAGTGTAACCTTACTGCAGTTAGATTTTATTTTTTCCCCTTATTTTCTACCAGGAACAAGCAAAGCCTTGGGCGATGGGAAGCTGCTGGTGGCATTACGCATCCCTTTTAAAACAAAGGTCTGGCAGTGACAATGAAATCCTTCTCGTGAATTGGCTGCTTTTTCTCTGGAATGTGAATATTACTGAATTTGGACTTTTTTTTTATGAAGCAGTGGTCTTCTCAATGTGCTGTGTTCGCTATTGATTTTATTTGCTGGTCTGTGTTGCAGAGCTGCACTTTCAAATTTTAAACCTGTCAAAACATGAATTCATCACGGAAGAAGCAGTCCAGGAGCATCAGACGACTAAACCCCGCTGGTAACACGAGGGGTGAATAATTTAAAGATAAAAAAAAAAACCTCGGGTTGTGGATGACTCTGTTACGCTTTTCACTGCAAGGCTGATGGCCTTTTTTGATGAAGTCTGTACATCTGAATGGCTCCTGAAGGAACTGTCTTTAGCAGTAGATGAGCCAGGGGAATTGATTTTTTTTTTTTTTTTTTTTTTAAAAACCTCTCGGGTATCCTTGTGTGGCCTCTGATCTCCTAGTCACAATCTCGCTCCTGTGTGTGTGTCTCTGAAATGCTTCATCGGCTGGTTCAGGAGACGCATCTCGGGCCAGGAACGCTTTGCTTTCCCACAGTTGCCCCATTCAGGGGTATGGGAAGCATCCAAATGTCCCCGTCGGCAGCTGGTGTTGCAGCCCTGAAAGCTGATAATGGCCAAGATCCTTGTTCAAGGACTGTTTCCCACCTGGATGAAGGTGGTTTTCACATCCTCGGTTGTCTTTTACAGAAGGACTGAAGGAGAGGAAGTTCCAGCTGAACCCGAGGAAGAACTTCTTCCCTCTGAGGGTGACGGAGCCCTGGCCCAGGCTGCCCAGGGAGGCTGTGGAGTCTCCTTCTCTGGAGATATTCCAGCCCCACCTGGCCACGGTGCTGTGCAGCCTGCTCTGGGTGACCCTGCTTGGGCAGGGGGTTGGGCTGGGTGACCCACAGAGGTCCCTTCCAACACTGAACATTCTGTGATTGGGCAGTACCTGGAGACACACTGGCTGACTTGTTATGTGAGGATGTATCCAGGTTTTGATATGGTCACCTTCTGGCTTTCCCATCACGGTGCTGGACTGTCTGGGAAATCCTCGCCGAGCTTCAGTATATTCTTCAAGTAATAATTAAGGAAGGAGAGCGTTGCGGGTGGAGAGCTGGACAGGAGAAATGCAAGGTGATAGCAGCCACCTTCCAAAATGAAGCTGGACCCAGGCAGACTGTATCTGGGACCTGAAAGTCTTGCAACTAAAAGGTGAGGATCTTGGTGTTCCTCTTTCCAATACCAACCATGTTCATGTCTGCGGGGTTGAAATGTGAGTGGGAAGGGAATCCGGTGTGGAGCAGAGACCATACAGTAACTGGGTGAAAGAAGTTACTGGGTGGAGCAACCTGAAATGAGACCTCGTGTGAGAATGATAAAGGCAGTTTGAAGTAACCTGATTTACAAAGAACCAAACCAAAAACCCAAACCCCAAAGCACCAAGGGCTTAGACTTCACTAGAGTAATTAGTTTGCCACATCCAAATTCGGGGAGGCAGCTCAGGAAAGGGCTAATGATTCAAGTCCTGAAGGAGCTTGGAAGCTGTGGGTATATGGAGGCATTTTTTTCTGCAGCCGGTGGTCCGGGGAAGTTTGGTGCACAAACTGGGGGCAAAGGGGGTCAGGGTTGGGTAGTTTGGCTTTTTAAAACGGTCATCAGCAACTGTGTGAAATGTCCAAGTGAAGCAAAGATGTTCCACAGCGGCAGGGCATCACCAAAGAGCGCCCTGGAAAAAATAATTGCCCTGCAGCAATATTGAAACCTAATGGAATTTTCTGTGCAACTCCAAGGCAGGCAAGAGAGAAAAATCAGCTTATTTCACTGGGCACAGAGTCGTGTCGTGTTTCTCCCGTGAGAATCTGTTGTAGCAACTGCACGGTTATATAAAACACCTCTATGATAAAGCAAGTTCTTAATTTCTTTTATGCTAAAATCAGTATGCAAAAGACCTGAGAAAAATGCAGGATATGTGAATAGTGTAGGAAACTACTGCATCCCACTGTTACATAAACTCAGGTTCTCTCCCTCCCGAAAATCAATTGTCCTGGGAAGCAGCACTACACGCTGACACATGGCAGCACTTTGTCACAAGCAATTATGCCATGCTACAGTAAATTGCCATACAATCTACTGCGTTACAGGGCACTATGCCTGGGCAGCGCTTTTCCTCTAATCAGCCTGCTGAGTTGCGTGTTAGCAGAAACAGGATTTGCAAGATTTTCCTAAGACTTTTCCACATGAATAATATTTTTAGAAGGAAGTAAAACTCAAAACATGAGATAAGAAATCTTAAGATCTGTTGAAAAGACTGTTCTTTCTTGGAATAGGAGAAATGGATCTTTCAGTAATACCCTTTCACCAGAAAGCTGCCTTACAACAGAAGCCACCGACCTGAATTAATCTGCTGCTCCCAGATATTGGGATATTTTGCTGTGAGGCTTGTGCAGAACACTGGCCAGCCCTAACATCAACTGGAAGACAAAGCTGAAATAATTCCGTATTGAGTATGGGGGAATTTGAAAAATTAGGATTAAAACAAGACACTCTAAGATGGCATTTTGGTGTTTTGCAGTAGCTGAAGTCCTGCACCAAGCTGGGCTGTCCCAGTGGCTGCCCTTGATGGCCAGCGTGGCCAAAAGCCCACCCTCTCCCCCGAGCACCCCAGCTCTCCTCAGCACAGCGCAGCTGGCACCAGAGTGGCAGGGAGATGACTTCTTCTGTTGCAGCTTCCCTCATGTTTGCCATGGCCAGCCAGCTGGAGACCTCCCACTGCAGCGCGGGAAGACCACCAACAGAAGCAGGCTCTGCTCAAATCCCTGCAACCAATGTAACTTTGCCTCATTTAGATCGGAACCACTTGCTCCCAGACATGGCTTAGAAACATCATAAATTCCACTTGATCATTAAACAAGAAGATGTTTCTGGCTGCTATTTTAGGTAGGAGGAAGAGCATGAAGACCAAAGCGGGGTTGAGGGGATGTATGCAATGGGTTTTGTGTCCCCATAGTATGTTTTGGCAAGCGCCGCTGATCGGAGAGGGATGGGTGGATGGGAAGAAGCAAGAGGGCTAACAGGCACTGGGGATGCGGTTACGGGGTGCTGGTGTCTGGGAGCTCAGCCCCATGCATGGGTTCTCCTGCCCATGGTGCGGATCGCTCTTCTCTGCGTTGTGCCTTTCTCCTCTGGGTCTCGGCGCTGCTTCTTGTCTGCATGGGCTGTGTCTCATGAATTGAATAATACCATTAAATTGGTATTACAGCCCCGTGTAATAACGTGTCATGATGCTATCCAAACCCAAATAACTCTGTGTTAAGGGCTTGTTAATAGCACTGCTTGGAAATCCTTTAGCTGAATCTGCTGGTCTATCTGTGTACATAAAGGTGAAGTTTTTAGTACCTGTTTTGTGCTTTGCTGGCATGCCTCCCATGGGTTTTATGTAGGCTGTAATGACCGTGCGAAGGTTATAATTCTGAAGCAAGATGTTTGTGTTTCTTTTATTACAGCTGGACATTACTGCCGCAGAAAGTAAGCAGAGATAATAGTTGCCTTCACGTAACAGAGACTTTGGGTAGTAGTTTTGCTGCTTTCAAGGGGTAGAGCATTTCATGGCGCTTTAACTTCTTGATCACATGCAACGTTTATCCCATTTTTTCAACTGTAAGACTTGTCTCTGTGCCACCGTCTCCAAAACCTGTTGTGTTTTGAGTGCTCCCATGGTGGGAGCGCACGAGCAGCTGCTGCCCAGCGTTCTTTCCCTCTTGCCCTTTCCTTGTTTATTATGTTTTTGCGTGTCAGTAACTTTTTTGGGCATAATCCATAAACCGCGGTTCCTTTGTTAATTATTGCCCATTCTGACCATCTTGACAAGGACTTTAGAAATCCTCAGGAAAGGCTTGCTCATTTTTGCAGCCTTGCTTGGGTTTTTATTCGATTTGGAGGTCTCGTTTTAATTCCGTTTCACCTCAGGAACAGGCATAATTATGTAGTGACTTAATTTCTTGCTTCCCTCTGGGAAGCAGAGCAATGCGATTGCACTTCGGTTCCTCCAGCAGCTCCCATCTAACACTCGACAGAAAATGTGGCTGCTCTCCTGCCCACGGAGCATGGCGGGAGCAGGGTCTATGTTAAATGAGTGACACATTTTCCCCTTCTCTGTCCCTTGCAGCCCCTTTGCCGTGAGCACCAGGTAGGGAGCCAGCACTCACGCGGGCTGCCCATAGCTCGGCCGCGGTGCAGGGGGTGACGGTGATGGGGTTCGGGTGATGTCTTGGCGCTGGTGTCCCCAGTTTTGGCTCGGGATACAGGCTGCTCGCAGATGCACAACAAGGAGGGACCCAGCTTAGATGTTATTTTTGAGTGTTCTTGTTTTGGGAAATAATTTCAGCACTATTGTGTTTAAAATCTGCACATATACTGGGTTTTGAAAAACATGACAGCTTTACCTTCTTCTTATAAGAGGTCCCCGAGGCAGTAACCATGTTTAATTTCGCAGTTAAATTAGATTGGTTCCAGCAGCTGCATTTGTGATCTTGGGAAACGTGACCTCTGGAGATGATCTCCTCTCCCACGGATCTCATCTGCATCGCCGTGGCTTCTGCAGCACGCAGCTCCTCGCACGCCGCGGGAAGGCGAGTGAAAAGCTCGCCGACCCCTGTCGCTTCCTTGGGAGGGATGCTGGAATAGCATTAACCTTTTCTCCCAGCCTGTGCTCGTTTGCCTGTCGCTAATCGCGAGGCCGTACGCGTGTCTGTCTGCGATCGATGTGGCTGAAGAGTAAAGGGAGTGTGAAAAAGTAATCCGGGAAGGGAATGGTGGATGCTGCCGTCCAAGCCAGCTCCGCCCTGTCATGAGCTTTGCTGCTCTGCTTGGTAATGACTGGAGACGGCAGCTAAATTATGGGATAACAGATCATGGGTGTTCACAAAACCTGAAACGATATCTTTGCATGCAGCGTCTAAACAGCCCGATGCTGGACCAGGAAAACACCTGAGATGCCAGCAGGCTGGGTTCCTGAGGAGCCTTCTGCTCCGTTTCTGGTGCTGAGCTCCCTTTTTGTCACTCCCGGGAGGTCTATAATGAGATTTTACATGCAGACTTTCTTCTCTTTTCCCAGAGAATGACTTCCTCCTTTTCTCCCTGCTTTCCCTGATTGCAGCGTCCATGCCACTGAGCCGTTGGTACCTCCCAGGCGTTTTTCTACTGACTCCTTATGGGAGTGGTGGTGGATCCTGCTGGAGCAGGTTAAGGCGGCAGAAACCATCAGGTAAATGCGATCCTTCCCGAAGGTACGACCGCAGCATTCATTCAAAGTGGGTTTTCCTCCCCATTTTCCTAAGATGCTAAAAGCCAGGTAAACCCACTGTCTTGTCACGACTGACCCGAGCGTACGCAAGCACGCTGCTCCGACAGGAGGGTCCCTCGAGCTCTCCCCCGTGCCCGAGGGCAGCTCGTGGAGGCTTCCCCGGGGAGAGGTTGCTGCTGGCACGGGGATGCTGCCCCAGGTTTGTGGCGGTTCATTCTGCAGCGTGCAGCAGAACTGTACAAAAACGTCAAAAAAATCATATATATGCAAATAGATGGTCTTGATAAAAGGTAAATATTGCCTGAGCAGCTAGTGCTTGTGTAACAGAAATGTGATATTTTTAAACTAGAGGAAAAATGATTTAAAAAAAAAAAGTTAAGTGCTGATTGGTTCCTAACTTAATTAGCGATGGGAACAGGGGAGTCCGAGTGACATCTGTTACTTCCACCTTCCGTAACACTTTATTTTTTCCATGGACGTCACTCAAGGAGAAGCATATTTCTTATGCATTTGTTTCCAGAGAAATGGTGTTCCAATTGCTTAGCAATTAACAATAGAAATAGTTATTATACAGAAGGAAGCAAACACTGAAATATTTCCTCCTGTACTGTATGTTCAGTTTATCTACCAAGTAATTTTATTTCCAGCTGAGCGTTAGCGTGTGAAATACAACCCCCTAGGTTTGGTTTAATATTAATAGCTGCCTGCTGATCCTCCTGCACGTGTATAACACGTCTAAAACAGGTTGGTTGGACGACGTATGCTCACGTTTGCTCAGGCACGCTTCCCTGTTGTCAGCAGTGACTCCTAGGAACACCCGGAGATTGATTTTCCCCCTTCTGGGTAAAGACATGTTGCATAGCAAGAAAGGTTTAAATTGGAGAGGGAAGACCTGGCCAGGGCAGGGAGGAGACAAATGCTTGGCCATTTCTGCTTTTGCAAGCTTATGAGATGCTGATCCTAACGTTACGTTTTATTTTGCCTACGTATGCTGGAGGGGCACAGCCTGAAGAGGAGGCTGGTGCCCCCCATGCTGGAGGGGGCATTTCCCGGGGACCCCCCCCATGCTGGGACGGCTGGTGCAGGGGGAGGCTCGGGGGGAGCCGGGGACGCAGCCAAAGATGCAGAAGGCAAATCTTCAAGAGGGAGCTGGCCAAAGGAGCGGGAGGGTCAGGCTACCTCCGCCTGCTTTCTGGAGCTCTGTGCATCGTCAGGCATCAGATGCTGGCCCCTAACCTGTCCTGCAAAGGAAAACAAGACAAAAACTTGAAAATATTGCTTATACAGAAACATGATGACACGCAGGAGATGCGTAGGAGGTCCGTAAATACTGTTCTGCAGCTGAATTAACTGCTTAAACAATATCCATGTAAAACAAACATTGTGTGTTCCAGAACCTACCTTGACGCTGGCTTTGCACTCCACCTTGTTGCCCGTTTTGTTCCAGAAACCCTCCATCTCTCACTCCCTCGCCCTGCGTTTTATTTCATTTTCAAAATGAGCTCTCACAGCGGATGCTTATTTATCATAAATCAGCCACAGCTGACAGCCGGGACCCAGGACGCACTCCAGAAACCAGAGCATCATTGATCGGCGTTATCACCCGGAGGCACCAAGCCTCCGTCGCCTCCTGTCTGGCCGTGGTCTGGAGGCTCAGCGTGCCCATCCTCTAATCGCTTAAAACATCCCATTTCTTACGTTGGGTCAGAGAGAAAGGCTGTTTATAACCCCTCGGTACCGTGTCTGGGATGCTGGGTGGGACTGGGCGCTCTCAACAATCAGGGCAAGAATTTTTTTGCTGTTTCACCCCCTCTGCGTCTGGTTCCTGGTGATGGGGAGCCCCTGGCCCGGGAAATCTCTGCATCCCGTGCTTGGAGCCGGCTTGTGCTGCCCCATCGTGCTTTGCTCTGTGTGATCACAGAATCACAGAATAGTAGGGGTTGGAAGGGACCTCTGTGGGTCATCTAGTCCAACCCCCCTGCCCAAGCAGGGTCACCTACAGCAGGCTGCACAGGACCTTGTCCAGGCGGGGCTGGAATATCTCCAGAGAAGGAGACTCCACAACCTCCCTGGGCAGCCTGGGCCAGGGCTCCGTCACCCTCAGAGGGAAGAAGTTCTTCCTCGGGTTCAGCTGGAGCTTCCTCTGCTTCACTTTGTGCCCGTTGCCCCTTGTCCTGTGATCCCGCTGCAGCTTTTGTAGCTGGCAGGGGAAACCTGAAAGCTGCCGTTGGAGACGGAGGATGTTTTTTGAATTTCATGGCATAGTTTTGGCTGGATGGGCAGAGCTGGGAAGGTGAGGGGCAGCAGTTATCTCACCGTGGCCAGCTGGACGCGGCTGCTGGGGCAGGCAGGGCTTGCTGGCCAGGAGACCTGACACCAGGTCAGTAGTGATGTGCCAGAAACCCAGCGCTTGGCTCTATAATTCACCATGGAGCAAAGGGCCCGAGCAAGAGGGAGGTGTATCCTGGCAGGAGGCACACGCAGCAGCAGCCCCTTGGTCATCTCCTGCCTGCTAGCTCCAAGTAGCTCACAGAAAATGTGTCTGAAAGCCAATATATGCCGAAACCGGAGCCTTACCCTTAGGCTAGGCTCAGCACCCACCCTGTGCGGTGCCTTGGTGGAGGGCAGGGTGGCTGCGGGGTCTCTCTGGGATGTGGTTCTCCCTCCTGCCATGAGGACTTTGGGTTCAGCCTGCTCTCACGGGACTGGGTTTTTAAGAGGCTGGATGGGACTGCAACACCTCGGGGTTGTTTTTCCGAAGCACTGGTAAACTGTGAGATCACCTCCAAATTTGTAAATCACATTTAACTGCAGAGCCCAGATGTGCAGCACGTATTAAACTGGAATATGCTGTGGAAAGCATAAAAAACATTAATGGTTGTAATCTATAGCAAGTTGCCATTCCTGGTGACAGGTATTTAGACTCCTGCCTTTAAATATACAAGGGGGACATAAAATGATAAAACATCGCAGGAAAGCTGTTACATTTCAGATCAAAGTATAAATATTTAAACTCGAGGTGGCTTGAATGTCATTGCCCACTGTCAAGAAGAGGCTGAGGAGCCCCAGCCGGGTTGGCAGAGGTTCACCCCGGGGCAGCTGTGTTGGCTTTCAATCTCAAACGCGTCCTCTCCGGGCAGTGGGAGCCACGGTGGAAGAGGCTCTGGTTTTGGTTCAGCAGCACCCAGGTCCCCCCTGCCGCGAGCTGCCCTGAGCATCGGCCAGCTGGAGCCCTTTCCAGGATGTTCTCCAGCGAAAGGCGACCATACGCTGCTGAGGCTTCACTGGAAATCCAAGTTTTGGTGTCTGTAAGGTTATTTTTATTTTTTGTAAGCTACTCCTAGTGAAATAATCATCTAGGGTTAGCATGGAAGTAAACACTGCTGAGTGATTATAAAAGCCAAGCAAACCTGCTTGCTCAGCCGTGCCATCGGTCCGGTCTGCCCCAGGATCCAGCGCCCAGCTTGCCGCGCGCCGCTGTGTTTTCTGTTACACCAAACTTCTGCAGTCGAGTCGAATATTAAACTCCTGGTTTAGGTTGAATCCCATCTTGCTGTGCAATTAGTTTGAGTTATCACCTTGAGCTGCCGGGAACAAAAAAGTTGTGCTGTATGTAAACGTATAAATTAAGAGTACCTCTTCAGCCTTTTAACCCCCTTTATGCCGGAGTCAATCAGCTCTCTGCAGAGCGAGGCATGCACATGACAGAGCTTAGGACCTAAGAAATCAGCAATAAATGTCCTTGCGGAGGGGGCTTGTGCACCTGGGGGTGGTGACACCCCCGGGCTCCCCAGTGGGGCTGACTGTGCCTGAGCAGCTGGCAGCGGTTAGGGGTGAAGGGTCTGAAACAATATTTTTCCATTTCTCACTTTGTGCTATTTGTTTTGATCATGGTCTAGACAGCTTGAAGCGCTGAGGTAGAGCTTCTCAAATTAACGCCCAGCTGGCAAAATATGTGATCTGAAGCAAAAATTGTCACATTTTGAATGCATGTATGAAAATCAAGGCTTGCTGGTAGGTTTGCATGAAGCTTAATATTTACGATGCTGTAGTTACAACTTATTGCAAAATGAATATCCGATTACTATTTTAACATACATAATTTTATGAAATGCTTCCAGTTACAAAGATGGAATTTATAGCAGTGTGTAGCCTCTGTACGGCTAGAACTTTTCTATGTTCTCCTAAATGCAAACGGTGGTTCCCCAAATCCTTGTGTCTTTCTGGCATCTTCCAGTAAAGCCCAGCCTCCACCGTATGCGCTGGGGAGAAATAATTGTGTTTTAGTAAACCATCACTTGGGAGAATAGTTTAGTAAACCCATTATTTAAAGTTAAGGCTTTGTCATCTGCCTGGTAGGTGACATGTGCCAGCCTCAGCCTCTTCTCCTCCCTGCGCCTGGGGGACCGGCTCTGCGGACGCTGACCAGCCCCGCGGCCAGGGAGCTTGTTACCGCTTTATTCTGATGGCGAGAGGAGCTCCGTGGTTAAAGCCGACCTCCACCTATTCAGTGGGGTGGCTGGAAAACACCTATTTCGGGTAAAAGCTAGTTTTACTAAAGGTTTTGAAATTCCATGATAATTTTCGGACTCTTCATCCCTTCTATGGTGTGCAAGGTGGCCTGGTGTCTCAGATAGTGGAGCACAAAGCCAGCCAGTGCTGACTGCATTTTGCCCACACCATGAGATGGATTGGTTTTCTTTTAATAACTTGTGTCAAAAGGGTCATAGCAAGGGGTTGTTTGAAACATAATTTTTGTTGTAGCAGGCAGGTTAAAGATGGGTAATTCACCCGATCCTAGCAAACCATGGCACAAAAGAGAAAGGCTTGAGTTTGAACGTGGGGATGGACCCGCCCTGAGTAGCTGCTCCAGTCCTCTCATCAAAGCCCGTTCTTCTTCCATTGCTGTCACTTTGCATTTCAGGTTTCTGCAGTAAAATGACTCGAAAAGTGGAGCTTGGCCTGAGCCCAGAGTTCCATTAGGCGAAAACCCTGGGGGAGCCGGGGCATCAGCCTGCCAGCGCCCGGTGCAGGACGGCATCTTCTGAAGAGGGTAAACGCCAGCCTTTAAATGGATCTGTTGCAGTGGCTGGAGCTGGGCTCTTAAGTGCCTCTGAGGAGCTGAGCCAGGAGGTTGAGGCATTTACAGCCTTTGCAGAAGTCAGCCCTGGCTGACCGCGTTTGCACTCTGACCTGGGCTCGCGATGCTGCGGACGCGCTGTTTTTCTCACTCAGCATGGTGTAGAAACGCCCTTTAGAGACCTGCAGCTCGGAATTGCGGCAGGGCAAGGGCAAGGGCAGGGTCCTGCACCTGGGGAGGAACAACCCCAGGCACCAGCACAGGCTGGGGCTGAGCTGCTGAAGAGCAGCTCTGCGGAGAGGGACCTGGGTGTCCTGGTGGACGACAGGTTAACCATGAGCCAGCAGCGTGCCCTGGGTGCCAAGAAGGCCAATGGGATCCTGGGGTGCATGAGGAGGAGTGTGGGCAGCAGGTCGAGGGAGGTTCTCCTCCCCCTCTGCTCTGCCCTAGTGAGGCCCCATCTGCAGTGCTGTGTCCAGTTCTGGGCTCCCCAGTTCAAGAAAGATGAGGAGCTACTGGAGAGAGTCCAGCGGAGGGCTACGAGGATGAGGAGGGGACTGGAGCATCTCTCCTATGAGGAGAGGCTGAAGGAGCTGGGCTTGTTCAGCCTGGAGAAGAGAAGGCTGAGAGGGGACCTTAGAAATGCCTATATATACTTTTTAAGGGGGGGTTTCAAGAGGATGGGGCCAGACTCTTTCCAGTGGTGCCCAGCGACAGGACAAGGGGCAATGGGCACAAACTGGAGCAGAGGAAGCTCCAGCTGAACCCGAGGAAGAACTTCTTCCCTCTGAGGGTGACGGAGCCCTGGCCCAGGCTGCCCAGGGAGGCTGTGGAGTCTCCTTCTCTGGAGATATTCCAGCCCCGCCTGGACGTGGTCCTCTGCAGCCTGCTGTAGGAGAACCTGCTTTGGTAGGGGTTTGGACCAGATGACCCACAGAGGTCCCTTCCAACCCCTAACTATGTGATTCTGTGAAATGCCTTCTTCAAGCAAGGGTCATGCTCAAAAGTAGCAGGGCGGCTTCTGGAAACACATCCATATATACCCAATTCCTGGTCCTGGGTAGGTGGCTCAAGGGACCCTCCCAAAAGGTTGGATGTTAGGTCCTCAGCACCCACTCTTTCACCCATAGATGTGTCGTGAGGGGGTGGCAGCCGCTGGCTCCAGATTCCTCGTGGGCTGTGGGTTGCCTGGTGCAGAGCTTGGGCTGGAGTTGCTGCCCCGGTGCCCACGTGGGAAGAAGTGCTTCTCATGGGAAGAAGGGATTCGCCTTCCTCATCCTCTGATGCTCCATAGCTTCGCTGTCCACCCTGGAAATCAATCCTGGGCTCCCGGTCTGACAAGTTTTAATGTTCAAGCTGGCAGAGCAAAGTATGACACCACCTAATAGTGTAGTAGCCTGGGAAGGGCCTTTCTCTCCGTAAAACACATTTTTCTTTCAGGTAGTTGTTGTCCTGACAGAAAACAGAAACATTGCCATGTAGCAAAGCAGGACTCAGAACCAGGCTCCTCGCCCCTGCTTCTCTTTCTGTTTCCATCTAGAAAAAGCAAAGAATGCCAAAGTAAAAAGCCGTAGCTCATCTTGTAGGTAACCGATCGTTGTAGAGCTCTTTGGTTTAACATATGTAATTTTCATAGATCAAATCCTGAAACCTGTAGTCATTTAGAACTAAAGCTTGAAGGTAAAGGGGAAGTCTTTTTCTTAATTTATTTATAAATCTAATGTTAAAGTTTGCTTGTGGGCCCTGTGTGTGATAGAGTTGCTCTGAAGCCTGTCCTAAGTTTTCAAATGAGAGAGGAGTGAATAAGGCTAGTGGGTAGGTCGGTAACCGGTAATATCCACCATGTTTAGAGACATTAACAACATGGGTCTGAAAAGCAGCAAGAGTCTAATAGCTCCACAGACCAAAATGTGACAGCTCATAGGGACAAAAAGTATGATTTTCTGAAGACATTCAATAAAACAGAAGTTTCAAAAACTGAAGCTCTGTAATACCCAGAATCGACTCCAAAATGCTTTCTAGAGATGCTAATGAATTTTAGCTATCTTGACAACCATAGCAATCTTTTCATACTTTAATAAGATGAAGGTCAGCCTTCTCCACTCATTGCAAAGATTAAATAAAACCTGCTTTCTCTTATGCTTACTGTAGCTAAGCCTTCCCTTTCTTCTGTCTGCTTGTTCTTTTCCAGCTCCTGTCAAGTTTATTTTTTCGTGGGGAAATAATAATTTTGAAAAATCTCACTGCCATTTCAAAAGAGCAAACCATGGGCTGGGGGTAGGCTGGTCAGCTTGTCCAGAGAGCCAGGAAAGTCGGGGCCAAGGGGCAGAGCCTCTCTGCGTGGGGTGGTTTCCCCAGTTCTCTCATTCTCTGCAAGAGCATTTCCCAGGGGAACTTCCATGCAAGTCAAAGGAGCATTTCCTTCCCCTTTTTATAGTCTTTTTGCTTTTTTTCCTAACAGATGACTCGTCCATCCTCACTGTTGTCACTGATGTTGATTTTGGAGAAAATCAGAAGAAAATGCTTTATGCATTTAACCTCGGGTGCAGTGTTGGGCACCGGCTTTGCGGTGAGCTGCTCCAGTTCCCAGACCTGGAGGCACTGGGGTGTTACAGTGAATATTGCAGCTGGGGAAGAAAATGGAGCTATGGCAGCTGGCTGCCTTCCTCTCCGCTGCCAGAAGGTCATCTTTTGGCGGGGGGACCTGTGAAGTGAAACCAGAGACCGCAGCTGGAGGCACGCGGGTTACGACTGACCACGTGCGGTGGTGGTTTTCTTCTTCCCACTGCTCCACAGCAGGGTTCAGCTGCTCAGTGCTGCGCTCGCTGCCAGGAGCATCCCCACCTACAGCGAACAGAGGAGCGAGTGGTGGTGGCGAGGCGAGGAGAGGAGCATCTTCTCGAAGGATGGGTAAGCTCCCTCGTCAATGGGTGGTGTCCGGATTGGTGGGAGCTCATGCTTGGGGGCTTTCAGCCTCGGCAGGGTCAGGGTCTGCGTGCTCAGCCTGTCCTCGGGCAAGGGGTGTCACTTCACAATCCCCCCAGCATCCAGCTGACCCCGTGCCTCCCCGCGTGGTGGCCCTCGCCACAACCCAGCGCTGAGCAAACGGAGAAATTCCGAGAAGGAAACGGGGGCTGTGCTGAATTGTCCTGCCAAGCCCGGGTCTCGGTGTAATTTCTGTCAAAACGCTTGCTCGTAATCACGCATTGAAGTACCTTGATTCTGAGAAGCTAATTAACGCAGAGAAGTGTCTTACAGTCTCAGAAAAGTACAAAAAGCTGCGTCTTGCTTGGCCCCAGGGGAATTTTCCATTGCAGCGGTGGAGACCTCGCTCGGGCAGAGCCAGCTCGCCGTCGGCCGGCAGGACCGGCTGCGGGCGCAGGACCGGCAGACCCTGGCCAAGGGTGCTGCTGGTGCCCCCCTGCACCCCACGATTTCTGAAACTGAAAAGGGGGAAAAAAAACCCTCCTGGTTTATGGAATCTGTGAAATCCCTTGTATCCAGTGAGCAACCCCATTCATCTATAGAGATAGCGTGGAAATCATATCTGACCCAAGCTCCTCTATATTAATACTTTCTTGCACAAAATGTCAAAAGGAAACACACAGTAATTCATCTCTACTGGGAAGATGAAATGGATTTTATTTAATTTTATGAATGTGAGAAAGAAAATTAACTCCTGAATTCCAGGTATGAAAAAATTTTGCTCTATGTATGGTAATTTAATCAGCTTTTACTATAGAAGATCTCTTCAATTTCATCATCACTTCTAAAAGTTTGAAAGTTCAGCAAAATTTTCAGTAATTCTGAGGAACTGGACATCTCATGACCAGACCAGATATCACTCCAAGCAGGTCACAGGGGAGTCCATCTCCAACCCGAAATGCTAGCAGAATCCAGCTTTGAAAAGCAGACTAAACTAGCTCCTGCTTCCCACCATGTGCATTATACTGGTCAGCTGGGAAGTGAGTAGTAACGTGGGTTTGTTAAAACTGGCAAAGCACAGGCAGCTTTGAAATTATAAAGACTCAAGGGCTGTGGCATCTACTCCGCCCTTCTCATCTACAAAGAATTTCAGGCTTTTTGTGTGTGTATGGCGATGCCCCAGCCAGCAAACTAAGTCATGGGCACGACCTGCGTGTGAAGGTGTTTCCTCTGTGTATTGAAAAGCTCAGCAGAGACTTTTGCTGCTCCTTGGTCTGCACACTGCTCTGCTGGGAGATTTAAATTTCCAGGGGGAAATGAGTAAGCCATAGCTCTTCTCTGAACGGAAGGCTGCTGGAGGATAAATAATCTGAATACAGATATTCATCCTTAAAAAATAAAATCACTGACAAACTGCTTGCCAATCACAGAATAGTAGGGGTTGGAAGGGACCTCTGTGGGTCACCCAGTCCAACCCTCCTGCTGAAGCAGGGTCACCTACAGCAGGCTGCACAGGACCTTGTCCAGGCGGGTCTTGAATATCTCCAGAGAAGGAGACTCCACAGCCTCCCTGGGCAGCCTGGGCCAGTGCTCCGTCACCCTCAGAGGGAAGAAGTTCTTCCTCGGGTTCAGCTGGAGCTTCCTGTGCCTCAGTTTGTGCCCATTGCCCAAACTCAGGATTTCCATGTACATTAAGATAAAAAAGGGAAAAAAACGAAAAAGCTAAAGCCTGTGGAAATGCCAGCTGCTGCGGGCTGTGACTCCCCGAGCTGCTGACGGCGAGGAAGGCGGGATGCACCCTGGCAAGACGTTAATCCCGAGCAAATGGCAGCCCCCGGTGCTGGTATCGGTGGGGCAGCGGCTGGGGCTTGGTGGCAGTGGTGGTGGTAAAACAACCTGAAGTCAGAAAGCTGAGGGGGGTTGTTGGCAAGCCAGCAGGCTCCTCTTGTTTGCGGGCAGCAGTACGAGTAACGTACCTGGAACATCCCAGGGTGAGATGCCAGAGACGAAATGGTATCTTTCTAGGCAACCTATTTACCAGCTTCAGGAAAGCGGGGTGAGGGCGGCAGCAGCAACAGAACCGTGGTGTCGAAGGCGGCACCAGCTCGATGCCCTGGGCTGTCCCCGCTGCGCCCCGGGTGAGGAGCCTGGTGACCACCCAGGAGAAGGGCTGTGTGGTGCTCCTGGTCCTCCCTTGCTCCCTGTTGTTGTTACACGTTCATCTCTCTTTGTTTTCTAATTATGCTCTTTAGCATTGCTCCTCTAATTAACCTGATATATTTTCTTCAGATGAAATAACTACCAACGTGTGAACATTTTTAGAGCAGGGGGTTTTATTTATGAACTAGGTAGGTCACCTCTTGATACCTCTGAGGAAAGCTAATGGGGTCCTGGGGTGCATTCAGAGGAGTGTGGCCAGCAGGTCGAGGGAGGTTCTCCTTCCCCTTTACACTGCCCTGGGGAGGCCCCATCTGCAGCGCTGTGTCCAGTTCTGGGCTCCCCACTTCAAGAAAGATGAGGAGCTGCTGGAGAGAGTCCAGCGGAGGGCTACGAGGATGAGGAGGGGACTGGAGCATCTCTCCTATGAGGAGAGGCTGAGGGAGCTGGGCTTGTTCAGCCTGGAGAAGAGAAGGCTGAGAGGGGACCTTAGAAATGCCTCTAAATATCTGCAGGGTGGGGGTCAGGAGGATGGGGCCAGACTCTTTGCAGTGGTGCCCAGCGACAGGACAAGGGGCAACGGGCACAAACTGAAGCAGAGGAAGCTCCAGCTGAACCCGAGGAAGAACTTCTTCCCTCTGAGGGTGCCGGAGCCCTGGCCCAGGCTGCCCAGGGAGGCTGTGGAGTCTCCTTCTCTGGAGATATTCCAGCCCCGCCTGGCCGCGGTGCTGTGCAGCCTGCTCTGGGTGACCCTGCTTGGGCAGGGGGTTGGGCTGGGTGACCCACAGAGGGCCCTGACAACCCCTGCCATGCTGGGATTCGATTCTGTGAACATCTTGGCTGCGTAACAAAGAAGGGTTCATCTTTTTTTGCGTTGGATGCAACACGGGTGCTGAGCGGTCTGGCTCTATACGTGCAAACTCGGTGACAATAAGCTCGCTTCTTTACTTTTCCTGGACTAACGGTGAAGCAGGCTTTTCGTGCACGGCGTCGCAAGCCCACCCACCCCACGGCTGCGCAGACCCCCGCAGCATCTCAGTGTCCTCCCCCACCTGCCCACATCTGAAATCAGTGAACAAGTGATTTAAAAATCTTAGCTAATCTAGTTGTTTCTATAACTTTTAGATAAAATTACGCTAAATATCTTCTATAAAATGTAATTAAAAATGGAGAAAATGATATCCCAAGAGACGGGCTGATCTTGGGCGTTAGAGCGTTGCTCGCCTCCTCGGCGTTTGCACTGCTGATGGCAGCACCCAGGGCACTGGCGGGGGAGGCATCGTCCGGGACGGGGATGCTCGTGGCCAGTGGCTGGCAGATGCTCTCAGCATCTCCCCGTGCGCGGCTGCTAACCGAGTTCATTTTGGTTTATGTTAATTTGCAAATGACAAATGACTCTTCCTGCTGTGCATGCCTTTCAGAATTGATATTAATCAATTCCAGGCACAAACAAAACAATTAAAAATCAATAGCTCTGCATCTATTGGAGAGAGCAAAATTTCATTAAGGTTAATAATTGCAGGAGTTAGGGAACTAATCAGCCTCGGCGATCTCCAGAAGCCACCTCGGGCTCTGCGCTGCGTCCAGCCTGCCCACAGACCACCATGACCGTGCCAAGCATTTAGAACAGGGTACCCGATGCCATTTTGTAACCGATGGTGATAAGGGTTGAAAATCAGACTTGTAGTTAATAACTCACTTGTGTACTTGGCAATTATCGTTCTGCAGGATTAATAGGAGCAGCGTGTGGTATAGGATTGTGCTGGAAAGGCAGAGCCGCTTGTCCTGGGTCTGCTTCTCTGTGCCGAAAGAGATAATTTTTTCCATAAAACCAGATTGCAGGCACATACATCTTGTGAATTCATCGCAGTATCTTTTGAGTTTGAGTTGAAAAGCATGAGCTGGCTGCCCTAAGGCACCGCTTCAGGGTGCCTACGAGACGGGCGCTGCCGCCCTCCCCGAACCCCAGCCTGCTCGGAGGGTTCATCATTTCCTTTTCCCTGCAGGTTAAACAGGGCCGTGGGGGCTGCTGGAAGTCTGAGCCAAGCATCCTAATCGCCCAGAAATTCAGAGGAATTTTCTAGGTGTGCTCCCACTAATCAGTTTATTTGCTGTAGGCACAAATTATTTTATTTCCTAATTTAATCTGGCAGCCAGAAACCCGCCTTCTGCCCGATTCCATCCTGCCGTTGTGCTTTCCGTGGTGCAACCGGGATGCAAGACCGGAGCGGTGCCGCACGATGCGCTCCTCGCTGCGCTGAGCTCTCTCTATGAACCTTTCCCTGCAGCCCAGCAGCTCCCTGCTCGGGTGCCGAGGGGTCGCGGGGGCCTGGGCAGCACTGCCAGGGAGGGGGCTGTCTGCCGGAGCCCCTGACTCGTCAGCCGAAAGAAATACAGGTAGCGAGATCGAGAGAAGAAAAGGAAATGAAGGTCTGAATATGAAGGACAGGTTGCTGGTCAAAACCCCACTCTCCAACTGACAAGGAGGTCAATGGGATGATATAATAATATCAAGTCTGCTATGGGTTTGTGTTAAGTTATATAAAAATATTCTATTTATTTCTTGTTGTGGATCCTGATAAGCTTTCAGGGAGCCTCTGGGATTCAGGCGTGCTCCCTGCTGCTGTAGTAAATTCCAGGGAGCATGGCGGGGTGCTGCTGCTGGCAGACAAAACACATCTATTTACAACATCCAGTGCAAATGATGCAAGCAGAAATACTGATGAAAGGCACAGATCAAGGAAAATAAAAAAAGGAAAACTAGCATGTTAATATAGGCTAGCTCCTATAGCACTCGGTGAACTTTTGCTGCTGGCACCCAAACTGCTTCTGACAGGGATTATTGGGCAAATATATAAAATATATAAGTGGAGTTGTGTGATTTTTTTTTTATTTTTATTTTTTTTCAGCCTTCATATGCTAAGATGGTACCTGCCTAATAAGTATACACACTTCTGTACCAGGAGATGAGGCGTAAGCCCTAGCAAAGTCTCCAGCAAGCTGAGGGCCACCACGCAGATGTCACCCCGATCCCCGACACATGCTCAGGCTGCACTCGGAGTGCCGGACGTGGCGACTGCATCCGATCCCCTGGAGCGATTTGCAGTTGGGACAGGACGAGAGCAAGCGGGGCCGGCCGGTACGTTAGTAGAACAGTGCAAATATTTTTCATGTTGATGAGTTGACACTGCTGCCCCTGAGCTCCCTCCTCCCTGGGGTGGAGGAAGCAAAGCACGGGCTCTCTGCTGGCAGGGGCTTTTGGGGGGTTGTCCCCTCAATATGGCCACATGTGGGATGAGGGGAGGGCCAGGTTTGACACAGATGGTGGGACCTATTCTCACCCAAAAGGAGAAGGACACCAGGGCCCCAGCAGCGGGACCCCCAACCCTGCCGTTCTTCCTGCAAGGGCCCGATCCACGGTGTTCATCCACGCTGCCACCTCCATCGTGAAGTCTCTCTCCTGTGATGTGAGAATAAAATGTGAAGTCGTCCTTTAATTTTATGAATGACTCTTTATACATCATCTGTTTTTTCCTATTGATTCATAACAGAGGAATGTAAAGGCAATTCGCAATCATTTCCAGGTAGCTGGTGTTCTTTGAACGACAAAACATGGGCCATACAACTGATTTATAAGAAATAATTATCTTTAATAAATCCCAGTCGAGTGTTTGTACATGCCAATGCACATTTGTGCTTGGGTAATGATCTGCTCTGAGTCTTCTCTCCAGGAACGCAGAATTCCCCAGTGCTGGGGCCAGAACAGGTTTCCATTGCCTTCAGATAAAATGATCAACCTGCTCCTCCTTCGCATGAGCAACTCTGATTATGAGCAACTGAAGCAGTACATTAGAGTCTCTGACACCAGGCTGTCATTTTTAGTTTTGGAAAAAAAAAACAACAGGCAAGCAAACAAACCCCCCTCCCCTTAGAGCAACAGCTGAGCAAAATGGTTCGTGTGTCCCAGACGAGCTTTGTGCGTTCTTCTTTCCCTGGAAACGTTCATGTAATCTGGTGGCCAGTGCTGGGGGAAGCTCAGCTTTGAGATGGAAACCTGCTTAGTTTCTCCCAGGTTGGGTCTGCGGAGTTCTTTCCCGTTCTGCCCTTGAATGTTCTGGCTCTCCGTCTTCCGAACCAACAAAAGTGTGAAAATACACGCGGAGCTGTTGGCAAGGGAAGAAGCCATCAAGGCCGTCGGGTTGCCAGAGTGCTCACAGGTAGGTGTGCGCTTGCATTGCTTCTCTGGATGAGGCCCTGTGGTTTCAAATCAATAAGACGGTCTGATTTCAGTCAAACTGATCTTTCTAGATCAGTCGATAGGCTTAAATGTTTGCTTATATCAGGCAGATAGAAAGAAAATAAAGTCTCTTGCATAGTTACGATTGCCAAGGAAACCACTCTGCCGGTATCCATGGTTGGCGTTCCAGTTTTTCCTTTGTGTGGCTGTTGGAGAGCTGTCTGATTACAGAGCAGAAATGCTTCCAGTCTTCTGTATCGCTAGTCAATGTCTTCATCATTTTCTATCAGTTTTCTATCAGCTTCTGCCATCCTTCCAAAGTTGGTTGGAGTTGTTAGCCTTCACTTCTAAAAAGGCTTCCAGCTAAATTTAAAAATATCACGCTTGATGGAAAACCATCAATTAAAGGATTGTCTGTATTGGGAATGTTTTCCAGTCAACTCAGATCTTTTCTCAAATAATCTTTTGACTAAACGATTTATTTTAATCTTTATTTTAAAGTAGGTTACTGGAGAATTTCTAGTGCTTGAAATATTTTGCCAAATCAAAATGTTCTAGCAAATACTAATTAGACTCTATTGAAAAATAAGCATCATTTCCGGAAAAACAGTTTTCTGAAAGTGAGCAGCATGTTTAAATGAGTCGTGGTACAAAACTATAAACAGCTTTCCAATCGTCTAGGTAGGCTTCAGGCTGCTTGACAGTTTTCTTGGAATCTGTCATTTCTATTCATGCTTAATTCTCCAAAATATACTTTTCACTGAAATTTTTCAGACCTAAAGTCTTAGGAAAACTGATGGAATAACAACGCAACCGCTCTTTAAAGCAAACTGGGAGAGTTTGGCTGATGGTCTTTACCACCAAAGTGAGTTCTCTGGCCACGACGGGCATCCTTTTGGGTGAAGAGCAACCCGAATGTGACTGTTCTGATCCTTTCAAAGCGGTTCCTACAGGTGCTTGAGCAGCAGGTAGGGCGGAGGTAGGCTGTTGGCCTGGCAGAGCAACCTGCTGCTGGAAATACCTGGTCTCTGTGTTTTGCTTTCCATGTGAGCTTGGCTTTTCTCATCTGCATTTATGAGTCTGGGTATGAAAACTTCTCATATGTCCATGCTTTTGATTACCTCGCTTTCTGCTAGCGCGTGGAGAAGTCCTCCTTAGGTTTTAGGACTTTCGTTGGGTTACACTTTTCTTCTCTGTTGGACTTGATGGTCTTAAGGGTCTTTTCCAGCCTGAATGATTCTACAATGAGTAGGACCCAGGCTTCAGTCTAGAGCTAACTGAAGTCTCAGGGTGCATTTTGGCTGATCCCAGCAGCCTGTGGTCTGTGTCCCTGGTTTGGCAGACCTTTCGCATGTGGGGCTTACACTGGAGCTGGGGCACATGAGGAGGACCTCGTCATGCGTGAGGTTGTGACTGGGAGATGATGGTGGGGGACACCAAAGGATCGGATCAGGATAAGACTTGCTCCTCTCTCATGCCATGTCTGCTGCAATGCAAGAAAGAGAAAAGAGACCAGAAAAGAGGAGTCAAGGAACACAATATCTGATACACGGCTCCTTGCAGCATTTTTTTCCAAAGTTGCTGGTGCTGCACCTTCCCTTGCTCAGACCTCTCGCCCCGTCCTCCTTGGTTGAGCCTCTGACTCGACTGTCCCACTCTTGCCAAGGATGGGCAATGTCACAGCTTGAGTCAGAGCCTGAAATCCCTCCTTTGGAGGTGAAGAGAAAGCTGCATGCGATGGGTTTTGCTTTTGCGCTAGGAGGAAATCCTGGTCTTGTCCAGCACGAGCCAGTTTTGAAGAGTAAGTCTAAATTTGGCTCCATCATTTCTTTGATGTTTTGCAGGATTCTCCTGACAGTTTCTGTCGAGACTGAATTGGTGTCCAGAATTTCCAAAAGAGACCTTGGAGGCAGTGATGCAGCTGGGAGGGAGGAGGAGGAAGGCATGGCTGGCCACTGCACCGTCACACAGCCTGGGGAGGTGAACCACAGCTGGGTCCGGGGCTCCAGGAGAAGCAGAGGAACTTCACCTTTTATGGGAAATCACAACTGGTGAGGAGATGGCATGATCTAAAGTTAAGCTAAAACTAACCTGAGCTTAAAGTTAACCCCTGGTTAAATTTACCCCTCTATGCCCTGAATAATCAGGTTTGATTTTTCCCACTCAGAAGTCTCCTGGGGATCTCAGGTGTGTGTCACTTAGGAGACAGCAAAATGAAGCCCTAACCCAAGAGGCAGGATCTTTCCCTGTGCTCGTTTAGGGACTGGCTAGTCCCTGCTCGGAGGAAGCTGAGCCTGAGCTCAGGGAGCATACTGGCAGAAAACAACTTTGATTTCAACGCTTTTCAAAAATAACTGCTTTTTCATTCCCGTGTCTGTATATGTGCTAATGAGTTGTGGTTTGAATCAGCTTCTGATTTGTGATTTTTAATTCATCCTGTAATAAGCGATCTGTGGGGCTTTGTATTTGAGAATATAATTCAGTAGAAGTATTACAGGGAAGTTTTCAGAAAGCTGTGCTAGCAGCCAAGATAACATCTCCATTCTTCTTTCACTGCTAATCAGTTTGTATGAGCTTTCTTATGCATAGCTTTCTGACCATACTAAATTTTTCTGAAACAAACACTTCGTCCACGGTTATCAGACAGCAACATGCTTGAGAAATTACATTTTATTCAGTAAAAAGCCTCAGAAGGCAGAGATTGGCCACCTCTCTCCCTCAGAGAACTGGACAATAGCAGATTTTTGTTATCGTTCATTTTTCTACTGTCATAAGATCTTCCATCTTTTATTTTTCTCTTCTATGTCCTGGACATTTTCTAATCCTTTTCTGAAGACCATACAATAGTAGGTTATTTTTCAGTTTAAAATGAGATATGACTAAATCCTCCAGCCTGCCCCAAACCCTCCGTGTTTTCCTCTATTTTCTATTCTAACTCAATTCACATAGTAGCCACAGAAAACTAATTTGCATCTTCAGAAACTGGAGAAAAACACCCGGCAGGTCCTTGTCTGGCACTGGCTCCTATCAACATTCAGGCTCCGTTTCCTGAGAAGGTGCCTCTTTTACTCCAAAACTGAAAAAAAGTGAACGTGAAAATTATTTAACAAGAGACTGAAAGCAGCCCCCCACCAGGGAGGAGTGCACTTTTCCCTGGTGGGAGGGTAAAACGTGTGGGTGACAGCAAGCGGAAAATACATTCCCAGCAATCACCCTTAGCCATGGATGGAGAAGCAGGGTTACTGAGTTGTATTTGTCACTACTCCAGTTCTTACTGAGTGTTCATCTAGCGAGCAAGTTATTTCCAAAACTGAAATATTGGCATTTGTGCAGCAGGGAGATTACTGCAATAGGAGAATATTTTCTATTACGAGTTGTTGTTGTCATTATCCTGCATGAAGCTGTCAAAGCACCACAGCTCTACTGTCTTCTTAGGAAGCAGAGGTGGGATCCAGAGATGACTACATCACCTTACAAAGACGCGCTGATGCGAATGTTTGTTGTCATGGATGCAGTGAGCTTGCTTCTAGGTCTTGAGTGTCTCATAAGCAATTAAAAATCAACATAACAAAACCTGCCTGGACAAACCGTTCAGCTCTTAGGCTTTGTTATGAGTCTGGTTCATGGTGATTTCAGCCTCTCCAAGCATTGAAGGGGCAGAAACCCAACTGCAACAGCACTGGAGGAGCCCCGTTCCTTCGGTACGACAAGGGCCATCCTACTGATACAACTGTAGGAAACTGTGAGACCCCTTGCAGCTGAAGGAGAAGGTCATGTTGTTGTCAAAAATAGCCAATTTACTGCTAGAGACCAACTAAATAACAATATATCATGGATGTGGACAGAATATATCTTCTTGCTCTCTAGGGTTTACTCGTAGTAGGAGCAGCTGCATTAGCAACTGCCACGTTCATGAAGAATGAAAGCATTGCCTGAGATGCTATGACGGTATTTTTAAAAGCATCAAGGAGGTTAATGACAAATTTCCCTAGCAATCCAGCATCTGAGTGCCTTAAGCTTCTCCTCTAGTGTTTGCCCAACTGTGAACGATCTTTAAATACGTGCAGCGGAGTCCACCGTAGGAAGGAGATGAAAACTCTGGGTACTACCCAGATGCTATGTATCCATTACAGACCAAAATAAAGATCTCTGTGTCACAAACAAACCATTTCCATCTGGTTCCTCAAATTAACGATTTCTAATTAGGCAAAATACATTTTTTTTTCCTTTCATGCAAATTAAGCGTTGATTCTAAAAATACAAAATGAACTGTAGGAGGCTGTATTTTCATGAGCCTTGTGAACATCTCAGCTAGCTGTAAAAGAAGATGCCTCCCTGCTGCCACAAAGGTGGGGTCCAATACACTAGAGATGCAACAAAGGGGCCGGTGAACTTGCTCACTTTCTGATAGACCTCTGAGTTGCCTTTAGAAGGGCAATGAAGTTGGTGAAGGATCTAGAGAACATGTCTTATGAGGAATGGCTGAGGGAACTTGGGTTGTTTAGTCTGGAGAAGAGAAGGCTGAGCGGAGACCTTATCCCTCTCTGAAACTACTTGAAAGGAGGTTATAGCGAGGAAGGTGTTGGTCTCTCCTCCCAAGTAACTAGCAATAGGACAGGGGGAAATGGCCTCAAGTTGCATCAGGAGAGGTTTAGACTGGATGTTAGGAAAAATTTCTTTACTGAAAGAGTGGTCATGCACTGGACCAGGCTGCCCAGGGCAGTGGGGGGGTCCCCATCCCTGGAGAGATTCAAAAAACGTGTGGATGTGGCACTTCAGGACATGGCTTAGCAGGCATGGTGGTGTTGGGGTGATCGTTGGACTTGATGATCTTAGAGTTCTCTTCTAACCTTAATGATTCTGTGATTCTTACCTTTGCAAAACAAGATGGTGAGCCGAGGAATGAAGTGCATTGTGAAGAATGAAGCACGGGAGTAATTTAAGAAAAGAAATTATATTGACGGTCAATTGGCTCCTGATTATCTCATACCAGTAACTCTGTGAGCAGAAAGAGTCAAGGTGTGAATGGAGAAAAATGACCACTGAGAAGGTATCTGCTTCCACTCTGCTGTATCTTTCAGGCTACACAGCTCAGCCCAGGCCAGGGGGGCTGAATGGCCGCAAGAAGCCACTGCAACGACATTTGTCTGTTCTGCTGAAAACTGCTGGTTTCATACCGCTTAGCCTGTTTGAAACGACTGAAAAAATGTGCCCGGGATAATGCCTTGTGCACGCTCACCTCCAGCAGAAAGCCTCCGAGTCCATTTGCTGTTATTAATAACAGTAATCGTCACAATTTACATACGCCGTTGGCAGCCTTGGAAGGGCTCCTATAAACATCCCCTGTCATAAATATGGGAGTTTCTAACCAGCTGCAGCTGCTTGGTCTTGCTCCACCAGGACCTTCGGGCTGCAGATGCTGCTGGATCTTCGGGGGCCGCTGGGGAGCAGCACCCGCGGCTCCGGGGATACGGCCAGGCCCTGGGGATGCGGTGGGAGAAGGAGATGTTATTTATTGCGTGGGACTTGGGGAAGGGATGTGAGACTGCTTCATGTGAGCTAACCAACCCTGGGCAGGAGATAGGGTGGTGCGTGGCCGGTGCAGCTGGTGCTTTACACTTTCTTCTTCTCTTTCTAGCTTTTTCCTTCTTTTTTTTAATTCACTCACTTATCCCAACTCCTGGCGTAAAATCTAAAAGGTGTTGCAAAGTGATGCATCTAGCTGTACTTATTTTAATTAGCTGCCAGTGGTTAGGAGATACTTTCTGCTTCCATTTTCTAATTTTTTTAAGCAACTGAAGATGTACAGTCCAGGGACCGCTGATCATGAGTCAGGCAGTAAAACCTAATCCCTTCCAAATTGCTCGTTATTACAGGTGACAAATAGTTTATAGGAGCATTAGCTGTTCCTCTGGACTGTGAGCGAGCCCGTTTTGCTGCTGGCTGCAGCTAGCTCCCCTGGAATTTGTACTTCTGGCTGATGTGTGATACCACAATCGCTCATCATCGCAGTCATCTGAGGAACATCAGGCTCCATTTGTCTTTCTCAGCATGCACACGGAATTCTTTTACTTACCTAGGGTAAATATTCATGCCAAACTGCTACTGAAATATAAAGAATATTATTTATCACTTTTTAGATCTCTGAAGCGTAGAAAAGATGATAAATAATGTAGCCATTTTTGATGGAAGATTCCCATGCATTGTCTCGTTAGCCCCAAAACTGCTGCTTGGGTCAAGTGAAAGGAAGAAACACCCCAGGAATTCTAGTGAAGTACAGTTGCCGAGCCCTAATAATTGAAATATTATTTACTGGCAACTAACGTTTAACTTAAAATATGTTGTTACATAGAATTCAGTAGAACTTCTCAGAATTCTTAAACATTTCTGGTTAGGAAAGGAGGATATTACGGGCAATGGGACGTACGCAGAACCCCTGCGTGACCACCTCCGTGGTGCAGGCATCTGCCAAGCCAGGATGTTTTCTGCACAAGCTGAAACGGAGCTTTGTAGACCTACAACGGATGAGGGCCAAAGCATTAGAGAAACACAAGAGTATTTAATCAAAATTCAAACCCCGTATCCTCTTCTTTGCCCACCCAGGTTAAGAAGATGCATTTCTGTGTGTGTGGCTGCATATGTGCACACATGATCAGTCTACAGCAGATGGAAATGTTTTTTGTAAGATGTCCTATGGGTCAAGAACACTATTTGAGGGGGAAAAAACACAATTTTTTTTTACCATAATCCCCTTCCCAAGTATTTTTTCTTACAGAATGCCTCCCCCATTCAGAAAGTTTACATCTTTACTGTTAAAGATTTGAAGATGTTGTAGGCTTTTGCTGTTCTATCACTTGATTTCCCCTTACTCCCTGCAGTCATGCCCCGCTCCAGCGAGACCAGCCAGCTCTGCCTTTGCTGAGTGCGTGGACACCCAGCAAGCGAAGATGCTGCCGGCGCTGGGGCATGAACCCGGCCACTTGCCACCTGGACCATGGGCCACCCGGACTGGGTGTGATGGCCACGGCGCTGGCTGGACTGGAGGAGAGGATGCGTAGGCGGGAATAGGCCCCATCTGGAGTACTGTGTCCAGTTCTGGGCTCCCCAGTTCAAGAAAGATGAAGAGCTACTGGAGAGAGTCCAGCGCAGGGCTGCGAGGATGAGGAGGGGACTGGAACATCTCCCCTACGAGGAGAGGCTGAGGGAGCTGGGCTTGTTCAGCCTGAAGAAGAGAAGGCTGCGAGGGGACCTTAGAAATGCTTATAAATATCTGAAGGGGGTGGGTGTCAGGAGGATGGGCCCAAGCTCTTTTCAGTGGTGCCCAGCGACAGGACAAGGGGCAATGGGCACAAACTGAGGCACAGGAAGTTCTGTCTGAACATGAGGAAGAACTTCTTCCCTCTGAGGGTGCCGGAGCCCTGGCCCAGGCTGCCCAGGGAGGTTGTGGAGTCTCCTTCTCTGGAGATATTCAAGACCCGCCTGGACAAGGTCCTGTGCAGCCTGCTGTAGGTGACCCTGCTTCAGCAGGAGGGTTGGACTAGATGACCCACAGAGGTCCCTTCCAACCCCTACTATTCTGTGATTCTGTGAATCTGTTACCAACGTGCTGAGCCATTTCTCTCGCCCCCGCGTGAAAGAGCCTATTTTAAATACAGATTTAATATAGCTGATATTGGTATGGCTCCGGAGGGAATACAGAGTTTAATCAGCAGTGTCAGCTCTGGTGACAGGTTCATCTGTAATGTTATGAATTAGTAGCAGCAGCTTTACCTGTGAAAACATTGCGCACACAGACTGTCTGCCTCTTCTAAATATTTAAGCCAGCTCTTGTTTGCTAAATGAATGTGGGGTTTTCTTCTTATTATCTCACAAATCTACCAAACTCAATTTCATTTAATTATACCTTTAACTTTCTGAATCGCGTCTTGTCCTCCTGTCCCAGTAACGACCCCTTCAGAAAGGACCGGCGCCTGGCTCCAAGCGGGAGCTTTGTTCGCTCCCTGGTTCTCTCACCACCTATTGTGGGTTAATGAATCGGAAGGAAAGGCCAGACGAAAAAGAAACGCAGAGACAGATCATGTGGTGGTGGAAGTACAAAGGCCCGAAGAAAATTAATTCTCCCTACTAATCTGCCTTGGGATTTGGAGGGAGAATGGCAAAACTCGCGCTAGAGTCACAAACAGGTGGTTGAAGCCTTTTCGTAGCACAGTGTCCGTCTTTAAACAGCAATATATGACAGCCTTGTTGTGCTATCATCTGGCACGTTCCTTTTGTCATGTACAGGAGATGGCTGGGAGCTGATTTGGAGGTGTTTCACTTTCCTTGTGATACGGCCCGAGGGAAGGGGCTTTGGAGATTGACTGAGGGAGATAATGCCCCGTTATTTCTTCCCTCCATAAACCCCTCAACCTTGCCAAGAGTCAGTAGGAATCACAGAATCACAGAATGGTCGGGGTTGGAAGGGACCTCTCTGGGTCATCTAGTCCAACCCTCCTGCCGAAGCAGGGTCACCTACAGTAGGTTGTAGAGGACCTTGTCCAGGCGGGTCTTGAGTATCTACAGAGAAGGAGACTCCACAGCCTCCCTGGGCAGCCTGTTCCAGTGCTCCGTCACCCTCAGAGGAAAGAAATTCTTCCTCGTATTCAGATGGAACTGAACCGCTTCTCGGTAAGTCCTTGGAGTTGCTCAGAACTTCAGCTAGAGCTAAGAGGATATTTTACTTATTTCTTTTCCCATGCCTCCATTCCCTGGTTATACCACACTATCTGCTCCTTCCCTGATCTCCCTGAAAGAAGACGGTCCCTCATCACCCCAGACTGACCCTGCTTGGTCGTCAGAGGACCTTCTGCTCATGCTGTGCGATGGCTGAAGCACTCCGGTGCCCCGTGGTCTTCCAGGGGAGGAACTTCCCCGGGTGACTCGATCATCTTAAAGGTCCTTTCCAGCCTAAATGATTCTATGACTCCCACCAGTCCTCACCCCAAGGGCAGAAGGAGCGACTGACCACGAGGCAGTGGGCAGCACTGGAGCGATGCTGGACCAACCATGATGCTTAAACGCTGTTTGTCTTTGTTTCTGTCTAATTATTTATTGTTCGCTGCTGTTGGCAGAGGATGATTTCCAAATGACAGAGCACAGGACAGGTTTCCCGTTGTTCCCTTCTGTACCAACCTGGGTGGCATCAGGGCACCTCCCCGGGGGCTCCAGGCTCTGCCCTGCGGCAGTCTAGCTTTTTGGTTTTTAAATGCGTACATACCTGCTTTATTTTTTATTATTGATATCTGTCAAAGAGCAAAAGTACCAGTGAACGTATTTCTCAATTGAGCAGGTCAGATCATTTCAGCTGATTTAAATTTCAACAGATTGCTCAGTGTGGGTCTGTCCTGCACAGGCAGAGGAGAGTGAGAAGTGCTTCTCTGGTAACTACAGAAGCTCGGTTACGAGCAGCGACATAAAGCTAATGAAGGAGAGACAAATTAAAGCTTTTTATGCACTGCTAGCTACGGGTGCTCTGTATCGTTACCAGCAAAGGCAGTGCAAAAAATTGCAGATACTTTAATGTGTGAGAGCTTAATTAGTACTAAAAATGCCAAAGGGAGAGTAGAAACAGCAGTAATTTTCAGTAGCCTTGCAGGGCCTCCGCACATGGGAGCATCGCTTGGGACTGCCACGAGCATCGGCGAGACGGCTCCCGGCGTGATGGAACCATGCAACTTTTTGGGGTATTTTTTGGTGGTGGTGGGGATTTTTTTTTTTTAAGTTGTTCTTGCTGAAAACCGTGGTCCTTTTAATAACTGCGTAAAATCAAGGAGAAAAGTGAGTAGGAATACTTGAGTGTGGAGTTGCGTTTCTGCCGGGCACCAGGCATGGCCCCATGCAAGCCCAGGGAGCAATGGGGTGCACACACAGCCGCCCCGATGCCACCTCCTGCTTCTCCAGCAGTGTGGTGCAGGAGATAAATCATTATTATAGACAAGATACAGCTAGACTTTACCACTCCTACCACAATTTGTGTATTTATATTTGCCATTAAGAGAAGCGGTTCCATCCAGGACTGTAACATTGAATCCTCAGGGTACCACAGCCCATACTGCTTTGGTGGGATCAGCGTTGGGGTGTTGCTGCACCCCAGCGCTCTAGGGGTGGCTTTCCAGGGTGGGGGGAAAAGTGCATCTCTGGAGTGTTTGTAGGAAAAAGCAGGAGGTGCTGCTGTGGCCCGGAGCCCACACTGCAGAGATGAGAGGTGGCATCTTGTCTCTGATGCCCGCCGCCCCAATTTCCAGCTTCCATTTAGCAGGACCTCTCCCGGGTGATACCTTTTTGTGGATGTGAAGGAAATTAAGGGCTAAAAGTAGGAGCCTCTTAGAGAGGCCAGAGGCATCATCAGCTATAAAAGGCAAAGCTCTCCAGCCCTCCTGAGCCTGCACATCCACCACCATTTTTCTCTCCATTTAAGGACTGCCACTTTCAGCTCTCGGAGCACTAACAGAGACTCATTCAGACCCTTTCGCATCTCCTCTTGCCCTGCGAGATGACTCATTGCAAGGACCCAGGGCTATGCCGTAGACGTCCTTCTCTCCAGGCAGAATTTTTCCAGGATTGTTACTCCTTGGAAGAATGCCCAGTACGTAAGTGTGACTATCCATCACCTTGAGATCAGTCTATCGTTTCTCTTTCAACAGTGAATCTCCCACTCCTGTGAGCTGTTTTACTACTTGGCTTTCATGTTTTTCCATTTTCCAATGTTGGATTTCTATTCCATACAAAATCACCGCACCACAGAGCTGGGGCTTTCACCACTTAAATGAGGGCAGCTGCACTCAGGGTGGCTGAATGTGTGATGACTCTTAAATTAACTCTGCCTCCAGCATGTTGTTATAGGTACTTTGTGCTATCCTCCTATCAAGTGGTTATACCAATGCAATGTGTCTGCTTTATGGTCTCATTAAGTCAATGCTGTGCTGGATTGAATTTCCATCTTATCCATCATTTCTCTAAAAATATATCAGAAGAGAACAAAGTATGACTTGTAAGTGTAACACAAGTCTGTAATTATGGTCCAAATTTTGTGTTGCATTTTGGTTTTTTTCATAAGCAATACATGACGGTCTTACTTTCTGCTTGGTAATTCATTTCTTCTTTTAGATTTGGAAGGAATAAATTTTTTTCTGAAATAAAATAATCACACCACAGAGATCGTGTTAGACACCGCACATTTCTAAGATAAGAAATATAGTAGTGTGTCATCCCTGTCTTGCAGCTGCAGTACTAAATTGCAGCTGGAGAATCAGGGACGTATCAGGTGTGGATTAATCTCAGTGCTCAAATATTGCCAAGGGAAGCATTTTTTTACAGACCTCCAAATGCCAGGGTGATTGGGAAGAGCCTAATGGCTGTGTTCAAAGCTTCTGCAGCAGGGACGTGACTGGAGATGTTTAAGGCAGCAAGGGGATGTCCACAGGCGCACAACTGGCCAGATGTTTCGTCTTCGTCTTCCCTGGAAGGAAGCTGGAGACTGGCAGCAGCTGGAGGTGAGAGAGAGGACGGGGTGGCCGCCGCTCTACAGCTGAAGGGAAAACCCTCACAGGCGTGGGGCAGCTCTGCCCCAGGCCAGCTGGAGGGACATGGTGGGCAGGTTTCACTTCCCTTTTCAGCACGGGCTGCAGGACTGCTGTCGGGACCAGTTCCACATACAACACTAGAAAAATGATCTTGACCTATAAGGGTGAGTGAGAACAGCTACATACAAGCCATTCATAAATAAAAAACCTGTATGTTTACTGTAAAAATTGGAAAAAAAGCACTCTGGTGAAATAAAGAAGTAAAGGGGAGAGAGGCAGCAAGCAGAAATAAGTGCAGCAAGGCTTTTTACAACAAGTGTTTTAGTAAAAGAAAGAATACTATCTATGGTATTGTTACTAGATTACTAGATAGGAACAACACAGCTGTTAGTCACGGGGAGTGAAGGCAAAAATGTTAAACAAATTTGTTCCGAAAATACATAAAGAACAAGCTAAGCGCTCCTAATGTTGCTTGAATGAGCTCTAGCCTGCTTGGAGAGCCCCAGAGGTATAAAATGAAAATTCACATCGACACTGTGCCAGGGCTTTGAGAGTCTGCGAGGAGCACCCCTGCCAATCACGTGCATGTCAGTCAACCGTCTGTCTGTCTATCCATCCATCCATCCATCCATCCATCCATCCCAGTCATGAGAGGGGAGCGGCAAAACTTTGAAATCATGGATTACAAAAGACCGATACAACCATTGCTGATCTACATGGCTTTATAAAAGATAGATGTTATTAATCAAACTTCACCCTTCATGCAACGTACATTTTGATATTGTTTAACATGGAAAGTGTATATAAGGATGAAGAAAGTAGAGTCCACTTCTAGCCTCTTGGAGTCTGGCCTTGGAACTGGGATTTTGAAGGGGTTTCTATGTCACTGCGATTGAATCAGCTGAAGGTAGGTGTGAAGTGTGACATTGGGATCAAAAGAACAACTGGCATCCATACGCTTTTTTAAAGAGAATATGGATTTATGGGGCAGAGAGGTTGTGTCACCTCTGTGTCTGCTTTGGTGAGGCTGCGGCTGGAACATTGTGTCCAGTTCTAACGTCCCAATGTAAAAAAAAAAATACTGATTAGTTGGCAAAGGTTCAGGTCAGTGCTATTTGCACAATTACACTATCAAAAAAGTGTCTTTTGGTTAATTGAAAGAAAGTCCACGGCTTAAAGTCTCACACTTGAAATGGAAGTCGGTAATGTAGAGCCTTCCTCTGTAGAAAAAAAACAAAAAGACACAAAGAAGTCCATGAGTGACATGAGGTACGTTCAGACAAAAATCGCGTGTAATTTCTGAACCTCGAGGAGAATGAGCCATTGGAACAGTCGGGCTGAACCTCCATAGACTGGAAACAAATTAAACTCCGTATTTGATATTTGTCTAGACACAACCTAATTAAAAAATGGATGAACTAAGAGAAGGCAGAATGGTGAAACTGGTCTCTCCGTGGTACCTGAATACACAGATTATGATGTTTAATACTTCTGCTCTAGTACACACCTTCAGAGACGTTATCACCTCCAACGATGAGCTTACTGCTCCTTGGCAAGCTCTTTCCAAGACTTATAGGCTTGTTAAAGTATGAATCAGAGCTACTTACCTCAGTGTGCACTGATTGGTATCTTCTGGAGAAGACAAAGAACTGTATTTTTTTTGAGATAGGCAAAATTTGTCACTGCTTCCTTCTGCTCCCCAAGCAATCCTGGCCTGGCTGACTTCTCTGAGGTGTTGGTAACGGAGGCAGCTCTTCAGGAGAGCGATGGCTCTGGGGGATCACAGAATCACAGAATGGTAGGAGTTGGAAGGGACCTCTTGACCGCCAAGTGCTTTGCTTTGGGGCTTCCTTCTTCAGCGAGGTAGTGGGAAAGAAATGGGAACATCCACTCGTCTCCACGCCCACTGGTGCTCATGATTTAAAATATGAAAAGGGCTTGTGCAGCTGGAGGATGGTGTGGGGCTGAGGGCTTTGGGGACCTGCAATGAGTAGCGAGCGAGGAGGAGGAGGCACCATCACAGGGGTGGAGGAAGGACAGGAATGCTCCTCCACTCTGGGAGTCTTTGTCAGCATGGTGTCCTGCCGTTAGTCTTCTCTGCTGTGCCCATCCTTGCTTCTAAATAAATTACTGCCTGGTAAATGTTCCCTTTGAACCTTTCTACCAAACAGAAAATAACCCATGAAAAATTTCTCGTCTGAAGAAATATCAGAATTGGATGAGAAGCAGTTTTGGTTTTCCACCCAATAGCGGGCACGTGACTCAAGGAAGGGCATGACCCGTTATTTTCCCAGGCTGCTGCGGATGGATCATGGAAAACCGGCAGTTTGCAGTCAAGATGCCCGAGGTTAGGAAAATTGCTTTGTGATGGGAAAATCTGGGATGGGTTATCCAGGGAAATGGCGGAAACTTCCTTCCTGGAAGCTCTCCAGCATTAAGGCGGTATCTGCCCAGGGCAGTTTAGACATACTGTGTCCTGGCCCTGCAATGAGAAATGCTGCTCGCTGGAAGTCATAAACCCCTTCGCCGTGCTTTGCTATTAAAAAAGTGTGTTTCAAATCTTCTGGAAACAACAAAACTCCCACTTCATTATTAAATCGATCATTGTTTCTCTGATTGAGCGCTGTATCCCACGCACGCTGCGGTGAAACCTCCTTCCTGGCGGTCCACGGAGCGGTCCAAGCAGCAAAGCTGAGGATGAGCGTGCTCTGGCTCTGAGGGACAGCGCAGCAATGACTCGGGCTGTTTCACCGTGGTGTACACTCTGGGCACGTGAGGGTTGTCAGGATTCATTTGGCATTTTGACATAAAATTTTCAAGAATAAATGAAGAAGTATGCTCCTGGCCAGGAACCTGATGTGGTCCACCACCGCCTGATTGCCTCTCGCACCCCAGCTCCCTTGCTAAAGCAGGGGCTATTGATCCTGCTTACCTATGTTAAGAGCAGGGCAAATTATTTTAGGGCTTTATCTCAAAGCACTAGGCTGAATCAACGGCAGCTCGCGTTTTCCAAGAGGCTGGTGTCTTGCTAAAACCCCCTTTTTTAATCCATGAGAGGAACGAATCTTTGCAACACTGCTGAGAAACGAAACCAGCTGTTATCTCCTTGCCCCACTGGACAGCGTGGGGCCATGCCATTCAGCGTGACCTGGATAGGCTGGAAAGCTGGGCAGAGAGGAACCTGATGAGGTTCAACAAAGGCAAATGCAGGGTCCTGAACCTGGGGAGGAACAACCTCATGCATCAGTACAGGCTGGGGCTGAGCTGCTGGAGAGCAGCTCTGCAGAGAGGGACCTGGGTGTCCTGGTGGACGACAGGGTGACCATGAGCCAGCAGCGTGCCCTGGCTGCCAAGAAAGCCAATGGGATCCTGGGGTGCATCAAGAAGAGTGTGGCCAGCAGGGCGAGGGAGGTTCTCCTTCCCCTCTACACTGCCCTGGTGAGGCCCCATCTGGAGTCCTGTGTCCAGTTCTGGGCTCCCCAGTTCAAGAAAGATGAAGAGCTACTGGAGAGAGTCCAGTGGAGGGCTAAAAGGATGAGGAGGGGACTGGATCATCTCTCCTACGAGGAGAGGCTGAGGGAGCTGGGCTTGTTCAGCCTGGAGAAGCGAAGGCTGCGACGGGACCTAATAAATGCTTATAAATATCTGCAGGGTGGGTGTCAGGAGGACGGGGCCAGACTCTTTTCAGTGGTGCCCAGTGGCACAAACTGAGGCACAGGAAGTTCCGTCTGAACATGAGGAAGAACTTCTTCCCTTGGAGGGTGACGGAGCCCTGGCCCAGGCTGCCCAGGGAGGCTGTGGAGTCTCCTTCTCTGGAGATATTCCAGCCCCGCCTGGACAAGGTCCTGTGCAGCCTGCTCTGGGTGACCCTGCTTGGGCAGGGGGTTGGGCTGGGTGACCCACAGAGGGCCCTGCCAACCCCTACTATTCTGTGATTCTGTGATTCTGTGACAGCAAAGCTGGTTACAAGCCCTGGATGTGTGGTACGTGGTGTTGAGCCACGGCAGTAATGGGACGTTAACATCGCTGCACGGCCCTCTCATGAAAGTTAAAAATAGCACAGTGCTTTAGACGCTCCCGGATCCCAGTTTGCAAATGGCAGAATGTCAATAATTGGCAGCAATCTTCTATTAAATGTGTTTTTACAGGCTAACTTCACGCTCCCTACAGGTGCAGTCGAACTCCCATCGGCAGGGTCCGTGCCACGGGCAGCACTCGCCAGCATTGACAGAGCTTTGGTGGAATACGTGAAATTGTGGTTTTTCTTCCTTCATCCACCCTTTTCCAAAATGGGGAAGCCACTGGACGGAGCGCGGGGTTGTGATTTATCCACGGAGGGTGGATAAGTAGGGTCTATTTAAATCGTGGCGTTTGGCCAGGAGCTGAAGTCTTGCCCGCGTCCCACAGAGCCCCAGGTAGATGGAGTCTCCCCAGTCCCCCGCGAGGTCTCGTGCTTCTCGCCCCTCTCCGAGGGCGAGGAGCTGCCGTCCCACGTCTGGCCGAGCCCCGCGCGTTCAGCCACATTGACCGCACCGCCCTGCCGTACAGCCCCGCCGCAGTACCACGGATCTCCCTGGAAGCCTTTAGGCACAAGTTACTAATATTTTCCCTAAAGCCTGCTTTTAATTAATGTACGTATTTTCATTTTCTGTCCGAGATACGACAAACGTTAGGTATCATTAGCTGTGCTCCATTTTCCAGTAGTTCTGTATTTTTTTCCTAAGGTAATTCATTTCTTGCTTAAAGAACATCCCGTGGATATTCTTTGTTCAAGATGTTACTTACGTATAAAAGCGGTCACGGTGTACCACTGGAAAAGGAGGAAAAGTGACAGCAAGTACATGGAGTGTGCAAAGAACAAAATTACTTCAGACAATGTGTTTTTTCCTCTTTTCTGGCATGGCACAGGCACGCCAAGGAGGTTTGCGCCCAGTGAAAACCAGAGAGCTGGAACTGGGGAGTACTCGCTGATGGGATTAATATTGGTACACGTGGATGGGAAGCGAGGGTCGTTAGGTGACGGGGCATCTCTGCAAGCGAACGAGCATCAGCCTGATCCTTCTGCCTCTTCTAACACTGTGAGACAGAGAGGTGGCTTGAGTATGACAGCAACGTGGGCTCGTCTGGGGGGAAAAGCTCCGACCAGCCTCAGTGACCTCCTCCACCTCGGGCGTCTGCTCTGCAGCAGCTCCACCTTCGCGTTTGGCAGAGGGAAAGGGAAACGCAGCTTTCGTTAACCACGTTGGGGTCTTCATGAAAGTTTGAATGGATTTGTCAAGCACTGAGCGTATGTTTTGAAAGCTTTGAGTGGCAGTTCCATTACACGCACCCAAATACCCGAATTGGTGGCAGGATTTGAAACCTCTCCCTCGCTGCCAAACAGCCAGCGGTGCTCTGCAGGGGCGTGCCTTAACGAAAACTGCTTTTTTCCCTCCGCTACCTGAAATTGCTGAGTTTAATTCAGCTTGTTTTCTTTGCTTGGAAACCTTTGAGTAGTCCTTACGTGCAATTAGTATTTCCAGCATGACTGGCACTATTCATTCCCGTAGCTCCAGCGATACACAGTGATTAGCTTAACGGGGGAATTTAATCAGACAGCGAGGGAGAGCTCATGTTAGAGGGCCATGTCCAGCTTCTTGCAAGCGCAGCAATATCCCACAGGGAATATAGTCTCAAGTTTGGAGTAACAGTCACATGTAAAAGAAGTTGTATATCTTCCCTATAGAGATTATTCTACAGCCTAATATTTCTCTTTCTCAAGATTTTCCTACAAACCAGCAAAATTTCTCGATTCCATTCTGGACTCCTCCAGCCCAGCCCATCTTTTCTGGACAGAGCTCATCTCCAAACCATTTTCTGCCCCAGCAGGTTATCCTGTATCACACATTCTGCATTCTTGTTTCCACTCCTTTGTCCAAGAATGCATATTTTTCTTTAAATGTGTATTTATTTCTTGATAAGTTTCTTCGGGCACCTGATGATTTTCTGCTGCTCTTCCTCCCGTTTCCCAATTTGTTGGTTTGTTTACACGCCAGCTTTCGTCACCCAGGAACAAACCAGATCAGGGACCACTGATTCATTATTTATTTCATGGTATATCCACGAACAAAGCACAAAACAGAAGGGAGATTTTATGTGCATGTACATTTACATTTTTTACACTGTAAAATCATGCCTAAGGTTCTTTCAGCCCATTGCCTCTGGGTGAACCCTTCCGCTCCTCACTTCAGCTCCCGGAGCTGGGGAAGAACTCGGACCTCGCTTTCCCAGCGAGGCAGCGAGGGTAAAGACATCCCTTCTGCTCTTGTGTCCCCATCGTAATATCCCTTCAGCTAACGGGGCTGCTCCTTATTTTTAAGCCTGTGTGAGATATCAGCTCCAACGGGCGTCTTAGTTCCCTTCTGTCTGCATTTGCCATGACAGGCAGGAAATTAAAGTAGCTAAAATGAAAGAAATAAAAGAGAATTTGCGCTGAGGAGATGGTAGTAATGAAAGGAGAGTGGGTGCTGCACGCCATCACCAAGGCTGGACCAGGGCAGCATCTTCGTCCCGGTGCTGTGCCACTCTGCCTTCTCCATCCCGGTGCCGTGCTGCTCCATCTCCTCCGTCCCGGTGCCGTGCTGCTCCATCTCCTTCATCCTGGTGCCGTGCTGCTCCATCTCCTCCGTCCCGGTGCCATGCTGCTCCATCTCCTCCATCCCGGTGCCGTGCTGCTCCATCTCCTTCATCCCGGTGCCATGCTGCTCCATCTCCTCCATCCCGGTGCCGTGCTGCTCCATCTCCTTCATCCCGGTGCCATGCTGCTCCATCTCCTCCATCCCGGTGCCATGCTGCTCCATCTCCTCCATCCCGGTGCCGTGCTGTTCCATCTCCTCCATCCCGGTGCCGTGCTGCTCCATCTCCTCCATCCCGGTGCCGTGCTACTCCATCTCCTCCATCCCGGTGCCGTGCTGCTCCATCTCCTTCATCCCCGTGCCATGCTGCTCCATCTCCTTCGTCCCGGTGCCGTGCTGCTCCATCTCCTCCGTCCCGGTGCCGTGCTGCTCCATCTCCTCCATCCCGGTGCCGTGCTGCTCCATCTCCTTCATCCCCGTGCCATGCTGCTCCATCTCCTTCGTCCCGGTGCCGTGCTGCTCCATCTCCTCCGTCCCGGTGCCGTGCTGCTCCATCTCCTCCATCCCGGTGCCGTGCTGCTCCATCTCCTTCATCCCCGTGCCATGCTGCTCCATCTCCTTCGTCCCGGTGCCGTGCTGCTCCATCTCCTCCGTCCCGGTGCCGTGCTGCTCCATCTCCTCCATCCCGGTGCCATGCTGCTGAGTCTCCCCCGTCCCGGTGCCGTGCCGCTCCCTCTCCTTCAGCGCGGTGGACGGCTCTGCTGCGGCTGCTGCACACAGCTGCCCTGGGTTTGATGGGCCATTACCCTCCTGCAGCCTGCCTCCCTGGAGACACTCCCAAAATAGAAGCAAGTGAGAGGGGGGGGGGAAGAAAAATCCTAACCTGATTATGATAGAATAACGGACATAAAAGTGATATATTGCTTTGTGTATTTTTCATATCATGTGCTCATGACACTGTTTTTCCATGTGCTAAAAATACGCGCTATAACTGCGGAATAGGTCCCAAGCTGCCGGTGGCCAAGTTGATGGATACGCTTAGTCCTGAAGAGCTCAGGCTTCCTTTGGTTTCTTTCTTCAGTTTCTTTCTAGCAGCGACTAAAAAAAACCCCAAACAAACTAATTTTTGTCATTAAAAAATAAAGGTGTCCCATAAAAGAAAGCAGCCACCCACAAATACATTAGAGAGAGGGTAAATTGGCCTGAACGCGGTCCTGTGCAGCCTGCTGTAGGTGACCCTGCTTCGGCAGGAGGGTTGGACTGGGTGACCCACAGAGGTCCCTGCCAACCCCGACCATTCTGTGATTCTGTGATTCTGTGTAATTGTACAGTCACCAATCTCACCTGGCCTGGATTTCTCATCAGTGGAGGAGGGAAGGGAGAAGATGGTGCTGTTAAAATTTTGCCTTTGAGCGTGTCTGCTGGTTTGGGACAAGAGAAAAACAAAGCCTTAATGCAAACAGGTGCTCTTCACAACTTTAAAAATAGTTTCTGTAACGCAGCCATCCGACTCCTGTCTTTGCAAAATGCATGTGCTGGCTCAGGGTGTCTGAACGGGGCGGCTCTGGCCGTACTGGGGGAACGGGGCTGGAGGATGCTGCCCTGGGGCTGGTGCAGAGCCTGGACCGCCCGCATCCCGGCTGCATCCCAGCCGCATCCCGCCCGGCAGCGAGGGGCTGATGCATGGGCACCGTGGCACCCGCAAAGTTTTCCTTTGTATTAAGCTTCGGCTTGCTGTCCCTCACGTGCTGTTCACGGTGCCTTCCCCGCGGCATTTCGTCCACTTCCCACCGCTTCCTGGCTTTTCTCTCTGGGTTTTGCTCTCTTTCAGTCGAGAAGCCTGCATCGCCGTGCCAGTAACACTGCATCGCCGTGCCAGTAACACTGCATCGCCGTGCCAGTAACACTGCATCGCCATACCAGTAGCACTGCATCGCCATACCAGTAACACCGCATCGCCATACCAGTAGCACTGCATCGCCATACCAGTAACACCGCATCGCCATACCAGTAGCACTGCATTGCCATACCAGTAGCACTGCATCGCCATACCAGTAACACCGCATCGCCATACCAGTAACACCGCATCGCCATACCAGTAGCACTGCATTGCCATACCAGTAGCACTGCATCGCCATACCAGTAACACCGCATCGCCATACCAGTAACACTGCATCGCCATACCAGTAACACTGCATTGCCATACCAGTAACGCTGCATCGCCGTGCCAGTAACACTGCATCGCCATACCAGTAGCACTGCATCGCCATACCAGTAACACCGCATCGCCATACCAGTAACACTGCATCGCCATACCAGTAGCACTGCATTGCCATACCAGTAGCACTGCATCGCCATACCAGTAACACTGCATCGCCATACCAGTAACACCGCATCGCCATACCAGTAACACTGCATCGCCATACCAGTAACACCGCATCGCCATACCAGTAACACCGCATCGCCATACCAGTAACACTGCATCGCCATACCAGTAGCACTGCATCGCCATACCAGTAGCACTGCATCGCCATACCAGTAACACCGCATCGCCATACCAGTAACACTGCATCGCCATACCAGTAGCACTGCATCGCCATACCAGTAACACCGCATCGCCATACCAGTAACACTGCATCGCCATACCAGTAGCACTGCATTGCCATACCAGTAGCACTGCATCGCCATACCACTAACGCTGCATCGCCGTGCCAGTAACGCTGCATCGCCATACCAGTAACACCGCATTGCCATACCAGTAACACTGCATTGCCATACCAGTAGCACTGCATTGCCATGCCAGTAACACTGCATCGCCATGCCAGTAACGCTGCATCGCCATACCAGTAACACTGCATCGCCATACCAGTAACGCTGCATCGCCATACCAGTAACGCTGCAGCAGAGACTGGGAGCAGCACAACTGGCTGAATCGCCTGGGAGAAAAGCTGGCTGCCAGGCAGGCAGGCAAGCGCGATGGGCAACAGCTACCACTTGCTAACGGTGAGCTAACAGAAAATTAGATTTTTGGACAGCGAGTTTAAACCTTAATTACGGAGAGGACGCTGCTGCTTTATAACATAAAAGAACTGAGAGACTGGATGTCCCTCGGGGCTCCTTCAGCTGTAGGGGTTAGACAGCCCCAGTCGTGGTCTCTTGAAATCAATGGCACCGGCACAATCCATTCACGCACGCAAACGGAGAAAGGAGGAGCGCTTTTAATGACTCATTTGTTAATGGTAATTAACACGGGCTCAAACGCAGCCAGGGCTGCATGTTAAAGTGGGGTGCGTTTCCAGGACGGGTTCCCGGCCCCGGGTGAGCACGCCGAGCTGGACGTGCTGCACGAGCCAGGATCCCTCCACGGCTCCTCGCGGTGAGGAACAGGAGGGGAAAACCCCGGAGCGGTAACGCGCGCCGTGCCCGTCGCTGATGGGGGAGTTCTGGGCTTTGAGCTGCGACCGAACAGCGGGAGCGTACTTTCCTGGTTAGAGCTAAACTGCTTTAAAAATCGATGTGAATTCTGCCTGAACGTGAAATTGGGATAAAGCCCCACACCGGCGTGTGTCCGAGTGGCTGAAGTGCCCTTCTCCCTCGTACTTCAGGCAGGGTTTGGTTGTTACTGCCAGAAAGATGTGGAAAGCACACAATTAAAATTGCACAGCCATCCAGACACATTCAGCCCCAGTACCTTCACAGCCCTGGCTGAAAGCAGTCGCCGGAGTGGTTTCAGTGAGTGTATCCCATTTAAAATATCAACAAACCACTCTGGTGGGCGCTTGGGAAGCGACTAAGACGCCTCTCGATTTTCCATCCTGGAGGATTCGCTCGCGCTTTGAGCAGAAGGGGTGGAATCTGTCCTCTCGTGTTCCCAAACCACGCTCCCGGCTAACTGGGAGAGAAGACCGGACCGGCAGAGAAGCCAGGCACTGCTCAGCAGGCTGCGGAGGAGCCCCGCCGACGAGCTTTTCCAGGTATTTGTGCCCAGAAGGAGCTCTGGCTCCGGTGTTTTGCCCGCTGGAAGCCACGGCTGGGCACGAGGGCCGAGCTCTGCCCGCGGCGCGGTGGCCTGAAGCTCTGCTGCGGGGGCACCGCTCTTTTAATTCCAGGCAAGACCTACCACGTTCTGACTTTGTGGGCGGTGATTAGGTATGCAGACAGCCTAAGGTGAGACTGCGTCAACCTTGACTTCAGCCAAGTGAGATCTGAGCTTTTTTTTTTTAATTTAGTGCTCAGGAGGAATTGCAAACAGCACCATGTGAGGGACTTGCTCTGGTTGCGGCCGGGTGGACTTCTTGGGCATCGTTCTCTCTGCCGCAGCCGTTGAGAGGCTGCAGTGAGAGGTCTCGGAGTGAATCCCACCGGGAGAAGTCCTACTGCCAAGTCCTACCCCCACCAGCCATCACCGAGCATCGCAAGGGGCAATGTTTCCTCACAAGCTGGCAATTCCACCTCTTGGAGCTCACGCCTGATGACACAATGCCTCGGAGCTGGGCAGGTCTACCAGGTCAACCCTCAGAGTCTTCTGCTCCTCTGGGAATTTCACAGATGGGAACATCATGGAGAAACAGGAACGCACATCAAGAAAAGGCCCCTCAGGTTTTGGTGGTAAAAACTGACCATACTCTACTCTTTAAGGCGAATAAACAACAGACAGGTACGAAGAAGCAGGTCAGCTCCTCATAGGATCTTCAAGCCAACTACGAGGTGGTGGAGCCTTCCGTTGAGTACCCGCACTGGTTTTACCCCAAACGCAGCCGTTGCCTGAGCCCTCAGCGCTGCAGCCAGGGAGATTTTTGTCTCCAATGTGTTCTAGGAGCTGATGGGGCTTTGCTCGTTGGCACCATGGGCTCTCCCCGCTGCTCTCCGAGCAGCTTCCCAGGCGCTTTCCTGAAAACGCCCCTGAAACGATGCGTGCAGCCATCTGAAAAGGCTACGTTCACCACGAGGTTCCTGCCCAAGAACACGCAGGTCACAGCTTCACACGCATGTCTAGAAGGGGCAGAGGTTAGGCTCTGGGCAGGGAGACCCGGCTTTATTAAGCAGGGAGGTGCCCACAGCACCCAGCGGCTGGGTTGGAGATACCTGCCCGACCACCGCTCCCAGCGCGAGTGGAAGGGGGCTCCTCCGACCACCCCGTACAACGTGAGGGTGAGGTGGGGTCTGAGAGGTGCTTCTTCCCCGTGCTGTCCTCCTCCTGCCCACCAATGGAGAAACATCCCAGCCCCCCTTCCACTCCCAAAACCCCGTGGCGCAGAGGGAGAGAGAGGCCGAAGTAAAGCTGACGGGCTGGACGCATGCGGGCATCTCCGCACCACCGAGGAGGAAAAACCCTTTGCTTAACAACCCCCAGCCTACAGCAAGGGGTCTTTGTGTAGGGATTAAAGAGTCACCAGCACTTTATTGGGGTCGGGGCTCTCACCTTGCCCGGGGTCCTTGGGCGAGAGGCACCAGGCCATGCGCGCTCCCGGGCTGAGGTTGAAAATTCTGCCATTTCACTACAGGGAGATTGCTGAGCCTCAGATTTACGGCGCTGGAACAAGCTGTGGCTCCTGGCAAAGGTTAATCAAAATGTATTGTACCACAAGTGTTTGCTATAATTAATAAAGAACGCCTGATGAATCGAGCTCTTAAAAAATGTTCAAGCATGCAGTGTGCTCCCTACGAGTTGGATTATGGGAATGATTGTGTTACCTGCAACAGAATCGCAGAATCCCAGCATGGTCGGGGCTGGAAGGGCCCTCTGTGGGTCCCCCAGCCCAACCCCCTGCCCAAGCAGGGTCACCCAGAGCAGGCTGCACAGCACCGCGGCCAGGCGGGGCTGGAATATCTCCAGAGAAGGAGACTCCACAGCCTCCCTGGGCAGCCTGGGCCAGGGCTCCGGCACCCTCAGAGGGAAGAAGTTCTTCCTCGGGTTCAGCTGGAGCTTCCTCTGCTTCAGTTTGTGCCCGTTGCCCCTTGTCCTGTCGCTGGGCACCACTGGAAAGAGTCTGGCCCCGTCCTCCTGACCCCCACCCTGCAGATATTTAGAGGCATTTCTAAGGTCCCCTCGCAGCCTTCTCTTCTCCAGGCTGAACAAGCCCAGCTCCCTCAGCCTCTCCTCGTAGGAGAGATGCTCCAGTCCCCTCCTCATCCTCGTAGCCCTCCGCTGGACTCTCTCCAGTAGCTCCTCATCTTTCCTGAACTGGGGAGCCCAGCACTGGACACAGCACTGCAGATGGGGCCTCACTAGGGCAGAGCAGAGGGGAAGGAGAACCTCCCTCGCCCTGCTGCCCACACTCCTCCTAATGCACCCCAGGAGACCGCTGGCCCTCTTGGCAGCCAGGGCACGCTGCTGGCTCAACACCACAAATTAAAAAGTTGTCAATGCTTTGTAACATCTATAGCAGGAGTTTTCCCTCTCACTCTGTTATCTCAAAATTCTGCTTCGTCTAACGTTTCTCCAGCGCTAAGGGGTAAAGAAAGGAGGAGAGGTTTGTTTAAATCGCTCACCACTGTGTCAGCTGATAGATGGCTCCAGTAACATTTATTTTGATGCAATGACAAAGTCCACAGGGTTATTTGTTTCCCAGAGAACAGGCAGAGCTGTTCTTTCTCTCTCCCTCCAGCGCAGCTGTAAACGAGCGAGCGCACGGCTGAGATTTCTGCTCCCCTCAGGGAACTGCACTGCAGCGAGATTCTCCGGTTTCCCTCATTTTCTACCAAAAGTTTATCCGCAGTCAAGGGGTTGTCTCGGACTCCAGCCTTATTCTGTCCCCGTCTAGCTCGGGCGCGTTTTGAGAAGGCCGAGTTTCACCTGCTCCGTCAAAATGGAGAAACTTCTGCTACCACCTGCTAGCGACGTCCGTCAGGATTCGGTGGCTGGGCCAGCTTCACTCCAGCGCAGGATACACCCAGGGAAAACCCAGCAGTCCGAAGTCCGCGCCGCCGCTCCGCAAAAACTTCCCGATTCTCATCGGCACTAAAAATACCGGCAGCCAACAGCCTCCCGGCCGGACTCCGGGTGTCGGGGGAGGCACTTTCTCACAGGCAGGATGCTCCGGCCTCTCCGTCCCCATCCGGCTGCTCTGGTCCCCAGCGAGCGTTGACGCCGGTCCCACTCCTCCCACAGCAAATGGGGATACATCGATTTATCGCCAGCAACCGGCACAAGCCCACGGGGACACGACAAACAGCTACGCCAGCCTCTCACGGAAAGATGCTCTGTTTTCCCTGGAGAGGAGACGGATGAAGGAAAGAAAAAACCAACAAAACCTGAAATCCTGTGCAAACATCAATTTCGCCCCCCATTAAACGCGACCCTCAGCAGTCACCCGACAGCGGGGCTTCCAGGTGGGGTGACACATACGTACATCAGTTTTCTGGAGTCCCACCCGGACAGAGGGGGGGGACGCAGGGGGGGTGCTGGGCTCTCCCCCTGCCCGCAGCCGGGGGGCCGGAGCGGGATCCCTGCACATCCCCCGGTGGGCACAGGGCGGGGGGCCCTCCCTTTCCCCCGGGGGGGCTCGCCAAGCAGCCCAAACCGCAGGTTTTAGCCCAGCTGCGAGGCAAAAACCTGCAACGACGGGGCGTTCGCTCCCCCACCCCCCCCAGCCCCGAGCCCCGCGCCCCCTCCCCGCTGCCCTCCGCGGCTGCCGGCCCCCTCCCCCCCGGGGCTGGCACGCGGGGGTCGCTGGTTCCCAGCCGCGAGCGGAACGAGCCCCCCCCCAGACCTTCTGCCATCAGAGCTCCGGTTTTACTCCGGACGGGGCGGGCGGCTCCGGGGGGTCGCGCAGGCCGGGCCGCTCCCCGCACAGCTCCGGGGTTCCTTCGCCGTTGTTTTTTAAGGAGGAAAACCAACAAAAAACCAAAACAAAAACCCGAAGTCTGTCTGAAGGAGGAACGGCCGTCGCGCAGCCGGCGGACGGAGCGGCCGCGCCGTCGGGGCGGGCGGCGGAGGGACCCGGGGGCGGCGGCGGAGGGACCCGGGGTGGGGGGGGGGGGGTGTCAGTAGGGTCCCACCACCACCGCCTCCACCTCCTTGGAGGGTCGCCGGTCCTTGACCAGAAAGTTGATCATCCCCTCGGACTTGATGAGGAGGTTGCAGCCCAGGAAGAAGATGCCGAAGACGACGGTGATGGCCAGGACGCACATGACGGCGATCTGCACCACCCGCACGACGTACAGGCTCCGCTCCTCCGCCGCCCCCCCGCCGCCCCCCCCGCCGTCGGTGACCACGGAGGCTGCGGTGCAGCAGCGCAGGGCCCGCTCCAGCTCCAGCGCCGCTCTCCCGGCCCCCGCCAGCAGCCCCCCCCCCCCCGCAACCGCCGCCGCCGAGCCGTTCATCCCGGCCGGCCCCGCCGCACGCAGCCGGGACCGGCCGCCCAGCCCAGCCCAGCCCCGCCGGCGGGGACACCGCGCTGCCCGCCGCTCCGCCCCGCTCCGCCCCGCTCCGCCCCGACGGGGGGGGGGGGGGGGGGAGTCGAGGGAGCGAGAGGGATCGGGGGGAGAAGGGGGGGTTGGGGGAGGGGGGTCGGGAGAGGAGGGTTTTGGGGAGTGGGTGCTTGAGGGAGCGGTTTGGGCGGGTCTGGGGAGTGGGTTTTTGTGGGGGGGTTGGGGAGTGGGGTTTGGGGGGGTAGGGTTTGGGGGAGTGAGTTTTGGGGGAGTGGGTTTGGGGGGGGGGAGTGGGATTCGGGGAGTGGGATTTGAGGAGTGGGGTTTGGGGAGGGTTTTGGGGAGTGGAATCTTGAGGGAGCGGTTTGGAGGGGTCTGGGGAGTGGGTTTTTGGGGGGGGGGTGGGGAGTGGGGTTTGGGGAGTGGGGTTTGGGGGGGTAGGGTTTGGGGGAGTGAGTTTTGGAGGAGTGGGTTTGGGGGGGGTGGGGAGTGGGATTCGGGGAGTGGGATTTGAGGAGTGGGGTTTGGGGGGGGTAGGGTTTGGGGGAGTGAGTTTTGGGGGAGTGGGGTTTGGGGAGGGTTTTGGGGAGTGGGTTTGGGGAGTGGGTTTGGGGAGTGGGATTTGGGGAGGGTTTGGGGGAGTGGGGTTTGGGGAGGGTTTGGGAGAGTGGGGTTTGGGGAGGGTTTTGGGGAGTGGGTTTGGGTGGGAGGGTTTTGGGGAGTGGAATCTTGAGGGAGCGGTTTGGAGGGGTCTGGGGAGTGGGTTTTTGTGGGGGGGTTGGGGAGTGGGGTTTGGGGAGTGGGGTTTGGGGGGGTAGGGTTTGGGGGAGTGAGTTTTGGAGGAGTGGGTTTGGGGAGGTGGGGAGTGGGATTCGGGGAGTGGGATTTGAGGAGTGGGGTTTGGGGGGGGTAGGGTTTGGGGGAGTGAGTTTTGGGGGAGTGGGTTTGGGGGGGGTGGGGAGTGGGATTCGGGGAGTGGGATTTGAGGAGTGGGGTTTGGGGGGGTAGGGTTTGGGGGAGTGAGTTTTGGGGGAGTGGGTTTTGGGGAGGGTTTGGGGGAGTGGGGTTTGGGGAGGGTTTTGGGGAGTGGAATCTTGAGGGAGCGGTTTGGAGGGGTCTGGGGAGTGGGTTTTTGTGGGGGGGTTGGGGAGTGAGCTTTGGAGAGTGACTTTGGGGGAGTGGGTTTGAGGGGAGGGTTTTGGGGAGGGTTTGAGGGAGGAGGGTTTTGGGGAGTGGGTTTTGGGCAGCGCCTTTTGGTAAACAAAGGGGTTCCAGGGATGGGCTTTTTTCTACGCGAGCGAGCAGTGGGGGGTGGGTTTCTGGGGAGTGGGGCTCGGGGAGTGTCTTTAGGGGAGCAGACTTTGAGAGATCAGATTTGGGGGGAGCAGGATTTTCCAGGCGGGTTTTTAGGGGAGCAAGTTGCGGGTTTCCAGGAAGTGGGGTTTGGGGAGTGGGTTTTGGGGAGTGGGTTTTGGGAAACGCGCTTTGGAGGAGGAGGAGGTTTCTGCACTGCCGGTCCCCGGGGCTGCGGAAGAAGCCAGAGCAGCCCTCGGGGGATCTGTGGGCTCCCTTGGTTGACCCCCACCCTCCCCAAACCACCCCCAACTCTGTTCTGATGGGGGGTTCAGCCCCTGCACAGCCCCTCCAAGTTTTCCAGAGCCGTGCCTCCCTGCGCGCTGCTGGGGGCCATGGTGCCCAAGAAGGGGGACAGCCGGAGTGGTGGCAGCTGGCTCGGACTCTGAGACTGCAGACGGGCAGGTTGTCATCTTCACCAGCGTCCCCAGCCCTGGTGATGCACCCCAGCACCCCGGGGACCCAAGCTGCTTCCCCAGACGCACCCAAGTGCCCCGGGATGGCGGTGGGCTCGTGCCCCCCTCCTTGTTTGTTCAAGGGAGGGCCCGATGCTGCTGGTGGGACCGCTTTGCCCATCTTCGGAGGTTTTGGGGGGTAAGGGGGGGGTGGCAGCACGAGCAGCTGGGCCCATGGTTTGGGACAGTGATGGGCAGGATGGTCACTCCGAGCTGTGACCTGGGATATTTCCCAGTGGAGGATGTGGATGCTGCCATCGTTAACCCTGCCTTCTCTTTGCTTGAATGGAGATTTAATTATCGTGAACAGGCGGAGGAATCTGGGTGCCGGGGGCTGCGAGCGAACGCTGCCCATGGCAGGGTGGGTGCGGTGGCCGCCCAGCACCGTCCGCTGCCCAGGGCTGGTCCTCGTGGCGGGGAGGTCGAGGCCAGGCGTGGAGAAAGGATGTTTTCCGAACCCCTTGCCACTGATTCGTCTCGGCGTGGCGGCTGCTCCGTTGGCTGCTCCCCAGCAATCCCCCAGAGCCCGGGTGTCAGCCATGACTCGCGTCGGGGGTCCCGATGCACCCCGTTCCTCTGGCCCAGGGCTTTGGGGGTGGCAGTCCCCATGCCGGGTCCCCTCCCCGCAGCAGCCCACCTACGCGGCCATGCCGGACGAGCTTTGCCGCCTTATCAGATGGGACACGACGGGAACATTTTGTTTTTACTGTTGGAGGAAGCAGCCAGGATTAATTCTAATTAGCAACGGGAGTGCTGGCAGCGACTTTCGCCAGAGGAGAACGCTGGCGGAGACGCTCAAAGGCCGCACGGCTCCGTTTCGCCGCGCGAGGTTTTGCCGTGCGAAGCAGCCGGTGGCAGCGGCGGGGGTGTGGGTCGGGGGCTGCCCCCCGGCTCCCCTCCCTTCGCCAACGCTCCCCGCAGCGCTCAGCAGGATCACAGAATCCCAGAATCCCAGAATCCCAGAATCACAGCATGGCAGGGATTGGCAGGGCCCTCTGTGGGTCACCCAGCCCAGCCCCCTGCCCAAGCAGGGTCACCCAGAGCAGGGGGCACAGCACCGCGGCCAGGCGGGGCTGGAATATCTCCAGAGAAGGAGACTCCACAGCCTCCCTGGGCAGCCTGGGCCAGGGCTCCGGCACCCTCAGAGGGAAGAAGTTCTTCCTCGGGTTCAGCTGGAGCTTCCTCTGCTCCAGTTTGTGCCCGTTGCCCCTTGTCCTGTCGCTGGGCACCACTGGAAAGAGTCTGGCCCCGTCCTCCTGACACCCACCCTGCAGATATTTAGAGGCATTTCTAAGGTCCCCTCTCAGCCTTCTCTTCTCCAGGCTGAACAAGCCCAGCTCCCTCAGCCTCTCCTCGTAGGAGAGATGCTCCAGTCCCCTCCTCATCCTCGTAGCCCTCCGCTGGCCTCTCTCCAGTAGCTCCTCATCTTTCTTGAACTGGGGAGCTCAGCACTGGACACAGGACTGCAGATGGGGCCTCAGTGGGGCAGAGCAGAGGGGGAGGAGAACCTCCCTCACCCTGCTGGCTCAGTTTCATCTTGCCCAGTGAAGAAAGCCGCTGGAAGCTGTGGGGATGCAGATTCCGGCCAGCACGGTGCCAGGTGGATGCAGAGGACTGGCGAGTGCAGCTCGGGAGAGGGATCGCTCTGCTCCTCTCCTCCAGGTTCTGTAGATCATTGGAGGCACCAAGAAATAGGAGGTGCTTCAGGGAGTGTTTTGTGGAGCTACAAGGTGGAAAAGAGCGGTCTCATTTACAGTGCTTTGATATGGAAGAAATATCTAGAAGGGTAAGAAAAATGCACTTTACCAGCACACAAACAGCCAGTTTTGGGCACAGATCACCTGTGAGGGGCGAGACGGTGCCTGGGGCTGGAGCCCAGCGCCCTGGGTGGTTTCTGGGTGCTACAAACCCAGGAGAAACCAGCCTCCAGCAGCGTTTCTGCCCTCCTCCGCCTGCTCTGGCAAGGTGGCCCTGCCCAGGGCGGGCACCACCGCCCCTTGCCCCTCACCAGGGAGCCAGAGCAGCTCCGGCCATGCAGAGCCTGGTTGCTCACCCATGGGGCCGTTACACCTCCTCCATGCCCAGCAGGTCTAGGGGGAGCAGGGCTGCGTGTGGGCTGGGAACACCCCGAGCTCACCTGTGGGGCAGCCCCCGGTTTGGTGGGTGGTTTGGGTTGGGGATGGGGTGGGATGGGACAAGGATGTGTGGGAAATGGGATGAGGTGGAGATGGAGATGAGGATGGGGTTGGGGATGAGGACAGAGATGTCATGGAGATGGGATGGGATGGAAATGAGATGGGGATTAGGATGGGATGGAGATGAGGATGGGGTTGGGGATGAGGACAGAGATGTCATGGAGATGGGATGGGATGGAAATGAGATGGGGATTAGGATGGGATGGGATGTGGGGTGGGGTTGGAAACGAGATGGGGGTTAGGGTGGGATGAGGTGGGATGGGATGGAAATGAGATGGGGATTAGGATGAGATGGGCTGGGCTGGGCTGGGCTGGGATGGGGGGGTGGGGTTGGGGATAGGGATGGGGTGGAGATGGGATGGGGATGGAAATGAGATGGGGATTAGGATGGGATGGAATGGAAATGAAATGGGGATTGGGATGGGATGGGATGGGATGGGCGTGGGGTTGAGGATGAGGATACGGATGGGATGGAGCTGGGATGGAGATGGAAATGAGATGGGGATTAGGGTGGGATGCGATGGGACGGGATGGGGGTGAGCTAGGGGATGAGGATAGGGATGGGGCGGGATTGGGGATGGGGATGGGTTGGGGATGGGAGGTGTCTGGCCCCACCGAGCAGGCAGCGGCGGGCTGGCAGGAGCAGACGTCAGCCACTGGTGGGAGCGCGGGGTGGCGGGTCCAGCCCTGCCGCTGTCCCGCGGGGACCGAGCTGCCGCCCAGCTCCCGAGGGGCTGCCGGGCCCTTGGGGGGGGGGAAACCGGGGCTGCCGAGGCGGCCGTGCCCCCCGGAGAACCGGCGCTGGGCTGGAAGGGCGGATCGACGGGGGGGACCGGGAGGGAGCGGAGCGGGGGGAGCGGGGGGAGCGGAGCGGCGTCGAGCCCCGCGCGAACCGGGCCGAGGGACGCGGAGCCGCCACTGCTGTGGCGCAGTGACACCTAGCGGGCACGGGCGGCATCGGCACCGGCACCGGCACGGGCACCGGCACCGGCACGGACAGACACCTGCACGGCACCAACACGGACATGGGAGCTGGCACCGGTACTGGCAGGGACACGGACACAGGCACCAGTACAGGCTGGGGCTGAGCTGCTGGAGAGCAGCTCTGTGGAGAGGGACTGGGAGTGCTGGTGGACGACAGGGTGACCATGAGCCAGCAGCGTGCCCTGGGTGCCAAGAAGGCCAATGGGATCCTGGGGTGCATGAGGAGGAGTGTGGGCAGCAGGGCGAGGGAGGTTCTCCTCCCCCTCTGCTCTGCCCTGGTGAGGCCCCATCTGGAGTCCTGTGTCCAGTTCTGAGCTCCCCAGTTCAAGAAAGACGAGGAGCTGCTGGAGAGAGTCCAGCGGAGGGCTACGAGGATGAGGAGGGGACTGGAGCATCTCTCCTATGAGGAGAGGCTGGGGGAGCTGGGCTTGTTCAGCCTGGAGAAGAGAAGGCTGAGAGGGGACCTTCGAAATGCCTCTAAATATCTGCATGGTGGGGGTCAGGAGGACGGGGCCAGACTCTTTGCAGTGGTGCCCAGTGACAGGACAAGGGGCAATGGGCACAAACTGAAGCAGAGGAAGCTCCAGCTGAACCCGAGGAAGAACTTCTTCCCTCTGAGGGTGCCGGAGCCCTGGCCCAGGCTGCCCAGGGAGGCTGTGGAGTCTCCTTCTCTGGAGATATTCCAGCCCCGCCTGGCCGCGGTGCTGTGCCCCCTGCTCTGGGTGACCCTGCTTGGGCAGGGGGTTGGGCTGGGGGACCCACAGAGGTCCCTGCCAACCCCGACCATGCTGGGATTCTGTGGGGAGGAGAGATGTCCCCAGGTGCAGGCAGGGTTTCACTTCTCGCCCTCTCCCTCAGCACCAACACCGGTCCCGGGGTGCTGTGCGGGGTTCTGGGCAGCCGAGGGTGAGCGCCCGCTGACGCCCCACGGGGCAACGCGCGGTGGAGTGAGCTGATGCTTCTGCTCCGAGCTGAACAAATGGTTTCCAGGGGAGACAGCAGCTGGCTTGTTTTCTTCTGTTCTTCTTTCGTGCACTTCAGAGGCTTCCTTACTCGGGATCTGGGCTGTGGTGGATACTGCACGACTGTGATGTTTTATTCCCTGGCCGCCCACGTTCCCACGGAGCCCAGCCGGAGTTACGGCCTGGCGTGCCGAGCATCCGTGCAGCATGGCTGATGGGGAGCCTCCCGGTGACTGCCACGGGGCGCAGCCGGGACCAACACCGCATCTTACCACCGCGCCACACTCACGGAAGCGTCCCCAAGCTCGGGACACAGCCAGCACCGCCCCGAGGGCCCCGACGTGCCAGTGCTGGAGGTGCCATCGCAGTGCGGGGCGTCTGCCCGTCGCTGCGTAATGCGGGTCTGCATCCTGCATTTTGGGGACAATACCGAGGAGTCACCAAGTGCGATCCCAAAGGGCTGCCCAGGCCCCTCTGCAGCCGTGGGTGTTCTCATCACAGCACCATTAAGGTTGGAAAAGACCTCTAAGATCACAACCATCCACCCAACACCCCCATGCCTGCTCAACCATGTCCTGAAGTGCCACATCTCCACGTTTTTGAACCCCTCCAGGCATGGTGACCCCACCACTGCCCTGGGTAGCCTGGTCCAGTGCCTGACCACCACTTCTTATCTCCCACTGCAGGACAGAACAAGCTTCCCCGTGCCTGGTGGCAAGTGTCCCTGCTGTCTGCCCCGGGGACCCTCCTGGGGAGCCCCACAGCACGGCTCTCCTTCGGCTGTGGAGACAGGAGCTTCCAGGAGGGAAAACACTGGATTTGTTGTGGTGCTCCTCTGGAGAGTCAGCGTGGGGGTGATGGGGGAGGCAGGGTCACTCCCACGTGGGGCTCTTGGAGAGGAAGAGGGGCTGCTCCTTGGAAGAAGGAGCTCCAGCTCAGCCTGGGACAGGGGTCCCCCAGCTTGGGGACCACCAAGGGCCACCAAGGAGCACAGCCCTGCTTGGCCGTGTCGTGGGAGGCTGCGGGCACGCTGGCATGGCTGAGGTTCTCGGTTAGATGGGGTAAACATCACTGTGGCTTCTCTTGCACCCACCAAGAGGCTTTGGAGATCAGTCACCATCCAGGCTAGCAGGTCGCGTTCGTCTTGGTGTCACCCTGTGTAGCTGGGACTTGACTTCACCAAACCATGTGCCTGTGGATGCTGGAGGCAATGTCTTAGCGTCAAGCTTGAGGATAGGGGAAGAGAGGACACACAGCCTCGTTCAGGTGGCTTGGGGGTCTCCCTGGGGAAATCTCAGAAAACTGTCGGTTTGATGGGGTTTTTTTTTTTTAGTCTTTTTTTCCCCTTCATTTTCACTTTGCTTATTATCTTAACTTGTTCTATTTTGATCAAGGCAATGAAAACAAGATTCAGTCTTTTAAGCTACTGTATCCGAGGAAGTGAGAAATTGTGTCTTTATAAAACATGCCAGTCAACGGAGGTCTGAAACGCGCTCCGTTCCGTCCCGGGTCTATGCCACTGGTAATTAGCTATAAATACACCCTCATTTGGTGACTGATTTTAAGCGTATTTATTCTACTTGCATGCGGAAGAATCTTCCTGTTGATCAGCTCCCCCGAGGCCTTCATCAGGCGAGCTTAATGAACAGGCAGGTGCTTTTTATGGGCCTTTTTTATTTAATTTGAAGGACGGCCTGTAACAGCACCTCTGTCATCCCAGCCCCCAGCCGAGAGCCCACGCCGGCAGCAGAGCTCGTATCTCACAACAGGATCCTCTGGGCTTCGGGGTATAAATATTCACAACTTCGCTCTCTTCCATTTTATTATTAAAAAATGCAATAACTGGTAATGAAAGGATGTTAGGAAAAATTTCTTTACTGCAAGAGTGGCCAGGACCAGGCTGCCCAGGGCAGTGGTGGAGTCCCCATCCCTGGAGGGGTTCAAAAAACATATGGATGTGGCACTTCAAGACACGGTTTAGCAGGCATGGGGGTGTTGGGGTGATGGTTGGACTTGATGATCTCAGAGGTCACGCTGGGCAGCTCCTCCTGCCCCGCCGCTGGACCGGCCGGCTGCTGAGGACATCCCGGCCGTGGAGAAGCAGGGGGTTGTCTCCTCGAGGTGCTCGCTGGGGTTTTGCTGGAAGGGTTATCGGCTCCTCACGTCCGCCGGCACTGCTTGACAGGGCTGTCACGGCACCTGGCCAGATGCACTATGAAGGATAATCTGTTCCCGAAAGATTGCAATTATGTAAATGAATGTATTGACTTATTTTTCACTGGATAAAGCCAACGGGCTCAGCACTCACTCTAAACTACCTTGGCATGTAATTTGGCTGCCCACTGGGATGGAGGCAATTAGTGAGAAAGAGGGAGACAGCTGTAAAAATTGGATATGGACGTGACACCAAGACACACATCTTCGTGTTGCAGGAGCGCTCTTCTGCATCCACCCCCTGGGACGTGCGTACTAAGGCATTCCCCAGTATGCCACCAGCTTTCTGTGCCCTCTCTGTGCTTAAAATTCCGTTTCAGGGAGCCATCACGTGCTCCACCGGACAAGATCTGCTCTAACGTGCCGACACGGTGCGAACCATGACACTACTGTGATAGCAGCTCTGCGTGGAGACCCTCGGGTGTCTCCTGGTCCCCGTGCAGACAAGCCCACCAGTGCCAGGGAGGGCTTCTTTTGGCATTCCCAGGGAAGACAGGCTGAGAAAACTGCTATGGCCTCTGTCTCGTGCCGTGCACAAGGAGGTGGTGGCATTGGCAGGGAATCTTGCTGAGATGCCCTCACCTTGCACAGGCACAGCTCTTTCTCTCTCAAGTCCCATGTAGACTGGCTGTCATCACAGGTTGCTTTGGAAAAAATGCATCAGGCACCTGAATAAACATTTAAACAAACCCAGGGCACAAACCAATAACGCAGGTTGGAGCTGGGCTGGTGGAGACATCTGCTCTACAAGGCAGCATGGTCCAGTGCTGGAGCTTGGCTGAAGGTGACCTTGAATGGAGACTGCACACCCTTGCGGAAGAAGCCCACGAGACACCTCTTCTTTTTCCAAAGGCTCGGGATGAGCACAGGGAAGGCTAAAACTCCAGGGGCTGAGTGCAGTTTTGTGTTTCCATGGCCTCCGAGGACAGTACGGGGCTGGGGAGCTGACATTGTCCCGGGTGGACGCGGGGTTGGAGGTCCACTGTTCAAGTGGTGGATTGACGGGACTTCAACAGGTCTTAGAGCAGATCCCACCCAGCACTTTTCTGCTCATTAAAAGCTGCTTCAAGACGGAGTGCACCTCAGCAGCGGTTTTCTCATCTGGGATACTGGTTCTTGGTCAGTAAAGGCATTTAAAATGTTTCTTCCGTAAAACGTGGCTTTTGAAGACTCCCCAACGCGCACAGCAGCGCTGCTCCTTCGGGTGCAAGGCCTGTAAGGAAGAGTTTGCAAATGATATCTGAACGAAACTGTTATTAGCATTTAAATGGGAAGACTTCAGCCCCATTTTCAATAAAATTATTTCTGAAAGGAAGCTTAAAATAAGCACTACAACACTATATTAAATTAAACCAATCTCCTCAAGCTCAATCAGGAAAACCTGTGGCTAATTAGGAGTTGAATAAGCTCAAATGCAGGAATGCTAGTATAAGAATTAAGGACAAAATTGTATTTCTTTGGGTCAAAAGAGTGATTATTTTTAATCCTGTGATTGCTAGGTGTGGGCATCACTATTGCCTGCTCAGGCTCAGCAGGGCCGGTCGGTTCTTGTGCTGGGGACTGGGTCCAGGTGGCACAGACTGGGGCAAACTGGTGCAGAAAATGGCCAGGGCCACTCATCAGTGGGGAAACGCTGTTTCTTCACCAAAATGTTTGCTGAACATATGGAACCGAGTGACTTGGGGCAGGACAACCACCTGCTGCTCGCTCTCCTATTCCAGGAGGCTTTGTGCTTTGGATGGCACAAGGCTGCACCAAGAGTGGTGCAGCGTAATTAATATATTTTTTTTTAAAATCCAGATGGAAACAGCTGAGCAAGACTCAGGTTTCTGGCCACAAGCCTCAACTGCAAATGCACAAATATTTCTGGATACACCGCAGTGCTGGCATTCATCACCTTTGGAAATACTGTGTGGTGTGGTGTGGGCTGGGCAGCCCTGGTGCAGGGGTGCCTGGTACCCACCTGATGGCCCTCAGCAGCATCCCCCTGCCCACCCAGCTCAGGGGTGCCTGGTACCCACCTGATGGCCCTCAGCAGCATCCCCCTGCCCACCCAGCTCAGGGGTGGCTGGTACCCATGGGCCAGCCCTCAGCAGCATCCCCCTGCCCACCCAGCACAGGGGTGCCTGGTACCCACGGGCCAGCCCTCAGCAGCATCCCCCTGCCCACCCAGCTCAGGGGTGCCTGGTACCCACAGGCCAGCCCTTGGCAGCATACCCCTGCCCATGCAGTGCAGGGGTGCCTGGTATCCATGGGCCAGCCCTCAGCAGCATCCCCCTGCCCACCCAGCTCAGGGGTGCCTGGTACCCACAGGCCAGCCCTTGGCAGCATACCCCTGCCCATGCAGTGCAGGGGTGCCTGGTACCCATGGGCTTGGCCCTCAGCAGCATCCCCCTGCCCACCCAGCTCAGGGGTGCCTGGTACCCACGGGCCAGCCTCAGCAGCATCCCCCTGCCCACCCAGCTCAGGGGTGCCTGGTACCCACGGGCCAGCCCTCAGCAGCATCCCCCTGCCCACCCAGCACAGGGGTGGCTGGTACCCACCTGATGGCCCTCAGCAGCATCCCCCTGCCCACCCAGCTCAGGGCTGGCTGGTATCTATGGGCTGGCCCTCAGCAGCATCCCCCTGCCCACCCAGCTCAGGGGTGGCTGGTACCCATGGGCCAGCCCTCAGCAGCATCCCCCTGCCCACCCATCTCAGGGGTGCCTGGTACCCACGGGCCAGCCCTCAGCAGCATCCCCCTGCCCACCCAGCACAGGGGTGGCTGGTACCCACGGGCCAGCCATTGGCAGCATCCCCCTGCCCATGCAGTGCAGGGGTGCCTGGTATCCATGGGCCAGCCCTCAGCAGCATCCCCCTGCCCACCCAGCTCAGGGGTGCCTGGTACCCACGGGCCAGCCCTCAGCAGCATCCCCCTGCCCACCCAGCTCAGGGGTGGCTGGTACCCATGGGCTTGGCCCTCAGCAGCATCCCCCTGCCCACCCAGCTCAGGGGTGCCTGGTACCCACGGGCCAGCCTCAGCAGCATCCCCCTGCCCACAGGTCCCATCTCACGGCCCTTCTGCAACATCTGGGAGCTCTCAGAAGCAGAATTTGCCCGGAGATCACATCCCACGTTGCGGCAGCGGATCTCACCGGTGGTCGCAGATCCATCTCCCAGCTGCTGGCAGGCGGCCCTGTGCCGTGCCCCTGGGGTCAGGCAACCCCAGAGGCCGCTTTCCTCGAAATGACGCTCCTCTCAGCAGCGCTTTTCACCAATAATTTATAGTAATGATGTGGTTTAAGTTAATTTCAATGCCAGGTTTCGATTACACCTTTGTTTCGGATGGATTCATTATTTATAGTAATGAATTTATATTTGTTTCGTACGGATTCACGATTTTCCTGGGCTGGTTTGCACTCCCGCGGGTTTCACTCCCCGGCAAGCCCCAGGTGTGCAGGGCACAAACGCCAGAAGGGTCCCCGGGAATGAAAACTGGTCCCTGAAGGTGACGTTGCCAGCGTGCAGGCACAGCCTCCTCCGAGAGCGGGACGAGTACAGCGCGGGTCAGGCTTCCAGTTTCAAGGATCTGCCCCTCCCTTGTTTTAGGGCTTTGTGGTAGACCAAGAGTAAAACACGCTTTTGGAGAGGGAGCTAGTTTTATTTAAGGGAAGATATCTGCCAACATTAATCAACATATTTTTTTTAAATTAATATTATCAGGTCTAATACTTATAAACATACATTACTGTATATCAGCCTGTAGAATCTGGCTGAATCTGGTAATATATGATCAATATTTTACTTAATATTTTGAGCCCCCCTCCTCTGGTGCCTTTCATCACAGGGTGAGGTAGCAAAGGTCTGCTCTGATTTCATAGGGTGTGGTAGTGGCTTTTACAAAGGGCAAATCCAAAAGCCAATTCTTCTGCCTGCTGCCATCCCGCTGCTTTTCCTACAGCTGTGGCAGTTATGGTACAGACTATAGTATAGACAGTACAGAATGGTGGCCCTGTACTGCTTATAAGCAAGGAGGGAAGGTGTTTATTTGCATAGGGTGATGTCTCACCTGGGGAGGTGTGAACGAATTTAATGGAGCCAGGTGGCAGGGATCAGCCCTGCCCACCTCCCGGCCGTCAGGTGAAGGTGCCTGGCATCGGGGAAGGGGGAAAGCCAGGGAGGGGGTGTTGCAGCCTGGTTTATATATAGCAGAGCCCTGAGCTGGGGCCAAGCTTGCTGCTGGTCCTGGGAGATATTGGAGAAAAGGTCTTGCTCCTGAAAACACCACGTGAAATGAAAGGTATGATGTATATTTTTTAAATTAATTTGTTTTCTGAGTGAGGGCAGTGGGGTGGCAGAGGGTCTTTGTGCTTTCAGGCACCTCCTTCAGTGAAGTCTCCTGGTCATGGGTGTAACAGCTTCATTCACAGCTCTGTGAGCACGGTGTGGCTTGCTTGAGCAGGCAGGGCTGCTGGGAAGCACTGGAGCTGGCACCAGTAGGTACTGGGTGGTAGGAAAGAGGCAGCAGAGCAGCTGCTGAGAGATGGTCAGCGCAGAAGGTGAATCGGCAGCGAAAAGTGTAAATCCCGCGGCAGCCCCCGTGGTTGCCGTGGCTGCTGCCCCAGGACCCGACGCTGCCTTCCCTGGGGAGGGAAGATGCTGGTATCTGCCTTGGGAAGAACTTCACAGTCTGCAGAGTAAGAAATCAAAAAGAAGTGTAAAATGAAGCGCTGAGCTTCTTGCTCTGGGGGGCATTTTCAAACGGCGAGTGTAGGTCAGCATTGGCAGGAGGGGGAGGGAGTTTGTCCATCACCTCTGGTCCTGCCCTGCCCTGTCTGGGTTTAAACGTCCCTTCTGGGTACCATGGGAAACAGCGTTTTGTGGTGACTGAAGTGTGAAACTCGGGGCTTGCAGAAACCTCTTCGCTTCGCCGTGTCACTGATACAGACCTGGGTCTGTGACTCTGCCTTTCTGTCCTGATCTGCTCTCCACACACGTGCGCATCGCATGCTTTTTAAAGAAGTGTTATAAAGTGCAACCAATATTTGAGATGTGCTTGAGGTCCTGAGATGGAAAGTACTTGGCTTAACTCCATTTGAAATGCTGTCATGAAAACACCAAGTCAGCACACTAGAAAAAAGGAAACTTTCTGTGCATCTCAGCAAGAAAAAAAGGTATTTTTGTATGGTTTCTGGTCTGCAAACTTTATATCCATATGAAATGACTAAAATATTAAGGCAGGAAACTAAGAATCATAACAGTTTAACTTAAAATATTGTATGTAGTATTTATGTGAGACATAGTGTTTGTTTTTTTTAAAACTCCAAGTTTGTTCTTGAAGAACACCACCTGTAACTTGATGGCAACTCCACCAGCTGCATCTGCACCCGATGCCTTTGCTGGGATTGGAGGCTGTGGAAGCAGTTAAATTTTTTTAAAAGTGTCTGAGACAATTTTAAGATAACTCTAGCTGTATCTCTTGATTCACAAGGCAATAACGCTGTCCATTGGTGATGTGTAGCTCTCTGGCTCAGCTGTGCTCCGTGCCTGCCCGTGGTGACACCAAAGCCCTGCTTGGTGGCACGGCAGCCGCGGCTCCGCGGTGCGAGCGGACGATCGATGTAAAGATCACTTTTCACAACCCCAAGTTCAGCTTTGAGCTCCTTAAGCGCTTCTGCTCAGAAGGGAAGGCACTTTGCGAAGCTGTCATAGTTCCAAGGCTTCATTTATCTGATCCAAGTATTTCTGCATGAATTTATCGCTCGCTGATTGAGACAGCTCTAGGGAACCTGTGCCTGCAATACATTTTTTGATTGCCTCCATTTTTGAACCGCACAATTTGCTCCTACAATTTGCAGTGATAGCTTCTCTTTACATAGTTTTTTTTTTTTTAAAAAAAGGGATTGAAGTGGCTGTCGAAGCTAGACCGCAGCAGTACCTGCCCCGGCGAGCACCGTGCTGGGTGCTGCTTGCCCCGGGCTTTGCTGCCTGGGGAGTTCTCTACGCGTGCGTTCGCACCCTTGGCTGGCTCCCAGCCTGGCAGACCAGAACTACTCTGCAAGCTGAGCTGAAAAACTCAGTGAAAGGCACACCTGCCCGCAGGGAAATGGCTGTTTCTAACTTGGACCAGATGCTGATGCAGCGAATGCTGTGATGGGTGGAGGGTCACAGCTGGGTTCGGCAGTACTGGTGCCTTACTGGTGATACTGGCACCAGTGGCTGCATTTGTGCTGGCTTGGGATGTGCTACCTCTTTTCTTCTGCAAACTGCTTAAAATGGAGGCTGGTTTGCATCTGTCATCAACGACCTGGATGAAGAGTTAGAGTGTACCCTCAGCAAGTTTGCTGATGACACCAAACTGGGAGGAGTGGTAGACACACCGGCAGGCTGTGCTGCCATTCAGCGTGACCTGGACAGGCTGGAGAGCTGGGCAGAGAGGAACCTGATGAGGTTCAACAAAGGCAAATGCAGGATCCTGCACATGGGGAGGAACAACCCCAGGCATCAGTACAGGCTGGGGCTGAGCTGCTGGAGAGCAGCTCTGTGGAGAGGGACTGGGAGTGCTGGGGGACGACAGGGTGACCTTTAGCCAGCAGCGTGCCCTGGGTGCCAAGAAGGCCAATGGGATCCTGGGGTGCATGAGGAGGAGTGTGGGCAGCAGGGTGAGGGAGGTTCTCCTGCCCCTCTACACTGCCCTGGGGAGGCCCCATCTGCAGTGCTGTGTCCAGTTCTGGGCTCCCCAGTGCCAGAAACATGAGGAGCTACTGGAGAGAGTCCAGCGGAGGGCTGCGAGGATGAGGAGGGCACTGGAGCATCTCTCCTACGAGGAGAGGCTGAGGGAGCTGGGCTTGTTCAGCCTGGAGAAGAGAAGGCTGCGAGGGGACCTTAGAAATGCCTCTAAATATCTGCAGGGTGGGGGTCAGGAGGATGGGGCCAGACTCTTTCCAGTGGTGCCCAGCGACAGGACAAGGGGCAACGGGCACAAACTGAAGCAGAGGAAGCTCCAGCTGAACCCGAGGAAGAACTTCTTCCCTCTGAGGGTGACGGAGCCCTGGCCCAGGCTGCCCAGGGAGGCTGTGGAGTCTCCTTCTCTGGAGATATTCCAGCCCCGCCTGGACGCGGTGCTGTGCCCCCTGCTCTGGGTGACCCTGCTTGGGCAGGGGGTTGGGCTGGGTGACCCACAGAGGCCCTGCCAACCCCTGCCATTCTGTGATTCTGTCGTGCCACGCTCACAGCCTCATAAGGAGCCCGGCTCGGTGCCAGGGCCGGAGGCTGTGGGCACGTCACCCCCTGTAGCACCAAACTCCTCTGCCCTGCTTTTAGCTCGGAACAAACGAAATCTCATTCACCAAGCGCTCGTCGCTTGCAGGGTGCAAAGGCACACAGCACTGGTTTGCTCGCAATATGCCTTCAAAGTTCAGGCAAATAATCTTGGAACCACCATGGTAAAAATGTCCTCTCATGGCTCAGAAGGGCCTGGCAGGCGTCGGTGTTTTGGGGAGGAGGTGGATACCAGCTGATGAAAAGGGGCTTGTGTGCAGATCTATATTTGTATATTTATTTGGTTGCACAGATATTTACAAGTTCCTTGTATTTTAATTTTTAGTTGAAACTAATTTTTACCCAAAACTAATTTTTACCGTTGCGTGATGATGTTTTTCCCCCCAAAGTGGTAAATTAGTAAGAAAAATGTCTGTTATCCCTCCCCCATGGAGGGGAACAGAAGCACAAATGCTGCTTCCATCGGCTGCTGCTCTGTCTCTTACCAGGGCTGATTTCCCCAGGGTCGCTCCCCTTGGTTTGGCTTCAGCGGGGGAACCCGAGTTGTAATGGCAGCGTGTCGGATCGGTGGTGAGCCCCGTGCTTGGGGGTCTTCAGCACCTGGCTCAGCCGTGTGGGAGATGAGAGCTCCTCTCCATGGAGAGGAGCCCGGGAGCGTCTCCCATGTCCCTTCCAGCTGCGGCATGGACAGACGTCTGTCCGTCTTTGAAGGTACTGGCGTTGCCAGATCGGGGGGCTGGCTGCTGGTTTTCCCGAGCACGGCTGGTCTGGGTCGCTCCCTGTGCTGCTGCAGCGAGAATCTGCCGGTTCAACAGCCTGAGGTTTGCTCCCAGGCTTTTCTGCGTGTCTTCTGCTGGGACACCCGGCTGTGCGTACGTTGGACAGGCTGATCGATCCCTCCCCTCCCAGATGGACTTACTGGAGTCTGAGAACAGACCCTGGAATCTTTGGTTTCTTCACATGCTCGTGCAGGCTCTGCTCTCCCTCAGAGCAGCCCGTCCCTCTCCACTGGCTCCAGATGAGCCTGGCACACGTGCTTCACTTAATCCTGTCCCTCCATCACAGAAGGGACCTCTGGGGATCCCCCAGCCCAACCCCCTGCCCAAGCAGGGTCACCTACAGTAGGCTGTAGAGGACCTTGTCCAGGTGGGGCTGGAATATCTCCAGAGAAGGAGACTCCACAGCCTCCCTGGGCAGCCTGGGCTCCGTCACCCTCAGAGGGAAGAAGTTCTTCCTCGGGTTCAGCTGGATCTTCCTCTGCTTCAGTTTGTGCCCGTTGCCACCAGCTTTCAGAGGGAACAGGTTTAAATACTGCGTTGGCTCTGGAGGATGTCTCTGTCAGAGCTGTTTCCAAGGAAACACCTGACATCAAGGGCAGTAAGCAATTAAGTGTGTTAATTATATTGGGTGGTGCCATGAGACCTGAGCCAGTCTTGCTGAGGTCTGGGACGTGGTGTGGGGAGAGACACAGAGAAATAAACTGTGTTAGCTTGTACACAGGGGTACAAAATGATGAACAAAACCCCACGTAGGTGTTTGAAGCGGACTGCCGGCCCTGCTCTAGTGCAGCAGCGCATTTGTCGAGCAGAGGTGTTTGGGTAAATACATGTTCTTGGATTATTGATGTTCATGATGTACAGCACCCACCCTACCTCTCGGCACCCTGCGAATGGGATTTAGGAAGAGATGGACAGAGTGGGATGTGGAAAGGGATGGCTGCTCTTTGGAAACAAGAGAAATGGAGGTCGTGGCCAGAGGGACTGACCGAAGGTAGACCTCGGACTGGAGTCACGTGCATTTTTGGATGAAAAATTATCTGGTCAAACTCTGCGCTGCTGCCTGGGCGTGCCAAAAGCTGCTTTTCCTGAGAAGGCAGCGATCCGGCAGAGGCCGGCGGTATAAATAACGCTTTGCAGTAGACAACGCTTGAATTGGGGAGCCCAGAACTGGACAGAGTTTACAAACTGAAGCACAGGAAGTTCTGTCTGAATATGAGGAATTTCTTCCCTCTGAGGGTGATGGAGCCCTGGCCCAGGCTGCCCAGGGAGGCTGTGGAGTCTCCTTCTCTGGAGATATTCCAGCCCCGCCTGGACAAGGTCCTCTACAACCTGCTGTAGGTGACCCTGCTTCGGCAGGGGGTTGGACTGGGTGACCCACAGAGGTCCCTGCCAACCCCTGCCATTCTGTGATTCTGTAACGTTCACGAGGAGCTGGGGGCTCCAGGCAGAGCGGGCAGAAGGGCTCTCGGCGGGGTGCACTGGGGTGATGCGTTCGGATGTTCTGCCTCCCAAACGCCCGTCTGGCACCAGCCTTCGCCCCTCAAGCAGGGGGCTGGCGGGAGGCTCGGTGCCTGCTGCTTTCGGCCCCGTGCCGCGTTAGAATCACGGAGCTGTTAAGGTTGGAAAAGACCTCTGAGGTCATCAGGTCCAACTGTCGAGGCTGGCTTGGCATTTCTTTGGGTCTGTGAGTAGCTCTGACGTGGTTCCACAGCCATCCACCACCTTTTTACTGCCTCCTGAAGAGAGACGTACTTTTAAACTGTGCTCATTTCCACTGCCCCAAGGCAGGAAGCGAGCTGAGAGGAGGCAACTTTCACTGTTTTAATAACATTTTTTAATGTCTGTTTGTCATGCAGTTCACAGTAGTTACAGAAACACAGAATCACAGAATAGTAGGGGTTGGCAGGGCCCTCTGTGGGTCACCCAGTCCAACCCTCCTGCCCAAGCAGGGTCACCGAGAGCAGGCTGCACAGGACCTTGTCCAGGCAGGGCTGGAATATCTCCAGAGGAGACTCCACAGCCTCCCTGGGCAGCCTGTTTCACGTGTAGAGCCTGTGGTTGTGTTTTTAACATCAATGATTGTTGTCACTGTACTAATTTTCAGTCTTCTTGAAAGCAAGTATCAATATTTTGGTGATTAGAGCAACTATTTGTTTAAAAGCTGAGCAATGTCTCGGCAGCCTTGAAAGGGGAAAAGCATAAGGAAAAGTTCATAGTTTATTTAACCACATAGCTGCTCCCTCCAGCTGGTAAATTGTGGAAGAAATTAGGGTTCAGGGAAAAAAAAACCTCCATATACTCCCCTGGGAGATGGTGGACAGGAATGGGTGCATCCCTGTGTGATTCGGAACTGGCCTCTGCGGCAGCCCCGGGGACCCGTGGGGGGTCCTGGCCACCCCCCGGGACACGGCGCGTTGGACGGTGACAGTAAAACCAGTTGTGAGAAAACGTGGAAGGAGACTGCTAGTTGTGAAAACGAGCCTGCAACGGTTAAAGGGGTGTCACGATCCCCCCAAGCTGCTGGTGGGGGGCCACAGCCCACGTCCTCCTCTGTGCCAGCATCTCCCACGCTCGGCGCAGAGTCGACCTCGGCTCTGTGATGGGACCAGGGATTTTCCGCAAGGTTTAGGAGGAAAAAGCCAGGGACTATGGTTTTTCAACTCTGCTTCACATGCAGTATCTTTCGAAGGACTCAATGTAGGGTTTTTTTTAAGAGAAAGCACCTTTCTCGCAGCGGATCAGCTGGTGGTCGTGGGGTGTGTGCTGTGTCAGTCCTCAGCCCCCCGTTAGATCACGGCAAAACCTGACCCATCGCCGAGGACAGCAGCGCAACGGACAAACTGCTCAGTTACCTGAGGAGCAAAATCACCGCTTCGGAGCGATTTAATACAGCTCAAGGAGTTGTTAGTCCTGGATTTAAAAAATAGAGCTTTCAAGCGGTGTTGGAAAGCACTTTGTACCATCGTTATTAGGCTTACAGGGCAATAATAACATTTCTTTGTGTGTCCAGATGTAAAATGAAAAAAAATTAATGGCTTTCTGCGGAGCTGGCTGTCAGTTCATGGTCTCACTTCAGCCCCCCGGGCGCAGGCATGGGCAACGTGAGGTTTTGTGGTGCTTGCTCCAGCGGTAAAAACGCATTTCTCTCCCGGCTTGCCCTCTCCTCCAGCTGTGGCGAAGGTCAGGAAGGGTGCATCCCCCCCTCCACACCTCCCTCCCTCTGGGCAGGCCCTGTTTGTCCCCCTTCCCATCCCATGGCTGACGCTGGTGCAGAGGGGGACAGGCAGAAGGTGCGGAGGGGGCTTCTTGCAGCGGCCCTCTGTGCTGGGACCCCCCACAACGTGACGTGTGGGAGCCCCGGTGACGATACGAAGAGCAGTTGGTCCCCAGTGTCACCTCTGGACCGCTCCAAACGCGGCAGGATTTGGGATTTGGGGATGAGCTGTGCAGCTCTGGGCTTGCCTCTGGACTCCTGGCTTCGAGCGTCCTTGAGCCGTTCTTCCCAATGAAGAATCTCAAAAAAAAAAAAAGTATCTATTCACTAGAAAAGTCTTTCTGCGGGGATGTTTGATTTGTGTGTATGTGCAAGAAATATAAAACCACACCAATGTTTTTTGCCGTGCTCTCACAATAAATTTGTCAACGTAAAAGAAGAAATAGCTGTAAAAAGGAATTGCACCGAGATGGGGACCAGAGCTTCTTCCGAACGTACCCATAGCGAAGTTTTTGCATCTCTCACTCTGTCTGTGTATCTCTTGGGGATTAGTTTGCTATCGGATTTGTCCCCAAACAATATTTATTATTGTCATAACCAGCCAAAAGGCGCAAGCGGCACACCGCTCCGCTTCCGAAGCCCTCGCCTTCCAGCGCGCCCGCTGCCCCGCGTGCCAGCCCGCAGCTCAGCCTCCGGGCCCAACGCCTGCAGCCTGCCTGCTCCTGGCAAACCCTTCGGGAGGGATTCGGGGTGCCCGCCGTGCCCCCAGCATCGGGACGGGGAGGCTCGGAGCCGGCGCCGTGGGTCGGTGTGTTCGGTGCAGTTGGGTGCAGGACCCTCGCCCAGCGCAAGCCCCTCCCGTGCCCGCTGCGGAGGGGGAAGGTGAGGATGCTCGTCCCCGGCCCCCATCGCTCTCATGGGTGCTCAGCACCCTCTCCCTTCCCACCACATGCGTCCTGCTGCCGTGGGTCTGCGGGATGGCATCGCCCAGCTACGGAGCTCGCGGGAATGCCGTGCCGGTGCCTTTGCAGTTATCTCTTGTAACCTATCTCAATTTATCTATCACCACTTTTTTTTTGGTGGTCTGTGGTGGCAACATGAATTGGTTTTTGAACTATTTTAATAACAGAGCCACTTAGGAAACCTTGTGTGCCCTTCCTCTACAAACATCAAGCCAGACTTCAAAACGCCATAAAACCACCCTGTGATCAATAGAGTAAGACAAATGAGCAATCAATTTCTCTTATATTTACTTAATCGCACAGCGTTGGGTGCCTGACCTTGAAGTCTTTTGGACTGTATTAGATTTAGTAACTCATTATCCGTCACATGAGTACTGTTGATTTAAAATCCTGATGCTGAAGTGATCTGGTTGTCAGGGAAAAAAGCGTTTGTAATTGTGTGTGATGGGTACTGGAGGGATTTCCAGGCAAAGAAAGAAGTGTTTGGACTGAGCAGTATGAGCCAGGGGGGGAGAAGCTTTTGCTAAGCGAGGGCTCTCTCGCGGCCACTGCATGGTCCGATGCACGTTTTTCCCTCGGTTTAAAAACAACAAACTGCTGGTGGAGCGTGATTTCCTCAGCCTGGGAGCGCGTCCAGCGAGGCAGGCGGTGCGGGGCCGAGCGCAGACCCCACGGAGGGGACGCGTGTGGTGCCCCTGCCCGGGCTGCCGGCGGTGAGCAGGTCTCACAGAATCCCAGCATGGTTGGGGTTGGCAGGGACCTCTGTGGGTCACCCAGTCCAACCCTCCTGCCGAAGCAGGGTCACCTACAGCAGATTGTAGAGGACCTTGTCCAGGCGGGGCTGGAATATCTCCAGAGAAGGAGACTCCACAGCCTCCCTGGGCAGCCTGGGCCAGGGCTCCGTCACCCTCAGAGGGAAGAAGTTCTTCCTCGGGTTCAGCTGGAGCTTCCTCTGCTCCAGTTTGTGCCCGTTGCCCCTTGTCCTGTCGCTGGGCACCACTGGAAAGAGTCTGGCCCCGGCCTCCTGACCCCCACCCTGCAGATATTTAGAGGCATTTCGAAGGTCCCCTCTCAGCCTTCTCTTCTCCAGGCTGAACAAGCCCAGCTCCCTCAGCCTCTCCTCGTAGCAGAGATGCTCCAGTGCCCTCCTCATCCTCGCAGCCCTAGTCTCACCGCACGCGTACAGACCCCGTCACCGCACCCTTCGGCGTCGCGGAGAAGCGCTTGGAGATTTGGCATTTAGAACACGGCTGCTTTTGCCGCGCTGTTGTCACCTCTTCGGTGCCGAACACGGGGCAGCGTGCTCTGGGCTCCACGCTGCTCAGTGCAGGCATCGCAGCGGCCGTGCTGGCGCGCGTTTTCCACGCGCTGGAAGCCATTAACACGAGTGTTCTCGGCGAGGACGCAAGGCTTTACGCGCTCTTCTCAGGCTGCCTTTTCGTGGGTGCCACCATTGCCGAGCGAGGTCAGGAAAAAAAGATTTTTTGTTTTCCTCCTGGGGACCACGACCAGTTTCTCCAAGCGATTCTCCCTCCTCACATATCTGCCCATGATGCATCTTCTAATGTTGGACTTGGTATTTACCACCTTTTATCTTCCACCATTCTCCATTTCTTTTTACAGGGTGCCTTACTATTTTTTGTATTTCACTGCCTGAATGCTAAGCAGATTTTAATGATGTTTTCCCTCTATACTCAATTATTTTACAGCAAGTGTTACCCAGAACCCCAAGCAGTCTTCTGTGTTGAAGGAAAATTTCTGTAAAATTAGATACACAAAATCTGCCAGACTTAGAAACACTTTTTGTTTTGAGTCTGTCAACGCAGCTGGTCCATAGGGGAAAACATTTTTTTGACCCTTCCCCTGAATGAGCACATCCCAGGCCCCGGAGCTCTGTGCTGGGGATGCAGCTCAGACTGGAAAAAGGAGCAGTGATTTTTTTTTTTTTTTCTTCCTTCTGAACAGAGCAGGGGAAAAACCAGATCTGGTAACAGCTGTGTGCTGCCTCTGACAATTACCTTTCTCTGTGCTGGAAGGAAATCAGGCACAAAATGCCCATTAAAATAACAGTAGTTCTCCTGCCCAGTTCCCTGGGCGCTTTCCTCCACGCATCCCAATTTACACCCAGTCGCAGGCGTTGAGAGTGTGAGCAGGAGCAGAAGCTACAGGCAGACCAGGAGCTAATCACCTGTTTCTCACACCTTCCACGCTCGTTGGGATTTCTCCCAAGCTGTGGCCGGAGGATTTAATCTTGCTGACGCTGCTCTAGCCCTAAAATGCGATCGGTTAAGGATTTTGTGCTCTTCCTCGCTTCCCCTCAAGCTATTCTGAAAGCGTGGAAGAAGGAAATTGAAGTGGTTTGTCCGTGTTTTTTAGCTGCTGTTCTCCTGGTATGTGTGTGTTAAAAGGTCTCTGAGTGTTGCTGCTTGTAGATGGGTAGAAAATATTCATGGAGGCAACTGGTGGGAACACCAGAGTAAATAAGCAATGGAGGTAACTGGTGTTTTCCCACAAAGTGGGTGGGAAGATAAGGGTAAATCAGCTCACTGTGTCTGTATGTCCTTCCTCCTGGCGTCATGCTCGTTTCTGGCAGTGCGTTGGACCACGGTGGTCGGCAGGTTTGAGCGGCTGCGGGGAGCGGTGGCATGGGCGAGTGTCCATGCAGAGGGTGACCTGCTGTCCCCACGCCTCCATCCAGACCCTCCTGCAGCAGCTCCGTCCCCAGGGCTCCGGTGGAAAAACCATCCGAGCCCATTTGTACACGGCAAAAGGGACGGATTCTGGTGCTGGCAGTGAGCCCTCTGCCCCGCACCGTGCCAGCTCCTGCTTCGGGCTCACTCCGTGCTGCTGAGGGCAGGTCCTGGCTGTCTTGGCATCCTGGGCAGGCGTGCTCAATTCGCACAATCACCTTGGAGCACAGGAAGACATTAAATCCAAATTGCATTTTTGGGATTTTAAAATTTTAAGTGAATAATAAAATAAGTTCTAATAAGCGATATCGTGACACAGTCTGTAATGGTTAAATACTTGTCAAGCAAAGCACTGTTCTCTGCTAAAAATACAGCAGAATGAAAGCAAATGATGTCCCAAATGCCTGACATGTTCGACTTCCCGTGACCCAAGGGAACCTCATTTTCCAGCACCAGTGGACAGAAGCACCTAGGCAGAAAGGTTCTTTTACAGTGGCTTTGGTGTAAGTGCTGTCCTCCACGGGCATGTTGCTCAGTATCAGGGTTGTGAGCATCAGTCCGTGCCGGTCTGCCTCCCACGAGGGGCTCTGGAACGTCCCTCTCCTGCGGCTGCACCCAGCGGGCTCGGACACCTCGGAGTGGGTACTTGATTTTCAGACACTTCCGTGACTCTAAATGCATGCCTTCACGTTATCAGCTATTCTGGAAATGCTATTTGAATATGCAAATGGCACAAGAGGAAATGAAACCTATTCTTGAAATAAAACATGAACAAGGGAGAATGGATAGATATGCCATTAAAAACTCTTCCTGTTCAAAGTGGCAAGAGCCAAATGTTACGTTAAAAGCCGAACTTTGGTTTCCAGTGTGTAGAATGGTGTCAGAATGGTGCAGCTGTGCTGCTGTTAGTAATGTTCAAGTACTTAGACTGGTGTAGAAATCGGAAGCAAAGATTTTATTTTCCCGGTGACTCTTGCGTGTTCTGTATTCCTCAGCTGACTTTTTAAAAAATGATTCTCAGTTCAGGTGACCGTTTGTTACAAGGGAAGGTAAATGTGGAGTATTTATGGCCAGCATCAGTTGCAGGTGGCAGGATTGCTGGTCTACGCAGATGCCGTTATTCTTGATAGAGAATGTGAGACAGAAAAAGTCAATGTTTTACCTTTCCAGCAACACTCAGTTATTTTTTAAGTGTTTAACTCGGTCAATTCATAGTTTTTAAAATGGTCAATTATAAATCTAGTTTAAATACAAAAGTTGCATTCTCTTTCCTTGCTTATGGAATTCACGTGACGCATATTTCATACTCGCTCCTTTTTCCAAGTTCAGTATGCAACCTGAGCTCGTTAGCGGTGTCCCTGCTCGCTGCGGGGGGGTTGGACTAGATGACCTCTAGGGATCCCTTCCAACCCAAAACTTTCTATGATTCCATGAATGCTTGTTCTGTCTTGGTAAAACATACTACGTTCTTCTAAAGACAGCTGGTAAAATCTTACAACTTAAGACATGAGATGGACTCTGTGTGTGCAGAGGAAGGTGTTTGTACATAATGGAGTTGAGAAAAATCCCATTTGATATGACTTATCGTGTTCTTGGGCTGACCTGCTGGGCCCTGAAGAGCCCTCAGGGTCGCTGGAGGAGGTCAAGCTCTTTGCCCTTCGGCAGAGGGAAGGTTTCCCGGGGACGGCGTCGGCAAAGCCCGGCCTGAGGAGCAGCGATGCCGAGCACCATCTTCCCCTCCGGTGGGAAAATGTGGGCTTTCTGCGTGTCCCAGTGCCTCGTGTCACGATAGCCGAGAGGAGGGGAGCGTGAGCAAGAGGGCTGAAACAAAAGCAAATTTAGGATACTCAAACAAGAATCATTTCAAAGTCATCCTGATACTGTCATTGACTTCCACTGAGGTTCAAAATGCGTTCTGAATATTGTGGGATTTCTGAGATGTGTTAGGAAAATTTTGGGAGAGAGACTTCTGCTCTAGCTCTTCTCGCCTAACGGGTTTCTCATTTTAGAGCTGCTGTTTTGTTGGCTATAAATTAGCTGTATTGGAAAGCACTGGAATGATGGCACAATAACGCGGCGAATGAAACGAAGGATAACTGTAATTAAAGCATTAGAAGACAAAGACCCTTTCAAGTTATTCCAGAGGTACCCAGCCCCCAGCGAATCAGAGAACTTGGTTGAATTTATCGGCTTCTGTGGAGCTTACTGGCCGTGCAGATCCCGCTTTGGCAGGTCAACGTGAAAAACTATTGGCGATTTGATGCCATGTACCGGGTCAAACTGGGATCGATCCCACCATCACCTGCTGATTGAGGGTCTGAGTGTCGGGTTGGAGTTAGAGGTGACTCTCCCTTAATTAAAATGTACGGAAAACTCTAATTTTCTGTGCCTGTCTTCCCTTATATGTGGGAACATTTGCGTTTCTGATGATGAAGGGCTGGAGATGTCTGTTGGCAGCTCGCTTCTGCTTCATCATCCACCCCTGGCCCCGCTAACGAGCCGCTCTGCCCCCAGGAAGCTGGCTTTGCTAGGTGAGAAAAGTTATTTATTCTCCTATCCCGCCTTGTTCACACTCTTTTCTGAAAAGAAGTTGTCAGTCATGCTTAATTGCACTAAATTATGTGTGGCAGATTGGTACAGAAGTGCTGCTTGCTGCAGACTGAAACGATTTCTGCCAAAGTAGGGATCTTATAAATGCATATAAATATCTGCAGGGTGGGGGTAAGGAGGACAGGGCCAGACTCTTTCCAGTGGTGCCCAGCGACAGGACAAGGGGCAACGGGCACAAACTGGAGCAGAGGAAGCTCCAGCTGAACCCGAGGAAGAACTTCTTCCCTCTGAGGGTGCCGGAGCCCTGGCCCAGGCTGCCCAGGGAGGCTGTGGAGTCTCCTTCTCTGGAGATATTCAAGATCTGGCTGGACAAGGTCCTGCTCTGGGTGACCCTGCTTGGGCAGGGGGTTGGGCTGGGTGACCCACAGAGGGCCCTGCCAACCCCGACCATGCTGGGATTCTGTTATTTTCAAACAACTTTTATTTACCCTCAGCAGTGATCATGAGTATTTGACCCCAAAGCTGTGCTTTTTACTGCCTGGTCAGGTCAACCTTACGCTGCTGCTGCTTCTCCCCAGGCAGACGGGTGCAGGGACACCTGCAGCATGGACCTGCTTCGTTTGGTTACACCAAAATCTCTTCCTGTGAACTGGATTTTACCACACAAGTTAAAGCACCTCTCTGCTTGCTGCTGGCTGTCGGTTGGGTATCTGCCTGGTGTCAATCTGAAACGTACTCTGTGTGGCCGTTACTCCAATAAAACGGAGCTGCTTGGGCTGTCGTGGGAGTCATGCAGAGGTGGACAACGCGAACGTGGAGCTGAAGGAGAGGACTCTGCCCTCTGTGATGGCTCGTGTTGACTTTGGCGTTGCTCTAGGGCCATTTCTTGGTTTGCACTTGACGCTCTTCAAGGTTTCTAGAAACTTTCTTTTTTCAATCTTGCAATAATTGGAATTTGGGAAAGAAAAAAACCAATATCTGAATGGCAGAGAGAGGTGACTGTGTGAGAATCTCAGTCTGGGCATGGATGTTGGGAGCAGCGAGTGCAAGGATCGGCTTACCCTCGTATCAAGGTTTTAATTCAGTCCCCCAATGGAGTGGGGCTGTACCAGCGTGATGCTGTGCCTGTGCTAATTAGCCAGGTTAATCCTCAGCTTTTAATTCAGTACTGCTAATTACTGTAGGTCCCATGATGCAGCTGTTCTGCCCCCGGTTTCTGACCCCGTCTGCTCCGCTCTGGGTACCCGCGGCTCTGGCAGCGATGCTTTGGGCGTGTTCCCAAGGGCTCGGTGGCCGACCCCAGCAAAGCCCCTGCTTTGGGGACCAGGAGGGACGAGGTGGGCTCACGCGCACCCCGCTCTGTCTGCGGGCTCGGGAGCCGATGGTGTGCATCGGCTGCGGTGGAAAGTTACCTCTGGGGGAGAAGAGGAAAGCAGCAAAGAGAAGCAAATGGGGAGAAACCTTTCCCAGGGGCCAGCCATCTTCTTTCGCCCCAAAATTTCACCCTGCTTTGCTTAGTTGCAGATTGGCAGTGACTTCACCCAAAGAACAGGCTGTAATTTGAGAAACAGTTATATTAGAGATGTGTTACGTTGGGGACCGGCACGGGAGAACCCAGAGTCCAACGAACAGCAGGTCTGGGGGCTGACAGACTTTAGAATGACCCCTAAAATCCCACTGCCTGTTGTCCTGGCTTGGGTTAAAACAGCACAGATTCTCTTTTAGTGAATTTTCCTTATGGCTAAATTCTTCTAAGTAAGTCCTTCCAAGTTGTTTCTCTCCGGAATAAATGTGAAAAAAAGGATTTTTGATATGCAGTAGCGCTCAGCAGGGCAGAAGCTGTGATGGTCGGGCAATGTTAATTTGTGGCCTCGCATTTTCAGGCTCGGCAGGGTGGGCTTCCCGGCACATTAGGGAAAAGGAGCCTTTGGAGGAGGATGTGAGGCAGTGTTGGAGCAGATGCATCCCTTGTGCTTTCCCCACCACTCCTTATTCCCCAGCAAAATTCCCCTTCCAACCCCCAACTGGGCTCCCCAGTTCAAGAAAGATGAGGAGCTACTTGAGAGAGTCCAGCGGAGGGCTACGAGGATGAGGAGGGGACTGGAGCATCTCCCCTACGAGGAGAGGTTGAGGGAACTGGGCTTGTTCAGCCTGAAGAAGAGAAGGCTGCGAGGGGACCTTATAAATGCCTACAAATATCTGCAGGGTGGGTGTCAGGAGGATGGGGCCAAGCTCTTTTCAGTGGTGCCCAGTGACAGGACAAGGGGCAACGGGCACAAACTGAGGCACAGGAAGTTCCGTCTGAACATGAGGAAGAACTTCTTCCCTCCGAGGGTGACGGAGCCCTGGAACAGGCTAGGCTGCCCAGGGAGGCTGTGGAGTCTCCTTCTCTGGAGATATTCCAGCCCCGCCTGGACAAGGTCCTGTGCAGCCTGCTCTGGGTGACCCTGCTTCAGCAGGAGGGTTGGGCTGGGTGACCCCCAGAGGTCCCTTCCAACCCCTACTATTCTGTGATTCTGTGAAAATACAGCTTAGTGCCTGGAGTCGAAAATGATTCCCTGCCTCGGGGCGAGGGATCTTGCTGCCTCTGGTGATGGCGTAGCAACCCAGGTGTCTGCGTCAGGGCCTGGCACTGCTGCTGTGCAGCTGGATCCCAAAGGATCAGGGCTGTGCAGATGGCTCTTCTCCTCCTTGAACACAGAAGTTTCTGATATTCGCTGCTAACCAAGCTCAGCAGCATCTGCGCCATGCAAGATGTGTGTAAAGACCAAAGCATCTTTCTAAGAAATAGTCTCTAAAGGAGCTGGTTTCCACAACATTAACTTTTCTTCATCTTTGTAAATTTAGAATGTATGTAGAATTACTTTAAACTCAGGAGTAACCAGCTCCCATTAACTCATGGCTGAGAGGTATAAAAATTAGGAAGATGCTCAAATAAGCGAAGCATCAGACATGGTGAAATAAATATTAAATACAAATATAAAAACTCTAGGACCTCAGCACAGGATTTACAAACGCTGATGTGTTGGTGGAGCTCTAAAAATTAAATGAAGGAAGCCTTAAGGTTTCAATAGTGTGTTTAAAATTTAAGCTGTGCGTTTCTCTGTCCTGTGTGCCTGACAGCAGCTGGCTTGCTCAACGCCCAGCCGAGAACGCTCCTCTGCGTGCAAGCAGACGCTGTTATTTCCCTTTCAGACCAGTCTAACCAGTGGCAGGCCAGGCTTGGGGTGGGGGGGGCAATCCCAAGCTCCTGGGCTCTCTGCAGAAGCCAAGACCCACAGCCCGGACCCACGGGGATCACAGAATCACAGAATAGTAGGGGTTGGAAGGGACCTCTGTGGGTCATCTAGTCCAACCCTCCTGCTGAAGCAGGGTCACCCACAGCAGGCTGTAGAGGACCTTGTCCAGGCGGGTCTGGAATATCTCCAGAGAAGGAGACTCCACAACCTCCCTGGGCAGCCTGGGCCAGGGCTCCGTCACCCTCAGAGGGAAGAAGTTCTTCCTCATCTTCAGCTGGAGCTTCCTCTGCTCCAGTTTGTGCCTGTTGCCCCTTGTCCTGTCTCTGGGCACCACTGGAAAGAGCTTGGCCCCATCCTCCTGACACCCACCCTTCAGATATTTGTAAGCATTTCTAAGGTTCTCTCTCAGCCTTCTCTTCTCCAGGCTGAACAAGCCCAGTTCCCTCAGCCTCTCCTCGTAGGGGAGATGCTCCAGTCCCCTCCTCATCCTCGCAGCCCTGCGCTGGACTCTCTCCAGTAGCTCCTCATCTTTCTTGAACTGGGGAGCCCAGCACTGGACACAGCACTGCAGATGGGGCCTCCCCAGGGCAGAGCAGAGGGGAAGGAGAACCTCCCTCGACCTGCTGCCCACACTCTTCCTCATGCACCCCAGGATCCCATTGGCTTTCTTGGCAGCCAGGGCACGCTGCTGGCTCATGGTCACCCTGTCGTCCACCAGGACACCCAGGTCCCTCTCCGCAGAGCTGCTCTCCAGCAGGTCCACCCCAAGCCTGTACTGGTGCATGAGGTTGTTCCTCCCCAGGTGCAGGACCCTGCATTTGCCTTTGTTGAACCTCATCAGGTTCCTCTCTGCCCAACTCTCCAGCCTGTCCAGGTCACGCTGGATGGCAGCACAGCCTGCTGGTGTATCCACCACACCTCCCAGTTTGGTGTTATCAGCAAACTTGCTGAGGGTACATTCTAACTCTTCATCCAGGTCGTTGATGAAGAAGTTAAACAAGACGGGGATGCTGCCGCAGCGGGCTGGGCTGGCGGCGGGTGCGGAAAAGCAGGGTGAGACGTCACCCGGCAAGGTTTATCCACCAAAGCGGGTCACGAGAGGCGTTAAGGGTAAGCCAGGAGGGCTTACGCTTGTCTGGGGTCAGGCTTGGAGCCTTCCTGGGGAAAAGCCGCTCCCAGAGAACGCGTGTCCCCGCAGCAGCGGTGGCAGGGGCTCGGCCGCCGCGGGGAACGTGCCCGCAGATGGCTCGTGGGAGGGCTGACGCAGAAATCTGCGCTGGCTGTGTCTGCTTTGCTAACCTTTAATGCAGCAGTGACCTCTGGGATGGAAATACACCTGCCTGGAAGTTTTAATATACACGCTCTGTGCGAAGGGGAATTCTAAAACCGGGCAGGAGACCTTCCCTCAAATTGCCATGCAACGATTCCAGCACTTTCTGCTAAAACGTAATAAATTACATATACTTTATGCACCTTCTTAATAACCTCCCAGAAAAACAGGCAAGAGGACCTAACTGGGGAAAATTCTTTAAAATTGCATTTAAGTATTTATTAATTGATGCATTCATTTGCATATTAACTGACTTGTAAGTGCTCTTATTTCCAGGCTGAGCACCTCCCGGGCCCATTCCTGCTTTGCCACTCAGCAGGGGCACGCTCTGTGACCCTGAGTGCCAGGGCCCTTGCTGGTTTCCACCTGGGAGCTGAAGCAGGGAGACAGGGAGGAGGTTTGGACATCAAGCTGTTGCTTTAGGCACCAAAATACCTGAGTCTTGCTGGGGGACGAGAAAGTCCCCATCCCTTCTTCTGCAGTACAGTGTGTCCCTTCCCTGGTCTGGTTTCCCCGCTTGCAAGCTGCATTGTTGCTTCACAGAATCCCAGCATGGAGGGGTTGGCAGGGCCCTCTGTGGGTCACCCAGCCCAACCCCCTGCCCAAGCAGGGTCACCCAGAGCAGGGGGCACAGCACCGCGTCCAGGCGGGGCTGGAATATCTCCAGAGAAGGAGACTCCACAGCCTCCCTGGGCAGCCTGGGCCAGGGCTCCGTCACCCTCAGAGGGAAGAAGTTCTTCCTCGGGTTCAGCTGGAGCTTCCTCTGCTCCAGTTTGTGCCCGTTGCCCCTTGACCTGTCGCTGGGCACCACTGAAATGCTCCTCTGCGTGCAAGCAGACGCTGTTATTTCCCTTTCAGACCAGTCTAACCAGTGGCAGGCCAGGCTTGGGGTGGGGGGCAATCCCAAGCTCCTGGGCTCTCTGCAGAAGCCAAGACCCACGGCCCGGACCCATGGGGATCACAGAATCGCAGAATAGTAGGGGTTGGAAGGGACCTCTGTGGGTCATCTAGTCCAACCCTCCTGCCCAAGCAGGGTCACCTACAGTAGGCTGTAGAGGACCTTGTCCAGGCGGGGCTGGAATATCTCCAGAGAAGGAGACTCCACAACCTCCCTGGGCAGCCTGGGCCAGGGCTCCGGCACCCTCAGAGGGAAGAAGTTCTTCCTCGGGTTCAGCTGGAGCTTCCTCTGCTCCAGTTTGTGCCCGTTGCCCCTTGTCCTGTCGCTGGGCACCACTGGAAAGAGTCTGGCCCCGTCCTCCTGACCCCCACCCTGCAGATATTTAGAGGCATTTCTAAGGTCCCCTCTCAGCCTTCTCTTCTCCAGGCTGAACAAGCCCAGCTCCCTCAGCCTCTCCTCGTAGGAGAGATGCTCCAGTCCCCTCCTCATCCTCGTAGCCCTGCGCTGGGCTCTCTCCAGCAGCTCCTCATCTTTCTAATATTTACAGCGTAGAAGAAATATTCTTTAATACCTGGCTTGCGGCGTGTACGGTCCCATCGCTGCCTTTGAGGCTGCTTCCAGCAGCACAGGGCTCTGCTGAGGTTTTCTTCCAAAGAGCCATTTGGTCAGCGAGCGTCGCCTCATGTAGCTCCGGGGTTTGTTTTGATGTGTCGCTACTGTCGCGCTGAACCGCTGGTTCTATCTGTGTATCATAAATCATAAATAGATAGCTTCCTTGAGAGAAGAAACACTCCACTTACGCTGTGAGGAGGAAAGGCAGAGCTGTGCACGCCCTGCACAACCGGCTTTGCTGAGGATGACTTCAAACAGGGCTCTGGAATCGGGGCGCAGACCTGGAAATGCAAAACCTAGGAATGAAACCTATAGCTTGGAAATACTGGGTATTAATAACATTGAACCATATGTACACTGATTTCTTTGCCACGCTGGACCCCGGGGCTGAGGCTACGTGATGGTTGTGTAAAGCCAGGCAGCGATGCAGGCTCTGATCAGCCCGGTGCCGGTCCCCGTTTCCCACCAGCAGCGGTCATCCAGCCCGGCGTGGGTAAGCTGCAGTCGAGATCAGAGTTGATTTCTTGACACGTTTTTTTCCCACCTACCTGCTTCTCCAAAGATTGCTGCTTTTGAACAATTTTATCCCTAGCTGCAGTAAGAATATACCTAAGGCAGAGCTAAGACGTGAGAGTAAGTGAAGTTTTCTGATTGCTTGATTTAGGGGGAAAAATACCGATGCAGAACATACACAACTTGGCGCAGATTCGATGCCAGTGTCTTTAGTATATGATAAATAAGCAAAATAAATGTCTTTGCAGAGAAGTTTACAAGTACTAACTCTAAAATTTCGTAGCCCAGGCGAGGTCGGATCAGCTCTTGTCAGATGCTGAATTTCCTGAATTCTTTTCCCCAGTTTTCAGCCTGGGAATGACAGAAAAACTGTTGTTAAGTGCCAGAGGCCCTGAAGCCTGCTGTGCAGAGCAGTTCTTGTTCGGAAAACACCCCGCTCCGCGGGATAGTGCAGGAGGAATATGGCATCTTCTGCGAAATGGAGAAAGGAAGCCTGACATTCATACTAATGGATGAAATAGTTACAGAATCCCAGAATCCCAGCATGGCAGGGGTTGGCAGGACCCTCTGTGGGTCACCCAGCCCAGCCCCCTGCACAAGCAGGGTCACCCAGAGCAGGGGGCACAGCACCGTGTCCAGGCGGGGCTGGAATATCTCCAGAGAAGGAGACTCCACAGCCTCCCTGGGCAGCCTGGGCCGGGGCTCCGTCACCCTCAGAGGGAAGAAGTTCTTCCTCGGGTTCAGCTGGAGCTTCCTCTGCTTCAGTTTGTGCCCGTTGCCCCTTGTCCTGTCGCTGGGCACCACTGGAAAGAGTCTGGCCCCGTCCTCCTGACCCCCACTCTGCAGATATTTGTAGGCATTTCTAAGGTCCCCTCGCAGCCTTCTCTTCTCCAGGCTGAACAAGCCCAGCTCCCTCAGCCTCTCCTCGTAGGAGAGATGCTCCAGAAATAGTTCTGAAAATGGAATGAAAATACCCTGAAAGCAGCTAGGTCCTTCTGCACGCTTGGCTGTGATCCCTGTAAAGGGGTTAAATCACACGCCGACAGCGGGCACAGCGGCGTTTGGTGCAGCCGGGTGTGGGTCTGCTGCCGTGGGCAGCTCTGACACCCCTGGTGCCCCGTGAGCCATCACCTGGTGTGGGCACGGGGCTCCCCAAACCCACCCAGGCTTTCTGCCCTGGCTGTGGCCGGTCACCCCCTCCCTCCCTCCCTCCTCTTCGGGCCAGATCTCAGCGCTGCTGTGCTTCACCTGCTTGCCTGGAGAGAAATGAGGGACGGGATTTATCTGGATGTGGACACCCAGACAACAAATGGGTTGTTTTAATTTTAAATTCGTATATGAAGGAAGACACACATGAGACAGCATAACCTTAATTACGTCCATAAGTGAGGTCCTCTGAACAAGCATTTAGAGCCAGAATATGAATAGTCTGAGTTATTTCATCTCTTAATTAGCACTGAAAAGGTATTTTTGCTAAGAGCCACTTAAAAGGTTGACTTTAAAATAGGTTCTGCCACTTGCTGTCATTTTTCAAACCAGTGTGGTGCGATTGCAGCAGCTCAAGCCCTCTCAGCTTGCACATGAAAAGCTTCATTATTTAACGTTGCTGTGTCTTAATTCAGTTGTCATTTTTAATAAGCGTTTTGAAGCTACGAGCAGTTGTTTCTTCGCGTGGCAGCTCCTAACGTTCGACTGCATTTTCCTGCACACTTTGAAAGGGAAGGTGATTTGGCACGCTGAAGTCTTCGCTGCTTCCTGGCAGCTTCTCATTCCAGCAAAACATTGATCTTCATTTTGTGTTCTTCAGAAATATTTTAGGGTTATTTGCATCCACAGCTGAGAGCAGTTTCAAGTTCTACCTGCACAGAGTTGGTACAATGAGCACAATTAATTGTGCATTTGTGCTTCTGAAGAATGACATCTTTCTGTGTGGAGCAGTGTCCTGCGTGCACGGCCAGTTCCCTGGCTTTCCCAGTGCTTTATCCAAATGCTCGTGCAACGCTGGCTACACGCACAGACCCAAGGATGAAAGCAAGGAGAAATCAGTACTGCAAAACCAAACGGCTAAAATCACAAAAATAAAAAAAAAAAAGCCCAGAGAGCAGAGCCAGGGACCTGGCAACGAGCAAAGGGAGCCTGCGGAGCCACCGCTTGCAGCTCCCGCCTTGCTCAGGTGCTGACCCTGGGCTGGTTGTGGGTTTTCGCGAGGTTTGGAGCCCTGATGAGGAACGGGATGGGGGCTGTGTCCCCCCAGCACCACGCTTTCAACAGCAAGTGGGACGAGGTCAGCTTGTACTTGGGGTCCGAGTTCTGCCACCTCCATGCGCTGCCGCTGGCAGCCTTTCACCAAAGCTCATAGAATCATAGGCTGGAAGAGACCCCTAAGACGGCATCGATGCCCACCAAAACGCTGCTTGGCCTGACACAAACCACCGCAATGAAAAAATACTGAATTTCCCGAATTTTGGTCACTCTGCCTTCCCTTCCTCCCCATCCTCCCCATACCCATTCTGCTGCCCCTTCTCCCCACTTTTCCGCCACAAACCCCCATTTCTTCCCTTAGCAGAGACAGAACTGAAGGACCCTGTGGTCTCGCAGTTCTGGGGTGCTAGTTACAGTGGATCTCTTTGCCTTTCACCTTTCTATTTTTGTTTTGTTTTGCATGCGGTGTCTGGGTACAGAAGACTTGTGCAGGGCTCCACAGGTCTGTTTAGGCTTCGTGGTGGTAACGACAACTGGGTTCTGGCTGGGAGAACAAGCTCATGGTGGAGTGAGTAGTTAATCTGAGATGGCAGCAGCCAGGAGACGCCAGGCGAGGAGGCTGAGCACCTTCTGGCAGAAGTTGCAGTGCTACAGAGATGACTTGGGTTTCCCGTCATCTTCAAAGCCTTCACCTTTCTCCTGGAGAACCAGGAGCCTGCATCAGGCTTTCAGGGGCAGCGTGGAACACATCTCCCCCACCAGATTCCAGCTGCTTCCCAGTGCCACCGGTACAACCTGCGCCTCAAACTGGTGTGGTTGGAGGCTGATGCCTGAGGGCCACGTGGGCAGAAATGGGAAGAGAACAGCCTCACAGATTTTTGACTCCTATATTGTCTCAGCAATTAATGAAAAACAGCACTGTGCACAAGATGATTTCTTTGGGCCCTCAGAGAATAATCACTTTGAAGTAGGTCTGTAAATAATTCACCGCTGCTGACTTAATGCCTTTTCTGTGCAAAGGCCAATTAGCAAAACAAACATTTAGCTTTATGTAGATCACTAAACGAAAAAAAAGTCACTTCTGTGACATGTAACTCACGCTTTCATTGATAAATCGTGCTGCCAAACGCAACTTTCAGTGCCTCTCTCTCCACCTTTTTTTAAAATGTCCCATCAAAAAAACAACCTGTAAAAAATAATAAAGAACTTGATGTTGTTGTAGCTAGTTTTGTTCCCAGATTAATGAAACTTGCTACTAATGCACCAGTTCTTTTACTGGCTCACAGAAATCCAACTTTTTGCTCCTGTTACTAAAGCAGTGGAATTAGTGGTCACGGGGGGTTGCCCGGGAGGTTTCCAGCGCCCAGCCCAACACGCCTGGCCCAGCGCTGGGGACACAGGCAGCGCACGGCAAAAACGGGGCTGGCAACCGCAGATCTCCTGCTAGGGCACGGATGCACCTGCTCGTTCAAAATTCCCTCCTCCATGGCGAATCTGTTCACGCAATCCACAGCACAGCGCTGCCCGGAAAGGTTTTTCCTACGTGTATTTCTCCAAGAAAAACTCATGGCAAAACTGGCATATAGTTTTGAAGTTAAATCTGGAAACCTTGACCAGGTTTGCTCTGGCCTAATGAAAAAAAAATCTGCACAATCTCCTGCTTTTTAGTTAATCATTTAGTTAATCAGTTCCTGCAAGAATTTGCATTTCTCTTGAAAATATTTCCTCTGTTTTATAGTAAAGCTTTAGGAACAAGGTAAGTTGAAGTTACTGGTCCTAAAAACATGCCTTGTGCTGACACTGATAAAAACGAGGTACTTCAAGTGCATTCTAAATACATTTTTTTAAAAAGCTTCCCTTGTTGAAGCACGTGGCCACGGCTCAGAATCTGCAAAACCTTCCCCCGAGCCTCCCCACAAGAGTCTGGGGACGCGGCGTTAACCGACCCCTGGCTTTCTCACGTTCTCCCCCGGGCAGCTGGCTTTGTCACGCACCTTGCCACATCCCTCCTCTGCAAGAAGGCGAGATCCGACTCGTTTCAAATTCTAACCTGGAGGTGGGTTCATGCAAAGGTATTTCTTTAAAGTTTGATGGCTTTGGTCTTCAATATTCAGAGAACTCCTTTGGCTTCAGTAGAAAGTGATGGGGTTTGAGGGATCTTCTGCTTCCCGAGATGAGAGACTGAGCGTGATTTAAGTGACTCTGTTGATCTGGCAGAAGAGTCTTTTGAACATTATTCACTCCTCTGAGAGATAGGTGACTGCTGAAAGCTGTTGGGTTGTTACCATCGCTGTTTGGGTTGTCTGGCAGAAGGATGAATGGCTCTGTTCTACTGACCACAAATCAGTATCACAAACACTATGTTCTGTAATTGCGCTTCACGTAATGATTTATGGTTTCCTTCATAAGAATATGGCTTATGGGTTATAAAATAGAAGCGATAGAAATATTTAGCTAATGGATATTTCTAAGCCGCGGCAAAAAATTTATTTGCATTGTAACTTCTCCAAACCGTCCGTTTTTATAGCTGTATCCATTTCTCAGGCAAAGCAACATTATTTTAATCAAGTCCATCTGCTAGAGCTTAGAAAGGGCAGGGAATGTGGAAAAAAGGTGGCTTATTTTACAAAAATATATATATTGGATATATAGTAGGAGCACACCTTACAGATTACCTATTGATTTTGGACCAAGTGTGCTCTGTAATTTCATTGCAGGCCTTCCCATGTCGTCCAGCTGCGGAAAAAGGCAGAGGCAGCATGGCCAAGCCCTGCTCGTCTCGTCCTGATGCACAGTTAATGCCCAGGACCAGGAAGCCCCCGCGGCCCCCGCCACGTCCTCCGCATTCCCCCAGCTGAAATCCGCGCTGCCAACTTACTGTAACCCCATGGCAAACGTGTTTTCACACACAGATGCTCATTAAAGATGATGGTGGCTAATTTGCCCCGTCTTCCTTCCCCACCGCCAGTGCCAAAGCCCTGTGTGCCAGCTCGGGTCGCACGCCCTGGGGAGATGCTGTAAGGCAGCTGTGGTTCCCAAACCTCTGCCTGGAATACCGTACGCCAGCTGGAAATCCAGGAAAAGTGAATTATTTTGAAATTCTCGGTTGTTGGAAAGTCTCTTTCCTGAATGCTGCGCTCTAAACCCGGGACAGCTGTCCCAAAGGGCATGGTTTCCAAGAGAACTCCAGCACTCCCAACCTGCCACCAAGTTTAGAAATCCTTGTGGCTTTCACTTGCTGTGGGGCCCTGGTGTTTCTGTGACTGCTTCACCCTTTTGTGCAGCCTGGCTCTGTGTCTGCTCTGACGAAACGCTTCCTGGTTTGGGTGTTTCACTCCTGCTTCTGAACTCGTCCTGCCTGGTCATGCTTAGTGCTGCTTTGTCCATGCTACCTTTGGGAAAGCAGGTGAGAAGTATTTATGCTGGTCTTTGCTTTGGTCATCCTCTTTGGGGTTGTGTTTGCAACACTTTCTATCGCTCAGATGCGTAAGGGATGGCACCAAACTCTCTTGTCCATAATTTAAGTGCTTGTTGCCATGAGACAGGTCAAGGCCAGCGTGTCCTGTGATGTGGCAAGGCTGGTTGCTCATCACACGCTGACCGCATGCCTTGGTCACATCACAAAGTTGAAGGTATGCCTAGAACGTGGCTGGCACTATTCCTAACACGATGGAGATCTCGCGATCGATGCACTTCATGGGATGAAACTACCTGTTTTGTCAAGAAGATGCTTATAAAATTGTTTGTTTGTCAAGGTTGGACTCGATGACCTTAAGGGTCTTTTCCAACCTGAATGATTCTATGATCTTCGGAATCTGTCTATACATATGAATCTGGTTTGCTCTGTTTTCCTTTGACATGGCCAAGCTTGTACAGACGGACAAAACTTTCGCTATAGCACAGACTTTTTGGACAAGTTGTTAGAAGGTACTGCAGATTAATTAGTATTTAGCAGCAGCAAGGATGCTGAGCATCGGAAGTTGTTTGGAAAGCTTGAGTTTATTTAACAGGCTGGACTATGAAGGGGTCTCCAAGACATGCTGTCATCTGTCACCTCCCACTCAGACGCTCCGCCATAGGTTCCGTAAGATTCAGAAAACACACCAGAAACCATATGCTAGCCCAAGTATAGGACTCATTAACTGAAAATGTCAAAAGAAACGATCAGCAGAATTCTTCCTCATCTTTATTTTTGTCGTCTTCTGTTCCGACTCCCTCGTGTGCAGCTGCAGTCTTCCTATCTAGGTTAGGTGTTTGGGGGTTTCTCGATCTCCTACTGCGGTTCCTTCATGTCTGAGTTTCTTTTCTGAAGTCGGTCTTTCTGTCTCTGGCTGATAAGGCATGTTTTTGGAACATCAGGTGGGGTTCTTTTCCCTTCACTTGTCTTTGCCTTCTCCCCCAGTGCCGTCTCTCTCCACTGGCCAGTCAGCTGCTCCTCCCTGGAGAGCACGGCTGTCTTTCCTTTCCCTGCTATTTTCTTTTTCCTGCTACCGTGGCTGTCTATAGTCTGGTTAGTCTCAGATCCTTATGAAAATGTTTACTCCCACATTTCTTCTTTTTCCCTTCAGCCTGCATTCATCCAACCTTTTATTATATCTCAGTGGTATTTCAAGTAAAGCAAAAATGTACTGCTTTTGCTTGAGAGGTGGATCTGACTGGGTTTGCAAGGCCTTTTGGTGCAGGACCGTGTCACAAATGGACCTGGAATCACCTACGGTGCCAAACACAAGACCACTCACGATTTGGTGACTACATGTGATTTTGATGTGAAACCAAATCGGAAATTTTTTAGTGTGTGAATTCAACTTTATATCCCATGCTTTCTTGGCAAACAGTCCTAGAAGCCCTCTTCATTTCCAACCAGCCGTCAGTAAGCATCCCCACCTGCTCCGAGGGCTTCCCAGGTAGTGGCTGAACCCGGTTCTCTGGGACCGCCCGGTAGCTGGAGATACTGCTACCCATTTTCTCTCCATGCTGAGGCCAACGCCACCACTCTGCAGCAACACCATCTTGTGTCATGAAGATATAAGGTGCTTATGGTTAGTCTGGGGAAAAAAAATGAGGCTATGCGTGGAGTGGCAGAAGGTCGATGACTACCTGCTGTCTGTCCCTGCGAACCCCTGCAGAAACACTGCAAAGGGAAATTCGGAGCATCTCCAGCGTTCTGACCCACATCAAGCGGGTGCCACTTGTACCGCTTGTAGTATTAGTGGTGGTAAGAAGACCCATCCAGATGTCTCAGAAAAAGCTGGTAAAAGTGGCTTCTATTTTCAAGCTTTATTGTTATGTTCCATAGTTGATATTTCAGCAACAATGTTGAAGAATTCCAGTAGTTCAGTGAAAATTTTTCCTGCTCTTAACTTGATTTTTGCACTAACATCATACCAAACGATCAGTTTGTGTACACGTGTATGCACACCACTGTGTACATGTGCATATATGTTCGAGATATCGATAGCCTTAAACATTTTTTTGGGGTTTGTTTCTGCATGTATGACTTGAGCCTATTCAAGTGAGAAAATGTGAAATAAAATCTCAGCTGTTGGCAGAGTCGGAAATGAATCCAATGCCCGAATGGGCATGGCGGGGAGAGTAAATTCCATTCTGACACCTCCGACATGCGATCTGACTGCGAGCTCGTAGATGAGCTGGTGGGTGGTGGGTCCTGCAGTGCCTGACAGGGGTGTGTGTGCCTGAGACTGTCCAATCACCACTTAAACATATCTTTTTGTGCTTACTTTTGCATCCACAGGGTAAGAAAGTGCCGTTTCTTCTTCAAGAAAGATGAGGAGCTGCTGGAGAGAGTCCAGCGGAGGGCTACGAGGATGAGGAGGGGACTGGAGCATCTCTCCTACGAGGAGAGGCTGAGGGAGCTGGGCTTGTTCAGCCTGGAGAAGAGAAGGCTGCGAGGGGACCTTAGAAATGCCTCTAAATATCTGCAGGGTGGGGGTCAGGAGGACGGGGCCAGACTCTTCCCAGTGGTGCCCAGCGACAGGACAAGGGGCAACGGGCACAAACTGAAGCAGAGGAAGCTCCAGCTGAACCCGAGGAAGAACTTCTTCCCTCTGAGGGTTCCGGAGCCCTGGCCCAGGCTGCCCAGGGAGGCTGTGGAGTCTCCTTCTCTGGAGATATTCCAGCCCCGCCTGGCCGCGGTGCTGTGCAGCCTGCTCTGGGTGACCCTGCTTGGGCAGGGGGTTGGGTGGGTGACCCACAGAGGTCCCTGCCAACCCCTACCATGCTGGGATTCTGTCAAAAGCACATAAGCAGCAAGTTCCCAAAGGTCAGCTCTGGCCTACAGGGATGAAGGTTGCTGGACTCTTCCTGCAGGCAACGGAAAGCGCTCCGAAAAATGTTTTCCCAGAGCTTTTCTCCCTCCATTTGCTCTGCCCGGCTTTGAGGGCCACCCTCCCGCCCGCTGCCGAGGGGCTGGCCGGAGCTCCCTGTGCTCAGGGCTATGGTTCCACGGAGGGAAGGGAGCAGAGTTGAGCCGAATGGCGCAGCCAGCACCCTGCGACACAGCTGTGGGCACGCAGAGCTCTGCTGCGTCTGGAACCACCGAGGGGAACGTGCGCTGCTCCCTTTGGACTGCTGCAGGGTCCCCGCGCTTTGCAGGCAGGTATGTTTTCAATGGCAATGGAAAATTAAAGAAGAGTCACGCTTGAAGTTCAACTAATCAAAAAGGGTGCATCCCAACAGGCAAAAATATTTCCATCAGTATTTTCAAAATGTTATATTAATTACCACAATGGGGAATTCATATAAAAAATTGTCTTTTTTAATAGAAAGGGTTTATTTAGATGGTACAGTTTATACTGAGGTCTACTGTGTAAGCATTAAATGCTCGGAAAAGTTTCAGAAACAAAGCTGAGAAGTTCACTGCTGTGCCACTAAAGCATTACATTAGACTCAGTGAAGACATCATAGCTTCTTTCTACAAATCAGTGGCTTTTTTGTCTCCCGCTAAACAGACACTCTCCAGATGTGAAAATCCATTACAAAATGTATACATATAGTATTGGAAAAATGGTTATACATGAAACAGGTGAAACTGGTATATTAAGCCTTTAATTAGTCTTTTACTAAAACACTGTCCACGACTGGCACATTGCTGTAACTCCTTCTGTCTTCAGTTAAGAAAAATACCTTATTCCTGGGTGGAAATTTAAAACTGAAATTCAATTTTAAAATTTATTCCCTTGAGAAGGGGAACAAAAAATTTCTTAGCCACCCCAGTTTTAACAGAGTTGGGACATAACAGGTAGCTCATCTCTGGGTTCGGAACAGGCACAGAAATTTGCGTCCAAAACACAATGTGTTTAGATGGTGTTAAGCTCCTGAAAACACAGAATTAGAATTAAATGCCTTCTCAAGCATAATGATGGCACTGTGGTCATGGCGCTGGAGTAGGCTGGAGCATGAGTACTTCAGATTAACATCACAGGCTCAACAAACAAGCAAGAAACACTCCACATGCACAAAGGAAGCAATTTGTAAGCATCCGTGTTCTCCAGCAAGGCACAGAGAGCAGGCACCAGTCAAAATGATCAGCAATAACCATTGCACATCACTTAAATGCAGTAGTGGGTCCCTGACTACCACTATCTTAGTTCTCACTTTGTCATTGCTGGTAGAAGCTTTCTACCTCTACTTTTCCATATTTCACTTTCTAAACACAGGTGTTGATTTTGGCTGAATTCTCTTTGGAGAAAGCTTGCTTTTAGCAAAAAAATGTTTGATAACTCCAGCATCAGCGTTCAGAAGACACAAAAGTTTGTTACCCTCCTCTGCTTCGTACCTTGTCTTTAGCTTGCGTGGTCTACAGAGCCTTTGGGGCCGGGGCAGGGGAGTCAGGCTCTCCGAGGAGCTCTGAGCTGCGTTTGAATGGAGACTTCAGTTTGACGCCAAGGTGAACTACGAGAGAGTGAGAGAGCTGCAGGGAGGTGCTGGTCTGAGTGGGGAAGATGAGGCTGTGGCCAAAGATTACCGCAGGGTCTGGGCACTGCTTTGGCACTGTGCTTTTGGATGAATTCTTGGCTGAGAGGCAGGTCCTGACTAGCTGTAGAGGAGCCCATGTCCACCGAGGAAAAGCACGGTTGTTACCTGCATGCAAAGCGTTGGTTTTGTGTTCTGGCTTTGTTTGTTCAGAAAGGTAATTGCAGTCTGTGTAACTTCCCCAGCCCCGGAGGCAAATTACAGAATAAGGATTGAAAATCTCCAAACAGCTGCATGCATGGTGGTATCATTTGAGGAGTTTGGAAAATCCAAATACTTAGCTTTTACATTTCGTTGAATTGCAAATATACATTGGTGATTCTCTGTGTAAAGGTTTGGTGTGGAGTTATACTGTGCAACTCTGGGATTAGTATTAATGGTGATCTGGAAGCATACTATAATCTGGGATTGTACTACGCGTCATAGATGTCCAAAGAGACGTTTTAACCTCAAACATCTATGCTACATCATTGTTGAAGAGATCGACTAGCTTTATTTTATTCTCTTCCGTTGCTTTTCCTAGCCATCAGTGAATTGATTTCGTTTTGTCTCGCATGTCATGTTTGTTAAATTTCTCCTGTGTAATCATTTTTACATGCTTCTGAATATCAGTGTCTGTAATCGTGGGTCTATTCACTCTACTTCATCCCCTGTTTGTCTCGGAAAAGGTTATTGGAAAGATCTTCAGGTATAACACTGTATGGCTAAAAACCCCTCTGCTTCTCTTACAAGCTCCTCTCCAACCCTTTTGTTTCTGGCACACATCCATCTAGCTGAGACAAGCCAGTAGTGAGTCCCTAAACAGATGGCCACTAGGTCCATCACTTGAATGCCAACCAGTCTGGGAGCTATCAACCTTCCTGCGAGATGAAGGGTAAACTGAGCAGGTAAACTCAGTGTTCATCCAGTATCCTGTCTGCAAATTTTCTTCCCAGGCTTTGTTCACTTTCTCTACAAGCTAAGACAATCTCTGATGAAATCTGGTTACCACACTTGATACTTGCATTCTTGTAAGCTTTATTTAAATTCTTAAATGGAAGGTTTCACCAGATGAATATTACCCTTGGAGTGCAGATGAAGGAAACAAATTCTCTCGTTTGGAGTGTAGGTGATGATCTTAACTGAGTTCTGGGCATGCTACAGTTCCTACTGCGTTGATATTTATATCAAGGAAAACCACAAATCTGAGGAGTTTTGTTTATAGCTGAAGACAAGCCTAGCTAATTACTGATCAGTCCTTAGTAACACTGATGTTTGAAGCATGACCCAAGATTTGCACAATGCTTACTTTTGACTTGTACTGCCTGAACACTTCAAAATGTGGTTTTTTTAAATGAACATTGGTGAAAAGCAGTTGGACATGTGTTCATTCACTCACGTTCCTTCTGGGCAGTTCTGCAGAGCAGCTTTCACAGGCTGTTCCCTCTTTCAAAACTTCGCTGGTCTTTGTTCGAGAGATGAAAACAGCACAGGTACGAAGGGAAGATACCTGCCGGTCTCTGCTTTCTTCTATCTACGTTCTGAAGGTGCCTCCTTAGAGCTGGCGCGAGCTCCAGGCCAGACAGCTCACTGTGCTGTTCTTCTGGTTGTGCTGCCTGTCCCTGACCATCCTGCTGCCTCTGCTGTATTTGCAAAGATTTCAGACGGTGTGTCCTAATAATACTGAGTATTAGTACGGAGGATGTTGGAGATCTGCACACAACGGCATCCACGACGCTCTTCTGGGAAAAATACGCGGGGTTTCGTTAGTGCCCAGGCTATACCGTAAAGAGCACGTTGTACTTAGCCACTGAATTTGGCCTGCCATTCTCCTAAATTGCTTTGCTTACTTCAATACCTAAATCACAGAATCACAGAATGGTAGGGGTTGGAAGGGACCTCTGTGGGTCACCCAGTCCAATCCTCCTGCTGAAGCAGGGTCACCCACAGCAGGCTGTAGAGGACCTTGTCCAGGCGGGGCTTGGATAGCGCCAGAGAAGGAGACTCCACAGCCTCCCTGGGCAGCCTGGGCCAGGGCTCCGTCACCCTCACAGGGAAGAAGTTCTTCCTCGGGTTCAGCTGGAGCTTCCTCTGCTTCAGTTTGTGCCCAGTGCCTCTTGTCCTGTTGCTGGGCACCACTGAAAAGAGTTTGGCCCTGTCCTCCTGACACCCACCCTGCAGATATTTGTAAGTATATATTAGGTCCCCTCTCAGCCTTTTCTCCAGGCTGAACAAGCCCAGCTCCCTCAGCCCTTCCTCATAGGAGAGATGCTCCAGTCCCCTCCTCATCCTCATAGCCCTCAGCTGGACTCTCTCCAGCAGCTCCTCATCTTTCTTGAACTGGGGAGCCCAGAACTGGACACAGCACTGCAGATGGGGCCTCCCCAGGGCAGAGCAGAGGGGAAGGAGAACCTCCCTCGCCCTGCTGCCCACACTCCTCCTAATGCACCCCAGGATCCCGTTGGCCTTCTTGGCAGCCAGGGCACACTGCTGGCTCATGGTCACCCTGTTGTCCACCAGGACACCCAGGTACCTCTCTGCAGAGCTGCTCTCCAGCAGGTCCACCCCAAGCCTGTACTGCTTTCTTTCTCCAAGGCTGTTTTAACCTCTGTGATTAGTCTCTTCGATACTTTTGAAGAATTTTGTCATGCGTTGAAAAACGCAAGCTAATCCGGATGGTCTTTACCATCATCTCTTTTTGCTGCTGTGCTAGAAAAGTTTTCATCTCAAGAGAAATATCTGATGTAAACAAGAAGATTTGGCCAGTGGCTTTCAAGTAGAAAGCTTAGTTGTTTCACAACACTGTTTTACATTTATATTTCAGACGATATTGCAGGCTTTTTATCTGTAATTCCCTAGGTTCTTGCAGATCTCTTAGAAGAGCATTATTTGGCCATGGAGTTATGCAGCACTTGAATTGGGCCAGTTCGATCTGACCTGTGCTTTTTTACTTTTGACATTTCTCTGACTGCGATAATCTACCTTTGTCACATTTTAAGAAAAGATATTTCTCCAGTTTCTTCTGACATAAAAACCTGTACAGATAAATACTTCAGCTTTTCAGGAGAGCCTTTATCCTGCAGAATTACTTTCTTTATACCCTGGTGGCTAAGCCTATCCCCCAGCTCTCCTGCAACTCGTTTGCTTCTGAGATAATGAAAGTTTTTATGTCTGACTGTCTGATCTTTGCATTCTCTTAGCTCATCTGTTCCATCCTACATTTTAACTACCGGAGTTTATTACTTGCACAGCTTTGAAAATGGAAAGTAGACCTTTTTAGTAGACCTTTTTAAAAACTGATGAATACATTTATCTTTAACATTAATTTTCACAAATGGCTAAGCAAAATCTTTTGTGAGGTTGATGATCTGAAGCGAACATTGTTCCGGATATTCGGGTGAACAAATACTTTTTCATAAACTAAATCCAGTGAAATTTCAGCTTGTGTCTTCCCATATATGTATGGCATGCTGCCTACCAGGTGCTTCGTATGGACACTCGCTTCTAAACACCGCTCTCAGTCGTGTGAGTAGAGTCTCTTGTTTTGCACAAGAAAGTACAAGGGTAAGCAGTTCAGGAGAAAAAAAGGACTTCACCAAGTCTGAGTCAAGAAAAGTGAAAAGAAATTTTACTGTACAATAGGTGTGCATACGAAAAAACAGAATGAAAATACAATTTCTGAAAAATTCAGAAGCATATTATGGGAAAGAAAGTTAGAAGGAAATAATTTACTGTGAATAATTCAGAGTACTACTAAATGTTTAACCGCCAGATCAAAAGGAAATAGCAGAGCTGTATCAGCACGAAGTCCTTATATTTACTAAATTATTCTCACTTTACACCTGCAATAACATGGTATTAGGTCTTTCTTGCCTATCCTGTTTTATCCCTGTGATGTTTCTCTCCTTCATGGAGACCCCCCAGAAAAACCTGGGGCGCACACAGGGACTTGTATAGAATCTACACCAAATCATAGCCTTTGATAAGCATTTGTGAAGTTTTGATAAGCACTTCTGTAAGTTGCCTTTTATAGCAACTGCCCATGAAAAATTTATCTCTGAAAAAGAAAACCTTTGCAAACAGCAGTAACCTTGGCTTTCTAGCATTAATGACAAAGTTCACCCATGTAAATCATGTGAAAAATTAACACTTTGTGCATAATATAAACCCACCATGAACATTTCTCACGTTATTAGGGGTCATGTGTATGCCACACTCACACATTTCCCATTAGAGCTCCTTACTAATTCATAAACTGTAAAATACAATACCCACTAGAAAACGTATGGGGGTTTTTGTTGTTTTGGTTGACATCCTAAACGTGAATACAGCATTTTTTTCCTTAAACCCATAAAATTTAATTCATCAGACATCTGCACCATTTGACTTCATTTGACCTCTGTGCTTGGAAAATACTTATATAGAGAGCACTTTAAATGCAGTCAATATACAGTAAATTGATGATAGTAGTTCTGTATTTACTTAATCCTACCCTCCAGTGCCACCGTTTGTCGGCATGGATGTCACTCTGGCTTTCTAACCACCTACCTGCTCTGCGTCCGTGGGACTCGGCGCCCTCGCTGTCCAGCCTTTGCTGGCAGGGAGCGTGCTGTGTCTCCCTGTGTTTCTATTTTGTCCATCTTATCGTGTTCCTCCCTGGCAAGGAAACGCCTTATCTTCTCCTTTGCCGTTTTCCCAGCACACTTACGGACAGGTCAGCATGGCCAGCCAGCAGGAGCGGGGTCACTCCAGCACCACACCACGCGGTGACCGAGAAGCCCAAGCCCCCGAGCTCAGGACAAGGCAGGCTCCCGCAAGGCTGCGTACTTTCCAACAGCGTGCTGCCAAAATTCCCGAGTTGGCACCGGTAGCTCCAAGTAGCTCTGTACCACGGGCTGAAACGGCCACGCTTCTGTCAGGATGTGAGATGGGGAGCACCCCGCTCTGCACCACAGCCGCACCACTGCGAGTAATCTGACAAGAACAGACTTCACCTGGGCTGTCGGTTAATAGGGTTACTTGGGTTGGAAGTGATGCGCTGATTTTTTTTCCTTCTTTGAATACTGAAACAAGGATACCGCTAGTGCAGATTGAATTATTCTCGTATAACGAGGCCTGGCAGAGTTATTACTCAAGCCGGATCAGCTATCACATAACGAAGCCACAGGGACTGTGCTGATGACTGGTTTCTTCAACTTTGTCCAGAATGCCATGATTTAACTGTACTGCTGTGGTTAAAGCAGTAAACGAGGGAGAAATTCAGTCACTTGATAGACATACACTGTAGTTAGTTTGCATAATTTTATTGAATAATGTTACATTTTTAATGTAAACTTCTCTAAAATGTGAAAAAGAATGCACCATTCACTATTATTGTTTTTGCATTGTAAGACACATCTTTAATTCTCCTTTATTTCCTTCTTCCTCTCCAGTAAAGGACCAGAGACACCAGATTACAATGGTTTCCTTGGATAACACAGTATATTGAAGCATCTTTTTTTCCCCCCTCTTCAAAGTCATACTCAGCTGATATGCACTCAGTATCTACTTATGTCCTCACCGTAAATTATACACATTTCTACCAGATGTCTACTGGATTTTCCTTTATTGGTAGGCTTTTATTTCCTTAACTCGCAGCAGCCTATCTTTTTAGACAACCACAAGCTTTGACTGCTTTTGCTCAGGGATACCATGCTGAGCAGATTTTCAGGACCTCTCTAGGAAAGTAGATTCTGCTAGACTTCGTGTCTGGAGTTCCTTTATTCAGTAAGAGGAAGGCTACTCTTCCTTGAAAAATAAGGATGACATCAGTCTGCTTTGTTTGTGATCTCCTTTCTTTGTACAGAGGTGAGCAGGTTTGCCACCCTCTTATGGAGGTGATTGAAAATGAGAATTAAAACCATGTTGTAACAGATACACTTCAGCACTGTTACGTTAGCCCAAAGTGGGTTTGGAGCCACCAAATACAATGAACTGGTGACAGTTTCATTGGTGTAAGAACAGTAGCCTACGTATGCTGTTCAAGGACAACACGAAGTATCAAGCAGCTTTTACAGGACGTGTGAATTTAGCAATCTAAATAATCTAGAGCAATGGTACCACACTAAGTGTCACTTCTGTGTGAGAACAGGAGTATAATGCTGCCTTATTCTGTCCTTCTAACTCAAGAGAAAACTGATCATGTTAACTCCATACCTGCTGACAGCTGAAATTTCAACAATTTCTTCTCTAAAGCCTTGAGGGAAGTGGAGGGTTAAACGCCACAGTCTCACAAATTCAACCTTCTTCATTTCTCGACCTGGTTCCTGCGATATGCCTCAAACCTGCAAGCAGAAAGCAGGAATAGCATCACAAACCTCCTGAGAGTAGAGGCTGAGAATCCTGACAGAGCCAGTGTGGTAAATCTTACTCGGGTAACCGTGCTCCCTGAAGACCTTCTGTCAATGAGAAGATGAGTTTAACCAGAAGTCAAATTAGGATTTATTGGTGTTGAAATCATGCAGTCATAGACTAAGAAAAGGATAGCAGAAATCAAATTTGGATGCTGCTGTCCAACTATGCAGATGTAAGGAAGAATACACCTAGAAGACAAAAGAAGACAAAGAGAGAAACCTGGATGCTTGGTACGACTAAGGTGGGGTATTTTAACGCCTTATCTACATATTGAGTTATGACATATAGATCTTCACACTTCAGTGTGCAAGCTAAAACAAAATCTTTCACAGTCGGTCAGTGGAAGAAAATGCCACAATGAAATTCAAACAGGACTGGAATAACTTTCTTTCAAATCAATACATTTTCCAAGTGATAATTATTTTTCAGAGATATGAAATAGGGAAATTGTAGGTACCACAAATCATAACGATATTTTCCCTTTGCAAAATAAAAGCAGAGTATTGAGGAAAAAGAGAGAAAAAGCCAATAGCCTTCGAAGACTGGAAAAACAGCAAGTAAGTTTATAAGGACGTGGTGTGAAATGCTAATCTCAAAAATCAAATAAAGAATGATATTTGTGGAAGCAGCCTTCATAAATTTCTGTCATAACGTGCAGCGTTCTTGGAATTGACAGAGCAGCCGGGGAGAGAAGAAGGAATTTGACAATAGGATGCATGTGATGCAAAAGGCTTGCAAAAATTATGGGAAATGAAATATTAAATTATCTTTTACATATTCAGAGGCTTTTGAGAGCATTTCCTCTACTAGCGTTTTCGTTTTGGTAAGCACAGAGTAATGAGATCAGATCGGGTTATTTTGCTTCTACATGTATAAATGTCTCTGCTGTCTCCCCATAAAAAAAGCCAAATGGACAAGAAGCATTAAAAACGAATGAACAACGTTACAGCTCTGTGGTAGGAAATCATGCTTTGAGTTCGGATTCAAACAACGCTGGTTCAAATCAGAACTGGTCAACAGCAAGACCGTGGCCGGGATTATGTGGCTGTAGTGGGAGTCTAATGGCGGCAGAAAGGAAAATATTGATGGGGCTGGTACCAGAGGAATGAAAAAAAACACCCTGAGATTCTGCAGTGTCAGTGAAAAATAAAGATTCATCTTAAAAGGAAGGATCAACCACAATAAAAACCCGAGCAGGGCCTCTGTTTGTTCCAGGTGCCAGCAGCAGAAAGCCTAACTGGAGGGTGCGAGCGAGCAGCCGAGCGGCAGTTCCGCAAAGCCCTCTTTTGCCCCAAAACCCAACAAAGCCACGACGCTCGGCTCGACCCCACGCCGGGACATCTCTCCTCCAGCCAGATGCACTCCCAGGAGCTACGGCAGCTTTTGCTGGTGCTCGGAGGGGCCAGCTGAACGCAGCCCGGTGCCTGCCCCGCCGCCCGCGTCTGCACCCTGCCAGCCACCCAACCTGGGAAACGGGAGCAGTCAGCAGCACCCGAGGTACGCACCCACGCATACTGCAGGTATTAAATCCCTGGTTTCAAACTCTCTGAAGCGTTCCTAATAAGGAGAAGTTTGTAAAGAATTTATATGCTGCTTTATGCTCTCATAAAATAGAACAATTTCAGAACATGTCAATATGTTGAACCTGTTCTCTGACTTTAATCGATGAATAGGAAGAAAAAGTCTGAAATGAACCGATTATTAGTTGTAAATAACGCACCCTGTTTTGTAAGAACTTCATTAGAATGGTTTTTCCCTTTCAGCAGTAGAGCGCTCATAATTCTATTAGAAAGTCTGAAATAAATAAGCTTAGAATTGGGCAGCTGTTCACAAATTAGCACTGTCACAGAACTCAGCTTTTTTTAATCCTTTTATTATGCAGACTTGAGATTTATTTTAACCCACAGTTCACCGCTGCACTTGAAATTTAACTCATTCTTAGCTACGTGCTGCTTCAGCATGAGTGAGCCCACACATAAACACGTTGTTCTTCCCAGTGCATGCAGAGGAGCAGCAGAAAGCCACGCTATTTCTTTTGGTGGAGGTACAAACCTTCACCGGGGTAGGATGAAGTTTATGGTTTGTAGTACGTTCCATCACTGCCCAGGAAGGTTGTGGAGTCTCCTTCTCTGGAGATATTCAAGACCCGCCTGGACAAGGTCCTGTGCAGCCTGCTGTAGGTGACCCTGCTTCAGCAGGAGGGTTGGACTGGGTGACCCACAGAGGGCCCTGCCAACCCCTACTATTCTGTGATTTTGTGATTCTGTGATCACACCTGAAAATCCGCCAGCAGCATTGAAGGAGGCACCTAAGCCCCTTCCAGGCCGGAACGTTACCTGGAGGCTGGCTGCAGCACAGCAGATGCTCTGCCCAGGTGTGGGTGGCATCTTCCCACCACAGGAAAGATCTCGGTGAACTGCACGGTTTCAGATGGATTCATATCATGCCTTGCAAAATTAAACCAAATTAATGCTTTTTTATTTTACATGGGAATTTCTGCAGGCAATATAAATGACATTTGGGTAATGCCTCAGGAAAACATTTGGAAAGAGTACTTACAAAGGGAAATGTAGTTTCTCCTCTTACAGCTACTTCATTTCTCTACAAGTAATATTTCTGTTGTCATTATAGGTACCAAGGCCAAACCCCTTTGCCTTTGAACGGAGTAAATGCAAACGCGCTGCGAGACGCCGAGTTTACACCACAATGGGGAATAACTGCTCATTTATTTGTAAGTAAGAACATTTGCGGTTTATTTTTGAGCCAAAAAGATTGTTGGCGGCTATTACACACATGAAAAGTGTGATACCTCATTTCAAATGTGGCAGCAGTTACTGACAGAAGCAAAACTAACCCCCAGAAAACACTGTATATAGAATGTCTGTTTTCTAGATATGAATGAGGTCACCCTTGGATGTGATCTATGTGTTATTAAAATGAAAGATTTCCCCAGGCAGAAAGCCATTAAGCCTGAATTAATGCCATAAATATCTAACAGCTACTTCAGGTGAATAATTCTGATTAAAATACTGCTGCAGTTTTCTCAACCCACAGCCCATGAATATGAGCCTGGAAACTGAGGAGACAACGTTCAGCACACGCTAACGTGCCTATACAGGGCACAGTGGAGAATTTGCTGCAGGTTCCACTCCGTATTTGGTGGCGTGCCTTTGGCAGGGAGCGGAGGTGCCACTGGTGCCTCTGGCATCGGCCGCAGCTCAGTGGCTGCAGCGCCCGCACACGAGGAGAGCACTCGGATTTAATTTCCTCCTCTGCCTAAGAGAACTTCAACCTGCAGCTCCTCTCTCCCGGGAGAGCTTGGGAGACTGCTGGCTAATGAGGCAGGAAGGAAATCTCTCTCAGTCCGTCCTATTAATGCCGTATCACTTTGTACAGACTCATTAAGTATTAATTGGGCCAGAAAGAAGGTAGGGTGATGCAGTGGATAGCTGGGTCCTAAGCCTGCCTCCAGCCAATGTTTAATTTTCTCCCGTTAGGGCAGGGACTGGGACCCCAGCCTGCTCACCTGAAGCGGTACAGAATGACCGCCCGTCGCTGGCGTGTCCAGGGACAGGGGGGTGCAGCACAGAGACCAGCACCCTTACACCCACCCAGTTCGCAGGGCAGCACAACACCCAGCAGCAGCGTGTCAAAGCGGGGTTTCTAGACCCATGTGTCCCTCCGGCTGCAGCCGATAGCCAGCTTGCCACCTCCTGAGCCTGGGAATACACCGCTTCCAACAACGTGGAGCTGTGCAGGCAGGGGCATCTGAAACAGCTCAGCTCTAACGTGCCCTGCGGATCCTGCTTGCCCACAGCCTGACTGCATGCAGCGCACGCCTGGGAGACCGAACGTAGCAATTGAGGCCTCCTCGAGCAGTGCTGATAATTATTTACAGGTCTTCCACACCCTTGATGAATGATTCACGCACTGCCCCGCTGGGTTGAAAGGAGGCAGCAGGCAACCGTGCCCTCTAAGTCCTGTGTGAAGTCCAGTCGAGAAGAGATGCTCAGAACAAGTCTTCTAGACCAGACAAAATAACACCCCCGAGACACCACCCGATTATAACATCGTATTTGTTGATGCCTTATTTTTTGTAAGCAGCAAGTGCGTTTAGAGTATCAGGGGAGGTTCAGATTGGGTATTAGGAAAAAATTTCATTACTGCAAGAGTGGTCAGGCGTTGGCCCAGGCTGCCCAGGGCAGTGGGGGAGTCACCGTCCCTGGAGGGGTTCAAAAACCGTGTGGATGCGGCACTTGGGGACATGGTTTAGCAGGCATGGGGGTGTTGGGTTGACAGTTGGACTTGATGACCTCAGAGGTCTTTTCCAACCTTAATGATTCTATGATTTAGAGTATCGTTTGGTTTGCAGCAAAACAAAGGGTTCTCTTGATTTTTAAAAAGCATGCTCATGTCACTTCCGAGTTAGACACGCAATTACACACGTGAAACCAAATGAGCAGAGTAACACAGATACCTACGTTCGGCCATTGCCATCTCGAAGGAAGACAAACGTCTTCATTCACTGCCAAGGGAGCAACTCAGGAGTGCCTGGGTTTGCCAGCCTCTCTCTCCCCTGGGTGAATTATTTCTCTCGTGGCTTACCAGGTTTTTCAAGCATGACCTGCACATAGCTACATCAAACTCCTGTTATCATTTCACGTTTTCTGTTCAAGACTGCCATTTCTAACGGCTTTACTTCATTTTCAAGAACTCTAATTGAGTTTCTAAAACATTATTTTTCCTCTGAGTTGAGACCAAAAAAGACGGTAATCTCTGATCAATGCCTCTGAGGTTTCTGAAAGAACATGTGCTGAAATCCCAAAGGCGGTTTTATGGTGTGAATTCAAGACACTTTTTATTTCTAATAAGAAAGCTCTATGACTTCCAAGATTGATAAAGCATTGTTTCCATACAAGATTCTGAAGTACAATTTGCCCTTCATGTAAATGGAGATCAGAAGAACAGATTAAGGAAAAAAACCCGAAACAATTGATTGGATAATGCTAGTAACAGAAGTTCTAATTTTAAAGAAGGAGATCGTTTGAAGGGGAACGATTAATCGTATTGACAAAGAAAATTGAGTTGTACTAAAATGATGTCTTCATTTATCGTATAAGTTTTACTACAAACAAGCTAGGAGAAATGATTAGAGTAGATGTGATCACAATTTTACCGAGGTTTGGCAACCTGCTCGAGATTACACATGACACAGTGGAGAATTCACTGTGCTCCTACAACATTGTCAAGATCAAAAGCAAATATTACAAATAGGGAAATCTGATGCATTCCTAGACAGAGCAGCAGATCCTGTCCTGCATAAGGGAAAAACCATTAAACTAGCTCAGCTCTGTGATCTAAGGGGCTAGGACTGCAGCTATGGTCCCCCAACAGAAGCAGTTATGTATACTGATTTTTGAGGATATTTACCATGAATTTAGGACTTGGAGGAAGGGTCCTCAAGGCTTCATCTGCATTAGTGCATTAAACTTGCCTCAGGCCATTCCCTGGCACCGAGGCCAACAGGCATGGGATGGCCTCTTCCTCCACAGGTGAACATGCAATCCGATTTTAGCATCTGTGTGCAGACAGAATCATAGAATCACAGAAAGGTTTGGGTTGGAAGGGACCTGAAACATCATCTAGTTCCATCCCCCTGCCATGGGCAGCGACATCTTCCACTAGGAGATACAGAAATGTCCTTTAGCATTCGATTTGCTATCTCGCTGGGGCAAAGGACGCCTCTGAATGAAGCACTCGGTTAAGGACTCTGTTGCCTTACTGTAAACCATGCTGGCGATATGGAAGTAAAAGCATTCTGCATCACACAACCAGCTCACCCAATCTTCTAGGCAGTGATTTTTACTCTCAAGTAAATCAAAAGTGTGACTAACCCCCCTTCTCTCTACTCTGAGAAGGCAGACGTATCACCTGGGGAAAAAACCATACCTTAACCTTCCCCTTCCACCCCAAACGAGTTTTCTTAGCTTAATTGATTTCATGTGGTTTTATGCCCTTTGTGTTTTTAACAACCAGTCAAAATGAAACTACTTCTGGCCTAAAATTAATGGTAAGTCAGAGATAATGAAAAATCTGTACTTCAGACACTCCCGCAATGAATGAAACAGCTTCACTGAGAAGGGTATAGAAGTAATAAACTTGTAATAAATGTCAGGAAGATGTGAGCCCGTTATTGGAAAAAACCTCATGTACTGCTTTTAACAACTGAAGCTGTCAGTTATATAAATGATAATGGGCATTGAGGGAAAGTAAGCTATAAATCCTTTATTTCTGAAGTGAAATTTTATCAAACATGGACAAATAGGTTGATGACAAAATTAATTCTCTGGTCATGCCAAATACAGATGCATCTGGATATCAGTGTTTTGAACTCAGAGCAAAAAGGATTTTTCCAAATGCCTTCTTGCATCACAGATTCTTTGCATCCAAAAGTGCCTGTGTCCTTTTTGATCACCCTCACCCTCAAACTGAAAACAATTCTGGAATATTATTTTAACCATCACTGAGCGGTACTGAGCAGAGATTTGAGTGCCCATTCCAGTAGGCAGATAGGCAAAAGGCAGGTCGGTTCGCTGAGTAAATACAGACCTCAGGGTGTTCAGCACTCCGACAGAGCTCACGGAGATTTGAGGTTCTTGCTGGGTCCATAGCGGTAGAAAGAGACTCAAATTCCGTGTAAAGGCTTAGACCCAGTTCTGTGTATGTTTTCCAACTTTACTGATCTTACTCGTCTTTTTAAATTTGAAGTGGACTGATGTATCTAAATAAAAAGCAAAGCATGGAGCAGTGTTAATGCTAATGCCCTTACTTCACTTCCACTACCAGGGAAATATATCCTATTCCTTAATTAAGAAGACAGAACCAGAGCTAAATGATTCTACAAAGACAGGACCAGCAAGAAGCAGCCCAAGGTTTACCCTCTATAAATAAGGCAGGGAAGACACAGGCAGTGCATGAAAAAAGGAAATTAAATCGCAAAGCCCAGATGACATTTGTTTAAGAGTCCTGAAGAAACTGAAGTCTGAAGTAACTGAACTACTGCCAAATGTAGGTAATTTATCATTATGCACACCCACTATATCAGATGAGTGGACTAAGTGTCATACCCTGCTTTAAAAAAGCTCGAAGATTTGTGTTCAAGACATAAAGGGAGTACAGGGCATAAAGTATTTAAATGCAAGGGTATTTCAACCTTCTCATACAGGGCAGGCAAATTTATCTCAAAGGTTATCCAAGTTCTTGTCAAATGGTGAAACCAGGCCACGCAGCGGTACAGGAAGCCTCTGTTGGAGGAGGCGTGGGATTAACGGACGCATTAGCTGTGATTGCTTTAATGTCACAAACGATACTTCACGGGGCTCATGAACAGCTACAGCTGGTTTACCTGTGGTTCTGCATTTGAAAAGGTAATACAGCAAAAGCAATAAAATTGAGTAAGTAGAACAGTATAGGCTACTATTACCTAAAAAATAATAAATGAATTGCGCTGAAAGGCAGTATGCATGCAATAACTGTCAGCCTGTTGTCTACCAGCCCATTTCATTTCTATCAGGTGGTAGGACAGAGTTCTGTATTTTGTGTAATTATTGATGGAAAATTCAGATGAAAACAAATTGGCTTCTTCCTTCAGCTTTGTTTTCCTTTCTGCGTAAGATCATACACAAGCCAAAGAATCTGTTCTAGGAAATAAATATACATAACTTTTTTCTCTAACCTTACCTGCCAGAAAAAAAAAAAAGGTTACCTTCTGGCATGACAGAGTGGTTAGATGGTCATGGTAGATATTCCAGCAGAGCTAGGAATACCTTTTTTGGCACAACGATACATCTGTTTTAAATAATGCAGCACAATATTTAAAAGCACCGGTTGTTTTTAAGCGCTATTCAGTTCCAGCCTGGAGAAGCTGAGCAGGCATGAACTTACGCAGCCCACACGATCAACCTACTGGCACCCAGCCTGACTGTGACACCGCTCGGTACCTGGAAAGCAAAGGGATGTTCTGTAGTCCTCTTTCCTCTGGGAGGGAGAAAGAAAAGTTCTAGTAGGGGAAAAAAAAACCACAAAAAAGCACAGGGAAAGATGAAGCTGAGTGGAGATGGGGAGTGGCTTTTGTATACGGGAAATCCAAGTGACCGGGACTTTTCTTCTGCCTGTAAAGGCAAAGGGAGAAGAAAGATTGAAGCCTGTGAAATCACAAAGTATTTAAGGAAATGATTGTCCACCCTTTCTCAGAATATATGAATGGAAGTCCACCCAGTAAGTACATCAAGCAGCAAGTATACAGCTAACGTGGTGAAACTGAGGAACTTCTATACAAAATGGGTAATTAATCCTGGAACTCTATAGCTCAAGCTGTTGTTGAAACCAAAACTCAAAACAGATTGAAACAGATGTTAAGAGAAATTCATAGAGGATCTACAAATAGATGTTAAATCCGATGGCCCCCACACTGGAAACTCCATGCTGCTAATTGCTGGAAACACAGGTTGCTGAGCGAAGAATCGTTTCACATTTCCGCTAGTTCTTACACTGCTTTCCAGGCAGCCACTCCAGATCACTGCCTTTGATTCAATCAAGTACATCCATTCTCCTCTTACGTGCCCTGTACCATCATACACGGGGTCTTGTGGACTTTTTTCCTGAAGAATGGGATTCCGTTCGTCACGGTTACCGGCATGCGGCCCAGCCACGGTAAGTTGTAACCCAGATGCTTCGGTGCAAACACCACACTGTTACACAAGCCACACATCAAAAGTTCACGTACCTACCCTTCCATATTACTTCTGAGGCTTTATTTTGCATTCTTAAATTGTCAGGAATACACTATTTAAAAAGGACACTAAGACTATGCGACGCCACATAATGCAAGGTCGGAGAAAGAAGTCTCTCCTTGGCCTTACCGATCGTGTGGCCACGATATGTTGAAGGATCAGAAAACCAGAAAACCTGCAGAACCACTGGCACGACTGAAGCAGCGCTGCTTAATGCACACCACTGGCAGTGAAATCGTCTGGAACCGTGAATGATCAACATCTTTAACACTGGGACAAAGACAACGCGAGGCAGAAGTCTTGGTACGCACAGAGGAAATCACCGCTATTACAGAGGAATCGAGTTCTGAACAACCAGGGAAAAATGAAGTATGAAAATTTTTTGACACGGAAAATATCTTTTATACACCAGTTTAAAGATCCGTGCGGTTGTGCTGCCAGGAGCTTGTTGAAAGTAAGTCTCTTTGTAACATTTGGAGGCCTGTTGTTTTCATGAATGAAGACAGCAGTTGTCTATTACACGAACTAAAAGGAAAAGTATGCTGAGAAGTGAACGCTTCTGCCCCACAACAGGGCATGGTTACTAGTCAGGCGGCGAAAACAGTCCTTCCACGAGACCAACCTGCTCCAAAGTATTTTCAAACAGGTGGCATCGCCCAGAATGTGAACGTGGCCTTTGGACTGCATGAATAACGCAGCCACTGGATTTTGCTGTTTCTTTGTATTTATTCATTTTGCGGGAGAGTATTGTTCTAAGGGTGCCAAACTCTGCGGATCACTGTTTTCTTCTACCATTATAGCTCACGTTTTCCTACTTGGAATAAACATCCTACTAGCAGTATTAAAAATGAGCAGAGAAAGAACACTTTGCACTTATAGAGGCAACACCCTATTCTGCACCGTAACGGACTTTACAGGAAGCAATTAATGCTCACCAGGCCCGTGCGAGGTTAGAGATAAGCAAGCTGCAATGCAGGGAAATCGACTTGCTCATCCGCAGCGAGGCACGTAGCTGAGGATTTCCAGTCTGGCACTCCAGCAGTAGACGAGTTCTCTGCTTTGCTTGTGTTGAGTCTACCTTAGGAATCATTTAACACCATAAAGGCTATATATCATATACATTGAACAGACTTCATACCCCTACAGAGACGTTAAAATATTCTGAGCAATCTTTCGGTATGTCTTGAGAAGAGAAACAAAGGCTATCAAATCATTAACTTAAATGTTATTTCAGAACATACTGAAAAACGCTTTTATTAATTATTTTGCGGGGAGAAGAAGAAACACAAAGTGCCAAGAGGTTTCTCATCCTTGTATCAAAGCAGCTAGTTTACGCAGTTAGCTTTCGGTGTCAACAAAGGTATCATTCAACTGACAAGAAAATGTTTCGAGTCAGGACTTTCTCACTTGGCTTCAGCGCTGCCAAGGCTGGTCACACGCAGGCAGGAAGAGAGGGAAGGAGTGTGCTGACATCGACCCACTATATCGAAATGCAAAACTTCCTCGGCCTTTTATCCGCTACCCGCTGAGAAAAAAGTGCAGGTCTGCGCAACCCTTGCCTGGCTGGTCAGGGAAACAGGACGGATGGCTTTTTGGTTTGCTCTCCTTTGCTAATGAGTGAGGTTCCCCTCACGAAAGTAATAAAATTCCAGCCAACGCTGAAAACCTGCCGCCGCTTTTGGTGCAAGAGGCAGGGCCTCCACGATCTGCGGGTGATGATTTGGAAAACATCCCAACTGTCCATGCACGCTGCTCTGATAGGATGTCCAGAACCTTCCTCCGGGCGAGGCAGAAGAAGCTTCCTCTGAATTTTACCTGAAGAACGGTGAAATACCTCTGCTTCAGGGCACGCGTTTCAACCATGATCCCCCTGTTTATTTGTTTTTAAATGCAGAAATACAATATTTTGACATGTAACCGTGTAGCTTCTCCTGCAGGATGTGGCACCCAGGGCTGGGAGCGGAGGGTAAGAGCGGCTCGATGCCTGGAGTAACGGCGGTACGCCTGCTCCCCCCGGGACCGGGAACCGGAGGAAGCGTCAGCGGGGGTCCCTCTGAGTAACCTGCTGCTGGGAAACTGGAGGAAACTGGAGGGAACTGGAGGAAACTGGAGGAAACTGGAGGGAACTGGAGGAAACTGGAGGAAACTGGAGGAAACTGGAGGAAACTGGTCGCTTTTGGTAGCCTGTCAGCAAGGTGACTGGGCTGCCTCGGGCCCAGGCTTCGGGGGCCGCAGCCGCCCCTCACCGGGGTCCCGGCCAGCCTTGGTGCCACCAGCCCGCCTCCATCACCTCCTGCCATTGCCCCCACACCACCGGGCGTCTGAGCGGAAGTACCAACACTCTTCATTAATCTAATTAATGAATTAATTAATCCCTTCATTGAGGGACTGTGCCCATTCTGCCCCCCGTTTTCTCGACGCCTCCCTCCACGGGGACCAACAGGCCACGAACCCCCAGGAGCTGGCCGCGGCCCTCCAGACCCCCCCAGCGCGGAGCCCGGGCGGAGGGGCGGCTTTCCCCGGGACCCCCCCGGTGCGGGGGCGGCGGGGCGGCCGGATCGCCTCACGGCACAGCCCCCCCTTCCCCCTCAGTAAGGCGAGGAGCCGCCCCCCGCCCCTGCCCGCCCGGCAGCCGGCACCCCCCGCGGCGGGGACACCCACCCCGCCGCCTCCCCGCTCCGCCGGGCCGGGCCCCAAGTATCGCGGGAGCCGAGCGGTGCCCGCGCCGCCGCAGCCGTTGGGCGGAGCGGAGCGCGGAGCAGCCGCGGCCGCGCCCGGGGAGCGCCGTCCCGCCGCGCCTCGGCGGCCATGAGGAGGAGGAGGGCGGCGGGGCCGCGCTCTGCCCCGGGCGGGCGGCGGCGCTGCTGAGCGCGGGGCCGCGGCCACCTCAGGTACGCGGGGGGGGGGGGAAGCCTGGGTAGGGCGGGACGCGTCCGGTCCCGGTCCTGGTCCTGGCGGCGCCGACCCCAGCGCGGTGCCTGCCAGAAGCGGGGGCCGCCTCCCTCCCCGCAGCCGCGGCTCATTCGCCAACTTCGGGTGCGCGGCGGCGGAGCTGCCCCCCCTTCCCCCCCCCCCCTCCGAGCCCGGTGGAGCCGTCCTTCCCTTCCCTTCCCCAGCGGGGTTCTGCGGCGGGGAGAGCTCTCCGAGGAGGGGCGAGGTGCGACGGCGCGGGGTGCAGCCCCGGACCTGCCGGGGGGTTTTTTCCCCCCACCGAGGAGCCGGTTTTTGGGGTGTGGGAGCGCGTTTGCGGGTAGGGACGGAGCGGGGCTGTGGGCTCGCCGTGTTTCGGAGCCGGCGGCTGGGGTTCGCCTGAGAGCGGGCGGTGGGAGCCGGGGTCTGGCAGGAGAGCGCAGCGGAGCCGGAGTGAGGGGGGGTTCCTCAGAAGTCGGGGTTCCGGCTGCTTCCCCAAGAACCGGGTTAAAACTTCCTCCGGGCTGGCGGAGGATAAAAGTTCATTTTTCAGGTTTCGACGCGGAATTTTTTTTTATCGATCTGAAACGGTAAAGGCAAAAAAAAAAAAACCACGCAGCTGGCGTTGTTTCTTCCAAGGAGCCGGGTGTTTGGGTGCTGGTGGGTGGCTGGAGGGGAGGCTGCCCGGGGCGGGAGGAGCGGGGCGAAGCCCTGCAGCTCGGGTGGCTTTTGGGGTGGCCTGCCTTGGGTTTTCCTCCCTTGCGCCCTTGGGTGCCGGCGCGGCTGATTCCCGGTGGGCCCGGCGCTCGCGAAGGTGCTGGGGCTGACGAGGACAGCTGAAAAATATTGCGTGACTTCAAAAGTGGGACTTTATCCGTTGATGTTTTTTAAAATAGGCCCGTTACTGCAAGATTTGTTTTTGTTTATAAAAAGAGGTTTTGGGTGGCGTTAAAACTAATGTGGCGTAAATTTAGATTCCCCTGGGATTAGTTTTTCCGAGGTTGGGAAGCGATAGCTTTACCGAAGCAGTGTTCTGAGAAACAAAACGTGCTGTATCTTCCCGTCTTTGTGCTCGTACACCAGCCATGAGCGTTTCCAAGTTCCCGAAGATGAGTGTGCGCTGTCGGGAGATGCTGATGCTGGTAAAATAGGGTGGAAAGCCCGACTCGCAGCCTCCCGTCTGACTGCGGATGAGCTTTAAGAACACACTGGTGTAAACAACTGTGCCTTTCGGGCACGGAGGAGGACTGAAGGGGAGGAGGTAACCCTACGTGGTTCTGGGATTTCTGGCTGTTAACACCTGCGTCCCGCCTACCCTGGAAAAATCTGTGATCCTTCCTGAACGTTCGGGAAGAAGAGAGGTGACACATCTGTTCCCACCATCCGTACTCCCAAGAACCCCCTTCCTAGGGGAGAATAGGTTGGGAAAACATTCTCTGGCAGCCACAGCAAAAGCTTGTGACCGGTTTCTGTTTGGGAACGTGCAGGATCGGGGTGCGTTACTCTCCTTGTGATGTGAAGTGCAGTTGCTTTGGGTTGAGGCAAAATACAGTAGAGAATTGCCTAACCCCACTGCCAGACGACAGAAAAATTAAGGCCAAAGAAGAAAAGCAGAATCGCTTGGAAACCTTGTAATATTTTTCTATGTGAGACACAATTCTAGAGGGTTTTGTACATTAGCAGGTGAATTCAAGATAATACATTTCCTGAAAATACGGGAGAGGTGAGTTCCATTGGGCTCTACATCACTTTTATGAACATAGGAAAATACAGTTTGGTTTTTTTTAAATCTAATACAGTGAGAGCTGTGCGCTTTTAACAAACCTGCTTGCTTCGAAAACTTGGAGATAAGCTTTAAAAAAAAGGATTGAACAGTGCATATTCTGATAGTTTTGTGATGATCAGTGTTAAGTTAGAGTAAGTAAGATACGACAGCTTACTGGTTGTCAAAAATGGCCTTCTCAGTATTCACAAACTTTGCTTTTTTCAAGACTGTTGTGCTGTTAGACTGGCAGAAGTGAGGGAGTTCTGATTTCCCAGTGTTAGAAATGAGTTCGTTTGGCCTCGGTGCGTGGAAAAAGGAATCAACAGGTCCCTCTCTTCACCAAAGAGGTGAAATACGCGCTTGCCATGGGCGCAGCCGCCGGTTTCCTTGGCGGGCACGTCCTCCTGGCCGATGCCTTCATTTTCCAGACCGATTTTCAGGTTTGGGCTGGTGGCTGCTGCGCTGCGGCCGCTCTGGCCGTGACCCATGGGTGGACGGGTGTCCATCCCGGAGGTCACCTCTCCGCTTCGTGATGCAGAACCCTGAGGAGCTGCTCTGACAAACAGGACTCGCGCAGGGGGGCTGTCCTGCGGGAGGCAGTGGCCGTTGCTTTGGTGACGCTCTGGTTCCAGCTCTTTGAAGTTCTGGGTTTGTAGTGCTGCCTTCAGGCACAAAAACCTTCGTCCGTGTGGCCGGCGGGGTTGGCGCAATGCGAGGATTTGGTTATTTTTCGTGGCGTCTGTGCCGGCAAGCCGAAGGCTCATGGGGAAACCCTCTGGTACATGGCTGCGGCGCCTTGGGCTGCGTTCTTCCTCAGATGCGTGGCCCCAAGCTCTTCCCCTGTGATTCGAAGATCCGGTAAGAAAAACCTCACAGCACAATGTACACTGCTCAGCAGGGATTCTTTATTGCGGCGCCGGGCACATGGGGGATTTCTCCTCCAAACGTGCACGCCAGACACCCTGTTGCTTCAGGTTAAATACAATCACACAGGTCATTATTCATTATATTTCTAGGAACTAATTAGCATATGTAAATATCTTTCACGCATGTCTGTTAGTATCTTTGGGTGGTCTTCCGGGGTCCCAAGATGAAGGCCCATCCTCTTCATCACGCTGTTCACTGATTGACATTTGTTTCTGTGCAAACTCAGTTCTAGCATCACGTATATCATGTCCTTCAGGTTGTTTTGCTCCAGTCTTGTTGCTCTCTTGGTGCCTCCTTATCTCTGTAGCTTGGCGCATTTGCCCTCCCAAGGCTGAGCTGTCTGGAGTAGAGTTATTTAGGAGTCTCTTTTATCCCACAATTATCCCAATTATTTGCTGAGAATCAAGACCACTTTTGTTTCACTTAATTATTTTGTCTAACGACTAAGTGATAGCTTGTGCCCATGTCCTTCCACTACATTCCTTAATGAGAAAGCAGGGATTAGTGTAACAGTTATATTGTTAGATCACTATGCATGCAGAAATACAAGTTACAGTACTAAAGACTACTAAAAACTAGAAAATATTAAGGCTTTTTGTTATAGTTTCACATTTCTTACAATCCTCTCTATCACCTGGTCCTTGTGCCGCTGCCTGGCTTGCTCCAGCGTTTTGTTCTTGTCTGCAGAGCTGGAAAACTGGTCCTGGCTGGTACCTGTCAAGTCGTCAATACCACTGAAGTACTTGTTACTTTTTCACTTCGCTGGTGTGTGGGAGAGCACCCACCATCTGAAAAGAGAATAAATATAGTCGGGTTAGTCTGCTAATTAGCTGTGACGAGGCGGTGTGGCAGCTTGTGGGGGATACCTGCCTGCCAGGCGGAGGGGAGGTTGCTGGGGAGAGGGGAGGAGAGGGCGATGCCCGGTCTGGCTGTCGAGCCGAGGAGAAACCTGTGAGGCTGGTGAGTCCTCCCGTTCGTTCGTATCTGTTACCAGATGGGCTGCGCTTTGGGGGAAGAATGTTGGGAAAGGAAGGACAGGAGGAGGAGTTTGTGTTTCTTCTGTGAGCTTCCAATACTTTAGAGCACCTGGGGTTGTCTTCTGATATTTGGGTATTGAGTTTATGCCCATATCCTTTTAGGGTCTTTTTTTTTTTTTAGTTGGCTTTATGTTCTTGATGCTTTGTGCCAACACATCGGTAGAAGCAGCCTGGTTTACTACAAGGTGAGTATCTGAAGGCACGGACTTTAGAGGAGGGAGTAAACCCAGATAAATTCTTCACAAATTTGACATCGCTTGCACACTAAGTGGCTTACAAGGAGGTGGCTCTGAACACAAAAAGCTTTTCTTGTCTGGTTATTGGGGATGTGGTGCTTTGAGGAATCGATTCTGGGAGAAAGCTAGTCCTTGCCTGACTCTAGTCTGAACAAAGCAACGCCAAGGAAAAGGTGAGCTTTTCTTACAAAGAAGTTTGGCTGCATGAATTAGCAAGTCGTTTCTGCTTTAATTTCTGAGTCATGGGAATGCATTTTAACATGAAGAATAGGTCTATTTTTAAATGTCAAGCAGCCTATTTCAGGAAAGGAGGGAGGGGGAGAAACTAATTCTTAAAACACAAAACAGTGGATAGCTCTAACTACTGAGACCTGATTTCCTCCACCCCCCCCCCCTTTTTTTTTTCTTCTCTTCTTACTAAATGTGAACGAGCTTCCTGTATTGATCTCGGAGATTGACAGTTCTAGCATTGGAAGTTCTTCAGATAGCTGTACATGAATTAATAAACTGCTTATGGTATCAAATGATGATTCACGGTTTTTGGAGAGAGTAGTGTGTATTAAGGTTTCGTTAGATCAATCTAGTAATAAGATTCCTGTAGGCAAAATATATTTAAATATATTTATTTTGGAATTAAGGTATGCTTTAGAAATAAAGGGTTGGAAACCTTAACAGTTTTTAAAACAAGATTGGCTCTTTGGTTTTTTGACTATAATTGCTCTTGTAGCAGCTCTGATAAATTTAATTTATAATGCGATGTAGCACATTTTACACAAAGTGTAAGCAGTGGATTTAGCTTGTTAGATCATATTCCATGATACCATGGATGCAGTTAGGTTTTAATAGAGTTTTGTCAGTTCACGCTGGCTAATTGCCATTCGGTGCAGTACTGATTCTGCAGCAGAGGTTGACAAAAATAATAACGCCAAATCTTTCTGTGGCTGGCCCTTAAATATTGTTGTTGTCTGGTTTTACTCCTGCAGCTTCAGTGAAAGCTAGGAGCAACAGTCACATTCACTCTTTGATTTATTAGAGGTAAAGGCTGGAAATTTTAGATTTCAGATGAGCTGAACTCTGGTCTGCCTTCTGTAGGTGTGAAAAAGACGTTTGTGATCGCTCGTATTTCTGCTCGGGAATTTTTTCCAGCGAACTTCTCTCTGATTGCTCTTCAGCTGAGCTGCCCATCTTCTGCAGAAGCCAGATCCAAATGGCTCTGACAGGGCAGATGTGTACCAGAGGTCAGTTCTGAAAGGCTGAAGCACTACCTGAGGGCTTTACGGGTGCTTGTACTGCTGAGTTGTGTTCATTTTTTCAAAATTCTGACTTCTGCTGCTGTCGCAAGCGCAGCGTTCATTAATATGTACATCACTTGCGTGTCAAATGTTGCATTGTAACAAGGATTTGTCAACAGCAGTAATTTAATAGGTCTGAACTGAGTGGTTGATAAAGCAATCTGGTGTTCTTCTATATAGTACTCTTGTGGTCAATATCACGACAGTATCTGTGGCCATCCTGAGGTTTCTGGTTTTTTGCCTTTAGTCTAAATTCTTTCAAGTATGTGTGAGAGAAACATTTGCAAGGCTGCAAATTGAGGTGCTTGCTAACGTATAGAGATGTCAAACAGGATACTTTTCAGTGCTGACTGAGGTGTTAAGTCGCATACCTTGAAAGAACAGGTCTACGTGACAAATAACAGATTCACTTGAAAATGCAGCATGCCTCAGTTAAATAATGAAAAGCCAGGAAATTACCACTGGAGTCCTAACGGTAATGTAACTCCATCCACTTACTCATCTTTCTAATGCGCCTGCGGTCTGGAGGCTGCGTGCAGTGATGGATACGTGCCCCAAAAGGTCAGCCAAGGGAGTTTTCTGCCCCCTCCCCAGCAGTGTATTTTTTTCCCCTCTCAGTCCTGTTCGTTTAGAGCGATGTGAAGGCAGAGAGGAGGAGTTCTGTCTGTAGTTTGGTGCTGTGGGGAGGTGTTGGGGAAATGGCCTCTGTGGAAACGTGCAGCCGTATGCGGTGATATTTAATCCAACCCATAGCACAAAACACCCGTACAAATGACAGACCCTCGGGAACAGGCATTTTTGATTCTGCTTTTTGAACCACGAAGCACTGCACCCGTGACACGTGCTGCTTAGCTGCTGTAAGAACCGTGGTGCTGCCTGGAAGGAGAGCTCTATCCCTTCTCCTCTGAGAAAGAAAACTACCATAGTGGCAGTGCAGGTATGGCTGGGGCGTGTTTCGCCGGTTTGGGTTCTCCACTGCTTCGTCATCCTGTCGGTTAAAGCTCAGAACCTGGCTGAGTGTCTGCTGACCCGGAGGAAGCAGCAGGTCTCCTTTTGGAGGAGTGTGGCCAGCAGGTCAAGGGAGGTTCTCCTCCCCCTCTACACTGCCCTAGTGAGGCCCCATCTGCAGTGCTGTGTCCAGTGCTGGGCTCCCCAGTTCAAGAAAGATGAGGAGCTGCTGGAGAAAGTCCAGTGGAGGGCTACGAGGATGAGGAGGGGACTGGAGCATCTCTCCTATGAGGAGAGGCTGAGGGAACTGGGCTTGTTCAGCCTGGAGAAGAGAAGGCTGCGAGGGGACCTTAGAAATGCCTCTAAATATCTGCAGGGTGGGGGTCAGGAGGAGGGGGCCAGACTGTTTCCAGTGGTGCCCAGCGACAGGACAAGGGGCAACGGGCACAAACTGAAGCAGAGGAAGCTCCAGCTGAACCCGAGGAAGAACTTCTTCCCTCTGAGGGTGCCGGAGCCCTTGCCCAGGCTGCCCAGGGAGGCTGTGGAGTCTCCTTCTCTGGAGATATTCCAGCCCCGCCTGGCCGCGGTGCTGTGCCCCCTGCTCTGGGTGACCCTGCTTGGGCAGGGGGTTGGGCTGGGTGACCCACAGAGGGCCCTGCCAACCCCTCCATGCTGTGATTCTGTGATTTCCTTCTCCTGGAGACAGGCATCAGGGTGTTAGTGGGGTTCCCGGGTGTTGGTCACCCGGTGGGGTACTGCCTGCTGCATCCCCCCGGTCCCACGCCGTCTCAGACGCTGCGGGCTCAGTGCCGGGGGAGGCAGGGGGAGCCGGCAGCTTCCAAAAACCAAACCTCTTCCCTCCGTGAGAGCGAGCCCCAAAGCTGCCTGCAGCCTGGAAGCCAGGCCGGGGTCGCGAGCTACGCGTGCCGCGTCTGCCGGCGGATGGGGAGCGTGGTACCCAGGGGAGCAGCCCCCCGGTCGCTAGGCAACCGCTGCCTGATGCTGCGCCGCTGCACGCGGTGGGTGCGTGCAGATGTGGCCACATCTGGCCTCTGCCAGGAGGTGTAGCATTCCTCCTCGTGTCCCATGCACGGTGGATTAAGCTGGAGCTTTATCAGGCCCTAGCTCCTGTAGGCACTTCATTAAGCTTTTATGGCTAACAGGAAGATCAACGTTGGCTTGAAAAGTGTCATTCAGCTCCATTTTAGATTTCACTCTGTGAGAATCACAGAATCACAGAATAGTAGGGGTTGGAAGGGACCTCTGTGGGTCATCTAGTCCAACCCCCCTGCCGAAGCAGGGTCACCTACAGCAGGCTGCACAGGATCTTGTCCAGGCGGGGCTGGAATATCTCCAGAGAAGGAGACTCCACAGCCTCCCTGGGCAGCCTGGGCCAGGGCTCCGTCACCCTCAGAGGGAAGAAGTTCTTCCTCCTGTTCAGACGGAACTTCCTGTGCCCCAGTTTGTGCCCATTGCCCCTTGTCCTGTCACTGGGCACCACTGAAAAGAGCTTGGCCCCATCCTCCTGACCCCCACCCTTCAGATATTTGTAGGCATTTATAATGTCCCTTCGCAGCCTTCTCTTCTTCAGGCTGAACAAGCCCAGTTCCCTCAACCTCTCCTCGTAGGGGAGATGCTCCAGTCCCCTCGCCATCCTCGTAGCCCTCCGCTGGACTCTCTCCAGCAGCTCCTCATCTTTCTTGAACTGGGGAGCCCAGAACTGGACACAGTACTCCAGATGGGGCCTCACCAGGGCAGTGTAGAGGGGAAGGAGAACCTCCCTCGTCCTGCTGGGCACACTCTTCTTGATGCACCCCAGGATCCCATTGGCTTTCTTGGCAGCCAGGGCACACTGCTGGCTCATGGTTAACCTGTCGTCCACCAGGACACCCAGGTCCCTCTCCGCAGAGCTGCTCTCCAGCAGGTCCACCCCAAGCCTGTACTGGTGCATGAGGTTGTTCCTCCCCAGGTGCAGGACCCTGCCCTTGCCCTTGTTGAACCTCATCAGGTTCCTCTCTGCCCAGCTTTCCAGCCTATCCAGGTCACGCTGAATGACTTGTTTTGTTTTGAAACAGGGCTTTCGTAACAATAATAATTTGCAGTTTGTGTCCTTTCTTACCCAAGCATCTAGAGGTTGTTAGTCAGTTCTGGCGTTCCTGGGAGTGTAGATGGCTAACGCAGGGCGCTGTGCGCGGGCTGCAGCAACGCGGGTTTGGGAGGTCCGGTTGAGGTCAGAGCAGTTTTCATGTTAATTTGGAAGATGTAATCACAGTTCTAGGATATAGGTGGACTCTAACTGTGCTTCTGTATTAAATCACTAAGAGTGCCGAGTGATAAATCAGGCAATTCTTCTGATGTTCTTCGGAGGAACTTTTGTAAACAGTTTATTTCTGTCTCGCTCAAGGATTAGGACACTTAATTCATGCTGAGCCTGAAGAGTGACGGCAGATTAAGGGGCCGTTCAAGGATGTGCTCGTACTGATGTACAGAAACTGGCCGTCTGAAAACGCGTGGAGATAAAATTCCAGCTTCTTCTGAATACAGTTTTTGCGGGTGGTGCTTGAAGCGCTGCTGTGCGGGACTTCCTCTCGCCCCCACGCCCGTGCTGCTGCAGTTTACGTCTCTTAAGTCCACACCAGAGCCTGAAATTGCCACAAGTCTCACTAATGAAACGTGAAGACAGAAAGCAGCTGGAGGAGCCTTTTGGTCTGTGAGACAGGTGGATGCTCCTTGAGGGAGCCCAGATCAAGACAGTCATCAGGCACGTGACACAGAGCCGCGTCCAGCGCTTCGGCACGGTGTTACTCTGGCTAGAAGCTTTCCGTTAACACCTTAAACGAAATTTTTATGTGTGGCTTATTTGCAGATTTAATACTTCTGGTCCATTAGGTCAAAAGACATGAAGATGGTGCTTATCACTTAACCGACCACGCTTTCGCTTAGGCAGCTTTCATCTTCCTCTCTCTTGTGTAAGTGTTGCCCAGTGTGCCCAGGGACAGACTGGAGCTGGCGCTTGCAGGGTGGGTGCCGATGCTGCCGGAGCGGTGTCGGAGGGGAGGGATGGCTCCGAGCGATCGAGGCAAGCGAGACCTGGGACTGGTGCCTTCTCAGCACGGATAGTAAAAAATACTGGCTCAGGAACCGGGGCTTTTGTTGAATCGCTGCACTAGCGTGGGCTACGTGTCCAGCTTTGAAGAGAGTCACAGGGACATCACCAGGGGAGCAACACTGGTGAATGCTTCTCGAAGTCTTGGCCTCACTCTGTGCTCCCAGAGCGGGTAATATTTTTTTTTTGTATCTCACAGAGATATTGTGAAAGTGAATCAAAAGCTTTCGAGGCAACTGGATAGAGCAGTGATGAATGCCGTGGCTTCGAGCCCCTGAGAAAATGAAATACTGTTCATTCTGTGCATGGCTTGGCTGGTAAGAAATAAATAGGGCATGGGGCTGTGCGGTGAGTGACAAGAAGAAATACTGAACAGTTGCTTCGTTTTACCAAATCTGATCTGCTGTGCGCACTCAGTGAAAGTGGGCTCTGCAGAGGGTTTTTTGTTTGGTGTTTTTTTTAGTACCTAAGAAAGACAAGTCAAGGTTTTGCAGCTATCTTTAATTCTGCCAGTTTTTCAGAGCTTGGATTTGCAACCTCCATAACATTCTCTTACCACAGCATTTTATTGTGGCAATTTTAGGAAAGGCTGGCAATGCAGATGATTTCTAAATTTGCATGCTGTTTTCTGTGATAAAACCCTGGTTTTATTGCTTATAACACTGCCAAACTGCAGTTCTTTGGGGCAGGAATTTCCCTCGCTTTGTTGCCTCCAGATACGATTTTAAAATTAGCTTCGTGCTTAGAAGCGGTAGCTCGAGGACCCCGGCGCATTTACTTTCCCCCTCCTCCTGAAGACCTCAGAATCACAGAATCACAGAATAGTAGGGGTTGGCAGGGACCTCTGGGGGTCACCCAGCCCAACCCCCTGCCCAAGCAGGGTCACCCACAGCAGGCTGCACAGGACCTTGTCCAGGCGGGGCTGGAATATCTCCAGAGAAGGAGACTCCACAGCCTCCCTGGGCAGCCTGGGCCAGGGCTCCGTCACCCTCAGAGGGAAGAAGTTCTTCCTCATCTTCAGCTGGAGCTTCCTCTGCTCCAGTTTGTGCCCGTTGCCCCTTGTCCTGTCACTGGGCACCACTGGAAAGAGTCTGGCCCCATCCTCCTGACCCCCACCCTGCAGATATTTAGAGGCATTTCTAAGGTCCCCTCTCAGCCTTCTCTTCTCCAGGCTGAACAAGCCCAGCTCCCTCAGCCTCTCCTCGTAGGGGAGATGCTCCAGTCCCCTCCTCATCCTCGTAGCCCTGCGCTGGACTCTCTCCAGTAGCTCCTCATCTTTCTTGAACTGGGGAGCCCAGCACTGGACACAGTACTCCAGATGAGTTACTCGGTGTGTTGAGAGGTTCCTTCCATGCGTGGCTGCTGGTGAGCGGGCCGTGCCGTGGCTGTCCCCGTCGCGATGTCCGTCGCCGGAGCTGCTGCGGGCTGTGCTCAGCCTGGGCGGGACGGTGGAACCAACCCATCTGTTTGAGCGCAGGCGGGAGGAGAGCCGAGCTGAGCAGAGAAACGGGTACATGGAGGCAAGGCGAGAGCCAGCTCCTCGGAAAAGGAGGCTGGAGTTAGGGTCAGGGGGGGGAAAATGCAGGACGAGGGAGGTTCTCCTTCCCCTCTACACTGCCCTGGGGAGGCCTCATCTGCAGTGCTGTGTCCAGTTCTGGGCTCCCCAGTTCAAGAAAGATGAGGAGCTACTGGAGAGAGTCCAGCGGAGGGCTACGAGGATGAGGAGGGGACTGGAGCATCTCCCCTACGAGGAGAGGCTGAGGGAGCTGGGCTTGTTCAGCCTGGAAACAGTTGAGAGGGGACCTTAGAAATGCTTATAAATATCTGCAGGGTGGGGGTCAGGAGGACGGGGCCAGACTCTTTCCAGTGGTGCCCAGTGACAGGACAAGGGGCAATGGGCAGAAACTGAAGCAGAGGAAGCTCCAGCTGAAGATGAGGAAGAACTTCTTCCCTCTGAGGGTGCCGGAGCCCTGGCCCAGGCTGCCCAGGGAGGCTGTGGAGTCTCCTTCTCTGGAGATATTCCAGCCCCGCCTGGCCGCGGTGCTGTGCCCCCTGCTCTGGGTGACCCTGCTTGGGCAGGGGGTTGGGCTGGGGGACCCACAGAGGGCCCTGCCAACCCCTACTATTCTGTGATTTTGTAACTGGTGATGGGTCTTGGGAGGCGAGAGGAGGAGGAGGCACCCGACAAGAAAAGACTGCCTTGCTTCCCATTGCGGTGGCAGTGGGGTGCGGAGGCAGAGGACAGAGGGGACAAGGCGGGAGGGGAGCGGCAGAGCAGCCCGGGCTGGGAGGCTGGAACTGGGGTGGGCTGGTGGCAAGGCTGGGGGACAGGCGGTGGCAGGAGGTCCCGATGCACATGTGCTTAGGGAATGACCCTACGCTCCCCAGTTCTGGCTCTTTGTGGGCTGGGGGGATTTTTTTTGGTTTGTTTTTGGGTTTATTTGAGTGCTTGGGCTTTCAGTGGTCCACGCAGCGCTGCGGTTTGCCTCGCGTGATGGGAATCGAGTCGTACGCGTTCAGACCGAGCCTTCGTACGCGAGTGGCTCGCGCTGCAGGAGTGAGCAGGGCAGGGGTGCCTGTGCTTGGCAGGACGGGGCAGAAAACGTTTAGCGTGACTGCTGTTACAAGCACAAGTCTGTGCTGAAGTTTTGTATTTACTGCTAAGAAATCTTGGAAAAACAGCCAAAGAAAACAGGCTGCTGTTTTATTTTTGTTTGCTTTTTCAGTTAGCAGCCGTTATATCTAGTTCTTGGTTTAAACCCTTACATCTGATATTTTTTTAAAGATATTAATTACATTATCTCTTAAGGAATTGTAATAAAAAGCATTTATGGGGACTGAAAAGCATTCAAAATTCACAAAAGTGTGGACGGAAACACGGAGGCTTTTGCAGAATTGTCCCCAAATTGGTGTGAGGTCATCTGGACCATGACTGAAATTTTTTTCTGCTGTGTTTTACGTTATCTCAAGTTGGAGAAGGAGAACCTTGCTCCTATTTGCCTAGCCCTGGCTTTGCAGATGTTTTAATTCTAATGCTGAAAATGCTGTCCTGCCTAGTCAAAATGATGGTGGAATTTTTACAGAAATGTAAGATTCAGCTAAGGGGAAGAAAGGGAGAGAGGAGACACTTCCATCTTGAAACATAGCTAGGGTAAAAAAAAAAAATTAAGTTAGAAACTTTTATTAAAAAAACATTCTGTCTGAAACTATTTTTTCAAATTCAGCTCATCCACTTGACTGAAGAAAAAAAGACCAATTAGCCTACCTTGGTGATGTATGTGTATCCATTTGGAATTCAAGATGCCTGGATTTTTGCTAATTTTATTAGTTCAAATAAACCCTAATTGAAATATAAGCTGATGTGGGGGCTGTGCGTGGTGAGGCGGCGTGGAGCCCCGGCGCGGGCTGAGCTGCGCAGCCGCCGAGTTGTTAGGGGTGGTCCCTGGCTCTGGTGTGCGCCTGGCTTCGTGCGTCCCCGAGGAAGGGCTGGGAGGGCGGCTGGCACCAGGAGCCCGTGCAGAAGACAACTGGTCCCCCTGCAGCCATGTGGTCTGCGTTCCTCATCCAGCTGAACGAGTCGCGGCGTTGCCAGCAGGAACCTCCGAGCCGCAAGCCACCTCCTCGGTGATGCGCCCACCGGGTTCGGCCCCGAGACGGAGCCTCTGCTACGTCGTCCCAGCGCTCCCTCCCACTCCGGATAGATAGCTCACGTACCAGGAATTTGGAATTTGCATTCCCTCTGAGGGTGACGGAGCCCTGGCCCAGGCTGCCCAGGGAGGTTGTGGAGTCTCCTTCTCTGGAGATATTCAAGACCCGCCTGGACGGGGTCCTGTGCGGCCTGCTGTAGGTGACCCTGCTTGGGCAGGGGGGTTGGACTAGATGACCCACAGAGGTCCCTTCCAACCCCTACTATTCTGTGATTCTGTGATTCCAGGAAAAAATGGAGCCCTTTGCAGCAGCCTCCTGCTCACCCCAGGTTGGGTTTCCTGATGCTATCTGTGTGTACGCTTGCAGAGGAACCACCTGGGACCGTGCGGGCTGCGGCATTGCGGTGTCTGCTGGCGGTTTTTCTCCCAGCAACAAAATACTTCATTTAACTTCTTCCTTTAAAAAAAATGGTATTTATGGGGTGTGAAGAGTAGAAGGCTTGGTTCTTCACGGCTGGTAGTCCCCGTGTTTGGGGCTGAAGGTGTCTCGCAGCGGGCTGCCCTGCCCGTTCCGCGTGGGGAGATGCCGCGCGTCCTCGAATTAGCCGGACTTTAAAAGATTAAAGCAGGTTTTATTTTTTGAAGAAAGGAGAGGGGTATTGAATCGAAATGTTAACTACTGTAACAGAAGTTTGTGCTCGTGGCTGCTAACTTTCTAGCAGGCGGCTGCACCACCTGTATTCGGACACGCGAATCACAGAATCACAGAATCACAGAATAGTAGGGGTTGGAAGGGACCTCTGTGGGTCACCCAGTCCAACCCTCCTGCCGAAGCAGGGTCACCCACAGCAGGCTGCACAGGACCTTGTCCAGGCGGGTCTTGAATATCTCCAGAGAAGGAGACTCCACAGCCTCCCTGGACAGCCTGGGCCAGGGCTCCGTCACCCTCAGAGGGAAGAAGTTCTTCCTCGGGTTCAGCTGGAGCTTCCTCTGCTTCAGTTTGTGCCCGTTGCCCCTTGTCCTGTCGCTGGGCACCATTGAAAAGAGCTTGGCCCCATCCTCCTGACACCCACCCTTCAGATATTTGTAGGCATTTATAAGGTCCCCTCTCAGCCTTCTCTTCTCCAGGCTGAACAAGCCCAGTTCCCTCAGCCTCTCCTCGTAGGGGAGATGCTCCAGTCCCCTCACCATCCTTGTAGCCCTGCGCTGGACTCTCTCCAGTAGCTCTTCATCTTTCTTGAACTGGGGAGCCCAGAACTGGACACAGTACTCCAGATGAGGCCTCACCAGGGTGGTGTAGAGGGGAAGGAGAACCTCCCTCGTCCTGCTGCCCACACTCTTCTTGATGTACCCCAGGATCCCATTGGCTTTCTTGGCAGCCAGGGCACAATGCTGGCTCATGGTTAACCTGTCGTCCACCAGGACACCCAGGTCCCTCTCCGCAGAGCTGCTCTCCAGCAGGTCCACCCCAAGCCTGTACTGGTGCATGGGGTTGTTCCTCCCCAGGTGCAGGACCCTGCACTTGCCCTTGTTGAACCTCATCAGGTTCCCCGCGAAGGCGGGGAGCAGGTAGCTGACGCGCCGTGGCAGCTTCTGCACGTACTCTTTGTTTAGAAACTGCACGGCGTTGGGAATAGGAGGTTTTTCCAGTCGCCCGGCTATGACTGCTACACTGCACTTCTGGGGTTTACTGACTTGTGGTAAAATGAGAATTGATGATGAAAAAACTTCTGCTGGATTATGAAGAGCTGGGGGAGGAAGTGCCTTTGGATCTCCGTCTGAACCCGAGGAAGAACTTCTTCCCTCTGAGGGTGACGGAGCCCTGGCCCAGCCTGCCCAGGGAGGCTGTGGAGTCTCCTTCTCTGGAGATATTCAAGACCCGCCTGGACAAGGTCCTGTGCAGCCTGCTGTGGGTGACCCTGCTTCAGCAGGGGGGTTGGACTGGGTGACCCACAGAGGTCCCTTCCAACCCCTACTATTCTGTGATTCTGTGATCTCAGCTGGTGCTGAACAAATAGCCATTCTGCTCAACGGTGCAAAAGCCAAATGCGGCTGCCGTGGTGACAGAGGCTGCATGGGGGGATCGACACTTCAGCTGTTTCTCCTCTCTTTTTTCTAATAAAGATCTCTGTTAATTGGTTTTTTCTTTGTAATTTTCTTCCTATAATTAAACTGTTCCTGCTGACTAGCATGAAAATGAATTGTGCTAACCTGAAACGTGTATTCTTGAGCCCTTGAAAATTTAGATCAACTGGCTGTGAATCACGTCAGCAAGAAAATGAGCTATTGGTTGTGTTTATATTTAAGACAGATGGAAAGCTTTATTAATGATTACATAGTGAAATAGCGCTTCAAGAATAATCTGAAAAACTATATTTAAATCATTCCATCTCTTCTATCTCATTGGTTCAAACGACCTGTAATTAAAACGTAACGTAAATTTCTCATAGGTGGGAATTATTTAAAAGGGAAATGACCTCCTGTGGAAGCTCCCTTGGCACTATTTTTCACCTGGTAAGCTGCTGTTCAGACAAGGAGGGAAATTGGAGTAGCTGCCTGGTTGTCACCGCCCTGCGTGCCGCGGGAGTAGCCCTGATGGCCTGCTGCTTGGGGAGATCTCTTTGGGAGGACCGGGACTGCGTCGGACCCAAAGCCCCGTCTCGGGGCGAGGTGGTGTGCGGGGGAAGCCAGGCTGGGAACGAGGAGTTAAACCAGGGAAGTTACCCGTGGTGGTTCTGCTGGATTGGGAAGGTGAGGGGTTTTCAGGGCTAAGATGGAAAAATGCTTGTGTAAAACTACATTTAACTAACGTAGGTAGGTTAAAATGTGGACAAAATTTCCGAGAGCTTTATTTAATTGTGAGAAACTTCATGTTCTAGAAAAGACCGTCGAGTGATAAGAGCTTTCTGCTGTTTGTTTTCTTTTATAGGCTGTTGGGAGGTCACGCGGCGGCTCAGAGCTGAGAGTGCTTTGGGAGCATGGCCGAGGCGCAGCTCCCGACCCTGCCCTGGAATGCAGCCCGTAACGGTGAGCGTTGGGTTTTTTACATACACTCACTTAGCCTGCAGATCTGCGCTGAGAGCAGGCGTGGAGGCCCTCCCGCTCAGCTGCTGCTGACCCAACTTACTGCTGCAGGCAAGAGCCTAAATTCATAGAGGAGTGACTGCAGCGTTCTTTTGCAAGGCATCTTCGGTGGTGGTAAGGCAGTGGTCAAAATTTTTCTGCAAGATAATAATTAATATGCTGTTAGTTTTCAGAGGCTGTAGTTGAAATAGCATTATAAACACATGACTTGAGGAACATGAAAAGGTCACTTTTCTTCTTTGGGTTAAGATATGTCTAATGTTCAGTAAAACGATGAATATCGGTTAGCATAATGTTCAGTAAAATAATGAATATCGGGTCTGTTAGCACTGCTTTGTTGTCTTTTTGTGTAATCTTTATTAAAATTTATTGCAGTGCGTGAAGGGTGCATATCGATGGCAGGTGTTTCTGAATGAAGGCTGGTTCTGTAGGCTGTCCATGACATGCAGGTCAAAATGGTTGGTCTTCGTAGAAGGATGGGAGCAAACAGAAAGTACCTGCACGCACGGAAAGAAACAGATACTTTAAACATCTCCACTCTGCACTTACCTGTAAATTTGTCAGTTCAACCTGTGTGTATGTGTTAGCTAATGCAAACTTTTTTTCTTTGCTTGCAGTGGGATGCGTGTCTTTGCTTCCATGTCGGATTTTAACTGTGGGAGTTTGACAGAGCTCGGTGACTGCCATCTTTCCTCGGCGTTCGAGCTCGAAACCGAGTAAAGCAATGAGGAGATTTGTTTACTGCAAGGTGGTGCTAGCCACTTCGCTCATGTGGGTGCTGGTGGATGTCTTTTTACTTCTGTACTTCAGTGAATGTAATAAATGTGATGACAAGAAAGAGAGGTCTCTGCTGCCTGCTCTGAGGGGTAAGTGCCAAGTCTCAGCTGTCTTTGAAAGTCATAGATTTTTTTTGGACGTGTTTGGCCTCATGTGTGTTCCTCTGTACTTTCTAAATTATTTTTCCGATTCAGACAGTCGAAATACCAGGTTATGAAGTACTTTGTTTCTGTAGTGCTTTAGTGGTTTCTGAATTACTTTGAGTTATCTTAGTGTTTGACCTTTGCTATAATGAAGCCTGAGTCTTGTATGTTTTCCTCAGTGAAACTAATATAAAATGTCTCCGATATTTGTGGAAGAGAAAGCAGAGGTAAATATATTACGAACCCTTTTCATCAGAAGTCGTTTGACCTATAAGAGAATTGGTGCTTTATGTTTCTTTTTGCCTTTGTAAAAGATACTTACTTGTAAGCTTGCTTTTACACTCTTAACTCTGGCTGGAACAATCGTTTTAAAAGATACTTGGATTCCCTCTACCATATGAAAATGTTAGGATCGAGTCTCAAATGCAGCTGAAGCAGAGATTCTCGTCTCACGTCAAGTATTTTTAGCAGTGCAATTTACTAAAGTGGAGCTCATGAAAACTGGGCCTTGACAGAAGCTACAAGTTTTCAAGTTGGTGACTGCTAATTTCCAGAGCAGCCGGTCGCGGGGCAGATGGCGTGCGGCCGCGCATCCGGGAGGTGCGAGTAGCGATTGCGAGGAACTTCAAAGTAACCCGTGGAAACTGGGACGATGGCTCCCGGCTGCAGCTAGGGCTGTGAATCTGTGGGAAATTAGCATCCCGTTCCTAAGGGAGGGTAGGTTCTGCGTGTGGAGGAAGGAGGATCCTTGGAATCTCTAATAGGATTGGAAGAAGATTAATTTTAACTAGCGCAGCTGCCTTCGTAACATGTTTGCTGTTGACGATAGGCAGAAATGGTGTCTGAGGCTGTTCCTCTCATCCTGTGTAGGTGCGTGTGTTACACCACTGATCCTCACTTTTGTCCCCAGGATAAATCGTTCTCATCCTTTTAAAAGCACTTCAGGGTTATGGTTCAGTCGAGCTGGTGACTCTGCAGTAATTCGAAATGAGAATACCGTTCAGTGATGGGTTTGTCACGTGGCAGCCCTTACTCAAAATGTGTCTGGAGGACTTCGCTTTGACCTTCCAGTCATATAAACAGCTACATGGTACTAAAAAATAATAAAAACCCCAATTATTTTTCCGAACAAAAAGGATATTGCTGGTTGTCATAGGTGGTTTTTCCTCCCCCCCATACGTAATTAAATCAGTGTGTTTCTAAACAAATATTAGGCAATTATCTGGCATACTGTGAATAAAACAACCCGTTCTACCTATACTGTCAACTGCAGAAAAGTGATCACAGGTTCTTTGAAGTATGCATCGAAACTTTCTCAATTTACTACATTTTGTGAAATGTCTTTAATCGGTTGCATTTTTTGCTATGTAATTGGGTAATTTGTAAAGAAAAATGTTACGTATTAGAATGATAGATTTTATTTGAAGATTAACAACTTTTAAGCCAGTCTAGGCTGAAAAAAAAGTACGTAGGCACGTGTACCTGCTACCACCACTCAAATTTAAATGAAAACGTCTGGAACTTGCGAGTATGAATTCACCTTTTTGACACTTTTTTGTCAGCACAATACTGTGCAATATTGGACTTTTATTTTGAATTACTCTGTTGCATTTGAGTACTTGAAGTGACTTTTTTTTTTTTACATTCGACTTACTGAATCCTCTGTGCTGTGCTTGTTACACAGAGATGAGGTTTGTGTTTAGAAAGGTGGAAAGGAGCACTGCTGCTTCTTGCTCTGGGTTTTGAGAAAGAAGTTGTATTGAATATGTAACGTTGTTTCTACTTGGAAGGCTGGCAAAAGAAATATTGAGTCTGTTAAATATAATAAATATTGAGTCTGTGCGTATTCCCCTGTGACCCCAGAAGAATATTTGATTATAATACTCTTTAATAGTTTTGTAAAAGGTACGTAATGTTTGGGGACACTAGCACAGTTTTACTGGAAGTTGATCGATGGCGTGTCTCTTTTGCGAGATTACTGAAATTCTAGAAGGCTTCTGCCACAAAGGGACATAGTGGGAAATAGCAGAGTTCATCTGCTTTCTCCTGAAGTCTTTGAATGGTTGTTTAAAAGGGGTGGGGGAAGCCAATACTGCGAGTTTAAAAACATGTCCTTCGCCGATACCTCTGCTCCGCTGGGTGACCTGCGGAGTTGGATGCCAGCAGTTCCAGCAGACAAGAATCACTGAACGTTCTCCTTTAAAAGATTTCGGTTTTAGGAGGACATTGTTCAGTAGATGAAGGCTGTTAATTCACTAAATGACGACTAGCATAGGTAACTGCAACAAACCCAGTTTTTCTCTCCGGCAGTTGTAACTGAAGGTTTGGTAACTTAGCGGGTGGTTTGTGGGGCTTTGGGCGAGTATATCCACAGGCTTGAAATACTCTACAGACCGCTCCAAGTAAGTGTATGTGCTCTGCAGTGAAACTTCTGTTCCAGTCCACTAAATTCGAAGTTAATTTGTCTGACGTTGGGGTTTTTCCAACGTCCTAAATATTTCCTGTTTTATCAGATAGTCATGTGTATTGCCATGTCAGTATGCATATTTGAAAATAAAAAAATCTAGAGTAATTTTTTGCTTTGTTACAGAGATTTAGCAAAATGTCTTCATTTATTTCTGCTGAACCTATGTGTGTTCCGGTGGAGTAATTGGAAAATTTTTTTTTTTTTAAACTTCTGTAGCTTCCAATCCAGCAGACTACTAAAACCTTTTACAGTAAGTACCGTGAGCTATTATGATGGAAATGAAGTGTAGCGCTGCTTTTTTGCTGCAAAGTTCCTGCATGGGTACCATCACCTTTGTCTTATTAATAGTGTATTTATCAGTCTGTGAATACCACTAATTGAGAATGTAGATTATCTGTAAACATATAAAGCAACATAATTACAGTATTTCCACAAGGATATTAAAAAAGACAGAGCAAGAGTCAATATACTAATAGAACTTTAAATGGGACGTGGTAATCCGGTATTTGAAGTCGCTTAATCCATCATGCTCATCGTTAATTAGAGGAAGGATTCTGCTTATGTAGAATGGCGTGTTTAGAGGTGGGAGAGGTAAGCTTGCCTGCAGTTTTCACTCGTAAGTATTGCAGCCTTCCCATTCTCGGAGGCTCCTTGCATCTTCCAGCAAGCCACACAAAAGCGTAGAGATTTCCCTGGAAACTCGAGTTTTACCTGGAATTTCAGGAGGTTTAGAGTAGGTCTGACCCTGCCAACATTGCTCAGAAGAGCTGTAAGAGGGGTGTAGGTTTTATGGAGAGCATCACGTTGAGCAGAAGCTGGGTCTGGCTTCTCCCCAGATGGAAATAAAATGCCTGTTGTGTAGTGGATAAGGGGACAGGGCAGCACTCAGCAGTGCTCCTGACAGGAGAGCGTGCTCTGGGGAGAAGTCCTCCTCTCTTTCCCTTCTCGGCTGCGTGGCCCTTCCTGCAGAAGCAGGAGCCAAAGCCCACTCACGGCTTTAAACCACCCAGAGCCAAGGCGCACCAGGCAGGAGTTTGCTTAGACAGGGCTTGGAAGGGAACAAACAGGCTGGCAAGTCCAAAAAAAGCCACGTGTCCATAACGCTTACCCCGTAGCGTGTGTGCACGAGGCCTTCAGGAGCGTGGCACTGAGTAGGCTGATGGGAGGCACAGCGTAGCCATTGCCTGGCTCCCGACGTCTGTGAGCGTTCACGATGTGTTGTGTTGCCTCTTGAAGGACCTGCACTGCAGCCCAAGCCGGGCAGGAATTCGGCATCGCATGGGAGAAAGCAGCGCGTGGTTTGTCAGGTGCCGACTCGTCTCGGGCGCTGCTGCTCCGTCTGGGTGCAGGGTGTGTTGGGTGTTTGGCTTCCAGCGGAGAGCTGTGCAGCTCGGTCACGCTCGGTGCTGGCAGCAGTGACAGCTCTGTTTCACATCTTTCTCAAGGACAAGCAAGGAGCTACTGGAGAGAGTCCAGCACAGGGCTACGAGGATGAGGAGGGGACTGGAGCATCTCTCCTACGAGGAGAGGCTGAGGGAGCTGGGCTTGTTCAGCCTGGAGAAGAGAAGGCTGAGAGGGGACCTTAGAAATGCCTCTAAATATCTGCAGGGTGGGGGTCAGGAGGACGGGGCCAGACTCTTTCCAGTGGTGCCCAGCGACAGGACAAGGGACAACGGGCACAAACTGGAGCATGGGAAGTTCCAGCGGAACCCGAGGAAGAACTTCTTCCCTCTGAGGGTGCCGGAGCCCTGGCCCAGGCTGCCCAGGGAGGCTGTGGAGTCTCCTTCTCTGGAGATATTCCAGCCCCGCCTGGCCGCGGTGCTGTGCAGCCTGCTCTGGGTGACCCTGCTTGGGCAGGGGGTTGGGCTGGGGGACCCACAGAGGTCCCTTCCAACCCTGACCATTCTGGGATTCTGTGACAGGTGTTTGTTTATTGAAAGCTGGTGCTCTCAGGCTCTGTCTGTGTGGGAACCTGTCTGGTCGTGTTCAGGGTACTTGGGCATCAGTGGGCAAAATGACAGAGAAGTGGAAGGGTCGCTGCCCGAGGAAGGGCTTGCAAAGGCCATCTTTCTCGTGTTGTCAACTGATCGTGTTCAATCTAATACTCCTAGTTCTTCTGAAATGTCCAGTGCTCACAGCTGGCAGGACAGGATGCTTTCAGGTCTGCGTGCACAAGCAGTCTTGTTTTTATTAAAAGCAGAAGTCTTTTATATGCACAAACTAGAAGCCTGTTTACTCAGCACACTGAGCTTACAAGGAAGGAGATGTATAAACCATACTGGAAGGCTATTAAATTCCAAGCTGCGAGACTAAAAGGGGTCTTGTGAAGAAGGTGTGGTTTGTGAAAGCTGAAGCCATCGTCCTGTTATTTAAACGATGGCTGGAGCTTTTTCTTTACTGCTTCTGTTGTCTTCCAGCGATTTTGTGTTCTGGGCTCCCCAGTTCAAGAAAGATGAAGAGCTACTGGAGAGAGTCCGGCGGAGGGCTACGAGGATGGTGAGGGGACTGGAGCATCTCTCCTACGAGGAGAGGCTGAAGGAGCTGGGCTTGTTCAGCCTGGAGAAGAGAAGGCTGCGAGGGGACCTTAGAAATGCCTCTAAATATCTGCAGAGTGGGTGTCAGGAGGACGGGGCCAAGCTCTTTCCAGTGGTGCCCAGCGACAGGACAAGGGGCAACGGGCACAAACTGAGGCACAGGAAGTTCCGTCTGAACCCGAGGAAGAACTTCTTCCCTCTGAGGGTGCCGGAGCCCTGGCCCAGGCTGCCCAGGGAGGTTGTGGAGTCTCCTTCTCTGGAGATATTCAAGACCTGCCTGGAGAAGATCCTGTGCAGCCTACTGTAGGTGACCCTGCTTCGGCAGGGGGGTTGGACTAGATGACCCACAGAGGTCCCTTCCAACCCCTACTATTCTGTGATTCTGTGATTCTGTGATTCTGTGAATACGTTCTTAGCAGCTCCAGAAGTCTTGTTCTCCGAACACACAAATGAAGTGCTTTTGAACAAATATTCGGTGCTTAATCCTAAAAAGCTGAGAGAAGGATTTTACATCTTGCAACGAATCCGTGAATTGTGTATATTACTGATGCTGTCGATATTTGCCTACATACATCATAACAAAGCCAGCTGCCACCAAGGCCGTGGTAACGTGTCTGGTGAGATGGCCTGAGCATTGCAAGGCAGGCACTTTCTGGAAGACCAAGCAGGCGCCTGCAGGCGACTGGTGAGAAGCTCTCGGCAGAGCTGTGTGTCCCTGAAGACCCCACTGCTCATCTGTGCCCTGCTGTCCCACGGATGGGGATCACTGTCCCACGGACTACACCCGCTGGTAGTAAAAAAGCTACAGACCATTTCTAAGCCAAGGCAATTTAACAGCCTGGCATCTTAAAGCTTTATTTTATTTTTCCACTAACTGGGGTAATTCTGAATGCCACAGGACCCCTGTTTCACTGTTGCAGTGGCCTCCTCCTTACTGCAAGCCCTCGCTGTGAGCCGAAGGAAGACCCTCACCCCGCTGGGTGAGATGCTATGAGATGGTGAGGAGTCCCCAGCTCTGCTGGGACCAGCCCGTGTGTGTCGGCAAAGCGTCCTCGTCCAAGGTGCAGCTTCCCTCGTGAAGCTGCTGGTGGTGGGAGGAGGAACATAACTCTGGAAAAATGGAAAGAGCTTGTCCCTTTTGGTCTCTTTGGCTATATGCGTGGCCTTCCACCCAGAATCTCAGATACTCTTAGAGAATCGTGTCGTCCCCCAAGTTTCTGTCGTGCCAGGAGGATGTTCGGTTTATGGGGCAGTGGTTGAGAGAAGGAGGATCTTAATTCATCTCTAGGCATCTTCTTGTCAGGAAGAACACGTCCTGGAGTCAGAGGGCTTTGTGTGCGTTTGTTTTGGTGTTTTTCCTTCGTTCATGGTTGAGGAATTTGAAGTGGAAAAGGACTTTACTGCAGTAAAACCTCTGATCTTTAATTTCAAATTCAAATACGTTAGTTGAATTTAGTGTTTTCTGTTTGGAAAGCTGTCTTTGAAGGCAGTTGTTGTTGGCAGTTTTCAGTCCAGATTAAGAGTAAAATATGTAGTGAGCTTAGAGGAAGTGAAATATTGGTCTCTACATAATAAAATGACCATGTGCTGTGCTCAAAACAGTAAGTATAAAGAAAATGTGATTAATTAAGTGTAGATGAGTAATGAGATGAAATTGTAATTTTGAGTGCTTGTCTTTACAGTGTGGATAGTGCTTTTAATGCAGCTTTGTAATGTCAGTGTATGCTTGAGATTTTCATGAAACGGTGACCAATCTTTAATATTAGCGTATAATGCTTTAATGCAGGTTTTTGTTTCTGTGTTGTTAACTACATTCTCAAGTGCTACAAAAAGAATTTGTCAAGTCGGTAGAAATTATTTTGAAGAAAACAGTATGAGGGAGGTTCAGTTATTCAAATCCTGTAATATGTTTTTTCAAAGAGAAAAGGTCTGTGTTATGATCATATAATGCAAGTGAATAAAACATTTGGATGCGGTAATAAAAGTTTGGGGTTATGGCCAAGTTTAGCAAATAAGGCTTTCATTTTGGTAGTTTCCATAGTAACATGTTTATCTGTCAGATTACTGTATCCATCGGACTGTCTGCAGTAACAATGGTCGTGAATATTTTTAATAGCATACCATCAAGATTTAATAGATGGATGGATGAGTATGTACATTGCACTGAAATCTTGTCACAAATTTGTTGACAAATGAAATTTCAAGTGCCAATTTGGATATTGTGGCAACACATTAAGTTTATTTATAGATCTTCATCACACAGTTCAAGAAAAACTCATTTCTGAAGCTTGAGGGAAAACTAGCGTAGCAGACGTGCTTTCCTGATTCTAAAAACTTAAGAGTAATAAATGGAGGCTGTCTCGCTGCGAGGTGTGCTGCTCGCTGGTTTGGACATGCAAGCTCCAGCTGGAAAACGCCGTATTTTCAGCGGGCTCCCATCTGAGGACACAGGGACAGATCTTTCTCACTGTAGTGACACTGTTCCGTAACTTCCAGTTAACTTTTGTTGTTGGGTATTTTAAAAACTAGACAGGAGAATGATTGGCAGGCTGTTGCAGCAGAATGAAGGACGCGTTGGTTGCGGGATGGGTCTCGGTAAATAAGCAGCTTTGAAACTATGCTTTGTGCCTCCTGGGAATGGTCTTTCTGTTGTACTTACTGCTCTTTGTGAGCTGGGCGATACCTCCCTAGTCTGTCTTTGTGGCTGTGGGTCCTGCATGAAGCAAGTGAAAAGGTTGACAGATACTAAATAACCTTTTCCCACCTTTGGAGAAGAAGGAGAAGAAACTCCAGCAAAACCCAGACAGTATCTCAGTAATTTCTGATCTCCTGAGAAAGAAATAACCAGCCACGTGGTCTGGAATTCCTTGGTTTTCCACGGTTCCACCACCAGAAGTTTCTGATGCTCCCTCAGCTCTGCAGGTGCCCTGACTGCGGCCTGAGATAGGCCAGTCCCAGCCTTGCTCCGTGCCACCGCGATGGTTATGGCTGCGATATTGGAGGCTGGTTGTGCTTCCCATCCGTGCTGCTTTTAGGAAAGACCAGCAGTGTTAGAACAAAGAGGAACTTGTATTTCTCTGTGCCATACCCAGGAGACAGCTCCTGCATCTGGCAGTTGCCCTCAAGGGATCCAGTTTAAAAAGGAAAACCACAAAACCCAGAAAACAACACCACCACCACCCCAACCAAAACATGGGTTGTGTGAGTAGATTGTTCGTGGCCATCCTGGCGTGTAGAAGGTGGTGTTGACTGTTAGGCACCGTACTTTGCCGTGAAAGTAGGGTAGGAAGGGAATGATGTTCTCCCAAGTCCTCAAGCTCCCGTGGAAGTCCGACCGCACAAAGTATACTTCTCACATTTTTGTGTTGCTTGCCTAATTGTTTTTGTACACATGGGCTTTATCTCAAGGTTTATTGTTGAAAGTATTTAACCTAAGAAATAGTTAATGCACAAATCTGAACGATGAGGTAAGAGTGAACATGTACAGTGTATTTACACTGTGTATGTATATGTATTGCACAGTAGTGTGGGCAGCAGGGCGAGGGAGGTTCTCCTTCCCCTCTGCTCTGCCCTGGTGAGGCCCCATTTGCAGTGCTGGGTCCAGTGCTGGGCTCCCCAGTTCAAGAAAGATGAGGAGCTACTGGAGAGAGTCCAGCGGAGGGCTACGAGGATGAGGAGGGGACTGGAGCATCTCTCCTCCGAGGAGAGGCTGAGGGAACTGGGCTTGTTCAGCCTGGAGAAGAGAAGGCTGCGAGGGGACCTTCGAAATGCCTCTAAATATCTGCAGGGTGGGTGTCAGGAGGATGGGGCCAAGCTCTTTCCAGTGGTGCCCAGCGACAGGACAAGGGGCAATGGGCACAAAGTGAAGCAGAGGAAGCTCCAGCTGAACCCGAGGAAGAACTTCTTCCCTCTGAGGGTGCCGGAGCCCTGGCCCAGGCTGCCCAGGGAGGCTGTGGAGTCTCCTTCTCTGGAGATATTCCAGCCCCGCCTGGCCGCGGTGCTGTGCAGCCTGCTCTGGGTGACCCTGCTTGGGCAGGGGGTTGGGCTGGGGGACCCACAGAGGGCCCTGCCAACCCCTGCCATGCTGGGATTCTGCTGTCCGCAGCATCACACGCGTATACCTGACAGCGTAGACATGCTTAAGCTGTCGAAGTTGCTCAAGCCACAAGTCTAGTGAAGGCCCTGCCCCCTCACTCAGCCTTCGCTCCCACCCACCGAGAGGTCCTGTAGGACCAGAAAGGTTTGTGGTTTTTTTTGTTTCCGTTGTGTTTATACTGCTTAAGGGTTTAGTGTAACAGCTTTGCTGAAAATTTGGCGAGGGAGAAAAAAACGTCATTGCTTATGTATGTGGTGTTATGCAATATTGTTAGTAGTTCGGTGGTTAAAATGAAGCAAAATTTTTGATACCTTTCCAAATAATAGGGAAATCTGTCAATCAGAGGTTGGTAAGAATGAACAATGTTAGCTTCATTATACTTTGCTGACATTCAGACTGCCTTCCTTATCTTCAGCACAATGAGCGCTCTGTTAGAGACCGGCGAGAAGATCTTGGAGATGCTGTCGGGGGAAACTTTGACTTAGTTACAAGTGTGGCGCATGCTGTAGTGGTGCTGAGAAGCAGATACATTTTCATACTGCAAACCTGAATTTTTTTAATTGTAACTCAGCATTTTTATACATCACATGGTCCTACTGTAGAATCTTAACTGCCCGGTCTTCTGAGCTGAATTGTGATTGGAATTTCAGTGTAGAAATACCTAGGGGAATTGTTGAGTGGATATTGAAAACTGCAGGCTTACATTGCTGCCAGCGAACACTGAAGTACTGGAAGGTGTCAGAAGTCCTTTCCATCTGTAGAAGCTGACAGAAAAGTGACATGGTAGTGACATAGTGGAGATGACGTTCTCCCTTGCTGCCAAGAGTCGGGTAGCTCTAGGGCAGCGTGTGGTAGGACTGCATTTTACAGCTGTCCAGGAACTTGCAGTCGTCAGTCCCTGCAGTATTTGTTCAAATGGGATACTTTCCCCCCCCCCCCCCGATACTTTCAGGGTTTTATAATGAATATTTTAGCTTTTTGGCCGAAGTTTCAGAAGTAGATTGTTGGTGGGAAAAGCTTGCATGGGTCTCTCCTGAAGGTATGAATAAAGTATCGTTAGTTGTACGTAACACCGCGGGTGTGGAGTGAGAAGGGTATGAACTGTTGGGTTTTGTGCCTTGATTATTTTGCTTTTTCTCATGAACCACGCTGTTTTGAAGTGCAAAGCCTGTGTCTCATTGACAATATTACCCCTGGTGTCCAGGTGCTTTCCAGCTGTCCTCATAGAGCAGATGCAGAGTTTTCCGAGGGCCAGGTGCCCTGAATGTAAGAGGGCTGCCCTAGCTCACCTGAACTTCATTAGCAGGTGTAGCTTATTAGGTTGTACTGTTTGTGGGCTAATCTAATCCTCTAGACTTATTTCACTGTTAGTCTGTGTTTTCACTTCAGCTTTTCATGGTTTTTTGTTTTTTTGCATCATCTTGGCACCAGGCATGTTTGTCAAGGCAGAGCTCAAGAATGAAGTGTGGGGATGGACGTGTCTTGCTGATTGGGGCTGCAGGTATTCAATAAATGAATGTATTTTTCCAGTAACAGCTTAAATTTTTATGTCTAATAGTACAAGATAAAAATAGTTTTCTTGTAAATTGGTGGCAATTTGCTTAACCTGATAGATTGGTGAATATTGGTGGGCTTAATGATGTAGGTATAATATAAAATCTTAAGTATGAAACCAGAAACCTGTAAAATGTTGAAAATACTTGAAGGGAAATGTTCTTACTGCTAGTTCAATAGGCAAGATAGGCAGGAAAATGTGCTGCCATTTATAGAAATGAATACTTTGCGCTTGACAATTTTTATTTAAGAGACAGCCAGCTTACAGTGCTGAGTGGCTGAGGATGCTTGTGATTACACGGTGTGTACACGTGCACGTGTGCAGTATAGGAGTGGTTTGATTTCATATTATAACTAAAACTTTTCTCAGTAACAGTTACTCTGGTAGCAAGATACGTAAATTGTTTGTATTGCAAGGCAGCAGAAAGAAACCAGTCTCCTAGCTTTGTTGAGAAACTTGGAGTCATTCTTATGCGAATTAAAAGGAACCCAGAATTTTAGAAGATCGACTTTCCTTTGGCAGCGGCAGAATACGCCTTCCAGCGCTTTTGAAGGTTTTTAGGTTTTCTAGTTTACTTTTTGTGTTCAGCAGATGAATCATAAGATTACTGGAAATTCTTCTTAAGCACTATCTTTTCTCTGTGCAAAGTACCTATCACCCTTTAGACCTACTTTCTGGCAAAAGTTATTGACAGTCGGTACCTCAGGAGGAAATAGTTTTATGAAAACTGAGAAGGATTCATGAAAACCTCATGTACTTCTATCACCAGGAGCTTTGGTAGTGGATTTTATAAATTATTAAAAATTATGACTCTTGTTATTGACGGCACCCTTCCAGACAGTGAGTGCAGCTGCACTGGTTTGAGGAAAGCTCTACAGATAGTGTCAGTGGACACACATCAGTCTGCAAGACCTGAGCCTTACGAATGTGAAGCTCAGACTGTCATCAGCGCTTCTTAATCCAATTTTAAATAATCTTTAAATTGTTCTACGAATTACACAGCATCTTTGAATCTGCTCCTGACTGTTTGCAACTTTGGTGCAGCAGAGTGGTTTAAGAACTACAACAAAACACCGGAGAAATTGGAATTACTGAGAGGGTGTGCAGAACAAGAAGTGGTACGTGAAGTGAGCTGGCGTATGCTGCAACTTTTCTAGTTGGCTTTTATGCTAGCTTTAAGCCACCGTTTCTGTGACTGCCGTTATTTTTCTGAAACAGGGTGATAGGGAGTTCTGGGGAAACTTGTGAATTAAATGGTGATTGAGTCTTTCACTAAGAAATACTTTAAAATTGTGTTTGTCAGTGCAGTATGGAATTTGAATGATAATTAGAAATCATAATATCTATTGTAAAGCCATGATTCTTTATATATCTGAATGCCATAATTGGAGACCTTTATAGTAGATATCATGTGGAGCATTTGTGTGTGCTGTAATGAAAGTTTTTAGCTACCGACATTCTCCAGGGCCTTGATTGCCGAATCTGACAAGCTAAAGTGAGCGTTGATTTGCATAATAAAGACGGAGCAATAGGAGTGAGATGCACTCCAATGTCACCCTTCTTGTCCTTGGGTTTCTGCTCTCTATGAAAACAAACAAACCCCAGTCCAGGCTCTCACCGTCGAGTTGGCGTGCAGAAAAACGTGCTCGTGTGAGTGATATTAACAATACCAGCTGGGCTTTTGTGCCCTTTCTCCTATGCCAAATACTGGTGGCAAAAAGGTGACGTTTACCTTTAGTATTCAGCTAAAAAGGGCAGCCCGCTTAGTGAAAAAGGAACCAGGAGGCATTTCAAGACGAACGTGTATGGCACCGGTGTGAGAGTGCGTGAGAGAGAATTTCTGCATCAAAGTGGTAGGACTTTTGACACCTCCATATTGAGTTCCATTCTAAGTAGCTAGAAGCTTTTCTGAGGCTAACCAGCAAAACAGAATGTATAAAAGATCAGTTAATTAGTTTATTCAAACTGTTTAAAAATTACCTACAAATGTACAGAAAAGTATTTTGTTTTTCATAGATTCATATGCGTACACGTGGAGCTGTTAATGCAAATACTCAGAAAACCCTGGTTCAGAGCTTAAAGCCTTTTTGCACATTTTCTATTAAACTTGTGGATTTTTTCCCTTTTGAAAAAGCAGAGTCTGTTAGCAGCACGTTGCACTCTGCTGTCAGTAATATCCCACAGCTATGGAGGTTTCTGTTCTTTCCTTTTTTAGCTCCCTGCGTTGAGGGGACTGGTGAGCGCAGGCTGACCACGAGCTCGTTTTACACGTGCTCGGAGCAGCTGCTGTCGTTCCTTACATCTTGCATATTGGTCTCTTTTCTAAGTGTCTTTCTTGACTTATCGGAAACTTTTTCCACTATAAATATTGGCTCAGTTTAATTGAAGCGTGATCCTGTGATTTTTTTATGCGGAAATTCATCTTTTTTGTTGTATTCTATGACTCCATTGTTCAGGCTGTAATGAAATTGGAAGTAAATTGGAAGCATTTAATGCTTAAAGCGCTCGATTTTCTGCCCCTGTGATGCTGAGTGTATCTGCCCAACGCTTCCTTTCTTATTCTCCCCCCCCCCCCTTTTTTTTTTTTACCTCTTACACATGAAATTGCATTTTTGCTGGGAAGGCTCTGTTCTGATCTGACCCAGTGCAGCCCCACCTCTCCCGGCCCTGTTTGGAACTGGGCGGCAGGATGGAATCCCCTGGCGGGATGCCTCGTACCAGCTGGGACCGAAGCAGCCCCGTCCTCCCTCCAGTCGCCGCTAATCGCACTCTCCGTGGCTGATCTACGTGTGAAAAACCTGTAGTAGTGCTTGGGAAATGGAAGCATTTTGGCCGAAGTGAGAGCTGCATGCCTGCTCGAGAGCCGTGCAGAGGTCGTTCTAGAAAGAGGAGCATCGTACGCTCTTTTGGTGCACAAATTAATATTCCTTTTGATCCTTGGTCCTCCCTTCTTACTTCCACTAATCCTTGCCACGCAGGCAGATAAAACGCTGCAGTAAAGCCTGCTCATCAAGAGAAAGCAATATTCACACTGAAGTTCACAAAAATGTGAGCAGTGAAGAAGCTTTGAAGAGGACTCCCAATGTAAATTTGGTAGGTAAGTCTGGTAGTCTGAAATGGAATTCAGTTATGGGTAAAGCTTTGTTTCTAGGCTTGCAGGGAGAAGTATAACGCTGATCTCCAATTCACAACTTTTTCCCCTTTTTAATTAGGTTTTGTCAATCGGTACTAGTGTTTTGAATTCCTTTACACTTAAAGCTAGCTCTGTGTTAGTGGCATTAGTGTGGTGGGTGCGTTTTCCTGTCACAGAATCACAGAATAGTAGGGGTTGGAAGGGACCTCTGTGGGTCATCTAGTCCAACCCTCCTGCCGAAGCAGGGTCACCTACAGCAGGCTGCAGGAGCACGCTGCACCTTCCGCGAGAGGCAGGGATGGATGGAAAGCCGCCTGGAACTGGTGGGATTATGCCTGGAAAAGTTTGGCTTGGCTCTGCAGCAATTTCCTTTGCTGTGGTTTGCACAGCTTGCTCTTAAATGTTGGATAATTTTAAGTCTAATCAGCTGGAGAATATTTTTATCTGCAGAATGCCTTCTTGTGCGCTTTGACCACAGCACTATAAAATACCAAAAAAATCAATCTGGAAAATGTTATTTTATATTAATTTAAGCAGCAGGTTGTCAAATTATGTTGTGAAACTGCAGTGGTCAGCAACAGTGTTTGATATACTGTGCTGAAGGAATACATTCTCTATAGTATGTTACAGAATGTTTTAAAGTATGAAAGACTAGTGTGTAGTTATGTATTTAATTTTGCAAAGGAGCATTCCGTTTTCAGAAATGTAAAGTTAGTTTTATACTCAGCTTCCATTTTCTTCTATTCAAACTGAATTTCTAATGTGTTTTGGCATTGGGCAGTGATTAAATGGTTGAAAACCTGCACTGAATTATTATTTTTTTCATAACTCATTAAAAGTTGTGGTTTATAAATATTTACCCGGTACAATTAGACAGGTGCGTGCAGAGAACTTCTTTGTCCTTTGGACTCTGGATATTTTTTTTTTTTTCAGAAAGTGTGTATAAAATGTCACTGAGTCTCCTGAGCCTTGCCTTCATACGCAAGACACCAGCTCATAAAAGAATTGTGCTGATAGATGCCCTTTCTGTGGCTTACAGAGCTGGAGGGAGAGCCTGGCGGGTGTGAAGAAGTGGGTGATGTTTGACAACCAACCGTTACTCGAATTTACGCTGTTGAACCTCTTACTGCCTTCAAAATCGTGAGGCTGGAGCTGTGCTTTGGGGAGGCACTTTGCTGGGGCTGTTATCCCTCTGCACTTCTCCGTAGTGAATACGTTCGAACAGAGGCGGAGTGTGGTGGGGGTTTTTTGGTTGGTCGCTAAACAGAGTGGATCTCTAATCTTTAATGCATTTTTCTTGGAATTTCACGTCCTTTCATAAATGGATTCTGCTACAGTGTGATGTTTTAATTAACTCTTTTTACTGGGCACTTAAAACATTTAGACATGAGCGTGTGTGGAGTTTGTATAAAAGCTGTAATAGTACAAAGGCTGCATCAGATAAACACTGGATTGCATTCTTTTTTAATACACCAAAAATAATGATGTAACTTATTTTATTTTCTTTTGTCCTCTTTCACTTTTTTTAGGCAAAATCACAAAATCACAGCATGGTAGGGGTTGGCAGGGCCCTCTCTGGGTCCCCCAGCCCAACCCCCTGCCGAAGCAGGGTCACCCAGAGCAGGCTGCACAGCACCGCGGCCAGGCGGGGCTGGAATATCTCCAGAGAAGGAGACTCCACAGCCTCCCTGGGCAGCCTGGGCCAGGGCTCCGGCACCCTCAGAGGGAAGAAGTTCTTCCTCGGGTTCAGCTGGAGCTTCCTCTGCTTCAGTTTGTGCCCGTTGCCCCTTGTCCTGTCGCTGGGCACCACTGGAAAGAGTCTGGCCCCATCCTCCTGACCCCCACCCTTCAGTTTTGTGTGGTGTTTCTAACTTCTTTAGATTTCCCTGTAGGAAATGGCAAGTGTAGGCCTGTTCCACAGAGTACTTATGAAACATATCTGGTGCCCCACGTAGGAGTATTGTGCCATTACCATGCAGTGAGTTCTGCATGGATCGGTCCTTTAAAATCCAGAGTCCCACTTTGGATCCCAGCTAATTCCACTTTGTCCCAAGATCTGGTCTCCGAATGGAGGCGTGGGTTATGCCTACAAATATCTGCAGGGTGGGTGTCAGGAGGATGGGGCCAAGCTCTTTCCAGTGGTGCCCAGTGACAGGACAAGGGGCAATGGGCACAAACTGAAGCAGAGGAAGTTCCAGCTGAACCCGAGGAAGAACTTCTTCCCTCTGAGGGTGACGGAGCCCTGGCCCAGGCTGCCCAGGGAGGTTGTGGAGTCTCCTTCTCTGGAGATATTCAAGACCCGCCTGGACAAGGTCCTGTGCAGCCTACTGTAGGTGACCCTGCTTCGGCAGGGGGGTTGGACTGGGTGACCCACAGAGGTCCCTGCCAACCCCTACTATTCTGTGATTCTGTGATTCTGTGATCCTCTTGTGTGCAGGACACCACGTTAATTTGCACAAGCTTATAATGGGGGAAAAAAAATATATATATATATCTGGAGGGAGAGAGAGATTGCTTTGCTTGTGTTCATTACTGATGTGTTTTATCATGCTTTTATTCAGTTGATTCAAATAATTTGTCTACCAAGTCATGCCTTGCATAAAATAAGCAAAATACCTGACTGCTAGTGTGTGAGCCGACGTAGAGGGGTGCCGTGGCTCTGTTACACGGCAAGGAGAATTCAGAGCTGGTGTTACTACTCTCAATTTGCCTTTAGGCACCCCACGAGGGCTCTGGCGAGAGTGGCAATTCATCGGCGAGTGCTTTGGGGCAGGAGAACGAAGCCTGCCCGGGACCTAGGAGCTGTTGGGCACTGCCCCCAGGTGCTCCCCAAGAAGCGTCTTTGAAAGTTGTGTGGAAGGAGGTCAGGTTTGACCTGGGGTGTGTGGACCTGTGAGCTGTCTGGTAGAGGAGGGGAATGAAGGAATCTGGGAGTACCACCTGCTGAGAATATTTATGAAGAGCAAGGAGTGCTTAAAGAATCTGTGAGTACCAACTACTGAGAATATTTATGAAGAGCAAGGAGTGCTTAAAGATAATAATGAAATAAATTAGTGCAGTTTATTTACAGTGGAAAGCTCTTCTTTGTGTGGTGACTTAAAGGTTGCAGTAGTGATTGCTTGTCTCTATAAATTGCAGTTTTTCGGTGCACTGAACTTTAGAAGTCCATGGGTTGCTGCTTGGTAGATCTGCCAATTTGGTGTTTGTTTTATACTTTTAAAAATTTTGCTTATTTTATTTAGTAATTTAGTAATACTTTTTTTTAGTATTTATTTAGTAATTTAGTAATACTTATTTTTAGTATTTATTTAGTAATTTAGTAATACTTATTTTAGTTAGTAAATGTCACTTTCCAACCATGTAGCCTTTAAAGCCCCCAGGTTTTTTACACTTGGCGTTATGGGACCTCCACAGAGGTGGTGCTCTCTCAGCAGTATGGTGACCCAGTTTTGTCCCGGCTCGTGTTGCGGAGCCAGGCAGGAGGTCAGGTGCTGTGCTTGGTCATAGGCCTTGGCTCCACTGAGGCTGGGAAAAATGCACAGGGGCTGTGACAAGCAATGTTTAAATAAAACCTCGAAACCACAAAAACCTCCCACCAGCCACCCCCCAAAAAACCCAACCAAGACACAACCCGAAGCCGTGTAGACCTCCACAACCCGACATCCCGGCGAATTATTCTGGTGAATCTGGCTGTCAGTATCATAGGCGCTCGCGCTGAGATAACTCTGTTCTCTGGGATGCGTTGAATTACAAGAACAATGTTCTTGGTGTAATGTTGATATCTGAAAACCAAATAAAACTTTAATCATAAAAGACTTTCTCCATTAAGTGATAAGAGCCCTTTTGTAATAAAAACTTGTCAGTCTTTCATGGTTTGGGAATAATTTAACCATGTTAAATTGTCTTGGTTTAGACTTTATATAGCGGCAATCTCCCTTATTTGCTACTCCAGTGGAAATCATAAGTTTAAATACGACGCATTGGGACTTGGTGCTAGTGGGTTCAGCAGTTGGTTCCAATTTTGATAGTCTTAAAATTTAACTGTATTAATTTATCCTATTTTAAACTTCATAAAATGTCAATTTGCCTCATTTTGCTACTCAGTGGAAGTTGTAATTCTGAGTCGAATGTGCTATGACTCTGGAACGGGCAAATGTAGGGGTTGGTGCGCGTGTGCTGGTCGTCTTGTGTTGCTTATTGTGATCTGCTTGCGGCAGAGAGCTCTCGGGTGTGATTGTGGAGCTTGTGGCCGGTTTTGTCACCGGCATTGCGCGTCCCGGTGGAGTCGGTGGTTCTTCCCGCTGGGACGTGCGTGTTCCTGGTGGGATCACTCAATGGGACATGTTGCTCTCTCTGGGCGGATGCTAGCCGTGGGCTGTGCCAGGGTAGGGTACATAGAACCAAGACTGGTTTGGGTTGGAAGGGACCTTACAGACCATCTCGTTCCAGCCCCCCTGCCCTGGGCAGGGACCCCTTCCACCAGCCCAGGCTGCTCCAAGCCCCGTCCAACCTGACTTTGAATGTTCCCAGTGATGGGAGCATCTCCCACCTCTCTGGGCAACCCGTGCCGGTGTTTCACCACCCTCGTTGTAAAAAATTCTTGCTTAAATCTAATCTGAATCTCCCCTCTTTCAGCTTGAAGCCATCACCCCTTGTACTGTCACCCCATGCCCTTGTCCCAGCCCCTCTCCAGCTCTCTCGCAGCCCCTCCAGGCACTGGCAGCTGCTCTAAGGTCTCCCCACAGCCTTCTCCTCCCCAGGCTGAGCAGCCCCAGCTCTCCCAGCCTGTCCTCCTCGCAGAGGGGTTCCAGCCCTGGGATCATTGCTGGGGCCTCCTCTGGCCCCGCTCCAGCAGCTCCAGCTCTGTCCTGTGCTGAGGGCTCCAGAGCTGGACGCAGGACTCCTGGGGGGTCTCAGCAGAGCGGGGCAGAGGGACAGTGTTGGGGTTGTCTCCTAAAAGGAGGAATGTAAAAGTAGCAGCATAGAGCAAAAATGGGGTTGGAAGAGGCTTTTGTTGGCTTCTTGTTGGTTTGACTACACAGAGGTCTGTTCTGTTTTGAAGGTTAAAGATCAGTATTACTGATAAACGTTTCATTCAAGCATTTAATTTAATTTCCTCAAGGTTACTGTGTCTGGCATTCATTATTTAGGCATCTGTATAGTCCTGAGTGTTAGGTACTTTAATCCTTATTATATGACATGACAAGACAATGAAATTGAAATATATGCCATGTAAAAAGCATTTATATTTATGCATTATATTTGCTATTCTACAAGAATCCCTTAGTTCTTTTGTCTTAAGAATGAGTAATTGGGCTGCTCTGTTATGGATGCTGAGCTGTGATAATTCATTTTCCTTATGCTCCCGACCTAGGGGGAGGAGAAGGATGCTGGAGGCATTAATACGCATCCAAAAAGAAGGCGGGGGCTAGGTGTTGGTTGGCTGGGTTTCTTTAGATTTTTGTCTCTTTTTGCTTTGGGTGGTTGAATTTTTTTTTTTTTTTTTCATATTTTACTGTGTATTGACAATTGCTAGGAAGCTTGAGTCCACCTGTAGATAAATAAAAACATACATGGTTTTTCTTACGTGTTGCTTGCCGCTTTGTTGCAGGTTTGAAGGTGCTGGTATTAAAGGAGAGCATTATGCTGTCTCTACAGTCGGGATTTCTTAAACTGTCTTTTAACTGCTCGTTATGCCATCTTTAATTAAATGGTTATGCCTGGAAAAATCTTCTTTTGGGAATGTGTGTGACTTTCTGTAGATACAGAAGTTTCTCTGACATAAAAAAGAAAAAAAAAAAAAGGAAAAAGCCCTTAGAGCCGTGAATCACAAATTAGGCAAGGCCGATGCTGCAATAGCAAGTGCTGTTTTCTTGTGTTAAATTTCATGGCACGATAACAGAGCAAGTCTCGGAGAAATGAACTGCTTCCCTACCAGTAGGTCATGCATCTTGGTTTAACTACTGGGCTAACCTGGCCTTGGTGCGGTGTTTGTTAATGCTAGTCTGTGGTACAAGGAGTAAGAAAAGAATTATAATTAAAATGTACTAAAATGACTGATTCAGTAAGTGTTCTTTCTGCAAAACCAAGATGCGTGGTCGCTCTGTTGCTGAGCCTGGAGAACCCATACGCCGTTGCCACCTGCAACGCTCTTGTCTGAAATCTGGTTTTGCACTCGTGAGGACTGCAAGTCTTGTTGTCTCCAGGCCGGGCAGCCGTGTTCCTCTGGTGCTGCGTGGCTGTTTTGTGGCGGTAGCAGTTCTCCTGGCTCTCCCGTGGCATGTTTGGGTGTTTGCACGTCGTCACGTTTGGGTGCCTGACATGGGGCGTGGTGCTGGGTCGAAGGGAAGGCTGCTTGCCGGGCTGTCCACTCGCCGTTCCTCGGCGGCACCGTGGCTTACCTGCCGCTCCCGATCCTCTGCAGCTCCCGGGCTCTGTTAGCATCAGAGGAAAAGTGGTAAAGGAAGAGGAGAACCACGGTAAAAGAACACTTTAAAGGTCAACTAAATGCGAAAATGGTACGATGAGAAAACAATAAGCTTCAAAGACGTTAGGACTTCACTTCGTGAAGACTTTCAGGTGCTTTTTGTAAACACTGGAGAGATGGCCATTTCTAAAATAATTAAAAAAAAAAGCCAGCAATTTTAGGAGTAGGAGTTAATAGCCTATTTCTTTTGTAATATTGTAAGGTATAATTAAAACCTGCTGCCAGAATGAAAGCGTAATTGCTAATGTGAATTATTATACCAAGGAGACCTACAACAAGGGAAAGTGTCAGGCATTCGGTGACAGTTTGGAGCTCCCAGCTCTGTATTTTCAGATTCCTACTGCTTTTATAGTCAGGGTTGTTATACCCTAAAAATGGAAAAAGAAGGAAAAATCCTTCCTAGTTGTCACACAGGATACAGTTAAAACAGCTTCTTGAAACAGTGCGAGTCGATAAATGCTTCCATCAGTGTCATCTGTAAGTTGTAGTTTTAGCTTGCAAATACCTGTACGCACCCAGTTTATTAAAAATGCCTTTTGCTTTGAGCTTTCCGTGATGAAGGACGGCATTGATATTCAGGCTGGATTATGCGAAATCCTTGCTATTAAAATTCTAAGTTAGAGCCATACAGAGCGTGTAGTTCTGGTACTGTCCTGTCCAGTCTGCTACCAGCAAGCTCCACCCTTTGGTGTGCATCGGAGGATGGAATTGAAGATTTCTTTTGGCTGGTTTACAGGAAAAATTTAAACTCTTGTGATCGAAGTTGAAGTTGTGGGTGGAATGGTGGCAACGGGAAGGGAATTTTTCAGCGGGCATCACCAGCACAGCTGCAGCGTGCTGCTCGGCGTTCGGGAAGGTAAGAAGCTTAGTGTCTCAGACTGGCTAGAACTACCAGGGATCAGCAAAGCCGCGGGCGTGCGAATGAGGGAAGCCGACACGCTGAAGTCCTGTGATGCTAATCCCAGGCCCGCTGGGTTGCAACACTTGTCGCCTGGCTTCCCCGGTGCAGTTGTAGGATGCTTCTGGTTTTTAATACAAGTCTAAGCATCAGAAATCATTATTCACACAGATGCGTCGCGCTTCATGGCCGTCTGTCAAGGAGAAGTGGAAGTAAATCTTGAAGGAGGGGACTCTATCTAATAAGCTTTCAGAAGCATTGGACTTGTGGATGGAGAAAGTCCCCAGTGATGGCAGAATCTGTTCCGGAGGTGACTGTTGCAAGTTACAGATGTCATTTGCAGGTTTGTCAGGGTATGTGTTTATTGGGTGGTTCTGCACTCACGTTCTGGAATATACACTTTGTCCATGGAGTCCTTGGTCTTCCTTATGCTGGAGTGATATATGAAGAAAATAACATAAATAACAATTGAAGTCCAACTATAGGGCAGCAGAACTAGTTGTAAGGTCTGGCAGCGGGACCAGCTCTCTGCGGAGCTCAGTGGCAGGATTGCAGTCAGTTCACCCCCGTCGCCTCTTGGGTTTTGCCTCTGCCAGTTCAACCTTAGCTTATGTCTGTTGGGGTGAAGGCTGGAGACAAACGTGGTTGTTGTAGTTCATCAGTGTGCACAAGAAGTCTGTGCTGTGACGGAAACCTTCTCATTTGTCTGTAAAATTGAACTATTGTGCAGTTGTGCTGCTGTTCCAGGTGAAAGCTCACCGCTGAAGTGGTGGAGAAAGGCTCTGTGGGTGACTTCAGGGGGCTGAAGGTTGTCTTTGGTGAACGTTTGGTGCGGGTTGGTGAAGCTTTTCTTTGCTTGTCTTTAAACCAAGCAAACAGGAGGGGCACAAATGCGTTCTCTTAGCTTATTTGCTCTGTCCGTGCCTTCTCCGAGGCCCGAGGGAGGGGTGCCACAGGGCGTCGTGGCAGGCGCAGCCTTCGCCCTCCCGAAAACGCGGTGCTGTAAGCAGAAAACTTGGGGTTTGTCCTGCAAACTGAGAGGCTCTAAGGAGATTTTACCCAAGTACTTGTGGGAATTCCCCGATGATCATCCCGTAATTAATTCCGCGTCGTGGAGGGCTGCTGTCAGGCGCTCGCCACCTCTTGATGGTTGCGGGGCCACTGGGGCCGGGCGCAGATGGACGAGCACCGAGGGGCTGGAGGGGACAGAGGGGTGGGGGTGCGCTGGGCGAGCGAGGCGCTCGCTGGTGGTCTGCTCATAGCCGAGTTCTTCAGCACGTGGACCGTCTGTTCTCAGTTAGAGGCTGCTTGTATTTGCTAAATTGTTATGGGATTAATAATCATAACCTGATGTAGTCACCAGGTTACGCAGGGAGAAGGTTGGAAAGAAAAAAAGCAATCTGTTAGGAAAAATTTTCTTTCTGCCACACAGATCTGACATGTGTGTATCACAGAATCCCAGCATGGTCGGGGTTGGCAGGGCCCTCTGTGGGTCCCCCAGCCCAACCCCCTGCCCAAGCAGGGTCACCCAGAGCAGGGGGCACAGCACCGCGGCCAGGCGGGGCTGGAATATCTCCAGAGAAGGAGACTCCACAGCCTCCCTGGGCAGCCTGGGCCAGGGCTCCGTCACCCTCAGAGGGAAGAAGTTCTTCCTTTGTGTCGCAGCATAAAAACAAGATGTTGGATGCACAGAGCCGTAATGCATTTAAGAAGAGAGGAGGAAAGGACTGTAAATTAACACGTCTCTAAGATGTGGCTGTTCGGGAGTCAGTCCTTGTATCCCTCTGTCCGTCCTGTCCTCTACCAGAGTGCGTGTGAAGGTTGAGAGGCCAGGGCAAAGCGTGGGTACGGAATTGGGGTGTTCTGCACCTCGGGACCCCAGGAGAAGGAGGTTATCCTTGGAAAGCATGCTCTTGAGATAGGAGGGGTGCAGCGAGTTCCTGACTGCTCTCCGCTGCTGTGGGCTCTTCCCAGGGCTGCCAAGCAGGGCAGGGGGTCCTTCTAGTCTCCGTCATGCCGTGTGTAGATCTGGCTATACGTTAGCACCGAGTTATTCGTGGGTGCATTGGCTGCTACAGGACTGACACAGAAAGGTTCATTCTGAAGTTATTTCCCAAAGCGGCATCAGATTCTTCCTTTCATGGAAAGGTGCTGTCTTGAGCACGCAGTCATCCTTCTTCAGATATTGAAATGCAGGTCTTCAGTATTAACTTCTTGTAATGCTGAGATTCACAACTATGAGAGCAGCTCTGGCTGTGTAGAGGTATTGGCTTAGCTAGTTCTAGATTCATGAAAATTAGTAAGGGGAAACAAAGTAAAGGAAGGGGTAATAAGTAAAACTCTGTCTTCCTAGTCAGCTCGGGAATGTTGAATAAGCATGAGAGGCCATCAGGTATATAGAAATTTTGATTTTTTTTTTCCTGAAGGAGAGGCTGTGTGTGTACATAACTGTGTATCAGTTGTGTGTATGGTTGCAGTTGTGAAGGACTGTAGTGCTCAGCGACAGGACAAGGGGCAATGGGCACAAACTGAAGCAGAGGAAGCTCCAGCTGAACCCGAGGAAGAACTTCTTCCCTCTGAGGGTGCCGGAGCCCTGGCCCAGGCTGCCCAGGGAGGCTGTGGAGTCTCCTTCTCTGGAGATATTCCAGACCCACCTGGACAAGGTCCTCTGCAGCTGCTCTGGGTGACCCTGCTTGGGCAGGGGGGTTGGACTGGGTGACCCACAGAGGTCCCTGCCAACCCCGACCATGCTGGGATTCTCTTCTGCATTTTGCTGTTCCTGTGGCTCGGATCGAGCACTGCAAGAGGAGTTGTGAGAATTCAGTTGAGTTTGCTTGTGCCGCAGACCTCCTGTCCGGGCATGAGACAGGGCAGCGGGGCACCAGGGAAGGGAGATCCATCCGCTGCCTCCACACAGTGTCGTGCACCCATGGCCACAGCCTCCTGCGGGCAACAGGGGAGCTGGAGGCGTGTTGGAAAGTCATAGAATCACAGAGGGGTTTGGGTTGGAAGGGAGCTTAGAGACCACCTCATTCCACCCCCCTGCCCTGGGCAGGGACCCCTTCCCCCAGCCCAGGGTGCTCAGAGCTCCATCCAACCTGGCCTTGAGCCGTGCCAGGGAGGGGGCAGCCACAGCTCCTCTGGGCAGCCCATCGCGGTCTCCGGTTCTGGAAGCACCGCGTGCAGCACGGCTTCGGCTGCGCTCGCGGACAGAGGCTGCATCCCTGCACACGTGGCTTGTGCCAGCTCCTAAATGCCAAGAGTGATCTTCTGCAGATACCGAGGAGCAGTGTGAGGCTGATGAATGCTTGTAAACGTTATCCGCTCTTGTGAGGAGAAAAAAATGTTAACCTTCAGATTAAACAAATAGTATCTAAATTAATTTCAATTTAGTTTTCAACCTTTGTGTTTTACTTTTCCTTGTTGCTGTTCTGGAATCGTTTGAAATGAGTCTACGAAGCTCCTTTATGCTGCAGGAGGAACTGAAGCCTCTTTGCGCTTGATTTCGCTGTGTCTGTGGAAGGCCCGTGGATAGCACAGCTTTAGCCAGTATTTCTTGCACTGTGCTGAAAATGTTTGTTCTTCAGTGGGTGCTTTTCAGCAAACACAAGAATTCACTCTTTATTATGTGATCGTTGCTTGTTACTGCAGTTTGTGGAGCTGACGGGTTTGAATTCGTTTGAAGTCTTCAGGTCTTTAGACCCTACACTACGTGCTGCCATAATGATGATGCTAACACATCCATTAATTTAGCTAATGCTTTTCAAAATTTACAATTTCCTCGTCTGTTGCAGCCATACATAACTGCCGAAACACACACAAGATGTCCCACCCCCACAGAACCTCCTCGGAAGAATAAACATATTTATGTATCCTCGGAGTGCAGTCTGTCTGTTTTCCTGCAGACTTCATGCTGGGCTGAAAATAGGCTTTACTGAGTTTGAGAAGCACATGTTTAAAACATAAGTAAAATGAGTTTGCGTAGAAGTTTCTTCTTCTTTACTTGCCTACGCTCACGCCGGTTCCTGGGCTGTGAAACCCTCTTTGCTTTCGGGTTCGTTTCGTTGGAGATCTGATCGTCTTTGACTACTGGGCTTTTACTTTTGCATTTTACTGCTTCTTTTTTGTTGACAGCACATTTCCTGTCCCTCTGCTGTCTTACTGGATTAATTTTTGCCACTGTAATCTGTCAGATCTTCTTTGGTCATTCATTACATATAAATTCCACTTTTTTTCTGAACTAGGAGAATATTCTGTGGAACTGTTAGCATTTTAATGTTTTCATCTTAATGTTTCTCACTAGAGGTCTATTATTTTTTTGTTTTATTTTACCTCTGGTGTGTTGGTATGTTGTGGAATTGGTACGTGCCACTTCGTTGCAATTTTTGGTGCAGCAACTGCTGGCGCTTGTGCCGCTCCCAGGGACCAAGAAGTGAAAAACCTGACGGAAGAGGCAAAGCTTCCCTGGGTGCGTTGCACGGCTCGCTGGCTCGGGTCGGTGCAGGGGTTGTCTCGTGGTGCACACCCGGAGATCAGTGCCTGCAGGCAGTCCCTGTGTGGCTGGAACCCTCGTGGTCAAAGGCTTTTACGTGAGAGATGAGCCTGGAAGCAATCCCAGAATCCCACCATGGTGGGGGTTGGCAGGGCCCTCTGGGGGTCCCCCAGCCCAACCCCCTGCCCAAGCAGGGTCACCCAGAGCACGGGGCACAGGACCTTGTCCAGGTGGGTCTGGAATATCTCCAGAGAAGGAGACTCCACAGCCTCCCTGGGCAGCCTGGGCCAGGGCTCCGTCACCCTCAGAGGGAAGAAGTTCTTCCTCGGGTTCAGCTGGAGCTTCCTCTGCTTCAGTTTGTGCCCGTTGCCCCTTGTCCTGTCGCTGGGCACCACTGGAAAGAGTCTGGCCCCGTCCTCCTGACCCCCACCCTGCAGATATTTAGAGGCATTTCTAAGGTCCTCTCTCAGCCTTCTCTTCTCCAGGCTGAACAAGCCCAGCTCCCTCAGCCTCTCCTCGTAGGGGAGATGCTCCAGTCCCCTCCTCATCCTCGTAGCCCTGGTTCGTTACGTTAAGTAACGGCTCAGATGAATGCACCCACATTAAAACCATGATAGTTCTAACATGAGCTTGCGTTTTGCCCCCTCTTCCTCTGCTGGAAGAGCAGTGCAGTGCGAGGCCACCAGCTGGGATTCTGGGATTCTGTGAATTTCCCAACTTCTAGTGCAGGTTTAGCGCCGATTCCCCAGGAACAATTAACGTGTGGCAGGAATTGGGAGAAAGCGACTCTGCTCAGGGTAAAAAAAAATGGTTCTCAACAAAATTTTGTGTAGGTTCAGCTGGGAAATAGTGGCAAGACAAATACTGCCTATTTAATTATATGATTATTTTTTTTTTTCTCATTTTACGGTTCCAGTTTTCCGTTGAGATATGTTACAAGCTGGTAGATGTTAGCTGTGATTTTGTCCTGATTTCGTTGCAGCTGTTTCTCTTAGGGTTCTTCTGACTTTCATTACTCAGGCAAGCTTCTTTCTCAGCGTTTGTAGTTAATCAAGAAGCCTTGGTGTGCTTGCAGCTATGTGTCTGTCGTTGTGCCTTTTTTGCCTCCAGGAGCATTGTTTGGAAAAGATTATTTTCCATAGCAAATTATGCTTTCAATATAAACCATAGACAAATTGAATATATACCTGTGTTAGAAGTGCATTGTTAGTGACAAATTAGTTTCTAAGTGTTTTATGCAATTTTTTTTTTTCTTTTAACAGCTCTCGATTTGAAGAAAAAGAATGTGCCCATAAAGTGCAGTTTATTGTACAGTGAGCCCTGCTTAAAAATACAGTGCTGTGTTGGTCATCCCTGGTGCCCTGGATACATGCGATCATATAAACAGTCTCATTTTTTTTTTTTCTTAATCTATTTCAGCAATTAAAAATGCGTGGAGTGCTTTAATTCAGCGACCCTGTGTTTGCGTGTAGGATGCTGTTTCTTGGAAGAATGATTAGTTTTGTGTGTGGAAGGATTCCTGGGCTCTGCCCGCAGAACCGGTACCGTGCTGGTGATCGGCCGTGGGCGCCTGGCTCCGGAGCCTGGGCGGGAGGTGCCGTGCAGCCAGGGCTCTGCATTGACTGCAAGAGGGGAGAAAAATCTCTTTTAGATTCTAAAGCAGACGCCATCTTGAAAAAAGAATAAATTAGAAAAAAATCGTGGTGAGAGTAAATCTACATACATTTTATAAAAGCTAAGTTAGGCATTCATATGTATATAAGATGCTTTTTAATATCTTGCAGCTTAACCTGGTAAAAGCGATGTGTGTGCTCTCCTGAAACAGTGAAAGAGTTGTCTCTGGAATTACCCAGTACGCTTCTGGTCCTTCAGTGACTGCGAAGAGAATATTGTTGGTTTTACAAAAGGCAATTCTGTCCTCTCCAGATACCAGCGAAGGGCTACGAGGATGAGGAGGGGACTGGAGCATCTCCCCTACGAGGAGAGGTTGAGGGAACTGGGCTTGTTCAGCCTGGAGAAGAGAAGGCTGAGAGGGGACCTTAGAAATGCCTACAAATATCTGCAGGGTGGGGGTCAGGAGGACGGGGCCAGACTCTTCCCAGTGGTGCCCAGTGACAGGACAAGGGGCAACGGGCACAAACTGAGGCACAGGAAGTTCCGTCTGAACCCGAGGAAGAACTTCTTCCCTCTGAGGGTGACGGAGCCCTGGCCCAGGCTGCCCAGGGAGGCTGTGGAGTCTCCTTCTCTGGAGATATTCAAGACCCGCCTGGACAAGGTCCTGTGCAGCCTGCTGTAGGTGACCCTGCTTCGGCAGGAGGGTTGGACTAGATGACCCCCAGAGGTCCCTTCCAACCCCTACTATTCTGTGATTCTGTGATTCTGTGATTTGTCCTCATTTTCAAATACGATGTGATTTGCTCTTAGAGTCCCTTAAAGATGCACGGTTTATGTTTGAACTTTCTCTCCATACGCCGAGCACAACAGACCCCTGTGTGTACGTGGTGTGTGCAGCGTCTGGGTTACCACGCGTTGGCAGTGCCGGTATCTTTAACGTGCCGCTTCAGTATTGCCTTTCCCTCCAGTCATAGGGGTAGCATTTTTTCCGTGGGATGACTGGAAACTAGTTAAAAAACCCCTCAGTGCTTCAGGATCAGTTGCTGTCATCCAGCTTTCGTTGTTGGAGCCCTGCAGTCAGGGGAGTTGGCCAAGAAAGCCAATGGGATCCTGGGGTGCATGAGGAGGAGTGTGGGCAGCAGGGCGAGGGAGGTTCTCCTTCCCCTCTGCTCTGCCCTGGTGAGGCCTCATCTGGAGTCCTGTGTCCAGTTCTGGGCTCCCCAGTTCAAGAAAGATGAGGAGCTACTGGAGAGAGTCCAGCACAGGGCTACGAGGATGAGGAGGGGACTGGAGCATCTCTCCTACGAGGAAAGGCTGAGGGAGCTGGGCTTGTTCAGCCTGGAGAAGAGAAGGCTGCGAGGGGACCTTAGAAATGCCTCTAAATATCTGCAGGGTGGGGGTCAGGAGGACGGGGCCAGACTCTTTGCAGTGGTGCCCAGCGACAGGACAAGGGGCAACGGGCACAAACTGGAGCAGAGGAAGCTCCAGCTGAACCCGAGGAAGAACTTCTTCCCTCTGAGGGTGCCGGAGCCCTGGCCCAGGCTGCCCAGGGAGGCTGTGGAGTCTCCTTCTCTGGAGATATTCCAGCCCCGCCTGGACGCGGTGCTGTGCAGCCTGCTCTGGGTGACCCTGCTTGGGCAGGGGGTTGGGCTGGGTGACCCACAGAGGTCCCTGCCAACCCCACCATGCTGGGATTCTGTGAGTTCCTTTCATTCCCGCTGTCAGGGGCTGCTCGGGGATCGCTCAGCCAAGGCCCGAGGGAAGAACCCGCCGCGTGCGTTGGCAGCAGTTGGCGGGCACCGCGCTGCTCCTCCGTTGCGTGGCCCGGCCGGCTCCTGCCAGGCAGCCCTCGCGTCCGGGGGTGACGTTCGGGGCTTGCGGACGGAGCAGCAGCCGCGTGAGCAGCGGGCTGTAGCTCCTCGACCTGATGCCGCTCGTGCAGATTTCGTACCGAAGGAGGTGCGCCGGGGCGTGAGGTTTGCACGCAGGAGACTGGACTCATGGAGAGGTCGATAGACTTTTTCTTTTTTTGAAGTCTGCTTCTTTTCCTGGCTGTAAATTAAAACTTTCTCTACTGCAGACATTATGTGCGTGCTCCACTTCTAAGCGTGGGCTGCTTTGGGTATTAAAGCCAACTTGCAGTGGTGTTCAGGTACAAGTGTGAATTTTCCAGTTATTTTGCTGTTACGAAACTCACCAGTTTAAGCTCAGATTGCTTGTTTTTTCCAGTTATATTTCCTCTTTTTATTTTTTTTTTTTCCCCCTGTGCATCTTTCGGATGTGATCTGTGTTGGCTGACATTTCCTTGTCGCTTGCTGCGTGGACTGGTCCCTTGGCTCGTGTGAAATTAAGGATTAAGTCAGTCAGTGATGGGATGCGTTCCTGTTATGGAAAGGATAATCCGCTCCTCGCTTCATCCTTAGGCAGCTTTTTCCAGTAGTCACCTGTGCTGTTTCTGGAGCTGATCACAAGTAGCTGTTTGTATTGGAGACAGTCTTTAATTTTTTTTTTTTTCATATTTCTGCATAATAAGCTGTGCTAAAATTGTAACACGTGGCTATGAATCTATTTTCATTTCTCCTTGAAATGAGATAATTTCTTTCAAGGTTGTATCCAGCTCTTCTGTATTCTCCTTGCTACTTACCAGATCCTGGTGCATGGTCACGTTGCCTCTTGCTAGGAAGCAGCTAATTAGGCTCATGCGTAATTCTGCATGAAGCATAGCCTGGCTGGAGGGGAGAGCTGCCTGTCCCTGGAGGCTGCAGGAGATCCCTACTTCCCTCTTGGCTCACTGCTTTTGTTGGAGAAGGGTTGGAACCACACGTGAGACCCGCGTCTAACCAGTGAGACTGGAGTGCTCGGGGGGGAAAAATTGAGGCTTTTGTCATTTGGGGGTGTCGAAGAATTGCTGTGGTTTAGGGGATCGCCAAGGAATCCTCTCTACAAGAAAGTGCCTCAGTGTGCTGCAGATGTGTGGAGTGATTCTGGATGGTGCTGGGCAGCGGGGTGTCCTCTGAGTGATCCAAGGAGGAGAGGCTGGGAGAGCTGGGGCTGCTCAGCCTGGAGAAGAGAAGGCTTCAGGGAGACCTTAGAGCAGCTGCCAGCACCTGGAGGGGCTGCGAGAGAGCTGGAGAGGGGCTGGGACAAGGGCATGGGGCGACAGGACAAGGGGAGATGGCTTCAAGCTGGAAGAGGGGAGATTCAGATTAGATACAAGGAACGAATTCTTTACTGTGAGGGTGGTGAGGCCCTGGGGTTGCCCAGAGAGGTGGGAGACGAACATTCCAGGCCAGGTTGGACGGGGCTCTGAGCAACCTGACCCAGCTGAAGATGTCCCTGCTGGTGACAGGGTGGTTGGACTGGATGGTCTCTAAAGGCCCCTTCCAGCCTGGGCCAGTCAGTGGTGTTGGCTGCTGGCGCTTAGAGGCAGAGAGGGAACAGGGACGGGGACAGGGACGGGGATGTCCCTTTGTCATCGGCAGCGGCAAAACGTGCTTGCGTGCTGCCGGGCACCGCTTCAACACGGGTGCAGACCGGGGTGTTCCCCAGGGCCTCGCTGGGCGCTTTTCCCTCTCTCCCTCCGTTTACTCCATCGTGACCAGGGCGGTTTGCTGGAGGAATTCTCCTCTGCTGAGCGGCTTCGCGAAGGAACAGCGATCGCTGTCCGTTACTCCGTGTTACCTGAACGCAGCCGCTGGCCACAGCTGGGAAAATGGCAGGCACGCATCTGTCTGGTGATTTATTATTTTATCATTACAGAATCACAGAATAGTAGGGGTTGGAAGGGACCTCTGTGGGTCATCTAGTCCAACCCCCTGCCCAAGCAGGGTCACCCACAGCAGGCTGCACAGGACCTTGTCCAGGCAGGGCTGGAATATCTCCAGAGAAGGAGACTCCACAGCCTCCCTGGGCAGCCTGGGCCAGGGCTCCGGCACCCTCAGAGGGAAGAAGTTCTTCCTCGGGTTCAGCTGGAGCTTCCTCTGCTTCAGTTTGTGCCCGTTGCCCCTTGTCCTGTCGCTGGGCACCACTGGAAAGAGTCTGGCCCCGTCCTCCTGACCCCCACCCTGCAGATATTTATAAGCATTTATTAGGTCCCCTCGCAGCCTTCTCTTCTCCAGGCTGAACAAGCCCAGCTCCCTCAGCCTCTCCTCGCAGGAGAGATGTTCCAGTCCCCTCCTCATCCTCATAGCCCTGCGCTGGACTCTCTCCAGTAGCTCCTCATCTTTCTTGAACTGGGGAGCCCAGAACTGGACACAGTACTCCAGATGAGGCCTTTACTTACTTTCTCAGTTATGGGAAGCAAGTCTAGAAATGGCTCAATTCTAAAACCCAAAAGGTATCGCTTACTGGGCCGGTGTGATTTACCGTCTGTGGGAACTGGCAGTCTTCCCTTCCTCCTTTGTGAATGATGGGTTGCAGTAATTTGTGACGCGATAGCACAGGGCTTACTACAGCCTCCACAAGTTAGTAAGTATAAACTCGTCATAAAAAGATGATTTATGACCGAGCAGACACCGTGATTTAGGTCAACAGGCCTAGACAAGGAAATGTTTTTCTTCACCACGTGAAACTTTTCAGTCGCTTTTCTTGTAAGGGTAATTGAGCAGTGATTCTTTTGGGTGAAGACAAATCTCTTTTTTGCATTTAATTTTCATTATGCTTAATAAAGCACAACATTTGTTAGAAAGGCATGTCGATTTTTTACAACTGTGTCAAATTTAGCTGATGTCTTTGCAAGAATGAAATATTTCATTAAAACTGCTTTTCCTGTAGAAAGCCATTCCGTAAGTGGAACACAGCAATTATTGATATGAAAATGCAGAGTTTGAAGATGCTGCGCGCTTGCAGAGATGGAGACCTTGCAGGAAAAAGCCCTGCGTGTCCCCATTCCCATCGCTGAGTGGATTTGCCGCTCGTCAGCGAGGTGTGTGAATTTTTCGAGGAGAAAAGAGATTTCCTAAGCAGGTAACTTAAGGCTTGTTCACGAGGCTGCGGCTCTCCTCAAAGCAGCTCCTTCCTTCCGAATGTGACGGAATTACCCATCAAGCCTCGCAGCAAATCCCAGTTAGGGTAACGTACGGTGCTCGGCGGGTGTCGATTCAAGCAGTGGGTGTCCTCAGAGCGACGAATCCCGGCGTTGGTGACCAAGAGGGCTTGTATGCATCGGCTCGCTCCCCTCGGATGCACTGTGGGGCTGCTCTCAGAACTCCAGCATGGTGGGGGTTGGCAGGACCTCTGTGGGTCACCCAGCCCAACCCCCTGCCCAAGCAGGGTCACCCAGAGCAGGCTGCACAGGACCTTGTCCAGGCGGGGCTGGAATATCTCCAGAGAAGGAGAATCCACAGCCTCCCTGGGCAGCCTGGGCCAGTGCTCCGTCACCCTCAGAGGGAAGAAGTTCTTCCTGGGGTTCAGCTGGAGCTTCCTCTGCTTCAGTTTGTGCCGTTGCCCCTTGTCCTGTCGCTGGGCACCACTGGAAAGAGTCTGGCCCCGTCCTCCTGACCCCCACCCTGCAGATATTTAGAGGCATTTCTAAGGTCCCCTCTCAGCCTTCTCTTCTCCAGGCTGAACAAGCCCAGCTCCCTCAGCCTCTCCTCGTAGCAGAGATGCTCCAGTCCCCTCCTCATCCTCGCAGCCCTACGAGGGAGCTGCAGAGGGGCGAGCAGGCAGGGCTCTGGAGGCAGGGCGAGCTGGGGACGCGGGGACCCCGCTCCGGTCCCTGTGGCACTGGGGGGACACATTGCACGGGCGCGGGTCCCCTTTCCCGAACCCTCTGGTGGGGACGCACTGTGTTTGGGAAGCCTCAGCACCTTCCTGCTTACGCCTGGATTTGGGGTGGCAGAACTGGCCGTCGGCTGGAGGCAGGGAGGGGGAAGGACCCCGTTTCCAGCATCCCTCCCGCTCCCCGTGCGGAGCTGGGCGGGCAAACGGATGCGGCCCCCCAGCCCGGGTGGGGACTGGGGGGATTATTTGCAAAACTTTTCACGGAACAAGTAAGAAAATACAAGAAATGTTTTTCACTCCAGAGTTTTTCCTTGTTGAGGTATAACCATGGGAACCCCCGCGACCCGGCCCAGAGCGCGTGGCATGCCCAGCCTCGGGCCGCTCGCTCTCCATCAGCTTCTGCTTGGTCAGCACTCAGCGTCGGTTGGATGCTTCCATCACATTTATATTAATATTGGTATACATCTTTCCTGGGTTATTGCTCATTTCAGATTATTTTGAGAGGCAAGCCCAGGGAGCAGCACCTCCCGATGGCCTGCATGGAGGAGAAAAAGGGGATTGCGTATGGAACAGAATTGCAGCGAAGCCATTTGAGAGCGTAATTGGGGGTAACGTATTTGCAGTTTCTTCTTTCCTGGCTGATAAAACAACCGCTGAGATTTGACAGAGGGTAAGGTCTCAACGCCTTTCCTCAGCCTACTGGAAGACTTCTTCAGAGCTTCAGTGCCGACCTGACACCAGGGCCTTCGCATTGCTTCGTTCTCCAGCTTGTCTTCAGGTCCGTTACAGTGGAAAATTAAAGCAAGCAATGCCTGGAGATGCTGTATTTTTTCTGAAGAAGGTACAAGCCTTTCATTGTCACATTCATAAAGATATTGTTTATGGACTGCTTGGATGCCGTGCGGTAGGATTGGAAGGGGATGGGCTAGCGGAGATACTTTTTTTTTATTTTCCTGAAAACAGTTTGACTGCCCAGCCCAGTATCTGTGGTTTCTGAACTTTATGCTACAGCTGACATGCTAAAAAGAATAGTTGTGGTTCCGAACTGCATCGAGCTAGTGTGCTATTTAATTAGACTTTGAGTTGTTATCCAAATCTAGCAGTAGCTGTTAACTGCAGTGTAGTAAAGAAGGGTCGTAATTCTGAGTCCTTTCAACTCCAGACCGCACCGTTCAGCTGTGTGTAGGTTTCCTATGGATTTATGAAGAATGTTCGTGAGAGTCGATGTATTTTTTTGAGAAGGTGCCTCCTTTCAGATCTTCTCTTGGAAGTGGCAGCCAGTATCCGTCAGCAGACTTTCACATCCATCCTAAATGGTATTTTTTTATTTAAATCTGGTGCTCAGTTTATTCTCTCGCTCCAGCCCTCCTTGCAGCCCTTAAGGCACTCTGCCTCGAGGCTCTCGGTAGCAGTCGGGGTAGGCTGGTGTGTCTCTAGACCACCTCTGTAGCAGAAATGTTGGAAAAAGTCTATTTATGACAGAAGTTACAGTGAGTTCTGATGCTTTTAGTATTGGCAAGCCGTGTTCATTTTTTTTTTGAATCCTGGAACTCTTAGGTTGAGAAGTACTGTGAAGTAAATGATCTATTTAATGATGTTTATGACAACTTTGCAGGATTTATTGCTAGCACATAATGATAACTAGAGTTCTTTATGTTCTGGATTAAGATAAGTCTGTGTGTAGTTCTGAGCAGCAGAGATCCATCATGCAAATGGCACAGGGCTGTGAACGGATCCTTTGAGTTTATTGGGTTCTGCGTGGAGTTTACAGCAGCAAATTATTTGTGGTAGCAGGATTATACTGAGATTCTTATACCCACTATGACGATGCAACCGAGAGAGAATTATTCTTCAGAATTCAGGTTCAAAGAACCAAACCAACCAAACAGAACCCCCCGAGTCCCCAGCTGTCTGTGCAGCAGGCTAACACAGGTTGCTGCGGCACAGAGGTGGAACGTGGCAGCGACGGAGGTGACGATGCGTCCCGCCGCGTCGGGACTGCTCCCGGTGCCTGTGAAACCGCACGCGTCAGTCGGGTGACGGGGCAGGAGCGTTCCTCGGCTTCAGCGTGCTTTGCTTTCTGAACTCAGAGTGAGGGTTACGACGGCTTTTCCCCAGTTTTGGGTGAATGCTGGTGGGTAGCGGCGTTGCTGGCAGCACCGGGAGGCAGGGCTGCGTGGGTCGGTTTCTCAACCGCTGGAAAAGCGGAGCGATTGCCTGCCGCTGCCTGATTTAAAGGAAAAATGAAAGAAGATAAAATGAGCAATGAAAATAATGCTTGGAACTGAAACCTCGTACAAGTCATTTAATGGGAAACTGGAATGAAATTCCCAGAACTGGAGGGTGTTGTGCAGGAGGCTGTGAAAGGGCTGCAGCGTGGAGCCTCTCCCGTGCAGCTCCCGCTAGCCGGGATGCACCGGCGCTGTAACCGAAGGGCCCTGTGACGTGGCCTGCAACAGCTGCTTGTGTCGTCTTTTTCCCCTAAATATTGGTTAGTGATGAGGGGTGAGGGGACTGGAGCATCTCTCCTACGAGGAGAGGCTGAGGGAGCTGGGCTTGTTCAGCCTGGAGAAGAGAAGGCTGCGAGGGGACCTTAGAATTGCCTCTAAATATCTGCAGGGTGGGGGTCAGGAGGACGGGGCCAGACTCTTTCCAGCGGTGCCCAGCGACAGGACAAGGGGCAACGAGCACAAACTGAAGCAGAGGAAGCTCCAGCTGAACCCGAGGAAGAACTTCTTCCCTCTGAGGGTGCCGGAGCCCTGGCCCAGGCTGCCCAGGGAGGCTGTGGAGTCTCCTTCTCTGGAGATATTCCAGCCCCGCCTGGCCACGGTGCTGTGCAGCCTGCTCTGGGTGACCCTGCTTGGGCAGGGGGCTGGGCTGGGGGACCCCCAGAGGGCCCTGCCAACCCTGACCATTCTGGGATTCTGTGATTAGCAGTAGGAAAAAATCGTCTAGGAAGTTATTAACTACTGTATGACAACTTTTGGTTAAAAAAACAAACAAAAAACTAACGCTCTGTCCCATTCACGATGAGTTACCGATTGCAGGTGAAAACCTGCCGTTCTCCCGTGTGAAACTGCACCCAAAGTATTTTCAGTAACACCAAATCATCGTTGTTGAGAGAAGAAGACAGCATGCCGCGTGTGGATAGGTTCGGCAGGGAGGTGCACGCCGCTGGGAGCCCTCCGCGCCGCGTTGGGCGGCCGTGCTTTGCCGTCGGCGGCCGCTTCTCGTCGCGCGTGGCAGCCCCCTCGGTGGCCGGGGCCGCAGCGAGCTGCCGTGGGTTGGCAGCCGTCCCCGAGCCCGTCGGGGAGCAGCGGGGCTGCGGGAGGAGAAAGTGCCCAGGGTTTGCAAAATGGCGTTAAGCAGCGTGTAGCACAGCTACGGCAGCTCCTCGCTGGGAGGAGGAGAGGTTTGCAGCCACGTTCCCTTCCCTGGTGGGTGCCTGGGCAGCGGGGGCTGAGCTTGGGCTGCATCGAAGCTTGGACCATCTGTGGTTCTGTGGTTCACCTTCCTGCCTGGAGAGCTCTGCTGTAGCCCGCTTGCCTAGCCAGAGGTAGCGTGCCGTGTCGTAGAATCATAGAAAGTTTTGGGTTGGAAGGGACCCCCAGAGGTCATCTAGTCCAACCCCCCGGCAGCGAGCAGGGACACCGCTAACGAGATCAGGGTGCTCAGAGCCCTGTCCAACCTGGGCTTGAAGGTTTCCAGGGATGGGGCCACCACTACCTCTCTGGGCAACCCGTTCCAGTGTTTCACCACCCTCATTGTGAAGAATTTCTTCCTTACATCCAGCCTAAACCTACCCTGTTTTAGTTTAAAACCATCACCCCTCGTCCTGTCACTGCTGTCTCTACTAAAAGGATTGTCCCCATCTTTCCTATGGGCTCCTTTTAAGTACTGAAAGGCTGTGTCAGGGAGGCACAGCCACAGGGTTCGGTAAGATTCCTCTGAGGAGGAGACAAGAATGATTTTATGCCTCATATGTTAATCACAGAATCACAGAATAGTAGGGGTTGGAAGGGACCTCTGTGGGTCATCTAGTCCAACCCCCTGCCGAAGCAGGGTCACCTACAGCAGGCTGCACAGGTACAATATCAATCAGTGATGATTAGCAACTGCATCGTGTGCAACCTGTGTCTGGAGAGAGCGGGTGCCGGTGCTGGGGGAGGCAGCAGCCGGCTCTGCCTGGTGGCCAGGTCCCCGCTGGGGTACTGCCTGCTCAACATATGTATTCCTCTTTCAATCAAAAGTTCATCTGCGAAATACTTTTTTCAAACTTTTCATCACGAGTAGAGACAAATTATCATTTGCTGAGATGTATTTACCAATAAGCCATTCACATTTTGTCTTCTACATATTATAGAATCCTTGAGGCTGGCAAAGACCTCTGAGATCATCAAGTCCCAACTGTCACCCCAACACCCCCATGCCTGCTAAACCATGTCCCCAAGTGCCACATCTGCACTTGTTTTGAACATATTCTGCGTATGGGGATGTCTGAGCAGGCTTTGCGTGTCGGGCAGGTGGTAACTGCAGGTGGCTTACACCCCGTCAGCTACTGGCTTCCCTGTCCCTATGCTAAGGTCAATTTTATCCTCATCTAGTAGTTTTTATCTTTCCAAACAGCAACAACAGAACTATTTTCTCAGTTTCTTACCAAGTTGGGAATTTTTCCTTTCAAACTGCGCCTGATCCTGGCAGCTGCAGAAGGAGCGAGGCTGGGGCTGGCACCAGACCCTAATGAAAGCAGAGTTGTCGGCTCTGTGGTCCAGGGAGGTGCCACCAGCTCTTGGGCTGTGCGTAGGCGGGATGGTTCCTCCCTGCGGAGGAGAACCACGTAGCCCCAAGGCCAGGGCTCTAACACATCCCGACGGAGGAAGATTTCGGATTTCAGAGGGCGGCTCACAGCCCGTGCAGCGAACTGGTAGTTTTGAAGGTCTCCAGTCTGAGCGTTGCCGTTGGGTGAAGTCAAAGTTTTTATCTAGCGAAAGAGTATAAAGCAGCATTTCCAACTTCCTCTCTTAGAAATTTCAACCAATTAATAATATATGAAGAAGACTGGAGTAACTTGCTGGCTAGACAGTTGCTGAAACAGGGAAATGCTTTTTGGTGCCGCGGGTATTTTCATTTTCTGCAGTGCCCATGGGTCACGGTTGTGCACGGTACCCACAGAATGCCCTCACCTTGCAAAGTGTTTGTGGTGTGCTTGGTGGTGGGACCGGAAAGCTGTGCTCTCTGCTCATCAGCATCGCTGCTGCTTGCGTGTCGTAGAATCAGAGGGGTTTGGGGTGGAAGGGACCTTGTAGACCATCTCGTTCCACCCCCCTGCTCTGGGCAGGGACCCCTTCCACCAGCCCAGGGTGCTCAGAGCTCCATCCAACCTGCCCTTGAACCCTGCCAGGGAGGGAGCAGCCACAGCTTCTCTGGGCAGCCTGGGCCAGGGCCTCACCACCCTCACGGGGAAGAATTCCTTCCTTGGATCTAACCTAAATCTCCCCTCTTCCAGCTTGAAGCCATCACCCCTTGTCCTGTCACTCCATGCCCTTGTCACAGCCCCTCTCCAGCTCTCTTGCAGACCCCCTTCTCTTCTCCAGGCTGAAGAGACTGCTCCGGGGAGACCTTGGAGCAGCCATCCAGTGCCTGATGGGGCCTGCGAGAGAGCTGGAGAGGGGCTTTTGGCCAGGGCCATGTCACCACGGGGCTGACCGTGCCGCTGGGCCATTACCTTCTGCGAGGTGGGATGAGGCCGGGCGCGAGGGGCTGACCCAGCGCTGGGCATGGACCCCCCTCTGCCTGCCAAAGAGCGTCGTTAGGTTTGCAGTGCTGTCTGTTACCCAAAAGCAAGCGCGGCGTTGCAGTGTGAGCAAGGAAGGTGAACGTCTGGGGTGAAGAAACAACTGGAAAAAAGCACGGAAGATGAGTCCCGGTATCTTCGGAGCGTTGCCGTGCTTGTTTGTGCAGCGGTCCTGGGGCACTTCCTTTACTGAATTGCTAAATAAATTGAATGCTTTGAAATCTGTTGGCCTCTGCTTTTTCCCCTTGCCCTTTCTTTATCTTGAATTTGGTGCTTTGTGTTCTCCACTCCACCAAAGACCTCAGCACTTCGAATAAGCCCTTGTGAGGGGGTTGTTTTCATTGCTGAAGGAGGCCTATCTCTGCCGACGGATGATGAAAAATGTCTGCGGGCAGAATGCTGGAAAAATAGCATTTTTATTCTTTGTGGGCATGCTTCATGTCAGTTCCATTATCCCGGCGTGCGCCAAGACGGTCGTTGAGGAGATGAGCTGTTAATTCATGTGCTTGGAGGTAAAGCTATTTTTGATAGACTTTTTTTTTCTCTTTTTTTCTTTTAAAAAGCACACTTCAAAAATATTTGCAACCCTCTTCAGTGAGTTAAGAAGCAAAGCTGCTGAATCTCCGCTCCCGCTTCGTTGCGACCATGGAACAGGGTTGACGGGAGCAGCGAGCGTGCCGGCGTGACGAGGGCTGCGCGGACCTGTAGGTTGCTTTGGTGTCGAGATCTGGAAAGAGAATCACAGCAGAAGAGTTCTGCTGCTAATTAAAGCAGCCTCGTTTGCTCGGTTAGATGAGTTTATGCCCTTGAAGGACGAAAGGTGGTTTTTTCTCCGGTGCTTGATTGAAACCAAGCTGGATTTCACTGAGCGAAGCGGTGGCTCAGAAAAGGCAGGCGAGGATGAGTCCAGGTGCTGTGCGGCCTCTCTGTGGGGAGAGACGAAATAAAATAATTCCACCGCTTGCCAAAGCAGTAAGCAAAGAAGGATAAACTGCGGCTTTGTAAAGGCATCAGTAGGCGGTGAAGGTTGATTAGGGATTCACTGTGTCTCCTAAGGTGAAAGCCAATGGAAGTGCAAGATGGCGAATCCAAAGCAAATAAAAGGGACGCTTTATTTATTTATTTATTTTAATTAATTCATTTATTTTAATTAATTTATTTATTTTATTTTATTTATTTAATTTATTTTATTTATTTAATTTATTTTATTTATTTATTTTATTTTATTTTATTTATTTATTTATTTTTGGGTCTTTTTTGCCGGCAGTGCTCAGTGAAGTCATGCAGTTCATCAGCAAAGATAAATAGATGTAAAATGGAGCAGGCAAGCTGATGGCGATCCGCTGAACACCACCATCTGGGTGCAGCCCCTGCCTCAGCAAAGGGAAAGCTCTGGAAGAATGACTCTAAAAGCCGTGTCTTATCTTTCCTGCGTGTTCTGCTAGTTGCTCTGAGGCAGCCAGACAGACCTCTGTCCCGATCTAGGGAAGCATTCGTCATCTTGTGATTTAATGGAAGACCTTCCCGGAGGGGCACGAAACAAAGAAAGGTTTTTGGTGTTGGGTTACTGAATTGTCATCTTACAAATTGGAGGGAGCCTGAAGACTCTTTGTCTAATCGATTCTTGATATTGTTTATTCCTATGTTTTTCATAGTTCCGTTGTAAATTACTTGGCAAGCAAGTTGTCTCAATTTGCCTGCTGAATGGTGGGCACGGACTTTGCTTTTGGTCGGTAGAAGCCTGACGTCCTCCGTGCCGTCTGTTCTCTGGCTTTAGCTGAGATTTCTCTTTGCTCAGTTCCCCACACCTACTTCTTACTTTGTCCACCTCTGCTCAACCCTTAGATATTCTTGAAGATCATCGGTTCTCCAGTTTTTGTGTGTTTACCTCATGAAAATCCTTGGATTTCCTCGGGTGTAGCAAGGTACGAGTGTAATTCACTGGCTTATTTTGTTGCTTGGATTTCATCTAGGTTTCCTTGAAAGGCTCTAAAAACTCTCTCTTCAGAGGTTTCAAAGCAAACGTTTAAAAAACCTCCAAAAACAGGAACCCACGTGTGCTGCGGATGTCTGAAGTCCAGGTAATTGTGTCCTGTGGTGTAGGGAAAGCTTAGGTGACCTGCTGAGATCCGCTTCCATCCCTGTTCTTCCCTCATTTCCTTCCTTTTCATCTTGCATTTCAACAAGGACAAGGAGATGGCGGTCTCAAGTTCATTCATCAATGCGATTTACAGAGGAGAAGAGGGATCTAGGGCACTGTTTTGTTAAGGTTTTTCACAGTGTGAATTCTTAATATTAGAAGATTGAGCTAATATGTTCTTTGTGGAGAGCAGTGGTGAGGTGTGTGTCACACGCACCTGGCAGCAGTGATGGGAATGCTGTGATGGCAGCTACCTGCAGCCAGCCTTCTCCTCGTTTTGTTTTCCATTTAGGATGTGTATATCTATGTATGTGCATGCATATATGTGATGACGTATGTGTGTGAAAGGATTTTTCTCCTGCCTTTTTACTGGACCGCTGTGTGCGTCTCAGGCTTGTCCTCCTGTCTCAGGGTGGACAGTCATCCTTCAGATCTGCAGCATCTGTTGCCAAAACTCACCCATACGGAAAGCAGAAAGGCTTTCTGGTGTTAGCACCCAAATTATTTGAGCTGTGACTGTAAGGAACCTATTTTAAAAACTTACAAAATTCCTGAAATCATTTCTGTCTTCAGGGCACACGTGACAGAGGACAGATCTCCGATTAGCAAAGCACAGGCCACCTCGTGCTTTGTCACGGGTGCACCAGGGAACTGCCATGCAGAGAGCATCAGCTCTCAGTGGCTTCTCCAGGTGCTCCTCAGCTGAGGTGTCTCTGGGTAAGGACAGAGCCGTTGAACACACGGCCTTTGCAGTTCCAAAATATTTCAGTTTCTTCAGCCTTCCCTGGTAGTGGAGCATTCCCTGAAGTATTTGAGACACCTGAGAAGTAATTGTTTTGACTTAAAATCATCTCGTGTAATGGGTATACAGGAAAGATGCTTAACGAGCTTTGATGGTTGCTGAGGATTGAGATATTATTTATAAATTCACTCAAATGTGTTGAGGGCTGTGCCAGAGACCTTATGAAACATTCACGTTTCTAGAGCTGGCAGAAGGCTGGTAATGATGGGCCGAGACTCATTTCACTCCGTGAAGGGCAGTATGGTCAAGGCGAGTTAGAAATCATGAGTTTGAATCAAAGCATGGTATTCTAATTAAGTTCTCATAAAAGTGATTTAGTCTGGTATGCCAAAGTCATCTTCCCAGTTCCTTCAGCCTAGAAGTCCTCCCTGGTGGTCCGTACGTCCTCCCTCGCTCTGGTTTTGAGCCTTGCGTTGGGCGCTTGTTCCCTGGTGCCCATGCCATGGGTGGGACTCCTCGGTGTGGCAGCCCAGCGTGGGGCCATGGAGACCCGTCGGCGAGGCAGGAACGGCCAAGGACGGCGCAGCGTGAGGCGGCAGTGTCGCAGGAGCGTGCCAGCCAGAGGAGAGCCTGACAAGGGGCGAGGTGGGTTTTTCAACACGAGGGAGAAGCAAGTAACAGATGAGTCAAAGTTTTTTGTTTCCTGTTTTTAATATTCACTGAAGCTTTCAGCTTGCCAGCAGCAGAAGCACTCGCAAGGTATTTTTGGATCAGATGTGCTAATAAGCTTATTGACAGATAGCCAGGTAATGTTTATATAGAAAAATTAAACATATCTCTTCACTTCTTGCCCAGGGAGATGGTGGAGTCCCCATCCCTGGAGGGGTTCAAAAACCATGTAGATGTGGCCCTTTGGGACATGGTTTAGCAGGCATGGGGGTGTTGGGGTGACGGTTGGACTGGATGATCTTGGAGGTCTTTTCCAACCTTAACAATTCCATGATTCTGTGATTCTTCCACGCTGGTTTGAAGGATGGGGGCTGTCCCCAAATCCCCATTCAGGTCCCCACTGCGATTGCAAGGTGTTTAAAATATGAGCCTGGAGGTGGGCTCGGGTGCTCGGAAGGGTGACAGCACTGCCCTTGGCCCGTGGGCTGGGGCTGGGGAGGGCTGCTCCGCACGGGGCCACGCCACCTTCTGAGGGGCGAGTCAGCCCTTTCCATCGGGAGAAACCCTGGAGGCAACAGGGAATGGAAGGTCTGAGACGGCTCCCAGCTGGAGGGTTTGGGTGATCTGTGCGGCGTCTGGGCAGCCCCAGCTTGCGAGGAGCCCTCTTCCCATGGCCACGGCAGCGGGCTGGGCTGGTGCGCGCCGCGGGGTTACCTGAACTCCATAATCCAGTGCTCTCAAAGAGGTGGGAAAGCTGTGAAGCCAGGGCGGTTCGGACAGCGAGTTCCAAGTGATATTTTCAAAGAGGTGCTCTGTAAGGAAGTTGCTTGCGATGCTGATTTTGGCGGATAAACAGCAGCTCAGGTGGAGCGATTCGTGATCAGCAGCGGGCGGTCGCTGATTGCTGCCTCTTGTACCAGCCACGCAGGCTGAACACTTCAGAAACAGATTATTTATTTATTTTTTTTTTAATCCTCTAGATGAAGGGGTTCTGTGTTATGTTTATGTTCTGTGATTGAAGAGTGTGTGTGTGCGTAGATGTGTTTAACGTAGAGATTTTGGTCTGGAAACTGGAATTCAGATTTGGTATTTCATAAAATGCTCTGAACAGTTTGATTTGAAGGACGCTCTGCTAATGAAGTGTGCCTTGAAAGAGGTGGAGTGGAACTTGCAAACCTGGTGAAATGACAATTATCAAGATTCTGAAAACCAGTAAAATTGTTTTGTTTGCTTTGGATAAATAACGGATCATTCAGCAGCAATATTCATAGTGGCTTTGTGCATTTGGAAAGCCAACTTTGGTGCCGTACCTGGTGTTAGGAAACTTTTGACACCATCCTTAGATTCTCAAATCTATTCAGTGCTAGCGAAAATGAAGTTTTCATTCAAACGTTTACTTAGTGTTTATTTTACTTTTTTACATATTGATTGGGAAATGGAAAGTGTCATTCTTCCTGCCGTGAATGCGGTGAGGTGGTTGCGTGCTCTGCGTCTGCTGGGTTTGGGGCGGCGGGGGGCTGCGTCCTTACGGAGTCACCACGCTCAAAGCTGGGTTCCTCAGATGGAGGAGAGGACATGCCCGAGGAGCTGGTCCCGGGTGCGGGTTGAAGTGGGAAGTGGGCGCCTGTGTGTGGCTGCTGATTCATAAACTGTGTGCATCCTCTCGACAGCTGTCAGAGGTTGGGGTTGTTGGCTTTTAACCGTAGCAGAATGAAATATGTCTCTCCATCAGAGATATGCGTAAGCTGTGATTGAAGTGTGATCTGATGATGCTTCGCTCTGAATAAAACCGGGAGAGTGGAAAGGCTGCTTAGCAAATTTCTGATTAGTTTTCTAATAAATTTCAGGACAGAAAAATCTCTTTGAAGTCCTATCTCGATGGCCCTTAGTAAACAGGAGAAGAACACAGAGACTTGTCAGGAAAATTGGTTTTGCAGAGGAAGGACTGGGCAGCTCGTGCTTTGGAGCAGAATGAGCAGAGGTTCTCCGGCTGAGCTGACTGCGAGTCGCTGTGCCGGCACGCTGGGGCTGCTGGAGAGTGCACACGGAGTGACGCTGGAGCACAGTGTCACAGAATCACAGAATGTCTGGGGCTGGCAGGGCCCTCTGTGGGTCCCCCAGCCCAACCCCCTGCCCAAGCAGGGTCACCCAGAGCAGGGGGCACAGCACCGCGTCCAGGCGGGCTGGAATATCTCCAGAGAAGGAGACTCCACAGCCTCCCTGGGCAGCCTGGGCCAGGGCTCCGGCACCCTCAGAGGGAAGAAGTTCTTCCTCGGGTTCAGCTGGAGCTTCCTCTGCTCCAGTTTGTGCCCGTTGCCCCTTGTCCTGTCGCTGGGCACCACTGGAAAGAGTCTGGCCCCGTCCTCCTGACCCCCACCCTGCAGATATTTATGAGCATATATTATGTCCCCTGTCATATATTAGGTCCTGGATGTTCATCCCTTTTCTGAGGAATTCCTTGCGTTCCATGCTGTTCTGTTTCTCGGGGAGAAAGATGTTGGCCGAGCTCCTTTCCCTGCTTCTTGCCTGTTTTTCCATGGTTTCAGCAGCCAGGCTGACTCTTTTTGCCTGCTACGATTTAGATAAATTTGTGCCCCCTGCCTCTTCCAGCAAAAAGGAGGCAGAATTTATTTCCGTAGACATCATTTGGGGCTCAAGGGACTGGCTGTCAGACGGCAGGCTCTGAGGGGGCTCGTCGCTTCTCCGGTCGTCCCTGGGAATCGCGTCGGACGCGCAGGGCTCCCGGCTCAGCGCGTTTGAGATTTGCACCTCCGTCATCTTCCTGCGTAATCACAGCGAAAGCTGGTAATTCCTTCCTCTTGCAGCGTGTAAAAAGGAGCTGCTTCTGATCAAAGGGAAGGCTAAAAAATAAATCAGATAACACCGTGAAATGTTCTCCGCTCAACTGAAGCATAAATTAGAACTGCAGAAAAAAAAAATTTCTGCAGGAGTCTGTAATACTTACTTTTAAAAAGCCCTTTATGTCAAGTTGTGCTAGGTTGTTGTCACAAGCACTGGTGTCGGATTTGCTTGGAAAAATCAGAGCTTTTTTTCTTAGAAAGCTGCTTAGTCAACTTTCTATGCATTTCGTAGAAAAGGGTTTATTATTCTAGCTTTTTTTTTTTTTGGTTGTAAAAATAAATTGTTTAATTACTCTCCAGCTAGTAGAGAAGCTTTCGTAAGTAATGGTCTTTCAGGATATTGAACATCAAATTTTTCAAGTAATTTTGATACCAAAGATGAAAAATAAATGGGGAAAAAATAAAACCAAGCTCCCTTCATTGAGATAAAGTGTTGATGTTGGAATATGGTGTAGAAATTCCCAGCGTGAAGGTCACCGTGAGGATGTGCGAGCCTTCTTCCCCAGGGCCAGAGGCGCGAGTTTCCCTCGTTCAGGAGAGGAGCAAGTGACCGATATCATGGAAGACAAATTAATCGGTATTAATTAATTGGCTTCAGACAAGAGGTCGGTTTGAACTGTGAATGTAAATTCAGTTAAAAAGGGAGGTGTTTCTTGGTCTGCTGGTTGGTGGAGCATCCAGGTGAGGAGTCGTTGGGATAGGAGCTGCCTCTGCTGCTGGGCTGCGGGTGGGGATGGGAGCTGCTGCCGGTGCTGTGCTGGTGGCCTGGTGCTTGGGAGGAGTGGTGGTCATTAATTGTGTGTGTGGGAGATGTTTCCTTTCTTTTCATATCCTCAAAAGACGGTCTGTATCTTGGTTATTTTTGTGTGCTGGTATGAGATGGCACTGTAAATTTCCTTAAAAACGGACTGTACAAATATTTCTCAAAACTAGCCTCTAATAATATGTAAAAGATACCGTGTCAGGGTTGGGGTGCTGTATTTGTCAGGATTTTTTTTCTTGTTGTCACTCAAGATTGATGGATTTATTTATGTGCAGGGATGGGATTATGCTATCACATGCCCGGTGGTTAACACTAAATAAAAATTAAAAGTTGGCTAGAATGAGTTTAATAATACATATTCTTCAAATATTTTCAGTAGCTATAAAAGCGCTTTCCAAACCTTTTCTATCTGCAGAACCTCACGGAGAGGCTGGTGCTGCGCTCTCTAATCCGGGCGTAGATCTCTTGAGAATGGTCATTGACTGCCACTGTGGTCACAACCAAAAGCTGCGAGTGAACAAATCTGGGTTTTTTTAATCGTCTTAGAAAGGATCTAGGTAAAAATTTGGATCCAGACAGAGCTAAAACCTCACCGTGGAGCGTGGAGAAAATGGAGATGTGGTGTTACTTTTTTTGAACGTTCCTTGCTGGATGCCGCTGGTGGGGGCTAGCACGGCCGCCCGCCCGCTGACCGCTGGCTTTCTCTCTCCCCCCTTGCAGCGGTCATTTCTCGGAACCAGGAGGGACCCGGAGAGATGGGGAAGGCCGTGCTCATCCCGAAGGACGACCAGGAGAAGATGAAAGAGCTCTTCAAAATCAACCAGTTCAACCTGATGGCCAGTGACTTGATCGCCCTGAACCGGAGCTTGCCGGACGTGAGGTTGGACGGGTGAGTCCCGGAGCCGCGGCCCCGGCTGCGCCCGCCTCCGACCCCTGTCCACGCGGGGTTAATTAGTGGACGCAATTAGCAGTGGGTGCTTGAATAAGCTGTTGGATAATCCCAGGGTTTACTGGTTCTAGATTTGGCTTCCAGTGCAGATTTGCTGAGGAGAAGAGTTACCGCATCGCAGACTTTGCTGTATCTCCTGAGCAGCTGAAGATGGTCAGAGCGATCGGTTGACGTGGTGGCATCTCACAAAATGCCCTCTGGTGTGGCTGATCACCTGGAATAGCTGAAATATTTTTTTTTTCTTCAAGGAAAACTGTATTTCTAAGGTTTCAAAATGCTAAAAAATATCAATGTCTACCTTATAAATATTCATAATTAAGCTGTCAGCATTTTAAAATTGGCATTTTAATGCTGACAAAGATGCTACCGATACCAAAAACTACCTGCAGGATGTAGTCTTCTTTTATTTTTATCCATATGCGTTTCTGGAGTAATCAGAATTTTGTAGAACATCTTTCAAAATGTTTTGCAACAGTATCAAAACTGAAAGGAGGTTTGTGGTTGCATTTTTTGGAGGCTTTGATTTGTTTTTAAGTCTAGTAACTCATTATTTCTGAGTGAAGCCCAAAGTCTGTGTGAGGCTGTGGAGTAGCTCGGGGGAGTGCTTCACCGAGTCCACTGAATTCCTTTTTAATGGGATTTACAGATTATTTTTGCTAATCGCAGCAGCGGGCGTGTCTTTACAGGTGCATTTGTTGTGAAAGTACAAATGTACGTGTTTTTCTTCGTTTAAACAGGGATTCTGATTGCTGTCTGAAGATCCTGTAACAAGTTATGGTACTTAACAAAAAGAAGTAGTTGAGGTCTGTTGTATACTTTGTTTTCAGCAGTCAGAGAAGTTCTCCTGGCAGCTGTGGTAATGCCAGGTGGTGGAACACCCTATGAGGCCTCTTTTATTGAACTTGAAGCTCTTGCATGAAGGGGCACTCTCCGAAGAACGTAACTGAAGTTGCGTGCGTGGAGGATTATCCACACTTACATACTTTCAGAAGAATATTAGGTTTTTTGACGTTAGCACACGACAGAGCTCCTGAAATCTGATACGACGCCGTTTCTGGTCAGGTGTTTGATGGCTGTGAGCTAGTTGGGGACTTACACTGCAACCACAGTACTTGGGTTTGTAAGATGAGGGAGATTTTTTTACCTAAGGAGAAACATTTGATTCCTAAAAAACATTTCATTTGGTGAGTTGCAGGAAGGCACGGATTGTTGCCTGATGGGAAATGCCCTTTAGAGCTTGGTGCAGTGAGGCCCCTGACTCTCCTCTGCTCCTTCTCCCAGGCAGGGTGTTTGCCAGCAGACCTGCGGCGAGGTCCTGGCCTCCGTGAGGTTGGTGAGACTTTGCTCTGGCTTTGGTAGGAACGAGTTCTCTCATCAGGAGACCACAACCCCCACCTCCCATGTGCCGTAACAAAACCCAGCGGCTCAGTGGACGACAAGTTGACCATGAGCCAGCAGCGTGCCCTGGGTGCCAAGGCCAATGGTCTCCTGGGGTGCATGAGGAGGAGTGTGGGCAGCAGGGCGAGGGAGGTTCTCCTCCTCCTCTGCTCTGCCCTGGGGAGGCCCCATCTGCAGTGCTGTGTCCAGTGCTGGGCTCCCCAGTTCAAGAAAGATGAGGAGCTACTGGAGAGAGTCCAGCGGAGGGCTACGAGGATGAGGAGGGGACTGGAGCATCTCCCCTAGGAGGAGAGGCTGAGGGAGCTGGGCTTGTTCAGCCTGGAGAAGAGAAGGCTGAGAGGGGACCTTAGAAATGCCTCTAAATATCTGCAGGGTGGGTGTCAGGAGGACGGGGCCAGACTCTTTCCAGTGGTGCCCAGCGACAGGACAAGGGGCAACGGGCACAAACTGGAGCAGAGGAAGCTCCAGCTGAACCCGAGGAAGAACTTCTTCCCTCTGAGGGTGACGGAGCCCTGGCCCAGGCTGCCCAGGGAGGCTGTGGAGTCTCCTTCTCTGGAGATATTCCAGCCCCGCCTGGACAAGGTGCTGTGCCCCCTGCTCTGGGTGACCCTGCTTGGGCAGGGGGTTGGGCTGGGTGACCCACAGAGGTCCCTTCCAACCCCGACCATGCTGGGATTCTGTGATTCTGTAAATAGGTAGAGTCTCACTCTGTTTCCATGTTCTTACCTTGGAAAATGTGTTTTTCTCACATTTAAACAGCTGTATGTACTTCATGTGTATTCATAAAGCAGCATCTGATGAGCGCATGAGAAAACTGGGTGTTCCTGGGGCAGCGTTCCCAGCGCCTGGTGCACAATCAGCAGCGCTGGGGTGGCGGAGAGGGAGCCCGTGTCTGTGACGGTGCGGGAGCAGCAGGTGACTTATTTATCACTTCTTCAGCGCCTGGCGTGGTTTTGAATTAGAAAAAATGCCACGTGAGTCAGTGTCACCATTTCAGGAAAGGGACACGGAAGGTTTTTATCTTTTGTGCGCTCATACGCACTGCCCAGTGAGCTGAGGGTTTGGTGGGTGCCCGTTCGGGGCTGGAGCACCACGAAAGGTGTCCTGCCGGGGTGGGATGGGGACCGGTGCCCACCGAGCCTGCCCCAGGGAAGGACACGGGGGGCACTGCGGACCCCAGACCCCGAGGCGTTGCGCCTCTCGCGGGATGCTCAGCTGGAGGGTGGTCCCGGGTGGGTACTGCTGGGCGCCGGGGGATGCAGGAGCCGGGGACCCCAGGTCCCTGCTGACCCTGCCCTTCTCGTGCGCCATCGCCAGCACCTCCCTGGCCACCCGTGCGCTGCCTTCCCTCGCCGACCACGCAGGGAAACCGGCCCAGCCGTGGGCTTGGGGGCATCTCGGGGAGGAGACTCAGCCCCGAAGCGGTGGGCTGAGCGTCGCGTTCGGAGCGTGGCCGTGCACAGCCGGGAGCAGGGTACAAGTTAAGTCACGTTGGTGCGGATTGTGGCCGTTTCCCGTCACGCAGCTCGTAAACGGCAACGGGAATTACTCGAAGAGCGAGAACAGTGATTATGCACCCACTGGATGGTTGTATTATTGCTGATCTTTGTTGTTTAACTTTGAATCAAATGCTCGTGAAAATTGCTCTGAGCGAGTTCAGTGAAAATTAATCAGTGTCTCGCTTCCGCCGGAGAGCAAAGGCGCGTTGGTAAAAGCCAAACTCTCCTGATCAGAGTGGTCTCGGCCTCGTGCCGGTCGGTGGTTTGGTCTCTGTTCTCTCTGCTGCTTGCCTCCTTGCTCTGTCTCCATCACCGCTGACTGCGGAGCTGGAGATGGCAGGGTCCCCACGGAGAAGTGCCATCGCTGTTTGCTAGGAAATACTGGAACAGGACCCGGCAGGACAACGGCGCGTGTGTCGGGGTGTGGATGGAGCTCCGTGCCTCGCCGGCGGGGAGCACGGCAGCAGCTCTCGGCTGTTAGGTGTGCAACAGCTGGGGCAGCAACCTATGGACCTGCTTTGTGTAATTCAAGCAGGCATAGAATCATTGAGGTTGGAAAAGACCTCCAAGATGATAAAGCACCCACGGTGGAGGTGTGGGCACAGCAGAGAGGGATTGTACTGTTACACGTCCGTGGAGAACCTCAGCTGCTTTCAGCAGGAGGGAGAATCACAGCGTCATCAAGGGTGGAAAAGACCTCTAAGATCATCAAGTCCAACCATCCACCCAACACCCCCACGCCTGATAAACCATGTCCCCAAGTGCCACATCTAGATGGTTTTTGGACCCCTCCAGGGATGGGGACTCCACCGTCTTCCTGGGTAGCCTGGTCCAAGGCCTGACCACTCTTCCAGTAAAGACATTTTCCCTAATATCCAGTCTGAACCTCCCCTGGCACCACTTGAACCCATTTCCCCGAGCCATCCCAGTGACCGGTGCAGGAGTCAGCTGTGTTACACGCTCATCAGTTAATGAGTTCTAACGACTTCTTGTCTGTGCTCGGTTTGCCAACTCCAGAGCGGTGGATTTTTTTATAATATGGTCTGTAAGTCCTCCTGTGGTGAAAACCTTCCGAGGAGGGGAGGAAGGAAGGAGGGAATACTCTGCAAGCAGTAAAACATAACGCAACGTGAAACGCGCCTTGAGCTTCCACCCTGAAACGTTCCCGACCTTTAGGGTCGGTTTGACGTCTTGCTGTCCCGTGACGCTTTGGCTTCTCTTGCAGGCAAAGTGGCCAGAATGAGCATATTGCCCAGATAATTTAGGTTGTCTGTGTTGTGCTCGTGGCTTTAGAGAGAGCCCAAAAACTTGTACCTGTAGGACAGCTAAAGCAGAAATAGAAACAACCCCAAAACGTATCTAAAACTCTCGGCAGGTCTCGTTCCTGCTGTCGGAGCCGGCGGTGCTGGTGCCTGGGTGATGTCTTGCCCGTGGCCTGCGCCTTGCAGAGCCAGCTCTCCACTGGTGTCAGTGGGTTTCCAGGAGCTCCCCGGAAGCGGAGGAAGCGTGGTGTGGAGCTGCTCCTGCCGCGGTGCCGGCCTGTGTCTCTGACGCTCTGGTTTTCTGCGTGGCGGGGAGGTCAGCGCAGGGCCGAGCTTGCTGTCCAGGCTGGGCGAAAAACCGCTCCCGTGGTGGGGGGAGTGCTGCAGTGACGTCTGGTAAACAGAATCACAGAATAGTAGGGGTTGGAAGGGACCTCTGTGGGTCATCCAGTCCAACCCTCCTGCCCAAGCAGGGTCACCCAGAGCAGGCTGCACAGCACCGTGTCCAGGCGGGGCTGGAATATCTCCAGAGAAGGAGACTCCACAGCCTCCCTGGGCAGCCTGGGCCAGGGCTCTGTCACCCTCAGAGGGAAGAAGTTCTTCCTCGGGTTCAGCTGGAGCTTCCTCTGCTTCAGTTTGTGCCCGTTGCCCCTTGTCCTGTCGCTGGGCACCACTGGAAAGAGTCTGGCCCCGGCCTCCTGACCCCTGCAGATATTTATAAGCATTGATAAGGTCCTCTCTCAGCCTTCTGGGAGAGCTGTGTGCTTCAAACCATAGAATTTTGGATTTGTCACAATCAAAGACTTCTTTCACCTACCTGTAACCGCTCCTTATGCTTTATATTAATTGCCTGCTGCCCGGTGCTCGCGATGCCGGGGCGTGCGGACGCGGAGGCTGTGGGATGGCGGTGTCTGGGCGAGCCGAGTGGCAGCGAGGGAGCTGTGAACACGGCCGTGCACGTTCCTCCAGGTGCTCTGCTGTGCTTTCTCAGCAAGCAAACAGGAGCTGAAATTCCCTCTGCCTTCAGGCATCTGGCTTGGGAGCTGCCGGAGATCGATAACTGGTTTGAAACGTATCCCACTCAACAGGCTTGAAGCCACGTCTCCAGGCGGTCCCGCTGGTAGAGCTCTGTAGGATTTTCTTAAAGATTAACCTCCCTTTTCTCCTTTTTTTTTTTTTTTTTTCTGCATTTTTTGGCAGGTGCAAGACGAAGGTCTACCCCGACGAGCTGCCCAACACCAGCGTGGTCATTGTGTTTCACAACGAAGCCTGGAGCACCCTGCTTCGCACCATCTACAGCGTGATAAATCGCTCGCCGCACCGCCTGCTCGCCGAAATCATCCTGGTGGACGACGCCAGCGAGAGAGGTGGGTTTTGGGGGCGAGGGGGGGCCCGTTCCACACGTCGGTCAGCGGTTTGAGGATCCCACAGAAGTGGGGTGAAGCGCAGCTCCCGGAGCTGCAGCGCTCGCCGAGCGTCGCCCATCGCTGCCGGGCAGAGCTAACGCAGCTCACGGCTGGTTGTCGGGTTGTGGTTCCTGGGGACGGGGCTGCTGTCCTGAATTTCAGTAAATCACAGAATAGTAGGGGCTGAAAGGGCCCTCTGTGGGTCCCCCAGCCCAACCCCCTGCCCAAGCAGGGTCACCTACAGCAGGCTGCACAGCACCGTGGCCAGGCGGGGCTGGAATATCTCCAGAGAAGGAGACTCCACAGCCTCCCTGGGCAGCCTGGGCCAGGGCTCCATCACCCTCAGAGGGAAGAAGTTCTTCCTCGGGTTCAGCTGGAGCTTCCTCTGCTTCAGTTTGTGCCCGTTGCCCCTTGTCCTGTCGCTGAGCACCACTGGAAAGAGTCTGGCCCCATCCTCCTGACCCCCGCCCTGCAGATATTTAGAGGCATTTCTAAGGTCCTCTCTCAGCCTTCTCTTCTCCAGGCTGAACAAGCCGAGCTCCCTCAGCCTCTCCTCATAGGAGAGATGCTCCAGTCCCCTCCTCATCCTTGTAGCCCTCCAAAGCTTCTTTGCACTATGGTTTATCATTTTGTGTTAGTGTAGAAGACAGTCCTCCTTCACATCTCTCTGTCTCTCTTTTCCTGTCTCTTGATAAAGCCCTGCCCTGTGTTTGGGGTTGTCCTGAACGTCCAGACTGAGCCAGTTGCCTGGTATTGCTCGGATTTGTGGTTCATTTCTTTTGCCTTGGCTTTCTTCTCTTTTTTTTTCTTCCTTTTTTATTTTTTTTTTTTTTTGAAACCCAGGATTTGGGAAGAAATCTGCGTGTGAGACTGATACTGTCTGGAAAAGGAATCACATTGCATTCTATCAGTGGAATCAATGGAAGGATAAATTTTCCTGGAGTAGCCAGATGTGTGTAACGGCCGCTAAAACACAGCTGCAGGGCACCGGGGACGCAGGCGGAGCCGTCCCTCGGTTCTGCCCCGCGTGGCCTTAACCTAACTCCAATTATTCTCCTGGATTTCCCTGCTCCTGGAAACAACAGGCTGAGTGTGCCTCTGTGCCGGAAGGCAGAGGAATTATTAGCCCCAGTAACTACAGTTTTTCCAAAAAGCAGAGTTTTAGATTCCTGAAGGGCTCCAATGGGTGAAATTCATCAAAACGAGCCGTGTTGGTATTGAACCGCAGACAGAGTAGCCGAAGCGCAATCCTTTTGCGCTCGCCATCGATTGCTGCTTGATTTCAAGGACGCTGTTCGAGCCTTATTTAAAATAAATGGCTGTGATATTTTCCAGAGATGCTGCAGCAGACGTGTGAGTGCACGCGGGGTCTTTGCTGGGGGGCTGCACTCAGCGGAACGTGAACCTCTGTAGCTGAGCTCTCAGTCTTCAGGAAAACTCTGAATGTGTCAGAAGGCGTCTCGCGCGGTGCGGCCGTGTCTGTAGCTGGCAGTCCTCGGAGGGCTGGGTGGCAATGCTGCGGTTATACTCGAGTCCTCGGTAGCTTCTGAACCTAGCTAAAAATAAAAATATAAGAATTTAGGTAAAAAATAAAAATTAAAAAAAAATAACGTTTTTCTTTTTTGTCTTTTTCTTCTTGTTTCGATTCTCTTTGGCAGAGTTTTTGAAGGCCTCGTTAGAGAAATATGTGAAAAACCTGGGAGTCTCCATAAAGATCATTCGGATGGAGCAGCGGTCGGGGCTGATCCGCGCGCGGCTGCGCGGGGCGGCCGCCTCCCGAGGGCAGGTGATAACCTTCCTGGACGCGCACTGCGAGTGCACCCTGGGCTGGCTCGAGCCGCTGCTGGCCAGGATAAAGGAGGACAGGTACGGGGGGAGCGAGCGGGGACCTGCCTCCAGGCTGTCCCTCGGTTTCACTGCGCTGCTGAAAAACAGAACTGAACACAATTCATTGATGTGAAAATGAAGATTTTATTATTATTATTATTTTAGTTTATCAGGAGGATCAAGCATTCTCTAATATCTGTACCAAGAACTAATTTCTGAATAAATATGTGATAACCTTTTGATTCTTACAGCAGGATTTCTGTTGCTGACAGTAAGAATAGATTGGGTATTAGGAAAAATTGCTTTACTGGAAGAGTGGCCAGGCATTGGACCAGGCTGCCCAGGGCAGTGGTGGAGTCCCCGTCCCTGGAGGGGCTCAAAAACCGTGTGGATGTGGCCCTGCAGGACATGGTTTAGCAGGCGTGGGGGTGCTGGGGTGACAGTTGGACTTGATGATCTCGGAGGTCTTTCCCAACCTTAACGATTCTGTGATTCAGTGAATGGTAATACCGGTAGTGATAGCAGCTTGTGCCATTTACCTGCCCAGGGTCTGGCTGTCCCCCACCCTGATGGCCGTCTTTATCCCTTCTTTTCCCCAGGCATGGCTTTTTGCCCGTGTGACCTCCAATGCTCTCTGGAATTTGCATTCTTTTCTCCTCCCCCCCAATCATTTCCCATTTTTCTTCATCTTTTTTAATTTTTTTTTTTGGTTTTCCAACAACACATTGTGGCTGCTCCCCAGGGCGTGCACCCACACGTGATAAAAACATCACCTCAACCTCTGCTGTGCTGGTCCTGGCGCTGCCGGCCTGGGGCAGGGGTGCGGGCGCGCTGCGGGTCACGCCGCAGCGAGGAGCATCTCGTGATGCAGAGGGGCTGCTGCGCTGGGGTGGAGCGCACGGCAGCCAGAGGGGGTTTGGCAGGGGACCCCCGGGCAGGGGTGGGTGCTTGGGAGCCCAAAAAGCTGCAGACAGCAGAAAAGGGGAATTTTTACACGGCCTCGCTTCTGGAAAAGAGCTGCACGGAGCGATGCTAAATGGGGTTTCATGCAGAGAAGCCTCTGCTTATATATGCATATATATATGCATATATATATATATGCACCTTATATTTGGGTGTCCTGGTGGACGACAGGTTAACCATGAGCCAGCAGTGTGCCCTGGCTGCCAAGAAAGCCAATGGGATCCTGGGGTGCATCAGGAGGAGTGTGGCCAGCAGGGCGAGGGAGGTTCTCCTGCCCCTCTGCTCTGCCCTGGGGAGGCCCCATCTGCAGTGCTGTGTCCAGTGCTGGGCTCCCCAGTTCAAGAGAGATGAGGAGCTACTGGAGAGAGTCCAGCGGAGGGCTACAAGGATGGTGAGGGGACTGGAGCATCTCTCCTACGAGGAGAGGCTGAGGGAACTGGGCTTGTTCAGCCTGAAGAAGAGAAGGCTGAGAGGGGACCTTAGAAATGCCTCTAAATATCTGCAGGGTGGGGGTCAGGAGGACGGGGCCAGACTCTTTTCAGTGGTGCCCAGTGACAGGACAAGGGGCAACGGGCACAAACTGAAGCAGAGGAAGCTCCAGCTGAACCCGAGGAAGAACTTCTTCCCTCTGAGGGTGCCGGAGCCCTGGCCCAGGCTGCCCAGGGAGGTTGTGGAGTCTCCTTCTCTGGAGATATTCCAGACCCGCCTGGACAAGGTCCTGTGCAGCCTGCTCTGGGTGACCCTGCTTCAGCAGGGGGGTTGGACTAGATGACCCACAGTGGTCCCTTCCAACCCCTACTATTCTGTGATTCAAGAAAAGTGCAATATTCAGCATACTGACGTGAAAAATTACTCTTTTTTTTGTTTTCTTTTCAGGAAAACTGTCGTCTGCCCAATCATTGACGTGATCAGCGACGACACGTTTGAATACATGGCTGGGTCGGACATGACTTACGGAGGGTTTAACTGGAAACTGAACTTCCGCTGGTACCCGGTTCCCCAGAGAGAGATGGACAGGAGGAAAGGGGACAGGACCTTGCCCGTGAGGTAAGGAGGGCGAGCGCGGCGCGCTGGGCTGTTTGCCTCTGCTTGGTGTAGATGATGGTGCCTAACACCGACGGTGCTGCCGCAGGGTCAGGGAGCGCCTGTCGGGTGGTCGGGGCACGCTGCTCAGGGTAGAGAAGGCCAAAATCTGACCCAGCCTCCGTGCTGCAGTCTGGTTATCAGAGCTGAGAACACTCATTTGTGTCTGCTTTCCCACATTCGGCAGTTCAAAGGGTTGTCTGCCTTCTGAAGTCCCCTCTGGTTGTCTTCTGCAGACAGCCTGTTGACCTACTGTTTGCAGGTGTTACTGTTTCTTTCATAATTTAAGGCAAAGATTAGAACGTGTTTCTGAAATACACATTTTTGAACATTGAACCCAAGTCTTTGCTTTGCACTTAAAATGCATACTTCTATTGCCTAGAAAATAAAATTGATGACTCTGCACGCTGAGTTGAAAATGATTGAAGAATATGTCCTGAATTCCCGTGAGCGTGCCTGACCTCTTGCGTTTAATTGCTCAAACCACAGACTGTAACAAAACCTCTAGAAAAAAAATTTGAAATGAAGCTGATAGGGAACAAATTGAATAAGTGACTTGCGATGGGTTATTTGCTCAGCTCTAATAGCTGCTGCGGTCTTCACGAAAAGTTTTAAAAAAATTAAAAAAGGAATAAAAGAAAGCGTTCAGAAGTGGATGTAATGGTTTCCAACCTGTCTGCGAGCCATGATGAAGTGGACAGAATTGCAGTCCTGCGTGGCCCCGGTTGTGGGCAGCGGGCGGGCCCAGGGAGAGCCCGCTCAGGGCACAGCAGTCACGGCTCAGCTTTGCGAAACGCCTCCAGGTAAGGCAGGGGGTGGGCGAAGAGAGGCCTGCCGAAACGACCCGTGCTGGAAAATGGCTCTGTCACTGTTTGTCCTTGGGAGCCTGGCGTCAGGGAGGGGCTGGGGTGTTAGGTTTTCTTCCAAGGAAATGATCTCGGGAAAAGCAAGCGGGGTCGCCAGGAGCGGACCCTGCTGGTAGCAAAGCTGTCCTGGAGTCCAGAGAACTGGTTTTCTCGTGATCTAAAATGGGATCCCTCGGCTGTGAGGTCTGCCAGCCGCTGTTCCGTTGAAGCTGAGGTGTGTGTTACAGTTGGTGGTTACCCTGAGGAGCTGCAGAGCCGCACGCCGTGTCACTCGCTGCGCTCTGTCCTGTCCCTCCCGTGCCGAATCAGTTCCCAGACATGGGGAGGTTTCAAAGAAATGCAAATCTCAGTTCTTATTTCCTTATCTTGAAATGGAGTAGTACTTAAAGGTAATCCAGAATCAGACATGGAATTGACTCTTAAATTTATTAAAACAGAAAAACAGCTTTTCTCTTCTCTCTCTCCTCTCTTCTCCTCTCTTCTTCCTCTCTTCTCCTCTCTTCTTCCTCTCTTCTTCCTCTTCTTCCTCTCCTCTCTTCCTCTCCCCTCTTCCTCTCCCCTCTTCCTCTCTCCTCTTCCTCTCTCCTCTTCCTCTCTCCTCTTCCCCCCTCTTCCCCCCTCTTCCCCTCTCTCTTCCCCTCTCTCTTCCCCTCTCTCTTCCCCTCTCTCTTCCCCTCTCTCTTCCCCTCTCTCTTCCCCTCTCTCTTCCCCTCTCTCTTCCCCTCTCTCTTCCCCTCTCTTCCCCTCTCTTCCCCTCTCTTCCTCTCTCTTCCTCTCTCTTCCTCTCTCTTCCTCTCTCTTCCTCTCTCTTCCTCTCTCTTCCTCTCTCTTCCTCTCTCTTCCTCTCTTCTCTTCCCCCTTTTTCCCCCCACCAGCTGTTAGCTGGCGATTGCCGGAGCTTTTCGGGATGCTCCAGATCCCGAATGGTGAGCAGAGCGTGGGTGAAGCAGTCCGAGGTTAATCCCAAGCTCAGCGCGTCCCAGAGCTATCGCTTACCCAAGTGCTTGGGAGTGAGAACGTGGCTCTGGGCGTGTGATCGTGCTGGCTTCAGAGCGAAGTGTCGGCTCTTAGGCGTGTGGGTGCCCCTTCCGAGCGCGTAGCGGAGGCGTCTCGGTCTCCTCGGCGTCAGAAGGTGCTCCCTGTGCTGTGTTCCCATTTAGCCCGAGGGAGGGGAGCCCGCAAAGCAGAGCAGCCTCCCTGCAGAAAGAGCCTCGGGAAGCCATCAGCTGCTTGCAGCTGGCTGGGATTTCCAAACGCTTATGGGGACCCGTCCAAGAGACTGTGGCAGGAGCACAAGCACAAATTCTGCAGCCAGAGAGGAGAAGTGTCATAGTTCAGCGAAGTTCAGAGTGGTTTTGGCAGCTGCTGCCACCGGAGTATTCAAAAAATGGGGGGATAAAGATAAACAAAAGCCAAACCCATACCAAAAATTGGTGAGTTCATTTTTTTTTTTTTGTTCCACGTTGCTTTCCACATTCTGTAACATTATTTCAGTCTCATGTGGATTGAATATGTCTTTATTCATATTTTTTCTTTGTAATCGATGGGATAAGTATAGAATGTGTAAACATCATTGGCTTACGTGTTTCTTTGCATGTATGCATAATATAACTTGCACTCAAATTCTGCTTTTTGTTGCATTAAAGAGCCACCTAATTGACAAAAGTTTTACTCAAAGTATTTATATTTCGCAATAACATCGATAGATCTCTGCCTTTGCTTTTTAGATTTAAAATCACAAGGCATGCATTTTCAAACTATGAATTATTTTCTATACAATTTATGCATGATTTAAGTTGTGGTGTGAGTATTTTTATGGAGAAGGTGGGGCTGGCTTCCCGGGGCGGGCGCGCGGGTGGGTTGGAGCGGAGTTCGGCCGCCACGCGCCGTGGCCATCGACCCCGGGGAGGCCGGAGGCAGAAGGTGCCGTGCTCTCAGGAGAGGGTGCCTGCTTCTGTCTGGGTCGTAGGTGCGAAGCGCTGCTTGCTCAGGGAGTCAGAGGGACAGCTGAATCCCGAAGGTGGGTGTTGGACTCAGCTGAAATAGCTGCCTCTGCTGGAATCTCTAGATTTAGTGGGAAAAGGTTAATAAATTCAGCGACTGCTGTTCAAACCCCACAGCTGATTGTCATGCAGCACAGCTTGGGAAAGAGCTTTCTTCCTGCCATCCATTAGGAAAGTGAGGTGGTTTGTCATACTTTTCGCGAGCAGAGCGGCGGGGACCCGCAGGCGCTGCGCAGAGTAATTAGCGATGCGCTGGGCAGACCGGGTTCTGCTCCCAGATCCGGCGGTGGCCGCGAGTCCTGCTCTTCGCACACTTCCCCCTACCGCTTTTGCCCCTCATTTCTGCTTCTGTCCCTCAACCCCAGCCTGACCTCACTCCTCTTGTTCTCATTTTCTGCTTCCCGTACCTGGTTTTCTCGGAGGTCAGCTAACACCGCGGTGCGTAACCTTTCCCAGAATAGCCTAAAATGGTAACTCGTCCCCAAAGAAGCACAGGTTTTGCAGAGGTAGCAGAAGCCGTTCCCGGTTGCAGACGGTCCTGGTGGAATGGCAGTAGAGGAAGGTGGGCAGCGCTGACGACGGGGAGATGTCCCGGGCAGCAGGTCATGCCGCCTCCACCCCAACCCAGCCGGGGGGAGAGAGGAGACGAGTCGCTGGGCAGCAGATGCTGGGATGTCTTGGTGGGGATTTTCTTTTTTTAAATGTACTTATAATTTTTTTTACATGTACAATGATCAGAAGCAAAAGTAACATCAGGGAGGTTTCAGTCCGTGAGATGTCTTTGGGACTGAGGCTATGAAGTGAGGACAGGAAGGGGACGTTTAAAGGAAATCCCTGAAGCAAAGGTGGTTCCTGGAGCCAGGGCTGTTCACGCCAAAGATCTCATTCCGTGAGGTTCATGAGGATCAGGTGAAATGTATCTTTCAGGGGTATTTGCAGAAATCAAATGTGAACTGTGGCTTGGAGTGCAAATGTTCCCTGAGCCGTGGAGCTTGTGGGGCTTGCAGGGCTTCCAGGTGTTGCTTTAGGGGTGTCCTGGTGGACGACAGGGTGACCATGAGCCAGCAGCGTGCCCTGGCTGCCAAGAAGGCCAGTGGGATCCTGGGGTGCCTGAGGAGGAGTGTGGGCAGCAGGGCGAGGGAGGTTCTCCTCCCCCTCTGCTCTGCCCTGGTGAGGCCCCATCTGGAGTCCTGTGTCCAGTGCTGGGCTCCCCAGTTCAAGAAAGATGAGGAGCTACTGGAGAGAGTCCAGCGGAGGGCTACGAGGATGAGGAGGGGACTGGAGCATCTCTGCTAGGAGGAGAGGCTGAGGGAGCTGGGCTTGTTCAGCCTGAAGAAGAGAAGGCTGCGAGGGGACCTTTGAAATGCCTACAAATATCTGCAGGATGGGGGTCAGGAGGACGGGGCCAGACTCTTTCCAGTGGTGCCCAGCGACAGGACAAGGGGCAACGGGCACAAACTGAAGCAGAGGAAGCTCCAGCTGAACCCGAGGAAGAACTTCTTCCCTCTGAGGGTGACGGAGCCCTGGCCCAGGCTGCCCAGGGAGGCTGTGGAGTCTCCTTCTCTGGAGATATTCCAGCCCCGCCTGGCCGCGGTGCTGTGCAGCCTGCTCTGGGTGACCCTGCTTGGGCAGGGGGTTGGGCTGGGGGACCCACAGAGGGCCCTGCCAACCCTGACCATTCTGTGAATCTGTGATTCTGTGATTTCTGAGTCCGAAGGCCCAGCACCCCCGGGCTCCCATCGCTGGGGATACTCGTGTTGGCTTTCGTTCGGCGAGCGGAGGCCGTTCATAGCTGTGCTGGTGCACCTCGGGATTTGATCTGGTTTCCACACAGAGTAAATGCTGTAGCTTCCACCGACAGGGACGTAACCTCCGCCTTCGCAGACCCTGTAAACGATTGGACCTTGTCAGAATGTGTGACTGGAAGTGGCGAGCCCGTCGGTGCTCCCAGAGGGCTCTCCGGGAGCGGGACCTGGGTGGTCGCCCCGCGCGGAGGTGGGCGCGGAGCTGAAGCTGCCGGCAGACGACCGATGGGTCTGGGAGCCGGGAGGACGGGGAGCCCTGGCAGCGCAGCCCCTCCCCAGGTGTTGGTCAGTAGAGCCACCTAAAGCCAATGGTCTCGCTGAACCTGGCATTCATCTTTTTCCACTCAAAAATCCTCGCCCAGTGTTTGTCCTTTGCAGAACATCCTTTGCCTTGAAGTGAACTCATTTCTCCTGCGGTGATTGTGCCCGCGGCGGTAGGAAACTTGTCTGCGCCGAGATCAGCTTGAAGGCATCTTGTCTTCTTCCATCTACAGTGTTCAAAAACACAAAGTCTTTCTGTGCTGGGCATTTACAGTCTCTGCACAGGACGTTTCCATGGATATTTCCATGCTTGCCCTGAACTTTTTGAAGCTGAGGACACTCTAGGCTAGTATTATAAATACTAAAAAATTTTTTAAGCTGAAGACACTCTAGGCTAGTAGTATGAATACTAAAAAATTTTTTAAGCTGAAGACACTCTAGGCTAGTAGTATGAATACTAAAAAATTTTTTAAGCTGAAGACACTCTAGGCTAGTATTATAAATACTAAAAAATTTTTTAAGCTGAAGACACTCTAGGCTAGTAGTATGAATACTAAAAAACCATATTTTGTTCTGGCAAATCTTTTCTCAAGTGTAACTTAGTTATTGAGAGGAAAAATGCAAGATCAAATATTAGGAGCATCGTGTCTTTATCATGTTATGGCTGATTAAACTTGAGTTGACTACAGTTGATACTGCCTCGATGATGCACAGCAGTATCTGAAACTGGTGTAGAAACTTTATTCCAAGCTGTAGAACCAGCGGTCCTGTTCGTTAGTGATGCTGCCCTCGTCACTGCCGGACCCCCTGAGCAGACGTGCAGGATGGGGCGGCTGGAGGACGCGGGGTGAGGGGACCTGGTGTCACTTTGGGGGGCTCCCAGCCCGGGGGAGCTGACCTGAGGGTCCCCAGGGAGCGGCTCGGTGTGGTCCCCCCTTGCTGTCCCTCCTGGAGGGGCCGGTGGGACGTGGTGAGCCCGGCATCGCTGCGGTACCCTCACGTACCTCGTGCGGGGAGGCGAAGGTGCAGGAACGGCAGTGGGAATCCTCCCTGCTGCTGGTAATAGCAGGAACGAGAAGCAGTTATCTCTGAAATAAAGTTAAAAGTGGGCTTGAGTGATGATTAGAGGTAATCATAACACATTACTGTCGTCGTTAGTGTGACTTCAAGCAGGCAAAATATTGCTAATGGGGACAAAGCTGAGGGAAAAAAGAAGGAATCCTTATTCCTTCTAATATTGCTGTTTCAGCGGTTTTTACAGTGAGAGGTCTGCAGATCTGTTGGTGTAAGGGTACATTGGCATAACGGGGAATCGTCCGTTGAGGTGGGCTGAGAACTGGCTGAAGGGCAGAGCTCAGAGGTTGTCATCAGCGGCGCTGAGTCTGGTTGGAGGCCGGTGACTAGTGGTGTGCCCCAGTGGTCAGTACTGGGCCCAGTCTTGTTCAACTTCTTCATCAATGACCTGGATGAAGAGTTAGAGTGTACCCTCAGCAAGTTTGCTGATGACACCAAACTGGGAGGTGTGGTGGGTACACTGGCAGGCTGTGCTGCCATTCAGCGTGACCTGGACAGGCTGGAGAGTTGGGCAGAGATGAACCTGATGAGGTTCAACAAGGGCAAGGGCAGGGTCCTGCAGCTGGGGAGGAACAACCTCATGCACCAGTACAGGCTGGGGCTGAGCTGCTGGAGAGCAGCTCTGCGGAGAGGGACTGGGAGTGCTGGGGGACGACAGGGTGACCATGAGCCAGCAGCGTGCCCTGGGTGCCAGGAAGGCCGATGGGATCCTGGGGTGCATGAGGAGGAGTGTGGGCAGCAGGGTGAGGGAGGTTCTCCTCCCCCTCTGCTCTGCCCCAGTGAGGCCCCATCTGCAGTGCTGTGTCCAGTGCTGGGCTCCCCAGTTCAAGAGAGATGAGGAGCTACTGGAGAGAGTCCAGCGCAGGGCTACGAGGATGAGGAGGGCACTGGAGCATCTCTCCTATGAGGAGAGGCTGAGGGAGCTGGGCTTGTTCAGCCTGGAGAAGAGAAGGCTGCGAGGGGACCTTAGAAATGCCTCTAAATCTCTTCAGGGTGGGTGTCAGGAGGACGGGGCCAGACTCTTTCCAGTGGTGCCCAGCGACAGGACAAGGGGCAACGGGCACAAACTGGAGCAGAGGAAGCTCCAGCTGAACCCGAGGAAGAACTTCTTCCCTCTGAGGGTGCCGGAGCCCTGGCCCAGGCTGCCCAGGGAGGCTGTGGAGTCTCCTTCTCTGGAGATATTCCAGCCCCGCCTGGCTGCGGTGCTGTGCCCCCTGCTCTGGGTGACCCTGCTTGGGCAGGGGGCTGGGTGGGAGATCCCAGAGGTCCCTTCCAACCCTGACCATGATGTGATTCTGTCCTGCCTGCTGCGTTTCAGTTGTTGCAGAATCGGTGGCAGATCTTGCTGCACCGTCACTGACATTTTACACTACGAGGCTCAGCACTTCCCCTTGCAGGCAGTGAGTTACTGGGGGAACAGCGTTTTCCAGAATCGTGGGCTGGTGACGTTTCAGGAGACCCCAGATCCATGCGTACAGTTCAGCTGCGTCGCTCAGAAACGGTTCAAGACCGAATCTTTGCAAAAAGGGGAAATCTGGGACCCTGCAAGCAAAGACCGTCTGCCCCCAGGGACGGATGGGGAAGGAGAGGAGGGAGAGGGAGCGGAGGGTGGGGGTCTCGTGTGCGTTCAGAGGAGGGGGATGGTGTTCCTGGTCTGCAGCCAGCGGCACTCCTCGCTGTGGTGGGGCTGGGCAGGGGGGAGATGGCTGCGGGACGGAGCTGAGGTTTTTTCACGCAGCGCTGGGCGCAGGCTCATCCACACGTGGGACCTTGGCCCGTTGTTGGGTGGGGGGGCAAACCGAGTTCTGGCACAGCGTTTGGTACCGGTGTGAGCAGTTCTGCACGGGCTCAGAGTTTGTAGGCAGTCAATGACAGAAATCTCTTTTAAATATAATATTTTTGCTCTGGCACAAAAGCAGTTGGACTCGGGCAGATTGCGGGGTCGGGTGTATTTCGGGCTGCCCGTGCTGGGGGGTGTTTAAGTCTCGTGGTCGCTGTCGGGTGGGGGGCAGCACCCGGCCGGCCCCGTCGGCTCCGCTCGCTCGCGCTGTGGCCGTGGGCAGCGGAGGGTCCCGCAGCGTGGTGTGGGGCACAGACCCAGCAAGGCTGAGCCAGAGAAGAGGACTGGCAGCCGGGGAAGGTTTAGCCCTGTCCAGATGACAGCTGGTTCATTAATGGAGCTTTCAGTGCTGAGAGCACAGGGAGAAAAATAGAATCAGAGAGTCACAGGTTGGAGAAGACCTCTGAGGTCATTAAGCCCAGCCATGACCCCAACACCCCCATGGCTGCTCAACCATGTCCCCAAGTGCCACATCCACACGTGTTTTGAACCCCTCCAGGGATGGGGACTCCCCCACTGCCCTGGGCAGCCTGGTCCAACGCCTGACCGCTCTTTCTGTAAAGAAATTTTTCCAAATATCCAACCTAAACCTCCCCTGACACAACTTGAGGCCATGGCCTCTTGTCCTATCACTAGTTACCCGGGCGAAGACACCAACCCCCGCCTCGCTGCACCCTCCTGTCAGGGAGCTGTAGAGGGCTGTTAGGTCTCCCCTCGCCCTCTGATGCTGGGTGCAGGTAGCAGGGTGCACCAGCTGGTTCAAGCTGTGTGTGGGACCCACAAAAGCTGCTCCAGGAAGATCTGAGAAATGCGGTTCAGGTTCTGGCCCCTCTTCCAGCTTTTTTCTGCAGTGCCCATGAACCATTTTGTTGCTGATGACTTGCTTTTCGGAAGAATTCCAGGAGCTTGGTTCCTGTCAGTGTCTGCAGGAGGCTGTCTCCAAGCACGGGAGCTCTTGAGGAAACCGAGCTTTGGGTGGGTAGAAGCACTGATTATAAAATTATAGGTTGGAAAAGACCTCGAAGATCATCAAGTCCAACCATCTGCCCAACACCACCATGCTTGCCAAACCATATCCTGAAGTGCCACATCTACACGGTTTTTGAGCCCCTCCAGGGATGGGGACTCCCCCACTGCCCTGGACAGCCTGGTCCAACGCCTGACCACTCTTGCAGTAAAGAAATTTTTCCTGATATCCATCCTAAACCTCCCCTGACGCAACTTGAGGCCATCGCCCCTCACGCTGGCAGCACTGCCCTTGCGTCGGTCCAGGTGCCTCATCCCACCGCTGAGTACGGGACCTTCCTGGCCGCTCGCCCACGCGCTCTGCGCAGTGAAGGAGCTGGCTGACCGAGCTCGTTTTGTGGCGGAACCCTGTGCAGCCGGGCCGTGGTTACCGCCGTGTTTGAGCGTGGCTGTACACGTGGGGTTATGCGTTTTCCAAACCCGGTCTCACCCACTTTGCGGTCGCTTTTGAAGCTGAGGGCGGGAGCTGTGGTGGGTGCGCGTGGGTGCAGCAACGCAGAGCCAGGGTCCTGCTAACCGGGGTGAGTGTTCTTCATCTCACGCAGGCTTTAAGTGCTGGAGAAACATGGAGCAGGTGTTTATGGGGAAACGGGACGTCTTCATACAGAATCCCAGCGTGGCAGGGGTTGGCAGGGCCCTCTGTGGGTCCCCCAGCCCAACCCCCTGCCCAAGCAGGGTCACCCAGAGCAGGCTGCACAGGACCTTGTCCAGGTGGGTCTGGAATATCTCCAGAGAAGGAGACTCCACAGCCTCCCTGGGCAGCCTGTTCCAGGGCTCCATCACCCTCAGAGGGAAGAAGTTCTTCCTCATGTTCAGCTGGAGCTTCCTCGGCTTCAGTTTGTGCCCGGTGCCCCTTGTCCTGTCGCTGGGCACCACTGGAAAGAGTCTGGCCCCGTCCTCCTGACCCCCACCCTGCAGATATTTGTAAGTATGTATTAGGTCCCCTGAAGAGAGGCTGCACTCTGACGGGATTTGCCTCTTGTAAGGATTCATAATCCTGTTAAGAGAGATTATGCCTGGTAATTTTATGCACACTTAGTCTCCCGCTAAGGCAAAGCTGAGGCATTAAACTCTCCTCGCTAAGCATTTCGGATTGGATTTGAACTGCTGTTCTGGGTGCAGAAGGCCGAAATTCCATCCACTTGACCATGACCGTGCTCCTGAGCTGTGGCAGCGTGACGTGGCGGTCGGAAGCAGGCTCCGGCGGCGGGCGCGCTCGGGCAGGGTTCGGCGGCCGCGGGGAGCCCTGCCCGAAACGCCGGCGCGGGGTCCGGGCCGTGTGGTTACCGCCGGGAGTTCGTATTTAAAGTTGCTGTGCATAGAGTATATTTATAGCCAAAATGTCTGAGGTAGTGAAATGTGCTGTAGTGTCACTGAATGCATTCCACAGTGTCTTTCAAAAGGTATTTTTTTCTTTTCTTTTTCCTCTTTTTTTTTTTTTTTTTCTCTTTCTTTCTTCTGTTTGTTTTCAACTAGGACCCCTACTATGGCTGGTGGCCTATTTTCTATTGACAGAAACTACTTTGAAGAGATAGGAACTTACGATGCAGGAATGGATATCTGGGGTGGCGAGAATCTTGAAATGTCTTTTAGGGTAATTGCCGTTTTCCTTCATTTTCTGTCAACCAACTCAGTTGTGCTGTAACGGTTCCTGTGCTGCGGACAGGGCCCTGCTGCCGCGGCCGTCAGGCAAGTCGTGGGCTCACTGAAATCCTCAGGATATGTGGGAATGCCTCGTTACGGTGTTTTCATCCTTTTTACTGCATGAAACATTTTATTACTGTTTGGAAATTTTCACGCTTTCAAAATAGTGTATATTTTAGTAATAACTTTATAAAAGAAACGAGGCTTTCAGTGAGCTGGTGCAAATGCTGACTGACGTAAACAAGATATAAATTTGTATAGTGTAAAAAAAAAAATTTCAAATGTGTGTTTTATTAGAGTTTTTGAAAGTGTATGTCATCATGAATTTGCAAGTTGTGGCTGGGATTTTAATTCTGTGCGAGCACCGAGCTTGCAGAGAGATTTCACACCCTGCAGAAAGTGAGTGCGTGTCTGCCGGGGATAGGTGGGCTGCCCATGACAAGAAGAACACCTCTCGGGGTGAAGTGCATTCAGTAATTGTCCTTCAGGCATAAAGGAAAATTGGAAAATCGAGTCTTTGATAAATAATTGTTAGAAAGTGTGTTGAAAATGACTTTGCACATCTCTCACGTATCACAATTTATGCATTTTCAGTAAGCACGCAAAATTAACCCTGGTGTGCCTGCCTGGCAGCCCTCGCCCGTCACGAGGGCACCCTCCTTCCCTGCTGTTTCCCCCTCTTTGGCCTGAAGCCAGACTGTCACCACGAGAGACTCGTTTGCCACCGCTTTGGAAGCGATCCCTGGAGCAGAGAGGGACTCGCGCCGCTTTGAAGCGTTAAAGACGCCCCTCTCCTAGGCTAAATCTGCCCGTCACTGCTGTTCCGTTTTCCACCGGGCGTCAGACCGTGTGACTTCTTTCTGTACAGTGAGGTGCCCCTAGGTCGCTAAATTTCGAGACCAGAATTGCTGAAGCACACGCCGGACCTGCCGGAGGGATCCGCGAAGCCGTTTGTCGCTGCTGGTGTTACCGCTTACGGAGAACCTTTCGCGGGACCACTTTTGGGTCAGTGCTGTGGGAAGGTCCCGCTCTCGTGCGTGAGGAGTCTGAAATATTTAACTCTTTTGGAAGAGCGCTGGGCTTTCATCATAAAAACGGGGATCCTTGAAAACCCAACTCTAACACAAAGGGGCAAACAGGGCGGTTTTTGTGAAGACTCCGCCCTGGAGAATGGGTGGAAGTTGGTTCTCTGCGGGCTCCTTTTGGCAGTGGCTGCTTTCGTTAGCAAATATTGATCATTTTTCTGTCAGGCCTTGTAAGCACAACAGCACAAAATAATTTGCGATTCCACGGCCTTTTCCCGCTCCCTGGCCTAAGGGATTCATTTTGGCAGAGAGCGTTTGATCTTCTGCCGAGAGCAGCGTGGCAGCACGTGCTCGGCTTCCAGCGGAGGCTACAGAAACGCCCTAACGAGGAAATTCCTACTGCATACTCCTGCTCAAATAATACTCCTACGTTTTGAAAACCTTTCCTGGGAAATTCAGCGATTCACTGGTGGTGTTCTGTCTTCGTCGGGTGCTCTGGCTCCTGGCAGCCGCGCGGGATCCCGTCGGGGTTCGAGGTGCGGGTCGGCCGGCTCCGGCTCGGGGTGGGTCGGGGTTCGAGCTCCCGTGGAGCGCGGGTCGAGCTGACACCTCCGCCCTTGGTGCAGTGTCTCTGGTTCAGCTTCCTGGGCACGTCTATAATTTATGTAATATGCATAAAGTAATACTTGGAGGGTTCCGGTTTCTTTTCTTTTTTTCCCCTCCTTTCCCTAAATAACAGTTGCTTCAGTCCTGTCTCAAATCCTGCGTGAATTCTATGTGACGCTGATGTGAGCAAGCCAGCAATGGGCCCAACTGACGTAAAATTTGTCATGAGATCTTAGTTTCAGCATTAAATTAAAAAGCTCCATGCAAAAGATGTGGAAAGACAAAGACCAACAGTAGGCGTGCTCCTCCCCCTCTGCTCTGCCCTGGTGAGGCCCCATCTGCAGTGCTGTGTCCGGTGCTGGGCTCCCCAGTTCAAGAAAGATGAGGAGCTACTGGAGAGAGTCCAGCGGAGGGCTGCGAGGATGAGGAGGGGACTGGAGCATCTCTCCTGTGAGGAGAGGTTGAGGGAGCTGGGCTTGTTCAGCCTGGAGAAGAGAAGGCTGAGAGGGGACCTTAGAAATGCCGATAAATCTCTGCAGGATGGGGGTCAGGAGGACGGGGCCAGACTCTTTCCAGTGGTGCCCAGCGACAGGACAAGGGGCAACGGGCACAAACTGAAGCAGAGGAAGCTCCAGCTGAACCCGAGGAAGAACTTCTTCCCTCTGAGGGTGACGGAGCCCTGGCCCAGGCTGCCCAGGGAGGCTGTGGAGTCTCCTTCTCTGGAGATATTCCAGCCCCACCTGGACGCGGTGCTGTGCAGCCTGCTGTGGGTGACCCTGCTTGGGCAGGGGGTTGGGCTGGGTGATCCACAGAGGGCCCTGCCAACCCCTACTATTCTGTGATTCTGGGATTCTGTGAAGCAGCTCTGCCATTAATGTGACTCATTAAGGCTGAGGTGGGGGAGCGAGGAGAGGAAACGTGTGAGTTTTCTGAGGACCTCTTTGAGCATCACATCAGAGAACTTTGTTTTATGTCTGTGGAAGATTTTCCCACTTAAACTTCAAGAAATATTAGCAGCCCGGAACGCATGCATCAGCCTAATAAGAGGACATGGTGTCAAGAACAGAAATAAAATTACCTGCTTGCAGCACTGGGAGATCGCCGTGGAAATGCCAGGCGGCCACGCGATGCTGTTTCTTGACATTTGGAGCCTTCCTCTAGACCTAACAGTGAAGTACATCAAGTTCCGCTGGATCGATCAAATACCCAGAGCTCTGCGTTAAAAATCCGACCTGGTGTAAAAGATCTGCAGCAAGCTGGGAGCGAGGAGTGCCGAGGGGCTGGGGGGCTCCTCCCGCAGCCGCCCCACGGACCCGCAGCGACCCGGCGCGTTGCCAGAGTAGCTGACGGCGATCGGGGAAGCACGGGGGCCGATTTCTGGTTTGGAAAATTACTGTGATGGGAGTCAGCCAGAAGGACGTTCCTAGAGCTCCTGTCACACGGGATACGAGGATGGTGAGGGACTGGAACATCTCTAGTTAGTGGTGTCCCTACTCGCTGCAGGGGGGTTGGACTAGATGACCTTTAGGGGTCCCTTCCAACCCAAAGCTTTCTATGATTCTATGATCTCTCCTACGAGGAGAGGCTGAGGGAGCTGGGCTTGTTCAGCCTGGAGAAGAGAAGGCTGCGAGGGGACCTTCGAAATGCCTCTAAATATCTGCAGGGTGGGGGTCAGGAGGACGGGGCCAGACTCTTTCCAGTGGTGCCCAGCGACAGGACAAGGGGCAACAGGCACAAACTGAAGCCGAGGAAGCTCCAGCTGAACCCAAGGAAGAACTTCTTCCCTCTGAGGGTGACGGAGCCCTGGCCCAGGCTGCCCAGAGGGGCTGTGGAGTCTCCTTCTCTGGAGATATTCCAGCCCCGCCTGGACACGGTGCTGTGCCCCCTGCTCTGGGTGACCCTGCTTGGGCAGGGGGTTGGGCTGGGTGACCCACAGAGGTCTCTTCCAACCCTGACCATGCTGGGATTCTGGGATTCTGTGGTATTTTTATCCTTAGATGGGAGGGCGTTAGTTTTGGTGCTGGTCTGGTATTTGGAAAAGAAAACCAAAAATCCCAGTCTTGATAATCCCTGCGTCCTCAAGAAATGTCAGGAAGTGGCTTCGCCCTCCCCGGCGCGTGCCTGCGGCGTTATCCCCGCCCAGCCCTGGCGACGCTTGGCAGCGCTTTTGGCCGCGGGTGCGGGACCGGTACCCCAGCGGGGTCAGCGCGGAACGTCAGCGGCTCGGTGCCATCTCCTCCTCGCTGGGGAAACGGGACTGACATCTTCCAGCTGTGCTGCTGCTGGTGGCTGAGCGGCCGGTGGAGGATGGCTTGTTAATGGTGGCAGCTGGGGGCAAAGGGTCCTGGCAGGAAAAGGGTCCTGGCAGGAATATCTTACGTCTGTAAGAGTCGTCTTCACGAAGTGAAAACTTCATTTATTCTTAAACATTTACCATAATTTTAATTATAGAGTTCCTTAAATATCTTTCGAATTTCTGTTAAGTTGTGCAAGTGTTTTTTTCCCATAATTTTATTCATAGAATTCCTTAAATATCTTTAAATTTCTGTTGTGGAAGTGTTTTTTCCCATAATTTTATTTATAGCATTCCTTAAATGTCTTGAAATTTCTGTTAAGTTGTGGAAGTTTTTTCCCATAATTTTATTTATAGATTTCCTTAAATATCTTTAAATTTCTGTTAAGTTGTGGAAGTGTTTTTTCCCATAATTTTATTTATAGAATTCCTTAAATATCTTTAAATTTCTGTTAAGTTGTGGAAGTGTTTTTTCCCATAATTTTACTTACAGAATTCCTTAAATATCTTTAAATTTCTGTTAAGTTGTGCAAGTGTTTTTTCCCATAATTTTATTTATAGAATTCCTTAAATATCTTTAAATTTCTGTTAAGTTGTGGAAGTGTTTTTTCCCATAATTTTACTTACAGAATTCCTTAAATATCTTTAAATTTCTGTTAAGTTGTGCAAGTGTTTTTTCCCATAATTTTATTTATAGAATTCCTTAAATGTCTTTAAATTTCTGTTAAGTTGTGGAAGTGTTTTTTCCCATAATTTTATTTGTAGAATTCCTTAAATATCTTTGAATTTCTGTTGTGGAAATGTTTTTTTCCCATAATTTTATTTATAGAATTCCTTAAATATCTTTGAATTTCTGTTAAGTTGTGGAAATGTTTTTTTCCCATAATTTTACTTACAGAATTCCTTAAATATCTTTGAATTTCTGTTAAGTTGTGGAAGTGTTTTTTCCCAATCAGAGAGTGCCCTGGAAACTTCATAGTCAGAAAGGAGCTCACACAGCTTTGGAAAGGGTATTAAAACTAATCTGTCCATCAGAAAAAAAGAAGATTATCCTTTAGAATAATCCAAACAGGCCTAAGCAGGGCTAGAGAAAGCAAGCGGGTGCGCTGAGAGGAGGAAGGTGCTGTTTACTTTGGGTTTTGTGGCAGCTGTTAGAAGGGTGGAGGAGAGAATGCAAACGTTTCATGATATATTAATACGTTGTTCTCAGCCTCGGAAATTTCTGGGTTTGCAGTTTTAGGTAGGCTTCCAGTAAATGAGTAAGGAGCAGGGGCGTTTAATCCGCTGGTGACTGAGCGTGGTATCCGACCTGCAGAAACACTCGTGTCGCAGCACCCACCACGCTGCGTGGTGAGGGACGGTCCCGGCGCGGGGAGAGCGGCACTGCCGGAGCGCAGCCCCCTCGCCGCGTCCCCGCCACGCGACTCCGGGCGCTGCCTGCTGGGTGCAGATGGTGATGGGGACGGTGCTGTGGGTGAAGCTTTGCCGGCCGTGCACGGAGGATGAGGATCTATGGGTCTATAACAGCCTCAGGTTGCGTCAGGGGAGGCTCAGATTGGGTATTAGGAGAAGATTTCATTACTGGAAGAGTGGTCAGGCACTGGACCAGGCTGCCCAGGGCAGTGGTGGGGTCACCATCCCTGGAGGGGTTCAAGAAATGTGTGGATGTGGCACTTCAGGACGTGGTTTAGCAGGTGTGGGGGTGTTGGGGTCATGGCTGGGCTTAATGATCTTAGAGGTCTTTTCCAACCTTAACGATTCTGTGATCATTAATAAGAGTTTTGCAGCCTGGCTGCATGTGAGGTCTCAACTTCCAGCTGTGAAGTTACGGGTGTAAGAGGGCGTCTGAACGTGTTGGACTGAACGGTTCCAGCAGGGTCAGTGGTGGGGAGGGCTGGGCGAGCAGGACGTCACAGCGCGTGCCTCCCGGCGAGGCTGCGTGCGTGCGAGGTGACTTGCAGAAGTACACGGTGACGGTGACATACATGTGTGTTGTGAGTGGAAATTGGGGTGCAGAAATCCCTAATCACCTGGCAAAGAGACTGACAATCTGTCTCTCTGCTTCTCCGTGTTCCTGAGCTGTTTGGCTGTATTAGCTAATTTAGGAGCGAATTTGTGCTCACAAATTGCACTCAGCGCACGTTTGTGTGCTTCCATTTAAAACATACGACATCGTTCCCTTGCTTTGCACTGCGTGAATGTTTCTGTGTGTCAGGATTCTTGTGTTTCCGCGGGGAAAATCTTCAGGATACACTGGTTCAGCTTGTAGAGACCTTTGGTGTCAGAGTATTTGGGATTTCTGTTTTCCTAATTATTTCTTGCGCATCGCTGCGTAGCAGCCTTTAACTCATTTAACATAACTCTGCTTACGTGGTAACTCACTTTCCAACTGCAGCGACCTCGGGGGAGTTTTTTGCCATAGCTTTGATCTGTGCATAAATGCGAGAGATGTTAGAGCCCAGACCATCACCAAAAAACACACACGTGTACCGAAAGAACACAGAATCCCAGAATCGCGGCATGGCAGGGGTTGGCAGGGACCTCTGGGATCTCCCACCCAACCCCCTGCCCAAGCAGGGTCACCCACAGCAGGCTGCACAGCACCGCGGCCAGGCGGGGCTGGAATATCTCCAGAGAAGGAGACTCCACAGCCTCCCTGGGCAGCCTGGGCCAGGGCTCCGTCACCCTCAGAGGGAAGAAGTTCTTCCTCGGGTTCAGCTGGAGCTTCCTCGGCTTCAGTTTGTGCCCGTTGCCCCTTGTCCTGTCGCTGGGCACCACTGGGAAGAGTCTGGCCCCGTCCTTCTGACACCCACCCTGCAGATATTTAGAGGCATTTCTAAGGTCCCCTCTCAGCCTTCTCTTCTCCAGGCTGAACAAGCCCAGCTCCCTCAGCCTCTCCTTGTAGGAGAGATGCTCCAGTCCCCTCCTCATCCTCGCAGCCCTCCGCTGCACTCTCTCCAGTAGTATGTACAGAAACCCCCATATGTACAGAAAGATTTTCGGAAATGAAGTAAATAGAATCACTAAAGCATTTGCTTTCGGTGTTTATAGCTCTGCAACCAGAGATTTTAGTTTTATTTAGACCTTAAAGAGCATTTTATCTCATTGGGAGTTAGTTTCACGTATTTTGTCAAAAGAGTAACTGGTGAGGAAATTTTACTCCTGAGAATGAGGTAGCGACCAGTAACATGGAAGCGTTCGTTGTCTGTAGAACTCCCCTTCACAGGGGCTGATTGCAGCAGCAGCTGTGCCAACATCTGGGTGTTGGGCCGCGGGCCCCCCGCTTCACCCGGCCCCCCGCCCATCGGCTGCCCCCCGGCAGAGGCACCCGCAGCCGGGCCGCACCCAGCACCCGGGGCCGGGGGAGCAGGCGCCGGGGCTTTCCTACTTGTTGTAAGATGAGGAGTGAAGCCTCAACGTTGTTTTATTTTTATTTTCTTGCAAGTTATTATTAGCCTTAAATATTGCTGATGGATTTGCGGGAAGGGGCGTTGCCGTGGTGCTCAGAAATGATGGAAGAGACGGAGTCCTGAGGGTGAGCTGCACGGGGGTCAGGAGGAGTCCAACGCAAGCATTTTGTGCAGTAATGGAAGCGGTTTTAGAAGGTCTGTGAAGTCAAAGATAGTGCTAAATAATTCATGCTTCTATTTAAAAAAGGATAAATTATGTCAGCAAATACAAGCCTTAGTTTTAATTCCATGGCCTGCAGTGTTTTACCATCAAACTTTGGAGGAATTAATATTTGTAAGCGAAAAGCTGAGTAGAAAATGGGTTAGTTTCACGTTGTTTATGAGAAGCTAAATTATGCTGCGTGCTGCGTTTGGCAGCTCCTTTTCCAGACCAAGGAAACGTGGCGGATCTGCTGGGGCTGCTCTTCACCGGAGCATTTCGAGAAGGGGCACTCTGGGAGTCCCCCCCCGCGTCGGGAGACGGCGGGGGTCGGTGGGAGCTGGTGGGCGCCGAGGGGCGAATGTCGGGCTGCGGACGGGTCGCTGTTAGAGCTGCGCAGCTGGAAGGTTGCAGCCGGCTGTTGGGGTTTGTCACTAAATAATTTTTCACAAAAGGTGGGGAAGAAACTCCTGGAACGTGCTGGGTTGGAAGATGCAGGGAGGGACTTGAAGTGTGATTGAAGTTGTTCCATGGTTGGAAGAACATCTTGTTTTGGGGCGTTCATTCAGGTGGAAGGAGAAGGGAAGGAAGACACCTTCAACCTTAAAAATTATGATGTGGTGATAACTGGTTTGTGAATAATTCCGTGTGAAAATTAGAGTTAAAACTTTTTTTAATGAGATACATCCAGCTTGCACCAGGGCATGGTGGCTGTCTGTAGTCCCTCGGTGCTCGTAGTCGCCGTCAGGGCCCTGACTGCTCCTTAGGGTGGGTGGGAGGTTGGTGAAGCGGAATATTGCTGCCCAGAGGGTTCTCTCCAGCTCTGCCCCAGCAGCAGGCGCTGCCGGTGGGTGCTGGGCATGGGGACTGCGGGGGTCTGCCGAGGGTTTGGTGGGCAGAAGGCTTCGGCAGGCTGGGGTGAGGCACTGGCTCCACTTGTCTTTCTTTTTCTGGGGAGAGAGAACGAAGGTGGCTGGAAGGGCTGCAATAGAGAGATAACTCGTGAAGTTGTTGCTGCGTTTAGAAAAATCCAGGCGCGTTGGAGGAAAGGCGTAGTTGGTTGGAAGTACCCGATTCCCAAGCTGGGAGATCAGTAAATTGTTTCTGTGGACATTTTGCTGGATTAAAAAACACAACTAACGTTAAAATGTGGAAGACTGCAATAAAATTTGGTAGCAGCTTCTGTCCCAGATGACTGGAGTATTTCACGGACCAGTCACCAGCGCCAGTGGGAAGGCACCGGTGGGTGCCGAGTGCCCGACCCAGGTGCTGTCCTCCGAGGGCCCTTCCGCAGCGAGGCGTCGGGGACAGCTCTGCGAGTCCCCGCGGCCGCAGGGCAGGGAGCTCAGAGCCGTGGGCACAGGGTGTGTGCGCGGCGTGGCGAGCAGGTCTCGGCAACCCTGCCGTCCCCGGCCGTCAGATGGACTTGTGGAACGTTGTCGTTCTCCTGAGGAGCGTTCAGGAAGGGCGGTTTGCCTTTTTAATGACACTGAAAAGGTGAAAGTCCTTTGCTTCGGAGCAGAGCGCGGGTTCATCCGCGTGCTGCCATTCAGCGTGACCTGGACAGGCTGGAGAGTTGGGCAGAGAGGAACCTGATGAGGTTCAACCAGGGCAAGGGCAGGGTCCTGCCCCTGGGGAGGAACAACCCCAGGCACCAGGACAGGCTGGGGCGGACCTGCTGGAGAGCAGCTCTGTGGAGAGGGACCTGGGTTTCCCTGGTGGATGACAGGGTGACCATGAGCCAGCAGCGTGCCCTGGCTGCCAAGAAAGCCAATGGGATCCTGGGGTGCATCAAGAAGAGTGTGGGCAGCAGGTCGAGGGAGGTTCTCCTTCCCCTCTACACTGCCCTGGTGAGGCCCCATCTGCAGTGCTGTGTCCAGTGCTGGGCTCCCCAGTTCAAGAAAGATGAGGAGCTACTGGAGAGAGTCCAGCGGAGGGCTACGAGGATGAGGAGGGGACTGGAGCATCTCTCGTAGGAGGAGAGGCTGAGGGAGCTGGGCTTGTTCAGCCTGGAGAAGAGAAGGCTGCGAGGGGACCTAATAAATGCTTATAAATATCTGCAGGGTGGGGGTCAGGAGGACGGGGCCAGACTGTTTCCAGTGGTGCCCAGCGACAGGACAAGGGGCAACGGGCACAAACTGGAGCAGAGGAAGCTCCAGCTGAACCCGAGGAAGAACTTCTTCCCTCTGAGGGTGACGGAGCCCTGGCCCAGGCTGCCCAGGGAGGCTGTGGAGTCTCCTTCTCTGGAGATATTCCAGCCCCGCCTGGCCGCGGTGCTGTGCCCCCTGCTCTGGGTGACCCTGCTTGGGCAGGGGGTTGGGCTGGGGGACCCCCAGAGGGCCCTGCCAACCCTGACCATTCTGGGATTCTGTGATTCCTGCGCCAGCTGTGACAGGCAGCCGGTTGTGCCGAGGGCAGGCAGGGATGTGCTGGAAGAAAAGCACAGGAGCACGCGTGTGAAAAAGCGGTGGTGTGGGGGGAGCAGGGGAGCAGCCCGGGCGCGGTGCGGGGCCGCGGGCACAGAGCGTGGCCTGAAGCGCACGGAGCACGGCGCGTGCTCCGCACTGTCCTGTCCGGTGGGCAGCTCCCGGCTCGCTCCGTGCACGCGTTCGCGGTGGGCGTTGCGGTTTCGGTGCGCGCTCCCGTTCTGGGACAGCAGCGTGCTCCTTGGCAGCACCCGAGCTGACGCGGTGTCACTGGGCTGCCGAGCCCGAGGTGCTGAGCACGAGAAGAGTTTGGTGTTGTCGTTGCTTAGCCCAACAGAGTGCCTCACTTAGCATACTAATGAAATTATATAAAAGGATTTAGCTCTAATTAAATAAAATCTGCATTATGTTGCTATGGTAACTGTTATGTCTGTGTCGAGGAGCTCTAATTGCAAGACTGTACAAGCGTTCCTGTTTAAAACACCCAGTGGTTCTTTAATTCTGTGTTTTATTGCCACGAGGTACTGGATATTTTAGTCCTGCTGTCCACGTAGGAGGAGACTAAAGCACAGGGTGGGACAAGCCTGAACAGGGAGCGGGGCAGTTGGTGACGCCTTGGCTGATGCCTAAATCACAGAATCCCGGCATGGTCAGGGTTGGCAGGGCCCTCTGGGGTCACCCAGCCCAACCCCCTGCCCAAGCAGGGTCACCCAGAGCAGGGGGCACAGCACCGCGGCCAGGCGGGGCTGGAATATCTCCAGAGAAGGAGACTCCACAGCCTCCCTGGGCAGCCTGGGCCAGGGCTCCGGCACCCTCAGAGGGAAGAAGTTCTTCCTCGGGTTCAGCTGGAGCTTCCTCTGCTTCAGTTTGTGCCCGTTGCCCCTTGTCCTGTCGCTGGGCACCACTGGAAAGAGTCTGGCCCCGTCCTCCTGACCCCCACCCTGCAGATATTTAGAGGCATTTCTAAGGTCCCCTCGCAGCCTTCTCTTCTCCAGGCTGAACAAGCCCAGCTCCCTCAGCCTCTCCTCGTAGGGGAGATGCTCCAGTCCCCTCCTCATCCTCGTAGCCCTGCACTGGACTCTCTCCAGTAGCTCCTCATCTTTCTTGAACTGGGGAGCCCAGCACTGGACACAGCACTGCAGACGGGGCCTCACCGGGGCAGAGCAGAGGGGATGTCTCTGAAGATTGAGTCCCAAGGATTCGATGGTGTCTGGTTGAACACCAAATCTTTGTAACCCTGTGAGCAGCCGATGGAAAGCTTCGGTTGCCCCTCTTGTTCACCCAGCTGCCTATGTTGTGCCTTCAGTTTTGCCAACCTGGACCTTCAGCCTTCTTTAGTTTCTTCTTCAATTCTTTTCAGAGCCTGGAAAGATGGGGGGCTGCAGAACAGCAGTCAATGCACGAACTGATGTATATCATACCAAGACCCCAGTGATCTGACAGAAAATTATGTTTCTTTGTTTACCAATGGCGTATTAAAGTCCAGGATTATTTATACTTGTGCAGCCACATCGAATTATTGAGCTTACTCACACTATAGATAATGGATCCAGCAGTGGAACGGGCCAGTTTGCATTGAGAAGTTCATAAAATTCTCTTCTTTGTCTATATATATTTTTTTTTGAGTTCATCGTGGTACTCACCAGCACGTGAACCAGAGAAAACATGTTTTGCATCCACGTTTCACTGCTGTGGTTCTGTGATGTTCAGAGTCCCTGCGCGTGGTGCTTTCTGTTGCTGTCTGGGACGTCAACCGAGATGTGCTGTGCTTTGCTCGAGGTGGGCATGGCCGTGATTCTGCTTGGAAAAATATATACATCTGCATATTTATATATATAAAAAATTAGAAGTTCTTCTCAGTTTCTTTAAATATTATGAAATCCTGTAAAATTCAAATGCACAGATAACTTCCTCACCCTACACTTAATCCGCTGTGGGATGGCAGCTTCCTGCGGCGGTGGTTTGTGTGTGGTTGCGTTGTGGGGACACGGAGCCAGGTGACCCACTCACACGAGCTGTCCCATCGCGGTTAAAGTCTGCTCCCTTTCATTGCCATCAGGAGCTGAGCCCCTGCTGTTTCCCCTTGCTTGAAATCCCCTGCTGAACGGTGACCTGGGGAGGTAAATCAGGAGGTGGCCATGAGCCCGTCCGTCGCAGCCCCTCCTGCCGTGTGCTCGGCAGCTCTGGCGTTGGTTTCGGTCAACGTTTTCTGCGTGGTTTATTTCCAGATTTGGCAGTGCGGCGGCTCCCTGGAGATTGTCACCTGCTCGCATGTTGGGCACGTCTTCCGAAAGGCCACGCCGTACACCTTCCCCGGCGGCACGGGACACGTCATCAACAAGAACAACAGGAGGCTGGCAGAGGTCTGGATGGATGAGTTTAAGGACTTCTTCTATATAATATCCCCAGGTAAAAAATTATTTTCTGATCATAGGATGATGTGTAAGGCTCTCTGAAAAAAGGGAAGTGTAAATGTAAGGCACGTTTAGGTAAGTGTAGGCATGTAGGCGTGTATATGCACTAAAAGTTGGGACATGACAGCCAAAGTGCTTGCAGAAGTCAAGGGAATGTCCTTTCCACGTGTCGAAACCTGCTGCATTCCGTTCCCAGGGTAAAAATGTTCCTTGAGTTAAGGCTCCTCTGCTCCCAAAGGTCAGAAGGGGTTTTTTTCAGAATGTGATTCCCATCATGTTAGTTTGCAGTCAAGTAGGAAAGCTCTTTGACCCATTCAGTCTGAGAAATGCAGAATTTGGTCACATTATCCTTATGATCCCTGAGGGTCCCTTCCGACGGCGTCAAGGGAGGGACGGCAGCGCTGCTTGGAGCACTGCATGGACAGCAGGAGCTGGTCAGAGCCCAGGACACCATGAAGTGTCTTCACCACGTCCTTCTGTCTCTCCACTGCCCAGGGTCAGTCCTCAGGAGAAAGACGCTCTCCTAAACGTAGGAGATCCCTCGTCCTCTGCAGTGGTGATGTCTGTGTTATTTCAGCATAGCGTGCAGAGCACGTGCAAATTGTGGTCATCACAGATCTCACACACAGTTATATGACATAAAAACATATTCCTATTTGATCGTGCAGCAGTCGTTAAGGGTTATCTGGTGGGTAAAAGTTTTGCTGAAATAACCTAGGGTTTTTAATATTAAAGCTGGAGATGTTTTTATCTAAAGATAATTATGGCCCGCATAGAATTGAGCTTAATGGAGGAGATAAATTGAAAATGGAGTGGGACATGGGGGTCTCGTTGCTCTTCATGTCGCTCTTCTCTGTATTTAAGCATCAGTTTACTTCATGCAACTAACGCTTAAATAAATACTGGTCTTTAGAATAATATAGTAATTACCCTCAAGTGTTTTCCATGGCAGTTTTCGTGTTCTTATTGCTATCATTTAAAATTAACCTGTTCACTTGAAAAATTGGACTTGGAGATATTTGAATTTTGATCAAACTTAGGGTTTTAAACAAAACCTTTTTTTTTCCCCTGAACAAGAATGAAAAACTTTTACCGAGTGGCCGTGATCAGGGCAGAAAGCGCATGCACCTGCAGTGCTGGCTCTCCAGTCAGGACCAGTTTGCCCCTGTATTTTGGGTGGTCCCTTGGTCACCGCCAGCCTCTTACAGCGGGCAGTCTGAGCTAAGCCTTCGCTTTCCGTAAATCAGCTTTATTGAGTGTGATTTGGTTGAAATAAATGAAAAAATAAGATTAAAATGCTTTATAATGTTATTTTTCTCTTAAAGATTTGTATAGAAGAGGGAAAACTATTCTAGCTGGTTTTTTTACTCCAGTTTTACTGATACCTCAGAATTATACAGTTAGTAAAAACTAAATTGCTTCAGCTGAGAAGCCAGAACATACAATGCCTCACGTAGGAAAGCCAGTTATTGTTCACAGTGTTTATAAATTAATATTACCTAAAATGTCTGCGGTAGATGGTAGCCATAGCCTATGTAAGCTATTGTTCCTATTTCATGGTGTGCTCTGGGATAATCTCCCCATTCTTCCATCCTTAAACTTTCTTCCAATTTAAATTCTGCTCCTGCAGAATCAGTTTAAATTTTCACTCTCACCACGAAGTCAACCCCGGACCACGTCATTATGGGTGTGAGTTCTGCGTGCTGTTGTACCCCAGCTCGTGCTGGCCGCACGCCCGCTTGTTCCCACGAGCTTTGGTGCTTTGGTTGCTCCAGGGGTTCGGGACAGCTCGGTCAATCCCCAGGTGCCAACAGGTCATCCCAAGCTGCGGAGCCGGAGAGCTCTTGACTTCTGCATGGATTGTCGCACGTGTCCTGGGGCTGTCACAGTGTGGGCTCATAAAATGTGCTGAGCCTATCCTGGAAGACCCTTACCAAGCCAAAAAATCTAAAAAAACCCATGAAAAAAAGTCTGTGCACATCTGCAGTGCCCTGTTAGTGGTGTAAGAAAGATATTTCTGTATCTGTACCTTACATATACATGAAATATAGATGCATATAACTGTGTATAGAACCAAAAGATGCAAGTATGAAACAAATCTTTAAAAGAAAGTCAACAGAGGGATGTTCCCCGTCAGTCAGAGGCTGGGGCTGGCACCCAGTGTTTCTGGGAAGCGTTCCCAGGGCTCTGTCCCGTGGTCATACGGGGAGAGGTGCAGGCAGATTTCCTCCGTCCTTCTGAAATACCTGCTCGGGTGCATCTTCTCGTGGTGCTCCAGTAACGGGGCTCAGAGTGGAGCATCTGAGGAAGAATGTCTGGTCTCCTCAAGGAAAAGTACGTCTGTTTTCTCCAGGGAACAGCCTGTGAGGGAAGGAGGGATGAAACCATGGCAGAAGGGTAAATGTTCCTGACTTCAGCCTCGGTAACGAGAACCAAACTAGCGAAGGAGGTGAACCACCATCCCTCTCCAGCCTGAGTGCTGTAGGGGTGGCAGCGGGATTCCTGGAGGGCAGAGCAGGGTCTACAGAAGCCGTCAGTGTCTGCAGGTCCTGTTTTTCCTCTGCTGCCTGTGTTCCTTCTGAGTCACGGCGAGGAGGAGCTGCTGCCAAAGTCTGGAGGAGCAGGTCCTCCATGAGAGCTGCTGGTGTTGGGTGTCCCTCGTAGTGCTGGCTGTACGGAGGTGATGTGCCTGATGGGAGTGCACTGCGGGTTCCACGTGCTCTGGGTTTGACAAAATGCAGAGGATAAACACACCATCAGTGAAAAACATCTGCATCGACGGGGTCCTCTTCAATGTGGAAGTTGTACTTCGTGTGAGCTAGGCAGGCCTGTGTCCCTTGTAACCGGTGATGATGTCTACCCAATTAAAGCTGAAGGACTAGGGCGTGGGACAGAAGATTTGGCTGACTTTTTCTAGCATAATTGGTTTCTATTCTCCTGCAAGAGGAAGGGAAAGAAGTGGAAAAAATAACTATAATGCAGCCAAATGAATGTGCAATATGATGTAAAAGTGAATTCAAAACCTGTGTGAGATGCAGGCAAGTTCAAGCCATAAACGTATCACATGGGATTAGCCATTCTTTTATTCAGTTCTCCCTTATTAAGTTCATTTTTTTGTGTGGGCTTATAATACCAAGTTCCTATTGCATTTTTGTTGAACTAAATTAGTTTCTAATAATTTATCCGGAGAGCGTACGTACATTTTCGTAGGAGTGTGAGGCATGCGGGCACTGACGATGTATATTCCCCACGCAGCCGACGTGGCAAGCGCGTTGCGCTCTGGGGGCTTTTGTATTCTGCCTCAACAGCAGGTTTTTCTAGGCTGATTAGGTGTTAGTTGCTTTAAAGCATTTAGGTGAGCTCAAGCTCTAAAAATACCATACTAAGGGCTATTTAAGATACAATACATTTTAAATGAGGTATTAGCAAAACGCACTTAAAGGTGAGTAGAATAGCAATGTACACGGTAGAATAATGTAAAAATTCCCGTTTCAGAAAGAGTGCCGGATGAAATTGCTACTGCGTGCTTTCATAAAACGTGTTACTATTTCAGCTAAAAAACATTTATTCCTAAATGCAACACTCCAAATCCTGGATCAGAACTCTTTGTTTTCTCTCCCTTTCGTTGCGTTGCTTTTTGTTTTGGGGTCTTCTTGGTGAGGGTCTCCCTCTAGGCCTTGATTTTATTTTTTTTAATCCTTTTTTCCACAGAATTTCTACTGAGATATTCTGAGTGGTGGGAGTGAGGATTTTAGTGCTGAGCAAAAGGTTTAATTCGGCTGTAGAAATTAAAATTAAAAGGCCATGGAAAAATATATCCCATTCAAGCCCACCTTTGACCAGCTTCTGGCACATCTGTAAAAGCTGGAGCAGTCCCCCTCGCTGTGGACTGTCCCTGCTCTGCTCCTGCGCCGGTTTGACCTGCCAGGCCTCCAGTGCAGTAAGTGAATTTGGAGCCACCCAAGTAAAAGGAAATAAAACTCGGGAAAGTGGCAGTAAGAAATACCTATTTCTGTCTTATCAGCATACACACGTTGCAGAGTGCCGTGTAAACGGAGCGATGCCGCCATACCTCTGCAGGTCTAAATATGACGGTTGGTTTTGAATGTGGAGAATTGAGGAGCGTGTTGGATGGTGGAAATCAGGACCTCGGTCCTTTCTGCTGCTGGTACCAGCCTGGAGCTGGTGGTGCTGCTGGTGCAGGCCGTTATTTGGTGTGGCCGTCTTCTGTTGAGCAGTTGGATGGATGGGTGGTTGGGTGGATGGATGGATGGATGGATGGATGGGTGGTTGGATGGGTGGATGAATGGGTGGTTGAATGGATGGATGGATGGTTTGGTGGGTGGGTGGATGGATGGATGGATGCTCTGTCGGTTGGGAGGAGTGGTGAATACTGAATGAATGGGTGGTTGGATGGATGGATGGGTGGGTGGCTGGATGGGTGGGTGGGTGGATGGATGGATGGATGCTCTCTGGATTTGGAGGAGTGGTGAATACTGACGTGTCATCTTCTGAACTGGCCGGTATCCCGTGGTTCAGCTGGGTAGAAAATGCCTGATTTGGACATTTGGAGGTGGAGGTGCTTTTGATGGCAGATGTGTTGCATTGTCTGGAAGAGCACCTGCCGTGTGAGAGGTCAAATGAGTGTGCATTTTGAAGTGTCCTCATTAGTGCACATATCTTGGGCAGGAATAACAGATTATTGGCTGTTCTGTTGGAGAGGGGCTTCTCAAACCGCTTTGGATAGTCAGTTTTGCAGCTCCCTGTACAATTTCCGAGGTTTCAGCAGGCAGCGGGGGAGGATATTATCAGCAACATTTTTTAACTTGGATGTCCAATATTAGGGTTTCTAGCCTGCATGTCATCAGCTGGTTTCTCAGGGGACAAGACGTCTCTTCTCCCGTGGAAAAGACCAATTCTTGCCGTAGGCCGTTTTAATTTGAGCTCCTACGCAGAGATATAAATGCAAGGCTATCTTTAACGAGCCATTTTTCAGCAGTCTGACATCCAGTGGGACACGGTGCGTTGCAGGTACCCTTCCCACAGCGATTCCTTTGGGCAGGGAAAGCCGCCGGCGAAGGACTCGTATTCCTCCTTCCACCTGGGGAGGACATTTTGCCACCAGTTTCCCGATCAAAGTTTCCCTGGGGTTGGCGCAGGGCTGGGATCCTTTTGCCTTTTCTTTTATACTGGTATGATGCCGAGGTGGCTCTAAAAATGCAGTCTCCATCCGAAAAGATGGGAAGGTGACAAGGCAGAAATCGAAAACACCGTGCGGTGTTTCAGCGCTGGGTGTGGGACTGCACGGAGGGGACATTCCCTCTGCACCCCCAGGGTGCCCACGTTGGAGCGTGCCTTTGGCTACTGGTGGTGAAAATAAGATCTCAGTTAGCTGAAGCAAAAGGGGCTTATGTTGCCAGCATTTAAGTACGTGGGAATTCTGCTACCTGGGCAGGGGGGGAAGGCAACCGTGTTTTCAACCCATTTAAAAGGTTCTGTGCATTCACAGAATCACAGAATCACAGAATAGTAGGGGTTGGAAGGGACCTCTGTGGGTCACCCAGCCCAACCCTCCTACCCAAGCAGGGTCACCTACAGCAGGCTGCACAGGACCTTGTCCAGGCGGGGCTTGAATATCTCCAGAGAAGGAGACTCCACAGCCTCCCTGGGCAGCCTGTTCCAGTGCTCCGTCACCCTCAGAGGGAAGAAGTTCTTCCTCATCTTCAGACGGAACTTCCTGTGCCTCAGTTTGTGCCCGTTGCCCCTTGTCCTGTCGCTGGGCACCACTGAAAAGAGTCTGGCCCCATCCTCCTGACACCCACCCTTTAGATATTTGTAGGCATTTCTAAGGTCCCCTCTCAGCCTTCTCTTCTTCAGGCTGAACAAGCCCAGCTCCCTCAACCTCTCCTCGTAGGGGAGATGTTCCAGTCCCCTCCTCATCCTCGTAGCCCTGCGCTGGACTCTCTCCAGTAGCTCCTCATCTTTCTTGAACTGGGGAGCCCAGAACTGGACACAGTACTCCAGATGAGGCCTCACCAGGGCAGCGTAGAGGGGAAGGAGAACCTCCCTCGTCCTGCTGGCCACACTCTTCTTGATGCACCCCAGGATCCCATGGGCTTTCTTGGCAGCCAGGGCACACTGCTGGCTCATGGTCACCCTGTCGTCCACCAGGACACCCAGGTCCCTCTCCGCAGAGCTGCTCTCCAGCAGGTCCACCCCAAGCCTGTACTGGTGCATGAGGTTGTTCCTCCCCAGGTGCAGGACCCTGCATTTGGCTTTGTTGAACCTCATCAGGTTCCTGTCTGCCCAGCTTTCCAGCCTATCCAGGTCACGCTGAATGGCAGCACAGCCTGCTGGTGTACCCACCACTCCTCCCAGTTTGGTGTCATCAGCAAACTGGCTGAGGGTACATTCTACATTCTACATTCGTGGTGGGTTATAGCACAGCGTTGGGATTATGCCACGGCCTCCCTTGGAGAGCCCTTGCGCCATCGCTGAGGAGACCCTCACAAAGCCCTAAATTATCACATCTCCCCTTCTCCTCAGCCCCCCGAGCCAGGCGGGGAGATCATATCCCATCTGCTGAATTGTGCTGCGCCTTGGCGAGCCGGCCCCGGGGGTCCCAGGGGTGGGCTCCCTGCCCACCACCGCTGCTGTCCTGACCGCCGGTTCCTCCCGTCCCACCTGACGGACCTCACTCCTCCATCTCCACCGTTCTCTGGTGCTCTCCTTGCTGGCGAGCATCCTGGGGGTAGGGTTGGCCCAGCGATGGCCGGTGACCCCAGAGAGCTTTTGGCGCGTGGAGGGCACGCGCAGGAGGTGTGGTTGGTGTCGACGGCTCCGCTTCAGCGGCGCTTAACCTCCGCTCCCTGGGCAGGCTGATAATTTTGAGGTCGTTTCCTTGCAATTGCCAGGTGTAGGGACAACCGTGGAGCCGATGCAGGATAAAATGAGTCGGGTTTTGTCACGACAATTTTTAATGAAACTGTTTCTTTTTATTAGAAAAGTTCGGGTGAGATGCCAGTGCGCTTTTTGCATTTATTAAGTTATTACTTGTCTTTCTAGGAACAAAACTGCTATTCACTTCTGAAATGGGCACAAATCAACAGAAATTTAGTGCTTCTAAATCTACTCTCTCTTCTTTACACAGTTAGGCATTTGCATATTTGCACAAGATTTTGATACAGAATTCAAATAGAGAACCCGTGGACAAAATTTTATTGGAATAGACCAATGAAATTAGGTCAGTAACAGTGATGTTGGCAGGACAGAATTTCTCTAATTCAAAACTTCATGTCTGGTGCTGTTTCAGTCACCGGAAAGAATTCCAGTATGGGCCTCCTTGCTATTTTCTGGTCTTTTTTGAAGTTATTTATGCTATATCAACTGGCAATTAAAATGGGATGATGCTGTTCCCCAGGATTAAGAAGCAAATGGAGGAGAAAGGTACTCCAGGGTTTTAGAAAATAGTAACATTTTAAATAAAAAAATCTTCTCAATAAAAATGCATAGGAAATAGTAGATTTTTTTTTAAATAGGTCATTTCTAAATGTCAGAAATTGTTCCCAATGTTATTAAACTGCTTTTTTACCCTTTTGTCTGGCACGCGTTTCTCTTACTTTATTAATCTTAAAAATACAGATCCCTAGAGAACTCTGTGAATGAACAAAGAAAGTTGCATTTCAGTAATGAGGTCTCTGAAGCTGTTAGCTGTCAGTGCACGCTCATCTGCCCAGTCCTGCTCTGGGACCCGACTGATTTGGTTCCTTGGATGAAGTCCGGAGAGGAAGAGGAACCAGTGCTTGTGGACAGTGGCCATGTGTTAAATACATCTCTTGGCATAATTAGGGTGCCCACCTAGGAATTATATTTCAAGGTACAAGTCTTGATCAGTCGAGTTATGAATTACTTTCTTGAGGCTGGCTGCTTGTAAATATAGAACTCCACTGAAGGGGAGCCCATCTGAATTTTTTTGTGGTCTGAGATATGTTTAGAATTGCTGCTTTCCCTTATCTTTCTATAGAAGCTGTGTACGGATGAGAATAAAATATTTTGTATCTGCTACCCTTGAATCTGGCCGTCCCATGTGTTGCCTGTTTGTCCATACCATGTGCTCAGGTGAGTTAGGGGCCAGAATTTTTAATAGATCCAACCTAGATTGGAATACCAAAAAAAAAAAAGAAAATCATACAAATTAAATTTTGTGCAGAATATTTTGAGTTGAAAAAAAGGCTTAATTGGTCACGTGGTGAGAGGCTGGAGGAGCAATTCTTATAGAAAAAGTCCTCGATTTGTGTCGTGTGGCAGTGGGGAGTGGGGAAGCCGTGCAGTTTGGTGTTTGCTGTGCGTTTTGGAGCGCAGAGTGGCTTTGCTCTCTGTCCGCAGCGCGGCCCCGGGGTTGTGAAGGCTCCGTTTGCTGAGGCTGGGATGGGTGTGAAAGCTGAGAGGAGGATCACAAGATATAATTGTGGTGCTGAGGAACCCTTGCCTTTTTGTTTTGGTGGAAGTACTGTGTTTGACAAGGAGCTTTAGGTTTTACTTGGCAGGAGCCTGAGAGCCTGCAGCGTGATTACAGCCTGCGGCCGCGAGAGCCGGAGAATTCCGGAGAGTTTAAAAGGATCTCAGAAATGCTGGGTGCACTTCAAACGGGATGAAAGGAAGTCCCCTTTCTTAGAAGAGAAAAGAAATACGTAAATCTTTTCTGAAAAGCAGAGGAGCGGCCGCGTGTTGCCCGTGTTGCAGCTGCCATCAGCGCCGCGCTGGGGTTTAAGCGGTGCCAGGTAGTGGAGCTGACGGAGGAGGCTCGCCTCCGAAACTGGGACCAGTCCACGCAGTTTTCTGACTGCAAGGAGTGTTCTTTCCTGCCTCTTCGGGAATGCAAAGTGCCCAGAAGTGGGATGGCCAGCCTCATCCCGCTGAGGCAAAACGTGCCCCGTATTCATCTGCTGTCAGCAGTTCTCTCTCCTTCCCTCCATATCCATCTTTTATTGGCATCTTGAATTAAAAAACCTAATAGCTTACTAATGACTAATCTCTGTTAGCGTATTTAGCTTTCTGTTACTTTGCTGTTACCCATTCAGCTGCCAGTGTCCTTGCTGTAAATCAGCAGTTCAGGATTCCGCCCCAGGTAGCTCTCTGCTGTTACACCAACAGCTTTCTCGCCCGCGTGCGAAAGCACACGTCTTACCTCGCTGTTTCTGACACGGGTAAGCGCGTCTGTGCGAACCCGGGCGGATTTGCACGTCTGTACCTCCTCGGCCTGCCCCGGTCGCCAGGCACGCTGATCCTGTCAGCCTCATTCCTTTCTTTTTCACAGAATCACAGAATAGTAGGGGTTGGAAGGGACCTCTGTGGGTCACCCAGCCCAACCCCCCTGCCCAAGCAGGGTCACCCAGAGCAGGCTGCACAGGACCTTGTCCAGGCGGGGCTGGAATATCTCCAGAGAAGGAGACTCCACAGCCCCTCTGGGCAGCCTGTTCCAGTGCTCCGGCACCCTCAGAGGGAAGAAGTTCTTCCTCATGTTCAGACGGAACTTCCTGTGCCTCAGTTTGTGCCCATTGCCCCTTGTCCTGTCACTGGGCACCATTGAAAAGAGCTTGGCCACATCCTCCTGACCCCCACCCTTCAGATATTTGTAGGCATTTATAAGGTCTCCTCGCAGCCTTCTCTTCTTCAGGCTGAACAAGCCCAGTTCCCTCAACCTCTCCTCGTAGGGGAGATGCTCCAGTCCCCTCACCATCCTTGTAGCCCTACAAGTTGTTCCAGCGTATCTCATTCCACTCAGCCCGTGTATCCCAGAATGCAGGCAGTTATGTGTCAATTTGTGCGTTAAAATACTGCATCTAATCATTGAATGGAAATAATTACATGCTCAGAATAGGCCTGCATTTGCACAGTCAGCTGGAAAAGATAACGCACATAATAGTTCAGTTTCTCTGTGCAGTGAGTGCGTTGCTAAACCACTTTATCTTCTTAATAATCAGTTAGTATTCAATTCCCAGGTCCTATCTAGCCTATTAAAGTAAGGCTAAAATGCAAAGTTCCACCATTTTTCGCATTTATTTTTCCACTTTATGCCACTTTATTTAATGCAATGTTAAATATAATACTTTATGGTTTTAATTTGGGATTACAAGAGAAGTGCTGGTGTTTTACTTGGATTTACTCAGCAGATGATGTGCCATCCTTCTTTCAAGTGCAATTATATAATTAGGTTGATAATGACTGCATCAATTTAGGAAGCAAGAGCTCTTGATAAACATTCTCGCTCTTCCCTTACCTATTTAGCGTTTCAGGGCTAGAGGGCTGCCCGAGCTGCGAGTGTGCGAATGCCAGAAGAAATCTATTGACCGTGTGGCGTTACCACCCCGCAGGGAAACACGCGGGGCCACGCCGGTGCCGCTGCGCGTTGTCCAGCTCGGCGCGGATCCGACTGCCAAAGTGCTTGCCCAGAGGGAGGAGGGTGTTTCCTGGGAGCAAAGCACTGTGCTGCTGGGTTGGGCTGAGCCTCCCGTAGCCTGTCACGGTGGGAAACGTGCGTGCTAGGGATAACAGGAAATAAGGAAAAAGGGAAAAAAAAGGGGAAAGAAAAAGGAAAAAAGAAAAAATAGGAAAAGAAGAATGGAAATGAAGAGGAAAGAAGAAAAAATGGGAAAAGAAGAATGGAAATGAAGAAGGAAAGAAGAAAAAATGGGAAAAGAAGAATGGAAACGGAGAAGGAAAAAAGAAAAAATGGGAAAAGAAGAACGGAAACGGAGAAGGAAAAAAGAAAAAATTTGGAAAAGAATGGAAACGAAGAAGGAAAGAAGAAAAAATAGGAAAAGAAGAACAGAAATGAAGAAGGAAAGAAGAAAAAATGGGAAAAGAAGAACGGAAACGAAGAAGAAAAAAAAGAAAAAATGGGAAAAGAAGAACGGAAACGGAGAAGGAAAAAAAGAAAAAATGGGAAAAGAAGAATGGAAACGGAGAAGGAAAAAAGAAGAGTGGGTTGGCAGCTCGTCGCCAGAGCGTTGGCCAGAGCTGCGGGTTGTCTAAAGGTGTCCCTTGTGGGGCAGGTTGCAGAGCTCTGACGACTTGGTGTAGCCTTTCAGCTGATGATAGGGAGGAGTGGGAAGAAAACCTGGATTGCCTTACATGCAATACAAATGGAACAATGCTGCTAGTACCTCAATAATATTACTACTTAATTTTTACCCTTTGGTGCTGGGTGTTTAAAGCTAAGAAGTCAGAGATTTCTGCTCAATTCTGCCTGCTCTTAAAAGCCTTCCTGAGATATGGACTGGAGAAATGTCTTAATGCAGGATTAATTTCATCCTTAATAACATTCCCATTGATATCTAAATGACTAAAAATGATATTTTTTTTCTTTAGTGTCTGGACAAAGTTGGCAATGTAAGAGTTCATTAGCTTTTGTCTTTCTCTCCAAAACACGCATGTGTAAGTATCAGACATTGCAGGTATGTTTGTAGGGTAAAGCAACATCTAAAGCCTGAATCTTTTGCCATAGACAAAGTTTTGGAAGTGCCAGACACTATCATGCAGCGCTTTATTTGCAGAAATGTTGCCAATATTGACTCGTTTTCTGGAGTGGTAAGATTTTTTTTGTTAGAAATAGTAAGCATATGTTCTCTGAGTGTAGATAGCTGGCGTTTTCCCATGAAAAGCTCAAACTCTTCGTTTCATACCACATTGTACACTCTGCAGCCACTGCCTATATTTATCTGAAATCACTCGTGAATTGGTGTCAGAACTTCTCAGGAAGAGAAGGGAGGGTGGCTGCTGGGGGGTTTTATGGCGAGTTAGCACATTTTTTGTTTATTTTTTGATGAGTTATGCGTGTTTGTTGGCGATATCAATAAGACATGTCAAGGAATTAATGTTTTGGCTAATTGGAAAATGGATGTGTTACCAGTTCACGCGCCTGGTTTCGGTGCAGATAGGACCTCAGAGTCCCTGGCTGAGAGAGGGGTGAGCCTTACGCGTGGTGTTTTCTGGGCTGTGCTGCGAGGACCCTCCCTCCATCTCCTCGAAGGAAAAGGTGGCAGAGCGTGCTGGAGAGAAGCGTCCTCCCAGGCACCGCTTGAACCATGTTGATGCAGAAACCGGTGTTTTTCCAAAATCATCGACAAATGTTCTCATTGCTTCTCTCTAACGTGTGCCGTACCAGCCATCCTGCCCTTGCAAACTCGTTTCTAATGTAGCTCTTTGCCAACTTTCATCTTGTGATGATCTTTGGTAGCAAAAAAAGCGAAAATCAGACTAAGCCATCTCCATCTCTGGAAGTTCCTGGTGGTCTCCGACGTGGTCCTTGGCCTTCCCATGCGAAGGGGGCCCTTGGGTGATGAGCGACACGAGGCCGGCTCGCAGCGCTGAGCCGCAGTCGGCTGTGCGTCGGCTGGCTCGGCTGGTCATAGAATCACAGAATCCCAGCATGGTCGGGGTTGGCAGGGACCTCTGGGGGTCACCCAGCCCAACCCCCTGCCCAAGCAGGGTCACCCAGAGCAGGCTGCACAGGACCTTGTCCAGGCGGGGCTGGAATATCTCCAGAGAAGGAGACTCCACAGCCTCCCTGGGCAGCCTGGGCCAGGGCTCCGTCACCCTCAGAGGGAAGAAGTTCTTCCTCATGTTCAGCTGGAGCTTCCTCTGCTTCAGTTTGTGCCCGTTGCCCCTTGTCCTGTCGCTGGGCACGTTGCTCTCCCTTGGAACGCGCTGGAGCATCGGCTCCGTGAAACACCGGGTTTCTCTGCGGCTTTTCCAGGCAGCGAAAGGCAGACAAAAGCCTAATTTGGCTCAAGTTTTCAAAGTGTTATTCTTGCATAAAGAGAATTATTCTCAGTTCTGCAATTATGGTTTCGTTCCAGATGACGTTTTTTTCATCTTCACCACTATGAATTAATGTCTTGTTCTGCAGAAGCGGTGCGTGTCGCCAGTTTTGAAACTCTGCCCTTGCATGCTGATTTGCAGGACAGACCCTTTAGAAAAAATACGGGTGTAATGCAGGGCTGCAGCCTTTCCATTGGCCCCGCTTGAAACACGTCTGCTGCTCTGTTCGAGCAGTCGGCTTCTTCCCTGGGATATTTTCAATCCATTCTGTTCCACGCTGCACTTTCTGTAGCTTCTTGTGAGGTTTCATTTCTTTTTTTGCACCCCAGGACATTTTACTTATGTTTTCTTGCTGAAGTGTAAGCAGCCCTATTAGTCATTAATTATTTTTATGCTTCCTCCGAGTCCCATCGACCATCTAGCCAGCAGTGACAGTTAATAAGTAAATTGATTCATAACCAGCTGGTTTTGCGTTGAGCAGAAGGGAGTGGGAACGGTTTGCTGGAGATCCATACGAATGAGGTCCTTGCGTGGAGACAACGCTGGGTGTGCGTGCCAGCGTCGCCGTGTGCGGGGTGAGCGGCTGCTGCCGAAGCGCCCGGTGCGTGCCAGAGGAGAAGTGTGTATATATATATACATATATATATATATGTACAAGATAAGAGAAGCTTTGGGAAGGGGGGACCTCTCGGGGCTGCAGCGGGGAGTGTTACCGACCTGTGCTGGCAGCCGGTGGAGAGGAAGGGAGAAGGCGGCTGGATCTGGAGCAGGGATTGATGCCGGAGCCGTGGAGACCACAGGTGGGATCCCAGGACCTGCAGAGCCCTGAGATAAACCTGCCCTGGTGAGGTGAGCATGCCAAACCCACCAAAGACTCCCCGTCTCTGCGGCTGAGTTTTATTAAAATGAAAAAGTAGAGTTTATTTTGCTCAAGTTCGTTTAATTGCGGAAAACTCAAGTATGAAGTTGAGTCAGATTGAGTGGGAAGAGGCTTCCAGCAATTGCAAGGCTGAACCAAATGTGGAAACAGAAATCCGTGTAAGAATTGTAAAGCAAAATAGAAGCAAGGTGTTTGGTGAATCCACAGGGTATTTTCATTGAGACAGTGTTTCCAGTTTGGTTTTTAACTGGAATATCGGAGTGTGGGGGGCAGCTGTGTTGTTGGCAATGTCGGACTGTAACAGTGTTAATGTATTTTCCTCATGTTCAGCTTCATCAGATCCCCGCAGTACAAAGCACTGCCAGAGACAGATATTCCTTTTCTCCTAACACCTCCACTGCCTTCCCACGAGGAAGATTAGCTTAATTATAGGTGAGGCATGTGTAGTGCAAATCACAGCGGCAGTGCACGTGCCGGAAGAGGCAGCAATCACAGACCCCCACTCCCCCTTGCCTGGAAAACTTTTTTTTTCCTTTATTTTTTTTTCAAATCAAGTCTCTTTTGTGAAAGCAAAGCTGCTTTCAGCTCAGTCCTGCGTGGCACACGTTGCAGAGGTAGGTTTCGAAGTCAGGCGAGCGTTCTTGACCTCCCACCGTTGGCGCGTACAAAGGACGAATGCTCTGCAGCCGAAGCCGTGCTGCAATCCTGTTTGAGCCCGACCGGGTCCCGGTGCAGAACTCGTTGGGATCTGTTTCGTTCTGTCCTTCAGCGGCGAATATCGACAGGCACAAAGCAACGAAACAGCCGTAAGATGCTACTGAGTGGAAGCATCAGGGCTGGGCACTGAGGTGCTTTAGGCAGTGTAAGTTAAATTAGTGACTGCGTGAGTTGAACTTAGAGAAACGTTGCCATTTGTAAAAAGTAAAATATTAAATACCAGCTGTAATACTGACCTTTGGATACTTGTCTTTCCATAAACAGAGTCAAATGGACATCTGTGATCAATCTTCTTGATTGCAGAACAGCTGAAAATTATCTCTGGTTCTTGGGAAAAAAACCTAAAAATCTTTGAGTCCTTCAAGGATTTTATAGAACCTCCCCAAACACCTTGCTGAACCCACCGTGGCCCGAAGACGTTCTGAGAGCTGCAGGGCGGGCAGAGCCTCCTGTCCCTCACGTCTGTGCCGTACGGCCCCTGCGTTCCCCGGTGCCGGAGCTCGGCTTTTTCCCGGGTTTAACCTGGAGCTGATTTCTCTTCGCTTCTCTGCCATCCCTGGTTCTCTGTGTGGCTGATGGCCGAGGGGTTAATTCAAATGCTTCTGCTTACTGAAGTTTAAAATTTGGTGCTTTCCTGATGCCTGCCCAAGTGCCACTTCATTTCTGGGCACCGCACAGGGTTGGTTTGTGAGGAGCTTTTGCTGGTCCGGAGCTGATGGAGCATCCGTCGCCCCCAGGCACCGTCACCAGGCTGAAGGGCTTCCCGGGAGCACCTGCCTTCATTGGAGCCCGCAGCGATCATCTGTGGAGGATCCTGTATTTTATTGAATTATCTAGAATCGCATCATGCCCTACTGTTACATAATGGTACATAAACATAATTTGTAAAGATGGAACCAGCAAAGATGTGGAAATATGGATGAGAGCGGTTATCCAAAACAAGTCAAATTTTTCTTAATAGCAAGGAATAGTTTTAGTGTTGTTGCGCACTGAGTTTCTTGATATCACCTTGTGCTTTAGGGCGTGATCTCCTAGCAGAATATGCTGATACCCTCGGAGCTTCAGCTCTGTGCTAAGCTCAGAATAATATCCCGTAAATAATGGAAAGCAGAAGGCGATGGAAACGCAGCGTGGATTTCTGATGGAAATCCGGGAGTGCCTTTCAGACGGTTTCGGCTGGGTGCTGGCGGCTGCTGATGCTCTGGCTGCCGCTGTTTCCTCGGACCGTAGCTCTCGGCTAAAACTCGACTGAATTAAGCTACAGACAATATTTGACGTGCTGTTTGGTTGTCTTGCTTAATGGCTGAAGCTGGCCGAGGCCCTGAAGGCAGCCCTGCGTGTTCCTCTCTGCGACGCGCGGTGCGGTGTCGCTGATGGAGAGCGTCGCAGGCTGCTGGGTCGGTGTGACTGGAAGTCGTTGCACGCCTGCAAAAGCCGGCTTGGCCGGAGGGTGCGCAGTGGAAATGGTGTTTTCCTGTCACTCTTCCTTCGTGCAGGAGGTTAAGAAGTGGAACAGATGAAGTCTTCCTTTCTTCGGCGCTAGAGCTGTGTCTGGCGTGGCTTCTCGATGCGGTGGGTTTCGTCCCCAGGAGCCCTGGGGAAGGCGCAGCGCTGCGCTTGGTCGCCTGCTGAAGCCCCCCGAGGGCTGATCTCGATGATCATAACTGCCCTTATTTCCCGGTTATTTCTCTCGGGACAGAGTGCTGGGAAACACCAGCAGGAGGCTTTGGGAAAAAATGGTTTGTAAAAATGTGAGGTTTTCCTTTCTTTAAATTTTTGGAGTATGGAGAAAGCAAGGAGTTCAGTGATCCTGCCTTTCCGGATCGGTAAATTACCTGAAAAGAAAAAAAGTAATTTTCCAAGCATTTCAATTTGCTCAATTAATTATTTAATGCTTGTAAAGATCCATGGCGTAGCCGCTGCACATGTCTTCACGTACTGTGGTACCGCGATTCCGGCAAGTGGGTGTTGATAACAAGGAAATCACGGCAGCTGGAGAAGGGGCTGGGATTTCTGCTTTGCAGCCTGACAAAACCTGTGCTTTGATCGTCTGCTCTCTGAACAATTCCAGGTGTTGTCAAGGTGGATTACGGCGACGTGTCCGTCAGAAAAGCACTGAGAGAGAGTCTGAGGTGCAAACCCTTCTCGTGGTACTTGGAGAACATCTATCCCGACTCGCAGATCCCGCGGCGCTACTACTCGCTCGGCGAGGTACGGACCGTTTCCTCTGGCTACGTTCAAGCAGCCGGCGCGTCGTGCGGAGGGAGGAATCGCCGGGAGGATGAAGTGGGTTTGGAGAAAGGAGTGAAGCCCTTGCGTGCCGTCCCTGTATCGTATTTATCTTTCCTTTTGAGCAGGTTCTGTTTTCTGTAAATCCTTCAGAAGGGGACATTGCTATTCCGAATGCGTATGTTCACCATCAAAAATTTATTTTTCAAATTGAGGAGCGTATTGGGAAAGTGAGGTTTGTGACTAATACTTTGAAATAGTGAAGTAATATGCAGCAGCCGAAGGGAACTTTCCATCATCGCTTGCCACTTACACGTAGAGCAGAAAAACATTTTGTTTTTTTCTTTTAAAGAAATGAGTTTCTTCCTCGATGCTGTGTTTTCCAGCAAGGCTGCCTGGAGCTGAGTATCACGGGCAATCCTGCTAATCCGAGGGCTCTAGTACCACCGAGAACTGAAATCTCTTTAAAATTCAGAGAATTCCCTCTTAAAAATATTCTATTGAGCTGTACCTACGCTGACTTTTAAAAGCTCCTGAACGGTTTAATTTAAAGATAGCTACAGATAGAATAGCAATCACATGAGCAAAGGGCTTTTTTACATCCAGGAAAGCAATCTACCATTGAAACTTGCCATTGTAGTGAGAAATAAAAGCCACAGTAGGGTTTCCAGTGGAACGGTGACAGAATGAAGTGAAACATCGTTTTACAGCAAGGAAAGAATTCATCTAACAAGTGTCAAATAATAAGGTTTTGTACAATATTGTCAGACTGGGGAAAAAAAAGTATGAGAAAGTGATAAAATAGTTATTAAAACACCTTATTTTCACCAACACGGCCTCAGTTCCTATGGAAACGGCAGTTCCGGCAGGAGCTCTGAATTAAAACTCGTACTTGGCTGTTACAGCTGCCGACTGCCAGTTGAGCAGGAAAGTGGATTTTTACACCTGAAGCTCAGGTACCGTTATCAGCGGTAACGCCAGCGTTTCAGACATCAGCAGGGCGTTTCTCAGCCGTTTTCCTCTCTTTGGGCAGAGATGCGGTCTCCGGTGGCCATACCCCCGGCGTGGTCGGTGCGGCCGCCGTCGCTGGTCCTCGAGCGGCCCGAGATGTGTTGGGGTGGCTGCTCGGGAGGTGACCGTGCTTCTCCCCTGTTCCACGAGAAATCGGGGTGGGGAAATTGCAATTCTCGTTTTCGGTGAGAAGATGATGGTCAGCAGCTGGTCGGTGCGAGCCGGGGTCTGCTCCCTGCTGAGAACCGGCTTTGGTAACTGCTGAGAACTCTTGAAGTTCTCTTGCTGAGAACTTTTGGTAACTGCTGAGAACTCTTTTGGTAACCGGCTTTGGTAACCGGCTTTTGGTACACTGCCCTGGTGAGGCCTCATCTGGAGTACTGTGTCCAGTTCTGGGCTCCCCAGTTCAAGAAAGATGAAGAGCTACTGGAGAGAGTCCAGCGGAGGGCTGCGAGGATGGTGAGGGGACTGGAGCATCTCCCCTACGAGGAGAGGCTGAGGGAACTGGGCTTGTTCAGCCTGGAGAAGAGAAGGCTGAGAGGGGACCTTATAAATGCCTACAAATATCTGAAGGGTGGGGGTCAGGAGCATGGGGCCAAGCTCTTTTCAGTGGTGCCCAGTGACAGGACAAGGGGCAACGGGCACAAACTGAAGCAGAGGAAGCTCCAGCTGAACCCGAGGAAGAACTTCTTCCCTGTGAGGGTGACGGAGCCCTGGCCCAGGCTGCCCAGGGAGGCTGTGGAGTCTCCTTCTCTGGAGATATTCCAGCCCCGCCTGGCCGCGGTGCTGTGCCCCCTGCTCTGGGTGACCCTGCTTGGGCAGGGGGTTGGGCTGGGGGACCCACAGAGGTCCCTTCCAACCCCTACTATTCTGTGATTCTGTGATTCTGTAATAAATCTGAGAAAACGATTCTCTAATGCAGTGCAGTCTAAACGTAACAAGTGCTCAGCGTTGGGCCTCAAATTTATGCTCTCCAGGTTCATATTTTCTGCTTTTGTAGTGTAAACAGGGATAAAAAGAGCAAATAATTTTGACAGATTTGGGGTAATCATCCTTCATTTACTGAAGACCTCCGGCAAGATAGGGCAGTCGTGACTTGAAATTGGATGATGTTCATGCGTGGTTCACTTGCACCGCCTGATGGATTAGGGATAATAATTGGTATTGTATTACATTTTAATTTGGATTTTATATGGCTATTGCACAATTAATTTATATACCTCTGCTGTTTTTATAAATGAAGTGTGCAATTTTTAAATTAAATTTCAAAAACGCGGAGTTGCGTGGAGCTGAAGTTTGCAAGTACTTTATGAAGTTTATTCGTCCTACTCTTAATAGGCAAATCCTGGAGACTGCCAGGCCTTGGTTTGCAACTGAATTTTCCATTCAGCTAGAACGTAACTTATATACAGTGGCTGTATTAGATTTGAATTTCCTAGGTGGATGAAAATGTACAATGGAGCGTGCATTAAGTGTGCAAAATGTGGTGAATACCGAAAATTCTTTTTGACATCTTAATCATGTAACATTGAAAGTGGATGCAAAAGAAGCACAAGATGGGATTATTTTGTAAGCTGGAGACATAATACTCATAGGTGAGTTTTTGAGTCACTTCTCGTTTTAGTGCGCTGTTTTAGTGGATCGAGGGATTGCAAAACAAAAAACAGTGCCTTGCTCGTGGAGATACGTGGAAGTCTGTCTGTAGAAGAAGGTGATTTAAGGAAAAAGGCTGGGATTGCCATCGTTTGGCCTGATGGTTAGGGAACGGTTTTGGGTCTGTGGTGGCTTTGGTGGTCGGCCGAGCGGACGTGCCGGGGCAGAGGAGGGCAGGGAGAGGCGAGGGGCTGTCCGTGAGCTGGCTGGTCCCCTCTGCAGCGGTTCTGCTGCCGGCGATGCTCCGACAGGAGCAGGTTATGCCAGAAAATCCCATTTGTGCAGCAGCAAAGAGCCATTCCCCTTCCATGGGATATGAAGCGGGGCTGCTGGTGTTCCAGGCAGCTGGGAAGCGGTGGGAAGCGGCGGTCGGGACCCCCGGTGAGTGCCCAGGCTGCGAGTGCCGGCAGCCTTCTCCTGGCGTCTGCTGCGCTGGGAGGATGGAGCGACGAAGAGCACGAGGCTCGCCGGGACGGGGTGGTGGGTCTTCTTCCCGCGTGGCTGACCGTGTCATGGCGGACGAGGACGTGAGCACGTGAGCTTTGCGGAGCCGCTCTCCCCCAGCGTCGTTAAGCAGGGTGTGAGACCTCGTTTTCCGTGCAGTACAGGCTTGGGGTGGACCTGCTGGAGAGCAGCTCTGCGGACAGGGACCTGGGTGTCCTGGTGGATGACAGGGTGACCATGAGCCAGCAGCGTGCCCTGGCTGCCAAGAAGGCCAATGGGATCCTGGGGTGCATTAGGAGGAGTGTGGGCAGCAGGACGAGGGAGGTTCTGCTCCCCCTCTGCTCTGCCCTGGGGAGGCCCCATCTGCAGTGCTGTGTCCAGTGCTGGGCTCCCCAGTTCAAGAAAGATGAAGAGCTACTGGAGAGAGTCCAGCGGAGGGCTACGAGGATGAGGAGGGGACTGGAGCATCTCTGCTACGAGGAGAGGCTGAGGGAGCTGGGCTTGTTCAGCCTGGAGAAGAGAAGGCTGAGAGGGGACCTTAGAAATGCCTCTAAATATCTGCAGGGTGGGTGTCAGGAGGATGGGGCCAGACTCTTTCCAGTGGTGCCCAGCGACAGGACAAGGGGCAATGGGCACAAACTGAAGCAGAGGAAGCTCCAGCTGAACCCGAGGAAGAACTTCTTCCCTCTGAGGGTGACGGAGCCCTGGCCCAGGCTGCCCAGGGAGGCTGTGGAGTCTCCTTCTCTGGAGATATTCCAGCCCCGCCTGGACGCGGTGCTGTGCAGCCTGCTCTGGGTGACCCTGCTTGGGCAGGGGGTTGGGCTGGGTGACCCACAGAGGGCCCTGCCAACCCCGACCATGCTGGGATTCTGTGATTCTGTCCCTGAGTTCAGCCCAGTCCGGCGGTGCTGGTTTGCCGCTGGCTGCCGAGCCTCTGAGGCACTGGGAACTGCAGACTGCGAGTTGCGCTGAATCCTGCTGGAGTCTTTCGAAGTAGAGTGTTTCACAGGTTTTACCGAAGGAACGAGCGCCGGGGACGCGTTTTTGCTTTGCACGCGCTAGTGAGAAAATCACACCGTGCTGCTGAGAGCGCGGAGGAGCTGAGGGAGCCGTGCTTATACGGCTGGGCTAGCGGAAAACTGGGGAGGGCTAGAAAAGAGGTGTTAGGTGGGCGTGCTGGGGTGAGAACAGGCTGAACGCACGCGGCGTGGTGGAGGCTGCGGCGCAGAATCCCAGCATGGAGGGGTTGGCAGGGACCTCTGTGGGTCACCCAGCCCAACCCCCTGCCCAAGCAGGGTCACCCAGAGCAGGGGGCACAGCACTGCGGCCAGGTGGGGCTGGAATATCTCCAGAGAAGGAGACTCCACAGCCTCCCTGGGCAGCCTGGGCCAGGGCTCCAGCACCCTCAGAGGGAAGAAGTTCTTCCTCGGGTTCAGCTGGAACAGCTTCCCCTCCCATATGGAGCGGGAGCTGGGTGATGGCTTTTACACTCAGCCGCTTTCCGGGGTAAATGTGTTTTCTAAAAACACATGTTTTCTAAACACACGTTTTTGGGAGCGGTGCGCTGGTGCCTGCCATGCTGCTCCTTGTTGCCACTTGCCCCGACGCCCCGTCGTTGCGGGCATCGCGTCGCTGGAAGGCGGTGGTCCCGCCGCGGGTCATGTCGCGAGCGTCGCGTCGTGACACTGTCCACGTAAAGCTGCTTCCCACCCACGAGTTCTGCAGAACGGCTTGGCTTACGCAGAGGCGTTCGCTGTGTGAGTTTGTTCTGCTCTGGGGACGGATAGCTTCCAGGGGGAAAAGTTTATTTTAGAAGCTTTTAAAAGGCAGGCAATTAGGGACGAAGCTGTCCAGCAGCCTCTGCGCCGGCAGAGCCAGGCGTCGGGCGCTGCTCGTGGTCCGTTTTTCTGTCCCGGCGCGGAGTCCGCCCGGCTGGAGGGAAGGCAGAGCGCCGAGCGCGGGCAGGCTGCTGGCGTCGCCTGGTTTGGAGGCAAAACCGTATTCTACATATTTGTTAAACCAACCAGCACAGGGCATTGCAGGAGGTTTTGTGTGGATGCTGTTCATACTTACACTGAATATGTAATTCAAAAATCTCATTGCACTTTTCATAATTATTTTAATTTTTCTTTCGGGGGTGTGACATATTTACAGATTGCAAGTTAAAATACATTCGTAGAGTTGAGTGCACGGGTAACGTACTTTCTCCTACAGTGGCGTTATTTTTTCTGCACAAATACCATATTCACCAGCATTTTTTTTTCAAGGAACATTTCATCTCTTTCTTTCTTTCTTCAGATCAGGAACGTTGAAACCAACCAGTGCTTGGACAACATGGGCCGCAAGGAAAATGAAAAAGTGGGCATTTTCAACTGCCACGGCATGGGAGGAAATCAGGTAAAATAAAGAAAAAAAACAAAAAAACCCCCAAAAATAAGAAAACCCAGTATGATTTGTGCAAGAACTGCTTCGGGCTGCTGCGGGGTGACCGCAGGCACGACGGCTGTCAGGAAAAACTGATGAGAATTCACCCGGAGCAGCGCGGGGGCTGCAGCTGCGGCTGGGAGCGCCCGAACCGGGGCTGGGGTGCGCGCGGTGCCTGACCCGGCGGCTCCGGCCGCTCCGCTCTCGCCCCGGGCACCCGCTGGGTTTGTCCCCAGAGGGGATTCGCTCGAAGTCCTCAGTGCAGCTCACACGTGGACACGTGGGCTCACTGTAAAAGAAGCAACGGCAGCGTAGTGAACGTGTTCGTGGGAGCTGCGGAAGGTCGGAGGTCTCGAGCTGCAGGCTTTCGGAGTGCTCAGAAAGCCATTTTCTCAAGGAGCAGCTGCAGATTTTGAGAACACAGCAGTACGTATCCACGGGTCCAGTGAAGTATCCCAGTGAATATACAGAATATATTCCAGCTGTTCAGAATGCAGAAAAATGTACTTAAAGTTTCAGATGCTAACATTAGAAAATTCAATTATCAATTCCAGTTTATTTTTAGTGTTGGGGGGAAAAAATCTTTTCTAAAATGAAATGGCAAAGAATCTATGTGATTTGTGGCTGAATTCATAGAATCATCGAATCACAGCATGGTTTGGGTTGGAAGGGACCTTACAGACCATCCGGTTCCAACCCTCCTGCCATGAGCAGGGACATCTTCCACCAGACCAGGGTGCTCAGAGCTCCATCCAACCTGGCCTTGAACCCTGCCAGGGAGGGGGCAGCCACAGCTTCTCTGGGCAGCCTGGGCCAGGGCCTCACCACCCTCATGGGGAAGAATTTCTTCCTTGGATCTGATCTAAATCTGCCCTCTTTTAGTTTAGAGCTGTTCCCCCTTGTCCTATCCCTACAACCCCTTGTGAAAAGCCCCTCTCCATCCTTCCTGTCGCCCCTCCAGGCACTGGCAGCTGCTCTAAGGTCACCCCGGAGCCTTCTCTTCTCCAGGGTGACAGCCCCAACTCCCTCAGCCTGTCCTCGCAGGAGAGGTGCTCCAGCCCTCGGATCATCTTCGTGGCCCTCTAAAACGTGTATATGAAAAAGAAACATAGAACCATAGGTTGGAAAAGACCTCTAAGATCAAGTCCAACCATCAACATGGAGATTATTTGTGGAAGTTGGGGTTTTTTCATTAGTGGGAGTTCAAACAGTGGAGGCGTGGGGTGCTTCCCTTGTGCCTTGGGTGTGTTTGGAAGGGAGTAAAAAGGGAGATGGCAGTGGTTTGGCTCGTCGTACCGCTGGTGACTGACCCTGCTCGCCGTGTAGCCACCGGTAAACTCTGCGTATTCTAATGCCTGGGATTCAAATGAGCAGAGCCGGTTCGTTTGGGTTTAGCTGGGTTCTGCAGTGTAAACCCGTAATGAGGGGACTGTTCCCCGTGGCGGCTGTGGGCACGTGCTGCTGCCCGCTCCTGCCCGCCGCGCACGGCAATGCTCCCGCGGTCTCCGTTGTCCCCATCGCCGCTCTGACCTGGAGGTCCCTCAGAACTTGCTGCTCCTTCTATGTGCACCTCTCTGAACGCAGTTTGGCCTTGTTTCTCGGCTTCTTGGTTTGCTTTACCTTTGGAAAACCGCTCTCCTCCTCTTCCCCTTACTTCTGATGGCTTTCTCAAGGTGAAGATGGCGAGTCCCTTCGTTCAGCGTCTGACAGACCGCAGAGCAGAGGGCTCCACTTGCCTTCACCCACTGCGATTAGAATCCCTGGAGAGCCCTCAGCAGCACCTGAAGTTCGTGCTGGCGTCTCTCCCCAGGGAGGTCTCTGGGCCGTATACCTACTGGGTGATGCTTGGTGGGGGTGGCTTCTTCTCGTGCCACATCTGCTAAAAAAAGTGGGAAGCTGCGGGATCTTAGAGCAAATTCCCGTGTTTCCTGCAGAGGTGAGGTTGGCCGTCGTAGTTATCCCAGACTTCACTGTCGTTCTGAATTTGACTTGGGAGATGGAAGCGTTAGCGTTTTGATAGGACCACATACCACGGAGGCTGAAAATTCTCTTTATACCTTGGGTGTCTGGCGGGTTTCCCCTTCCTTCTGTACGTGGCAGAAAGAGCCCTTTCTGGTTGCTGGAAGGAGAGAGGAATTCCTGGCCGACTGTGACGTCTCCAAACCCTCCGTTCCTCTGAAGTACCAGGGGTGAGGTTCGGAGGTCTGCAAGGCTCCGAGGCAAAGACGGGTGGGTTGTGAATGTCTGTATGGACCACATAGCCTAAAGAAACCCTCATAACTGATAAATATAACCATTCTTTCTGAGCCTTCCTACGCCAGTTTATCTCAAATCTCACGAAATTTCGGCTCCAGTCTCCTTGATACCTCTCGCATCAGCCAGAAACCAGGGATGAGTCTGTTGTGTGCGTCTGCAGGATGAAGACTCTGCTTCCCCAGGTGAACAACGAGCGGTGTATCTTCATGAAATTCTGTTCTAGTGAGAAACTGGAGCTGAGCTAAGAGGTGTAGCTGCTGGGGGCAGGGAGCTGTGTGGTTACAGAAATAGCTGAGGAGCAAAGCTGCTGTGGAACGAAAACGAAGCAGGGGTGAAACCTAGCTCGGGAGAGCCAAGCAAGACGCGGGGGCCCGGTCCAGCCTGAGGCAGGGGCAAGCATCTCGCAGCTGTCAAAGTGTTTTAAAGGGCTTAAGGATAACGAGATCCTAAAAATATTAGTTTCTTTAAAAACAATAAGAAAAACAAAGTATGTTAGCTGTGGCCCTTCCTATGAGCATTGTTTTCAGAGTATGAAACTGTGGAGGATTTGTCGTCGCGTCGGCATGGGCGTTTCAAATTATCCTCACTCGGGTAGGACTGCGTGACTATTAATGATCTTTAAAATAAATGCGACGAATTTTAGTGCAGTTAAATGCAGTTTTAGAGCTGGTTTCTTTGCTTTATTGGGGGGGGGTAATAAACAGCAAAGCCTGTCCTCAGATCAGCTACGGTGGGGATGGGGCTGTAGGGGCTCGAACAGGACCAAAGGTGTGGGTGGGAGCAGCGCGTTCCCTCACTCAGCAACAACAGCTTTGGGGAGGAAGGTACCCGAGGTTGACTCCTGATTAAAGCAAGCGCTGGCCACGTGTGAGTCATGGCAAAAACTGTTGTCCTGCCTCGCAGCTGCAGACGGAGGGGATGACCCAGCAATCTCACACCTTTCTTCTTCCCCCGCAGCTGACGTCTGGGCTTGTGGCGGTTTAGAGAAAACGCGTTCAACGGGCGAAGCCGTCGCCGGCGTTTCGTGCCAGCTGCCGTCCCGACGGGCACACGGGTCAGGCTTTCGCCGCCTTGCCATGGGGATGCCGGCTGGGGCTGCGGGTGCTGGGAGCATCGGGCTGCTGCTCGGAGCAGTAATGAGACCGTGCGATGCCGGGCAGGCGGCGGGGGCTGCGGTTAGACGGGAGGGCTGGGGACATGCACGGCAGAGGGGTGGCAGAGGGGCTGGGGGCTGCATCCAGTGCTGGGCTCCCCAGTGCAAGAAAGATGAGGAGCTACTGGAGAGAGTCCAGCGCAGGGCTGCGAGGATGAGGAGGGGACTGGAGCATCTCCCCTAGGAGGAGAGGCTGAGGGAGCTGGGCTTGTTCAGCCTGGAGAAGAGAAGGCTGCGAGGGGACCTTAGAAATGCTTATAAATATCTGCAGGGTGGGTGTCAGGAGGAGGGGGCCAGACTCTTTCCAGTGGTGCCCAGCGACAGGACAAGGGGCAATGGGCACAAACTGAAGCAGAGGAAGCTCCAGCTGAACCCGAGGAAGAACTTCTTCCCTCTGAGGGTGACGGAGCCCTGGCCCAGGCTGCCCAGGGAGGCTGTGGAGTCTCCTTCTCTGGAGATATTCCAGCCCCGCCTGGCCGCGGTGCTGTGCCCCCTGCTCTGGGTGACCCTGCTTGGGCAGGGGGTTGGGCTGGGTGACACACAGAGGGCCCTGCCAACCCCGACCATTCTATTCTGAGACTATTCTGAAAGGTGAATTCAAAATGTACCTCTGGGAGTTGCATGGATAATTGAAGTGGTTGTCAGGATGAATTAGATTTTTCTGTACTGAGTTATGTCTGATTTGTAACTGTCTTTATTGCGTGGTGGACGTCTTCCTTGGCTGCACAGGGGCATCCTCAAGATTTAGTTCCACATAACGAAGTATAAAATAAAGGTTTATGAACAATATTCTCGGTAGTAGACTTCTTAGGAGTTGACAAAATACCCTGGCTAACTGTTTAACTGTTTTCCAAAGAAAAGGACAACCAAAGAACGGGAAAAGAAAATTCTGGCCATGGGCTGTTGCTGCCCATACATATATATATGTATAAAAATAGCTGCAGATTTGTATTGACCACTCGAACGATTTCCAGTTAATGATGTTGCTTGGTGTTTTTTTGGCGTTGAACAAACTGATTAGTTTCTCAGGCTTTTATCAGGAGGAAGACTTCGTTGGCTCCTTTTAACATAATATATACTTACAAATACTTACAAATATCTGCAGGGTGGGGGTCAGGAGGATGGGGCCAGACTCTTTCCAGTGGTGCCCAGCGACAGGACAAGGGGCAACGGGCACAAACTGGAGCAGAGGAAGCTCCAGCTGAACCCGAGGAAGAACTTCTTCCCTCTGAGGGTGCCGGAGCCCTGGCCCAGGCTGCCCAGGGAGGCTGTGGAGTCTCCTTCTCTGGAGATATTCCAGCCCCGCCTGGACAAGGTCCTGTGCAGCCTGCTCTGGATGACCCTGCTTGGGCAGGGGGTTGGGCTGGGTGACCCACAGAGGGCCCTGCCAACCCCTGCCATGCTGTGAGTCTGTGAACATGAAAGGAGTGGTGAAATGACCAGTGATGTGCGAGGCGGGTCTGGTGGCTCAGTGTGGCCGATGGCTCCATCCCAACCGTTGGCTTTGACAGACCTTTGGCTTTATGGGGCTGACTTCTGCCTCTGAGCTTACGGTATGGAGATGCATTAATTAAGACTATTAGCAAGAAATAAATACAAAATACATGAACTCCTATAAAAACCTGCTGCTGTTCCTAGGCAGTAAGTCTGTCCATGGGAGGACAGCAGGCGTAGTGATGGAGCATCGCCTGCTCCGGCCCGGCAGGACCGCTCCTCCATGGCCAGACCGCGGGGAAGGCTGGCCCCGGCGACAGCCCCCTGGCATGGCTGCGCAGGAGCAGCCAGGGCAGAGCTGGAAGAACTTTTATTTTCACCCCTCAGCAGCCTGGGTCGGTAGGTAGCTTGCAGCCCAGCACAAAGACGCAGCGGGTTGGTGGTCGCGGCTCGGGTGTGAGCGTCGCGCTGAGCCCCTCTGCGGCAGCGCGACGTCCCCCGGAGCTCGGCCGCGTCCCCGAGGCGCGGGTGCCCGCGGTGGCAGCGGGCTGGGCTCTTGGCCTCTCCTGCGCTGCCACGGGTGGAATACGCCGCTTAATTAGCTATAAAATGCAACGTGTCCCTCACCCGCTATTTTTATACGGCATTAATATAATTATAATGAATATAGATGGTAGCAAAACGCTAGCCTGATAATTTTACATCGTCTTAATTAGCATTCATTTTTCTTTCTCAAGACGGCATGTTTTTCAAAGCCGTCTTCTGTAATTGTTAATTCAGACATCCCTTATTCATTCAAAAGATGTAAGGGAACAGGGGATTGCAATTATCAAAGATGAGAGGAAGGAGAAGTATGCAAATGGCAATATGTTTCAGAATACGAGTATTTACTTTCTATAAAACAGAATAAAGCACCTCTCCGAGGCTGAAAAGATGTCTCTGAGGCTGGGAGAAAATGCCGGATGCAAATATGGTTACTGTAAAAAAAACAACACAAATAAGGTGAAAATTGAAGTTAGAAGTTGCTTCAGGATAAATGGTAATGGATAAATCCCTGAGTAACGAGCACAGTAAAATATCTGTACAATATGGGTGTACGAGTGATTCTTGAACCCAGGCTGCTCCTTCGAGTGAGAGATACTTGGTGCTGCGATGCCATCGGGGATTTTCAGATTATTGGAGAATCTGGCCGTGTTTCTTGTGCTGGTTATGGCGTGGCAGCAGGCTGTTTCTCCAGAAGGTGCTGATCACAGTTACGTGCTTGTGTAGACTTCCCAGGAGGTAAAACCGAGTGTACACCCGGGTGACTCCTGGGCTTGGCCCCATAAAATTTCTTTCCCCAAACGTGACATTCCGTCTCGTAGGTACAACAGACATTCCCTAGCGGAGAAGCTCCCGTGAGGCTCTCATGGAGTCCAAGGCACCACCACCTCGGAGTCTGGAGAAGAAAGCGGCTCTGCTCCACTGGAGTGAAAATTCCGCCCATTCTGAATCAGCAGTCGGTTGGGATTTTTGCTAGTTCTCTGTCACTGCAATGGTTTTCTGTTTCTCCAGGTATTTTCGTACACTGCTGACAAAGAGATCCGCACGGACGACTTGTGCCTGGACGTCTCGAGGCTGAACGGCCCCGTCATCATGCTGAAGTGCCACCACATGAGGGGGAACCAGCTCTGGGAGTACGATGCCGAGGTACCCGAGGCGTCGGGGACGGCACCCGCGCTCGCCGCCCAGCTGCCACCTTAGACCTAGGAGTTATTCTTATAATTATTGTTATTATTAGAATAATAATTGTTATTCTATGGCTATGGCTGTATCGCAGGGATAGGGAGCTTGGTGACATGGTGTGCCAATGGTGTCTTCTGCCCAGAGCACAGGCTCGGGAGCGCAAAGTAATTCAGCTAACCACGAGGTTTTAAGTTGTGTTTCCACAAAATTTTATTTGTAGAAGGATGAAAAAGTCCATTATTGTTTAAAGCAGCTCATTTCTGCTAGCTGGCGCTGTCTTGCATTCTTACAAACTTAAAGATTGTTCTGCATTTTTCATCTGCGTGAAGTAGAAAACAAGATTTATTTATTTTTCTGTTCTGGTTTTTCCAGTTTATTTCTGCTGGCTCTGAGAGATTATGGACTCTGGGTTTAAATTGTCTTTAGTTGTTTTCCGTACCCCAGTCACCTGCCAGGTTGGACACTGCCGTGGGACGGGAGGTGGCCGTTCTGGCTTCCGAGAGCGTGCAGTCTGAAGAAATTTGGTGGCTGCAGGAGAGCTTGTGAAATTAATGCAGAATTTGTGTAAATACCTCAGTGTTCCCGAGCCAAATAACTCTTCTTTTTGAAGGAGACAGGAAACAGCAGATGAAAATGGAAACGTTGGCTTTAAGCTTTTGCATGGAGCGTGAGCGTGCAGGTTGGCGCGGTGAATTCGCACCAAGGTGCTGGCGCTTCCTCCGGGACAGGGTCTCTCGGGGGTGTTACGGCAAGGAGAAAAGCGCACGGACCTACGCGGTGTGGAGCGGCCGAGCAGGAAAACTCTGCCGACCGTTGAGGTGCAGTTCGTGTGGTAGCTTCTGACACGTTCTGGAGTTTCATATTTGAATTTAAACCAATTTTCTCTTTAGTAAGGAAGATTATTTTTCTTTTTACACAAACTGCGTGAACATTTGGAGAATTTTTAGGCATTTTTGAGGATGTTCATGCCTGCAGTTAACACCTGAGATGTAAGATCCGACATCCTCCTTCGTTTCATTCCCGCGAGCAGATGGTAATTGATTTTACATCAGTTTTAAATCCGTTTAACGAGAAGCCGAGGGCGTGGAGTCGGTGGCGCGGGTCCCTGCTCCGGCTCCGTGGGAATGCAGCGTCGCCAGCGCCGAGGGGCACAGTGCCCTCGGTCAGCGGCTCCTCGCTCTGGGCTGCCCCGAGCAGACCCGGGCAGGGTGTTTTGGCTGGGGTCGGGGGGGTCTCGCTGCTCTGCCGCCCGTCGACGCAGCAGCCGCGTCCCCTGCCCGCCGCTGCGCGGGCTGCTGTCTGCAGCTGCAGCGCCAGCTTTTCAGGCTCTCAGATGGGAATATTCCAGGTTTATCTCAGCCATACCAGAAAGGGTAAAATTTTTGAATATAGAATATTAATTCTGAAAACATTTTTAATATTGTTTCTATGTGCTTCAGCAGCCCAGTCCGAGCTAAGCACAGATAGCCGTCTGCAGCTGCAGCGCCAGCTTTTCAGGCTCTCAGATGGGAATATTCCAGGTTTATCTCAGCCATACCAGAAAGGGTAAAATTTTTGAATATAGAATATTAATTTTGGAAACATTTTTAATATTGTTTCTATGTGCTTCAGCAGCCCAGTCCGAGCTAAGCACAGATAGCCGTCTGCAGCTGCAGCGCCAGCTTTTCAGGCTCTCAGATGGGAATATTCCAGGTTTGTCTCAGCCATACCAGAAAGGGTAAAATTTTGAATATAGAATATTAATTCTGAAAACATTTTTAATATTGTTTCTATGTGCTTCAGCAGCCCAGTCCGAGCTAAGCACAGATAGCCGTCTGCAGCTGCAGCGCCAGCTTTTCAGGCTCTCGGATGGGAATATTCCAGGTTTATCTCAGCCATACCAGAAAGGGTAAAATTTTGAATATAGAATATTAATTCTGAAAACATTTTTAATATTGTTTCTATGTGCTTCAGCAGCCCAGTCCGAGCTAAGCACAGATAGCCGTCTGCCGTCTGCAGCTGCAGCGCCAGCTTTTCAGGCTCTCAGATGGGAATATTCCAGGTTTATCTCAGCCATACCAGAAAGGGTAAAATTTTGAATATAGAATATTAATTTTGAAAACATTTTTAATATTGTTTCTATGTGCTTCAGCAGCCCAGTCCGAGCTAAGCACAGATAGCCGTCTGCAGCTGCAGCGCCAGCTTTTCAGGCTCTCAGATGGGAATATTCCAGGTTTATCTCAGCCATACCAGAAAGGGTAAAATTTTGAATATAGAATATTAATTCTGAAAACATTTTTAATATTGTTTCTATGTGCTTCAGCAGCCCAGTCCGAGCTAAGCACAGATAGCCGTCTGCCGTCTGCAGCTGCAGCGCCAGCTTTTCAGGCTCTCAGATGGGAATATTCCAGGTTTATCTCAGCCATACCAGAAAGGGTAAAATTTTTGAATATAGAATATTAATTCTGAAAACATTTTTAATATTGTTTCTATGTGCTTCAGCAGCCCAGTCCGAGCTAAGCACAGATAGCCGTCTGCAGCTGCAGCGCCAGCTTTTCAGACTCTCAGATGGGAATATTCCAGGTTTATCTCAGCCATACCAGAAAGGGTAAAATTTTGAATATAGAATATTAATTTTGGAAACATTTTTAATATTGTTTCTATGTGCTTCAGCAGCCCAGTCCGAGCTAAGCACAGATAGCCGTCTGCAGCTGCAGCGCCAGCTTTTCAGGCTCTCAGATGGGAATATTCTAGGTTTATCTCAGCCATACCAGAAAGGGTAAAATTTTGAATATAGAATATTAATTCTGAAAACATTTTTAATATTGTTTCTATGTGCTTCAGCAGCCCAGTCCGAGCTAAGCACAGATAGCCGTCTGCAGCTGCAGCGCCAGCTTTTCAGGCTGTCAGATGGGAATATTCCAGGTTTATCTCAGCCATACCAGAAAGGGTAAAATTTTTGAATATAGAATATTAATTTTGAAAACATTTTTAATATTGTTTCTATGTGCTTCAGCAGCCCAGTCCGAGCTAAGCACAGATAGCCATCTGCAGCTGCAGCGCCAGCTTTTCAGGCTCTCGGATGGGAATATTCCAGGTTTATCTCAGCCATACCAGAAAGGGTAAAATTTTGAATATAGAATATTAATTTTGGAAACATTTTTAATATTGTTTCTATGTGCTTCAGCAGCCCAGTCCGAGCTAAGCACAGATAGCCGTCTGCAGCTGCAGCGCCAGCTTTTCAGGCTCTCAGATGGGAATATTCTAGGTTTATCTCAGCCATACCAGAAAGGGTAAAATTTTGAATATAGAATATTAATTCTGAAAACATTTTTAATATTGTTTCTATGTGCTTCAGCAGCCCAGTCCGAGCTAAGCACAGATAGCCGTCTGCAGCTGCAGCGCCAGCTTTTCAGGCTGTCAGATGGGAATATTCCAGGTTTATCTCAGCCATACCAGAAAGGGTAAAATTTTTGAATATAGAATATTAATTTTGAAAACATTTTTAATATTGTTTCTATGTGCTTCAGCAGCCCAGTCCGAGCTAAGCACAGATAGCCGTCTGCAGCTGCAGCGCCAGCTTTTCAGGCTCTCGGATGGGAATATTCCAGGTTTATCTCAGCCATACCAGAAAGGGTAAAATTTTGAATATAGAATATTAATTCTGAAAACATTTTTAATATTGTTTCTATGTGCTTCAGCAGCCCAGTCCGAGCTAAGCACAGATAGCCGTCTGCCGTCTGCAGCTGCAGCGCCAGCTTTTCAGGCTCTCAGATGGGAATATTCCAGGTTTATCTCAGCCATACCAGAAAGGGTAAAATTTTGAATATAGAATATTAATTTTGGAAACATTTTTAATATTGTTTCTATGTGCTTCAGCAGCCCAGTCCGAGCTAAGCACAGATAGCACGGAAGGCAAGCCTGGACAGATTCCAGCTCCCCACCAGAATCCGCTCGCCGGGGGATGCCCTCGCTCCCACCCCGGCTCTCCCCTTCCCCCGGCGTCGGTCACCGTTCGATGCCGTGCAGAGGGCCCACGGCAAGGCCCCTCGCAAAGGGCTCCTTCTCTCCCAGGAGCACAGAGAACAGTCCTTCCCGGTCAAAAGAAAAAGAGATCCTGCCAGTTGCTTTCCTCTGAGTATTCTGGGCGCAGGCTGCTGGATTTCCGCGCTGAGCACAGCTTTGACGCCGGCTGCCCGGCTCCGTTAGTCTCGGCTTCACGACACCGAATTCATATTGGTGTATTTCCGTGGCTGCGAAGCTAGAAAAATACTGCAACGCTAGAAAAGTATTTTAAAGATGTGCAGTCTTTTAAAAAGTATTTCCAACATTTCATAGAAATAACTGGTTTTACCTTTCTGCACAAAAAGCTCCGTTTCTTTCAGCCAAACATGCTCTGCTTTGCTTTTAACGTTGGAAACACGCCGTCTTTTTAAGTTTAGTACAAGACATCCACAATGGAAAATTTCTAAGTAGCTGTGTAAAAACAAAATCAACCATTAGATGGAGCTCATAAAGAAGAAATCCACTGTTTTTAATTTTTTTTTTATATAAAGCATCTCCGAGACAAGGCTTTGCTGCCTGTTCTCCATAGAAAACGCAGCCCTTGCTGTTTACTGATGAGGACGTTTTTGTTAGCGACTCCTCTGCGGACATTCCGACTTCAGCTTGCAGCCCCCGCTTTGGTGACAGGATTGGTGCTGGTGGGGGGGGTGTTGGTGTCGGACCCTCAGCCTGGTGGGGCTGAGCCCTGCTCCACCGCCTGGGACGGGCCCGTGGCTCCCGCAGCCTCCGGGCAGCTTTGCTGCCGGGTGGTCCCCGAGCCCGGCTGGGAGCCTCCGATGCGCACCGGTATGCAGGATGCAAGTACATACCTAATACTCACATTTTTTTTCCCAAGAAAACAACTGGCTTGTGATATTTTGTATTTTTTGTTTCAGAGAAGCAGTTGCAGCACGTCGCCTGAATCACTTGTCCCCATTCGTTTGCTTTTCCAGTGGACTTGCACTCATTTTTACCTTTCTTTACTTATTCAGAGGTTGAATGGAGGTGATTTCTGGGTGTGGTACCGGGGTTGCGGACCACATCCCTCCTCCTGGTCAAGGTATTTAGGACTTAAGACGTGGTCCTGGACCGCAGTGCCTTGGCCACATCTGGAGGCACGATGTGGAGTGCAAATAACCATGAGAAGGGGTTTCTCAGTAGAGATCTTCAGATGATTTTCTCTGATTTACAAACTGGTTTTACTTTTTCCGTAATGTTCTGGGTTAGTTTAAATCGCAGTATGTAAGTATAGAATATATTTAAAAATCACAGGAAGTCTTTTCCAGGAATTTGTACATACCTTAGTGAGATTACAGTTCTCTTAGATATTCCTAGACTTTGTATTTTTTCAGAAATATCCAAGGAGCTGAGAAGATTCTGTGGTGAGGAGAAAGGTGGACATCAAATGTTCTCATACGTAATTGTGAAAGTCTCAGTTTTACCTGGTTGGAAGCGGGCTATTTGAAAAGCCCCATTTCTCATTTTCTCATACCATAAGCGTTTGCTAAATGCTTTTAATACTTAGAATTATTAATACATTTGAACTTGCACTTGAGACGCAAGTTAACTTGAAACACTGGAGGAAAGTGCACCCTCACCAAGTTTGCTGATGACACCAAACTGGGAGGAGTGGTGGACACCCCGGCAGGCTGTGCTGGATCCAGCGTGACCTGGGCAGGCTGGAGAGTTGGGCAGAGAGGAACCTGATGAGGTTCAACAAGGGCAAGGGCAGGGTCCTGCCCCTGGGGAGGAACAACCCCAGGCACCAGGACAGGCTGGGGCTGAGCTGCTGGAGAGCAGCTCTGCGGAGAGGGACTGGGAGTGCTGGGGGACGACAGGGTGACCATGAGCCAGCAGCGTGCCCTGGGTGCTAAGAAGGCCAATGGGATCCTGGGGTGCATGAGGAGGAGTGTGGGCAGCAGGGCGAGGGAGGTTCTCCTCCCCCTCTGCTCTGCCCTGGTGAGGCCCCATCTGCAGTGCTGTGTCCAGTGCTGGGCTCCCCAGTTCAAGAAAGATGAGGAGCTACTGGAGAGAGTCCAGCGCAGGGCTACGAGGATGAGGAGGGGACTGGAGCATCTCTCCTATGAGGAGAGGCTGAGGGAGCTGGGCTTGTTCAGCCTGGAAACAGTTGAGAGGGGACCTTAGAAATGCCTCTAAATATCTGCAGGGTGGGGGTCAGGAGGCCGGGGCCAGACTCTTTCCAGTGGTGCCCAGCGACAGGACAAGGGGCAACGGGCACAAACTGGAGCAGAGGAAGCTCCAGCTGAACCCGAGGAAGAACTTCTTCCCTCTGAGGGTGCCGGAGCCCTGGCCCAGGCTGCCCAGGGAGGCTGTGGAGTCTCCTTCTCTGGAGATATTCCAGCCCCGCCTGGCCGTGGTGCTGTGCCCCCTGCTCTGGGTGACCCTGCTTGGGCAGGGGGTTGGGCTGGGTGACCCACAGAGGGTCCTGCCGACCCCTGCCATGCTGGGATTCTGTGATTCTGTGGAGCTGAGTGAAGAGCCCTGCTGTCTCCGGGAGCCACAGCAGCGAGGAGCTCCGGCGTGCCGATCCCGATCCCCCAGCGCGCTCCTTCCACGAAGGGCAGGAGGAGTTTACAGCATTTTTAAACATGTTTTTTCTGAAGGTTTTTACCTCTTGGCAGCAAATGAATTTTTTTTCTTCTTTCCACCCCCCCCCCAATCCATTGCCTTCCATTATCGAATTTTAATTTTTCCCTTTCCTGCTCCTGGAACAGCTCGTTAAGATCCCTGGCCCTCGCTCAAGCTGCCCATTACCTTGCAAGGGCAGCTCTGTAAATCAGCTGCATCAACGGGAGGTGCCAAGTTAGAGTTTCCCAGCTTTCAAAGGCTTCCTCTCAGCGTGTGTTTTATAGCGTGTTCATAATGCATAAATGCTGTTTGCGGTGGAGCGAGGCTGGGAAATGCGGTGCTGGGTCAGCAGAAGAAGACCTGAGGGTGGTGATGGGCTGGAGCCAGGGCTGCTCCCGCGGCGTCTGAGCTTGCCCGTCCGATGGAACCGGGCTCTCCGGTTCTGCTGAGCCGCGGTGCGCGGGTTTGCCCCTGTGCCGGGGCGCGGTGGTGCGGGAGCTGCGTACGGACAGACGCGTCGGGCTGGGGCCGAAGGCTCTGCGGAGCATGTCCAGGCTGTGCTCACGTAGCTGGGGGGTCCCTTCCCCTGTACACTGCCCTGGTGAGGCCCCATCTGCAGTACTGTGTCCAGTTCTGGGCTCCCCAGTTCAAGAAAGATGAAGAGCTACTGGAGAGAGTCCAGCGGAGGGCTATGAGGATGAGGAGGGGACTGGAGCATCTCTCCTACAAGGAGAGGCTGAGGGAGCTGGGCTTGTTCAGCCTGGAGAAGAGAAGGCTGAGAGGGGACCTTAGAAATGCCTCTAAATATCTGCAGGGTGGGTGTCAGGAGGATGGGGCCAAGCTCTTTCCAGTGGTGCCCAGTGACAGGACAAGGGGCAATGGGCACAAACTGAAGCAGAGGAAGCTCCAGCTGAACCCGAGGAAGAACTTCTTCCCTCTGAGGGTGATGGAGCCCTGGCCCAGGCTGCCCAGGGAGGCTGTGGAGTCTCCTTCTCTGGAGATATTCCAGCCCCGCCTGGCCGCGGTGCTGTGCAGCCTGCTCTGGGTGACCCTGCTTGGGCAGGGGGTTGGGCTGGGTGACCCCCAGAGGTCCCTTCCAACCCCGACCATTCTGTGATTCTGTGATTCTGTGGGTGCTGCTGGGGCTCCCTGGGGCAGGCTCCAGCACCTACCCTGCACTGAATGCTTACAATAACCCACGTGAAGGGACGCCGGAAAAAAATAATGCTGTAAATCTGTCACATCTGGTAAAAAATAATTTCATTTCCTCATGCGTGAATATTGATGTCAGGATTTGATCTTGTGTAATTTGTTATTTATCGCTGAGCGCGGTGTCTGTGCGCAGCTGCCAGGTGCGCGCTCTCGGGGAGGTGAGGGTCTTCACAAAAACTGGTTCCCAGTCACTGTTTGACTCCAATTTCCTTTTTTTCTCCCCGCTTCCCGTCAGTATGCTGGGAAATGGGAATATAGCTTTGAGGTAAGTCGGGTAGCGCCGGCAGCCCCCGCGCCGAACCCTAGAATAGCGCATCTCTCGCTTCGCTAGCAGTGCGGTGCCGACGCGGCGCGGCTTCGTGCCTCCCCAGGAACCGCCCCAGCGTGCCAAACCCTGTGGGTCCGCGTGCCGCGGCGCGGTGTCCGGCGTTCCCTGCGCATGGGGAATGCTGACGTCACATGGGAGTACGTGTGTCCGGCATAACTCCGGAATGTCGGGTCAGAAAAGTGCTTTGATGGAAGGGGGGGCGAGGTTGGCGTGCGCAGGAGGGTGCTGGAGCCCGTGGAGCCGGAGGGGTGTGCGGCCTCAAGACCCTGGGCTCCCCAGTTCAAGAAAGGTGAGGAGCTACTGGAGAGAGTCCAGCGCAGGGCTACGAGGATGAGGAGGGGACTGGAGCATCTCTCCTACGAGGAGAGGCTGAGGGAGCTGGGCTTGTTCAGCCTGGAGAAGAGAAGGCTGCGAGGGGACCTTAGAAATGCCTCTAAATATCTGCAGGGTGGGTGTCAGGAGGACAGGGCCAGACTCTTTCCAGTGGTGCCCAGCGACAGGACAAGGGGCAACGGGCACAAACTGAAGCAGAGGAAGCTCCAGCTGAAGATGAGGAAGAACTTCTTCCCTCTGAGGGTGATGGAGCCCTGGCCCAGGCTGCCCAGGGAGGCTGTGGAGTCTCCTTCTCTGGAGATATTCCAGCCCCGCCTGGCCGCGGTGCTGTGCAGCCTGCTCTGGGTGACCCTGCTTGGGCAGGGGGTTGGGCTGGGTGACCCACAGAGGGCCCTGCCAACCCCGACCATGCTGGGATTCTGTGACCCCCTGCTGGGGTCCCTGCCGGTCCCCGGCTTCACCACGCTCTGCCAGGGAACAGCGAGCATCGGTGGGGAAAAGTAGGGAGCACTGATGGGGAAAGGCAGGGAGCACCGACAGGGAGAAGCAGAGAACATCGATAGGGAAACACAGGGAACATTGGCAGGGCAAAGCTGGGAATATCGACAGGGAAAAGCAGGGAACGTGAACCGAGAGAAGACGTGTCCCCCAACATACGGTGTAGGGACTGCTGGCGGAGGAGCACCTGAGCACGTGGACGCCATGTGTGTGAAGGCCTGGCTGGTTTCTTGGGCGTGCTTCAACCATCCTCTTCACTTCTGTTCGTGCGTGATGGGAACACTCATTGCGATGGCTGCATCCTTCCAGCAGTGACAGACTTCGTGCCTGTGTTCCTGCTTCGAGTCACGGGACCAGCTGGAGCTGGGGTCGGCGAACGGACTTCTACCAGGAGAGACTGTGGCCAACAGTTTGGCGACTACTGTGAATTTCAGTCCTATTACTGCGCAGTGGAAGGACTTAGTTCTTTAGAAACGAGTAGGGCTTTTTAATTACCTTCTTAGGTAGTTAAAGGAGCGAATAAATACATCTAAAGAGCGAATAAATCCTTAAATATAAGGAGCAGATGGGACAAATCACCTCTTGCTTTCGTTAGCGTAGGTTTTCTCAAGTCCCTGCAGCCTTGCTGATGTGCCCAGGCTGAACTTGCTGTCTCGTGTACCAGCAGAAAGAGTCTGGTCAGGTTACCAAGCTAATGCTGAGTATTATTTATGCCCATGTGAAGAATCGACTAAATTTAGGCATTTAATGTAATAGGGAAATCATTACACTTCCAAGTAATTTATTGATGTGCCTCTCCCTTCCCTGCAAAGAGCAGGAGGCAGAAGTAAGCACGAAGCAATAATGCATAATGAAACAAAACCAAGCCCTGAAGCTCGCGCTGCTTTCTCAAAGTGACATTATAAGGACATTCATTCGTGGTATTTTTAGGGGCCTCTTTGCACGTACGTTGCCGTTCCGCTCGCCCCAGCAGAACCGCCGAGGGGGAGCGGGCGAGGGGCGGCAGCCGGGCCGGGATGCGGGAGGAGCATCCCCAGGCTGCACGGGCAGCACCAGCCGGGAGCGGGTACCGGGTGGAAGCCCCCTCCGTCCCCGTCTGCCTGAGGAGAGAGCTGGAAGCGTGGCTGGCAAAAAAAAAACATCCTATCTCCTTATATGTAAATGTTTAAATAATATATATCAGCTTATCCTGGAGGCCATCATGAAGCAAGTGGAAGAAAAGAAGGTTATCAGGAGTAGTCAGCATGGATTCACCAAGGGGAAATCATGCCTGACCAATCTGATAGCTTTCTACGATGACGTGACTGGCTGGGTAGACGAAGGGAGAGCCGTGGATGTTGTCTACCTTGACTTCAGCAAGGCTTTCGATACAGTCTCCCATGATATCCTCCTAGGGAAGCTGAGGAAGTGTGGGCTGGATGAGTGGTCGGTGAAGTGGATAGAGAACTGGCTGAATGGCAGAACTCAGAGGGTTGTCATCAGCGGCGCTGAGTCTAGTTGGAGGCTGGTGACAAGTGGTGTCCCCCAGGGGTCAGTACTGGGCCCAGCCTTGTTCAACTTCTTCATCAACGACCTGGATGAAGAGTTAGAATGTACCCTCAGCAAGTTTGCTGACGACACCAAACTGGGAGGTGTGGTAGATACACCAGAAGGCTGTGCTGCCATTCAGCGTGACCTGGATAGGCTGGAAAGCTGGGCAGAGAGGAACCTGATGAGGTTCAACAAGGGCAAGTGCAGGGTCCTGCACCTGGGGAGGAACAACCTCATGCACCAGTACAGGCTTGGGGTGGACCTGCTGGAGAGCAGCTCTGCGGAGAGGGACCTGGGTGTCCTGGTGGACGACAGGGTGACCATGAGCCAGCAGTGTGCTGTGGGTGCCAAGAAAGCCAATGGGATCCTGGGGTGCATCAAGAAGAGTGTGGCCAGCAGGACGAGGGAGGTTCTCCTTCCCCTCTACACAGCCCTGGTGAGGCCTCATCTGGAGTACTGTGTCCAGTTCTGGGCTCCCCAGTTCAAGAAAGATGAAGAGCTACTGGAGAGAGTCCAGCGGAGGGCTACGAGGATGAGGAGGGGACTGGAGAATCTCTCCTCCAAGGAGAGGCTGAGGGAGCTGGGCTTGTTCAGCCTGGAGAAGAGAAGGCTGCGAGGGGACCTTAGAAATGCCTCTAAATATCTGCAGGGTGGGGGTCAGGAGGACGGGGCCAAGCTCTTTCCAGTGGTGCCCAGCGACAGGACAAGGGGCAACGGGCACAAACTGGAGCAGAGGAAGCTCCAGCTGAACCCGAGGAAGAACTTCTTCCCTCTGAGGGTGACGGAGCCCTGGCCCAGGCTGCCCAGGGAGGCTGTGGAGTCTCCTTCTCTGGAGATATTCCAGCCCTGCCTGGCCGCGGTGCTGTGCAGCCTGCTCTGGGTGACCCTGCTTGGGCAGGAGGTTGGGCTGGGTGACCCCCAGAGGTCCCTGCCAACCCCTACTATTCTGTGATATTCTGTGATATTCTGTGAATTTAGTCATGCTCGAGTGGGCTTCAGGCTAGGTCTGCGGCAGGAACACGGCTCTGCCCAGGTCTTGCCGTGCGGTGGGGGTGGTGGCCGCGGCAGGGCAGCGTCTGTGCCGGGGGGCACCCGGGGGCCCGCGTGGGTCCGAGTTGCAGAAGGGCACGCGAACGGGCCTCAGGTGGACCAGTCCCTCCCAGCAGAGCACTGGGAGCGTTCCCCCTGAAACCAGAGCTTGGTTCAAAGCTTCGTTCAGGGGCGTGCGGCGGGTGTAAGCCAGCGCCGGTTGCCCCCGGAGCACTCGCAGGCGCAGCGACCCGTTGGTCACCCCCCGTCTGCTGCTTGTCCCTTCGCTTCTCCTTGTCCTTGCCGGTTGCTGTGTGTCCTCTCACCGTTTCTCTGTCGCGCAGACCCACGCCTTTCTGCATGTGATCACCCAGTCGTGCCTGACCCTCAGCAGCATCGAGGACGGCACCCACGGCCCCACGGTGGAGGCTTGCAATGGCAGCCCCTTGCAAACCTGGATGCTAAGAAACTACACCAGGCTGGAAGTGTTTAGAAACATTTTTTACAGCCCCACTGACTATTTCCTTTGACAAACGGTCGGAGGTTGGTATTGAACAGCAAATGCAACGTGGGAAGATTTAAGCTATTCCTGGAAAAACGCTTCTCCGTTCTCTGCCTGTTAAACTCTGCTGAATTGCTCTCTTGTTTTCTCAGATGATTGTGTAGCTATATGGTAGTATATCTGTTCAATGTTAGTTATTATTAATTATAACGAATTTTAGATGAATTCCACTACTTTGACGTACTGATGTCAGGGTGAGCATTCCTCCTTGCGATAGCTGAAGGTTTGGTCCCTATTCCAAGACACACAAATAATGCCAATTGCCTAACATTTTCCAGAAACATTCATTTTGAAAATTTCCAGTTTTAAATAATTCAATCCTAGAGATAGCAGTCACAGATAATTTCAAAATAAACAACACTTAATTTTGAAATGTTCAATACTGAAGGAATCAAAACACTGTGCCAGCAACGGTTCCTCTTTCCCAGACCGTTTTGCGGGGTAGCGATGGGGCAGCGATGGGGCAGCGCGTGTGCAGGGGCACCGGCTGGGGCTGCTCGCGTTTCTTGCCCGCTCCCCAGCCAGACGGTGCCACCTTCACCTCCGAGTGCGTCCCACCACAGTCGGGTGAAAGCCGCTCTCGTTAGTGAGCTTTTTTGATTTTCTAAGTAACCTCTCCTGCAACGAGCAGCGTTTTGCTGGTGGCTTTCAGGCACAAAAGTCAACCAGGGCAAGGGCAGGGTCCTGCACCTGGGGAGGAACAACCCCAGGCACCAGTACAGGCTGGGGCTGAGCTGCTGGAGAGCAGCTCTGCGGAGAGGGACTGGGAGTGCTGGGGGACGACAGGGTGACCAGGAGCCAGCAGCGTGCCCTGGGTGCCAAGATGGGCTCCTGGGGTGCATGAGGAGGAGTGTGGGCAGCAGGGCGAGGGAGGTTCTCCTGCCCCTCTGCTCTGCCCTGGTGAGGCCCCATCTGCAGTGCTGTGTCCAGTGCTGGGCTCCCCAGTTCAAGAAAGATGAGGAGCTACTGGAGAGAGTCCAGCGCAGGGCTACGAGGATGGTGAGGGGACTGGAGCATCTCTCCTACGAGGAGAGGCTGAGGGAGCTGGGCTTGTTCAGCCTGGAGAAGAGAAGGCTGAGAGGGGACCTTAGAAATGCCTCTAAATATCTGCAGGGTGGGGGTCAGGAGGCCGGGGCCAGACTCTTTCCAGTGGTGCCCAGCGACAGGACAAGGGGCAACGGGCACAAACTGAAGCAGAGGAAGCTCCAGCTGAACCCGAGGAAGAACTTCTTCCCTCTGAGGGTGCCGGAGCCCTGGCCCAGGCTGCCCAGGGAGGCTGTGGAGTCTCCTTCTCTGGAGATATTCCAGCCCCGCCTGGACGCGGTGCTGTGCCCCCTGCTCTGGGTGACCCTGCTTGGGCAGGGGGTTGGGCTGGGTGACCCACAGAGGTCCTGCCAACCCCTCCATGCCGGGATTCTGTGAAAAGTCACTTTTTAGAACTGAGAGCTCCCGCAGTTGCTGACCTTGCTGCCGTCTGTGGTGGCCGCTGGAGTGAGGCGATGCTGGAGAACGGCTCTGCGCTCCGTCCTTCTGCCGTGACGTGTCCAGAGTCTTCGCTGGTCAGAGCTGCCGTTGGCGCCCGTTTGGCCGGCCCGAGGCTGCAGAGCCCGTTGCCGTGCGGCTGCGTGTCTGCACAGCTCGCTCTGCCCCGGGCCCCTCTGCTCCTGTGGGATTAAAAGAAACACTTTAGGCTGGCTTGCATGAGCATCGTAGTGCCTAGTAATTAATTGTTTTCCTAGCAAACGAGACGTTTTTTGTAATAGAATAAATAATGATAGAACACAGAAAGAGAAAAAATGAGGAGATGGTTGAAGATCCCAATGATATGGTAATCTAGCATGAAATTATGCAGTGAATAAAAGGGAACAGCTGATGAAGGCGGCAGCAGCATTTTTAGACTTGTTTGCATTTCTGGTTATAGTAGAAAACGATAGCAGCTTAATTGCACTTAAAACAATGTGAGTGAAGAATCAGTGATGCTTGGAGCAGTGCTATTTAGTAAACAAGCTGCTGCTGTTAGCACTACTAATTCTTTCCTCTTGTAATTAGAGGAAAAAATGCCGTATGTCGATCACTGAACGCCTCTCAGATGGCCCCTCGGTGCCGTGGGACGATGTCTGCGGGCTTTTCGCGGGGAGCTGCGTGACGGTTGGTTGGAAGCTGAGGAGCGAGCCTCTGGGGAGAAGCTGTTGGAGGAATATTCCCAATACAGACCAGGAGCGTTGATGAGCGCCGTGGCAAGCCGGTGTGCGCTGCCGTGTCGAACGGCACGGCGCAGACCGGGGTCTGGAGAAGAAAACCTCGGCGCTTCTCATCCCGGCTGCGTAGCCGCAACGCCAGGCGTCAGTCTGTGGGTTTTGTGGGTTTTGTTTCACACGAGGAGGCACCCAGGGCGTTTGTTAGCAAGGAGATGCCGTGCTGGAATGGCTCCTTGTTCGCAGGAGCTCGGTCGCAGTGGTGCTGTCTGTGTTTTATTACAGATCTGTTTGTGCTCGCAGGCGTGCTCGGGTAGCGCTGGCTGGAAGGAGACCTCTGCCATGCTGCTGCTGCCCGGCCGCGCGCCGGGCTCTGCCGTCCTGGGGTCCGTCCGTCCTCCAGCCCTCCCTCCTCCGGGAGGCCCCATCTGCAGTGCTGGGTCCAGTGCTGGGCTCCCCAGTTCAAGAGAGATGAGGAGCTACTGGAGAGAGCCCAGCGCAGGGCTACGAGGATGAGGAGGGGACTGGAGCATCTCTGCTACGAGGAGAGGTTGAGGGAGCTGGGCTTGTTCAGCCTGGAGAAGAGAAGGCTGCGAGGGGACCTTAGAAATGCCTCTAAATATCTGCAGGGTGGGGGTCAGGAGGATGGGGCCAGACTCTTTCCAGTGGTGCCCAGCGACAGGACAAGGGGCAACGGGCACAAACTGGAGCAGAGGAAGCTCCAGCTGAACCCGAGGAAGAACTTCTTCCCTCTGAGGGTGACGGAGCACTGGCCCAGGCTGCCCAGGGAGGCTGTGGAGTCTCCTTCTCTGGAGATATTCAAGACCCACCTGGACGCGGTGCTGTGCCCCCTGCTCTGGGTGACCCTGCTTCAGCAGGAGGGTTGGACTAGATGACCCACAGAGGTCCCTTCCAACTCCTGCCATGCTGGGATTCTGTGATCCGAAACAGCTGTGTGTTCAGGTTGCTGGAGCCCAAGCTCCTTCATCCAAAGTACTGTTGCTTTGAAATAATACTTCCTTGCACTTACCTTCTGCTTTTTTGTTGCGTTGGTTTGTAGCTGGGCTCAGCAGAGGCGCCTGGCCACGCGTCAGAAGGTGAGCTGGGCACCCCGCGGAGCAGCGAGTAGCGTGGGTAGAGGTCTCGTGCAGCCGTACGAGTGGTAGCCAGGGATGAGTAGCTGTCTGGTGGCTTCTGTAGTGACTAGAAGAAGACTGAAATGAGACTGGAAATGCAGTTTTTGTTTTTCAGCAGTCATGATCTTGCTGCAGCTTTTGCCCTTCTCTGTTGCAGAAGCTCACCCTGAGGCACGTCAACAGCAACCAGTGTCTGGACGAGCCGTCGGAGGAGGACAAGATGGTTCCGACCATGAGGGAGTGCGGGGACAGCCGTTCCCAGCAGTGGCTGCTGCGCAACATGACCCTGGGTGCCTGAAGTCGGCGCGGACCCGCTGCCTCGGCCACGATGTCCTTCTCCTCTTCCTCCTCCTTGCCTCCTCCTCCTTCTCCTCCTCGCGGAGGCCAGCGGCGCTGAAGCCCTCTCCAAATCCCAGCTGTCAGATCAAAGTCACGAGGGGGTTTCTTTGGTGTGGTGAGTCTCCACGTGCTCCTTCGAAACCTGTGACCGTTGAAAAGAAGCTCATCTGAGTCTATAAATGTCAAAACCTGTGCTGTTATCGACACAAATGTGCTCAAAAATGGCTCCAGAGAAACCCCCTACATCAAAGAGGTTGGGATGGAGGGTGTTTTCTGAGCACCACACAGCACTGCGGAGATGTCACCCAGTATGACATGCCCTGTGACACTACCTGGCACTGGGGAGCGTCCTGGCAGGCATCTCCTGAGCTGGATGTGTTGGTGCTGGTCTGCCTTGGCGACGCGGCGGGGATGCTTGCTGTTCTCTCGTGTCGGGTGGGACCCGGTGAAGAACCACACTGAGCAGCAAAGTCACCAGACGGAGGGAAAGCTTTGTGGTTTGTGCCAGGAAAAAAGTGGGATCCAGTGTCTGGAAAAGCAGCAAAGCTGAGCAAGGACTGCACTGGGAAACTGGAATTAAATCAAACGAGGCTCAGCAAAAGGCTGGGAGCAGAGTGAAGAAGGAGGAGAGACACACGTGGGTGACTCAGACCAGCGTGGGTTGAACTGTCCTCGGCAGCAGGAGAAGTGGCTGGGGCTGACGCCTGCGGGGCTCAGGGGGTTGCAAATGGAGGGTCCAAAAGCCAACCCTCTGAGACCGCTGCAGACGGAGGGTTGGGCTGACCTCGGTCCCTAGCTCCTGCCTGTAAGCATTCGCATATCCCCGCGCCCGGCATCAGACACGGACGAGAGCTCCATCCCCTGCGCTCGGCGGGTGGAGCGGGGCCGACGCCGAGTTCTGGCTCCAGGTGTTCTTGCTTCGATAGCGATGACAGATGCTTATTTATATTTTTAATGATTTTGTGGCTTAATCATGTTGTTAGCGTGGTTATTAAAAAATACGCTCGCGGTGCGCAGCCGCGTCGGAGGCGTCGCAGGAACTGATGCCGCGGTGGGGCGTGGAGAAGGCTCCTGTACGTACTGGTGACATCTCCTATAGGTACTGGTGACGCTTCCTTTGGTGACCCCGACAGCACACGGTCCCCAAAGGGCGTCCGTTGCGTGACGGGCTGGGCTGGGTATTTGGCAGCAGTCAGTAACTTCCCACGGGGTTCAAGAGACCGAAATCCCAGGGCGGCAGCCGCAGCCTGGTACGGCACGGGTAGGTGGTGAGGTGGTTTCCCCTTCTGTCACCCACAGTTCCTCAAAAGGTCTGTTTATGCACCAGGTCATTAAAAATGACAGTATTTTTCTGTATAATGCTCTGGTTGTTATGGATGAATAGTGTCCTATATATGTATCTATTATAAATTTATAGACCATCCGTATTTTCTTGATACACATCATTAAATGAAAAATAGAAGGATATTAAATGGGGAAAGTGGTTGCTGTGCGTGCGTGGGAGCTGGAGTATCACGGACTAACTCGGACTGGAAGCTCGTCTAGTCCGGCCTCCCTGCTCGAAGCAGGGTCAGACACTTCCAGTCCTCGTCTCCAAATCGCCACGGAAGTACACGGTACGGCTCAGAAGGCAGCGAGAGAGGGGAAGGCTGGAATTCTGCTGCGTAGAAGGAGCGTGCAAACCAGTCTCCACCCAGAAAAAAAATTTAAAAATTGTTCATTTTATTCTTCTTTCCAAGGGCTTTTGCCATGTGCGCGGCCATGCGTGCTGGTAGGTCGTGTATCCAGGCACTTGGCTTGTGCCCGTCACTGCGGGAGGTGGAAGGTCCCGCGGCATCCGGGAGCAGCAGGAGACGGTGGTGCCACCTCCCCTGGGTGCCTCCAGCGGGAGGGCGAAGCCGCCGAGCCTCCACGCAACCACGAGCTGTGCTGGGCCTGGTGGGAGGTGATGGCAGGGTGCAGTGGCCATGCAGCTGTCCAGCCTCAAGGTCCAACCTCAGAAACAGCTGCAGAAAAGAGCATTTTTCTCCTTAGAATTAATTTAAAGGTGGATATTCTTACCTAGTGCGTGGTCCCTGGACGGAGGTGGCAGGGTTGGAGTGCTGGGGTATGGTCAGTGCCCGCACTGCCGTCTCCCTGCTCGGGAGATGAAGCAGGGAAATGCCTTGGGTTGTGCTTATTTAGGAGCAACATCCCGTGCGTCCCATCCGGCCCGAGCAGAAGGATCTCTGCAGGCCTGCTGCACGCTGGCAGGGTGGCCTGGCGTCGAGAAATTACGCTCAGACCTGCAGAAAAGCGCGGAGGTACCTGCCCAGCTTCGGTCCCATGGGTGTCAAGTGGCTGCACCCTGGGTTTGACTCCACGGTGAGGACGCAGAAGCTCCGTGAGTCTCGTGGCGGAGGGATTTCACACAACGTCGCGTCTACGGAGAGGGATGTGGTGATGGGAGGGCACCTCAAGTGCTGGGACCATCAGAGGTGGTCGGTGGTGGGGTCTGGTGAACTGGGTGTAGGGTTGGACTAGATGACCCACAGAGGTCTCTTCCAACCCCCACCGTTCTGTGAGTCTGTGATTCTGCAGCTGGGCCCCAGCCCTTCCTCCTGCTGCTGAGCTCAGGTGTTGCCTTGACAAGTCATCTGGGCCAAAATCGTTTCAAGGAGCTCATTTGGTTGCCTCTGTTGGTGAGAGCCTGACGTTCAGGGCCCACCAACAGACCACCGCCATAGAGCACCAGTCGGTCTTCGTTTCCCCATTTATAAAATATCTCACAAGGGCGTCGGGAGGATTGACCTCTGCTTGCACAACGTGTTTGAGATACGAAGAGCTCTCCCAGTGCGGAATATTTGTGGTTTTCACTGGAGAAGCGTCGCTGGTTGTCACCTTTCGTAAGACTTGCTTTGAGGAGGGGAGAGCGAGCTGTAGTGCGGGCTGGCGGCGGCAAAGCGACCGTTCTGAAGAGCGAGTGGAACCGTCAACGCTGGGCAAAGCCGTGTTCCCTTCTACCTCCTGGTGCCAGCCGTCTGGGGAGAGGACACCAGGACAGATGACACCAGGAGCTGGGCAGCCAAGAGCCTGCCCACGTCCCCACGGCCAACGCAGCCGGTGAGGCTACACCACGCGTAACCTGCGAGCAGCTACCAGCTCCTGCCTGGCTGATGGTGTTGAGCCAACACCAGCCACGTGCTCTGACGCTTCTGTGGCTGTCCGTGTCCGCGCTGCTTCTCCGACCCATCACAACGTCCAGCCAGAACCGTCACTCTGGTAGGTGGCCAACCCTGCTTTATTTTATTTTTTCTCCGCGAGCACGTGTTCAGGACAGCTCGGTAAGTGGTGCCTTGCGGAAAGACCGTGGTACTCTGAGATGACACAAAGTTGATTTAAAAAAATGTGGGAATTCTGCTCGGTATCAAGAAGAAAAGACTGAGGTGCGGTGGGTTGGAGTGCGCGCTCACAAGGGCTCCGGATTAAGCGCTGGGAACACAAATTAAATTTATAAAAGTAGATTGTGGATAAAAGAAGATGCATTTTAAATGTTGTAGCAGTTATTAAATGGTATACCGGTACTCTTTGCTGTACATTTCAATATTTATACATTTTTGTAGAATTAAAATATACTGGTTTAGTTTTCTTCTGCTGTGTTTGTCCTTTGCTGTGTGTCCTCCCACTTTATACGGTGAAAACGCGGGCTTGCCGCTGCGGCCCCGGTGTTTGCCGACCCGTGGTTTACCCAGAGAGGGGCCGAGGCGCCTGCCCATCGTGTCTGGGGAGAAAACAAACACAATTCAGTGGGAAAGGGGTACTTTCCACATCAACCCTGCGTCAGCCCTCCCAGAGGGGCCGGCTGGACGGCCGTGTAGCGCGTCCTCACAGCACGGAGCTGTGAGGGAGAGAAGGAGCCTGGTGGGACCCGACCGGTGAGCCCCGACGCGATGCCTGGCTTTGGGGGTCGGGGGCTTTGCTTTTTTCGGGTCGCATCTGGAGTCCTGAAGCGGCCGGGTCAGTCCTGGTAAGGAGGGAGGAGGGAGGATAGTTTAAAAACAAAGGATTTATAAGCAGAAATGAAAATTAATCCTCAGGAGACTGAGAGGGAGAGAGGAGTTCGTGTTACCACTCCAGTGGAAGTGATTCCTGAGATATTTTGCCACAAATAATAACATGCCAATAGTGAATTTTTTCCGATTTTACTGTTAATTGCTGGGCAAAACGCAGCCTTTTTGCTACTAGTCTGAGAAAAAGTTACTCAAAGTGGTAAGAGTGCTGTAAGCCACAGAAGATTAGGTAGCCTTCATCTGCGTTACTAGAGAGTTACTGGCAAATTACAACATTGAAGATGGTAAAAGGTTTTTTTATAATAGCGCTTTCGGTTTCCTCACTCATCCCGCTACGCTGTTGCCGTGTCCTTTGGTCAACTCATTCGCGAGAGTGCTGCCAGGTGATGTCTCCTTTAACCGGATTACGTCCTTCCAGGGTAGCGTCCTCGCTCATGCAACTACAGAGAAAAAGATGAAATCCTTTTTCTCGAGGTTTACCTGCGTCAGGTTGTCTGCACAGAAATGAGTGTTTGTGTGTTTGTTTCTGATGAGCCGCAGTTTACACGAAACATTCGTCGCGTATGTGCGATTAAAGAAAAAAGACTGTCAAGTTTCTACTCTGATTATTAAACCATCTTGCAAAGATCCAATTAACTGTAGAGCTCATGTTAATTACAGTATGCGAATCGTTTGAATGAATCATAAAATAATCTGTTTGTGAGTAATGAATGCAGACATAGAGGTATTTTTTTTGCCTTTCTCAGAAATGTTAATGACGAGGACTGATTATAGAGCTAAAATTGCAGTGAGGGAGACCACCCACATCTTGTTTTCCATAAAAACTGCATGTGTTTTCATCTGTGCTTTTGAGGTCTGTTTTGGGGTTTTGTGGAGCCCCACAGGCATGGCTGGGGGTTTGGGACAGATCCCGTGCTGGGCACCGCTGCCGCCCGCTCAAACTGGGAGTCCAGTCCTGAACTGGGAAGTATTTTCGCCGAGTGAGGATGGAAGGATCTGCCCTAAAATCCGTATTCAGGCAGCTTGCAAGCCCGTGGGACTGGATGACACGGGTTTGGGGACTGTTTCTGTAAATTCTGGTCAGAAAGAAATAACTTCATCACTTTCTTTGCCATCAGCTCACCCTGCTGCTCGGACAGAATCACAGACTGCCAGCATGGCAGGGGTTGGAGGGGACCTCTGTGGGGCAAATAAAACTTTCTTCCCAAAAGGAGACCTCGGCTAGGTTATTTAAGATGTGACGGGAAGGGAAGAATTTCTGGACCTGTCTGTGCTGACATTTCGAGCTGAAATAATTGGGTATATTTTTAGCTGCCTACATTCCAGCAGAAACAGAACTAACTGCACATTTTCGCAAGGTGTGAGTTTATTTGGGGAAGAATTAATGGCTTGAGACTTCAAATAGGAAGCTCATAAAAGCCTGCGAATGACCTAGGGTCAGCTGTCTGGCACTGTAACTTTGAAAAAATATTTATAAGGGAAGTCAAAGAGCTGGAACAACATACACTTTTTTGTCTCTTTGTGGCCTGTGTGAATCTTTTTGTTCCATCAAATGTCACCGTTGTGTCTTTCAAACTTGAGGACGAGTGGTGGAAGGTTGGAGGGCGTGCGGGAGCCCGGCAGCGGGAACGGGAGGCCACAGTGACCGCTGCCACACCGCTGGGCTCCCGCAGGAGCAGGGCTCCTGCCCTCGCCTTCTGCCGCCGTTTCTGGTGTTCGCCCTTGGCGTTGTCCCTGAGGTCCCGCAAGCATCTCTCAGGCTCTTCTGGTCGCCTGGGTGCTTCCCTGCGTCTTGGGGTCTCCTCCAGGCTGCTTGTCTTCACACTGAAACTGAAACCAGGAAAACACATAAGGACAGGACAGGATAGGAGAGAGAAGAGAGGAGAAGAGAGGAGAAGAGAGGAGAAGAGGAAGGGAAGAGGAAGAGAAGCGAAGAGAAGAGGAAGCGAAGAGAAGAGGAAGCGAAGAGAAGAGAGAAGAGAAGAGAGAAGAGAAGAGAGAAGAGAAGGGAAGAGAAGAGAAGAGAAGAGAAGAGAAGAGAAGAGAAGAGAAGAGAAGAGAAGAGAAGAGAAGAGAAGAGAAGAGAAGAGAAGAAGAGAAGAGAAGAGAAGAGAAGAGAAGAGAAGAGAAGAGAAGAGAAGAGAAGAGAAGAGAAGAGAAGAGAAGAGAAGAGAAGAGAAGCTGGCAAAGACCTACAACGATCATCTGGTCCAACTGCCTGACCAATTCAGACCAAAATACTAAAATATTAATTTTTTTTTTCTTATTGAACTCACGGTCACATCTTCAGAACAGGGAAAGAACCATCTCCAGAGGGTTTTTGTTGGCGTTTGTTGGCTTTTCCCCTTCCCACGGGCAGCGCAGCAGGGTTTTGCCTCTGGACCGGGCAGGTCGGTGCTCTTGGCTGAGCCGCAGCCTGCCCGCCAGACCACAGGAGGGAAAATCTTTTCCAGCCCCAGTAACGGTGTCTGACAGCAACAGCGTTTTCTTGTCATGATTTACACTTGTTTTATAGGAAAAATGGGGAAAATGCTAGTTTGCTAATAGCACAGATGGGAAATTTAGAGACTGAGTGCTTGTCTCCAGCTAATAGCCATCTATTCCCTGTAGAAAACGATGTTTGCTGCGTTTCTGCTCTGTTTATCTGAAATGAAGATTGATTTCATTTTCTCATCAACAGAGCTGTATTTTTCTGTAACCTGCCAGCTTTACCCGTGCATCTCGGTGAACCATTGCTCTAGACTTGAGTTAGTTGTAAGTATGTGCCGTGCTGTCTGTCTTTTAGGACACTATGGTGGCCACTCCTTCCTTTCCCGGAGTCAGTTTGAACGCGCTCATTCCTCCCCAGGCCTTTGAATGTCTTCTTACTGCATTGCACTTCTTTTTAAAATTCCAAATGACTGTTTCCGTTCGTCAAAGCATTTTAAATCCTAGTTTTGTCCTCGCTCTTCTTGCGCTGCCTCTACAGTTGGTGTTGTCTGTAAATTTAATAACCCTGCTTACACCTCCTTCATCTGTGGCTTCACCTGGAACCAAGAGCAGCTGCTGCAGACGCTCGCCCATTAAATCTCCCCAGGCCAGCCCCGAGCCTCTGCATCTCGGCGGAGGCACCGGCGGCAGCTTTCCAAGAACTTGCCCAAAAGACACTGCACTTTTTACAGGAAAGAAGATATTTCAGGAACCATAATGGCTGTCAAAAATGGGCTCGGCGAGATCATAATTTTGATTTAGGAGGGAGGTTAAAGCACAGCGCGCTGGAGGAAACGGGGATCTGGTGATGCTTTCGGGTCATTAGCGTATTTACATCCAGCGCTGCGTCTTCCCGGAGCAATTCCATCTTCCTCCTCGGTGAGTGGTGTTCTGCCACCGCTTCTCCTCCCGACTATTTTGGGTTCAAAACGTGAAAAAAAAGCACCCGTGCGAGGCTCGTGCATGTCAGGGCGGGACACGGCGGTCCCCACCTCACCTCGGGGGTGAGGACTCCTAGGCAGGGAGGAGCAGGAGGAACGGGATCTGGGGGAAGTTCTCCCAAACGCTGACAGAGCATCCGGCCCCTGCGCCCCGGGGCAACGATCGGAGACGGCGTCTGCGCGCCCGCCGCTCCGGGACGGGCCTTCATCGGGTTTCCCCGGTTGCTTATTGAACCCAGGTACATTTTTTAGCTTCCCCGACACCCTGTCAGAAAGGGGTTTTGCATGTGCAGCGTGTGAAGAAACACCTGATTTTCATTTTTTTTCCGCTGTGGGTGTTGGTCTGTGTGTGACCCGAGGAGAAGAAAGCAGCAGGTGGGCGTTGATCACTGAACCCCAAGTTCCTCGGTGCCGAGGCAAAGCACCGCCGTGAAACCAACAGCTCTGACGACGTGCTCGGGGCAACCCGACGGCTCCTCCAGCGACCAACCCTGCCCTCTTCGTGCAGGAGCTCCGTCCGCGGCGAGGCGAGCTCGGCACGGCCAGCAGCGCGTCGAAAGGTTGACCATGAGCCAGCAGCGTGCCCTGGGTGCCCAGAAGGCCAATGGGGTCCTGGGGTGCATTAGGAGGAGTGTGGGCAGCACATATCACCCCGTGCTTCCTGCAAAAACGAGGCATTTCTAAGGTCCCCTCGCAGCCTTCTCTTCTCCAGGCTGAACAAGCCCAGCTCCCTCAGCCTCTCCTCGTAGCAGAGATGCTCCAGTCCCCTCCTCATCCTCGTAGCCCTCCGCTGGACTCTCTCCAGTAGCTCCTCATCTTTCTGGAACTGGGGAGCCCAGAACTGGACACAGCACTGCAGATGGGGCCTCACTAGGGCAGAGCAGAGGGGAAGGAGAACCTCCCTCGCCCTGCTGCCCACACTCCTCCTCATGCACCCCAGGATCCCATTGGCCTTCTGGGCACCCAGGGCACGCTGCTGGCTCATGGTCACCCTGTCGTCCCCCAGCACTCCCAGTCCCTCTCCGCAGAGCTGCTCTCCAGCAGGTCCACCCCAAGCCATGTACTGACCATGCTGGGATTCTGTGATTCTGTGCTCGACAGCAGAGCGTCCCTGTCCCCAAGCTCACGCCTACGCCGAAGGACATCTCTGTCCCGTCTTTCTCCTCTCCACTCCCGTGATTCCCCTGCCTCTCCACGGGTGACAGCACAGGCGCGTTGTCAATGCGCCTGTCTCCCCGAAAGCAGTAATAATTTTGGGTTTAATTTCAGTAATTAGCAGGAAATAGCTCCCCTCAGCCCGCTGTCACTCTCTCGCCGTAACGTTGTGACTGAGCAGACAAAGCCCTTGCCCACGTCGCACCAGGCGCGACCGCGCGTCGCAGCGCGAGCAGCAGCCGAAAAAACGCCGATTTTTGGTGCGCAGCCTCTTGGCACCGAGTCCCGGGGCATGGGGAGGAGGAGCGGGCGAGGAGGAAGGGCCTGGGAGGAGAAGCACCAGGACCCGCCGAAACGGGTCGCGGGAGGAAAGTACTGGGGGGATCAAAGCTTGCTGGGTTTGCTGGTGTGAAACTTTAATTAAAGCTCTCGCAGAAAGGCGGTAATTGGTGCAGCCCAACCCGCCCGGCGGCCGTGGGGACGACGCCAAACCCCCGCTGGCCACGCACCCACCCGACCCGGGATGCAGTTTCCAGCTTGGGGGTTTGGTTTTTTTTCCTGCTCTCAGCCTGAAAATGTGTCTGACTCCGCCGGCCGGTGACACGCAGAGCTCCCCGCCGGCCACCGCGCCCCTGCGCGGGGAACCAGCCCCCGCCCCGCACCACCCGGCTCTGCCCCGCACCCCGCCGAACGCCCGGCTTCCCGCCTCCGCCTTGCAGAGTTCTGGCTCTGATTAAAAGGCGTTCATTAACGCCGCGGACCGTCGGCCCTCCCTGCCCGTTCGGTTGCTCTCCGCGATTTTCCTCCAGCCACCACGGGGCGAAGTGAAGGGACCGGAGGGTGGAGCAGCCCTGCCCCGCCCCGCTGCGTGCTGTCAGCGCTGCTCTGCTGTGGCACGGGGGGAAAATAAAATCAAAATATAAATAAAAATAACATAAATAAAATAATAAAAATTTAAAAATAATAAAATAATAAAATTTTTAAAATAAAATTAAAATAATAAATAAAAATAAAAATAAAACAATTAAACAAATAAAATTAAATAATAAAATAATAAAAGTAAAAAATAATAAAAATTTAAGAATACTAAAAAAAAATTTAAAATAAAATTAAAATAATACAATTTAAAACAAAAATAAAACAACTAAAATTAAATAATAAAATAATAAAAATAAAAAATAATAAAAAATTAAAATGATAAAAATAATACAAATTAAAAATAATAAAAAGTAAAATTAAAATTAAAATAGCAAAAATAAGAAAAATCAATAAAAATTAATAAAAATAATAAAATTAGTAAATATAGTAGAATAATAAAAAAATTAATAAAAATAATAGAATAAAAAAATAAAAATATTAAAAATAAATTACTAAAAATACTAAAAATTAATAAAAATTAATAAAAATGATAAAAAAACTGAAAATAAAACTAATACAGACAAAAATCAAAAGAAAAGGAAACAGGCGGGGGCCGGGGCGCCCTCCCTCCCTCGTCCCATCCCCGCTGTCCGCACCCCGGACGGCTGCGCGGGGCTCCGCGGCGGGGAGGAGGAGGAGGACGAGGAGGATGAGCAGGAGGAGGAAGAGCGGAGGGAGACCCGGGGTGGGGGGGGGCGGAGGCAGAGAACGGTGAGGGTGAGGAAGCGCAGGGACGCGCGGAGGGGGCCGGGCGGGGCGGGGCGGGGCGGAGGGCGGTGCTCGGGGCGGGGCGGGGGGCGGTGCTCGGGGCGGGGAGGTGGGCGGGGCGGAGGGCGGTGCTCGGGGCGGGGAGGTAGGCGGGGCGGAGGGCGGTGCTCGGGGGCGGGGCGGAGGGCGGTGCTCGGGGGCGGGGCGGAGGGCGGTGCTCGGAGGCGGGGCGGAGGGCGGGGCGGAGGGGCGGGGCGGAGGGCGGTGCTCGGGGCGGGGCGGAGGGCGGTGCTCGGAGGCGGAGGGCGGGGCCGGCGTCGCCCCGCCCGGGGCCGCCCCCGCCGCCGGCTCGGCGTGGGTGGCGGCCGCGCAGCGCGGAGGCTCCGCGGCCGCAGAGCGGCGGGGCCGGGCGGGGCCGGGCTCCTCCGGGCTCCTCCGGGCTCGGCGGGCCGGGCCGGGCGGCGCGGGGCGGCGCGGAGCATGTCGGCGCTGCGGCGGAAGCTGGGGGACGACTACCAGGTGGTGAGCACGTCGGCCAGCGGCGGGGGGCTGCCGCCGCCCCGGGCGGCCCCGCGGGGGAAGCGGCAGCGCTTCGTGGACAAGAACGGGCGGTGCAACGTGCAGCACGGCAACCTGGGCGGCGAGACCAGCCGGTACCTGTCGGACCTCTTCACCACGCTGGTGGACCTCAAGTGGCGCTGGAACCTCTTCATCTTCGTCCTCACCTACACGGTGGCCTGGCTCTTCATGGCTTCCATGTGGTGGGTGATCGCCTACATGCGGGGGGACCTGAACAAGGCGCACGACGACAGCTACACCCCCTGCGTGGCCAACGTCTACAACTTCCCCTCCGCCTTCCTCTTCTTCATCGAGACCGAGGCCACCATCGGCTACGGGTACCGCTACATCACGGACAAGTGCCCCGAGGGCATCATCCTCTTCCTCTTCCAGTCCATCCTGGGCTCCATCGTGGACGCCTTCCTCATCGGCTGCATGTTCATCAAGATGTCCCAGCCCAAGAAGCGGGCCGAGACGCTGATGTTCAGCGAGCACGCCGCCATCTCCATGCGCGACGGCAAGCTCACCCTCATGTTCCGGGTGGGCAACCTCCGCAACAGCCACATGGTCTCGGCACAGATCCGCTGCAAGCTGCTCAAAGTAAGTGCGGACCCCCACGATGCCCGTTCCCCACCCCATCGGGGATGTCCCCACCTCGGCGCTGCGCCGGAGCTGGTGGCCCCTCGGCAGGAGAGCTTGGCCACCCCCTCGCTCCGTCCTCCGTGTCCCCGCGATGCTGTCCGGGCTCGGCCGCCGGATTCGCTCTCGGCCGGCTGGTTGTACCGGCTGGGTCACGGCCACCGTCAGCTTCGGTGAGCGCGGTCGGGCAGAACTTTATTTAGAAGCTGCCTGAACTTCATGGAAGGCAGAACGCCGGGGTCGGGGGTTTAAAAATCGCGTTTGGCTCGGAGGCTGCTGAATTTGCCGTGTTTTGGCCCAAATAGGTGTTTCCTTGGGCAGGATCGCCGCTGTGTTTGGCTGCGGGACCCCTGCCACACACTAAGCCCCGGGGTCTGTGGCCAAGGGCAGGGTAGGGACGCGCTGAGCGGGGGGGAGAGGAGGGATTTAAAGAATCCCCATAATTTCATTTATCCCCTTCCTGCTGCGCAAGGGGGGTTGCTGGAGCTGGGGACCGACGTCGGCGGAGACGCGCTCGCTGCCGCTGACCCGCCGGCACGCGCTCCCGGTCTTTTATTTCCGAATAATCAGCGCTTTTCCCTGGTGGGGGCCATCGCTGGCTGCTCCCTCCCGTCGGGCGTTCGGAGGGGTGAGCTGGACGCGGTTAGCCCGGTAAGTGGTCACCCGGTGCTTGGAGATCACCGCGGTGACCCCTCCTTGGGCGCCGGCTTGTCGGGCGGTCACGTGTCGCGTGCATCTTCCGTAGCTTTAACGGATCGAAATGGGTCGTTTCCATGGGAAATCCTGAAAACAGCCCTTTTTGTATCCAGGGGTTGGATTTTAAAAGTCGGAGCGCAGAACCGAGCGTGGCCTCGCCAGAACCTGAAACCTTTCTCCTGGGTCTGCAGCGCGGGGGGTCGCAGGGGTGAAGGTTTCTGTGGTGGTTTTCAAAAGAGCGAGGAAGAGCGCGGGGAAGCCCTGCTGATGGGGCCGCCATCCCGCCGGGGCATCTTCCGACGCCGGAGCTGTGAGCGCGGACGGGGAGAGGCACGCGGGGCTGGAAGGCGGCTGTCGTGCGGACGCGGGGATCGGCGGTGACCGACGCGTGGCTGCTGGGGGGGGGGGCTTGGCCAGGCCTCCTGGCCAGAAGAAAAAGATGGGGGGAAACGATGCGGGAAATTGATGTTTAGTTCGATTTTGCTATAGCTTTAGTTTAATTTAAAAAAATAAGCTGCCAGCGGGGAGGGCGATCTCTGATCCGGGGGTGCTGCCGCGCACCTAGAAGCTTGCAGGGGGGGGCATTGCTGCGTGGGTGCTCCCGCGCCGGTTTGCGGGTCACCCCCGTTGCAGCTTCCCGGAAAGCCGGGAGGGCGGAGGTGATCGCAGGGCTCCTCACGGGTTTGCTGCTGAAATGCTGCCTGTTTGGTGAGAGGTTGTTCTGCTTGCAAAATCTGTGCAAGGCTGGAAATCGCAATAGATCGTTAATAATTTTTTTTTTTGTTTGCCTGGTGAGCTTAGACCATACCAGAGGACAAAACCAAACCCAAAGCCTGGAAAGCGGCAAGTTAGCACAAAGGCTGTCATATTCACTTTTTAAAACGGATTTCCAGGGTGGTGAAGAACTTGAATGAAACTTTGAAGCCCTGCGCTTTCCTCCCTGCGTCGCACCGAGCGGAACGAGTCGCTCAAGGTGTGTTGGCTGGGGCAGCAGAAGAGCCAAGAGTCCGCGTCCTGGCGCCGTGCCGCGGGCCGAACGCTGCCCGTAGCCGGGGGGTGGCCGTGCCACAGCGTCGCTGCCGCAGCTCGGCTCTCCGGCCGCGTCTCCGCTCCCCCGGGGCGGCCGGCCTCGCAGCCCGGCGATGCGGCAGCCGTGGGAGAGCCGGTTTCGGTGCCGGGCGTGCTGGGCTCCCCGGGAACCCCGTGAGCTCCCGGGCGAGCGGTGGGAGCGTGTCGGAGCCGCGGGAGCGGGACCCCCCGGTGCCGCAGCGGCCGTGGCATCGTGGCGATGCGGCAGCAGCCTGGGTACCGCGTTTCTCCTCTTTCATCGCTATCCCATCTGTTAAGATGTCAGTTATTAGGATTTTTTTTTTTTTTGCAAAATAATAGTTCACCCTGCTTTGTCATCCTCTCCCGTGCCTCGGTACGGGGGGGTTTGGCCGGTGGGTCCGGACTAACATTCCGGGGCAGGTACCGTGGGGTGTTCCTCGGAGGGCACCCACGGAGAAGCGCCGCGGGATGCTTCGGGCGGTGGCGGTGGGAACCGAAGACCAGGACGGAGGAGCAGCGCTGGCAGCGGTTTTACCACCGGGCCTGGGAAGGGCTTCCCCGAGCCGTTAGCGCTCGCAACGGAGCCGGGGGTGAGCAGCCCCGCGGGGCGTTTCGTTGGCTCTGACCCGCGGCCGCCGCGCTCCTCTGTCCCGAAGCCGAGCGGGGTGGACGGGTCTTGGTGTCCCCCGAGTGACAGTGTCACCCAGAAGTGGGCCAAGCCTTCGCCTCCGCGGGGGCTCTGACGGCCTGGAAGAGCTGTGGGGTGTCTGGGGGAGGTGGTCCCCTCCCAGGAGCTGCTCCTCGCCCTGCTGACGGGTGCTGCGCGGGGCTTCGCTTGCGCCCTTGTCTCCCTGTCGAGAAGTCGGCTGCGCTTGGAAGAAAGAACAAACCAAACCCTGCGGGCGGGATGTGGGTGCAGACGTGCTCTAGATGGTGCTTGGCTCTGGTGTCGTTAGCTAAAACTGCGCGGTGGGTGCCGGGGTGGGTATTTGTCGGGTGCCGGGATGGGGTATTTATCAGTCAGATGCTGGGGTGGGGTATTTACTGGGTGCCGGGATGGGGTATTTATCAATCAGGTGCCGGGGTGGGGTATTTATTGGGTGCCGGGGTGGGGTATTTGTCGGGTGCCGGGGTAGGGTATTTATGAGGTGCTGGGATAGGGTATTTATCAATCAGATGCTGGGGTGGGGTATTTATTGGGTGCTGGGATGGGGTATTTATCATTCGGGTGCCAGGATGGGGTATTTATCAATCAGGTGCTGGGGTGGGGTGTTTGTCAGGTGCTGGGATGGGGTATTTATCATTCGGGTGCCAGGATGGGATATTTATCAATCAGATGCTGGGATGGGGTATTTGTTGGGAGCCAGGATGGGGTATTTATCATTCGGGTGCCAGGATGGGGTATTTATCAATCAGGTGCTGGGGTGGGGTATTTATTGGGTGCCGGGGTGGGGTATTTGTCGGGTGCTGGGGTAGGGTATTTATGAGGTGCTGGGATAGGGTATTTATCAATCAGGTGCCGGGGTGGGGTATTTATCATTCGGGTGCCAGGATGGGGTATTTATCAATCAGGTGCTGGGGTGGGGTATTTATTGGGTGCTGGGATGGGGTATTTATCATTCGGGTGCCAGGATGGGGTATTTATCAATCAGGTGCTGGGGTGGGGTGTTTGTCAGGTGCTGGGATGGGGTATTTATTGGGTGCTGGGATGGGGTATTTATCATTCGGGTGCCAGGATGGGGTATTTATCAATCAGATGCTGGGATGGGGTATTTGTTGGGAGCCAGGATGGGGTATTTATAAATCAGGTGCCGGGGTGGGGTATTTATCATTCGGGTGCCAGGATGGGGTATTTATCAATCAGGTGCTGGGGTGGGGTATTTGTCGGGTGCCAGGATGGGGTATTTATCAATCAGGTGCCAGGATGGGGTATTTATCAATCAGGTGCCGGGGTGGGGTATTTATCAGGTGCTGGAGTGGGGTATGTATCAGGTGTGGTAAATCTGAATTTTCACACACAAAAACTTGAGCACGTTTCTTAGCCGAAACTTCCGGGCAGTGAAGCACACGGCTGTTGGCTGGGGATTAGACCTCCTTCAGGTCCCGCCACCGTCCGGGGAGAATTTTAAAAATAGAAACCAAATCCTAAGCGAGGCGCATAATCCGGTTTTGCTCTGTCTGCTGCCGCTTGCGTTTCGGCTTCCAGCCCCGGGGGGCTCGGCTGTAGCTGCACCCCTCGGCCCCGGGGGCACCCGCCATCCTCCCACCCTCCCCAGCTGCCGGTGCCGCACGTTTTACTGGGGATGCGGGACTGGGTTTTGCTGGGAGCTGCCGGCATCACTCGTAGGAGCACTGGTCCGGAGGTGACGGCTGCGCTGGTCCCTGCCCCACGGAGCATCTCCCCCCCACCCCCAGCAACATCTGTAGCACAGCAGGGCCGGGTGACAGGGAGGATGGAAGCTGGGGAGAAGGTAGAGGAAAGGTTACGCTTCTTCCTGGGAGCCCAACTGTGCTCCCGTTAAAAAAAATCCCTTTCCACCCGCGTGGCAGCGCGGGTTTTGGGGGGTTTTGGGTGCCTCGAGGGGTGACGTCCCCTTGTCTGAGCCCACCGCTCTGGACACGCTGGTTGTGCAGGGGATGGCGTGCAAGGCTTCGTCTTCCCCTCCCGGTGGGTGACGCTGAGGGCTGGTGGCCATGGCTCGTATCGGTGGCCGGTGGTTTCCCGGTGCTCCCGCGCCGGTGGGCTGCCGTTGCAGTCGGATGTGCGTTAGAAATGATAATTTCCACCCGTTTCGTGGCCAGACCGGGGTTTGCCTGGGGTGGTGGGCGATGCGGAGCGCTGGCAGGGGTGCGGGATGCCGTCGGGGTGACTCGGTGACGCCTGCTCAGCAGTGATCTCTGTCTCCCTGTCTCTCCCCTCGCTGCCGGTCCAGTCCCGCCAGACCCCGGAGGGCGAGTTCCTGCCGCTCGACCAGCTGGAGCTGGACGTGGGCTTCAGCACGGGGGCCGACCAGCTTTTCCTCGTGTCCCCGCTCACCATCTGCCACGTGATCGACGCCAAGAGCCCCTTCTACGACCTGTCCCAGCGCAGCATGCAGACGGAGCAGTTCGAGATCGTCGTCATCCTGGAGGGCATCGTGGAGACGACGGGTGAGTAGCGAAAGCGGGTGCTCCCCGAAGCACGCGTCGCCCTCGGGGTCTCACCGCCCACCTTCCGAAGCGTGGGGTGCTTCGGGTCGCCCTCCGATCCAACCATGTGGTGACGTTCTGAAAGTGCTTCGAGATGGCCAAAGTTGTGTTTGGGCGGTGTGTCTGTGGGCGAGGTGACGCGCCGCGGTGCTCCCGGCGAGGCGGAGAAAGCCCCGCCGCGGTTGCTGCTGTACCCAGAAGGTCTTGGACCGTTTTTTCCAGTCCGCGTGCTGGTGTCGCAGCGTTTCCGTGCTGGGCTGCCCGTCGAGCGCGGGGGCAAACATCCGAGAGCTCCCGGGCGCAATGGCCCCGAAACTCAGCCCGGTACTGGGGAGGCTGGGGGCAGCGGGGGGAATCGCCCGTGCTGTTGAGGAACAACTCCCTGGTGGTTGAGGATCAGCTCCCTGGTGGTTGAGGATCAGCTCCCTGATGGTTGAGGGTCAGCTCCCTGATGGTTGAGGATCAGCTCCCTGATGGTTGAAGGTCAGCTCCCTGGTGGCTGAGGATCAGCTTCCTAGTGGCTGAGGATCAGCTCCCTGGTGGTTGAGGATCAGCTCCCTGATGGTTGAAGGTCAGCTCCCTGGTGGTTGAGGATCAGCTCCCTGGTGGTTGAGGATCAGCTCCCTGATGGTTGAGGATCAGCTCCCTGGTGGTTGAGGATCAACTCCCTGGTGGTTGAGGATCAACTCCCTGATGGTTGAGGATCAGCTCCCTGGTGGTTGAGGATCAGCTCCCTGGTGGTTGAAGGTCAGCTCCCTGGTGGCTGAGGATCAGCTCCTTGATGGTTGTAGGTCAGCTCCCTGATGGTTGAGGATCAGCTGCCTGGGGGTTGAGGATCAGCTCCCTGATGGTTGTAGGTCAGCTCGCTGATGGTTGAAGGTCAGCTCCCTGGGGGTTGAGGATCAGCTCCCTGGGGGTTGAGGATCAGCTCCCTGATGGTTGAAGGTCAGCTCCCTGGTGGTTGAGGATCAGCTCCCTGGGGGTTGAGGATCAGCTCCCTGGTGGTTGAGGATCAGCTGCCTGGTGGTTGAGGATCAGCTCCCTGATGGTTGTAGGTCAGCTCGCTGATGGTTGAGGATCAGCTGCCTGATAGCCATCAGGGAGTTATTCCTCAGCTGAGGAACAACTCCCTGCTGTCAGCACGGCGGTCTCGGGGTGGGGGGGGCATCTCAGGGCTGAGACCCAGACCAGAGGAGTCCGGGTTGTTGGGTTTTTTTCCCCCAGCAGAACTGTTTCAAAACACAAATGATGGAGGAAGAAGAGTTTTGTAAATAACTGGGTAGAATTTTGAAACAAAGCGGTGTGTTTGTGTGCTTTTGGGTTTATTTTTGTAAACATTTCAGACTTGGGCATTGTACACAAAACAAACAAGAAAAAAAGGTATTTCTGGATCTTTAAAGCCAAAGTCATACAAGCTTGCGAATTTTGTGACCCAGTTTCACAAGATGAGATGAATATTGGGTAAAATACAGCAAGATGTCTTGATAAAGCGTGGAGGGATTAAAGGGTTTTAAATTAAAAAAAAAAAAAAATCTTTAAAAATGTGAATAAATGAGGAAGGAGGAGAGCATCGAGCTGGAGGGCAGCAGGGCTGGAGCAGGACCCGTGTCGGCACCGGTGAGGGCACTGGTGAGGGCCGGCCAGCCCTCTTGGTGCTGCGGGCGTCCTCCCCGAGGGCTCCGGGCTCAGACCTCGGCGGTGGTGCCTGGAGTCTGGAGTTTGCAAGGACAATCGCAATGCTCCGTTGATCCTACTGGGAGTGGTGTTTAACTCCATTACGAGTGGTCTGGGAAGTCTGGAGATGAGAAGGCTGAGGGGGGACCTTCTCGCTCCCTACAACTACCTGAAAGCAGGTTGTAGTGAGTCAAGGGTTGATCTCCCAACTAGCCAGCAACAGGACGAGAGGCGATGGCCTCAGGTTGCGTCAGGGGAGGTTCAGATTGGATATTGGGAAAAATGTCTTTACTGGAAGAGCGGTCAGACATTGGACCAGGCTGCCCAGGGAGGTGGTGGAGTCCCCATTCCCTGAGGGGTTCAAAAACCATGTGGATGTGGCACTTGGGGACATGGTTTAGCAGGGGTAGTGGTGTTGGGGTGATGGTTGGACTTGATACGGGTGGTGATCAGGTGATCAGGGTGGTGAAACTTCATAAGGGTGGTGATCAGGGTGGTGAGGCCCTGGCCCAGGCTGCCCAGAGAAGCTGTGGCTGCCCCCTCCCTGGCAGTGCTCAAGGCCAGGTTGGATGGAGCTCTGAGCACCCTGGGCTGGTGGGAGATGTCCCTGCTCATGGCAGGGGGGTGGAACCAGATGATCTTTAAGGTCCCCTCCAACCCAAACCATTCTGTGAATCTATGATAATCTTTGAGGTCTTTTCCAGCCTTAACGAGCCCATGGTTCTGTGAGTGAAACCTGCGCAGGCAGGACCGCAGCCCCCAGGGAGCAGGTCCTTGCTGCGAGCCCCTTCTGATGCCAGGTTTCTCTTGCATCCCAGGAGTAGAACAGATGTTTGCTGCGGAGTGAGGTGCTCTCTGCCTTTCAGCCTGTGGAGCTGCCTTTGTGGCGTTATCCGTTACTGTCCCATCAATCACTGCGTGAGAAAACACCCGTCGTTTTGTGTCATCAAACTGAAGTGAAACCGAGTTGGATTTCGAAGCTCACAAGACTTTATTTCAGTACTAGGGCTCCATGAAAATGGGTGAATTTGTGCAAAGAGGCAGTCTTGGCTTTTGTTTTCTTCCCAAAGGCGAAAGGTCCAGAAGGCAGCGCGGAGCCGGGCAGGGACGCGTGCCCCTTCCCGTGCGGACGTCGTGGCGGCCGCGTCCCGGTGCCGCCGCGGACCGGGGCAGCGTTCTCCGTCAGGGCATCTCCCTGAAGCCCTGCCTGGGAACCGCCTGCTCAGTCTGAAACTGGGCTCTGGCTCCGAGTTTCCCGATGGAAACGGAGCGTTTCGCTGGGACGTCGGCGTTCCCCGTGGGGCGGCGCGTGCTGAGCAGAGCAGCAGGTCTGGGAGCCGCTTTGCCCCGGTGCTGGGTGCGCTGCTTGGCTGCTGTGCCGCGTCCCCTGACTTGGCAACCCCTTCCGAGGAGCTGGTAAAAGAACACGGCTTCTGCACGTGGTCGTTAAACAACAGTATCGTACAGCCAGTTTTCTAAAGCTGCTGTCTTGCTTTTATTTTATTATTTATTTTATTTTTTATTTTATTTTTTATTTCATTTTTATTTTATTTTTTATTTTATTTTTTATTTTATTTTTTATTTTATTTTTTATTTTTTATTTTATTTTTTATTTTATTTTTTATTTTATTTTTTATTTTATTTTAATTTTTTATTTTATTTTTTATTTTATTTTTTATTTCATTTTTATTTTGTTTTTTATTTTATTTTTATTTTATTTTTTATTTTATTTTTGTTTTTTATTTTATTTTTTATTTTATTTTTATTTTATTTTTTATTTTATTTCTTTATTTTATTTTTTATTTTATTTTAATTTTTTATTTTTTATTTTATTTCTTTATTTTATTTTTTTTTTCCCCTCTAAAATTGACTTGAAGAGCATCAACGCCGCGGAGATAAATAGTTTTTGGACCCGCCCCAGCAGCGCAGCGCCGAGGAGCTGGGCCGTGCGCTCCCACTGCCGCGTCCTTGCAGCGTACCGCGGCGGAGCGGCCCCTGCCCGGACCTTGGCTGCTGGGAATTTGTAGCATTAATGGAAAAGGCTTTGATATCCATCAAAGTTCTTCAGCTGGCAGAGTTCAAAGGGGGAGCCGGGGCTTTCAGCCTACGCTCCTGGTTTGGTTTTCAAGCAAATTATTTTCTGCGTCTGCCCGGAAAGTGCTGTGAAACTGTGCTGGGGTCTACGAAACCCTCTGTGAAGAAGTGGGTTACTCCTGGGCTCTCCCGTGTCCCGTGGGGACCCTCTGCTCCCTACGGTGAGAGTTCGGCAGCCAGCAAATAATAAACAAAAATATTCATGTCACGATGTACCCTTGGCACTTGGTGGCCGGGACGGGAGGAGGCAGAAATACCTGGAAAAATGAATGCAGACTTCTGGCTCAGCAAACGGAAAATAACAATAAGTTCAAGTCGCTGGAAGGACCAGCGGGGTGGATTCGGGGCTCCTGCCGCCTGTTGAAACGCTTCAGCCTCGAGCTGTTCCGTAAATCGCGACCGCAGGGACGCGTGGTGCAGCGTTGTGGTCCCGTGGGCAGGCGGGTCGCGTCGCTGCGGGCGCGCGGGACGGCACGGCGTAGGGGCCAGAGGTCGGGGTTTGCTGCGCTGCTTCCCGCGTTCGTTCTCTTCCCGTCCTCTGGTGTTGCCGCCTGGGGCCGGCCAGGGTGCAAGTCCAGTTCTGGGCTCCCCAGTTCCAGAAAGATGAGGAGCTACTGGAGAGAGTCCAGTTCTGGGCTCCCCAGTTCCAGAAAGATGAGGAGCTACTGGAGAGAGTCCAGTGCAGGGCTACGAGGATGGTGAGGGGACTGGAGCATCTCTCCTCCGAGGAGAGGCTGAGGGAGCTGGGCTTGTTCAGCCTGAAGAAGAGAAGGCTGAGAGGGGACCTTAGAAATGCCTCTAAATATCTGCAGGGTGGGGGTCAGGAGGATGGGGCCAGACTCTTTCCAGTGGTGCCCAGCGACAGGACAAGGGGCAACGGGCACAAACTGAAGCAGAGGAAGCTCCAGCTGAACCCGAGGAAGAACTTCTTCCCTCTGAGGGTGACGGAGCCCTGGCCCAGGCTGCCCAGGGAGGCTGTGGAGTCTCCTTCTCTGGAGATATTCCAGCCCCGCCTGGCCGCGGTGCTGTGCCCCCTGCTCTGGGTGACCCTGCTTGGGCAGGGGGTTGGGCTGGGTGACCCACAGAGGGCCCTGCCAACCCCTCCATGTTGTGATTCTGTGAAGTGTCTTACGAATCGTAAACACTATTAGGATGTCACGAAGATTTCTCACGCCACCAGAGCTCTCGTATTTATAACAAGCAGGGGTTTAGGCGTCCTGATAGCGTTTGCTTGGAGTCAGCCCTGCCTTTGGGTGGGGACTGGGAGCCCCTTGGTGCTCCTCAGCAGGTGCTTACAAAGACATTTTTTGTTTTTTTTCCTTTGACTTTGTTTTCTGCTTTAATCGGTTGATTTTTGATACGCGGTGTTGCCAAGGGATTTAGGGAATGAGTAAATATATACAATAAATCTTGTTTTGACTGCCTGCAGAGACAGTAAAGGTTTTTTTGGAGGACTCTAATGAGTTGTTTAAGCAGGATCTTCTTGCTTATAAATCCCACTTGGCTGATTAAAATCACCATTTTCCGATGCCTTCTCTCATTAAATCGTATAAAAATGATTTCTCATAGATGCCTCCCGACTTGATTAAGTTAATTTACTGCCTCGTCACTGAGGTTTTAATTTCTGGAAATATAAACATTTCTTTATGCTTTCCTTACCCTCCTTAATTACAGCTTTTAGCTGGCTTGGAGGATAACCCGTGGAAGGTGGGCGGCTGGCGGGGAGGCAGCCGGGGTCCCCTCACCCCCCCCGAGCCCAGCAGAGCCCGTCCCTGCCCTTCCCAGCCCTCCCTTTTAGGAAACCGAAGCAAAATATCTCAGCAGACAGATGGTTTTTTTTGCTTTTTAGGAGGTGAGGGCCACGGGTGCTGGAGGTAACTGGGGGATGCTCTGGGGTGGTCCCAGACCCCAGGAGCTTTCCCTGGGAGCGCTGGAGGGTGCTCGGCGTTGGGTTTCTGTCCCTTGTTTTGGAGCGTTGGTGGGCGACGGGGGGGTTCACAGCGGGGATGTTCAAATGGCTTTTCAGAACTCAGAGATGTTTGTGATTCATAAGGGTAATTACTAATCGTTCAGGATTATTTTTAATATATATTTAACCCCGCCGTTATTGTGATAACGTATAATTTTGCAGAACACTCAAAGCATTTATTTTCAAAACCCGTTGTCCCGATTTCACTTTATTGTGATGGAGAGTTTCAGGCTCCGTGGGCAGCGAGCCTTCGCGGGGAGAACAAGTTTGGATGTTCGCGCTGGGTTCCTCTGCGGAGCCTTGGAGTCGCGGTGCTGCCCTGCGCCGCGCCGCCACGCTGCCCAAATCGCTAAAAGAGTCATGGGCAGCTCACAAGAGCCTGAACGGCACAGAAACCCGGCGGGAACGGTGTACGCTTCCATTTTCAAAACTCACGAAACGTGGTTTTGGTAACCTTTTAACATGGTTTTCTGATTAAAGAAATCAAGCAGCCTGCCAGGCTTTTTAATTAGCTGAACAGAGGTGGAATCGAAGGCGTATTCCACTGGTTTCACTCGTAAAAACATGAATAGCTTGAATTATGAAACTGCGGGTCCCCGAAGGAAGGTTTCTCTCAGAAACGGATACGTGGGAATGAGTTCAGAACTGAAAGAGCTTCAGTGCCCAAAGAGCTGTGGTGCAGCTCTGGCAGCGAATGGGGTTTGGGTGATTTCCAGGGCTGTTCGCAGAATCACAGAATAGTAGGGGTTGGCAGGGCCCTCTGGGGGTCACCCAGCCCAGCCCCCTGCCCAAGCAGGGTCACCCAGAGCAGGCTGCACAGGACCTTGTCCAGGTGGGGCTGGAATATCTCCAGAGAAGGAGACTCCACAGCCTCCCTGGGCAGCCTGGGCCAGGGCTCCGTCACCCTCAGAGGGAAGAAGTTCTTCCTCGGGTTCAGCTGGAGCTTCCTCTGCTTCAGTTTGTGCCCGTTGCCCCTTGTCCTGTCGCTGGGCACCACTGGAAAGAGTCTGGCCCCGTCCTCCTGACCCCCACCCTGCAGATATTTAGAGGCATTTCGAAGGTCCCCTCGCAGCCTTCTCTTCTCCAGGCTGAACAAACCCAGCTCCCTCAACCTCTCCTCGTAGGGGAGATGCTCCAGTCCCCTCCTCATCCTCGTAGCCCTCCGCTGGACTCTCTCCAGTAGCTCCTCATCTTTCTTGAACTGGGGAGCCCAGCACTGGACACAGCACTGCAGATGAGGCTTCACCAGGGCAGTGTAGAGGGGAAGGAGAACCTCCCTCGTCCTGCTGGCCACACTCTTCTTGATGCTTCCCTCTGCCCCTCCGGCCGCTGCTGCTCGGGTGCGGTGCAGCCAAAGGGCTCAGCTGGGTGGAAACAGGGGAAAAAGGGTTTTTTTTAAATTTTTCTTTTAAGTGCTAATGAGAAGATTCAAGGTTCTGGGAAAACGCAGAAGCAGCGTGCGGGTTCGTGTGCTGGTTCTCGGGAGAGGACAGTTTTGGCAGCCCCATCCCTGACGTAACTTGCAGCCGCCGTCTTTGGGATCGTGCATCCCCCCTCCTGCGTCAGGCAGCGGCTCCCCAGAGCGCGGAATTTCACCGCGTGAAGCCTTCGTGGCTCTGCCTCCTGTTCTATCTCCGGAGACGGAGAAGAAAAAATCGGTGGTGGTCTTCATCTGGAGCTCTGCAGGAGCTTCCCCTTCGCCGTGTATAATCTGAGTAACTGGTGATTCATCAGAAGTCATGTCTTTGTGAAAAACACCCGTTCACGCTTCATCAAACAGAATGAATTCTGCTTGAGCAAGCCTTCCTGTGCTGAGCTTGTGCTGTGTGTGCTGGCGTAGATGGACCTTGTACCGCCGGTCTACACATCGGCTCCAGTTCTTCTCCGTGAGTATCGGTGGGCTAAGCACGAGGTGGTCATCTCCAGGGGAGCGACACGTGCAATCAGCCAGAAAACTCCGGAGCACTAAAGCTTGATCTCCGATATAAATCTGCACCGTGGCTCCAGGAAACGGGACGGATCTGAGAAGGAAAATGTGAACATCCAGTTGCCCGGTGAGCTGCGTCCCTCCCGCAGCCGGGGCTGGGTCCGGCCGTGGGGCAGGGTCTCCCGCGGGGCTGGAGGACGGAGCTGCGGTGCGAGAGGTGGGCAGAGGGCGACGGCGTGGATTTTTCCGGGGGCGAAGGCGATGGGGCTGCACGGTGCTGGGCAGGGAGTTCTTCGCTCCTGTGGACCCACCAGCAGGCAGGGACGTGGAGATGCTGCTGGCTAAATACAGACCTGAATTGCTTCTCTCTGGGATATTCATAAATGAGCGAGAAGACACTCCAGTGCCCAAACTACGCCGTTTCTCGCTTATTGTTTTTTCCGTTAATAACCATAAATTGGAGGTTTTCGCTTTATTCTTGTCCTCTTACCGTCGCTGCCTCTCCTGCTGAGTCGTATGAATGGTTTTGTGGTTTTTCGTGTTTCTGGACAGAAATAAAGCTTCGGCGATGATAGCTCCAGTACTGGAGCCACAAGGATGCTGTTGTGGGTCTGCGAGAGCCGAAAGACCAGTTCCACCAGCGCGGATGTGTGGGTCGTGCTGGGGTCTGAAGCTGAGGGACCTTTGCTTTGCCCAGATCTGGAAGCAGGGCACAACCTGTCCTAGATAAGAAGGTTCTTGCAAAATAGTTTGGACCAAGAATGAAAATACTCTGCTGAGGATGCCTGGTTAAGGTTTTATCTTAATTCGGGAAGGATTTTGATTGCTGGTGTGGTTTGGATGACTGGGTTTGCCGTGCCCGTGGTTGCTGTGATGGCTCTTCCCATGGGAGCCCTGCATGGGGCTGTCCCCAGGTCTCCGTCTGCTGCCCAGAAGCTTTGCCCCAAGGCGAGTGGGGACCTAATAAATGCTTATAAATATCTGCAGGGTGGGGGTCAGGAGGATGGGGCCAGACTCTTTTCAGTGGTGCCCAGCGACAGGACAAGGGACAACGGGCACAAACTGAAGCAGAGGAAGCTCCAGCTGAACCCGAGGAAGAACTTCTTCCCTCTGAGGGTGCTGGAGCCCTGGCCCAGGCTGCCCAGGGAGGCTGTGGAGTCTCCTTCTCTGGAGATATTCCAGCCCCGCCTGGACAAGGTCCTGTGCAGCCTGCTGTGGGTGACCCTGCTTGGGCAGGGGGTTGGGCTGGGTGACCCACAGAGGGCCCTGCCAACCCCCACCATGCTGGGATTCTGTGATTCCCGGGCCAAGGTGGTACCTGAGGAGGGATGGCACTTGGGAGGTTCTGCCGTTTCAGCAGATGACTTTCTTGTTGAACCCTGTGCCGAGTTCAAGGTCCTGTGCAGCCTGCTGTGGGTGACCCTGCTTCGGCAGGAGGGTTGGACTAGATGACCCACAGAGGTCCCTTCCAACCCCTACTATTCTGTGATTCTGTGATTCTGAGTGAAGCCCCCAAAGCGTCACTTACCAGTATGGACCCAGCTCAAATCCACTTGGGATCAGTTTGTGCAGGACAAGCAAATCTGAGCAGCAGGGGGAAGTCCCAGTGCCCGGGGCTCCGTGGTGTTGAGCCCCCCATTTCTAAACCCCTGCCTGAGGTCGGTGTGTTGGTCCCGGACCACAGCCCACCTTGGTCCCGGGCAGCCCTCGCCGGCGGCCGTCACTCCGTGTGGATGGAGGGCAGCGGGGGTGGCGACGGGCTGGCAGATCAGCAGAAAGGTTTCATGACAGCAAGGGGTGGAAGGGAGGGCTGGAAGCGCCGGCGGTTCCCGGGAAGGGCTCGCAGCCGGTCGCCGGCTCTGCGAAGCCCTGCGAGCTCGGCTTCGGTCTGCAAACCAGGATAAATTCGAGTTGGGTTGAGGCGAAACGAGGGGTTGGGGCGGTTCGTACTTTGCCGTGTTCCTTCCTCACGATCAGATCTTTTCCAAACTCAAAAATTCCTGGTACCGTTTTATCACTTGGGAATTCTGGAGAGCCGCTGCTGAGCAGCACCGTGCTTTCTTCTCCAGGTGGGTTGGTTGGTTTTTCTTTTTCTATTAATCTGACTTGTTGCAAACCCAAAGTTTTTTTGTTCTTTCGCCTGAGAATTCGTCTACGCAGACACCAAGTGCTGGTTCCTGAGCCCTCGCTGGCCAGACCTGGGAAGCAGACGCTGACCTGTATAAATAAATAAGCGCAGAGATGGGTGCCCTGGCTCTCGTGGCCCCGGCTGTGGGAAGCCCCCTTCGGCGCTGGGGCCGCCTCGGAGCGGGCTGCGGAGGGGCAGCGGGCAGAGGAGCCGTGTCTCGCCCTCTCTGCTGGGATGGACGCGCTCCGTGCCGGCGAGGGCTCGTGACTGGCTGCAGTCCCTGCAAGCACGGCTGCTGCGCCTTGCGACCCACCTCTGTCTCTCTGTCACCGTGGATGCACACGGATTTCCAGTAACCTGTCCTTATTCAGGAGGGTGTGGGGTGGGTGAGGCCACGCATCCACCCCCAGCCCCTCCGCGTGCAGCCGTGTGGTTTCACAGAATCACAGAATAGTAGGGGTTGGAAGGGACCTCTGTGGGTCATCTAGTCCAACCCTCCTGCCAACCCTAGTCCAGATGAGATCTAGTCCAACCCTACTCCAGATGAGGCCTCACTAGGGCAGTGTAGAGGGGGAGGAGAACCTCCCTCGTCCTGCTGGCCACGCTCTTCTTGATGCACCCCAGGATCCCATTGGCTTTCTTGGCACCCAGGGCACACTGCTGACTCATGGTCACCCTGTCGTCCACCAGGACACCCAGGTCCCTCTCCGCAGAGCTGCTCTCCAGCAGGTCCACCCCAAGCCTGTACTGGTGCATGAGGTTGTTCCTCCCCAGGTGCAGGACCCTGCACTTGCCCTTGTTGAACCTCATCAGGTTCCTCTCTGCCCAGAATTTCCCGAAATTCTGTGCTGGTGCAGGGAAGGGTGGGGGAGCGGCTCTGACCTTCCCACGCTTCACACACGAGCAGGGTTTCTTCACGGGGAATTGGTACCAGGAGGAGTGATAGTGCCAGTTTCATTTTAATGTTAATGAAAAACTTCAAAAATGCTTTTCAGGATTTTCCAGGAGGCATCTGAACTGCCAAAGATTTCCATGTGTTCCCGAGTAGAAAATAAGCGGTCACAGAATCACAGAATCACAGAATAGTAGGGGTTGGAAGGGACCTCTGTGGGTCATCTAGTCCAACCCCCCTGCCGAAGCAGGGTCACCTACAGCAGGCTGCACAGGACCTTGTCCAGGCAGGGCTGGAATATCTCCAGAGAAGGAGACTCCACAGCCTCCCTGGGCAGCCTGTTCCAGGGCTCCGGCACCCTCAGAGGGAAGAAGTTCTTCCTCGGGTTCAGCTGGAGCTTCCTCTGCTCCAGTTTGTGCCCGTTGCCCCTTGTCCTGTCGCTGGGCACCACTGCAAAGAGCTTGGCCCCATCCTCCTGACACCCACCCTGCAGATATTTGTAGGCATTTATAAGGTCCCCTCGCAGCCTTCTCTTCTTCAGGCTGAACAAGCCCAGTTCCCTCAACCTCTCCTCGTAGGGGAGATGTTCCAGTCCCCTCATCATCCTTGTAGTCCTAACTACGAGTCCTTGTAGACTCGTTCTGTTTTAAAATTTTTCTCATAGTGAAACCTTGATATTGAAACTATACTAACTCACAAAAGTGTCAGGAGAGAGAAAAAAGGAGATTTCTTTTTGCCCTTTGCTGTTTCAGATGCCGCACACACGCCAGTCCTGTCTGCAGGTGGGTGGAGTGATGGAGCCCTGGCCCAGGCTGCCCAGGGAGGCTGTGGAGTCTCCTTCTCTGGAGATGTTCCAGACCCGCCTGGACAAGGTCCTGTGCAGCCTGCTCTGGGTGACCCTGCTTGGGCAGGGGGTTGGACTAGATGACCCACAGAGGTCCCTTCCAACCCCTACCATTCTGTGATTCTGTGATTCTGTGGGTGGGTGACGGTTCTGTGTTCTGGGAGAGGGCCTGCCCTTCCTCTGGGTGCTGTTTGCACCAGGCAAGCCTGGCAGTTCTCAGAACGGCACCGACAGTGAATATCAAGCCATGCCCTGGAGGCACAGAGTGCCCTGAGATGCCTGAAGCTCCCACCTTTCTCTGAAGGACCACCCCAGCTGCCCATATCTTGACCCTAGGTGGAATGGCTTGAATAGTTTGGGAAGGCATCAAATAAAGTCTCAAGACACTGGCAGATGCTTAGAAGAACTGAGCTGAGTCCCAGTAAGAACTGAGCTTCCAGGACTAAGCAGGAAAAAGATCTGTGGTACCAACAGAAGATGGTTGTGTAGCAGGTTGCTGAGGAAGACGTGGCTCCAAACATGTCTCTGATGTACCTTGCGTAAGGCGTTCGAGGATATATCCTGTCCATGTGTCTGGATTTCTGCTTTGGGTGGAGAGAGGTTATTTGGTGGGAAAATACGTGGCCAGGAGTTTGTTTGGCTCTGGGGAAAAAGAAGAAAAAAGTGGCTGCATTTCACCCTTTGCATACTTAAGCTGAGCTGGTCCCAGCTTGGGATCTTCAATGAGGTATACGTAAAAGGTGTGTGTATATATATATATATACATGTGTATATATATATACACATGTCTCTGTAATCAGAGCTGAAACGAAGTCTTAGCTGCTATTTTTATGTAGCTATTAGCTATTAGCTTAGCTGCTATTTTTATGTATTTTTTTAAGTATTTTTATGTATATATATACACGTGTGTATATATATATAGATACACATATATTATAGGTATATTGCATATATGTATAAGGCTGTGGCCTTCCTGGTGGGAAGGATGGAGGGAAGAGTCCCCTGGGATGAGGGAGGAGGGGAGGAAGGGCAGCAGGGCTGTCTGAGAAGGCAGAAGCAGTGAAATTAAACCCGTTCAACTTAGTTAAGGTAAAGAATTGTCTGCTGACTGGGTTTCTTGTCGGGCTGCGTTTTATTGCTCGCGGACTCGCTTGTCCTGGCTGCTCTGGAGAGCTCGGTCTGTATGGGCTGGCCGTTCCCTGGATTCGTAGCTGCTGGGGGGCTGCCGGGGGGCTGCGGGAGTTTGGGTCGTCCCCAGTCCTGCGCTGCCTTTGCTGGGACAGTCCTGGTGGGACATCCTCGGGTGAGACCGCGGACCAAACTGGTGCCAAACTGGTAGCCCATTGCCCGTCCGTCTCTGTAATCAGAGCTGAAACGAGTCCCCAGCGCTGCCCAGCTGGAAAAGGAACGCGCTCCTCTTCGGGAAGGGAGACGGGGGCTGCAAGCAAGGAGTCAAATCCACATCCTGCACAGCCTGTGTTGATGTCCAGATTCCGTCTGGAGACTATTTCAGTGTTGGGAATCATCGGCACAGGTCACGGGGCTCGCAGAATGAAAAATACGTCTCGGAGGTGCTGAGCTGGAAGAGAAAAATAATGAGCCAGCGAGGGTTTTGGGTTCGCTGCTGGGAAATGGGGAGAGATTTGCTGTGCCGTCTCAGAAATCGAGTACCGTGTCGCAAAAATTCTGCCTTTTAGGTTGAGATTGCCGTCACTTTTGTGTAGTGAACAGTCTTGCTGGGGCAGCTGTAACATTTCCAAAGCGGGGCTGGACGCCGGGCGCAGTGCCTGCCGGGTGATGCTGCGGCACGCTGCCTGCGCCGAGCCCTTCCCAAGAGCTTCGGCTGCTGGGGCAGCCCGGGACCAGAGGGAAACCGTCCTCCTCAGAATCCCAGCATGGCCGGGGTTGGAAGGGCCCTCTGGGGGTCACCCAGCCCAACCCCCTGCCCAAGCAGGGTCACCCAGAGCAGGCTGCACAGCACCGCGTCCAGGCGGGGCTGGAATATCTCCAGAGAAGGAGACTCCACAGCCTCCCTGGGCAGCCTGGGCCAGGGCTCCGGCACCCTCAGAGGGAAGAAGTTCTTCCTCGGGTTCAGCTGGAGCTTCCTCTGCTTCAGTTTGTGCCCGTTGCCCCTTGTCCTGTCGCTGGGCACCACTGAAAAGAGTCTGGCCCCATCCTCCTGACCCCCACCCTGCAGATATTTAGAGGCATTTCTAAGGTCCCCTCTCAGCCTTCTCTTCTCCAGGCTGAACAAGCCCAGTTCCCTCAACCTCTCCTCGTAGGGGAGATGTTCCAGTCCCCTCACCGTCCTCGTAGCCCTCCGCTGGACTCTCTCCAGTAGCTCCTCATCTTTCTTGAACTGGGGAGCCCAGAACTGGACACAGGACTCCAGATGGGGCCTCCCCAGGGCAGTGTAGAGGGGAAGGAGAACCTCCCTCGTCCTGCTGGCCACACTCTTCTTGATGCACCCCAGGATCCCATCGGCCTTCTTGGCACCCAGTGCACACGAAGCGCGGTGCCGGGGAGGTGGCCCGTGGCGTTGTCCCGGCCGCGCGGGGGCATTTTCATTTCTCACTTTTGCTGTTCGGTTTGGTCTGTGGTGTTCGTGATTTTTGCCTAGCTGGAGGGGGCAGGGCTGTTTTCTCCATCACCCCGCCGCAATCGGGAGGGAGCAGGCTGTCCCCGGAGGTGCCCAAGCTCTGCTGAGAAGACACCTTGGTGGCAGGGGCCGGTGGCTGCCAGGCTGAGACGGGGTCTCTGGTCCCAGCAGAGGGGGGGCTGGGGCTGCTGCCCTTTAAAGAGCGTATTTTATCGATTGTGTTGAAGTCTTAGCTGCTATTTTTATGTAGCAGCTTGCTTGCTCTCCTTAGTTAACATATCGGATCAATTGACTTTCCCTGGAGGGTTATCCTCAATAAATTATTAATGATATTTTCAGTATTTTTTGTCGGCAGCCATCAGATACCTCTTAAGTGTTATTTTTTTATTTTGAATAGTCTTCAGCAGGGTGCTTGCCTCCGGCAGATGTTCTGCCTGCTGAAAACCTGGAAGCAATGCCCAGCAGTCTTCTCCATGGATACCTGGGACTTGTCCTGGATACCTTTATGCTCGCTGTTCTTTGTTGAGAGCACTACACAACGGGAGGTTCTTACGAAATATTCCAGCTCACAGCAGCTCCCTCCCGGGTGGTTCCTCATGCCCTCGCTCACCGAAGGGATCGTGAGTTGCAATCCGAGAGAAAAATGTATTAAATGTCCCTGAAGCCTCTCCCATCAGCGTTCTGCAAGCCTGAGGAGAGGCCCCTTCCAGTACCATTTCTGCGTTCAGATAGCTGAAGGACCCTTGCTCCTTTTTCGGGAGCTTGCCTGGGGTTTGCTGGGCTGTGGAGGAGCGCTGGGATGCGGCCAGAACTCCTGATCCTCAAGCGAAAGGGGGGTTTGGGTGACAGCTCGCCGTTGCACCACGAGGAGCAGCGCAGCCCGGGTGGGATGCGGAGCCCTCAGCACCTCTCGCCGCTGCACTGCGTGTGGTTATGCTGAGTGACCGTGGCTGGCAGTGTCTGTGGGGGATGACAGGGTGACCATGAGCCAGCAGTGTGCCCTGGCTGCCAACCAGGCCAGCGGTCTCCTGGGGAGCATCAAGAAGAGTGTGGGCAGCAGGGCGAGGGAGGTTCTTCTCCCCCTCTGCTCTGCCCTGGTGAGGCCCCATCTGCAGTGCTGTGTCCAGTGCTGGGCTCCCCAGTTCAAGAAAGATGAGGAGCTACTGGAGAGAGTCCAGCGGAGGGCTACGAGGATGAGGAGGGGACTGGAGCATCTCTCCTCCGAGGAGAGGCTGAGGGAACTGGGCTTGTTCAGCCTGGAGAAGAGAAGGCTGAGAGGGGACCTTCGAAATGCCTCTAAATATCTGCAGGGTGGGGGTCAGGAGGACGGGGCCAGACTCTTTGCAGCGGTGCCCAGCGACAGGACAAGGGGCAATGGGCACAAACCGAAGCAGAGGAAGCTCCAGCTGAACCCGAGGAAGAACTTCTTCCCTCTGAGGGTGACGGAGCCCTGGCCCAGGCTGCCCAGGGAGGCTGGGGAGTCTCCTTCTCTGGAGATATTCCAGCCCTGCCTGGACGCGGTGCTGTGCAGCCTGCTCTGGGTGACCCTGCTTGGGCAGGGGGTTGGGCTGGGTGACCCCCAGAGGTCCCTGCCAACCCCTCCATGCTGGGATTCCGTGATTCCCCAGAACCTCCCCGAGCCGGCGTGCCAGCCTGGGGAGCAGCGTGGGGATCCCGCGGAAGGCTGGCAGGGAGGGAAAGCAAGCGGAGCCGTTCCCACGGGAGCAAACTGGTGTTACCCCAGCGACGCTTTTCCGAACGGCTGGAATGGCTTTCGCTGTGCAATCATTGCCATCACTGAGCAGCAGCTCCTGATGGACATTTCTGACAAAGGCTTCCTTGGCACGTAGCCCTGCCTTCTCCCTGGCCATGAACTTCTTAGTTTCTTGTGCCCTTTGGAAGGCTTTAAACCCGAGGGGCTGTCTGTGCGGCGGCAGGGCAGCCGAGCATCCCTTCCGTCCCGAGCGTAGCAGCCCTACCCAAGCAAACATCGCCAGCCTCCGACAGCTCCCAGCAGCCCGTGGCTGGGGTACAAAACCTGGGGGTTCATCGGCCAGGGGAGACCCTTCGCTGGGGTTCGTTCTCCCGTCCGCGGGCGGAGGGACGATTCGCAGCCCGCTCTGGGCTCATGCGGCTGTATGGGTGACAGAAAATGGCTGTGGTTTCTGCTCAACGCCTTCTTATGTGTCTGCTTTTTTTTTTGTTGAGCCGAGGTAAGATTTAAGCTGAAGAGGAGAGCCGCTTTAGCTGTGCGTGTGAGCAAAATCAAACCTTTGCTAAGTGCTGCTTTTAACTTAAGTAAATTATAACAATTTCATATTTGGCAGGCAGAAGGGGAGAAAGCCTGTCACGGGTGAAGCGCTGTGTTGTTTCAGGAGGACTCTCGAGAGTCATCCGAAATGTGATTAGGAGCTGCTGTGTGTGACGGAGCGGAAAAATCTGCTCGGGCTGAAAGCAGCGCGGAGGCTCCTCCAGCTGCGGGCCCCTCCGCGGAGCTCCCTCGCGGGGGGCTGGTCCTCCTGCCCCCCTGCCCTGCCCCTTTGCCTTGGCTTGGCGGGGCGTGGGGGGAGCAGCTGGAGAAGCAGGCGGTGAGGGGAGCAGCCTGCGTGCCGCCCTGGGATGGGGCCTCCTGGACCACGGGCAGCGTCCCTACGTCCGTGCGTCCCTGCGTCGCTGCGTCCCTGCGTCGCTGCGTCCCTGCGTCCCTGCATCCCTGCGTCGCTGCGTCCCTGCATCGCTGCGTCCCTGCGTCCCTGCATTGCCGCATCACTGCGTCCCTGCGTCCCTGCATCCCTGCGTCCCTGTGTCCCTGCGTCCCTGCATCCCTGCGTCCCTGCATCGCTGCGTCCCTGTGTCCCTGCATCGCTGCGTCCCTGCGTCCCTGCATCCCTGCGTCGCTGCGTCCCTGCGTCGCTGCGTCGCTGCGTCCCTGCGTCCCTGCGTCCCTGCGTCCCTGCGTCCCTGCGTCCCTGCATCGCTGCGTCCCTGCGTCCCTGCGTCCCTGCGTCCCTGCATCCCTGCGTCCCTGCGTCCCTGTGTCCCTGTGTCCCTGTGTCCCTGCGTCCCTGCGTCGCTGCGTCCCTGCGTCCCTGCATCCCTGCATCCCTGCATCCCTGCGTCCCTGCGTCCCTGCGTCGCTGCGTCCCTTCGTCCCTGCGTCCCTGTGTTCCTGCGTCCCTGTGTTCCTGCGTCCCTGCGTCCCTGCGTCCCTGTGTCCCTGCGTTCCTGCGTCGCTGCGTCCCTGCGTCGCTGCGTCCCTGCGTCGCTGTGTTCCTGTGTCCCTGCATCCCTGCATCCCTGCGTCCCTGTGTCCCTGCGTCGCTGCGTCCCTGTGTTCCTGCGTTCCTGCGTTCCTGCGTCGCTGCGTCCCTGCGTCGCTGTGTCCCTGCATCCCTGCATCCCTGCGTCCCTGCATCCCTGCGTCCCTGCGTCCCTGTGTCCCTGCATCCCTGCGTCCCTGCGTCGCTGTGTCCCTGCATCGCTGCGTCCCTGCATCCCTGTGTCCCTGCATCCCTGCATCCCTGCGTCCCTGCATCCCTGCGTCCCTGCGTCCCTGCATCCCTGCATCGCTGTGTCCCTGCATCGCTGCGTCCCTGTGTCCCTGTGTCCCTGTGTCCCTGCGTCCCTGCGTCCCTGTGTCCCTGTGTCCCTGCATCCCTGCGTCCCTGCGTCCCTGCGTCCCTGCATCCCTGCGTCCCTGTGTGCCTGCGTCCCTGCGTCCCTGCGTCCCTGCGTCCCTGCGTCCCTGCATCCCTGCGTCCCTGCGTCCCTGCGTCCCTGCGTCGCTGTGTCCCTGCATCGCTGCGTCCCTGCGTCCCTGCGTCCCTGTGTCCCTGCATCCCTGCGTCCCTGCGTCCCTGCATCCCTGCATCCCTGCGTCCCTGTGTCCCTGCGTCCCTGTGTGCCTGTGTGCCTGCATCCCTGCGTCCCTGCGTCCCTGCGTCCCTGCGTCCCTGCATCCCTGCGTCCCTGTGTCCCTGTGTCCCTGTGTCCCTGTGTCCCTGCGTCCCTGCGTCGCTGCATCCCTGCGTCCCTGCGTCGCTGCGTCCCTGCGTCCCTGCATCCCTGCGTCCCTGCATCGCTGCGTCCCTGCGTCCCTGCATCCCTGCGTCCCTGTGTCCCTGCGTCCCTGCGTGCCTGCGTCCCTGCATCCCTGCGTCCCTGCGTCCCTGCGGGCGCGGTGCTCCGGGGCTGGCGGGCCGTAGGCACGCAGGAGCCGCCCGGCCTTACAGACACGCGGTCTGGCGGAGCTACTCAACGCTGAGCCTGTATAGGAGGCATGCGATGAAGATTTATTATCTGGGCTTGTTACATTGAATTAATCCTGAAGTCAAAATAAACCCATTAGCAAATGCGATGGGGTTCAGACGTTAAGGCATTGCTGGTAAACGGCAAACGACGGCTGCAGAAAAGCCTTATTGAAAAATAAAAATTGAAGAGAAAGGAAGGTGAAAAACGGGCATCTGGTGTTGCATCCGCGATTCTCCATCCGTTTCTGCTCTGCCCGCGCAGAATTTCCAGCTACGCTAGGAGGAAGGGAGGTGCTGAGGGTGGCTGTCCACGCTGGGTGCAGAGCGCAGCGCTGCTGACCCGCCGGCTTCTGGCACGTCGCCTTGCAGCGAGGACGAGGGTGCAGGGCAGGCTGGGTGCGCGGAGGTGCCGAGGAGTTTTCTGTCTGTGGGTCATCACCGCGTTGGTAGAAGGTGCTGGGGGTCCTGGGAACAGTTTCCTCCTCCCGTTGCATTATTTATTATAAGTTCGTTATCTTTTTTTGGTTTTTCCTTCTCGTTTGTTAGCTTTCTGTAGGTCCTCAACGTATTGCTAGCTTCTGGCGGCTGTGCTGGGGGGCTGCTGGGTGGCACTGGGAGCACCCAGGACCTTCCCACCCACCCGCCGTGGACCCGACAGTGCCCGGGGCTGGGCATCGCTGCGGGCTGCCAGCCCCGACGTTCAGAGGGCGGCCAAGCCTTAGGCCAGAAAGTACCGTTTTCCCCTGATTTCAGTAAATTCTCATTTTCTGCTTCAAGGTTAGGACCTTTGGTCCTTGCTGGGAGATCTGCTCGCTGGCTGCCTTCTTCCCCGACAGGGGCCAGAGCGTGCCTTGGCTGTAATTCTCTGCTTCCAGTTATTTATAACTTTCCAGTCAATTAACTTCCAAGACTGGAACTCTTCATGCTTGGTCTTTGCTTGGAGGGAGATCTATTTTGGCAAGCTGGCAGACCCAAAAATGTTTGCGTATCGTGGATCCTGCATTCGTGGGACGCAGCGGCACGTTCCTGGCCGGCACAGGCGGCTCGCTTGGTGGGCAGGGAGCAGAAACGCAGCCAAAGAGGTAGAATTAACATTGCTAAAAGAATAATTTTTCTTAATCGTCACGTCTAGCTTGCTAAAGAGTTTCTTGATTGCCTGGGGGTCCCTAAATACTGAGGGGCATTTCGTGTCATGAAGCACAACTTCTGATGGGTTTCCGTGGGAAGATGTTTGGGAGCTCACGGAATTCACCGCAAAAGGTCCAGAAAGTTTCAATTTTCTAACAAAAAAAAAAAAAAAGGTCTGATGTCCAGCAATTAATTTCTTGGTGGAAGTCAGGAAGAGCCTGGCTTGTCGTTTGATATCCAGTGTCGACAGTGGAGATGCCTTGTGATAGGAATTATTGTTCTGGACGACTCACGTAAGGAAAATAGAGCATGGCACCTTTGTGTGGACCTGCTGGAGAGCAGCTCTGCGGAGAGGGACCTGGGTGTCCTGGTGGACGACAGGGTGACCATGAGCCAGCAGTGTGCCCTGGCTGCCAAGAAGGCCAATGGGATCCTAGGGTGCATGAGGCAGAGTGTGGCCAGCAGGACGAGGGAGGTTCTCCTTCCCCTCTACACTGCCCTGGTGAGGCCTCATCTGGAGTACTGTGTCCAGTGCTGGGCTCCCCAGTTCAAGAAAGATGAGGAGCTACTGGAGAGAGTCCAGTGGAGGGCTACGAGGATGAGGAGGGGACTGGAGCATCTCCCCTACGAGGAGAGGCTGAGGGAACTGGGCTTGTTCAGCCTGGAGAAGAGAAGGCTGAGAGGGGACCTTAGAAATGCCTCTAAATATCTGCAGGGTGGGGGTCAGGAGGACGGGGCCAGACTCTTTGCAGCGGTGCCCAGCGACAGGACAAGGGGCAACGGGCACAAACTGAAGCAGAGGAAGCTCCAGCTGAACATGAGGAAGAACTTCTTCCCTCTGAGGGTGCTGGAGCCCTGGCCCAGGCTGCCCAGGGAGGCTGTGGAGTCTCCTTCTCTGGAGATATTCCAGCCCCGCCTGGCCGCGGTGCTGTGCCCCCTGCTCTGGGTGACCCTGCTTGGGCAGGGGGTTGGGCTGGGTGACCCCCAGAGGGCCCTGCCAACCCCGACCATGCTGGGATTCTGTGATTCTGTGTGCCCTGCCTGGGTGACGGCGCGCGTTGCTGCGGGCTGGTTATTTGTTAAGGGACTGGGATGCGAGATATTGGCTTGTGAGAGATAAATGTGCAACGTGCCGAGCCATTCCCACGGTGATGCGTGACTGTAGGGGCCGCAGAGGGGCCTTTGAGCCTCGTACTGTAACTGCTGTTGTGTCCAAAAACATGGATAAACACAGTGCTCGGGTAACTGATGTGCTGTTAGGCGCCTGGTCTGATTTTCCCAGCTAAACACAGCCGTCGAAGAGTCACGACGCGCCTTTGCTATGTCCTGTCTGCCTATGGTGTGGAAGTTAGTACCTGAGAGGCCACCTGAGCATAGGTTTGTCACAAAGGTATTAAATTGCTCTTGTAGCTTGTTGTCACAGAATCACAGAATGGTTGGGGTTGGCAGGGCCCTCTGTGGGTCACCCAGCCCAACCCCCTGCCCAAGCAGGGTCACCCAGAGCAGGGGGCACAGGACCTTGTCCAGGCGGGGCTGGAATATCTCCAGAGAAGGAGACTCCACAGCCTCCCTGGGCAGCCTGGGCCAGGGCTCCGGCACCCTCAGAGGGAAGAAGTTCTTCCTCATGTTCAGCTGGAACTTCCTCTGCTTCAGTTTGTGCCCGTTGCCCCTTGTCCTGTCACTGGGCACCACTGGAAAGAGTCTGGCCCCGTCCTCCTGACCCCCACCCTGCAGATATTTGTAGGCATTTCTAAGGTCCCCTCGCAGCCTTCTCTTCTCCAGGCTGAACAAGCCCAGCTCCCTCAGCCTCTCCTTGTAGGAGAGATGCTCCCATCCCCTCCTCATCCTCATAGCCCTCCGCTGGACTCTCTCCAGTAGCTCCTCATCTTTCTTGAACTGGGGAGCCCAGCACTGGACACAGCACTGCAGATGGGACCTCCCCAGGGCGGAGCAGAGGGGCAGGAGAACCTCCCTCGCCCTGCTGCCCACACTCCTCCTCATGCACCCCAGGATCCCATTGGCCTTCTTGGCACCCAGGGCACGCTGCTGGCTCATGGTCACCCTGTCGTCCCCCAGCACTCCCAGTCCCTCTCCACAGAGCTGCTCTCCAGCAGCTCAGCCCCAGCCTGTCCTGGTGCCTGGGGTTGTTCCTCCCCAGGTGCAGGACCCTGCCCTTGCCCTGGTTGAACCTCATCAGGTTCCTCTCTGCCCAACTCTCCAGCCTGTCCAGGTCTCGCTGGATGGCAGCACAGCCTGCTGGGGTGTCCACCACTCCTCCCAGTTTGGTGTCATCAGCAAACTGGCTGAGGGTACCCTCTAACTCTTCATCCAGGTCATTGATGAAGAAAAGACTGGGCCCAGTACTGGCAGTTGCTGCTGTGCCTTTAGACAAGGAGCATCCGAAGCAGTGGTTGGCGTGGGGTGCGCTGGGGCCGTGGAGCGGCTGATGGTGAGCGGGCTGGCAGCTGCTGTCCTCCTCTGAATTCCTCTCTCGGGGTTCTGCTGCCAGGCTGGGGCTTCAACGTGCCAAGAAGTGTTTTGCTGGTAAAGGAAAGAAATGGCATAAGGAAAAGAGAGGAAAGGATCAGAAGAATATTTAAAACCAGAAGGAGTGGGGGGAATCATACATAACAAACTAAATTGCAAAAATAATTTCTCATAACATAAATGAGCCCAATTTTGGGGCGTGAAGAGCACGCAGCCTGCCGTGTTTCTGAAGTGGCTTGCTCTGGCATCAAGATTTATTGTTCAAATCGTGTTATTACTGTTACTCCTAATGGGAAATTACGTTTCAAAGTGGTACTATTGATGGTGTCTGTGTCTTGAAACTGAAAGGCGAAATATTCCGGGAGGATTTTGGCGGCTGCCGACGTCTTCCGCTCGCCCTGGTTCCGCGGGGCTCGGGCGCCCGGCCGGGACGGCGTGGGCAGCGGGTGCTGGGCTTGCTGGGCTGCCTCTGGGTGTGCTGGGCCACCCGACACAGTTGGAGACCACTTTTTTTTTTTGAATAATCTGGAAGCTGACAAGTGTGGAGATGTGAGATTTATGAGGATGTCCCGAAAGACGTGGGGCAGGGAGAGGAAGGAGAGTCTCCGGCAGCTTTTCCTTCGCAGTGGTCTGCGAGTTGCAGTCGTTGCCCCCAGGATTTCCTACTTAAATAGCTGTTGCCCACAGAGTTAAATATTTAAAATGAGCTTTTAATGTCTCTCTACAGCTAGATGCTTGCATCTCCATCCCCTGGCGTGCATTATTGCCGTATCTTTCCGTTTTCCAGCGAACTGCGTAAGGCACTGCGTAGGAATCATGCTGGAGCAGTCCCTGTCCACCAACAAGTTGCTCTTTGCAATTTTTATGCTTTTCTGCCCTTTAAGAACTATTTATATTTACCTGAGTTCCAGTCATGAAAAAACCCTTGTGAAAACCTGAGCGGTGCTGGTTGCCTCCCTTGTTGTGTGTAGCTGGCCCAGAGCTGGCTGGGCAGGGGACGGGGCCGTGTCAGCTCGGTGGTCTGAGGAGGGGGCTGGAGGCCGAGCTGCGGCAGCAGGAAGATGGAGAAGCCAGCATGGGCATCCCCCGAGCTTTTGGTTCTCCTGCCCTCACGTCACTGCTCGCAGCGGTGCTGCGGGTGTAGCCCACGGGGTGTGATCAGGAGATGGTGCTGTGAGGGGTGGGAGCAGGTCGTGTGCCCCCCGGTGTCCCCTTGGCCGGGCGGGCAGCTTTCTGAAACGGGTTTCATCCACCTTTCGCTTAACCTCAAAGCAGCTGAAACTTCTGCTTGCCAGGAGATAAAACCACAGGCTGGTTTGGGTTGGAAAGGACCTTACAGATGACCCAGTTCCACCCTCCTGCCCTGGGCAGGGACCCCTTCCACCAGAGCAGGCTGCTCCAAGCCCCGTCCAACCTGACTTTGAATGTTCCCAGTGATGGGAGCATCTCCCACCTCTCTGGGCAACCCGTGCCGGTGTTTCACCACCCTCATAGTAAAAAATTCTTGCTTGAATCTAATCTGAATCTCCCCTGTTTCAGCTTGAAGCCATCACCCCTTGTCCTGTCACCCCATGCCCTTGTCCCAGCCCCTCTCCAGCTCTCTTGCAGCCCCTCCAGGCTCTGGCAGCTGCTCTAAGGTCTCCCCGCAGCCTTCTCCTCCCCAGGCTGAGCAGCCCCAGCTCTCCCAGCCTCTCCTCCCAGCAGAGGGGTTCCAGCCCTGGGATCACTGCTGGGGCCTCCTCTGGCCCCGCTCCCACAGCTCCAGGTCTGTCCTGTGCTGAGGGCTCCAGAGCTGGACGCAGGACTCCCGGGGGGTCTCAGCAGAGCGGGGCAGAGGGGCAGAATCCCCCCCCTCACCCTGTGCCCAGGATGCAGCCCAAGGGCATGGTCAGCCTGCTGGGCTGCCAGCACTCACTGCTGGGTCATGTTGATGGCTCCTCATCAGCCAAGCCAAGCGTATCTCACAGCTTGTGCTTCTCAGCCAGCTTCTGCAGCGCTATAATTAGGGATTTTCTTCCTCGTCTCCGGTTTGTCACCTTCCGTGTGGCACAGAACTTGCTCCCAAGTATTTCTCGTCGGAGGATGGCGGTTTCATTGTGCTGCAGATGCTTGAGGCTCACGCGGCGATGGGGATGAAATTTCCCACAGCGGAACATTGCTGACTTCATGTTGTGTGATGAAGTAGCGCAGATTTATATTTAATATTCCTTTTCCAGCAGGCATCGCGGCGCAGGATTTCTCTGCTCGTGGCTGCTGAGAAGCAGCCAGACCCGGGTGGGTTTTTAAAGCTGTGGAAAATTCACATAAAGCTTGATACTAAGAGCCTCATACAGAACCACAAATTGATTTTTTTCTTCTTTTTTTTTTTTTTTTTTTAACCTGGAAGAGCTTACGACTTTACAACCTGCTCGACAAACATGCCTCGGGGTGTGGCTTGATGCGTGATGCCCATGATGCTTGATCCCTGAACCACCCTGTCTTTCCATTCTGAGCGTGGCTGTGGGTAGATATCACCCGTGCGAGCGTGCCACTGACAGTGGCGTGAAGGTAAATAAAATGGGACCAAGCTCCAAGGCTGTGGAGTCTCCTTCTCTGGAGATATTCCAGACCCATCTGGACAAGATCCTGTGCAGCCTGCTCTGGGTGACCCTGCTAGTTGGACTAGAAGACCCACAGAGGTCCCTTCCAACCCCGACCATTAATATTCTCTGGGTGCCCTGGCTCAGGGGACCTCGCTCCGAGGGCAGGAGAGGCTCCTGCAGAAGGCTGAGCGCTCGCGTTGTAATTAATTCATCAGCAAGGCTCGCTGGAATTAGAGCTCTGTTCTGAGAGAGGCTTCTAATTGAGAGTAAATGGCTCATTAGCGTTGAGCAGATCAACCTGAGAGCATCAGCAAACACAAACACAATAATTAACGGCTTTCAGGTCTGGCCCAGGTGCGGCTGGGAGCGGGCGGGTTTTGGGGGGCTCCAGGTGTGCTGTCACCCCCAGGGTTTCCCTGGGTGTGGTGGGAGACGCTGGGACGACGCGTGCTCGGCGCTGGGGTGGCACGGCCACCACCCTGTGCTGCCATGTCTGCAGGCTGCTCCCCGCTGGGCTCGGACCAGGTAACGGCAGTGATGGGCGTGTGGGTTTTTAGGAAAAAATGCGTAAAATGAGCAGCGGTGGCTGCTATCCAGAAAGTTATAAAAAAATGCGTCCAGGGAGGTCGTTCGCTGGCGAAAACGGAGGGAGGGGTGGGAGATGGAGGGGGTGAACCCTGCGTGCGGCGGGGGCAGAGCTTCGGGCTTTTCCTGCCGAGCGTTTCCGACGGAGCGATGTGGGTGGATTCGGGGCTCTTGATGCCTGTTGAAACGCTTCAGCCTCGAGCTGTTCCGTAAATCGCGACTTCAGTGACGCGTGGCGCGGCGTTGTGGTCCCGTGGTGCCACGGGGAGGCACGGGACAGATTTTCCCCAGAACATGAAAAAGGGCCAAGACTTCAAAGAGTTCAAACCAACCTAGTGAGAGCTCAGATCACTGCGGTCTGCACATAGGGAAAAGGGTTTGCAGATAAAATTAGAAACTGCTCCTAGGCGTGTGGTTATTTGCACAGTACAGCTTTGAGTTGTGGCTTATTTCTTCTGCGGGGGTGCACGTGGGAATAACGACATCACATTGCAATATCTATAGTCACTAATTAACCTTCGCCGACTGCTGTAATAGTCTCACTCCTGTGCACGCTGCAGGAAGGGATTTTCCGCTGTATTTATCTGCTTGATGCTTTGTATTTAAACCGTAATGGAAGATGGGGCCATGTGAAGAAACCGGTGTTCAATCACCCTGAGGCTTATCTGCCCTCCCTGCCTTCGGATCAGGGAGCGTCGGTCCTGTTTTGTCCTGGGATTCGTATTTTTGTTCGAATATGGGAGAGGTTTGATGACGCTGCAAGCGAAGCAGCAGCTCTGGAATGTTGTGCACCTGGTGATAGGGATGCACCTGGGTAAGCTGTAGAGATCGGCCAAATATAGCCCCAAGGGGAAAAAAAAAACCCAGCAGAAAATTGCTGAGTGCAGGAAGATGCTTTTTTAGAAGTTTGTCCGGAGGGAAGCCTGAGTTTAGCAGAGTAAGAGCTCGCTAGGCTGGGGAGGTGACGGGAGGCTGCTCTGCTCACAGCGTAGGGAGAGGAGACCTTAGCTTTGGGCGTGCTGGTTTTCACATCTCAGCTTTGTGGGCAGACCCAATGTTTATGGGTTACAAGTGGTAGGGCTTCTTCGTGTCTTTACCGTCGAGACGTTGACCCAGCACATTGCTTCCAAGGGAAGAAGGCAGCTGCTGGGTGGTCCCTGTATCTCTTCAGGTCCTTCACCACCAGCCAGCTCCCACCATCGAGATGCTGACCCAGCACATGAATTCCAAGGGAAGGAAGCAGCTGCCAGGTGGTCCCTGTATCTCTTCAGGTCCTTCACCACCAGCCAGCTCCCACCATCGAGATGCTGACCCAGCACATGAATTCCAAGGGAAGGAAGCAGCTGCCGGGTGGTCCCTGTATCTCTTCAGGTCCTTCACCACCAGCCAGCTCCCACCATCGAGATGCTGACCCAGCACATGAATTCCAAGGGAAGGAAGCAGCTGCCGGGTGGTCCCTGTATCTCTTCAGGTCCTTCACCACCAGCCAGCTCCCACCATCGAGATGCTGACCCAGCACATGAATTCCAAGGGAAGGAAGCAGCTGCCAGGTGGTCCCTGTATCTCTTCAGGTCCTCCACCACCAGCCAGCTCCCACCACGGCTTCTCCAGGAGGACGGGGAGGTCGGCAGCTGTCTGCCAAGGGATAACTCACCTTTCTGGAAGGCAGCACTAGGCCTGAGCATCCCCACAGTCCCGTGAGCAGGGGTTAGAGGTGAGTCCTTCAGGGACCTCCACACTGTGGGTGGGACAGCCAGTGCAGGAGGGGGTGGAGAAGGACAGAGCGGGGCACCGCCGGGCAGGAATACTGATGGCAAGCTGTCCCTTTAGCTTCTCTCTTGCCTTAAAGATGCTCATGTGTTGAGAGCCCCAGTCCCAGCCTGCCTCCAAACCACCCAGATAAAACACCTCAAACAAGAAATAACGCTCTTTCTGCGCCCAGTCTGTTTGAAAATTCATGGTGTTATGAGGAAAGCACGGTGCGTGGCCTCACGTAGCCAGCACCCATGGGACAGCAGCTACCAAGCTTCGCCCGCTTGCTGCTGAGCAGTGAAGGGGAAGGAGCCAGTCCCGTGGTTTTTCCAAGAAAAGCATCTTCTGTCTGCCATCTTCTCCGCCTTAAAGATAGCGATCGGCCACGGCCCAGGGCTGAGAGACTGTCCTTGGGCAGGGACCAGCGTGGCTTCAAAGGCTGAGAGCCCAAGGTGACGGGCAGCTCATTTCACTGCTCGCTGTCGCGAGCGACTGCTCAGGTGGGAAGGGCAAAACTCAGATAGGTCCCACTGGGTGTCAGGGCTCACTCGCGGCTCTTAGGAAAATCAAAGCAATTTGCATTCCTGTTAATTAATGCTAAAGAACATCCTTAAGAAGTATTGCTGTTTCACCCGATGCACCAGTACAGGCTGGGGCGGACCTGCTGGAGAGCAGCTCTGCGGAGAGGGACCTGGGTGTCCTGGTGGACAACAGGGTGACCATGAGCCAGCAGCGTGCCCTGGGTGCCAAGATGGGATCCTGGGGTGCATGAGGAGGGGTGTGGGCAGCAGGGCGAGGGAGGTTCTCCTTCACCTCTGCTCTGCCCTGGTGAGGCCCCATCTGGAGTCCTGTGTCCAGTGCTGGGCTCCCCAGTTCAAGAAAGATGAGGAGCTACTGGAGAGAGTCCAGCGGAGGGCTGCGAGGATGAGGAGGGGACTGGAGCATCTCCCCTATGAGGAGAGGCTGAGGGAGCTGGGCTTGTTCAGCCTGGAGAAGAGAAGGCTGAGAGGGGACCTTAGAAATGCCTACAAATATCTGCAGGGTGGGGGTCAGGAGGACGGGGCCAGACTCTTTGCAGTGGTGCCCAGCGACAGGACAAGGGGCAACGGGCACAAACTGAAGCAGAGGAAGCTCCAGCTGAACCCGAGGAAGAACTTCTTCCCTCTGAGGGTGCCGGAGCCCTGGCCCAGGCTGCCCAGGGAGGCTGTGGAGTCTCCTTCTCTGGAGATATTCCAGCCCCGCCTGGCCGCGGTGCTGTGCAGCCTGCTGTGGGTGACCCTGCTTGGGCAGGGGGTTGGGCTGGGGGACCCCCAGAGGTCCTTTCCAACCCCGACCATGCTGGGATTCTGGGATTCAGCTTTGTGTTGAGCCGCTGGCCAGGCTGAGCAGAGTCTGCGCAGCCGACAGGGCAGGCAGTGGTGTGCGCTGGCGCTGGGGGCTCACCCCCAGGCAGGGCTTTTCGCCCTGAACCATCCACGTGGGAACATCGTTTTGCCTCCTCACTCGTGGCTGGGAGACGAAGCGTCTGACTGCAACCCAACGGGGAAATGTCCTGATCAAAGGGAGCGCGGCAGATTTGTCAGAGCTTGTAGCGAGCCCGTGGTGAAGCGTGTACAACACGGCGGGGAGGGCGAGAAACCCGGAGTCGCAGTGTGTTCCCAAAAGGTAAACAGGGCTTGGGTTAGATGGATGCGCTCATCCATATTCCAGGAACGAACTGCAGCACCGTCAGCAAGTTATTGCATAAAGATGAGAAAATCCTGGGGTTTGAGGTGCTCTCCTTGCTGAATTTCTTGATTATTTTGAAACCTCAGCGGCGTTTCTGGATGTAAAGACGCATGCAATTTTCCTGAGAACCTGGAGCGGCTCTCGGGCAGCGCAGCCCCATGAGCGGCTGGGTGTTTGCGAGGGGGGGGCTGCCTGCTTCTCCGCTCGCCTGCGTGCAGCTGTGCTGCTTTTCTGGGGGAGCTGCTGGCACTCGGAGCACGATGTCAGTCTGCGTATGGCGGGTGGGCGCCTGGCCGGGCGGTGGCTGCTCCCAGCGAAGCATCCCCCTTCTCCCAGCCTGTGCGCGGGGGCTCTTCCCGCGGGTCGCTGCTGAAAAGCTGTGCAAATCCCAGAATCCCAGAATGTTCAGGGTTGGAAGGGACCTCTGTGGGTCCCCCAGCCCAACCCCCTGCCCAAGCAGGGTCACCCAGAGCAGGGGGCACAGCACCGCGGCCAGGCGGGGCTGGAATATCTCCAGAGAAGGAGACTCCACAGCCTCCCTGGGCAGCCTGGGCCAGGGCTCCGTCACCCTCAGAGGGAAGAAGTTCTTCCTCGGGTTCAGCTGGAGCTTCCTCTGCTCCAGTTTGTGCCCGTTGCCCCTTGTCCTGTCGCTGGGCACCACTGGAAAGAGTCTGGCCCCGTCCTCCTGACCCCCACCCTGCAGATATTTAGAGGCATTTCGAAGGTCCCCTCGCAGCCTTCTCTTCTCCAGGCTGAACAAGCCCAGCTCCCTCAGCCTCTCCTCGGAGCAGAGATGCTCCAGTCCCCTCCTCGTCCTCGTAGCCCTCCGCTGGACTCTCTCCAGTAGCTCCTCATCTTTCTTGAACTGGGGAGCCCAGCACTGGACACAGGACTCCAGATGGGGCCTCCCCAGGGCAGAGCAGAGGGGGAGGAGAACCTCCCTCGCCCTGCTGCCCACACTCCTCCTCATGCACCCCAGGATCCCGTTGGCCTTCTGGGCACCCAGGGCACGCTGCTGGCTCACGCCGTTGCTCGCGTGGCTCTGCTGCAGTTGAAGCGTGATTCTCAACATCCAGAACCAGCGCAGGTCCTTGGTACGGGCGCTGGGGCCCCTGCAGCGACCTGCGAGAGCACCCTCCTGCCAAGGGGCACCCAGCGCTGCGCCGAAGGGCGTAACTTCTTTTCTAAATATATATATATACACAGACATACATGGTATATGTACATGTGGTGCAGCAAGGTGCGTCTGGTTTGCTGCAGAGGCTTTTCCAGCCCGGGGACTGTCAAGGCCAGCGTGGCACGCGTTTCCCCCGGCGCTGGCAAAGCTGCTGCGCCTCTTCCCTCGGGAATTCTGCGCGCCTGACGTGTCTGCAGGACGTGTTTGTCAGCGAAAACGGGCAGAGTGCGCGGCAAGTGCCGTGCTGAGGCCAAGGGAGCTTGTGTTAAGCGCTGTGCATTAATTTTAAATACATGACAGAGGCCGTACCAGGCTGGGAGATGCTGGTGATGGGGCTGGGAGCGACGGGTGCCTCGGGTGTGAGACAGGCACCCATAGGTAGATGCGGGTGAAAGAGCTGCAGGGAGAAAAGCGGGTGTCAACCCAGCGCCGGGGTTCATCCGCGCAGCAGAAAGGAGCGGAGCAGCCCCTCGGCGTGGAAGGCGGTGGTCTGGGCTTGGTAGGGCTGCCAGCGTCAGGCAGCCCCCTTCTGCAGGTGTTTGCTGCGGGGATGCTGCGGGCAGCCCCTGCCCCAGAGCAGGAGGTCATCTGTCCCCTGCTCCCCGCTGTCCGGGGCTGTCCCCGGTCCCCAGCCCCGAGATACCCACGGGGCGCGGGGAAGCACTGGGGCAGCCGCACAGCACCATGATTTTTAAAATACAAATACACCGAGAGAGGACAGTGGATGAGGTTTCCCCTCTCTCAGGGGAGGCTCTCGGTCTGGGTGGGGGTGTCCCACGTTGAATTTTCTGTTGGAAGGGGCCGCGGGCCACCTGGGGCTGCAGGTTGGGAGCAGAAGTCGCACTGGTAGAGGAGCAGGGTGGTCTGAAGCCGTTCTGGGGATGAATTGGTTGCCTTGAGTGTTGCAGAGATATTAAACAAACTAATACCTGCTGGAGAGCAGCTCTGTGGAGAGGGACTGGGAGTGCTGGGGGACAACAGGGTGACCATGAGCCAGCAGCGTGCCCTGGGTGCCAAGAAGGGCAATGGGATCCTGGGGTGCATGAGGAGGAGTGTGGCCAGCAGGACGAGGGAGGTTCTCCTTCCCCTCTGCTCTGCCCTGGTGAGGCCCCATCTGCAGTGCTGTGTCCAGTGCTGGGCTCCCCAGTTCAAGAAAGATGAGGAGCTACTGGAGAGAGTCCAGTGGAGGGCTATGAGGATGAGGAGGGGACTGGAGCATCTCTCCTGTGAGGAGAGGCTGAGGGAGCTGGGCTTGTTCAGCCTGGAGAAGAGAAGGCTGAGAGGGGACCTTCGAAATGCCTCTAAATATCTGCAGGGTGGGGGTCAGGAGGCCGGGGCCAGACTCTTTCCAGTGGTGCCCAGCGACAGGACAAGGGGCAATGGGCACAAACTGGAGCAGAGGAAGCTCCAGCTGAACATGAGAGCTGATGCTGCAGCAGGTCGCTCGCCGCTGCCCCGCTCCCTCCTCTCTCTGCAGACACCCACGTCGCTTGGGGCCCAAAAACGCACCGGCCGAGCGGCCGTGTTGCTCAGCACCAGCGAATGGTCCTTTTCAGTACGAAGAGCGATAGTTTTTCCGTCCCAGGAAGGCAGCCACTAACGGGGAATACTTCGTCAGGTTGGTTTTTTTCAGGCCTGCCAAAGCCCTGAAGATGAAAGCGCTCTATTCTGGTGCGCGGCGGCATATGGCTGGGTGGGTGTTTGGGGGAGCGCAGGACCGCTGAAGAAATCACGTGTTCACAGGGGAGGGCTGGCGTTTGGGTTTGGGTTTCTTGCCTCATAATGCAAATGTTCTCGTTCGAAGAGGATAATTTATTTTAAATGTCTTTTGTTCCCCCTTTTCCGACTGCCCGATTGGCACACTTCTCTCATGTCTCCCTCCAGCCGTGTGTGCCAGAGGCATCCGCTGACCCCCAACAATCTTCTGAATCAAGAAGAGTGTGGGCAGCAGGATGAGGGAGGTTCTCCTTCCCCTCTGCTCTGCCCTGGTGAGGCCTCATCTAGAGTACTGTGTCCAGTTCTGGGCTCCCCAGTTCAAGAAAGATGAGGAGCTGCTGGAGAGAGTCCAGTGGAGGGCTACGAGGATGAGGAGGGGACTGGAGCATCTCTCCTACGAGGAGAGGCTGAGGGAGCTGGGCTTGTTCAGCCTGGAGAAGAGCAGGCTGCGAGGGGACCTTCGAAATGCCTCTAAATATCTGCAGGGTGGGGGTCAGGAGGCTGGGGCCAGACTCTTTCCAGTGGTGCCCAGCGACAGGACAAGGGGCAACGGGCACAAACTGAAGCAGAGGAAGCTCCAGCTGAACCCGAGGAAGAACTTCTTCCCTCTGAGGGTGACGGAGCCCTGGCCCAGGCTGCCCAGGGAGGCTGTGGAGTCTCCTTCTCTGGAGATATTCCAGCCCCGCCTGGACAAGGTCCTGTGCAGCCTGCTGTGGGTGACCCTGCTTCAGCAGGAGGGTTGGACTTGATGACCCACAGAGGTCCCTTCCAACCCCTACTATTCTGTGATTCTGTGATTTAACAAAGCAATCCTTGCTCCCCGTGTCTCCTCCCCAGCTTCCCCAGTGGACAGTTGCACTGTGCGACGAATAAAAATTTTGGCTTCACTTTGGAGCCAAAACGCCATTAACTGCAGAACCCGGCTGTGTAATTCTTCCTGAAGAACCGTGGTTGCAACCTGAACGGCAGCTGAAGAGTAATTCAGCACAGAGGCAGCTGGCCCTGGCCTTTCTTCAAGCAGTCGAGGGGAGGAGGCGATTCAGGCAGCGTGGAGGTTAAAGGAAGCCACTTCCGATCCTAAGCCAGGGGAAAAGTTATTCTGATGTTAATTAAGGCTAACGGAGAACTTCTTGCTTTTAAAATTACAGCTTGCTGTTGATGGAGCGGGCGTGACATAGTAAGCGCGGTGGTTTCATCCTCCGGCCGCGGCAGCCGGCGCTGGCCCGAGGCTTCCCGGGTGGTGGATCTCCACGCGCGGAGGAGCGGGTCGAGGTTTGGCAGCCCGTTTGATTCGGCCCGGTGCAGGCTGGTGCCACAGCCCCCATGGCAGATCAGCCCCGAGCCTGGGGACAACGGGGCTCTGCCGTGTGGGACCCGGCACGGGGCTGCGTCCCGGGGAGGGCTCAGCACGGCGGGCGAGCTCCAGCGTCGTGTTGTGCCGAAAGGTGCGTGTTATGGTAAGCGTTCATTTTTATTTTTAGAGGTTATTCGTAGAATTATAGAATCATAGAATGGTTTGGATTGGAAGGGACCTTGAAGATCATCTGGTTCCAACCAGAGTAGGGATATCTTCCCCCAGCCCAGGGTGCTCAGAGCTCCATCCAACCTGGCCTTGAACCCTGCCAGGGAGGGGGCAGCCACAGCTTCTCTGGGCAGCCTGGGCCAGGGCCTCACCACCCTCACGGGGAAGAATTCCTTCCTCATATCTCATCTAAATCCCCCCTCTTTTAGTTCAGAGCCGTTCCCCCTTGTCCTATCACTGCACCCCCTTGTGAAAAGCCCCTCTCCATTCCTCCTATGATAGGAGTTATGCATGGACTGACGTTAAATAAAGCACTTTTACTTTACAATAATCACAGAACCATAGAATCGTGAAGGTTGGGAAAGACCTCTAAGGTCACCCAGTGCAACCGTCACCCCATCACCCCCACGCCTGCTAAACCATGTCCTCCAGGGCCACATCCACACGTGTTTTGAACCCCTCCAGGGATGGTGACCCCACCACTGCCCTGGGCAGCCTGGTCCAACGCCTGACCACTCTTGCAGGAAAGAAATTCTTCCTGATATCCAACCTAAAACTCCCCTGATGCAACTTGAGGGCATGGCCTCTCGTCCTGTCGCTAACGATAATTGGAGATCCCGGTGCCGGAAGGAGTTACTGGGTTACTGCAGATGTCCCCTTGCCCATCGCAACGTGCCCGCAGCCGTGCAGGATTTCAGTCGTGTGCGCGGCGTGCGGTGCCCGGGCTGGGGATGAGGAGGTGGACGAGGGCATCCCGACCTTCCCCGGCACTGCCACCGCTGTGTCCCCGAAGCCCGAGGGCTCCAGGACGCTCTGGCACTGGCACTGAGCCTTCCCCGTCTGCTCCAGGGTCTCTTCTGAAAACATTATCAGCTGTTAGCGTGAGGGAGGTTATCACAGGACTGAGGAATCAGTAAAAATTATGGGATCCTTGAGGCTGGAGGGGAGCTCTGGAGAGGATCTGCTGCGCTGTGTCGGGGCGTGGATGGACAGCTCGGGTTGATCACAGAATCACAGAATAGTAGGGGTTGGAAGGGACCTCTGTGGGTCATCTACTCCAACCCTCCTGCTGAAGCAGGGTCACCTACAGCAGGCTGCACAGGACCTTGTCCAGGCGGGGCTGGAATATCTCCAGAGAAGGAGACTCCACAGCCTCCCTGGGCAGCCTGGGCCAGGGCTCCGGCACCCTCAGAGGGAAGAAGTTCTTCCTCGGGTTCAGCTGGAGCTTCCTCTGCTTCAGTTTGTGCCCGTTGCCCCTTGTCCTGTCGCTGGGCACCACTGCAAAGAGTCTGGCCCCATCCTCCTGACCCCCACCCTTCAGATATTTAGAGGCATTTCTAAGGTCCCCTCGCAGCCTTTTCTTCTCCAGGCTGAACAAGCCCAGTTCCCTCAACCTCTCCTCGTAGGGGAGATGTTCCAGTCCCCTCCTCATCCTCGTAGCCCTGCGCTGGACTCTCTCCAGTAGCTCTTCACCTTTCTTGAACTGGGGAGCCCAGCACTGGACACAGCACTGCAGATGGGGCCTCACCAGGGCAGTGTAGAGGGGAAGGAGAACCTCCCTCGTCCTGCTGGCCACGCTCTTCTTGATGCACCCCAGGAGACCGCTGGCTTTCTTGGCAGCTCTTGATGTCAGGGTACCGCTCTGGAGGCGTTGCCAGCTCGGTGTGGGAGCATCCTGTAAGTACCCCCATCCAGGGAGAAGGGGTGCGCTGCCTCTCCCCGCTACCGGCTCCCCTCCCTCCCTGCCCCTGCCCCTGCCCCATGCCGGCTCCCGATGCCGCCGAGCAGAGCGCTGCGCGGAGCGGGGAGCCAAACCCTGCCCTGTCTCTGCTGCTGCTGCTTATTCAATAACATCCCGGCAGGAGGGAAATGATGCAAAAACGGGAACGTGGCAGATGGCTCTGCAACAAAAAAAACCCAAAAAACCTGCTGAAAGAAAGGAGCTGAAGGGGCTGAAATCAGCCCTGACGCACTCCTGTGCAGAGGTAGGAGGGAACGGCTCGGAGTCGTTCAGAATAATATGGGGGTTTGGGGTTAAAAAAAAAAAAAAAAAAAGAGATAATAAAAATATCAGGCCAAATTCTCTGATAGTATAAATTTCTGTCACTGCATTAGATGCGTGTTGGGCAGTTTTCTTCAGGTAACTGTGCTTCTGGCGGTGTTTCTTCAAAAGGAGGAGCGCAGAAGGGCAGCGCTGGAGGATGGCGGGCTTTTATTTTTTCCCCCTCTTTTGGCAAGCGGCTCACACAGAAGGGGGAGGTTGGCTCACCTGGCAGTACCCCGTTGCGTTCCTTCGTGTGGGGGCAGAATTAATAAACCCAGTGAGGTATTGCTTTTACGCACAGGTTTTATAAAATTTTCCAAACCTGTTGTGATATGTGCTAATGATGGGTAGCTGTGGTCCTGGTAAGCGTCAGGACGAGCTGTCAGCGAGATGTCAGAGAACTATGTGAGTGTGAGTGATTAAAAATTGCCCTGAGAAGAGGACCGGGCTGATAAGAAAAATACCTTGGCTGTCACCGCTGTTTTTTAAGTGTCAAGATAGCTCCTGGGGGAACAGTCTGAGCAAACCAGGAGGTATTTATAGAGCCAGAGCATAAACAACATCTCTAAATTGAGTAGCAGAGCAGAAGCCTGGGCTTGCTGTTCCGCGCGGTGAGAAATGGGAATGTTCAGCCTGAGACTGATGGCTGAATCTTGCATAACGGCGTGCCCTGCCTTCCCCGGCTTGCTCTGCTCCCTTGGCTCCCGTTTGCCTACGTGCCTAATTTGTTCCATCTCAGAGAGTCCCAGCATGGAGGGGTTGGCAGGGACCTCTGTGGGTCACCCAGTCCAACCCCCTGCCCAAGCAGGGTCACCCAGAGCAGGCTGCACAGCACCGCGGCCAGGCGGGGCTGGAATATCTCCAGAGAAGGAGACTCCACAGCCTCCCTGGGCAGCCTGGGCCAGGACTCTGTCACCCTCAGAGGGAAGAAGTTCTTCCTCAGGTTCAGCTGGAGCTTCCTCTGCTTCAGTTTGTGCCCGTTGCCCCTTGTCCTGTCGCTGGGCACCACTGGAAAGAGTCTGGCCCCGTCCTCCTGACACCCACCCTGCAGATATTTAGAGGCATTTCTAAGGTCCCCTCTCAGCCTTCTCTTCTCCAGGCTGAACAAGCCCAGCTCCCTCAGCCTCTCCTCGTCTCCGACCTCCTTTTGTTGGGGCAGTTCCTGGATCTCGGTGACACACGGTGGTTAAGCGTTCGACGTTCTAGAAAGTTCCGCTGTGGATGCGATGCTCCCGCCGAGGAGCTGGCCGCCCTACCCTGCCCCGTCGTCTGCCGAGTGGGTGCCCAAGGAGGTGGGTGACCTCCCGTCCCGGGTCCCCTCTGCCGGCGCCGCACGCTCGTCGGGAGCTTGCCATGTTTTTTTCCCCACTTTTTCCTTCTGCTGTGAAAAAGGGACGCGGCTCTCGCGGAGCCGATCCGTAGGGCCGCTGCTGTGCTTTGTGTCTCTCGTCCCAGGACCTGCTTGTGTCGAAGAAACCGGAGATAAGCTTAAAGAGCAAGTGGTGGTGGTGGGTTGATGGTTGGGCTTGATGATCTCGGAGGTCTTTTCCAACCTTGATGATGCTGTGGTTCTGTGAACAAAATGGGCAGCGCGTCTGCTCGTGCGTCACAGAAAGGAAGAACACAGATGATCCATAATTGCCAAAACCTGAGCTATTTTCTTCTTCCTGCCCATGCCCTCATCCCCCTCTACTGCTCTCCCCTCGCTCCGTGGCACAGCCTGGCCTCGGGGAGGGCTGGGGCTCTGCAGGCCACCGGCGATGTCCTTCCCTAGGCCTGGCTTGGAGCTCGTGTTCTCAGGAGCTCGTAGGGCGCCTTCGTACAGTTGTTCCCTTGAAGACTGTCTTTGTCTCTTGCGTTTCAGGGAATGCCATGGTTTTTTTCCTCTTCAACAAAAGGGGTTTTTGTTGAAACATCACTTTAAAGGTAAGCAGAAGGATTACATGCGTCGGTGGCGAGGTGGCTGCCCATCTCCTGCGGCTGCGGAAGCGCCGGCGCTTTGATGGCAGAGGCTGGCGACTGCAGATTGACAGAAAGTTTTATTGCCCTTCAAACTACTGTCAGTTTAGTGGAAAAGAAAAAAAAAAAATACCCCTTGAAATGACGACGGGGAAATGTTAGTGCTAAGAATAGCGGTTCTTTCCAAGGAGACGGGAAGTGTGAGCGCCGGCACCACGCTTGCTGGCTGCGTGGAACCCCTGCGCCAGGCTGTGCATTTCTCAGCTGCGCGTCGCACAGCTCGTCATCGTCACTTGCATCAGAAAGTAACAGTGAACGTTGAGAGGAGAAGCTGGAGAGCGTCCTTCACCCCGAGGTTTTGGGTCTGACCTCCCGTGTCTGGCTCACAGAATCACAGAATGGTCAGGGTTGGCAGGGACCTCTGTGGGTCACCCAGTCCAACCCCCCTGCTGAAGCAGGGTCACCTACAGTAGGCTGTAGAGGACCTTGTCCAGGCGGGGCTGGAATATCTCCAGAGAAGGAGACTCCACAGCCTCCCTGGGCAGCCTGGGCCAGGGCTCCGTCACCCTCAGAGGGAAGAAGTTCTTCCTCGGGTTCAGCTGGATCTTCCTCTGCTGCAGTTTGTGCCCGTTGCCCCTTGTCCTGTCGCTGGGCACCACTGGAAAGAGCCTGGCCCCATCCTCCTGACCCCCACCCTGCAGATATTTAGAGGCATTTCTAAGGTCCCCTCGCAGCCTTCTCTTCTCCAGGCTGAACAAGCCCAGCTCCCTCAACCTCTCCTCATAGCAGAGATGCTCCAGTCCCCTCCTCATCCTCGCAGCCCTCCGCTGGACTCTCTCCAGTAGCTCCTCATCTTTCTTGAACTGAGGAGCCCAGCACTGGACCCAGCACTGCAGATTGAGGCCTCACTGGGGCAGAGCAGAGGGGCAGGAGAACCTCCGGCCGTCGGTGGGTGTTTCGGAGGCAGGGTGGCACGGGGGCCAGACGTTAGCATCGCGCCGTTACGTAGCTAAACGTGATCGAAGCAGCTTCTCTTCCCGTATTTTCTCTGCAGTCCTGGAAGAGGAGAGATGGCGGTGGCATTCCTGCAGCTCCTGTTCTCCATGGTGGTAAAATCGTCCCTTGGTCCTGCGAGAGTGCAGGATGAGTCGGGGGTATTTTTATATCGCGTCGCGCTTTACTCGTGCCTGCATTGGCCTTACACTGCGGTTGCAAATTATCTTTCTTCTCACTAATTGGTTTAACATTGCTGGCTGATGAATTTTTAGCACATGTTGAGGCTTCACAGGTGAGCTGCGGGTTTGAGGGGGGTCAGCACCCTCCCAGTGTGCGGGAAGGCGTGCGGGGAAGAGCCCCCCGGCCGCGCAGGCACCCTCTCGCACCCGGCTCGCGCCCGGGCGGTTGAACGTGCAGGGCCCTAGCTCTGAAGAAGAAAAAAGAAAGAAACCTGCCAAAGCGTAAGCAGATTTGTGCATGTTTGCTGGTGGCTTCTGCGGGAGGATTTCTCTTGGCCCCAGTGCTGACGGGTGGGATGCTGGGATGCCCTTTTTAGTGCCGCTGGGACGATGCGCTGTCGAGTTGCCGTTAATACCAAAATAACCATCTCTTTCCCCGGCTGGTGAAGATCAATTTTTCCATGGTTCCATGTTAAAGACACCTCCTGGGGTCCCTGCGCCCAGCCCTTGGCCGGCAAATTGCAGCCTGGAAACACAAAATGGTTTAAGGTGAAGTTTCTGGCGTTTCAGAGAACAGAGCCTTGTAACCGTTAGGTACCTAAATTGCTGCTGAGGAATTTCACAGGGGTGGCTACAAGGATGGTGAGGGGACTGGAGCATCTCCACTACGAGGAGAGGTTGAGGGAACTGGGCTTGTTCAGCCTGAAGAAGAGAAGGCTGCGAGGGGACCTTATAAATGCCTACAAATATCTGCAGGGTGGGGGTCAGGAGGACGGGGCCAGACTCTTTCCAGTGGTGCCCAGTGACAGCACAAGGGGCAATGGGCACAAACTGAAGCAGAGGAAGCTCCAGCTGAACCCGAGGAAGAACTTCTTCCCTCTGAGGGTGACGGAGCCCTGGCCCAGGCTGCCCAGGGAGGCTGTGGAGTCTCCTTCTCTGGAGATATTCCAGCCCCACCTGGACGCGGTGCTGTGCAGCCTGCTGTAGGTGACCCTGCTTGGGCAGGGGGGTTGGACTGGGTGACCCACAGAGGTCCCTTCCAACCCCTACTATTCTGTGATTCTGTGATTCTGTGGCTGTTAAGAGCTTATTAATGATCTGTGGCTCGTCAACTGATCAGCCAGCTTCTGTGATAAAATGTAAGAGGGCCCTATAAATAAGAGCACGCCCGTGAGTTTTTTCCAAGGCGGTATATTACAAGTTCTAGAAATTGCCTGAATACAGCCAGCTCCATCTGGGTACTTTAGAAATTGAGAAATAATTTGCGGGTGGTTATAGGCTAGAATTAGTCAGAGCACTTATTTACGGATTTTTTTGTGCTCCATCTGCCCCCTGATTAGTTCGGGGAGGCGGCTCTCAGCTGCGCTGATGGTCGCAGCCGGGGGATGCTCTGTGTTGTCGCCGCTCTCGGGCCGCTTCGGGAGGGACCTGGGGAACTCAGGACACGTCTGGATGTCCAAAGCCAGCACTGCCCGCCGTCACCACTGTAGCTGAGCTCGGGCTTACGGAGCTTCTCTGCAGATATTCCAGACCCGCCTGGACAAGGTCCTGTGCAGCCTGCTGTAGGTGACCCTGCTTCAGCAGGAGGGTTGGACTAGGTGACCCACAGTGGTCCCTTCCAACCCCTAATATTCTGTGATTCTGTGAGCCCGGCGTGGGGGTGAAGGGCAGGTTGTCCACACCCAGCCATGTCCAAGAACTTCAGCGGGGTGCGTGGTGCCCGTCGCAGCCCAAAGCCAGCGATGGGGACAGCGTGGCCAGCACACGCGGGACAGGACTTTGGGCGATGCGAGGTGACGCCGGATTTTTGGTGGGTTCGGTGGCAACAGCCGTTGTCCTTCGGGATGCCTTCACCTTCCTGGGGAACTGGCTTTATCCTGTAGCAAGGCTAGGAGCCCTCAGGATCGTTAACTGAGTTATTAGGATTTCAGATTGTCAGGAGGACGGGGCCAGACTCTTTCCAGTGGTGCCCAGCGACAGGACAAGGGGCAACGGGCACAAACTGGAGCAGAGGAAGCTCCAGCTGAACCCGAGGAAGAACTTCTTCCCTCTGAGGGTGACCGAGCCCTGGCCCAGGCTGCCCAGGGAGGCTGTGGAGTCTCCTTCTCTGGAGATATTCCAGCCCTGGCTGGACGCGGTGCTGTGCAGCCTGCTCTGGGTGACCCTGCTTGGGCAGGGGGTTGGGCTGAGGGACCCACAGAGGTCCCTGCCATCCCGTGAGTCTGTGGATAGAATTGCTGGAAGCAGCGAGGTGGTCTGGGTAGAGGTGGTCCCAAATATGCAGGAGCGAGGTTTGTGTAAGGACGGGGTGTTCAGACGAAACAGCATCGCTTCCCCCTGAGGAGCGGTGCTGCTGGGCAGGGAGCTCTTGCCTTGGGCGTAGAGGACAATGTTTCTGCAGCCTCCGTTTTCCAAATAGTAGAGAGGGTTTTACTGGACGTTTGGTGTGGGTTTTGTGCTGGGGTGTAAGCAGAAGTGTTCCCTTCCACTGCATACAGCGTGGTGCTTCTGGACGAGAGCTTGAAATTTATAGTGCAAATGAATATTAATAATATAGACAAGTTGGTAAAATTTTAACGGGCCCATTAACATGACGGAGGCATCGGAGGATCTGCTGGCTGTGTACCCTGCTGATGAACGACTTCTTAGGGCGAAAAAAGAAGTACAAAAAAATCGAAAAGCCTTTCATAGCAACAGGAGGAGGGGGGAAACTTCTTAGCTTGATGTTCATGGCCTGATCCGTGGTGTAAGCCCATGCCCGTGGCAGCGTGTGGTCCCCTGGTCGATGTCCATCAGCAGCCCGACCCCGCGCCTGCCTGCGCCTTGGCACGGCCCAGCACCGCTGCCGGCCTCCCGCTGCTCTGTGAAGGTCGTTCGTCAGTGGGACCGGAAAGAAACGACATCTGCGTTCAGATAAAAGGCCTGTATTTATGGATTTATGGTCAGCATAAATTGTGTATATCCTGGGGTGCATTGAGTGTGGGCAGCAGGGCGAGGGAGGTTCTCCTCCCCCTCTGCTCTGCCCTGGGGAGGCCCCATCTGCAGTGCTGTGTCCAGTGCTGGGCTCCCCAGTTCAAGAAAGATGAGGAGCTACTGGAGAGAGCCCAGCGCAGGGCTGCGAGGATGAGGAGGGGACTGGAGCATCTCTGCTACGAGGAGAGGCTGAGGGAGCTGGGCTTGTTCAGCCTGGAGAAGAGAAGGCTGCGAGGGGCATGTGGATGGGGATATGGATGGGGATAGGGACAAGGATGGGGATGTGGATGGAGATGCAGATGTGGATGGGGATGCAGATGGGGATGTGGATGGGGATGGGGACACGGATGGGGATGGGGATGTGGATGGTGATGCGGATGGGGATGGGGATATGGACGGGGATGGAGATGCAGATGGTGATGGGCATGGGGATGGGGATGGTGATGCGAATGGGGATGGGGATATGGACGGGGATGTGGATGGAGATGCCGGGTTTCACAGAATCCCAGCATGGTCGGGGCTGGAAGGGACCTCTGTGGGTCACCCAGCCCAGCCCCCTGCCCAAGCAGGGTCACCCAGAGCAGGGGGCACAGCACCGCGGCCAGGCGGGGCTGGAATATCTCCAGAGAAGGAGACTCCCCAGCCTCCCTGGGCAGCCTGGGCCAGGGCTCCGGCACCCTCAGAGGGAAGAAGTTCTTCCTCGGGTTCAGCTGGAGCTTCCTCTGCTTCACTTTGTGCCCGTCGCCCCTTGTCCTGTCACTGGGCACCACTGCAAAGAGTCTGGCCCCATCCTCCTGACCCCCACCCTGCAGATATTTAGAGGCATTTCTAAGGTCCCCTCGCAGCCTTCTCTTCTCCAGGCTGAACAAGCCCAGCTCCCTCAGCCTCTCCTCGTAGGGGAGATGTTCCAGTCCCCTCCTCATCCTCGCAGCCCTCCCCTGGACTCTCTCCAGTAGTATTTCTCTCCTAGGAGACAAAACAGAAAACTGAGGTTTATGTCTTGTGATATACTCAGCCATACGAGCAGCAGGATTCGCTCTGCGAAACCACAGCTTGGATTCCATTAGCAGCCACATGAAGTGCAATGAAGTTTTGTTCTTCTGGCTGTGTGTCACCAGGTGCGCGTCCGTCCCTCGCTCCCCCCCGCTGCAGCCCCGCGGTCGCTTTTCTTGCACCTTCCAAAGTCTCCTCCTGACTGACAGGCGTTCCTGCCAGCTGAGCAGAGGATGTGTTTGCAGGGGTAGATTTAACTCCCTCAGAACCAAATGTCGTATTTCCAGTTTGCTGTACTGGGATAAAACGGAGGGGTAATTCTATTTACAGATTGCTACAGAGAACATTTTAAAAAGTGAAAAACCAAAAGCAGCAGCAAGCAGCATTTCTTCTAGAAGCCTCCAGCTACCCCTGGTCATCGTTTCCTGATTTCTGAGGCTGGGTGGGTCACAGGGCTGGCCAAGCCTGGGTGCTCGGGAGGGAGCAGGGAGGCGGCGGAGGAAGAGGGAGAGCAGTGTCGTGCCTCTTAGTCCGATTTCTTCTTCCCTGCTGATTTCCTGAAGCTCGGATCCCGGGCTGGCAGCGACGGGTCCGTGAGCAGGTTGCTGGTGAAGCCCTTACCCAGGGAGGGCTGTGTTTCGTGGGCCGTGCGTGCTGCTCGCTGCTGGGTCGCCATGCGCCGGCACGGGCTTGGTCTGCGCCTGCGACGCGGCAAGGGGCAGGGTCTGGCGTTGTGGGCGTTCCTTGGCGTGATGAAAACGTGGAATGGCTCAGTAATGCTTGAAGAGCCTGGCAGTCCAACTTCACATTACAATTAGCTCTTGCTAATTTAATGCAGGGGTTATCAGTGTAGTATTTCCCGTTCTCGGCAGCCCCTTCAGAGGTGGCCGTGCTGGTAGACATGAATCATTCGGGTACGCTCCTTCCTCTGCCGTTGGCTCCTTCCACCCTGAGGTTGGCAGTTTAATGGCTGCGGTATGGGAACGGTGGGCACGCCAACACCTTCTCTTTGCACATTTAAAAACGTAAAATATGTCTCGTTGAAATGTTCAAAAAATCACAAGATTTACGTGCATCAACAATTGCCTATAACTGGTGAGGGTTTTTCTCCCTTGCTCGTTGCAGGGATGACGTGCCAAGCCAGGACATCCTACACCGAGGATGAAGTCCTCTGGGGTCATCGGTTCTTCCCTGTTATCTCCTTGGAAGAGGGGTTCTTTAAAGTCGATTACTCCCAGTTCCACGCGACGTTTGAGGTGCCCACCCCACCGTACAGCGTGAAGGAGCAGGAGGAGATGCTGCTCATGTCCTCGCCCTTGATAGCGCCCGCTGTGAGCAACAGCAAGGAGAGGAACAACTCGGTGGAGTGCCTGGATGGTCTCGACGAAGTTGGCACAAAACTACCTTCAAAACTGCAGAAAATAACTGGGAGGGAAGACTTCCCCAAAAAACTCCTCAGGATGAGTTCCACCACCTCTGAGAAGGCCTACAGCATGGGGGATTTACCCATGAAACTCCAGCGGATCAGCTCGGTCCCCGGGAATTCCGAGGAGAAACTGGTGTCTAAGACCACCAAGATGATGTCGGATCCCATGAGCCAGTCGGTGGCCGACCTGCCGCCCAAGCTGCAGAAGCTATCGGGCGGCGGCAGGATGGAAGGGAACCTTCCACCCAAGCTGCGAAAAATGAACTCGGATCGGTTCACATAACCCGGCGGGACTTCCAGCGGTCGTTTGGAGCTCGAAGCGCGACGGGCAAGGGGCAGCGCGGGCGGGAGAGCCGGCCCTCCGCCAGCCGCCCGCGTGCTGAACTCCGCGGTCCCCGGGAGGCGGGAGCGTCCCCGTCGCTGGCGGTGGCCGCGCTGTGAGTACGGACGGCGGGACGCTCGGCGAGCTGACGCTCGTTGGCATGTAGTATCCCAACACGCATGCGATGATAGTGTGCAATTTTTGCATATAGTTTTATGGCATGACTCCTACTATATTTATACTGTGTATTCTGGAAAATATGGAAAGGGGCGTTCCTTTCCGCTGTGTTTCTTCAGAGTGAGTAGCAGGTAAAACACGCGAGTGGGTAACTTTCAGGGTAAGTTATAACTTGATTTGAAAAATCCTCTTTTTTCTTTTTTCTCCTCTGACGTGGATCGTGCTGTTTGGTTCGACAAAGTAGTGATGGTGCATGTCTTTTTTCTTAAAAGAAGGCGTATTACTTAATTCCTAACACCAGATCTGCTGGCCTTAAATTAACTGCTGGTTTCTATTTTGCTTTCACATTTTCCCGAGGTTCCTTTTCCTGCGTCTAGGCTACTGGAAAAAAAATTGAAATGTATTTCATAAGGCATTGTTTGGGGAAGAAACTTGTATTGATAAGCCTAGGCAAAACAATAAATAAGTGGATAAAAATTCACACTTTAGATACGATTAGTAAAAATTTTTTCAAGTCTTCGTGGATTATAATGCACGTGCGAGAAAACCATTTTTAATATGCAGGACGTGCTTGATTTCTCATGTTGATAGAATAGCTAACCAGGAAAACTGCTGACCGTCTCCGTGAAGCCAGGCAAGCTTTTATCCAGGACAGACGGCACCCCAAGGCAGCGCGGGGGCCGTCGCCTCGTGGCCGTCGCGGTGCGGAGCCGCGGGGGGTCCCCAGCCGGTGGCATCGCTCCTTCTGCTTCCTCCGTGGTGGAAATAATGTCTAAACGTGTTCTTAGCTGAAGTTGACCCTGTGGGTTTCAAAGTGAGTAATAATTTGTGTGTTTGGTTTGGTACCCTGCTGTCCTCGTGCTTGGGTTTGCGTTCCCATCGCGTTTTCCTCCGGCGGGGTCGAGCCGAGGGGTCTGGGTGTTGCGCGGGTGCCCCCCGTGCCACCCCGGACCCTCCCCAAAGCGCTGGAGGTCAACCCTTGCCGTGCCCAGGGACCCCACCATGGTCCGTGCTGGGGGGCCGGGTGGCGATGGGGGGCTCCTGCTGGGAGGAGGAGGAGGTCTGGGCGAGGCGGAGCGGTGGGCAGCGCCGTCAGAGAGCCGGGCGCGCAAGGACCGCGGCAGCGGGCGGGAGAAGGGCTCCGCGTGACGTTGTCCGCACGTAAAGCCCTGGAGACACTGCCGTGGGGTGACACTGCCATGGGGTGACGCTGCTGCGGGGTGACACTGCCGCGGGGTGACACTGCTGCGGGGTGACACTGCCGCAGGGTGACACTGCCTCGGGGTGAGACTGCCACGGAGTGACACTGCCATGGGGTGAGACTGCCATGGGGTGACACTTCCGCGGGATGACACTGCCACAGGGTGACACTGCCGTGGGGTGACATTGCTGCGGGGTGACACTGCCTCGGGGTGAGACTGACACGGGGTGACTCTGCCGCGGGGTGACGCTGCCGCGGGGTGACGCTGCCGCGGGGTGACACTGCCACGGGGTGACACTGCCGTGGGGTGACACTGCCGTGGGGTGACACTGCACTGGGTGACATTGCCGCGGGGTGACACTGCCACGGGGTGACACTGCCACAGGGTGACACTGCCGCGGGGTGACACTGCCACGGGGTGACACTGCCACGGGGTGACACTGCCGCGGGGTGACACTGCCACGGGGTGACACTGCCGTGGGGTGACACTGCACTGGGTGACATTGCCGCGGGGTGACACTGCCACGGGGTGAGACTGCCGCGGGGTGACACTGCACAGGGTGACATTGCCGCGGGGTGACGCTGCTGCGGGGTGACGCTGCCGCGGGGTGACGCTGCCGCGGGGTGACACTGCCACAGGGTGACACTGCCACGGGGTGACGCTGCCGCGGGGTGACGCTGCCGCGGGGTGACGCTGCCGCGGGGTGACACTGCCACAGGGTGACACTGCCACGGGGTGACGCTGCCGCGGGGTGACGCTGCCGCGGGGTGACACTGCCACGGGGTGACTCTGCCGCAGGGTGACTCTGCCGCGGGGTGACTCTGCCACGGGGTGACTCTGCCGCAGGGTGACACTGCTGCGGGGTGACATTGCTGCAGGGTGACACTGCCGCGGGATGGCACTGCCGTGGGGTGACACTGCCGTGGGGTGACACTGCTGCCGGGTGACTCTGCCATGGGGTGACGCTGCCGCGGGGTGACACTGCCGCGGGGTGACTCTGCCGCAGGATGACACTGCCGCGGGGTGACACTGCCACGGGGTGACATTGCTGCGGGGTGACACTGCCGCGGGGTGACACTGCCACGGGGTGACTCTGCCGCAGGATGACACTGCCACGGGGTGACACTGCCACAGGGTGACATTGCCGCGGGGTGACACTGCTGCAGGGTGACACTGCCACGCGGTGCTGCTGCCCCAGGGTCGTGGCTGTGGTACGGAAGCGCAGCTGTGGGGTCTGACCTGGGGGTCTCCCACCTCCCGACAAAGCGCCCTCGCCTTTATTAAATGAATGCCGTAGAAAATATTTAAGTTATGATGAACTGGAAAGTTGGATTTTTATTTTTTCTTTTTTTAAATCAAAATCTGCACCTGTCCTTGCTGGGCGCCCGATGGCCCAGGCTTGTGGCTTGTGTTCCAGCGCGCTGACGTGTGTGAAGGTGACAGTGTGTGAAGGTGACGTGTGTGAAGGTGACAGCGTGTGAAGGTGACAGCGTGTGAAGGTGACAGCGTGTGAAGGTGACAGTGTGTGAAGGTGACGTGTGTGAAGGTGACGTGTGTGAAGGTGACGTGTGTGAAGGTGACGCGTGTGAAGGTGACGTGTGTGAAGGTGACAGCGTGTGAAGGTGACAGTGTGTGAAGGTGACGTGTGTGAAGGTGACGTGTGTGAAGGTGACAGCGTGTGAAGGTGACGCGTGTGAAGGTGACGCGTGTGAAGGTGACGTGTGTGAAGGTGACGTGTGTGAAGGTGACAGTGTGTGAAGGTGACAGCGTGTGAAGGTGACGTGTGTGAAGGTGACGTGTGTGAACGTGACAGCGTGTGAAGGTGACAGCGTGTGAAGGTGACGTGTGTGAAGGTGACGCGTGTGAAGGTGACGTGTGTGAAGGTGACAGCGTGTGAAGGTGACGTGTGTGAAGGTGACGTGTGTGAAGGTGACGTGTGTGAAGGTGACAGCGTGTGAAGGTGACGTGTGTGAAGGTGACAGCGTGTGAAGGTGACGTGTGTGAAGGTGACGTGTGTGAAGGTGACAGCGCGTGAAGGTGACGCGTGTGAAGGTGACGTGTGTGAAGGTGACGTGTGTGAAGGTGACAGCGTGTGAAGGTGACGCGTGTGAAGGTGACGCGTGTGAAGGTGACAGCGTGTGAAGGTGACGTGTGTGAAGGTGACAGCGTGTGAAGGTGACAGCGTGTGAAGGTGACGTGTGTGAAGGTGACGTGTGTGAAGGTGACAGCGTGTGAAGGTGACGCGTGTGAAGGTGACGCGTGTGAAGGTGACGTGTGTGAAGGTGACGTGTGTGAAGGTGACAGCGTGTGAAGGTGACAGCGTGTGAAGGTGACGTGTGTGAAGGTGACGTGTGTGAACGTGACAGCGTGTGAAGGTGACAGCGTGTGAAGGTGACGTGTGTGAAGGTGACGCGTGTGAAGGTGACGCGTGTGAAGGTGACAGCGTGTGAAGGTGACGTGTGTGAAGGTGACAGCGTGTGAAGGTGACGTGTGTGAAGGTGACGTGTGTGAAGGTGACGTGTGTGAAGGTGACAGCGTGTGAAGGTGACGTGTGTGAAGGTGACAGCGTGTGAAGGTGACGCGTGTGAAGGTGACGCGTGTGAAGGTGACGTGTGTGAAGGTGACAGCGTGTGAAGGTGACGCGTGTGAAGGTGACGCGTGTGAAGGTGACAGCGTGTGAAGGTGACGCGTGTGAAGGTGACGTGTGTGAAGGTGACGTGTGTGAAGGTGACAGCGTGTGAAGGTGACGCGTGTGAAGGTGACGTGTGTGAAGGTGACGTGTGTGAAGGTGACGTGTGTGAAGGTGACAGCGTGTGAAGGTGACGTGTGTGAAGGTGACGTGTGTGAAGGTGACGTGTGTGAAGGTGACAGCGCGTGAAGGTGACGCGTGTGAAGGTGACGTGTGTGAAGGTGACAGCGTGTGAAGGTGACGCGTGTGAAGGTGACGTGTGTGAAGGTGACGTGTGTGAAGGTGACAGCGTGTGAAGGTGATGTGTGTGAAGGTGACGTGTGTGAAGGTGACAGCGTGTGAAGGTGACAGCGTGTGAAGGTGACGCGTGTGAAGGTGACGCGTGTGAAGGTGACAGCGTGTGAAGGTGACAGCGTGTGAAGGTGACGTGTGTGAAGGTGACGTGTGTGAAGGTGACAGCGTGTGAAGGTGACGCGTGTGAAGGTGACGCGTGTGAAGGTGACGTGTGTGAAGGTGACGTGTGTGAAGGTGATGTGTGTGAAGGTGACGTGTGTGAAGGTGACGTGTGTGAAGGTGACAGCGTGTGAAGGTGACGTGTGTGAAGGTGACGTGTGTGAAGGTGACGTGTGTGAAGGTGACAGCGTGTGAAGGTGACAGCATGTGAAGGTGACAGCATGTGAAGGTGACGTGTGTGAAGGTGACGTGTGTGAAGGTGACAGCGTGTGAAGGTGACGTGTGTGAAGGTGACGTGTGTGAAGGTGACAGCGTGTGAAGGTGACGTGTGTGAAGGTGACGTGTGTGAAGGTGACAGCGTGTGAAGGTGACGTGTGTGAAGGTGACGTGTGTGAAGGTGACAGCGTGTGAAGGTGACGTGTGTGAAGGTGACGTGTGTGAAGGTGACGTGTGTGAAGGTGACGTGTGTGAAGGTGACAGCGTGTGAAGGTGACAGCGTGTGAAGGTGACAGCGTGTGAAGGTGACGTGTGTGAAGGTGACGTGTGTGAAGGTGACGTGTGTGAAGGTGACAGCGTGTGAAGGTGACGTGTGTGAAGGTGACGTGTGTGAAGGTGACAGCGCGTGAAGGTGACGTGTGTGAAGGTGACGTGTGTGAAGGTGACAGCGTGTGAAGGTGACGCGTGTGAAGGTGACGTGTGTGAAGGTGACGTGTGTGAAGGTGACAGCGTGTGAAGGTGACGTGTGTGAAGGTGACGTGTGTGAAGGTGACAGCGTGTGAAGGTGACGCGTGTGAAGGTGACGCGTGTGAAGGTGACAGCGTGTGAAGGTGACGCGTGTGAAGGTGACGTGTGTGAAGGTGACGTGTGTGAAGGTGACAGCGTGTGAAGGTGACAGCGTGTGAAGGTGACGTGTGTGAAGGTGACGTGTGTGAAGGTGACAGCGCGTGAAGGTGACGTGTGTGAAGGTGACGTGTGTGAAGGTGACGTGTGTGAAGGTGACAGCGTGTGAAGGTGATGTGTGTGAAGGTGATGTGTGTGAAGGTGACAGCGTGTGAAGGTGACAGCGTGTGAAGGTGACGTGTGTGAAGGTGACGTGTGTGAAGGTGACGTGTGTGAAGGTGACAGCGCGTGAAGGTGACGTGTGTGAAGGTGACGTGTGTGAAGGTGACAGCGTGTGAAGGTGACAGCGTGTGAAGGTGACGTGTGTGAAGGTGACAGCGTGTGAAGGTGACGCGTGTGAAGGTGACGCGTGTGAAGGTGACGTGTGTGAAGGTGACAGTGTGTGAAGGTGACGTGTGTGAAGGTGACGCGTGTGAAGGTGACGTGTGTGAAGGTGACAGTGTGTGAAGGTGACAGCATGTGAAGGTGACAGCATGTGAAGGTGACGTGTGTGAAGGTGACGTGTGTGAAGGTGACGTGTGTGAAGGTGACGCGTGTGAAGGTGACGTGTGTGAAGGTGACGTGTGTGAAGGTGACAGCGTGTGAAGGTGACAGCATGTGAAGGTGACGTGTGTGAAGGTGACAGTGTGTGAAGGTGACGTGTGTGAAGGTGACGCGTGTGAAGGTGACGTGTGTGAAGGTGACGTGTGTGAAGGTGACAGCGTGTGAAGGTGACAGCGTGTGAAGGTGACGTGTGTGAAGGTGACGTGTGTGAAGGTGACAGCGCGTGAAGGTGACGTGTGTGAAGGTGACGCGTGTGAAGGTGACGTGTGTGAAGGTGATGTGTGTGAAGGTGACAGCGTGTGAAGGTGACGCATGTGAAGGTGACGTGTGTGAAGGTGACAGTGTGTGAAGGTGACGCGTGTGAAGGTGACGCGTGTGAAGGTGACGCGTGTGAAGGTGACGTGTGTGAAGGTGATGTGTGTGAAGGTGACAGCGTGTGAAGGTGACAGCGTGTGAAGGTGACGTGTGTGAAGGTGACGTGTGTGAAGGTGACGTGTGTGAAGGTGACGCGTGTGAAGGTGACGCGTGTGAAGGTGACGTGTGTGAAGGTGACAGTGTGTGAAGGTGACAGCGTGTGAAGGTGACGTGTGTGAAGGTGACAGTGTGTGAAGGTGACGTGTGTGAAGGTGACGTGTGTGAAGGTGACGTGTGTGAAGGTGACAGCGTGTGAAGGTGACAGCATGTGAAGGTGACAGCATGTGAAGGTGACGTGTGTGAAGGTGACGTGTGTGAAGGTGACAGCGCGTGAAGGTGACAGTGTGTGAAGGTGACGTGTGTGAAGGTGACGCGTGTGAAGGTGACGTGTGTGAAGGTGACAGTGTGTGAAGGTGACAGCATGTGAAGGTGACGTGTGTGAAGGTGGCGTGTGTGAAGGTGGCGTGTGTGAAGGTGACAGCGTGTGAAGGTGACGAGTGTGAAGGTGACAGCGTGCGCGTCGTTAACGAGGGTGGAAGTACAAACGGGGATGGTGACGTTCTTCAGGTACGCGTTTTAGGAGGTTCTTTCTGGTTCGTGTTCCGTTTTTCTTGGCGTGGCCACTTTTTTCTCCTGGTCGACGTTTTAGCCCAGCCCTAACGCTTGCGCTGAGAAGCAGTCGCTGTTTGATGGCACAGCCGGTCTGTGTTCTCTGCTGCTGAATTTATGCTTGAATTCTATTGTAAATTGTACGTACTCGGATTGGAACAAACTAAATGCATTTTCTGGCATGCAGTCTATAACTGTATAAACGTACAAGTTCATTTGAATTATACAAAATAACAAACTCTTGTATTCATTCATACTGCGAGCTCAGTTTTATCTAAAGCTATATTAAACCTTCAAAAAATGGCTCGGTTTGAAGGCGTTTCTCTTTTACCCGGCCCGCTTTCCGGTGCTCTGATGAACGGCCGCGGGTTCGAGCTGTTGCAGGGTCCCCGGTCTCGCCGGCCTGGCCACAGCTCGTGGGAGCGGCGGACGCGAAGCCGCAGCGTGGCTGCACTCGCGGGGTCTCCGGAGGGGGCCTGGCCGAGCCCCCCAGGGGGGCCGAGTCGGGGGTCCGCAGCCTCCTGCCCACGGTACACGTGGGGAAACGCTGGGCTCTGAAACTCAGGCAGCCCCCCTATGCTGGATTTCTGAACTTTACATTAATTTGTGAAATGCCGTTTGCTCTGCAGCACAGAGACTGGAGAGGGGAGTAGGGGTTCTTGTGGTTGCCATCTCCCCAAATCAGTAGAGGTGCTGGGATCTCTGCCCTCGGAGCAGACCTTCCTCTCTGGTTTGTGCTGTCGATTGCCCCGTTCGTGGCTGGGCATCGCCGCGCAGGGCGGCCAAAACGGGTTCTGTGCTAAGAAAATAGCGTGGCAGGGGGGTTGGAACCAGGTGGTCTTCAAGGTCCCTTCCAACCCAAACCGTTCTATGGTTCTGTGATTCTATGAGAATAAAAATAATAAAGGAATGGCAAGAGATGCGTGATGATAGCTGACTTTTGAGCTCCTTCCCCTCAAGAGGCTGCTGAATGAAGGTTACTGGAGCGTAACCATGTCTTGGTTTTCCCAGTTAGCTGCTTGCCTTGCTCTCAGTCCTGACCTTATATTGCTGGTCTGCTGTACGCTTGCCCCTGTATCACAGAGTCACAGACTGGTTTGGGTTGGAAGGGACCTTGCAGATCCCCCAGTTCCACCCCCTGCCCTGGGCAGGGACCCCTTCCACCAGCCCAGGGTGCTCAGAGCCCCGTCCAACCTGGCCTTGAGCCGTGCCAGGGAGGGGGCAACCACAGCTTCTCTGGGCAGCCTGGGCCAGGGCCTCACCACCCTCACGGGGAAGAATTTCTTCCCAATATCTCATCTCAATCTGCCCTCTTCCAGCCTAAAGCCATCACCCCTTGTCCTATCACTCCATGCCCTTGTCAGAAGTCCTTCTCCAGGGGACATCCACAGCATAGCTATATGCTCATATAAATATATTTATTCCGTACTGTCAGACGTGGTGAGATTGCAGTGAAAGTCAGAGATTTCTTTGCTCGCAGGCCTGGTTTCCATTCAGAGCTTTATTCTTGGTGTTATTTCCACACCCCCCGACACGGCAGAACTGGAGTCACCCAGGAATACCGGCAGCGGCCAGCGGGTACCCCGGCCGGCGCAGGGCATCCCCGGGGAGCCGTCAAACCCGCTGCGAACCGAGGTGTGGGTGCTGCGCGGCGTCACTGGACCCGGCAGCGCGGGGCTGAGTCCATCATCCCCCGTCACCAGGCGCGGGATGCAGCTGAATTTATTTCTTCAGCCACGGCTGAAACAGAGTCACTTGGTGGTGCCTGCTCGGAGGTAGGAAAATGAAATTGCGGGGAGGTTTTCAGTACCTACAGTGGAACGATGTCTGCCGGGGAGGAAGGAGGCATTTCGACCTCACAAAAAGGGATAAGAAAAAGAGGGAAAGAGCAGGAAAGAGAGGAGCAGCGAGAGCAAACTCATCCTTTTATGGCAGCCTAATTTTTGTATGATTATAAGTACTATTTAGCCTGAGTGCGATACTGGTTCTGTTAATCTGTTTACACCGTTTCCAAGCACTCTCTGATTGCTGCGAAAACGCACTCGAATTATTATCCCCAAGACAAACATCTGGCATCGTCCCTCTGAGGCTGGGAGGCCCTCGCTGCGCTGCCTGTGACCCCCCCACCCCACTGCTGCTGGTCCCCTCTGGAGCCCAGGCCAGCTGCTTCTGGGGGGCCCAGCCAGTCTGTGGGCAGAGCTGGTCCCAAAGCTGTGGTGGGAGGAGGGTGGTCTACCCCCACCCCTCCTGCTGGCACTGCCCTGGTGAGTTCTGCCGCGGGGGACGTGGTCTGAGACCCGATGGGCGACGTGCTCGGTGAGCATCGCACCCGCTGCAGCCCACCCGGCCGACCACGGTGGGCTTTGACACCATCGCTTGGGTACCCGCCGGGGACGGTCAGGCATCTCGTCACTCCCACCCAGCTGCCCTGCTTTATGAGCAAGGCAGGAAAGCAGCATTCTCCCCTTCCACAGCTATGTGTGTTTTGACCATAGCTGTTGGCTAGTTCTCCATCCATTGGCGTAGACTTCTCTGGCCATTTGACCCGTCAGAGACCCACATCAGGAGCAGACACATGCGTCTCCCTGGGGAGGAAGGTTCTCTTGACCCAGCTATTGACCAGGGTAGAGTCTTCCCCCAAGCCAAGAGTTCTGTTCACAACGCTCATGGGCTGTGGGCATCACCAAGTGATGAAGGGAGATGATAACCCCAATGCCATGAGCATTGAAGTCCACCAACACCGGCCATGCCCAGCGCAGCCCAACGCAGCAGCTGGCGTTTCGGTGCCCATCTCTGTCCCCACCAGTGATGGGCTTGGTCAAGTTGGTGGAGTTCCAAGCAACAGCACGAGCGTGATGTGAGGATGAGACGAGCTGGTGACTGCAAACGCCGTGGGCTCAGCAGAGCTTCGTCCGTGTATCCACGTGTGGGAAGTAAAGCAATATACAGGTAAGAAAATATACAGTTTGCACATAATAACTATATATATGTTCCTAAGAAAATATGTAATCTGTGATTCCTGTGTATCCATGATGCTATAGGTAACAGCAGTGAGGATAGCTGCTTGCTAATTCAGATTTACACCTCATTTCCACGCTCCAGACTTTGACACTGAGGTCTAAAATCTCTGTAGGTCTGGATGATGAGCTTTTTGGGCTCTGCCTTGGGAGCCGGGTCCTTGGACTCGTTCCACACCAACCGTGTGCGACGGAAAGCCCGTGGCAGACGGACGCGTGTGCGAAAGAGGAGAAGCGGGGGAGAGGGCACGGCAGCATCGCCCGCTGTCAGCGTGACCCAGGGACACTTTGCTCTTGGCGTCCTCCCGACTTCCCCCGGGAAGGCTCCAGGCACCGTTTCCGTAAGCGTTTTTGGAGCCTTCGTCAGCAGCGAAGAAAAGAAAGGCCAAATTAATGCATGTCCCAGCACAGGGGCGAAATTAAGTCCTGTGCTGGGAAGATGCTCAGGATGAATATAAAAATGGCCTTACACCCTGCTCCAAGAAGGAACTATACAAAATATTTTATGCTAATTGACAATATTGAGGAATCCACACCTTAGAGCAAAACTAATCTATTTTTTAAAATGAATTAGCAAAGCTCCCTTTGAGATATTTTGTTCTTCTTTTAGCACATTAACAATAATTCATGAAAAATTAATAACTGTTATTTGTTTAATACATTACAAATTTATATTTTTCACATCATGTAAATTGGGGGAAGTTCTCAACATACTTTCTCATTATATATTATTTGATAATACCTCAACGCGTATTATGGGGAATACCTTGTTCCTTTAGTCACAAAATTCTCCTTGCTGATAAGAAAAAAATGGCAACACTTGCACGTTGAGGCAATTTGAAAGTCAGTGTGGGATGCCAGTGAAGGCGTGGGGTTTTTGGGCTGTGGTTGCAGTTTGACCGTGCCTTCAGGTGCCCGAACCAGAATATCACAGAATATCACAGAATATCACAGAATATCACAGAATAGTAGGGGTTGGAAGGGCCCTCTGTGGGTCACCCAGTCCAACCCTCCTGCCCAAGCAGGGTCACCTACAGCAGGCTGCACAGGACCTTGTCCAAGCGGGGCTGGAATATCTCCAGAGAAGGAGACTCCACAACCTCCCTGGGCAGCCTGTTCCAGTGCTCCGTCACCCTCAGAGTGAAGAAGTTCTTCCTCATGTTCAGCTGGAGCTTCCTCTGCTTCAGTTTGTGCCCGTTGCCCCTTGTCCTGTCGCTGGGCACCACTGAAAAGAGTCTGGCTCCATCCTCCTGACACCCACCCTGCAGATATTTAGAGGCATTTATAAGGTCCCCTCGCAGCCTTCTCTTCTTCAGGCTGAACAAGCCCAGCTCCCTCAGCCTCTCCTCGTAGGAGAGATGCTCCAGTCCCCTCACCATCCTCGTAGCCCTCCGCTGGACTCTCTCCAGTAGCTCTTCATCTTTCTTGAACTGGGGAGCCCAGAACTGGACACAGTACTCCAGATGAGGCCTCACCAGGGCAGTGTAGAGGGGAAGGAGAACCTCCCTTGACCTGCTGCCCACACACTTCTTGATGCACCCCAGGATCCCATTGGCTTTCTTGGCACCCAGGGCACACTGCTGGCTCATGGTTAACCTGTCGTCCACCAGGACACCCAGGTCCCTCTCCACAGAGCTGCTCTCCAGCAGGTCCACCCCAAGCCTGTACTGGTGCTCCAACGGAGCACGGTGGCAGCGCGACGCTTGCTGCGCGCGCGGGACGCGGAGGGTGACAACAGCGGCAAAGTGACAGAGAGCGTCACGGCAGCTGGAGCAGGTGCCGAAAGCATCGCGAGAGATGAGTTCAGAAACCAAAAAGGTCTCATAAACACCTCTGTCTCTTCCTCTTGCTGCTGAAGGGGCTCAGCCTGACAGGCTCAGCAGGGAGCTATCAAATCCTAAACCACCACCCCGCAGCCGAGGAGCGCGTCGATAGAATTTCCCGTTGATGTTTATGGGAGCGCAGTTATTTCTTCTGCTTCGGCCACGCGCTGGGGCTGAGCTGAATGAAAAGCTCGAGGTGGAGATGAGAACTGGTCCCTCTTTAGCTGACTTCTGGTGGGACGCAGCGGGGGAGGGCGGGCAGGCTGCGCGTGGAGCAGCCGCTCGGCGCTGCAGGGCAAGGCAGCGGCGTTGTGCTGGCTCCCTGCAACGTCAGCTTTACGTGGCTTTCCCCCTTCCCAAAATCAAAACAGCAGCAGGCTTCAGCTCACGCTTGCTAAAGCTCAAAGCAGTAATTTTTATATATATATATATATATTTTTTAGCACTGGGCTGCAGCTGGGTAACTCATGAAGTGCCTTATGCGAGGAGCTAAAAACAGGACGGTGCTTTTGACTTGGAAGGCTTGAAAACAACCTCATGCACCAGTACAGGCTTGGGGTGGACCTGCTGGAGAGCAGCTCTGCGGAGAGGGACCTGGGTGTCCTGGTGGACGACAGGTTAACTATGAGCCAGCAGCGTGCCCTGGGTGCCAAGAAGTCCAATGGGATCCTGGGGTGCATCAAGAAGAGTGTGGCCAGCAGGACAAGGCAGGTTCTCCTTCCCCTCTACACTGCCCTGGTGAGGCCTCATCTGCAGTGCTGTGTCCAGTTCTGGGCTCCCCAGTTCAAGAAGGATGAAGAGCTACTGGAGAGAGTCCAGCGGAGGGCTACAAGGATGGTGAGGGGACTGGAGCATCTCCACTACGAGGAGAGGTTGAGGGAACTGGGCTTGTTCAGCCTGAAGAAGAGAAGGCTGCGAGGGGACCTTATAAATGCCTACAAATATCTGCAGGGTGGGTGTCAGGAGGATGGGGCCAAGCTCTTTTCAGTGGTGCCCAGTGACAGGACAAGGGGCAATGGGCACAAACTGAGGCACAGGAAGTTCCGTCTGAACATGAGGAGGAACTTCTTCCCTCTGAGGGTGACGGAGCACTGGAACAGGCTGCCCAGGGAGGTTGTGGAGTCTCCTTCTCTGGAGATATTCCAGCCCCGCCTGGACAAGGTCCTGTGCAGCCTGCTGTAGGTGACCCTGCTTCGGCGGGGGGGTTGGACTAGATGACCCACAGAGGTCCCTTCCAACCCCTACTATTCTGTGATTCTGTGATTCTGTGAAAATGGAAGTGAGAAAATGATAGCTGCAGGGTGAGCACCCGTTTAAGCTTCGGGAATCCACCCGTTGGTGAAAACCCGAGTGCCCCAAGCTCGCCAGGCTGCGGCCGGCTGCATCCCGGGGATGTGGAGCCCCAGAGCTTGGCCCCGCACCCTGCGCGCTTGGGCCGGGCACGGGAGCGCTGGGGGCTTCGCCGGGGAGCTCGGGGCTCTAACGAGGGCTGCTGAAACCCATCAGGAATGGCCCAGGGAGCGTATGCATACTCAGATCATACGTGCCCTAAACGTACACACACGTGTGAATCATGGAATTGTTAAGGTTGGAAAAGACCTCTGAGATCATCAGGTCCAACCATCACCCCAACACCCCCACGCCTGCTAAACCATGTCCCCAAGGGCCACATCCACATGGTTTTTGAACCCCTCCAGGGATGGGGACTCCCCCACTGTCCTGGGCAGCCTGGGCCAATGTCTGACCGCTCTTTCAGTACAGAAATTTTTCCTAATATCCAATCTAAACCTCCCCTGATGCAGCTTGAGGCCATTGCCTCTCATCCTGTCACTAGTTACTTGGGAGGAGAGACCAACCCCTGCCTCACTGCAACCTCCTGTCAGTTAGCTGTAGAGTGCAGAAAAATATAAATATATATTAAAATAGCAGTGCACAAAAATACCTGTTTTGTACAGTGACTAATACAAATGCAGTTTTTCTCATTTCTGAAGAAGCCCTGTGCAGCGTTGCGATCTCACAGATACAACCCCCGCAGATGCTGCCTGGGAAGCACGGCCACCTCTGTCTCCATATACTGAATTTCCTCCTGTTTTGGCTTACCCTGCTCAAGCCCCTTTTGCTTCTGGTTCAGCAGAAGTGTCCTGACGCCAGCAGTTGCATTGCCTTCACCCCCGATACTTGCTCACGGGAGGAACATCGCTTCCTAGGGGACACAAAATGCAATTTAAAATCTGTGCTAGGCATTAGTGATAAACACTCAAATAACGGCCCCTTCCTGGCGCCTGATTTAGAATTTAATATTATAAAAGCAAGGAACAACAGTTTCTTTGTCAAGACTTCTTCTTAATTTTTATATAATATTCCTAAAGCATCTGTTATAAAATCAGGGTGTCACGTACCAGCTCCGCTGCAGGTCCTGCACGATGCAGATATTTTATCAGCAGTTGTTTAGAATTCTGCCCGCACACGCATTCAGCTAGACCACGAGGCCTCCATACAGATACCTTAATATTACTGCATAATTTATGTGTTTTATATGATATTTTTCCTTAGTTTGCTGAGCCCTCAGGACATCCACGCTAAGGAAATGGCTCGCTGGGTAGGAAATGTCAGCTCCTGCTCTGACACTGCGGTACCCGCGTTAATGGAGCAGAAAGACAGCAGTGGAAGAACGTCTTTAAGCGTTTGTAGGTCTAGGAGTTGTCAAGACAATTTATTGTCTTCTTAAATCTAGACATCAAAATCCGAACCTGTAAGCAGCTGGATGTGCGAGAGAAAGTTGCTGAGTCAGCTGTCAGTCTGCTTTGCTCCGGCTGCCGTTGCTTCCCAGCGGAGAGTGAGCTGGAAGGGCTGGGGTGCAAGGGCAAGGGCAGGGTCCTGCACCTGGGGAGGAACAACCCCAGGCACCAGTACAGGCTGGGGCTGAGCTGCTGGAGAGCAGCTCTGTGGAGAGGGACTGGGAGTGCTGGGGGACGACAGGGTGACCATGAGCCAGCAGCGTGCCCTGGGTGCCAAGATGGGCTCCTGGGGTGCATGAGGAGGAGTGTGGGCAGCAGGGCGAGGGAGGTTCTCCTCCCCCTCTGCTCTGCCCTCGGGAGGCCCCATCTGCAGTGCTGTGTCCAGTGCTGGGCTCCCCAGTTCAAGAAAGATGAGGAGCTACTGGAGAGAGTCCAGCGCAGGGCTATGAGGATGAGGAGGGGACTGGAGCATCTCTGCTACGAGGAGAGGCTGAAGGAGCTGGGCTTGTTCAGCCTGGAGAAGAGAAGGCTGAGAGGGGACCTTCGAAATGCCTCTAAATATCTGCAGGGTGGGGGTCAGGAGGACGGGGCCAGACTCTTTCCAGTGGTGCCCAGCGACAGGACAAGGGGCAACGGGCACAAACTGGAGCAGAGGAAGCTCCAGCTGAACCCGAGGAAGAACTTCTTCCCTCTGAGGGTGCCGGAGCCCTGGCCCAGGCTGCCCAGGGAGGCTGTGGAGTCTCCTTCTCTGGAGATATTCCAGCCCCGCCTGGACGCGGTGCTGTGCCCCCTGCTCTGGGTGACCCTGCTTGGGCAGGGGGTTGGACTGGGGGACCCACAGAGGGCCCTGCCAGCCCCCACCATGCTGGGATTCTGTGATTCTGTGATTTTGGGTGCTGCTTTCCGGCGCTCCCCAGCACTGCGCCTTGTCCTGCCTTGGGCTGAAGACCCCGCGCGGTGAGGGGATGGGACCTGGTCGCATCCTTCCGCCGAGGCACTTCAGCAGCGCCAGCCACTCCAGGCTCCACGGTGTTTGGGTGTAGGGCGGTCAGAAAGAAAACGGCTTCAACGAGCCTGTAAATGACCTGGTAGTCAAACAGACACAGCTGAAATCTTTCTTTAAAAAAAAAAAAAGCAAGAAAGAAGAAAGAGAGTCCTGGGTGAAAGGCAGGGAGCAGCCCGGGGTGCAGGGAGCAGGCGATGCCAGAGGAGCCGGCAGCATCTTGCTCCTACAGCGCTCTTGGTGTGGGGTTTTTTTTTAATAGATCTCCTTGCTCTGGGAATTATGAATTCTGTAACTTCTTAACAAATGAAAAAAAAAAGATGCTTCTACATTTCCCTTGTTACCTCCCCTGGCTCAGTGGCAGGCGGCCGTGCTGCTGCGTGGGGTCAGAGGGTCCTAACGGTGGGGTCCAGTTTTCCACCCCATTTGTCACTGTATTGCGGGTGAGCGATCCCAGGCAGGGCGCAGAGCACAAAATAGATTCTAGTTCATCAAGACCCATTTTTTAACAATGAGAGAAAAAAATCTTCGCACCAGGTCCGCGGCGGGGAAGGAGGCAAGAAGCGGCCGGGTCTTCGACTCTGGCAGGATGCGCTGGCACGGGCATCTCCAGTGAAGCTCCTTACTTTTATAAAGAGAATGAAATATTAATGTAATTGTTGCTATATTATATGCTATAATACTATGTACCATAATATATAATATACTATAATACTATATGCTATAATATATAATATACTATAATACTATATGCTATAATATATAATATACTATAATACTATATGCTATAATACTCTCTCTCTATATATATGCTATTTAGCATGAAGAAGTTCAGTTATTCTGGTTAGGCCAGCTGCCGTAGGAGTCAGGTTGCTTCTGCTCCCATAAATACCTAATCTTTTTATTAAAATGGAAGGGATTTTAGAGGTGAAAACTTGAATTGCGTTTCTAGCACTCCGCTTCGGTGCCTTTTGAGTAGTTTGCAGCATATAGACTGCTTCGAAAGAGTCAAGAAATAGAAGTAGCATAGATAGAATATTTTTAATTAGAGCTCAACTTCCTTTGCAAATTTTTAGGAGGTAGCATATTAAAAAATAATTGGAAAAATCGCTGTTCTTCAGGCTGGAGAGGGAGACAGCCGGCGTTTCGCCAGGCTCTGCCTCGGGCAGGCTGCCCACCCGGTCCAGTCCAGCACCCCGCGACAACACGCCGGGAGCTTTCCATCGGAGCCGAGAGGTCTCCGCGCCCGCTTTGGCGTGGGACGAGCGCGTGGCGAGCAGTCGTTCCGGAATCCCGCCAGCCCACGCCACCGCGCCGCGGGCTGCCGAGGTGGGGGGGTCCTGCAGCCGGGCCGTGGCCCCGCAAACCCCTGGTGAGCGTCCTTTCCTTCATCTTATTTATTCTCTGCAAAATATTCCTCTAAAGCAGAGGATAAGATTTTGTGACTTCATTTATGACTTTTCTTCCTGCTGTAGGCTTTGGGTTGTTTTTTTGTCTTTTTAATAAGGTTGCAAGTGGCTGTATTGCAGCTTGAGCAAGGCAGTGCAGGCTGCGAAGGTCCCTGCCTCCCTGGGCGATGAGCTTCTCTCCTGAAGGATGCCTTGTATCAGGCTCCACAGTTTTGCAACGGCTGGGTGAGATACAAGTAAAGCTTTCCGTGACAGCCCCAAGCTCCAAGGAGAAGAGCAGGATTCACCTGGCCCAGGACCTGAACCGGCCCTGGGCTGCCACAGCTGCTCTCCCCCGTGAGCTGCTCAGCTCTCGTGCACAGGAATTCAGATATGGGGTCACCACGGGGCTGTTCCTTGTCCCCGTTGCCACCAGGGGATGATTGTGGCGAGTAAGATCCACCTGGTCCATCGCCCAGCTGGGTGCCCACCCTGCAGCACCCGCATGCAGAGGTGTCGGGGGGGCTGTGTGTATCACAGAATCACAAATAGTAGGGGTTGGAAGGGACCTCTGTGGGTCATCCAGTCCAACCCTCCTGCCGAAGCAGGGTCACCTACAGCAGGCTGCACAGGACCTTGTCCAGGCGGGGCTGGAATATCTCCAGAGAAGAAGACTCCACAGCCTCCCTGGGCAGCCTGTTCCAGGGCTCCGTCACCCTCAGAGGGAAGAAGTTCTTCCTCATGTTCAGACGGAACTTCCTGTGCCTCAGTTTGTGCCCATTGCCCCTTGTCCTGTCACTGGGCACCACTGAAAAGAGCTTGGCCCCATCCTCCTGACACCCACCCTTCAGATATTTGTAGGCATTTCTAAGGACCCCTCTCAGCCTTCTCTTCTTCAGGCTGAACAAGCCCAGCTCCCTCAACCTCTCCTCGTAGGGGAGATGTTCCAGTCCCCTCCTCATCCTCATAGCCCTGCGCTGGACTCTCTCCAGTAGCTCCTCATCTTTCTTGAACTGGGGAGCCCAGAACTGGACACAGGACTCTAGAAGAGGCCTCACTAGGGCAGTGTAGAGGGGAAGGAGAACCTCCCTCATCCTGCTGGCCACACTCTTCTTGATGCCCCCCAGGATCCCATTGGCTTTCTTGGCACCCAGGGCACGCTGCTGGCTCATAGTTAACCTGTCGTCCACCAGGACACCCAGGTCCCTCTCCGCAGAGCTGCTCTCCAGCAGGTCACCACCCTTCTCCCGATGGCTTCCCCTCCGGTGCACTCGCTACGGAGCGCCAGGGGCTGCGTAACGCGCAGCCTGATCCCCGCTCCAGCTTGGAAGCTGCCTGGGTAGGAAGGGACCCTCTGTGGAGCATCCGTTTCTATGGTGATCGATCGCAACAAGCGTGTTGTGGTCCTGGCTGCCTTCAGCTGCCGGTTTGCTGCAAGGTCCCCGTTAGCAACAGCAAAAATATCGCATCTAATTCCCCGTGGATCGTCAGCGGAGACTCACGGACAAGACCACGGGCTTTAGCACGTGAAAAATCGCTGTGCCAGAACTGCATGTGAAAGTTATAGGCTGTACCAGCGCAGTCAACAATAACCACCATCCTGATGCCAGGGGCACAGGAATTGCTAGAAGGGAGAAAAAAAACCCAAAAAACCAAATATATGTTTTTTCAGTTTGAGTCTTGTAGAGCCAGAAATCTCCTGTTGTCACGGGCAGATGAGGAACTGGAAAATCCAGAGATGTCCTACATAGTCATAAAAAAGGAGGCTGATGCAGACACAGGTTTTAAAAGCTATAACATTATTTTGGGGGGGGGAGAGTTAATAAAAAAGGCACGCATTTTCTAACCTGTTCCCCTTTCGTCCCTAGGTGTGAGATCTGCTGTTTCCGAATCCCACGCCCACATCGCTATGCAAAGGTCAGCACTGGCAGCAGGAGCTGTGTGTCCCCCTGGAGAGCTTTCTGGGTGGCGTGGGAAGTCAGTAGATTTTAAAAGGGAAGCACTAGCAAGTCCTTGTACACCTTCTAAACGCCACTGGGAACTGAAGTTTTTCTTGAGGTTACCTAAAATCCTGGAGTGCGTGGAGTAAAAAATGCCTTCTTACCCTCCTATCCTCTTGTGATTCACAGAACAACTGGCAGCCACAGCGGATATCGCTGTGCCTCTGCTAAATCTTCAATATTTCAGATGCATGTTTAGATACCTCTTCCCTGATAGGAGAACCCTCAGCGCAGCGCTCGGGAGGATTGCCCTCTGGAGCGAGGCAGAATGGAAATATTTAAACGTGCTACACTTCCAAATGCCAGCTTACTGCTCGCCTCCCTTGTAGAAATCAGAAATAAATAATAGAAAAATGAATCGCACGCTTGCTCGGTCCCCACAGTCCTAAAGCCATGGAGTGACTGGAGAGCTGCGCCGTGACGGAGCAGGCGAGCTGACGGTGTCGGTGAGGAGCAGGCGCAGAGGTGGCTCTGCCAGCCAGAGCCAGGAGCCCAGCCCGGGCAGCGCAGCGAGCCCCTGGGACGCGTGACATCTGGCCCGTCTTTAAAAGGTAAAATTTAATATTGAATTGTTTCAGTGAAGCGCTTTGGAAAGTTGGGATGTTAATAAGAATAGTAAATAAGCAACAAGCTGCTGTAGCAAAAAATGCCCTGTATTCATCTACGTAGAAACACAGAATCCCAGCATGGTCGGGGTTGGCAGGGCCCTCTGGGGGTCACCCAGCCCAACCCCCTGCCCAAGCAGGGTCACCCAGAGCAGGGGGCACAGCACCGCGGCCAGGCGGGGCTGGAATATCTCCAGAGAAGGAGACTCCACAGCCTCCCTGGGCAGCCTGGGCCAGGGCTCCGTCACCCTCAGAGGGAAGAAGTTCTTCCTCGGGTTCAGCTGGAGCTTCCTCTGCTCCAGTTTGTGCCCGTTGCCCCTTGTCCTGTCGCTGGGCACCACTGAAAAGAGTCTGGCCCCGTCCTCCTGACCCCCACCCTGCAGATATTTAGAGGCATTTCGAAGGTCCCCTCTCAGCCTTCTCTTCTCCAGGCTGAACAAGCCCAGTTCCCTCAGCCTCTCCTCGTAGGAGAGATGTTCCAGTCGCCTCATCATCCTCGTAGCCCTCCGCTGGACTCTCTCCAGTAGCTCCTCATCTTTCTTGAACTGGGGAGCCCAGAACTGGACACAGTTCTCCAGATGAGGCCTCACCAGGGCAGTGTAGAGGGGAAGGAGAACCTCCCTCGTCCTGCTGGCCACACTCTTCTTGATGCACCCCAGGATCCCATTGGCTTTCTTGGCAGCCAGGGCACGCTGCTGGCTCATGGTTAACCTGTCGTCCACCAGGACACCCAGGTCCCTCTCCGCAGAGCTGCTCTCCAGCAGGTCCAATATCAGCAGACTAGAAGAGTGCAGACCATTCCCAGTGGTGTTCAGAGGGAGCAATTAGCTGCTGGAACAACCTTCCCGAGAACTGGACCACAGGTATTTAAGTTAAGGCTTCCTGAGAGCAGCAGGTCCAGGCTCAGTGCAGAGAAGCTGGCGCGTACGCAGCGGGAGAGGCTGCTCGCCGAGGTCTTTTCCAGGCTGTAGATCTAAAAGGTGTGCATTTTCCAGTCCTGCGTAGATAGTTCTCAGAAACATTTTGCTAAGAGCTTTTAAGTTAACAGTCTCATGTATAAATTGAGTACTGAGGGCAGGAACATAGGATATGTCTGATAAAAGTGATCAATACCTACTAAACACTAATGAACCCTGATTAGACTTCCTAAAACCCTTTCCCAGTTTTCTTATTCTCATCCTTGCCTGTGTGCAAGGGAAAGCAGTAGCAAGCATCCCACATCGGATGAAACATTACGTGTACTTCCCAGTTTTTTCTTCTCTCGACAAGAACTCCCGCCGGGCGCATTGCTGCGCGCAGCCAGGCCGACGTGAAATGTTGTCGCTATTTGTAAAAGAGCTTTTCCCAGTATTTTGTGTAGAACTGCGTTTTCATGTAGGTGGTTGTGATTAGAGCTGACGTTAACGAGACGAAATGCTAATATACCAGATGGGATTTTTAAAAGGCACGGTGGAGGAGCAATAGGCGCAGCACTTGTGCTTATGGGAAAGTGGGAGCGCGACTTGTTAGCTGCGCGCGTACGACCTACGCGCCACAGCATTTAAGAGACTGGAAAACCTACTTTATTAATAGTGCAGAATTTTACCCCGCATCCCTTATTTATGGATGCGAATTTATCCTCACGCGGCGCTGGCACCCGGCCCTCGACATCTCGCGCTGCAGCACCAAGCGCGGCGACGAGGCACGAGCCTTCGGCTGCTGCGGAGCTGACGGGAGAGAAGAAAAATTCAAATGTCAGACCTTAAGGCTGAATTTCGGACTTTTTTTCAGCTGTGTAACCGGGAGGGGGCTGCCGGCTGCGTTGCAGCTCCTGCTTGTGGCAAGGCACCGGGCAGAGCGGCATCCCCGGCACCGGCCCGGGGACCCCGAGCACCCCGCCGGCTTTGGGGCCGTCGCTTGCCGCGGCGTTCGGTGGGCACACCGGGCTCGGGAACCCACGGTGGGCAGGCATGGCCGGACCTTGGCCACCGGGAACCCGGAGCTGCCTCCCGGCCTTGAGCCGCTGCCGACGGCCGCCCCGGCGCAGGCGTGGGGAAGGATGGAGCCAGCCCCTCTCGCGGTGCCATGGTAACAGCTCCCCACTTCATCCCCCGTGTTGGCCATTTTGCATTTCGAAATTAATTATTCAGCGTCGAGCAGGAACAAAAAGGAGATTACCCGCCCCGGTCCCGCGGGTATCCGGGAAGAAAGAGCTTCCTGGGGTTTCCAGGGGAGACCAGGATTGGGGAATGGTTATTTTTCTACAACCGTTCTTCTGAAACAGCGGCTGGGGGTGCGCTCTGAGCGTGCTGATCACCCCCAACTCCCCGTGAATCGAGAGATTTGCAATAACGACGCACATTTCATTAAGGATTTGCTGCAGCTGTAAAAAAAACCCACCAAACGGTGTCTGGTTTTTCAACACACCCGAGCATCTCCGTGTCGTGGCCGGGTCCGCCTGGGGATTGGCTTCCCCGGGGTCCCGTAACCATCCGGCTGCAGCACGAGCAGCATCGCCGCAGCGCGACGGCCCCGGCTCGCACCGTGCCGCCTCGCTGCAGGTTTTGTTCTTTCGCGTCGCCGTCATTCGAAATCCTCCCCGACCGCTGCCGAGCCGGCGGGGCCCCGGCTGCGCTGCTCGGATGTGCAAACAGCGTCGAGCGCTGGCTTGGTGCGAGGCTCGGGGTGAGGAGGTTTGCTGGCTTTTTTTGGGTTTTTTTTATTCTTTCGTTTTTACTTGAAAATGGCAGTTGAGCCTTTTTAAAAAAGGTTTTAGGGGATGGCAGCGTGAAAGCCCCTTCAAATTTATTCACTAAAATGATTTGGGATGCACAAGGTACACTCTATATGGTGTATACAGTGCATATAGTGTATCTGTACTATATACTCTATCTTTTGAGAAGTATCAAAAAATGAAATTGTGTAAAACATGGGCTTTATAAAAAGTGCATGCGGTCCGTCCTTAACAGACTTACAGTGGAGGACTGAAAGGAACAGAAATCATAACAACCCCCACCCCTCCATGGCTCCTCGGATCTGGCAGCCAACCAAGGCTCCAGCCAGGAGGTTGTCCCGGCGGTGCCGAGCCGGTGCCGGGAGCGAGGGGTCGGGGACGACGGAGGTGGCAGCAGCCCCGTGCCCTGGGGCAGCCGCAGGGGATGCGCAGACCCCGGGGAGGGCGAGCGTGGCCTCCGCTCCAGCGGCTCAGCAGCCGACGCCGTCCTCCGCTGGCTGTTTGATTTTATTTTTTTAAATGGCCAGAGAATTCCAGCCCTGTTGCTGCTTTGTCAGTTTGGCACCTGGCTGATTTTTTCAGTATTAATTTTGTGTTTCTACTGATGTGTCTGTCAAAACCACGACTGGAACCACGCAACATCTTTTAACCAATATTCTTCTTTACCAAAATCTTAACAAGCTTTCAGTCCACCAATGTGTTCAGAACCGATTCGATAAGCATTTGCAGGTATTTCTAAAAATGTTTTGCTTAAAAGCTTTCTTTTGCTAAATATATTAAAATAATGGCTGCTTTAGTAAACATTTGGGGTATAAAATTGTTTTAAGATCAAAGAGCTTGCTGAGCTGGGGAGGACGCCCTGGCAGCCCGGCGGGGATGCAGTTCCCCCCACCCCCGGAGCCTCTGGAGTATTTAATGATAAAAATGCCACCCCTCCGTTCTTCCACCACCGGGCAGCCCTCTCACCCCGGGGCTTTGCTCTTTGCAGGCTTCAGCCCTGTGAGCTGGGCAGACCCTGCAGCCGCGGAGACTTCGGCTTTCCGTGGTGGAGTAACCTGCTAGTTATTTTCCAGAGTACTTTGATAATTAGTTGCATAAAGCAGAACTGGCTGAATTGAAACCTTTGCCTTTGTGTAAGGGAGCGGGTTTAGAGGCTGGCTTGGTGGCCTGGAGCTTTTCCCCCACCCTTGAGCGCAGCGGGTGAAGCTGCCCCAAGCTCCCTGCTTCCCCCCGCAGCGGGGCGCGGGGATGCGTCAGCACCGCTCTCTGCAGCTCTGCAACCCCGCAGGGCTTCCAGCAGGACCCAGCCTGCTCCTGGCAGAGCAGAAAGCCCAGGAACCCCGGTCCCACCAGGCAGCACCCAGCAGAAACCCACCCGCTGCGCTGCCTGTGCCGCCCCGCGCGCCCGCTGACCCCAACCTCGGCGCAGGCTGTCGCACCGTGTCGCATCTTGGACCAGAAAAGCTGAGAACAACACTTTGCAAAATCAAAAGAAGAAAGAAAAAGGAATCCAAAGACTGACTGGGCAGAGATTAATCGAATTTAGCACCGTGCAAGCTGGCCCTCGGAGCGCAGACGGCCCCGTGTATTGATAAATGATGTTTCAGGGAGCCGTACTCTTACACCCTGGCTGTGAGTCCTGCCGAGATCCGTGCATCGTGCAGTTAGGGAAAGCTTGCGTAGTTGTAGTGCATACACAAAAATCATATTTTTTTTTTTTGAAAGACGCATTTTCTAAAGATTCAGAATTAGCACGCTTCAAATACCCTGCGTCCATCTAAGACTGGTTTACTCTGGCGTTATTAATCACCTCCCTTTCTAGTCTATCAATTAAAACAACCGAAAGCGATCATACAAACTTAAAGACCACAGAGCCCTACATCTCAAAAGTGGGTTACATTTATTTCTGAAGAACCACAGAAGTTTTGAAATACATTTACTTGTGTTTATATTCTATCTGCACATGCTAAGTGAGCAGCTGTGCACATATTACTATATATTTACATGTATATCCATTGAAAGAGAGCAAAAACCCATTAATGCTGCTACTTTGAAAGAAATATATTCCATATATCTACAATAATATTTAAGGAACAACTCTTTCTGCTACATTTTGCATTTCAACTGAGCTTAGAGAAACAAGAAAAGGCAGCTGGGCCGGCCCCCTGGCCACAGCGGCTGTGGAAGCCCCACGCCTCACAGAATCACAGAATCCCAGAATCCCAGCATGGCAGGGGTTGGAAGGGCCCTCTGTGGGTCACCCAGCCCAACCCCCTGCCCAAGCAGGGTCACCCACAGCAGGGGGCAGAGGACCTGGTCCAGGTGAGCGGGGCGATGCCCCGCGAGGCAGCAGCCGCTGCGGTTCCTCCCTTTTCAATATCATTCCCGTTCTTCAGAGCGAGAAGTTAGCGCAGGGAGGAATTACAAATTTGCAAACCGTGATAAAAAATCAGTTTATACCGTCCGATTAGAGAAACCTGGTGGTATTCCTGGGTTATTCCTTAAACACACTGCTGAGTGTGGCTGCTGCTGCGGATGCGCAGGGTGGTCCGACCACGTCCGCAGAGGCAGCGCAGACGGACGCGCACCCGCGCAGGCACCGGCACCCTCACCCCCGGCGCGTGACGCTGCCCGGGCGCACGCAGGAGGGTGCTGGGAGCACCCCGGGGTTCAGCACCCCGGAACAACCCAAGCAGCGCTCGCAGGCTGTTTTCACACTCTGATTTCCCCGGGTTTGCCCGTAGGGTGAGTGGAGAAATGCGGTGAGCTCCTCCCGGTAGGTGCTGGGACGCAGCGGCGAAGGGCACGCAGCGAGGGCACGGCGAGTGCTGCCAGGCTGATCGCTTACCCCGCAGCTGAAGGGTGTGTTTTAGCTGTTAGCGCATGGCTGGGCAAAAAGAGGTGTTCGTTAACCTCTTTTTTCAAATGCACAGTAATTTCAGAGCAGTGTCTGATAAAAAAACGTTTCAGGAAAATAGCAGGAGTGTCACAAACCCGTTACAATTCCTGCAATCTTTTGCTATTACTGTTCATGAACAATTCCATTTCTCTGCCAGAAGAAGCCGTTAATACCAGCAGCAGCTGCCTAGCGTCCCTCAGTGAACTATCTCCAGAAAGCATGGGGCTAGCACACATTCCTTCTGCCTTTTTTTAGCAGGAAAGTGATTCCCTGAGAAAAAGTTTGGCACAAGTGTAGACACGAAAGCAGCTGGTGAGCACCCTGTTAGGTTTGGTACCCAGGCCTGGCCTCGGCCGGTCCGCCCCGCGATGCTGCGGGAGGAGCGGTGCTGAAGCAGAGCACAGCGGACGCATGTCCATTCCGTACGACTCCAGATGCAACGCCGGGAGCCGTCGGTGTTTGTTGTCTGTCCGAGCGGGATCGCCACGCCAGCTGCCACCTCCACGGCTTGGCAGACGGCTCCCGCTCACCCATCAGGTTTGCAATAAAACATCAACATTTAGGGTTGGACTGGGTGACCCACAGAGGTCCCTTCCAACCCCTACCATTCTGTGATTCTGTGATCAAGGCAACTGGTTATAAAACCCTGAACTCCAAGGGTTAACAGCGAGAAAGCCACAGCCACCTTTTCCCTTACAGTCACGCTGAGCAGGGCTGCAAGACCAGACCAGACCGCGGTACTTGATGGCTTCTAACAGCGTTTGCACCCATGGGTGCCACCACGGCAGCTCCGGGGCCGTGCCCAGGCAGCAGCCTTCGGGCAGGACAGCCGCTGACGGGAGCGAGCTCTGCAGCACAGAGCTGAACGGAGCCACACAAGGGCATTCTGCAGGAAACAGAACCGTTCAGTCTCGTGCAAACCCTGTTCTGCAGTAGCTGCGGGCCAGGAGGGCAGGGGCTGGGCACTTGCACGGCTTCCCGGACTCTGCCAGCACTGCTCCCCCCCAAAAGCACATCCCTCCTCATTTTAATGCTAAGTAATATGTTATTCTTTGAGCAGCTGATGACCCTAACGATATCTTTTTATCATCTTGATTTAGCTAGAAAATCTCATACTTTCTCCTATTTCTCTATAAAGGAGGAAGATCAATGTAACAATTTATATAAAAGCCAATGTATGGCTTTTAATAACTGTGTGAGTGTGCCTATATATACAAACATATATGATGGTATTTAGATCTACATATATCACAGAATCACAGAATAGTAGGGGTTGGAAGGGACCTCTGTGGGTCATCTAGTCCAACCCTCCTGCCGAAGCAGGGTCAAATATCGCAGCTACACAACTCCACAGATTCAGCGTGGCATTACACGTAGATATTCTGTCATCATTTTATGATGTTCAATGCCTGAGGCTGGAGTCTAAGCCGGGCTCTTCCCTGCCGGAGCCCCAGGAGCAGGAGCAATGCCTACGGCAGCAACGACCTCCAGAGCATCCCCTCCCCTCCACAGGATGCTCTCGTTCGAGCCCCCCAGCACGCACCCCCCCAGCCCCACCTCCGCTTGGACACCCGGATCGACAGCCTGGGAGGCCAGCGCCATTCAGCAGTGATTCGAGGACCAATCACTGCTGGTTTTTCTTTTATTTTTAAATTTTTATCCATATGTGAATGACTCCAAACCTTTCTTTACATGAGAACATCCAAAAGGTTTCCTCCAGCTGCGTCTCTGGCGAAGCAGCAACAGCCGCCCAGGGAGCGCAGCCCAGCCACGAACGCACACCCGGTCGGGTCTTCTTCTCTACATCGCAGCCACGCGACAAGCAGAGGACCCACCGGTCTCCTGGCCCAACACGGAGAGGGAAACTAATTTTGACTATTTTTTCATCATAAACCCCAGAACATATTTCTATTCTCTTTTTCCAACACAGATTCTCCCACTCCTGTTAAAGGTGTTCCTGGCTGAGTAACCCCAGGTACAAGCAGGCAGTGAATGACCCCACCTCCTCAAAACAGCCTGGTGCTCTGGTGGCACAGCCCAGCCCACCTCGCTCCCCTGATAATGAGAACTGAAGACCATCATGGCCAATACACAGAGCAGCTCTTCACAACACCCAGCCCTGATGCTGCTCAGGATGCTTGGAACGCAGTCAACGACAAGAGCAGACTAACCATGATGATTCAAGCATCCAGCCTGATGGGATGGATTTAAAGAAACCAAAGCTCTGCCAAAAGCATTCAAGTACAAAAAGTCATTTTAAAAAACAATTACACAGAATCACACAGAATAGTAGGGGTTGGAAGGGACCTCTGTGGGTCATCTAGTCCAACACTCCTGCCCAAGCAGGGTCACCCACAGCAGGCTGCACAGGACCTTGTCCAGGCGGGTCTTGAATATCTCCAGAGAAGGAGACTCCACAGCCTCCCTGGGCAGCCTGGGCCAGGGCTCCGTCACCCTCAGAGGGAAGAAGTTCTTCCTCATGTTCAGATGGAACTTCCTGTGCCTCAGTTTGTGCCCATTGCCCCTTGTCCTGTCACTGGGCACTACTGAAAAGAGCTTGTCCCCATCCTCCTGACACCCACCCTTCGGATATTTATAAGCATTTATAAGGTCCCCTCTCAGCCTTCTCTTCTCCAGGCTGAACAAGCCCAGCTCCCTCAGCCTCTCCTCGCAGGGGAGATGTTCCAGTCCCCTCATCATCCTCGTAGCCCTCCGCTGGACTCTTTCCAGTAGCTCTTCATCTTTCTTGAACTGGGGAGCCCAGCACTGGACACAGTACTCCAGATGAGGCCTCACCAGGGCAGGGTAGAGGGGAAGGAGAACCTCCCTTGACCTGCTGGCCACACTCTTCTTGATGCACCCCAGGATCCCATTGGCTTTCTTGGCAGCCAGGGCACACTGCTGGCTCATGGTTAACCTGTCGTCCACCAGCACACCCAGGTCCCTCTCCGCAGAGCTGCTCTCCAGCAGGTCCACCCCAAGCCTGTACTGGTGCATGAGGTTGTTCCTCCCCAGGTGCAGGACCCTGCATTTGCCTTTGCTGAACCTCATCAGGTTCCTCTCTGCCCAGCTTTCCAGCCTATCCAGGTCACACTGAATGGCAGCATTGTAACTTTTCACTAGGATTAAATATGTTCCCACATTCCCATCATCTTCGGTTTTCCTCAGCATCCTGGTAGCTTTGATTTTGTTTATTGACTGCAGATACCTGCTTCAAATTCCCATATGAATTTCTAAAAGAATTTATTTATATGCATTTTCCACCAGTAACTCACACATATGAGCCAAATTCTTTAAGACTCCTTTCTGGCATTTGAATAACAGTTTCATGCATGACACAAAAGCAGCCTTTTGTTGTTGCTGTTGTTTCATCTTTTTTCAAAGGAATACGAGCTGCGAGAAAAGAGGAACAATCTGGAACAAGTTGAGGAACCTGATGAGGTTCAACAAGGGCAAGTGCAGGGTCCTGCACCTGGGGAGGAACAACCTCATGCACCAGTACAGGCTTGGGGTGGACCTGCTGGAGAGCAGCTCTGCGGAGAGGGACCTGGGTGTGCTGGTGGACGACAGGGTGACCATGAGCCAGCAGTGTGCCCTGGGTGCCAAGAAAGCCAATGGGATCCTGGGGTGCATCAAGAAGAGTGTGGCCAGCAGGTCGAGGGAGGTTCTCCTTCCCCTCTACACTGCCCTGGTGAGGCCTCATCTGGAGTACTGTGTCCAGTTCTGGGCTCCCCAGTTCAAGAAAGATGAGGAGCTACTGGAGAGAGTCCAGCGCAGGGCTACGAGGATGATGAGGGGACTGGAGCATCTCCCCTACGAGGAGAGGTTGAGGGAACTGGGCTTGTTCAGCCTGAAGAAGAGAAGGCTGAGAGGGGACCTAATATATACTTATATATATCTGCAGGGTGGGTGTCAGGAGGATGGGGCCAGACTCTTTTCAGTGGTGCCCAGTGACAGGACAAGGGGCAACGGGCACAAACTGAGGCACAGGAAGTTCCATCTGAACATGAGGAAGAACTTCTTCCCTCTGAGGGTGACGGAGCCCTGGCCCAGGCTGCCCAGGGAGGTTGTGGAGTCTCCTTCTCTGGAGATATTCAAGACATGCCTGGACAAGATCCTGTGCAGCCTGCTCTGGGTGACCCTGCTTGGGCAGGGGGTTTGGACTAGATGACCCACAGAGGGCCCTTCCAACCCCTACTATTCTGTGATTCTGTGATTTCCTCGGCAAGACCCCAGGTGTGAAAGCACATCGGCGCCGGAGGGAGAGAAAGGATCTGCAGAGCTGGAGACCCCGATCATCCCCTCTCGGTGACTCTCTGAAGGCACCTGAGACCCAAAAATGACAGCCACCACGGAGATAACAAGGTTCAGTCTGCGCTCCGGAGAGGTCGCGCTGGGAAGTGACTCTGAAGCTATCGGCACAATGAGGTTTTACAATACAGGAGGTAGAGGAGGGAAGACATCGTCCTTTAAACGCGTGGGACAAAGCCAGGGCTCCCGGGCTGGCGCGGGGAGCCGGGGGTCACGGCAGCTCCCGGGTACCGCGGGCAGGATGAGATGCTGAGCGCTGCCATGGCAACGGGCGACCGGCACCGGCGCGAATCCATCCGGGAGAGATGCGATGGAGAGGATCTCTCTTACAGTTATTCCTTGGTTGCAAATCATTTGGCACAGTAGTTTTCCCACCCTTTTCCGGAGGGGCTCTTCCCCACCAGCACAGGGTGCCCTGCCGGCACCGAGCACAGGTCCCTGCGGACCCTGCCTGCGCCCAGGACTGCCCGCTACCCCGGCACGGACCCGGGTGTCCCACCTTCGAGCAGCACTTCAGGTGCCCGGGGAGAAAAAAGAAACAACAGAGGAAGAGAGAGAATTTAAAATATCTGACTCTGTGTTATTAATTTCAGCTCTGACTGTGAAACTAATTAGCAAGGTCCTGAATATCAACAGCTGATCGGGAAAGGAGCATTGTAGGTAAACAGCATCAACATATATACATATATTTAATCAACAATATATAATATCTATAAAATATATTCTGTTTACTAGCATAACGATGTCAAGCAAGTTTTTATATATATATATAAACACCTGCATGTGTGTGTACGCACACAGCAAAAGGGCAGAAGGGGTCGTACTGGGCTGACTCCAGTAACTCAGCACCCAGGAGTTACTGGGGGGAAGCCGTCCCAGCAGCGCGGGGATTACCCCTCATTCTGGGGTGGCAGAGCCCTCCCTCGAAAGCACGCTCAGCTTTTGCATTCCTGCTGAATGGTTTCCTGTGTTTATTAGAGCAGAAAGAATGAAAGCCTAAAACCTGATTGAGTGGAGTAAGATTTTTTTCCTTTCATGAGAGCTTGCGGACACATTAACTGCCAAATTAAAGATTAATTCTGTTCATCGAGCAGCAAATGTTTTGGCCGAAATAAAACCTGTCCTTCCCAAGGAAGGGAGAGTTCTTCTTCCAACAGGTAAGTTAGTAATGATAACACAAAATTAATTTAGCTTCAAGGTCTGGAACTGCTGCCTTTCGGGGGCTCTGCTGGACCCGCAGACCCAGTGCCTCTGGCGCAGGATGGGTCCGGCCGTGTGCAGCCTGGGGAGCTCGGGAGGGGAGAAATTGTGCTTTTTATACTTGCAGCTTTCTTTCCCTTACCGACGTGGGCTCCCAGCAGGTCCGAGGCAGCAGGAGGAGCAAGGAGGGGTCTGAGCTCTCAGATGGGAGCAAACTGGAGCCACACAATTGCCCAGACTGCTGAGGAAACTGCTGGTGTTTTGCATCCCTCGGCACCAGCTCCCCAGAGAGCCCGGAGGAGAGGCAGCCCTGCTCCCTGCAGCGGTTCGGGGCATTAGAGGGGGCTTCAGGGTTTCACAAGAGCCCCTTCCAGCGCAGAAACTGAGGACCCAACGCAGGAGATGGCACAGTTCCCCCCGGCACTGTCCTGCTGCCTGGGTCTGCGCTCGCAGCGCATCCCTTGCAAAGGAGAGCAGCAGGAAAATCTGCGCTCCGTGGCTGCAGATGTCTCCTGCACGGAAAGCCACCCATCACCCATCAGAGCTGGGGCGGCTGCCGGGCACCCATCAGCGAGCAGAGGGGATGGGGAAGCCCGGGGACAAGCAGCTCCACCAGCTGCCAGCATCCACTGGCACGCGCTCCTCGCGTAGCCCTCCTCCGGGTAGTTCACTAATCTGCTTTGCTTCCCAAAACTATTCCTTAGTTATTAATGTATTTATAGCAAGTAAACGACAAATACTGAAAAAAAAAATCTACCATTTAAGAATCTACCACTTAACCTCTGACAGGAGGGTGTAGGGAGGTGGGGGTTGGTCTCTTCTCCCAGTTAACTAGTGATAGGACCACAGGCAATGGCCTCAAGTTGCATGAAGGGTGGTTCACATTGGGTATTGGGAAAAATTTCTTTACTGACAGAGTGGCCAGGCCTTGGGACAGGCTGCCCAGGGTGGTAGTGGAGTCACCATCCCTGGAGGGGTTCAAAAAACGTGTAGACATGGCACTTTGGGACATGGTTTAGTAGGTATGCTGGTGTTGGGGTGATGGTTGGACTGGATGATCTTGGAGGTCTTTTCCAACCTTAACAACTCTATGATTCCATGATCTTTTATTCGACTAATCGATCATTTCATTTTGAGCAGGTTTCCTTCACCCCCTACACACACCCAGGCTGCTTCCCACATCCCCTCTGCCCGCTCAGGCTGCTCAGCTCCTCCGGCACACGTCGGCTCCGTAACGCAGCCAGTAGTCACCGCTTTCTTACCAGCTCTGCTCACCTCCAGCCCTCCGAGCAGTGCGGCAGAGCCGCGGCGCTGGCGGGGAGGCCGTGGGAGCACCCCAGCTTCCTCCAGCCCTGACAGCATCCCTCGCCCCGTTAAAAACCAGTATGGCAGTTGGGAAAAATGATACACCAGGGCCTGCTGCCGCTATATTTAGATTCTCCTGCTGCTGCTTCCATTGTGCTGCTTGAGGGGACTGGAGCATCTCCCCTACGAGGAGAGGCTGAGGGAGCTGGGCTTGTTCAGCCTGGAGAAGAGAAGGCTGAGAGGGGACCTTAGAAATGCCTACAAATATCTGAAGGGTGGGGGTCAGGAGGATGGGGCCAAGCTCTTTCCAGTGGTGCCCAGCGACAGGACAAGGGGCAATGGGCACAAACTGAAGCAGAGGAAGCTCCAGCTGAAGATGAGGAAGAACTTCTTCCCTCTGAGGGTGACGGAGCCCTGGCCCAGGCTGCCCAGGGAGGCTGTGGAGTCTCCTTCTCTGGAGATATTCCAGCCCTGCCTGGACAAGGTCCTGTGCAGCCTGCTCTGGGTGACCCTGCTTGGGCAGGGGGGTTGGACTAGATGACCCACAGAGGTCCCTTCCAACCCCTACTATTCTGTGATTCTATGATTCTGTGATTCTGTGCCCGACTGAATTTATTTCTACTAAATAACCATTAAATAGATCTGTTTGGACAGAAGCGGCATGGCGGTATTTTAAATAAACCTTGATTGCATTTGTTCAACCTATAAACGTTGTGTAGAAGGCAGCCGTACCATCCAGCACCTGCAAGCACCTAATCACGTGAAAACACAGGAACACAGATGATGTTTCCTTTAAAAATCATATTCCCACATCATCGCGGGAGCTCTCCCCTGCGGTGCCCGAGCTGATCAGCTTTGGGGTCGGGTTTTCCCTCTGTTCTTTCCCTTTTCTCCCTAGCAGTGCTGTTTCCCTGAGCCTCAGCAGCTTTAACTGCATTTACAGATAAAAAATACATAATCTTCTTCTTTAGAGGGTGTTGAAAGTAATCCAGGCTTAGCTGGCTCTGAACTCAGAAGCGGTTCCTGCGGGTCTCCTCGCGTGGCTAGCAGCTGCTGGAAACCCGCAGCACACAGCACGGGCAGCGTCGCTGGAGAACGGGAGAAATGACCAATATTTTTAAAAATGCACATTGCTTTGTTAGCTTCTTGCAATGCAGCCTTCACACGATGAAGGTTCTTGCCAAAGAGTGAACGAAAGTTGGAGCCTGATGTTTTGTAGAGGAGGTCTGAAGTCCTCGCTTGGACAAAAATTAAAGCTTAAAGAAACTCGTGCGAGCAAAAACCACTGACACGGTCTCCCATCTGCAGGTGGGAATTCTGGTTGTAGACACGCTGAAATGGATTATTTACTGAAACAAAAAGGGACACGGCCTACGCAGGACCTCATTAAATTGCAGCTCTGCATCTCACCCAGATCGAAGGGTTGAAGGCTACAGCGGGAGGCTGGCCTCAGTGTTATTTCACATTACATCTCAGGAACGCGGACTGACGCTGTCGTGGTGCTGTGCTCGGGGGAACGAGCTGCGGGAGCGAGACACCGAGGCAAAACAGGCAGGGAAAAGGATTCAGCTGGGGAACTGAAGGAGAGAAGGGAAAAAAAGGGGACCGCGGTCGTGCGACCACGCCAGGGGTGGGTTGTGTCGAGCACCGCTGGCGCTTCCAGATGAAAGTTAGGAGGGGGAATAAACGGGGTGCTGGCTGTACCCCAAAAGCCACTGGGGACCCAGTCCCAGGGCTGCTCTCTCCAAAAAATGGCCTTGGGACTGCTGAGGGGCAGGGAAAGCCGGCGGGAGGGTGCTGCAGCGTGGAGCCAGCACTGCCTGGGAGAAGACGCGGCGAGCAGGCGAGGGAAGGTTGGATACCACCACGCAGGGACCCGCAGGAAAGCGGGAGTGGAAACGTATTTGCAATTCAAGCAGTTGCACGTATGCACAAAAGGCTTTTTCCTCCTCAAAGCACCCCACCGAACACCCAGCGCTGCTGGCCCCAGCGCTGCGGGAAGCGCGGGCAGGCTGGTGCTTTCGGTGCACGGTCTCTCCCTCTCCTCCAGCCAGAAATACGTTTTGTCATTTACAAAAAGCCCTCTGGAGATTGCGTTATTCATATTCTCCAAATAAGCAGCAGCAAAGAACGATAATTTTCAGTGAGTATTGTGATTCCCATTCAACACGTGCCTGCAGATTTCCCCAGCGCAGCCCTCGCATCCTGCCTCTTACTGTAAATCACAGCGACGACAGCTTTCTCTCGCATATTTTCTTTTCCTTTTTTGATTCTGCTCTTTCCAACCGCCGGCTCCTACGAAGCGTCCTTCCTCCTGAAACGGCAGAGGCAAGAATTTGAAACACACAGAATTTTGGTTTGGTTTTTCTTCCCCCCACATTTACCGATATAAAGGTCACAAATAATGAAGCCGCTCCTGCAGAATAACATTTCTGTGAGTGTTTTCTCCTTTCGGTTTCAGTCTCTTGCACCCAAAGCTTCCCACTACAGCAGCTTTAGCAGGGAGACGGAGCCGTCAGCCCACGGTGCCTGTCCCCAGTAAAAGCCCTCAGCAAACCAGAACGCCCAGAGCCACTGGGTTCTGGTCACTGCAGGGAGAAGAAAACAAACTGTACGCCACATAAAATTACCATCCATTTACTGCACTGATCCTATTTGATTTTTTGAGAAGTCTGAAGCAGTTTTTGCAGAACTCTTTTCCATCATTGTTATTTCATAGGGATTTAAGAAAGAAAAAAAAAAAAAAAAAAGAAAGAGAAGAGGCTAAAACCATTTTACAAGCACGGCTCAGGGCTAACGTTGCCCTGGCAGAATTTACATCTGATTGGAACAAAATCCTGAGCCACAGGTACGGGAGTCGCTGTCTGGAATCGCTGGGAGGTCGGAGCGGGGCTGAGCAGGGACCCCCAGCCCGGAGCCGGGGCCAAGCGCAGCCCCTGCAAGCGCTCCCCAGCCCAGACTCGAGCTGCCGCCTGGACCCCCCACCCTGAGGGGCCCCTGTCCCGGTGCTCCTTTGTGATCCAAACCCCAGGTGCTCCAGGAAGCCCTCGTGGAGCCCAGGCTGGTGGCAGAGCTGTCCCCCCGGTCCCTCAGCGCTGCAGACGCTCTTGCTGTCCCCAGAGCTAAACCTCACCCGAGCTCAGGGGGACGCAGCAGAGCCCACCAGCCCCCACAGCCAGGCTGTGCTCAGCCTGCACCAACTCCACCTGGAATTTCTCCATGCAGAGTCCACAGTTATGGACTACGTGGACACTGCTGACTTTTCATTTTTTTAATTGAAATTAATTCCACTGTGAAAGACACCATCAGGAGACACGAGGGTGTCAAACACGAGAGCTCTTGCGTCGCGGAGCGGCTCAGAGGAACCACCCCAACCTCGGCCAGTTCCCAACCAGTGGGGCAGAACTGCTGGGGTGGTGCATCCATTTCCCCCAGCACTGGGGCCATTAAAAGCATTCAGAAAATTTTAAGGAATGGTAAAAACTATTCTTCTTTGCATAGAAAATTTTTCTTTTGTGTTTTTTGTGACAGATTTTTTTCTTCAAAATTTTACAATCAAAATCAAAATCAACCCCAAAATCCCCCCCCAAAACAGCTGAGTTACTGTTGGTCATTTATAATCATTCTAACCATATAAATGGAAATTTTGATGACTGCTTTCCCTCTAAATACATAAGCTTTGCTTTAACGAGGACTCGAATTCTGGAAGCACACCAGCAAGATGCTGAAGTTAGAGGTTTTCTTTCCCGGTCCCCAAAATGCGGCGCATGAGAGGGAGATGGCAGCGGGCGGGAGCAGGGGAAGGGGAGCTGCGGTGGGGTTTGCCCATGGGCAGCGAGGTGGGAGGCGAAGCCTGTGCAGCCCCTTTTCTCCCTTCCCCTCTTCCCTCTCACCTCCCAGAATTCATTATGAAGTTTGCTAGCAGAAAATCCTTAGAAAATTCATTATGAAGTTTGCTAGCAGAAAATCCTTAGAAATTCTGCCACCACTTCAGAGGACCCGAATGGGGCCAAGGAGCCGGGTGGAATCGTCCGCGCCACTGCAGATGCTGCTCAGGCAGCAGGAGACAGAAAAAGAATCCCTCTTTAAAAATTTGTGCTGGTCAATTTGGAATGAAAGTGGTGGAAAAAGGGAAGAGGTTAGCCCAGGCTTCTCCCGAGGAGGCTGCGTGGTGAGGATGGATGGTTCAGAGGAGCAAAAATAGATGGTCTGACGTGGAGACTGCGGCTGGGCCAGCCTGGTGTGCGGGAACCGCAGGGCACACGTCCTCGAGGGGCACCGAGAACGGAGCTGAGAGCACAGCGGGCAGGAACCGGGGCTGTTCTTAGCTTTGAACCGCTTGGTCCTCGTTCTCCACCCCGTTCCCTCCAGCGCCAGTGACCGTCCCGAATAGAGGCCAGCCCGTTGGTCCTGCTGCCGGACCCTGCGGTGCTCAGGGCAGCGAGCTGAGGGGTGCTGCTTCTGCAAGGAGAGACACATACCCGACCAGACAAGAGACGAGCTCTGCCTAATTCAACCCCAGATTTTAACTGGATTCTTTGCAGATTCACGTCTTAATAGAGCAGAGTGATAAATGCCTCGTGTTACTGAATTGGATTATATCTCGTGCTAAACGCACTCGGAGGGGTCTGGAGCCATGGAGTAAAGTGACCAGGAGGCAGGGGCACCTTCCCCGCAGCCCACCGTGCACCAGCACTCGCTCTGCTCCTCTGAATCAACAGCAAGAAATGTCATTAGGGAGGAGGTTAAAGCTGGTTGCCAGGGAACGCGCTGGCCACCGGCTATAATGAGATCGTGACTTCATTGTGTCCATCAGTTCAGCAGGGAAAGCTTTGTTTTGCTGTTTATTTACTCTGCGGGGCTCGGAGGGACATCAAGTCCGCTCCTGGGCACTCGGGCTGGGCTGCAGTCCTGCGTTACAAGGGAACACGTATCTAGCTCTGTGTGCAAAGGCACTGGGACAAAGTCTTTCCTGGTAAAGCTTCAGCAGCATAACCTCGTGAAATGGAATATATGGCCCAGCAGCAACAGAAGCAACTTAACCTAAACCTCTGAATACGCCGAGGCACATCCCGTATTGATCAGAACAGGCACTAATTGCACCCAGCGCTGAGCACGCAAAGGAAGAAGCCGTATTTCTGCTGAAAAGACTTTTTCTCTCCATTATCATTAGATATGCAATTCAGATGTCTGCTTTTGCAAAGCCCTTGAGCATAAGCAATGACCTTACAGCCTTTACTGCCTCTCACCCGCTGGAAGCTCCTGACGAGCTCCCTTTGCGGTTTGACCCCTCTACATTTCCCCCGGCAGAGGTTCAGGAGTGGCTGTGGATATCCGGAGAGAGCCGAGCCATAAATCCCAAATCCACACACAGCTGCCAACCCAGGGAAGTGGGCGCTCGCATGCAGATGCAGATTTGAACTTTGCATTGGTTTTACTCCCACAGCAAATGCAAAGGGAGTAGGTGCTCTCGGGCAGGAGGAGAGCACTCTGGGACATTCGTCTTTTGGCCTTTTCTGACATGCTTTAACACCTTTCAATATAACACATGCATTAGAAAGCAATGAAACTTGCTTGTGAAATGTGAATTTCACAATCAGTGTCACAAAAACTTTCGCTGTGCTTCGAGTATGAGCTACTTCAGTGGAAATAAGGTGCCATTAAAAACATTATAACTGAAGAAAAACCATAGTGAGATACCATTTAGAGGTATAAAATTCCACTCCGCCATGCCAACATACAACCTCCACTCCTCCCGGTTTTGCATCATCAGCAAACTTGCTGAGGGTACACTCTAACTCTTCCTCCAGGTCGTTGATGAAGAGGTTGAACAAGACTGGGCCCAGTACTGACCCCTGAGGGACACCACTGGTTACCGGCCTCCAACCAGACTCAGCGCCGCTGACAACAACCCTCTGAGCTCTGCCCTTCAGCCAGTTCTCAGTCCACCTCACCGACCACTCCTCCAGCCCACACTGCCTGAGCTTCCCTAGGAGGATGTCGTGGGAGGCAGTGTCGAAAGCCTTGTTTAACTTTTTTTTTTCCCTTTACCTCTTTTCTTGTCTCTAAGGAGTCATGAGGAGTAACCACTTATGTTTTTCCTTCTACAAGCAATAGATCATTGAAGAACTCGACTCCACAAGATCCATCGCTTTGAAGGATTGTCTTACATCTTCTGGTTTATTGGTTATTTGCATCTACTCTGGCTGCTCCAGCTGCACAAATTATATCTAATTGAAAGAATTTTATCAAGCTGTTATACGGTAATGTCTGTAATATTAAAAGGTGCTAATGTATATGAGGCCAAAGCCCATTTACTTGTCATTTCAAGCTCTATTAGAAGCATACAAACAAAATTTGTTTCCTTCAGGGAAGGCAATGTTCATTTGCAAATTCTAGCAGAGTCTGCAAGTGTCAAACGAAAATTGAGTGCTAGCTTTTAAAATGTGTATTTGAAAGTGTAATTTAGAAACAAAAGCTCTGGTCTCCATGAACGATGTGGAGAGAACTTCATTCGTGTCTGAAGTTGCCAGTAAATTCTAGGTGTGAGAAACAGGCGCAAATTGCTTGCGTAGGAGACAGTCTCTCCACCATTGAGATGGATGCAAAAAATCCCACGAACACCCTAGTTTTCTGTATGGACTGCCCATTCATAAAAAGCTCTGTTTTTTAAAAAATAAAAAAAATAAAATAAATTCTTTTACTACAAGGAATTGACCGCATTTTCATTGTGAGGCTTTCATGCCAGAAGAGGAGAGCGCCTGGCTCGGGCTACAGCAGTCTCGAAAGATTCTGTTGAAGTTCCGACTAAAGTAGAGGAGACAGAAAAATCCGCAGGATGCACGGTCAGCAGAAACAAGCAGCCTTTGTAATGATTATGGGGAAAACCAGCAGAGAGGACAGTAACTACAGCATCAAACCAGCCGCCTGCAACTCTCCCAGTGGTTCCCGTGGTCACCTCTGCAGTCAGACAGCGCTGCCTGACAGCTGGCGTACGACCTCTGAGCAGCCAGAATTACACACTCACAATTAAGAGCTCAGCTTGAAGTTAAGGCTATTTAGGAATCTGCTCTAAGGTAGAGTTCATGCCATTTTGCATATGATAACCTGTGTTTAGACGCACTATAAATTCAAGGAAGAGACCTCCCTTTTCTGGGGGTAACTAAGTGGTTTTTTTAAAAAATCTGAGCATATGAGGGAGGTGGCACCCGAAGAGCAGCGTCTTCCCCAGAATAGACTGGGATATCAGGAGAAGCAAATCTTTAATTCCCTGAAGATGGCAATGCACTGAAGTATTTAAGAGGAATTAAAACACCAAAGTCCTGCTGTCGCATCTTACAAAGCCAGAAGTGCCTGCCCAGAGTCTTTTCTGCCTGGAACTGCCAAAATGTGAAGGACATGCCATGTCGTGGAAGTCCAGGGCAAGGCTTCAATCCAAAGACTGGTCTTTTTGAAGTTACTTTGAAAAACTTGGTCTCTTAGTTTCATAGCAAGCTGAGGACCGTTTAACAAACTACATTATGTCATCCTTGAATTATATTATCGTCAGCATCATCCCTGGAGAAATTTTATAGGGCCTGTGAACAAAATCCCAGCCCATGTAATAAAGTGCACAAAGCCCATTACAAAAATGCAAGGAACAAGGTAGCCTCCAGGGAACAAAAAAATCTAAAGAGGGGTTAATGTTTTCTGTGACAGCTAAGAAAACAATTGGCCAATAAGAAATCAGTTTATTATGGAAATGTTTTGTTTTGTTTTTTATTTTTTAATGGAAAAAAACCCCATTCAGTAACATGTAGTAAAATAAATCAGAATTCCGTAATAACCAACACGGTTAACACTGCATTCACTTGGACATGGATTTCTGGCTAGCCATTAGCTAATCAACATCGAAGCCAATTCTGGAGATTTTCACAAATACCAGACAGGCTAGGAGAGGACATCTGGGCAACTTTCAACACCCATTTCAGAGGAGGCGGCTTCCCAGCCGGGGAGTGTCCAAATGGGATGTGAGAGCCTGTGGACACCAAGAGCGTTCTGGGAAGAGAGGTGATTTGGCCAATGCAATCCTACCACGTGTGGTAACAGGCCAGCACACTGATGGCAACACTAGCTATGAATAAAACCTCCTCCCGTCGTACAAATGTTCAGCCATTCAAGAAGGAAGAGTCTCTTATACCGAGGACTTCCTACTGAGCTGGATCTGTCATGCAAATTAGACCAACTCAACCACGGCACTGCAGAGATCTCGGCGTGTTGCTGGTGGGGAGTCTAATCCACTTGAGCTTGCCAGCACATGGGAGAGAAAAACTGGGAGTATTAACCATTGGCAACTACTTTTATGTTAAAATACAACAGAGTATATAAAGATAAAAGCCCCTGAAATGTTCAAAACCAGACAGAAGAAGTTAGGGGTTATGCCTCAGCAGATTTGCACCACAAAGTCTAAGCAAGTCTCAAAGAGGTTACAAAGAAAAACAGGATTATAGCACTCAGTAATAAAGAACAAGATCAGGTTTTTGAAGAGAAACCGTTTGCAGGTTTTTTGGCTTATAGCAATAGATGATGGATCTAAAGGGGTGCCAGAAGGAAGCTACCAGAATGATTTCTATGCTTAGAAAAACAGGCTTTGTTGCGGAAGCCTCCCAGATTTCATCCAAGGGAAGGCAAAGAGCTCACAGCGGGAGAAAATCTCTTCAGTTCTGCAGAGAAGAACAAGGCAATGCAATGGCTACGAGCTAGATAATTTCAGCACTAAAATACAGATGCGGGTTTGATAGCAAAGGTAATTTTCTCTTGGTAAATTATTCTGATAGATGCATGCATTTTCTAGGAGAAGAAATTTGATGTCAAACCTTAAAGTATATTCTCTATGGGCTCACTTAGCTCAAAGACAAATAATGGTTTTAGGGAGGGAAGGAGTGAGGTGACCAGAGCTGGGCAGAGATGCTGGCTGGATGGCAACAGCCTGCGGCTCCATGGGCTGGTGCTGGCTGGGCAGAGAGGGGCCCTTCAACCTCCCCAAAACAGGCTTTGATGGCCATCTCATCAGCTCCCACCCCAGAGTAATAACAGTAATTTGAGAAATAGCTCAGACAAAGTACTTTGAGACTGCTGCATACGTGCTGTTCAGAGCCCTTCAAGGATGGGAAGTCTTTGGAGTGCCTTGGCTGGCTATTTTCTGAATTCTCTTTAGACTTCTTTAGAAACTTCTAAAAAAAGCATTCAGAAGCGATAAGTTGGGTTGGGATTTTTTTCCCCCCATTTCTTATTAGAATATTTGTTTTCCCAGATCACTCTCATCAATAAATAGAGGGATTTTTTTTTTCATTTCACCTCCCCAACAGTGTTTTGAGAAAGTGGGACGTCAGGACAAGGCAGTCAACAGGCACACGGGCTGGTGTGGTCTCTCGAAGGTGAAAGGCAGCACCAGCCCCTCATGGGCTCTAATATAGCCAAAACTAAAGACAAATGACAGTTTCTGTTTGTTGCCCCAGGAAAGACAAGGTGTTCCTGCTCCCACGAGGTATTTTGGGCAGGACCTTCTTCCTATTGAAGAACGCAGCGAGAAAAAGACGCTTGCATTACTCCAGGTAAAACAGACAATATGCCATAACTTTAAGGGAAAATTACTTTCAAGAGTGAACTTTGTACGAACGCTTTAAATGTTTACCACCTGGTTTATTTTAGACATTATTGTCAATAATGTAAAGTCTTTGGACGAGAAGACCTTCCTTTCTGCAGAAGACAACATGACATATAAAGACTTTTTAAAAATTAGTCATTTGCAGCAGTAAAACATCGTATTTATTTCGCTTTTCATCATGCTATTAGAGAGCGCGATACTGTTTCCGTAAAACAACTGCCCACACAGCACCTGCTAATGTCATAGCTAGAATAGCGCATTGATTTCTTTTTCCAGGGTATTTTGAAAGTATAGACTGTACAAGCACTCATTAGAATTTCTATTACTCACTAAAAGTATGCCCTGAAAAAAAGATTAATCTAAATCAAAATGTAGTCAACTCACCCTTTTGAATAATTTCCTAGGAAGTTAAAGCGAAGACATGTATATTTATATGGCACCCACTCACAGAGGAGGAATAAATGAGGCGTTAGTCAAGTATTTTCCAAGGAGACACAACTGCTACGTGGTGTCACGGCTGCTGCCAGGCTGGGGCCAGCAGGTAGAGCCCCGCTGGGGACCCCGTGGAGGATGAAGCCCCTCGGGTCCCCGGCCCTCGCGGATCTTCCCCTCCCGCCTCCCTTTGCGGAGAGGGGGGATGCTCCAAGGCTGACCCAGCATCCAGGCTGGTTTAACCCAGTTTCCCAAGGAAAATAAGCATTTGGTACATGTGTCCCCCAAGTCCATATAGAAATGGGTTACGGCACTTGCTGGGAATTGAGCAGGACATCCGTAACCGATAGTACTCCAAACAACACAAGATATAATAGAGAAGAGAATTTAACCAATGAAACATTGAACTACTGTCTTCAGAGAGGGGAAAGCACTGACAGCAGGGAGATTAATATGTCTTTGACAGGTACTCTTAAATTTATAATGATTTTTCATTAAGCTTGGGTTATTTGAGATGGCCACTGTTGGCTGAAAAGTCGTTTGAACGTTTCCATTCTTTCACGTATATTAAGATCTTGACGAAATATATATATAACCCACTGTAATATTTCTTTCAATTAGGGCAAAACAGTCCCTTAATTCATAGATTTGAGATCTTCATAACAGATCATTCCTTATTCCTCATTATATCTTCCCCCCTGCCTTTAAATTTCAGAGCATTTATTAAATGAAACACTTCAGAAACGACTGCAGAAAACCCCAGAATCTGTTTCTATAGAGACAGGTCTGTCTTGATTCAGTAAAAGGTTTGTAAAAAGAGAAAAAATAGGACAAAGCATCAGAACAATGGGCAGCATTAAATATGCTGGATAATTGCAATCCTCTGAGATTTCGAGTTTACCAATGAGTCTAATTAGTGAATAACTGTTTGTACAGAGGTTGCATAACCTGACGGCTCTGCCATTGGGCTTCTGCTTCTCCGGGCGAAGCAGGGCACTGTGTCCCACCTACACCCTCCTGCTGCTCCTCTTGTCCCACAAGGCGACTGGGGACTGGTGTCACCGTTACGACAGCCAAGGGATAGAGGAGGTTTAACTCAACTGGAGAGTAGCGTCGTGACCACAATGGAAATGCATTTACCCCCCAAAAAAATCAAAAAACCCAAACCACCCAACAAACCTTTATATCTGGTGTTAAAGAGAAAAACCTATCCAAAGACAAGCTCCACCTTTGGCACCCAAGCCATGCTCCAGTTCTCACAAATAACCCGAGTTAAAAACAGGCACAGAAGCTGAGGTATACATGAACACACTTTGAACTTTGCCAGCTGTGTGAAAGCTCCCTACTCCAGAAGGCACTTAAATCCTGCTATTTGGGAAAGATTTATTTGCCCTGTTTTTTTCAGGTCACAGACTGAGGCTCATTAGATATTTGCAGGTAATTCACATTCCATTTCAAAAGCATAAAGTATCTAACCATAGGGAAAACTAGTTGTAGTTACACATCGTATTCTTCTGCCCTCTGAGAAAGGGGATCTGTGATTTATCACAGCGTTGCTCCACATCTATAATTTCTCGTTACGGATGTGCTATATTTTATATGCAGTACTTCAGTAATCCTGATTAAAGTATGTTTCAGAAGCTACAGAAAGTACGGAAGGATTATTTCTGTTGCCAAGTTTTTAGCAGGAAGAGTTGTTGTATACATATTTTGTATCGTTATTGTGAAAAAAGTGATGAAGAGACACAATGCACTTGGAACAGCAGTTGGAGCCATTGTGGCAGTGTTACACCCCCAAAACCTCATTAAATACTCTTTCTGTAACAGACAATAAAATGATACAGTTTTGTACTTACTGCCCATCATGGATGCTGCACTCACTAATTAGTTCAGTCTGATCATCAGGACCTTTTATGCCATTTAATAAGCATTTCTACTTTTCCCTTTTGAATGAGGACTACCAGCTCCAAGTCCAGCACTGTCACCTGCGGTCTACAGACATTTTCAAGCTATTTTAGATCAGTCTTGAAAACAAAAGCAAAACCACGTGGCAAACGGAGGAACACACAGTGATACCGCAAGCATTTTGGCCTTCCTTTGTTTAAATGAGCTAAGGACTTTTTGAAGGCCAACATGGGCAGTGATGGCCAGAGGGGTTGAGGGCTCCAGCTGGAGGGACTGGGGCTTTCTGGCACCAGGGGAATGGATGGATCATGGCGAGGTGCAACAGGGACCTCAAACACATGACAAGCCATCAGCCCATGATGGGACTGCAAGATTTTACACCAAAAAAGTCATGCAATTCTCTCATAAGCAAATGGATGGAGAAGGACTTAAAGCTGTTGGTTGACGAGCTCAACACGACCTGGCAGCGTGTGCTGGCAGCCTTAAAGGCCAACCGTGCCCTGGGCTGCATCCCCAGTAGCATGGGCACAGGGCGAGGGGGGGGATTCTGCCCCTCTGCCCTGCTCTGCTGAGACCCCCCGGGAGTCCTGCGTCCAGCTCTGGAGCCCTCAGCACAGGACAGAGCTGGACCTGTGGGAGCGGGGCCAGAGGAGGTCACTGACATCCCATCCCTGGATGGATGGGGCTTGGAGCACCCTGCTCTAGTGGAAGGGGTCCCTGCCTGGGGCAAGGGGGTTGGAACAAGGTGGTCTGTAAGGTCCCTTCCAACCCAAACCGTTCCATCATTCTATATTAGAGAAAAGTTTTGGAGCTCCAAGATTATCACCATCCCTTGCACCAACTGCAACTCACTGCATATTTGAATGGGAAAATGAACGGAACAGAATTCCCACCGTCGGTGCACGGAGCAGAGACACACCAGGTCCCAGCAGTCGTGTCCAGTTGCCATAGAAACAACCTTGCTTGAAAAGGACAGTGTTTGGTGTTCCGGTATGTGAAGTACTGCAGTGAATTGCACTCATTTATAAAGGGCCATATTTTGCATGTGATGTAATTCCTGTATTTGTGCACTTCACCAGGTTCCAGATTGTTGTGTGGAAAGCTGTTCTTCATAGCACCTAGCCCAAATGCCAGCTAGGGAACCTGCCTCCAATGACATTCCTGTGGCAGGGATTTCTGCTCCCTCTGGCCCATCACTGCACCGGACCCAAGCGCTATGGATTAAATCAAGGCAAAAATGGGACATCGGTATGAAAATAAATGGTCAAGCTTGCATAATGGAAATATTTAGCAAAAGCGAAGTGCTCCTCAGCCTTCTGCAGCCATGGTCAGCACAGTAGGAAGCCCTTGGGGCAGACTGTGGGTCTGGGACCACCAGCCCACCATCTTTGGGGTGACAGCAGGAAGAGACCACGTGCATGAAAACACACAGCCCTGGGGCAGGAGAAAGAGCAGCTCTAATAATACTGGAGTTATCAGCAGCGACACCTCTTATTCAAGATGCAGGACATGTATTGAAATGACTCAGGCTTGCTAGCAAAGTAAAATGGACGAGATCCCTGTGTAACTCTGTACCCCTGAGATTTTGCACAGGTAGCTCAGTCGATCTCCTCGGACGCCTTCAGTGTTCGTGTTTCGCATTTTCTGCTGGGCCATGTGCGTATCGGTGCAACATCCTGATCTTGTTTTGTCAACAGTTAAAGTTTTCTTAATGAAAGAAATCAAGAAGAAAAATTATTACTACTCTATTAACACCAGTGAAAACAAGAGTTATAATAGTCAATGCTGCTCTCAATTACAGCTTCCACTGACGTGCAGGTTTTTCCCAAAATGTGATAAGCTTTCTTCTTTTCAGTTGTAACTGCCACGTAAAGTCAGCAGGGCCTTCCCGAGATGGAGGTCCCAAGACAAAAGGAATACCTAGGCCACGTATAAACCACGAAGCAAGCTCCTTGCGTAGGTCCTGCAGAGACCACACGTCAATACCTGCCCGTTTCTTCCCTCCCAGGCCATGTCCCACCATTGCAGAGATGGGGGGGCTCCTCTAGGTCTCTGGTATCCATTCAAGTGGCACCAACCACACCTTGTCATCCAAGGACTTTATCCACGCTCTATTTACAGGTTAGTTATTTGCCTTTGGTGAAAGCTGTTCCAACACTGTGGGACATATTTCCACCCAAGTTAGGCCCTTGAGAAAGTAAATGAAAAGCTAGAATCAACTCAAATGCCGTCGCTTTTGTTCCTATCTGTGTATAAAACCAGCTAAAGGTTTACTTTCCATCAACCCTTCCCAAATATTCACCCTCTTGCTTTCCTACTGCTGTCCTGAGATCACCATCGGGACCTCAAATGCTGAGGCTGAGCAACCGCCGTTGGTCTGCTTTTTATTTATTTATTTCAAATTATTTATAAAATTTGGCTTTCAAATAAAATTACTGGGGCTGTGAGTTTCACAACCTCATTATAGAGGATGAAAGAACCTATTCTTCCTCCTCATCTTCCCTTGGGCTTCATATGAATTTCATGTCTCCTGTTTCTCATTATTGCCTTCTCCGTGACACCGACCACTTTATATATCCTGCTCACTCATTTCAGGTGCCCTTTCTGTCATTTTCTTGACTGGAGAAGCATAGTTTTCTTACTTTTCACAGTAGAAATCACGTCATACTCTAACAAATAAGAGAAAAATGACAGCTATTAGCATTCCTATAGTCTTTCACATCCTGGATAAGGGAGAGGGGTCTCAGAATAACACTGAAAATACAGATATACCTTCAGTTTAGTTATCAGGAAGATAAAGAACACAGAAATAGTTTCTTGCTCCTCTGACTTATTGTCCTGCCCTGCACCAGCACAGAGCTCCTGGGGGCTGCGCAGGAACCCCACGTTCAGCCTGTGCCAAACCAGTACAGCTTCCAGTATCACCCTCTTTCCTACTGGTCTGGAGCCTGGGAACAGCCACCACAAGAGCAGAACACCCCAAGGTCTGAATGCAGCCACCAAACCCTCACATCTCCCCAATGAGATTTTTATTAAAATACTTCTGTATATTATCTGTGTGAAGAATAAAAAAAAGGGGGGAGGAATGTGAATAAAGATGAAATAATGTTTGCTCTCTACATGGAAGAGTAACACAGCTTTGGGATCTGTTGCTATACATTTCCTATGGCCCCATCACAGCTGGCTTTGCCCACCAGTCTGACCTGCTGTGCTGGGACATCACCTCAGCGGGGACCGGGCACAGCTGGGACATCCCCTTGGCAGGACTGTCACCTTGGTGGGAACTGGGCAGAGCCCCACAGCTCGGCTCAGGGTGGGCAGGGGGACACCAGCCCCATCATGCCCTCACCTCTCAGTGCGGACAGCTCCAGCATGACATTTCCAACGGGACAGATAGAGCTGGAATTGTGGATTTTTCCCCAAACTTATTTAGCTTAAGCAATAAAAAGGCTGCCGTGACACCCTGGTGCTTCCCCACCACCCATTCCCTTCCACTCAGTGAAGGGAGACGCAATGCCCTCGTTATGCAGATGCGTTTCCAGATGCTTCTCCCTCTGTCTGCAATGCCTGGGGCATTGCATCGGGGGTCCCAGGGAGGCATGGGCACAGACGAGATGTCTACACACTGCTCAAAGTAAATCACAACAGGTGGAAAGCGAGCTTTGCTAGGCTTAGCTGGAGTTACCTGCTAACGTCAAACTGCACCTGCTGCAGTGCCGTGTTTTATACCCGAATTTCTGAGGAGCTTGGGATCAGGAGTAATTTCTTAATTCATTTTATTATTTACATAATTATTGTGATTGTTGTATTTTCAAAACTAAAATATGTGCTCCTTACTCTTTAATTACCATATTTGTTTTCCTTTAGAAGTGCTGCTCCTGGTCTACATGCTAAATTACACCAATTTGAAGAAGTCCAAGAACTGCTACTTTATCTTCCTGGGGGCTTTGTTTTGCTTAAGGGTATTTCTGCATCAGATTCAGCATCAGCAGCAGGTGCTCCAAATCCCTCCTGTGAGAACATAAATGCTTCATAATCCTAAAGCAGCAAATGCTCAGAAGGTGAGAACGGGTCAAATACGCACGCAGCAGTCGCTAAACAATAATTTACAGAGGGGATGTGTAGTCCCCGGCAGTTTGCATGGCCCGTGGGAGAGGGTTCAGATGCATCGAGGCATACTTGAGGATAACCTTCAAACTCTGAAAAACAGCTCCAAGTCTCATCGCAAGCTGCCATATGACCACTTGGCTGTGCATATTTGCTTAGCAAAATGCTACAGCTCAATTTTACCTCCTTTTGATATGCAAAGATTCACTGTCTGTGCCAAGTTTCAGGATTCCTAATCTCATTAAACACAGTAACTTGGATGAACTTTTGCAAGATGAAAATAAAGTTGCTGATGATATGTTTTCTAAAAAAACTTTATTCTTACCATCAGATGCAAATAACTCACATCTATGGGATAATTCTCAAGCACTAAGTACAGTCCCATGGCAAAGCAGGGAACAGAAATCCAAAGCTGGATTCCTGGCTGTGCCATGACAAGCTCACGGGTGCTTTTTTGGGGACTGTTCGGCCCCACGGGGCTTTCTGCAGCTGAACAAATCTACAAACCCCGAGAGCAGGGACCAAGCAGAGCCACTGCACCCAAGCCAGCTCAGGAACACGACGTTAAACAAGCTTGAGAATCTCAGAACATGACTGTCCTTCAAAATTGCGCTGGAATAGCTTCCAACAACAGCGGTCTCAACACAGCAGTGCTAACAGACCCTGCGCTGGTTTTTGCTGGGGTAGAGTTAATTTTCCTCTCCATAGATGCCGAGTTTTGGAATTAGCACGAGAAGAACGTTGATAACACTGATGTTTTCAGAGGTTGTTATGAAATGAAGGACTTTTCCCAGTTTCCCACATTCAGATGACGAGCAGGGGCTGGGAGGGAGCATGGCCAGACTGCTCGCCACGCTGGGAAATGGAAATATTCCATGCCATGGACGGCACGCGCAGGTTGAGAATGGGACTGGCTGGGGGGAAGGAATCTGCTTTTCCCTTTGCTGTGAGTTTAAAACCTCTCATCTGAGAGTTTGAACTTTTCTGGTTTTTTGGGGAGTTTTGTGAAATTCTCAAAAATGTACGATTTTCATGTTCTGCGATCGCTGCTCGAGGACTGGCTGTGGATCAGTCAGCGGGTGGTGAGAAAAACTGCATTGTGTATAGTTTGTTTTGCATATTCAATATTATCATTGTTATTACCATTAGTAGTAGTAATATTTCCTTTGTTGCCTTATTAGGCTAGTCTTCACCCAACCCATGAGCTTCCCTGTTTGTCCATTTGCCTCTCCATCCCGAGACGGGGAAGGGGAGGGGTGAGCGAGCGGCTGTCTGGTGCCCAGTTACCAGCTGCCAGGTTAAACCACAACAGACAGGAATATTGCACACTCCCTGTCTGTTCCGTATTGCTCCCCCATTTTCAAAAGTGCCCCTAAAGCCCGTGGGACGCTCTGCTCTCATCTCCCACTGCTGGTCACCACCTGCTGCTGGTCTGTGGCTGCGCAGGGGGGTCCCGAGCCCCACCAGCCCCTGGCCATCCCACCCACACCCCCGGAGCTGCTCGACTCTGACACATGCAGCAACATTTAATTAATAGCCTTTTGTTAGCAAAGTCACACACTGTGAAGCAGGTGGGAAAAAACAGAATAAAAAGGGAGAGCGAAGGGACATTCAGCCGTCGGGGTCTGGCTGCCAGGAGCCAGCCTGCCTGTGCCGCTGCTTCCTGGCTCCGAGGCAGAGCGCCTGCGCTCAGCGGTCCCCAGGCCCCTTGTGCATCACAAGGGCAAACACCCACCAAGAGCAAAGCGGGAGTGCTACAACATCGCACGTTACACTGGGTTGGGCCCCACTCCCCCTCATCTTCATTATTTGCAGTATGCTTTTAATATGGAAAATAAAATATGATGCAAATAGTTCAGTAAACTTTCAAGAGTCAGAAAATACATTTGAGAGAGGAACGCACACAAGCTGAAGTGCTCTCTCCCATCGGCTCAAAGACCAAGGGAAGATTTTTAGTAGATCTTCACTACAGGAAGGATTCAGGTATTTATTTTCTTGGGGGGAAAAAAAAAAATATCCTTACATTTAGTAATTCTTAATAACGCATTTCTGTATAAGTTGCATCAGTGTCAGCAACTGAAAATAGAACAACATCGAAAAGCTATTCTTACAGCACTGAAATGAGTCACTCCTTCGGAGAGTGACCACCCAGCAGCGTGCTCAGACTGGAGAAGAGATATTTTGGTCATTACAATTGCTCCCCCCGTGCAATTAGAGACATCCAAAAGTGATCAACTCTCCTAAACAAGCGCCCTAATCACGAGGCTTTGTCAGGCAAAACGTCGAGTTTGGCATCAGGACTATTGCTGGGAGACAGGAATAGCTCTTTCCGTCACGGGAGGAGCATCCGAGGCGAAACTTCGCACTGAGCACAGCGGCTGCAGCCCCCCAAGCCCCTCCGCGGCAGTCGGGGCAGCCCCAGCTCCTCAGTCATCGCCTGCCTCCAAATCCACCCGGCTTAGAAATGGTTGTTTCCCCACACAGCGTAACCTCACGTCGGGTTGGAGCATTTTGGATTTCAGCTGGAATCCAAGGGGGAGAAACGGCAAAGGCCCTACCCAGACCAGCTTTGGATAAGGCGGCACTCAGTAACAGACAAGAAAAAAATTAATTTACACTTATATATAAAAACAAACAAACTTAGTAATACTGTCCATATTCGTGATGCCCAGAGATAAAGGGGAGCAGATTTCATGAGGTGCCCATGAGTTAAAGCCTTGGCAGCAGAGCTCACCATTTCTGTAGGAGGAATTTTGGTTTAACCAACATTTTTGCATTTGAAAGGCAGAAAAGCAAGGCACTGAGTATGTTTTTTTCCTTTAAGCCATCTGAAGCCTTGAATTCTTATGGAAAAAAGATTGAATTGCCTTTTTTTGAGGGGAAACAGGCTTTGGTTCAACCTACAACACTAGGTGTAATTCTGCATTATGGACTATCTTACTCTGATGCGACCAAGTATTACCCTGTTCAAAACCTGATGTAACAGCAAGCACTGCTGAAGCTCTGCCTCTTCCAAGTGCAGGAGTCAGTCTGCCGAGGGAAAACGGCTGGGGAGTTTGCAAGCTGGTAACCTCCTGGGGCTATTTCTCAGTTAAAAATATTGGTCCAAACAAATTTTATATATTTGTTGCTAGCTGGGGTTTTTGTTGTTGTTTTTTTAAAAAAAAACAACACAGCTTTTCCTTTATTCCTGTAAACAGATTAAAAAGTTCATCTTTTCTACCCCATGATGGAGAGCTCCAGAGGTGGTCACTATATGGACTTGGCTACCAACACCCTGAGGAACTGTAGTTAGTAAAAAGTTATAAAAATCACCCTTAAATCTTAGCACAAGAATTTGCCAAACGAGTCCCGCAGTGGCACAGAGGGAATACAAGGTGCAATAGATTTTATGAAAAACACCCCAAGAGCAGCAATAACGCCTTTAACAACTCCTACTTTGAAGATTAACGGAGATTTTTGAAATGGCTTTTCTTGGGTTTTATTTTGCTATAAAAAAACTACATTTCCTGAAGAGGGAGGAGAGTGGGGAAAAAGCAGAGCCACAGAAACCACCGTTCTTGTTTCTGAAGACGGGAAGGCCACTTGGCAGCAGCCTGTACCCAGAGCCAGGGCAGTACGCGTACGGAAGCGCGCTCCTGTGTGCGCACATGCAGACAGCAGCCCACCAAAAGGCTCTCGTGGAAGGTTAATCTTGTTTTTTATAAAAGTATACTGAAAACTACCTAGAAATAGACTTAATATTTATTCAGAGAAAGTCAGCCTGCTGAGGTTTGTTGTAACTTCAGCATTTTATCAGCGTTTGTACATTCCCAGAGATGGGCAACACCTCCTAACGAAGGGGAGAAAACCAGGCTGCGATACCCATCAGCACACAGGAGAGGCTGGATACGTCCCCTGCCAGCCTGTTCCAGTCTCCTGTGCTGCAGCCTGACAGCATCCCCGGTGCTGCCGTAGGGGTTGGGGCCAGGGGACCGGGGGGTGGCCGAACCCCAAGCTGCACGGGGCCGAGCCCGGCTCTGCCTCGCCGCGCTCACCGCTGGCTTTGCGAGCGTGAACTCCACTCCGAGTGGCTTTGGGCAGCAGAGGCTCCATCCACAGCACACGGGCTGTGACCTCGCACTGGAGCGACTGAACAATCAATGTGTGGCTTTATTACTTTGGGGAGAGAGAAGGAAGCAAATAATCTCTCATTATACATTTTAGAAGTTTTCCCACTACACACCTAACACAAACTAGCCAGAGGTTATTTGAGGTCAAGTTAAAATAATAATAAGAGTTTTGGAAATGCAAAGACCAGGCAGTGTTATGCAAAATTTTCATGACGTTTCTCCAGTGGGAACACAGATTGTTTGAGCAAATAATGGTCTAATTAATAAAGATGATAAAGTATGCAACTGGGAGGTTGAGCCTGCCCTTAAATAGTTTACAATAATCTCTTTTGGAGACCTATTGTTCAGGCTTCTTAGAAAACACAAAGTTTCTTCTTTCCAGTTGGGAGAAGAGTTTCCAGCTCTGGCTCCTGCTGTCCACAGTGTCACCTCTTCAGATTCTGAATTTTTGCAAAAGGTAAAGCTGAGCATGGAGCAGGTTGCTGGGGACATTCCATTCCCACGTATGCTCCTGGCTACCCTCACACTGTGAGAGCACTTGCCAGCATTTGTGCTAATGAAGGGAGAGACATCACCATTGCTGCCGTCAATGGGACTCAGATTCTCACTTTGCAGGCTTTTGGAGGGCAGCTCCTCCCGCAGGAGAGGCCATGGTGGGCAGGCACCTGGTCAGCCACTGGCCCACCCCTCCTCTGCTCTCACATCTTGTGGGGTATAATTGCACCCCCACAAATGTGGGGACCTGAGCTGGCTTTCCTCCAACAAACAGCCACCATGGCAAGGTCCATGGCGAGTAGCTGCACCTCTTCCAGCCCTGGGAAAATAACTGCCTCCCTTGCAGATTTTATTGCAAATATATATGTTTTTAAATCATGCTTTTTTTCTTAGTACTTGTATTGAGAGATTTACAAAAGTATCGCCTTAAAGTTATGTCTATTTCTAAAGTAGCTATATTTCTACAAAAACATTTTTAAAGGGAATTAAATGAAGCAGTGTGGCAGATCCATGCAATGGTGTGCCTGTTGCTCATGAGAAGGGCTGTTAAAGAGCATTAGGCAACGCTCTACAGTGTTTCACTGCTAAAGGTCCTTAGTTTAAGGTGCTGGTTCCCCTGCTGTGGTTCTCCCTCCCCTTGGCGCGTTCAGGACAGCAGCAGCTCTGTCCTTTGTGAGACCGTTTGCTGAGGAAAGGGCAGCTGCCCTGGGAAGTCATGTTTACTGCAACCATCTCCCTTTATTGTCCAGCCTGCCTTTTCCAGCGTGGTGTTCCCTGGATAACTCACTGGATGCATCTGCAACTCATTAGTAGGAAGAGCCCTTGGTAACACCTAATGTGTTGCCACTCACAGAGCGGTCTCCAGAGATTCTTCCTAATTGATACCAGAAAGTTCTTCCTCCTCCTGAGTGTATTCCCTTGAACCACATACTTGGTGAGACAAGGTGTTAGAAAACAAACCAGGAAGCAGAAAATCACTCAGCAGTCATTAAACAAAAATACCTTAAAGAAAGTGACTATTGTTAGAAACACATTTCTTATTTATAAGCAGCATAAAATTTTAATAAGGATAAAGTCAGCAGTTGCCTAACTAAAACTAAACCAATTAGGTCAAAGGAGACCTAACCGCATAGTCCGAGGAGAGGTACTTCTTGAGCACCTCCTGAACACCGAGAGCTTTTAGATTCAGATTGAAACCTGCAAGAGGCAAAGCTGCAGAGAGCCCCAGAAGCGGTGGCATGCCCGCCTCGGTCAGAGTCTATTTGCTGCAAGAGCCATTGCTGTGAGCTATGGTGGGACCCGTGGCTGGTGTCCCACCTCTGATTTCAGACTCACGAGGTTTGAAACCACTGTTTATTCAGGGGATGGCTCATTTCTCAGTCCAATGGTGTTTCCTACCGCTTCTCCTCCAGCCAGCTCCTGCAAAAGGAGGGCTCGCCTTGCTTTCCCCAGCCCCTCGCTCTGCAGCAGGAAAGGAGCTTGGTCTGGAAGATGTTCTGGGCTGCTCAAGGTGCATCAGTAAGCATGACATCTGCACCCAGGGAGAGATTTTCTCTGCTGAAGAGAGCACCCCAAATCAGCCATTTGTTTTTTTCTCCTGTATGTTGAATTATCACAGAATATAAAAAGAAAATGGGGCTTTTTGTGGCACGTGGGGGTTGCCTTTGTGAAGGGCAGACTGACTTTTCAGGTCCTGATCTGACACAGCAAAGGTGCACTGAAGCCAAAATCCCAAAGAGTGGAGGCCCAAGCTCAGTTTTACACAAGGAAACAAAAGACAGCTTGGGGAGCATCTCCCACTGCCAGGGCAGCAGGCATGACCCCCAGCTTTGCAAACTAGAGTGAACTTGTCCAGCAGCTCCTGCTCTATGCCCGCTCCCCAAATTCAGCTCCCAAACCAGCAGCTTTTACTTGCACTCCATAAACCAAGGCTCAAAGCAGTGCCTCCATGTTTCCCCCCTGCTCCATACACAGATATGAAACACCTAGACAGCCTACAAGCCACCTCAACTGGTACACAGCGAGAAGCAAAGTACCCCAGGTCTTGAATTCCAGCTCTTTTAGGCTCAGTCCTGGGTCCATTTTACCAAAAACTAGTCTAACACCAGCTTAATGAAGCAATTGCTTTGTGCCTAGCCCGTACAAAGTTCTTGTGAAGCTACAGCGTTTTTCCAGATGTCCATGTCCCACACGTTGTGTTCGTGTGCCATGCACCATGTCTGTCTCACCAGAGATATCCTTCCATTTGGCCCTTGTTTGGTTGTCAGTCTCAAAACTTGCTGCTGCTGGTTTTAATTTGTTCTGTCACTTCCCTGCCCCATTTCCACCTCCTTGCTCAGAAAAGATCCAACATCTGTTCTACATTTTGGTAGCACATTCATGTACTTCAAAGCTTTTCCCTCACACTAGGAGGCTTTGGGCATCTAAGCATGATTCAGTGGTATCCAAGCACCAGAGCTCTTATGATGAGCAAGTTCTGCAGAGAAGAGTTGTGAGGAAAGAACAATTACCCCAGTTTATATTGAAGATCTTCATATTTATATATATTTAAGAATTTATGTCTAGGAGAAAATGGCTGTTTAGAAAAGAATAGAGGAAGAGGGAGGGTTGTGTCCATCAGGACTAGCATAAATAAAAAGATAGGACTGAGGTCTATCAGACAAGGTAGCACGAAGCACCAGCAGCTGTGGAGAAACCCAATGCTTTCAGCCACTGAGCTTTGGTTCAGGGTTAAGCAACAACAAAGAGAAATGAGTTGCCATCCAGACTTGAAGTCAATAAGTGTACAAGCTGATTTACACCCAAGAAGATTTTTACTGTTCTATGCAGGAAGGATAATTATCTGCTTGACCGCAAAATTACATGTTATTAGGAATTATTTTATTCATTTCATAATTAGAAGATTAACCAAAGCTCTCCATATAGCTGTAGTAAGAGTTCATCTTGCACATTATGTGGGATATAGTTCATTAGTTGCAGCTAACTGGTCTTAATCTAAGGGATAATAACCCTTCACATGCAGTGAAAATTACAATTTTGTAAGGTCTATTAGCTTCAGCCGGTAACTACTAGCCTATTACCTTCATTTGGTAGGTGGCAAACTGGCTAGAAACAAGGTAAATAATAGCAGACTACATCAAGTTTCTTGGTATTTTAACCAAGTCCTCCTGAAGACACATGCCACATTGTTTTGAACTTCCCAGGCTCACTGCTTTGGTACCCAACTCCTTATGCTCAGTACAAAAGTGATGCAGAGCTCAGATGCCACCTTTGACCACACATGGAAAACATAGAATCATAGAATGATAAGGGTTGGAAGAGACCTTACAGACCACCTCGTTCCACCCCCCTGCCCTGGGAGGGACCCCTTCCACCAGCCCAGGGTGCTCAGAGCTCCATCCAACCTGGCCTTGAACCCTGTCAGGGAGGGGGCAGCCACAGCTTCTCTGGGCAGCCTGGGCCAGGGCCTCACCACCCTCATGGGGAAGAATTTCTCCCTAATATCTAATCTCAATCTGCCCTCTTAATTTAGAAAATATAGCATCAAGATGGAGGCAGAAGAAGAAGAAATGGGAAACGGAAACCCCTGCCTTCGTGCTGGTGTGCACTGCGTTTGCTTCAGTTGCAGCAGGTCTCATTTACACCAGGTTTTTAGCAGAGTGGAGTAGTCCGGGGCTCCAAGGTTCCCTGCTGCTCTTACACCCCCCAGCGCTGGAGCTGGCAGAAGCCCCAGAGCCGCACAAGTAGTGCGTAATGTTAATTTAAATGACACCACATTCTGATTGCTGCTGAAATCCAGGAACACACATACACGACGACATTGTTCATCCTCCCATTTTGCTCTCCAGATAAGGATCTGTGTTTGCGGAAGCAGAGCAATCTGCCACAGGGAAGAGACTCTGGCAGTGGCTTTCAGCAAATCACTCTCAAAAGTACAAAACTATTCAGCTGGAAATGAAACCAAATCCAAAGTAAAGACAGTTAAAAAAGACATCACCTCACAGCTTAGCAGAGATCACAGCAAGGTTTTACACCAAGTTTTAAATAAATAAACCACCTTGCATTAGTGCAACTTTTCCAAGAGTCAAACTGTGCTGTCTTATGAACAATTATTTCAAGATTGTTGATGATTTTTATTCTATTAAAGGATGTCCAGGCAAAAAGTTTCCAAAGACACAAAGATGGGGGGATTGATGTCTACATGTACGTTTGTAGACTGTGTTTCAGCAGTCTGCTCCAACGTCCAGCTGCATTTCTCCAGCAGCCCATCCCCACTGTGGTGGTCTCATGGTCCGAGAGCAGCCACGGTGCCTCACCAAGTCTTCTGCTACTGGAGTGGAGGGCAGCGGAAGATGGTGCCAAACCCCTCCCAAGGTACAGAGCGAGGGGACAAACGGAAGTCTCCCAATGGGAGACTGATTGTATATTAGGGCAAAAAAACCTCTTGCCAATGGGGTGGCCAAAAGCCAGGACAGAAGGTGCAATGTCTCCATCCTTGGAGAGGGGAGAAGGCGCTGAGCAGCCTGGTCCTGCCAGCCTGGCCTCAATGGAGAGGTCAGATCAAACATCCCAGGGGTCCTGCCCAAGATGGGCCATTCTAAGGGTTCTCTCTGGTTGTTTTGTTTTTATCCAAACAGTTAATGAGCCCATTTTTACTAGCAAAGTCAGCCACCTGCACAGGACTAAAATAAGCTCCCGAGATCTGCAGCTCCCGCTCAGAGCCACGTGTGTCACAACATCATAAACCAACATTTTTCATGTGAAGACATACATAAGAAACCAGAAAATCCATTAGGATAAAAGGCGTTTCATCCTTGTTTAAGTGGCTAGACATCAGCCCATATATCATCATAAGCATTGAAACAGAAGACTTACAGGCACAGCTAAGTTCAGGTTTAGGTTACAGAGGCAGCTCCCTCAAAACCAGTCCCAGAGGTCACTGGGAATCCTCAGTCCCCATGTGCTCTCTCTAACAGTGGATCTCACCATGAAAGAATTTCACTGCAATTAACCCCAACACTTGCTCTAATCCCTTCTGGTGCTAACGAGCTATCCTGTTTGCTCCAGCACTGCTCCCATTTGTACAGGAGATGTTCTCCAGGAATCATCACCCTCTGAATCAGTGGGCTGGCCCAGCAAACAGACTCCAATTACTCCACTGAAGAACTACATGTTCTAAAGGACAAGGGCCCTTGCTGCATTTTCCAGGCTAATCTGATTACGAAGGCACACAGCCTATGTACACAACTCTTGCTGCAGAAGATTAGTAAGCAGTTTGCAATATGCCATAGTTCAGTACGAAATCCAGGAGCCAAGCTGGTGCTCTGCACGTTTACAGGCAGCATCCACCACCCAGAGTTAATCACTGGGCAAGGCAAAGGGAAAATTCACATTACAGAAGCTGCTTGCAGGGGGTTTGGAGGTGAAGAGCTTGTCCTTATTCCTTGTCTGCCTACAACGTTGACACCTGGGCAACACGGCAAGGGAGAGGCCAAATGGCTCCTCTCTCGATCCCCACCAGAGAAGTCCGCTCTCCTGGGGCATGAAGAAGCAGCTTGGGCAGGTGAGAGAGGCTCCAAGGCAAGCCCCAGGATCCTCACACCGAATGGTTACCAGAAGCATGGAAAAATAACTTCACCATGAAAACATGCAATCCAGCTTAAATTTATTTCTATAACTGGCGTCAAGAGGACTGAACCTGCAAAGAGGGAGAATATAGGTAGGTTCACATTTTAAAATAGACATTTTGAAGCAGTTCGCAGACCTTTTTAACACCCAAGAGAAGTCCAAGTATAGTGTACCCAGCATTGGTACCTCCACAAAGCTCAACGCTGGCTAAATGAACGATTTGCCCATTTTGTTATTAGCCTAGGCCATGGAAAGAGGTTAAATTGATAAACATGAAAGGATGTGAATCACTTAACACTGGGATAGTTAATTCTTTTAACTATTAGTTAACTGCTATAAATACTTCAATTTCAATTATTTTCTTGTTAGTCAGGTTAACCAAGCCCACTGACCCAGGAGACTTCTGCAATAGCTAGACCTCTGGTCTACATGCTTGGCTGCTTTGGTTTTTTTTTTGAAATCCTGTTATAGCCTGTATGTCCAAACAGTGAAGAAAGTGGAATAAACTGGCCATGAATTATGGGGAATACGCTTGTAGTCATTGATTTTAGAAGTAGAGGTTTATCCAAAACCAAAGTATCTTGTTCTTGTAAGGGCATCTTAAGATCAAAGGACCAAAGATCACACGCTGCTACAGAAATAGAAAAACCACTCCATAATTCCCTTTTCGGTGTTCGGAAAAATCCTTATGAAATATCAATATGCGCATATAAGTAGCCTGCCTTTACAGTAAAGGGTTAAATTCCTGCTGGGCTAAAGTAATTACAGTCTAAGCAGATTTTGGACTCTTTCAGATGCAAGAAGTGATGAGGCACACAGGAAGGAAGGCTTACTATTTTCCATAGAGATGGAGGAAGAGGGTTCTTCTATTTGGTTTTACAGCCTGTAAGCTGTCCAGAGCACTTCTATTCAGACTCCCAGGGCATATCCAACTGCATTTGCATTGCCTAGAAATTAAACCTACAATCAATCACCTTCTCCCCTCTTTCTCACCCCTCCCAATTAAGTTACACTGTCTGCATTCATTTCAGATTAAATCAAGGTGGCCAAGAGAGTAAGCTCCATCAAAGCAGGAAAAACACTTGTATCAAATAATCAGAGGTCCTCAAGAGATCTCGAATATTGCCTCCAGAGAGATACTTACAGACTAAGATATTCTAGGCAGCTAATGAGTCTGTACAAGGGACTTCAAATCAAAACAATTGCAGAAAGAGAGATGACAACATCCAGGTCTGCATGCAAATATAGCTTTATCTGCAATGCAGATAGCTATTTAGCATCAGATGGAGATTGAAATGTACTTCAACAGATTGAATCTCCTCTAGCCTAAACAGTGTTTTCATTTTTTACGTGAAGCTGGTAATTATGTTTTCCACTTGTACCTGGAAATTTCAGCAAATATTCCAGGCAAGCTATTTTGATTGGAATGATTCCATATGCTACAAAATAATGAGATTTTAAATTTTTTTTTTTTTTTTTTGAGCTGTATATGTGAAGATTGAGCAATTCTTCAGTGCAGTTTGGGGAAGTTGTATGAACAGACAAGTTTATCTCTTGCCAGAGGTTGGAACTACTCGAGGTTTGGAAACATACCCTTCACATGCACACTCCTGGACCAGACGACAGTGGAAAACACCAGCCAAGCTGCCAGAGTCTCTATGGACACATCCGAGGTGCTGTTGAAACCAAGCCAGCAGCAGGTCCCGCAGCCAAGGGGCCCACAGGGTGGGAAAGGCACGGGGGATGACACCCTTCTGAGCCCTGCTCCACCCCATGGGTCCCCACCTGCAGCTCCCAGAACTGCAGCACACCCTGACCCAAGCCCCCCAAACCCAACATGAACAAGCAGGCTCGGGCTGCAAAGCTGAGTTCCTGCCATCTGGAGAGGTTGCACGGCTCCTACGGATTCCTTTAATGTCACAAAGCCTTTTTAAGGAAGCCACGTTGCGTGTCAGCCTGCTCCGGTATCTCGGGGGCAATCCAGCTGTTTGTTAACAAGGGACCTGGCAGCCCCTCGAGCTGCAGCAGCAGAGCTGCACCCACAGCTGGGCCAGCTTTTAAGCCTTCTTGGCTTAAAATTCAGAGTTTCTACAGAAAGCCAACTGCTGAACACGGGTTGGAAGACAAGGAGGCTAAGTGCTTTTAAGCTCTTGCAAGACTGCTGTAGCCTGAGGTATGCGGGTATTCCATACCCACAAACTTACTTCAACACATGAAGAAAAAGACATTCACAATCTTTTACTTTATTTTTAAATGAAAAACAAAGAAAACCCCTCAAAACCTGCACCCCCCCAAAGCTGAGAAGTTCAATTCTGTGTTTCCTGACACAAGCATGTTAATGATGATGATGTTGTTCCACTCTCTCCAGCTTCTCTCCCACCATCACTTTGCCCAGACTCGCAGCAAATACCGACCCAAAGGCAGCGTGAACGCTCCAGGGCACGACACAGGCAGGACCAGGCTGGACACCCATCCCCAGCCCTGCCTCCCATCCAGAGGGCTAGAGGTAAGGGATGTCACCACCACTCAAGGAGTCATCTACTCTCACCTTGCACCTCCGCCAGCACCCTCAGCAAACAGCCATCCACGTTGCCCAGAGCTTCTCATCCAGCCTGCCAACCCCTCCGCAACGACAGAGCAGCATTAGCCGAGCTAACTCGGTTTGCAGCAGAGCTCCAATTATGCTCAAGACAGTACAAATTGCTACTAAAAAAAAAAAAGACATTTAACGGGGTGGTGAGGTAGGTCTGCCAACTCAGCATGAAAGCCGAGTTACACATCAAGCTGCCCTGCAAGCCTCTCCTGGCTCTAATGCAGCTTCGCATGTGGGGTTCAGTTTCCCGAGCCCCGGTGAGGCACACGGCATCTTTTGCGGTAACAGAAAGCCATGAAAAGGTTTTCATCTCCAAAACCAGACAAGCTAGAAAAGCCACAAAAGCAGAGCTGTGGATCCAGAAGGGAACTGCATACACAAGGCAGCCTCTGCCATGGGGGTCACCTCCTTGCCTGTGTCTCAGGCTTGTTGCACCTTCACTATCACCCCGCCAAACGCTGACCTGAGAGCACCCTTACCCCAGGACACTTCTGTTCAGCCTGAAGGAGAGCACTGTGCCTTCCCTACAAGGGAACCAGCACCAGCCACCAACCCCAGCTCCAAGGCCACACCAAGCAGCAAGGACCTCACCTCCAGCCACCCAAACCCCTTCCCAAAAGCCCACTGCCACCTCCCCACACCCAGCAGGCACCACGCTCCTACCTGCTCCCCCCGCCAGCAGCAAGGACTGTGCCTGAAGGAAGCCCAGCTGTCCCACGGTGGCCTTTCCAGGGCAGCCCCCACCTCTGGGTCTGATTTTAAACAGGAGCATGTGCTTCTAATTAGCACTTCAGCTAATTAGCTAATGAGCAGTAACCCTTTCATGGCCTCCCAGCATCATGCAGGGGTCAGCCAGCAGCTGGGTGTCTGCTCTTGCTGCAGGCTTTGTCCAACGCCTGCAACGCCGCGAGGGCTGACGCCGCAGCCCTGACATTGCTCCCCGGGCAGCTCTCACGCTCTCCAGCCATGCTGTTGCTTTGCTCCATTTTCCTGCTGTAGCCAAACAGCTGGGAAGCAGTACCATAGCCCAGAGTGGTTACATTAGGGGACCTAATATATTGTCTATTAGGGGACCTAATAGATATTATTTATTATATTATTATTATATTTATTATTTATTATAATTATAATAATTGCAATTATTCATTATTATATTTATTATTATACTTATTTTTATTATTTATTATATTTACTATTATATTAATATATATATTAGGGGACCTAATATATACTAGGGGACCTAATATATGCTTACAAATATCTGCAGGGTGGGGGTCAGGAGGACAGGGCCAGACTCTTTCCAGTGGTGCCCAGTGACAGGACAAGGGGCAATGGGCACAAACTGGAGCAGAGGAAGCTCCAGCTGAACCCGAGGAAGAACTTCTTCCCTCTGAGGGTGACGGAGCCCTGGCCCAGGCTGCCCAGGGAGGCTGTGGAGTCTCCTTCTCTGGAGATATTCCAGCCCCGCCTGGACGCAGTGCTGTGCAGCCTGCTGTGGGTGACCCTGCTTGGGCAGGGGGTTGGGCTGGGTGACCCACAGAGGGTCCTGCCAACCCCTGCCATGCTGGGATTCTGTGATTCTGAGCGCGTAGGTGTGCGGGGAGCCTGGCACTTGCATTTTCCATGCAAACAGATGGAAAAGGGGTTGAGCTGGCGTGACACAGCAGGCGGTCAGAGAGACGTCGCAGAGCGAGGCGAGCTGGGGTGGCAGGGCCGGAGCCCGGCGCGGTGCCCGGCAGTGTCCCACAGCAGCAGCACCCAGCAGACCCTGCGGCTCCAGCTCCGGGTGCCGACGGCTGTGGCTGCAGTGGTCCGCGGCGTGCGGGGCGGGATGGTCCTTTCCCATCTATGCGATGCACGGGTTGGACTAGATGACCTTTAAAGGTCCCTTCCAACCCAAACTATTCTATGATTCTATGATTCTATGATAACCACGAGCACGAAAAATGAACACCAGAAACACAGGGCATAGAGAGAGACTGCTCGAAGAGTTGTGCTTTTACAAAGGGAAATCAGGCACCGTCTTTCAAGGCTGGAAGGTGGGAGCAGCACCGGTTCCCGTGCACGGTGGCTCAGGAGGGGCTGGGTACCGGGTCTGCCCCAGCAACGTGGGAACATCGTGTGCATTCGGTGTGTTCTGGAACAAATCATCCCTGCGTAAACCAATCGCTGTGAGTCAGGCTCTGGAAATCTGTGGCCTGATTTGTGATGCCATTCCTACATTTTTATAGCTAGGAGAAATCCTGAAATACACCTTCTATCACGGGAAGCCAATTTATGAATTGCAGACAACTTTGAATTTAGATAGCCAAGTGTTCTGTAATCTTTCCTCACATCTTGCTCCTGATGGACTGTAACTTATTTCTACCACATGCAATATTTTGGAGTGAATTCACTGTTAAGCCATCACTCCTCTCTTTTTAATTCTTTAGTTTCGATACACAAATTAAAGAACCTTCCCTAGCAATCCTGAGCCACATTTTGTAGCTGACATCTTTTTAATTAAGTACCTTCATGCTTTCCAAGTACAGTCCCTACAGTCCAAGGAAAACAGACTGGGCTAGGACTGGAAGGAGAAAATGCAAGACCTAAGAAGTGCTAAGCCGTGAATGTATGAAATATCTAAATGTCATTAGGTATTTATAACTTTTTTGCTCATTATCCATGTATGAGAAGAAGAGGGTTTTACCTTTATAGAGTATTTTTGCGTATGGATGAATCATGCAAAAATGAATAACAGTCCCGTTTCCCAAAGGAAACCCAAGACCTAAGCAGAGAAAAGTGCTTGCACGTAGAGAGTGCCTTTCTGCGTGGGTCTCGCATGACACGTTCATTCATTCATAATGCAGAATTATTCATAGCTCTAAATATAACCTTATTTCGTTTGTTATGCTTGAGCTGCCGACTAAAAACCCCAAAGCGCAGCCCCTGAAGCCGAGATATTTCTGAATGGGAGCCCCCTGGTCGGCACCTCCTCCGGGATCGGGGACCCGTGGGGTCCATCACCCCATCCCGCAGTGCCTGGGGTCCCTCCCTCGCTCCTGCCCTGCCCTCCGCACCCGGCTGGCCGCTCCCTGGGGCTGCAGCCCCCCCCAGGGCATAGCCCTGCCCAGGGATGGGGGTCCCGCTCGCAGGTTTTTGGGGTGTGCTGTGCAGGGTCGCACCGGGCACCCTTTGCTCCGAAGCAGTGCGTAGGATGGAGGCCAAGGAACATCTCAAGGGGTTAAGGGGTGAAACAAGCCCCCATCCCAGCCCCTTCCACTGCCCCTGCTATGGTACAGGTACCACACTCAAACCTCTGACACGTCACTGAATCCCAGAATCCCAGCATGGTCGGGGTTGGCAGGGACCTCTGTGGGTCACCCAGCCCAACCCCCTGCCCAAGCAGGGTCACCCAGAGCAGGCTGCACAGGACCTTGTCCAGGCGGGGCTGGAATATCTCCAGAGAAGGAGACTCCACAGCCTCCCTGGGCAGCCTGGGCCAGGGCTCCGTCACCCTCAGAGGGAAGAAGTTCTTCCTTGGGTTCAGCTGGAGCTTCCTCGGCTTCAGTTTGTGCCCGTTGCCCCTTGTCCTGTCTCTGGGCACCACTGGAAAGAGTCTGGCCCCATCCTCCTGACCCCCACCCTGCAGATATTTAGAGGCATTTCGAAGGTCCCCTCGCAGCCTTCTCTTCTCCAGGCTGAACAAGCCCAGCTCCCTCAGCCTCTCCTCGTAGGAGAGATGTTCCAGTCCCCTCATCATCCTCGTAGCCCTCCGCTGGACTCTCTCCAGTAGCTCCTCATCTTTCTTGAACTGGGGAGTCCAGAACTGGACACTGTACTCCAGATGGGGCTACCACTGCAGGATTTAATGCCTGCTTCGGCAACAGGGTGTGTATGGAAGCGTTTTCACAGGTGGAGGCAAAGGGATGCCCACCAAAGCACCGCAGAGCTGGCGCACGGCTCCAGTTTCCCCACGGGAGACCCCCGCTCCCCTCTGCCCCACCGCTGCAGGCTGGAGCTGCTTTATTCCTATGCTGGGTGCTGGTTCTTCCAGCCAGAGGTGCAGTACATCCCTTCTTTTGAGGGCATCTGGGGAATAGCTATCAGATTAAACCAGTGATGCATGGATTCCCTATCTGCAGATGCTAGAAGGAGCATTTTTAAGCTCGTACGTGCCGGGCGAGGACGCTGCCGTGTCACCTGGCACTGCAGCAGCTCTTGTTGAGGCTGGTGTCACCACAGCATGGTCAGGGCAGGGGACAATCACAGAGAGGTAGGGACTGGTGGGGAGCAGGGAAGGGAGGGTGGCTGGGCACCCGTGGCTCTGCCAGCATCCACCCTGATCTCCAGTGCCATCCAGCCATAGCTGAAGCCAACTTTAATTAGGATTTCTCTGCACCAAAACAGGGAGGAAAACAACATAGAAACACAAAAAAATGTTCAGCTGCTTAAAGCTACCGATAGAGCGAGTTCTGCCAGGCACTGAGGAACCTCGGCGTTGCTGTGGCTGAGCAATGAACCTGAAGGATGCTGGCACAGCTCTGAGGTTTGCTTTGCCAAGGGGGCCCCCGCAGCAGCATTGCACAGTTGCATTTTCCTTTTCCAGCAGCATCTCTGAGGATTGGTGACACAGATGCCGGAGATGATTCTCCCCGGGCAATAACGACATTGAGGAGCTGTGTCAAACACGCGTGAGGCCCCAGCACTGAGAGCTAAAAAGGCTGGAAACTCAAATTATACGGAGTTTGGAAATGCTCGGTGAAATTTTTAATTTACATCTGCGACATGAATGTATTTGTTCTCCAGACAACAGTAAAAGAAGTAGATAACAGTATAATCTAAAATAGATTTTATGACTTCTGTTAACAGAGTAGTAGGAAAACCAGGCCTCTTAGAGCATTTAATGGTGGTGGTAATAAAGCAGCAAAGCAGCGAGCATCCCCAGCAGAGATCAGCGCTCCGTTTCCCAAGGAGCTGCAAAATTCACCCTGGGCTGTGCCAGCCCGTGCGGCAGCTCAAAAATCAGCGGTGTAAACGCGGTGTTAGCAAACAAAACCGAGCACAGGCGAGGGGTCAGGTACGTCGTTAATGGGTATAGTTTGCAAACGTGGAAGTTGAAGTGGTAAAATCAGAATATTGAAACACCAGATCTGCAGCTGTATTCCGAGAAACCATCTCCTGATAATACGGAGAAATATTAGCCAACAGGGATGGTAATAGCATCACCTTTACTGAGGACGTATCCAAACCCAATGAAGGACACAAATATTTTGATAAGCCTTTATAGTTTGATTATTTTGGAGTCTCCCATGTGGATTTTTATCTTTCTGCCCACTGTGCCGCATGCAACGAGCTCCGCTACGGCACAGTGCATGCATGGTTGCATTGTGAGCCTGGTTTTGCATGTTTGATGCTATTTATAGGCAAAGATCTCAAGAGTATTACACCCCAATGTGGAAAAAACCCTCTGATTTTGCTGAACAAGTGCCCAGCATTCCTAGATTTCCTCCACTTTTGTTCTCTGCTAAACAAGAAAGAAATAATAAGATTTCTTTTTTGACAGCTGAACGCCTGACCGTTGTCAAGTCACCTTTTTGCAATAAAGCAGTAGAGGGGATATTACAATATGTTATATAATGCAGAAAAATTACTACTATGCTGCAAAATCGCCTGCGGCTACAAATTTCAGGCCTTCCATGTTTTTTAGGTAACCATCTTCTTTCACTGAGGGGGAAAGAAAAATTCAGCTGTAACTGCTTGGCAGAAGAACCGTGCGTGCAATTCTTCACTGTGATCTATGCAAAGCATTTGCACACTTTTACTTGAGTTTATGTTAAATCTGCCTTAATTTAAAAAATGAGATGCTCTGCCGGGAAAGCAGGACAACCAAAACGCTGGCTGAAAGGGAGCCTGCAAGGGCAGGCGGCGGCTGCCCTCAGCACGGTCTTTGCCGTGGGCGAGGACAAGGCTCGGGGTCCTGCTGGGAGGAGGAGATGCCACCGCGGAGGCGAGAGGAGCCCCTCGGCGTCACCTCCGCAGCGAGCCCTCGCCTTGGCGTTCGGCTCGCAGCTGCGTCGCCAGCATGCTGATCCAGAGCATCGCTCTCCAACGTTATATTCAAGACCCACCTGGACAAGGTCCTGTGCAGCCTGCTGTAGGTGACCCTGCTTCGGCAGGAGGGTTGGACTGGGTGACCCACAGAGGTCCCTGCCAACCCCTACTATTCTGTGATTCTGTGATTCTGTGCCGCTGCAAACGGGCGATTTTCTGAGCTGGAAACGTAATTTGGGACGTTCTGGGGTTTTGATTTGTTGGTTTTTTTAAGGAGTGGGCTTCAACGACTGCATGTTTGTACGCCCAGGCAGCGCGGCGTGGGGAGGGATGCTCGCGCCGCTGCTCGGAGCAGCTTGGAGAAACAGCGGACGGTTGCAATGCCCCGCACACGGCACGCCAGCCGTCTGACTCGGAAACCAGCACAAAAGCTACAACCCTTCCGAAAAAATATTCAAAATCACAAAGTAGTTGGCCAGAACATGTTCCTGGCAGCTGCAACTGGGGATCAGAAGAGTGCTGTAGGGCCTCTCGGCTCGGCAGGCTCCCGGGGCCAGGCGGGCAATGTGGGACCTTGAACCCCGGGCAGGAGACCCCTGAGCTCAGCTCAGGTTTGTGTGCAGCAAAGCAGACAGGGCCTGAACTTCTTGGCTTCACGGCCAGGTTAATAACATTCTTACACGTTGTTCTCCACTGTTTAGAACTGAAGGACCCATTGCAAATCTCTGGTCACCGCGTAACTGAAATCTATGTTTAAAAATGTATTTTCTCCCCTTTAAATCCATCAGGTTTGCTTCCTCTGATCTGAGCTAGTGCAAACAAGGTGGACTAACCAGTGCTGTGTTGCTTTTTTCTTTAGCAGATCCTATTCTTTCATCTTTTGATTTGTAGTTTTACTATACAGATATTTTTACACTGGTGTGAGGTAATTAACTTTAAAAATTATTTCTGCTTTGAAACGCCCAACAGGATTGATTTTTGAAAGGCTTATTTTTCCTATTAAAGAGTCAAGAAGATAGCAATCATATTTCAGCCTGATAATGGCTTGTTCATATTTATTACAAAGCTTGATGTTAACCAGGTGATAGATGAGCATACTCATTTTTCTTCCTTTGGAATATACAAAGGAAATGTTTTGGTAATTACCTATTAGAAGAGAAGACCCCCCTGAGTTACTGTTTAAATGATCTGAGGGACTTTGCATCATTCCCCATTTAATTAAACTCTTGACACGTGCCATATTTCACTTCTCTGTTACCCTTGAACCTTTCCAAGGCTTGCTAGTCTGGAATCCATCGCTCTGACAGGTCACAGCTCCTTGCTTGTAGAAGAGGGACATCTCTCATAGAGCATCACCTCTGTGCATCCTCACGGTGCTTCACCGGCTTTGCTTCTCCCAGGCAGCCGTGCGAGCCCATGCCTTCAGCCCTGGGCATCGAGAGGCCACGGGCCCTCATGCCAGTGACACGACTCCCCCAGTCTCAGAGGCCGAGCACCACACTGGTTTTGCAAAGTGAATGAACTCCCTGTTGTACCAGGCCGTCGCGCTTTCCTTCGCCCCATTTTCTCCAAACATCAAAGATCCTTTTCAAGAGGAAGGAGGACAGTTCTTGTGGACCTTTTATTTTTTTCTACTCTTCCTGGTAAAGTTTCTTCCCCTTCTGCAGAAGACAAGGAATATCTGATTGCAACAACAACCATTTAGAAGGCAGAACATAGTGTTTTCTGAGGAGACGTTTCAGTGGGCTCCTCCTCGGCACGCACACGCTGTCATTGCCTCGCCTGGGCTTCCAGCCTGTGCTCAGCTGGAAAGGTGCCGAAGAGCCATGCTCAACCAGAAGCCACTCTTTTCAGCCTAGGAGATACTTTAAAAAGCCGCTGGCAGTTGACCAGACATACTCCAGGACCGCACGGTGCTCAGGGAGTGCATCCAGATGGAAGAGCTTCCTCCACTTCTCCTTACCATCTCCTGCTGCCTACCTCTCCTTGTGACTGTGTTGTCCCATGGAATTTCCAAGGGGAGACGTGCACGTGGAAGTTCCCCTCCCAGCCTCCAGGTGAGACGATGGTCCCCAGTGCTGCTTGGAGAGGACATTACCCTGGGGGAGCTTCCACCTCGGTGATGGGCTGCGGGGAGTCAGGCTGTGAGAGAGGAACCCTTGACATCTCATTTTAGATTAGCTTCTGAGTGTCACCTTCTCTCAGGCTGGTGATGCTGCCGCATTGGCTGCAGGAGGGAGAAGGGTTTCTGCTGAACATGGTGGGCTGCTGATCTGACCCTGAGAGCCACAGTACTCACCTGAGGCTGGCAGAAAAATCGTCTCCTCACAGATTTCTAGAAACTGAGGAAAAAGCATAATTATTTTTTATGATGAGGACAGTGAAACACTGGAACAGGTTGCCCAGAAAGGTGGTTGATGCCCCATTCCTGCAAACATTCAAGGCCAGGTTGGACTCTGAGCAACCTGATCCAATTGAAGATGTCCCTGCTCATTGCAGGGGGGTTGCAGTAGGTGACTTCTAAAGGTCCCTTCCAACCCAAACGATTCTATGATTTTATGATAACTAAAAATTGAAAAGAAATAATTCCAGACATTGTTCTCACTCCCAAGCAGGATTTAGTGGTCAGTCCCACCAAAATCTGCAGATGATGGCTGCCAGAGACAGCCATACTGGTTGCCAGGAGCTCCCAGATACCAGGAGCTAGTAATTCCCACATCCCACGTAACACAATGCTACCTTGATGCTTCATCATCTTCTGTTATTTAGATATCCCTCTACATGGGTATTGGATATGTGCATATATATATAATATATATAATAATTTGTATGTATATATAAGGACTATTTATAGTTTTTGATTGCATTTTCTATGCATGATGCTAGTGGAGTTAGTGGTTAGTAGAAAACAGCATGACTAGCAAGCTAAGTTGCCAAAGAAAGCAAAAAAAAATGCTCAAAACCTGATTATTTTTAAAATCAGAACATGTTGTAGTAAAATAAAAAAGTGTTTTGGGAGCAATGAAATCAGGTATTTAGTGAAAATATCTGTAGATCTAATTTAGACTGAGTTTGTAGGACAAAATGTACTCCAAACCCAGAAAAGTCCTAATCAAACAAAGCATTTTCCTTAATGATGCTTCATTTCCCTGGAAAAAAAGAGCTATATTTTTTTTAAAAGGTCCCTGACCGCTTCATTAGATGAGGTGAGACAAATTTTATTCGAGCAACTCTACTTCTAATGGTTCTGCGGTGAGGTTTGCTGGCTCCAGCACACAACACCGTAATTCCTCCTTCCCGCAAAACATTAGGAGAGAAACATCAAAACCATAGGAAATCGTTACACTTTCTTTCACCTTGCTGCATGACTGAGTAAATTGATTCCCCCGCCCGAAGGAACCTGGCGATACCTGCAGCAGGCGCCTGTGTCCATCCTCTGCTGGGGCAACGCTCTGCTGCGCGGTGCCCGGTGGGCAGCGGGCGCCGCGTTCCCACCAGCCCGCTCAGGGGATCAGCCGTGGTGTTCACCCATACTCAGCTGCCGTCCGATAATCGGCTTCACGGTGCGTTCCTGCTGGGAACCTGCAAGTTTACAGGGAAAAAGAACCCTATGTTTTGTTTCATGAGCAAATCTGTCCCATGCTATAACTGCAGTCGATGCGAGGGTCATGTACAGCGTGGTGGATGCCATTGTCTGAGATCTGCACCCTTCCACGTTTGGTGGCAACACTTTTGAACATGTTGTGTTTTTCCTTTAAGCTAATCTATCAAATCCATTGCTAAACTAAGCAGTGGAAAATCCAGCTGTGTACATTTAGAAGCAACCCTCCCGAAGCCGATGTGAAATTATATTTTATAGCCGTAAAAATTAGGGTGTCTTCTTTAGCCTAATTTTAGCCATAACAGTAAAAAAAAAAATCTAATCAAAAGATCTGGCCTTGATTAATTTTGATTAGCAGCAGAGTCATATAAGGCACATAAAATACATTTATCTTTGACTGGGGGGAGTGCATGTTTCCAACAACATGTTCTGCAAATCAGTGGAATATATTTAATAAGCAGGATCATCTCTTACAAACACATTAGCATTTTCATGAGATGTCATTAATGTCAAAGCCAGAGAGCCAACACCATAGCTAAAATGTCAGCTGGCCGCGCTGATAAACCCAGCATAGTAATTAGTTTTGAGAGCAATTAAAACTCTGATTTTTCTAGGAATAAAAGACACAGGCTGTCTTCCTTTAACCACAACACCCTGGCCCTGAAACTCTGCCAAGCCAGAAAGATCAGTTTATAGGCAGTGACAGCAAGACACATAGGTTTGGGCTACGCTTTCAAAATATGAAAACATTACCAATTAGCATTCCAAACTATTTTAACCAGGAGATTAATAGAATTTCTCTAAGGGAAAGCAATAATCAATCAAATCCCAGTCAAAGACAGATTTCTCTGCTGCATAACAGAATTTTTTCATATTTAGATTGAATAAGTTCATACTAAATATATTGTAGTAAATATACTGGACTAAAGTGCTTTTTCATTGGAAAGAGATCAAGAACCAGAAGATGGGTAGTGCCTGAAGCTGATGACAGGGACAGCTTGGCACACGCAGCGGCAGCAAGACGTCACTTCAAAGCTCTATCTACCCATCCTCCAGCCGTCGCACGCGAGTCTAAACCAGCAGTTACGTATTTAACGTCGTCACACGTTAGCCATCCTTTCCCTCCCCAAACACGGTGATTAACAAGCGTGTCGGCTAATAAGCGTGGTGCCTGATGACACAGCAGAGCTGGTGGGTCTGGTGGGCGGGGGGCACGCAGCGTTCCTCTCCCACCCCCTTCACCGGCTCACCTCCGTTTCCGATGAGAAACCCTTCGGCTTTAGGTACCGCCACGATTCTGGGGCACGGCCTCGCTCACGGCGTGCCGCACGACCGGCCTCAGCCACCCCAGCCGTGTGGCTTCCTCGCCCCGCACGTGGTTAACACGGTCAGTTACCCAGCACTCAACACCGCCACTAACAATTTATGCTATTGAGTAAAGCACCAACAGCTAGCCGTTGTAATTATTTGTTAAATACTTACTTAGTATGTCAGTTCAATGTGCAATTTGGTATCAAATTTCTTTTCCCCAGTCGATCCGTGGCCGCGGCTTCCATTTCTGCTGCCAAACAGCCAGGAATTCCTGGTGTGACTTGCTTTGTGCTCATCTCTACGAGGTAACACTGAGCTGTTACAAAGCCTGGAGAGAAATACAGAGTTGGTAAAGCTTGTTGTCCCCCTCCACAGTGCAGCAGAGACTGCTTCCTAAAATGTCAAGTTGAATTAAAAAAACCCTCTCTTTTTAAATTTGATTTCTAATTTATTTTTAACATTGATTTATTCTGTTAATACTGGGTTTTTTTCCATTCAGTCTCCATGTCTGGGGTTCCAGCCTGTGCTTACACCTTCGGGAGAGGCTGGGCCGTACAGGGCATCCGTCCAGCCGCCCTTCAGCTAGCACCCAAGGCCAAGGGCCTGGTTCTTTCCTTATGTCCTATATACCTTTGTTCATGGGGTCACTGAATATTTGCATAATTTTATATTGATATTTATTACCGATCTATTCCAGCTTCCCTGATTATAAACACTATATTCTAGTTCGTACCAACTCAAGCACATCCCGCAACGCTTTCTCTCTCTGAATTACAGGTTTGGAGGCCAATGCAATTAGTGGCCTCCTGTAATTAATAGGAGACTACTTAAAGATTTCAAAGTCCCTTTAATCACTACAGAGATGTTTTAAGTTTTTGCTTTATTCCCAGCTCTCGGCTGTCCTACGCAGACGATCCAGACACCCGCTTTGTCGAGTATGAAGCCACATCAGTGTGCTCGTTCGTTAAGGTTGCTCTGCTTTCGGTCTGCCCCACGCTGGCACAAGAGGAATATTCGCTCTGAGCTGCCTAAAGCGCAGCGTGGGTGCCGACAGGCTGTGAGCAGCGGTCTGCAAAGTGGAGGTCACAAACGGCGCTAGGTCTGTCGTGGAGTAAGATAAACACTGAAAGGTGGGCAACAGAACTATATCAAAGTTTTTATGTGTACCAATCACCTGTAAAGAAATCTATTTTATCAAGGTATGAATGGAAAATTGATGCTCGCTCTCCTGCTTTTCAGGTATTTAGGCAATTTCTGTTTCTTCTTAGAGAGAGTATTCTTCTTGAGCTGTGGTTTTCTGCTGCAGCTCATCCTCAGACACGACCTTTCTGATGGGTCACGCTGCTCCACTATAAATTAAATGAAAGAAATCTGGTTTGCAGTTTGTGTTGGTGGCACGCAGACATCTGTCCTGCCTCATTGTTTCCATGTTTTATAGAGGCCAAGTACCCACAGAATCACAGAATTTTTGGGGTTGGAAGGGACCTCTGTGGGTCATCTAGTTCAACCCTCCTGCCGAAGCAGGGTCACCCACAGCAGGCAAATGGGGCACAGAGCAGAACGCTGGCATTTAAAGGGCTTTTATTTTAGCTCAGTAGTCACCACATTTTAGTGCGTACTCACTAAAATCGACACGATAGAAGGCTGCTAGGCACTGGCTAACCATGTACCAGGGAAGAAAAGGGTGCAGAAAAGAAGGAAAGACCTTGCCAGGGGATAGCTTAGGTCCATCACACAAAGACTTTGTGCTCACAAGCATAGATTTAGGAGCTTTGTAGAGCAGGCTGCCAGCCAAGCCAGACCTTCACCACACATAATACTTGAATATTTATCTGTTCCTCCCTGGGGAGTAATTAATACGATTTCTTACAATATTCTAATAAACACACAATCTCTGTACTGGCCCAACAGTGAAGTGCATTCTCTTCTGGCACAGGAGTGACAGAATTACGTAAGCACAGAAAATCATGGTCACAAAGTTAGCTCAGCACCAGCTGCTGGGTGATCATTGACACCAAAAGCAAAACAAGGAAAAGAAAACAAAATACTTCTGAGAGATTTGTGAAAAAATGAAACCCCCAATAATATAAAAGAGTCACTAATGCGAAGAAACTCGGTGAGATGGCTCTCTACTACCGGCCACTGCAGGGAGGGGACCAGACCTGTGTGGCAGGAGGTGATCGTCCTTCCCGCGTCCGTGGGGCTCCCTAGGGATGGACCCAGCTACCGATAATTTATAATTACAGTCTCTTATTTCAGCTTTCTGCATCTGACAAAGATTTAGCATAATTCTTCTGCAGTCAATATCTACAAGTGAAGTATTGGCTAGGTCTGACCGAAAAATGAAGCCCAGGTACTGTGCTTTGCTAAGCTGTTAGCAGTACCCGTGACCTCACACCATACCCGATGCAGACCCCACCAGTTTGCAACAGCAGCCATGCAGAGGCCATGGTTAGAGACCTCACTACGCCTTATCCACCTTCTGCAGCGGCACATGCAGCACAAGACGTTGCAAGCTGTAAAGAAATCTATTTTATCAAGGTATGAATGGAAAATTGATGCTCACTCTCCTGCTTTTCAGGTATTTAGGTATTATGGACCTCACCCTTCGTGAGGTCCATGCCTCACTTACTGTCTGTCCCCAGGAGCTGCTGAGACAGTCCTTTGTTGTCCTGTGGTCTTGCCTACTAACTCATCACTGAGAACTTGCGTGCTCCAAAGTATTAAAGCATTTCTCTCCACTATGAGGCGAGTAGTCATCAGTTTTACAGATGGGGAAATGGAAGAGCTGGCAAGGGGCCACGCAGCGATATTTGCCCACGGACAAGCAGAGCTTCAGGCAGGAGCTCCACGGGAAACCTCGCTTTGTGCCACCCAACAGCAAGGCACACACTTCTGCCAGCCGCACCCCACCTCCTGCTCCTCTCACAGCGGGAAACGACTTGGGGCTACCTGCAGCGAGGTACAGAAAACAAAATTAAATTTGCCTAGGAACGGCAACTCAATTATTTTTTATTTCAGGTTATAATAAATACGGGTAAAATCACATACATATAATCTCAAAAGTTATGTGTCGCGATTCACGGTTCAGAGGACGTTTCATTAAACTGCAATTCTCCCTCTCCTCCGTTACCTGTCCCCGCTCTCAGCACACGTCACCCTGTGCCGAAACACGAGGGGCTGGCCGGGCTCCGGTCGGCAGCGAGCGAGGGACATGAGACGCCAACGCATCGCCCGTGGGACGGCCCCCCGCCCTGGTTGTCCCCAGATATTCACTGTGTCGCTGGAGCAAAACAGATGGTTTTACAAGTATTTTACCCAACGTTCAATTGTACATATTGGTAAGAAATAAGCAGCTTGAAAAGCTTCAATGTTGATTTCAAATTAGTTCTATATTTGGTTTCCCATTTAACGTGAATTTAAGTTCTCTTCCCCCCATTTTTTCAAAAACAAGCACTATGCTGGTTTTATTCTGACAGCTAATTTTCTTCCTACAGTCCCTTCATGCAAAATCTGCCCGTGTTACCCGCGGCAGGTCGCTCACAGCACACGCGTCCCGGCTTCCCGGGGGCTCGTCCCGCTCCGGCATCGCCTCCCCGCAGCCCCACGCCGTCACATTTGCCGCTGAAATGAGCCTCCCCGTGAAGCACGAGTTATTATTTTTGACAAAGCTGAGGCGTCTCTGAAGAAGACGCCGCTTTGACTGTTATTTCCCCTAATTACAGTTATTTGAGCTTCACATGGCAGAGTGTTCGCGGCAGGAGGAGTAAAAGCCAAGCACGAGATGTTCTGGGGCTGATTGCCCTCTGCCTGCTCCCGAGTCTGGAAATCTGCTGCCATCCCCTTGCTCTCCCCTGTCCCAGTGTTTTTTCTCTGGGAAAAACCATATTTTCCACATGGCTGTGAGCATCTGGAAGCTATCAATTACGATTTCAAAAACCGTACTATAGTGAGGAGACTGCAATTTTCACGTACAAAAGCCAAGCTGTTGGGGTTGGTTTCATCTGACGGAGGCTTAGCAGGGTCAGGCTCTCGGGAATACATCTGCTGTTTTACAGAGCAAAGGCAGGCCAGTGAAGTCTTCAATGACATTTTACAAACGAAGCACTCAGTCCACATCCAGCCCGTTCTCATTTTTCCAGGTGGATTATTTTCAGGCAAGACCCAAGGGTGCAAGGACCCAACAACGACCTCTTCAAATCGAGAATTTTTCTGCGTCATAAACACTCCGGTCAGCGTGCAAACCTTCCACTGTAATTAAACCTTTGGGTGGCTGGAGAGGAGCAGAGCGCAGCAGAAACCTGGCAGAAACCCCCCTCTCTGAAAATCCTCTGCTACGATTGCAGGGGCGCTTGCCTGAGGGAAGGGGGAAAGAAAAAATCTCTCTTGGTGTGCTTGTTATTACTTCTTCCCCCACCATGATGAAAGAGCATCTGACCGTAAGTCATAAACCCAGCTATTTATAGGCCTGTAATTAAACATCACTGGAAGTGTGAAGACACAAAGGCAGTGCCATCTGCCATGCATTAGTGGCACCGTAAATATAGATGAAGTGCTGCTGCCCCTTTTGTCCTTCCCAGAAAACTTCTTGTTTAAACGACCCGACGTAGAGCTCCCGGCCCCTGCGGCGTCCACCCCACCACAAAGCCTGGCTTTTTTTTTTTTTAATTTTTTTCACACCTTTTATAACCTCAGCTGGCAGCCCGCTCCAAAACGTTCCTGACAGCTTGGCCATCGCAGGGGTGCGTGGTGGACCAGTCCTTGGCCAGGAGCACTCCCCTGGGATGCACCTTCGGTGAACGCAGCGGCACAGGCACCAACGGGGGGGTTGTGGTTTGGGTCTGAGAACTCCAGCGTCCTTCCACCAGCCCCCTGTGAAACCACTGCTCTAGCTAGTAACTGGGGGAAAAAAAAAAAAAAGATATATATATAGCACATTTGAAATGTTATTTTAATCGCAGTCAGATGAAATTCATCAATACCACTCACTATAGAAAAGGTATGTTTGGCAAAGTACAACCCCGCAAAATGGGCTTGAATCCCAGCGGTTTGGTGAAAAAGCGCTGGTCGGCAGGTCTGGGCTGCGCTGCTGGGTCTGCCTTCCCTCCCTGGCCCCACGGACGGGAACGGCCATCGCTCTGTCCTGCTGACTTGTGGGGCCTCGCTCCGTCACCTTGTCCCAGCTGTGTGATGTCCCAAAGCACTGCAAATGTCCTTGGGAAGCCAACTCCTGCCATTTTTCCACCACGAAATGCTCTGAATCGCAGCAGGATGACGACGGAGCCTTGGGTAAGCAAGTTTGGATGCAGTTGTACAATTAACTGGGCAACTGCTCTCTGGGGTTATTTTTCTTACTATAGATCAAGACTTTAACTAAAAGTAGGGGCGAGGGGGACTGCGCCGTCCCCCCAGCACTGTGCCCAGCGGGTCCCCAGGGAAGGGCGCCCGGGAGCCGGAGCAGCCCCTCTGCCAGGCTGAGAGCCATCTGCAGAGGCATGGCTTCAGGACAGAAGAGCCAAAGACCCTATTCAAAGTGAAAATGCTCTGCAAAAGTCTCCTGGAAGGTCATGACGGATTAGGGAAAGTGAAGCCATGGCTGAGTTTCAGCGGTCTCACGTGGCTATTCCCCCACCAGGACTTGGACACAGCTCCTGGGTGGAAAAAATGGCCTCGAAGATGTAAAATCTCCTTTCTCAGCCCTGCCCTGAGGGCTGCCCTGGTTACACCCCAGCTGGCACCGCTCCTGCCAGGCTTTGGGGAGCATCCCGAGCTTCACGCTGGATTCCCCGGCCCCTGTCCCCTCAGCACCGCTGCTGTGATCTGCGGTGGCCCCGGGGCTGCCTGCCACACATCTGCTCCCACCCCGGGTACCGAAAGTGCACGGAGCAGAAAACTTCTCGTACACGGATAATAATGACAAAAATAGCCCGTGAGGAAGCATGTGATGCCCTGCAAATAATTTTGAGAACCGCTCTCGAGCTTTTTAGATAAGGCTTAATTACAAGTGAGTTGCCAGAAAATGCAGAAGATGCAAGAGGGCAACTCCAGCTTCTGCAGAGCCTGATGCAATTCCCAATGAGGGAAAAATCCATCTTTAACATGGGACAAGTCAACTACTCCCCAGCCAAACCGTATCCTTAGATACAAGGCATTTCGAGGGGAAAATTTCTAGTTCAGCATAATGGTTTTTGCCCATACTACTTTCATTTTGACCCAGCTATATGGTGCTCTGGGAATGGGGAGCTGGACTCAGCTGTGCAAGGTTAAAACGTAGCAATAAAAGAAAGGTATTACCTGGGGTAAAGTAAGGGTTTGAATGTGACTTCTACCCCTTTGACCAGTCCTGGTGAGAACAGAGGTCCTTGTTTTGGCCACATCTAGCTGGAGCCAAAGAAAATTGAAAGTACAACTTGGTCCTCAGAGAACAAAAACATTTTTCTTGCTTTGTATAAAACATGACCTTCTAAAATGAATAACACATTTTTACAGTATGTGAAAAACCTCTGGACTAGAGGAAGGAACATGCTGTTTTTACATTGTTCCACCAGAAGAAGTTTCATTTTCAGCTATGACCGTTCATAATATTTATTGGGCCAAGGAGGTCTCGACCGGGTGTCCAGCCCACGGCACTGGCACGGTAACTCCCAGCTCTATTTCCCTCCCTCCGGTACCGCAACCTGCCAGCACCAGCCCTGCCTGCACCAGACCCTCTGGGGGGGTTGCATGAACCAGGGGGGGTCCCAGAAGAAACAGGCCATTTTCTGACACCCCGTCCGCTTTACCCAGCAACCCGAAGCCACGAGGTGTCACCCGACAGTGGCCAAGTGCTGACAGAGAGACGTCCTCTGTGTGAAGGTCTTGGCCACTTCTCTCTGCCGAGCAGCAAACACCAGCCCGTACGGCAGGCAGAGAGACAACGCGAGAGCCTGCGGCTGCAGACAGTGCCAAGCCCTGTGAGCACAAGGGGTGGCACAGATAACTTCAGCGTGGCATTTCTTAATCTACTCTGGTCTATTTTGGACCCTTACTATCCTTTCCTTTGTATTTATCAATATATCTACATACAAAAATAGGTGTAGGCAGACCTGGGCTGCCACGGAGCCTGGAACCAGGCGGGAGAACGACTTCAGATCAGGCTCTACCACTGACTGTGGCGTAACACAGAGTGACTTCGTATTTGCTATTTATTGCATGCGTTCCTGATTCATTTTTACCTCCAGGTAGGCCCATGGGTCCTTGCAGCCGTGCCAGCCTTGTGCGTGGCCAGAAGACACCCTGCAAGGACATGCTGCTAAGTGCCAGCTGGGGAGAGCTCTGAACGGTGTCCTCTTGACATGCCTTTTTCATCCTAATTTAGGTCCTCCATGTAGTTCTCTTTTTGTGGCCAGCATGACGAGGGAGGTTCTCCTTCCCCTCTACACCGCCCTAGTGAGGCCTCATCTAGAGTACTGTGTCCAGTTCTGGGCTCCCCAGTTCAAGAAAGATGAGGAGCTACTGGAGAGAGTCCAGCGCAGGGCTACGAGGATGAGGAGGGGACTGGAACATCTCCCCTACGAGGAGAGGTTGAGGGAACTGGGCTTGTTCAGCCTGAAGATGAGAAGTCTGCAAGGGGACCTTATAAATGCTTACAAATATCTGAAGGGTGGGGGTCAGGAGGATGGGGCCAAGCTCTTTTCAGTGGTGCCCAGCGACAGGACAAGGGGCAATGGGCACAAACTGAGGCACAGGAAGTTCCGTCTGAACCCGAGGAAGAACTTCTTCCCTCTGAGGGTGACGGAGCCCTGGCCCAGGCTGCCCAGGGAGGCTGTGGAGTCTCCTTCTCTGGAGATATTCCAGACCTGCCTGGACGCGGTGCTGTGCAGCCTGCTGTGGGTGACCCTGCTTGGGCAGGAGGGTTGGACTAGATGACCCACAGAGGTCCCTTCCAACCCCTACTATTCTGTGATTCCAGCCATTTTCTAAAACCTTTCCTAAACACGTGAGTTCTGTAATTTTACAGGCTGCTGAAATTGCTCACATTCAGAGCAGATCCGTAAATTATCATCTTGCTCGCCCGGCTGCGTTATTACAGGTTAATCCTGTGCTTGGTTGCTAACCAAGACGCTGGCAGGCACCCCCAGGGCTCTGCGCTAACAGCAATATCGTCCCCTTCACCTCGCAACCAACGAGGCACAGATTGGCCTGCTAATTATTTGAATTCTGGATGGAGATAACCAGGCAAGCGATTCCGTTTCTGGTACCGGGTGAGCTGAGAGGCTGAGCCTGTAGCATCCCCAAGAGCCGTCCCGGTTTTGCTCCTCTCCTCGCTTCTGCGAAGGTGCGGTCTCGCTTTGCTTTTGCAAATACCCGTGATGAGCTCATACCTTTGCTTCTGGGACCTGAGCACGCCGCAGCAGGTCCCGGTCCCAGTCCCAGTCCCAGTGTGGCTTCCCCACGGTCCCCTCCTCCCGCGACAGCCCGCACCAGCACAGCCAGCAGCACGGAGCACCACAAGCGAGACGAACCTTCTGAAGCAGCAACACAAGTGCTTTGCAAAGCACCCACACCGAAGATTTACGTAAACGATGGTGAAAGTCAAGCCCAAACCCACACGCTGCCTGTCAGTGCACACGTGCCTCGTGTCGGGTCTGCAAGGCGCGCGCTGGCTCGTCACGAGCTGCCGCTAACGAACACGCAGGCTGCAGCTACCAGAGCTCCACCGCGGCTTGCTCGGTAATTAAAACACGACAGAAAATGATGTTTGAGGAAAGTTAGGTCAACTTTCTGCTCTCCATTGATTTTAGTCAGATTTCCTGCTCTCAGACGTTAGGCTGACCAGTTCCCAGTTCACCCCAGCCCGCCCTGCATTGCCCCTGGTTAGAGGGGCAAAGCACCCAGCTGCTGGCTGGAGCGGGGAAAATACAGCGAGATTGGGATGCTGGGGGGGGCTGCTCCTTCCCTCCCCGCCGTGGTACCATGGGGACCGTGGGACAGGCCACGAGCCGCCGCGGAGAAGCATCCTGTGAAAAATTCCCCGTGTGAAACCAGTAGAAAACCAACACTGTTTCCATATTGCTCTCTGGGAATAAGCACGCGGAGTGAAAACGAAAGCCCAGCATTTCCACCTCCTGTGCTAAAGCAGCTACACTTAACCAGCTGCAAAATCTGAGCCTTTTTAACAATGTTTCCAGGCATACGGAGAGCTCTCGTGACTCACTGGAGGAAGAGCAGTGTTCGGTACACACCCCGTGGGTCCTCACGGTCAGACAGAGCTTACGAGCAGTCAGGCTTTCCTTCTTCCCACACCTACTTCTAGTACAGTGGAGAAGTTCTCAGTGTCACCTCCAAAGTACACGGGAAGCAATTTACTTTTCTAACAGCAGACGCTGAGTTACATCTTGTTCCAGATACTCCGGGTAGTAAATGTGAACAACACGGCGCTTTCGCCAGACCTCAGCACCAGGAGGACAGCCCCGTCCGACCCGCAGCGGTGGAGGCACGCGCTTGCTCGGAGCAAGGAGAGCAGCTTTACGAACGGTGCTGCAAAGGGAGGGTGGATTAAAACCAATGGAGAGCAGAGACCTGACCTGACTTTCCTCAGACGTCGTTTTCTGGGAGCCCCTCGGGCAGCGTAACCCCACGCCTGTCCCTCGGAGCTGCGGTGGCACTGCCAGCCCTGCCGTGGAAAATCACAGAGAGGTTGGATTTGCACGGTTACGCCCTAAATACTCCTAAGCAAAGCGATTTCACCCGTACCCTGTCTCTGCTCTGGGGAGCCCCAGACAGCATCATACACACAAGTTGCCACTCTACGTCAAGATTTAGTTTAAAACTCCAAAAGAGCATAGCTTTTAAATCACCGAATCCCAGCACGGTCACGGTTGGCAGGGCCCTCTGTGGGTCACCCAGTCCAACCCCCTGCCCAAGCAGGGTCACCCAGAGCAGGGGGCACAGCACCGCGGCCAGGCGGGGCTGGAATATCTCCAGAGAAGGAGACTCCACAGCCTCCCTGGGCAGCCTGGGCCAGGGCTCCGGCACCCTCAGAGGGAAGAAGTTCTTCCTCGGGTTCAGCTGGAGCTTCGTCTGCTCCAGTTTGTGCCCGTTGCCCCTTGTCCTGTCGCTGGGCACCACTGGAAAGAGTCTGGCCCCGTCCTCCTGACCCCCACCCTGCAGATATTTAGAGGCATTTCTAAGGTCCTCTTGAAGCCTTCTCTTCTCCAAGCTAAATCCTATGCCAAAAGAGGGGGGGGGGGGGGGGGGGAAGAAAAACCACAACCCAACGTTTCTTGAAAAATTAGCTCTACGAATATATACATACTTTGGACAGTCCTCTGAAGACTAAAATATAAATTCATATATACGGAAAATTTCCACAATAATAATGATAATAAAAATCCCTTTGCATGCTCAGGGTTTATCGTTGTGATTAGAGCTCCCCTTAGTGGGCTGCAATGTGGGGGACACCCTGGCATCGCTCTGCCCCGTCCCTCAGCAGGTGGGGGACAAACAGACAGACAGACGGACGGACCCCCCTCTGAAGGGCTCCTGACCCCTAGGCAGCAGCGTGGTGGTGGGCAGCAGCCCCTGTCCGCACGCTTCCCAGAGGGAGCTTGGGGGTCCTCGCCCCAGCTGAACCCCTTCTCCTTGCAGCTATGGACGCCAACCGAGGTGCCAGCGCTTGGCTGGGCTGGTGGGGCTGGGACAGCACCCTGGGGCTGCGTGATGGGCAGCCAGCATTTCACAGACTGGTTTGGGTTGGAAGGGACCTTACAGACCACCTCGTTCCACCCCCCTGCCCTGGGAGGGACTCCTTCCACCAACCAGCCCATGCTGCTCCAAGCTCCATCCAACCTGGCTTTGAACCCTGCCAGGCAGGGGGCAGCCACAGCTTCTCCGGGCAACCTTGCCCAGGGCCTCACCACATCTTCAGAAAGCCCATGGCTCAGTTTTGGGGCTACCACCAACCCCAGAGGACTCCGGAGCCACCACATGGGATATTTCACAGCACCTACCCTGTTCCCAGCAAGCTGATCATGCGGTCCAGCTCCAGGTGGGAATTTCCTGTGCAACTCACCCCAGGCCAACCTGCACACTTTGCTGCCGTGAGACACAAGATTCCGAAAAAATGAAGTCCATAATGCAAACAAGCACTGAAAAAAATCTCTCTGGGTGGCAGCAGGAGTGCCAGGAGGTGCCCACCAGGCCAAGAGCAAGGCTGGGTCCACCGGTTTGCTAGCAGGCTGATGGAAGCTCACTCCCACACAAAACAGCATTCGAGTATGTGGCGTAAGGAAAACGCCTTTTGGGGTTGAGTTGCTGGATAGCACAAGTGCAGTTGCCCAACCCTGGATGAATAATTCAGTGTTTTCCAGTGAACCCTCAAACAGGGTAAGGAACTCATCCCGACTCTGCTTGCACCTCTTCTGCGATTAGTCACTGCGCATTTGAACACATTCGTGAGCTTCCTCGCACAGACAACCCCCAAAACATGATCATTTCTGTAAAACAAGTGCAGGAAAAAAAGCGTGGGCAGCAGAAGCCAGACGTGGAGCCGCGTGCTGAGCCCGCTGGATGACTCAGCCTGAGCCTTCAGTGCACGGGTTAGCAGAAGAACATCACGTGTGCTCACGGAGGTGCCCTGTAACACCATACCATAGCTACTAGAGATCAACAACGAAGAGAAATATATTTTATTAATATCCCTCCTCTTCAGAATCTCCAAGTACCCTCAAGGGTTGCTGACCGCACGGACAAAGCCGGTACAAGAGGTCTGGCTGCATTTTTGGCCAAGGGAAGCTGGGGGTGGTGGAGGCCGTTGGCCATGCCTGTTGGGTGGGATCCCTCAGCGCCATGTCCCCCCAGGGCCCAACGCCGGCTGCGCTGCAGCTGATCTGCTTTGAACACCAGACCCTGTTGAGCTCAAACCCTCTGTGCTTTCCAAGAGGCAGCCTCCCGCGGGCCCTGGTTCTGGGGTTCGCTTCATCTTGCGGCTCCTGGGAGTCAGTTTTCACAGGCACCTCGGGCTCTAAAGCCAACTGCTGCCATGCCCGACGTCCCAACCCTCCTTCTTAGGGCAGTGTTGAGCTTCTTCATCTGCTCATCCCACCTGAACACCCAAATTCTGCAGCCTGTCCCACTGCCAGACCGTGATGGTTCCGGCTGCGGTTTGGTACTTGCCTTAAAAGTCAAACTGGAAGCTCCTCAACCCTCCCCACGTCCATGGAAGTGGTTCTGAGGGTAATTTCTGAGACACCTTTTTTAATTCTGTCAGTAAAACCTTCTTTGTTTGAAATCAGCAGAAGGCACCATAAGAAAGAGCGCGCAGGAATTAAAAGGATAAAGGAGAGAAATTAATTCAGGTCTGCAGGCAGTAATGAGAAATATCTATGTTAATAATAAATGTAAAGCCCAATAAATGTAATGATGTAACTACCCCCATTGTGCTGAAGTGGGTTTATTTTAATCTCCCTAATAGGTCATTTCATGCCTGCTTTACCGCAGCCAGCCTCCCCTCCTGCCTCCCTCTCCTTCAGGGCACACCGTCCTCTTGCAGATCGTTCTTCCTGAGCCTCAGCTCTATTTATTTATTATTATTCCTAAGGAAAAATGTTAATATTTTGTTAGCCATCCTGGCAGGTGCACATGACCAGCGTTGCCCTTTGTGTCACTCGCCAGGCAAGCCAGTGGCCCGGCCCCGTGCCGGGGTTAAACCACGCTGCGGGCAGGTAGAGCCGGGAGGGGACAGGGAGAGGAGACCGGCAGCGTGCGGGGCAAAAAGCAACGAGGGAATGATGCCGAAGTCGAAGGTGACCATGAGCCAGCAGCGTGCCTTGGGTGCCAAGAAAGCCAATGGGATCCTGGGGTGCATGAGGAGGAGTGTGGGCAGCAGGGCGAGGGAGGTTCTCCTGCCCCTCTGCTCTGCGCTGGTGAGGCCCCATCTGCAGTGCTGGGTCCAGTGCTGGGCTCCCCAGTTCAGGAAAGATGAGGAGCTACTGGAGAGAGTCCAGTGCAGGGCTACGAGGGTGAGGAGGGGACTGGAGCATCTCTCCTACGAGGAGAGGCTGAGGGAGCTGGGCTTGTTCAGCCTGGAGAAGAGAAGGCTGAGAGGGAACCTAATATATGCTTACAAATATCTCAAGGGTGGGTGTCAAGAAGATGGGGCCAGACTGTTTCCAGTGGTGCCCAGCGACAGGACAAGGGGCAATGGGCACAAACTGAAGCAGAGGAAGCTCCAGCTGAACCCGAGGAAGAACTTCTTCCCTCTGAGGGTGCCGGAGCCCTGGCCCAGGCTGCCCAGGGAGGCTGTGGAGTCTCCTTCTCTGGAGATATTCAAGACCCGCCTGGACAAGGTCCTGTGCAGCCTGCTGTGGGTGACCCTGCTTCGGCAGGGGGGTTGGACTGGGTGACCCACAGAGGTCCCTGCTAACCCCAACCATGCTGGGATTCTATGAGAGGCACTGAGCCAGGACCAGAGAACACCTACGTGGAGGGGCCCAAGGGCTGGAGGACGGCATCTGGCAAGACCTCAGCACCTGAGGAGAGCAAAATGCAGCGGAGCCTCCTCCGGCTTGGCCAACAGCAGGAGGGGCCATGGCCGGAGAGGACGGGTCTGGATGCCAGCAGCTCTTCACTGCACCGAGCATCGCTCCACAGGGCAGCCCTTCTGCACGGCTGCACCCGCTCCGTCTCCGCGCGGGAGGCTCTGTGGAGGGGTCCAAACCCCATCCACGATGGAGGAGGACTTGTTACGATGCAAAGCAAACACAGAGAAAGGCTGAACCCCCAAAGCTGAGGAATAAACTGGGGGTTCTCACCGGGCCCCCTCCCCAGGCGAGCTGCCGGAGGGGAGCAATGCAGATGGGGGCTCTTGGCCAAAGGAGCTGGCCAGACACAGAGATTTTGGGGAAAAAACAGCAACTTCCCTGCCTGACACAGGCCTTACCTTCTGCACTGGGCAAATGGCACAAGGAAGACACAACCATTTAGAAAAAAGGTCATCATCTGTTCATGAGAGTCCAAATAGTCGTAAAATAAATTACCAAGATTTTTTCCTGTTTTCTTTGCCTGCCTTTTCTTCATCTTTTATCATAAAATTGACTTTTTCTAGAAGGAAAAAAAAAAAAGTAGTTCAGAAAGAAGCCAGAAATGACTGATTATAGTCAGAGCCACAATTTTTTTTTTCCTAATTCTGTATTACTTGTACCACATTTAAAAGCACTTATTGTTATTATATCTCCAAGAGCCTTTTCCCCAAGGCTCTTGAAAATTCTCCATCAAGTTGCTAAATGACACTAAAAAGTTTTAGAGACAATGAATAGGAAGATTATCAAATTATAGTAGCATAAAATATTTTCTTCTGCTAACAAATATTTAAATTTGTTTTAAATATACTATTTCCAAGAACATGCCATTTGAGTTAATTACTTTACTGTAAATGCACCTCTTAAATAATTGCTAAACCTCAAGAAATGCTTTCAATAATTGACTGAGTTTTCATAAGGAAAAATGGTGTTATTAAATCCAAATTAAATGCACATTTGAGACACTTAACGTAGAGTGCTAACATAGCAAGCGTTTTCAGACTGTATCAGAAATAACTTTGGAAATTAGAGGCAGGAAACAGTCACTCAGCAGCCATCTACAAGCATCCCCTTCCCGTTTTTTTTTCTAACTCCCACATACATTAGGACATTTTTAACGAATACCAAAAGTTTGCAAGCAATTTCAAGCCTAAGACGCACAGCACCTGCAGTTTTCATCACAGGATTTTTCTAAACCTGAACCAGCCAGTGACACTGGGAGGCTCTGGGCTACTTATCATCTGGGGGCTGTGTTCAGCAAGAAACTGGGCATGAACTGGAGCAAGCCCAGGGCAGGCCCACCCCGCCGAGGAAAGGCTGCTCAGCTCCAGGTAGGACCGAGGAGCCCCAGCCCTGCCCCTGCAGTGCTGTGTCCAGTGCTGGGCTCCCCAGTTCAGGAAAGATGAGGAGCTACTGGAGAGAGTCCAGCGGAGGGCTACGAGGATGAGGAGGGGACTGGAGCATCTCTCCTGTGAGGAGAGGCTGAGGGAGCTGGGCTTGTTCAGCCTGGAGAAGAGAAGGCTGAGAGGGGACCTTAGAAATGCCTCTAAATATCTGCAGGGTGGGGGTCAGGAGGATGGGGCCAGACTCTTTCCAGTGGTGCCCAGTGACAGGACAAGGGGCAACGGGCACAAACTGAAGCAGAGGAAGCTCCAGCTGAACCCGAGGAAGAACTTCTTCCCTCTGAGGGTGACGGAGCCCTGGCCCAGGCTGCCCAGGGAGGCTGTGGAGTCTCCTTCTCTGGAGATATTCCAGCCCCGCCTGGCCGCGGTGCTGTGCCCCCTGCTCTGGGTGACCCTGCTTGGGCAGGGGACTGGGCTGGGTGACCCCAGAGGTCCTGCCAACCCCGACCATGCTGGGATTCTGCAAGAGGTGCCGGCAGCCCACCAGTCCCCTGCTGAGCCTGGGTACGCTTGGGACAAGTCCTGTGTTTCCTCCCTGCTGGTTCCTCAAGCTTCCCAGAGAGGTCACTGGTTTGGGAAAACTTTAAATTGTAACTCAGGTCACCCGAAGCAGAACACCAGTTTCTCTCCCTCCACCTTTGCTTTGGCTCCTGCGTTTCTCACACCTTGACATGCAGCGTTAATCTCAGAGAAGCCCCCCTTGACGCATCTCCATTCCCTTCGTTGCCCTTGGCCCTTCAAGCACGTGGTATTTACTTCAAAGCCGTGTTGGCCCTTTCAGGAAGAGCCGTAAGATCCAAGCCTGAGAAGACAGCATCAAAAACAATCTCAGCATTTTCCAGATCAGACTTCATAAAAAGTCGGTGTGCTACCAAAGACAGGGTATTTGGTTCCACAAAGAAACACAGGCATTAGCACTAGAGGGAGGTATTTCCCCGTGTACCTTCGATTCGGAGCAGCTGAAAAACAGCCAAATCCAGCAGCGGAGAAAGGGTATCTGTAATATCAAACCACGTTAATCAACTGCAATTAATAAGAGTGAGCTGCAACTCCTCGTAATCAACTCCCATCAGTTGCCAGTGATAAAGATATTACCAAGCAACAGATAATGAACTGATATTTAAACTGAATCGCATTATTTAACGTATAGAAAGTGTCACAGTGCCTGTGAATCTGCGGAGCGGGTTGTTTACTTGTTTATTCCAACCACAGAATCACAGAATAGTAGGGGTTGGCAGGGCCCTCTGGGGGTCCCCCAGCCCAACCCCCTGCCCAAGCAGGGTCACCCAGAGCAGGCTGCACAGCACCGCGGCCAGGTGGGGCTGGAATATCTCCAGAGAAGGAGACTCCACAGCCTCCCTGGGCAGCCTGGGCCAGGGCTCCGTCACCCTCAGAGGGAAGAAGTTCTTCCTCGGCTTCAGCTGGAGCTTCCTCGGCTTCAGTTTGTGCCCGTTGCCCCTTGTCCTGTCACTGGGCACCACTGAAGAGAGCTTGGCCCCATCCTCCTGACACCCACCCTGCAGATATTTAGAGGCATTTCTAAGGTCCCCTCTCAGCCTTCTCTTCTCCAGGCTGAACAAGCCCAGCTCCCTCAGCCTCTCCTCGTAGGGGAGATGCTCCAGTCCCCTCACCGGCAAAAGCAGCTTCAGTGCAAGACCTAGGGAGCAGGAGCTGGCGGTGGAACGTGCCGAGCTGTCCTCCCGCACAGCGGCAGCACCCAGCCCAGCTCGGCCTAGGGTGCTTCTGAATCTGAAAATTGCAGCAATCTGATCACCACGCTAATGAACATCGCTACCAAAAAGCGAGCGCTGGGCGCGACTCGCGCAGCCCCCGCCAGCACTCGGTGCCTGTGCGCTTCCGGCGCCGATGAGAAAGGCTTTCGAATTTCTTCACAGTCTGGAAGACGCTTTTTCTAAAAGTCTGTAACTTTAGGGGAAAAAAAGAAAAAACAGAAACTGCAGCAGCTTGTTCCTGCGCCTGCTCGAGTCCGCGGCACAGCGCGGCTCTCCCACAGCTCAGTGTTTTGGAAAAACTTCCATGAACTCGGGAAAGGAGGGGAAAAAACGAGGAGATGAGGGCTAATTACAGCGGTCTGCAGCCAGCCAGGCGCGGGAGGCTGGAGGCCGGGGATGCGGGGGGACCTGGCGGCTGCACCCCGCGCATCCCCCGCATCCCCGCGCACCCCCCGCATCCCTCCCACTGCCGCCCGTGCCCATCCGTTCCGTTGCTAGATGGAGCTGCAGCACCAGGAATGCGGCTGCAGGGCACGGCACCCCCCCCCCCCCGCCCCCCCCCACCCCGAGCTGTCCTTCAGGATTGTTTTTATGAAAATAAATGGAGGCAATGAAGAAATATCATTATAGGGCAAAAGCACTGGATGTCATGAAAAGTTAAATAACACTTTTTCTTCGATGCCTGTGCGCTGCTTGACAAGCGACAGCCCCTGTCTTGCATAACGTGCAGCCGGATCCCGCCAGGCTCCAAGGCTCCGGACCTACGGGGTCCCACGGCGGGAAGGGGGGCACAAAGCCGAGGATGAGCCTCTGGGACCGGGAGCCATCGGGCGTACCATTGGCCATAAGCCCAGAAAAGTGGTCACTGAAGTACCCCGAGAAGTGGTTGAACACTAGATGTGAAAGTGTGGTGGGGAAAAATGCAGCCAGTGCATAATGAAAACCCAGCAGATGCTGGTCCATGAAGATTCCTACTGACCCCGGACAGAATCGCAGAATCATTGAGGCTGGAAAAGACCTCTAAGATCATCAAGTCCAACCATCACCCCAACACCCCCACGCCTGCTAAACCATATCCTGAAGTGCTACATCCACACGTTTTTTGAACCCCTCCAGGGATGGTGACTCCACCACCTCCCTGGGCAGCCTGGTCCAACGCCTGACCGCTCTTTCAGTAAAGAAATTTTTCCTAATATCCAACCTAAACCTCCCCTGATGCAACTTGAGGCCATTGCCTATCATCCTATTACTAGGATAGCGCTGAGGGAAGAGGTCTGGCTGGGAAGGCTTGGATGGAGATGCCCTGGAGGTAACACTGAGTGTGAGGGTCTTGTGGCCAAGCGAGGAGAGCAGGAAGCAGGGGAATGCCGGGAAGCAAGCTGCAGGTGCCAAGGAGCTGGCTGCGCAGACCGGCCGGTACCCTGGGATGAAGGCAGTGCTGGGCGGGAGGTGCTGCCCGCTTCGGCACCCGTTCCTGCGATGATGCTGCCAGCACAGACCCTAACTCCAAAGGACATTGTGCATGGGAACCCAGTGCTGGTAATCACTCAGCTCGCAAATGAAGCAATTAAAGATTGGACTCTGAGCGTTGCCGCAGGCTGCAGCCTGTGACAGCAGCGTGGGGCCACCTTGCTAACCTGTGACACCAGAGCAGCACGTCGATCGCCTGACCTCCAATACACAGAGCGCAGGAGGGAGAGGAAAACTACGGCTCTAAAAATATGCAGATATCAGTAAATTAATAGCGACACGTGGATGCGGCAGGGTGGGAACTGACTAAGAAGAAATGCAAGTGCTGCTTATTGATCATAAATATTAATTTATTAATAAAACGTTTTTAGATCAAGCGTATTACGTATTACTATGCCTACCCACTTCCAGTTTTCTGGCAGGTTGCTAGCGGGTGTTCAGCCCCTCTCAGCCACAGTTTTGCCAGGCCTGGTAAGGACACTGTAACCCCCGAGAAGATATATCCACTGCATATGAAGGTTATTTTTACTCACCTGGTACCTACAATCCTAGCACCGCATTTAATGCGTCTTCGCTTTTTTCATCTATGCAAGTTCATCTACTCAAATGCCAAACTTAATCAAAATTATTTTTCTTGCAAATAAGTAAATATTTTCTAGGGAATCGCGTCCTGGATCCACCCCGCTGACAGACGGCTTGAAGGATGACAGCTGGTTTGTGCTAAACACCGCGGAGGAATAAACCTTGTTTATGGGGGGGTCACTGGGGGACGGCCTCGCGCCTGCCTGGCCGCACACCCATGAGCCGCGGGCTGCCGAGTTCCCTTGGGCGAGAAGGACGACCTGTTAGCCTTAGTCAGCCTTCTCCAGGTTGGTTGATGGCAGGAATAAAGAAATCATAGGGAAGTAAAGGGTCTGGTTTGTGAAACCGCTGCAGGATTGAACCAAGTCCAAACCCGTAGGAAAGATTGATGCTCACATAAACAATTACAGCAGTAGCTGAAGTGTTCCGTGATAAGCAACGGTACATATCAGCCGTTCACTCGCTGCTTCTGTAATAAAGTTGTTACAGCTACATTAATTAATCTAAGGGCACTTCTAAGCATCATTTCATCCATCCACCTCTCCGAGGAAGCAGTACCTCTGGAGTTCTTAATAAAATAATAAATAATAGTAATATAAACTCTTGACTGTTTCCAGCTCCTCCAAGACAGCTAAAAGAAGTTGCCGCAGCCCCCCCCAAACACCGCTCCGGCTGCGTCCTCGCCCTGACCTCGGGACGGATTAATAGAGCCCGTGATTTATTCCTTCCAAGAATATGCTTTTAAATAACACTGCCACGCACTCCGCTGGAGCTGGTCTGCAGAAGAGCGAGCTGGAGGAGGGTTTGACGCGTTCGCATCACTTCTGTAAGAATGATTTGCACAACGTGCACTGGAAGAGCTCCTCGGCAGCGCGTGCACACACAGGAGGGGCAGGAATCGGATGGAGCTGGTGAACTGTTCGTATTTATAGGACTAATCAGGATTTTCTTTAATTTTTTTTTTAAAGGGAACATTTTTCCCCACACAAAAATACCATCTGGAAGAAATCAAAACATCTTGTAGGGACCTGCTGATTTTTGCTGCCTTTCTGACAAACTCGAGCAGATTTCCCAGGACCCCCACCCCAAGCTGCCCTGCGCATCCATGGCTGCAGCCGCACGTCCCAGGTCCCACGTGTGGGGCTGCACTGTGGCCCAAAACGCCCGGCCCTGCCATGCTGGGCAGCACTGGGCTTTGCAAGAGGGCCCCAGCACCAAAAAAAAGTAGAGAACTTCCTTTCTTTGTTCTGTGTGGAGAAGTGTTTGGATGTAAAAGCCACCCTGAGATGAATGATAGATTTCAGCCTTTTCCAAATGATTTCTTCAGACCCCACAGATTTAGGCAAAACCGAACCAAAACAACCCCACAACAACAACAACAACACCCCATGCTATCAGTTCAAATTTTCAAGACATACCAGCATCACAACTTCATTCAAAAAACAGAATTAAAAAAATGAATGAAAGCTTGGGTTTTCAACCAAGCTCACTCACTGAGCTGCAGCTCAGTTCCCAAAACCTGACCCAGAGTAAGGAGGTGGTCACGTCACCCGGGGTACCAAGAGACCCCGATTCCTGGCCGTGGGCTCGTCTGTGTTACATGTGAGGGTAGACTACATCATCTGCTGCCTGCTTTTGCCCCAGATGTCTAGAATTTGCGATGAGGATACTGTCATATTTTAACAAAGGTAATTTTTTTTTATCCTCCTGAATAATACGTGCTATGCACCCATGTCTCGAGTGCTGTCCCTGGCAGCCCTGGGTGCCCAGGCTCCCAACTGCCCATCTGCACCGGGGCTCATTTTGGACGCCCTTCTCTTGATGCTCCTCCAGGACAAGCTGACCCCCGAAGGGACACAAAGGGGTTGTTGGGGATGGAGGGGAGGGGGGGGGGGGGGGGGGGCAGGAGCTCCTCCATCTCCAGAGGGAGGTCATTCAGGAGTCACCTTCCAGATCTGTGAAGCCTGGATGTTTTATCCTAAAATTGTTACTACTGAGTGGGAGCAAAGAAAAAAAATAAATGGGGGAAATAAAATTGCTTAAATTTTTTTATTACAGAGGTCCCTTCCAACCCCTAACATGCTGTGATTCTGTGATTTTTTTTTTAATAATTAAAAATATAACCAGAAGTTGCAAATCGCTTGCAGCTCCTAAGCATTAGGTCTACCGGCCTGCTTTTACTAAAAAAAATTAAGCATTTTTTTATAGAGGTCCCTTCCAACCCCTAATATTCTGTGAAATTTTTTTTAATAATTAAAAATATAACCAGAAGAAAGTTGCAAATTGCTATGCAGCTCCTAGGCATTAGGTCTACCAGCCTGCTTTTGCTTGCTCCCCGTGGTAATTCCTCCCTCCCAGTCCCATACAAACCCCCCGACCAACACCCGTCGCGCTCACGTGTGAGTACTGCACATGCCGGGAGAAGTAAGGGCACCCACACAAATTGCCCTTAAGCCATTGTTTTGCCTTCTTTTGGGACTCCTAATTCCAGGGAATTGCTTAGGGTACCCACTGACCCAGAAAGGCAGGAAATTTCCATACGAACTCTTCTATGTGCTGCTTCACAGCGGGAACCTCATCCCAGAACAACACTTCTTTGAGAAGTTTTTGGTGGTTTTTTTTCCCCCCTTCCCCAGCTCAGAGCAGGGCAGCCGGGGCTGGGCACGGCCGCTGCCCTTCTTGGGGAGCAGCGGGGAGCGCGGGCAGAGCCCCCCACACAGAGCAGATGCCCTGCACGGGGGGCAGCGGGGGCCGCGGGTGGGCTCCGGGGTCCCCGGGTCCGGCAGCACTAGATGGCATTGTTAGACCGGCACGCTGCCCGGACCCAAATTAGTAGACAATTATCCCTCTCCCACTCCTCCTTTTATGTGATGAAACCGGTTACTTATAGCCCGCAGGATAAATTCTATAGGGTGCCTGACTCAGTCAGGGCTGTTTCTTCACAGGCTCTCTCTTCCCAGCTTTCACCTCAATCTGTCATACAGATTTGACACTGCATCGTTCCAACAGTGCTCAGAAATGACATGTATATAATGTGGAATATTGTGCACATTTACAGCCAGGATTTTTTTCCCCCCCTTCAAACATTGCTCGCTATATTCTGGCAGTCGTTGTTCTGGAAATAAAATAAAATTAAGGAGGGGAAAGCAAAAAAGAAAACCCCTTAACAGAGGGTTCTTTTCTTTCCGTGCATCGGTCACCATCTTAAAGAAAAACTTTTCTTTAAATGCTAATGCCACGCGGGACAAAGCGCGTGTGATTTTTCGTGGAGGTTGGTAGTGCTTAAACTGCCCGGCAGCTCTACGCTAATTAAAGAGAAGACGACGCAGTGCAACGGCACGCACCGCGTGCACTCGGAGCAGGGTATTTTTGTGGTTCTGTTCCATTAACGCTCCATATTATAAATCAAATTAACTGGCATTTCTATTTAAAAAAAAATAAAAAGTCATTTTATAACAGCAGCCAGACCAGTTCAGTAAGTCTGAGAACCCTTTTCCTCGAGTGGATTAAACACGTAATGGCAGCTTTGTTTTCCCATGCTGCCTCTATAATCATCCTTTCCCTGCCCTATAATAATAATCAGGGACAAAATTCAATTATTTCATTCAAGAAAACAAAACACAAGTTACAATTCAATTTGAATGACTTCACAATTCAGTTTCAATTGCGGGCGAGCATCGCTCTAATTCGGCGTCTGGTTAAAAGCAGAATTTCAGCAATGTCAACAGCAATGCCTCCTTCCACGGCGCCTACATATGGCAAACACCCCCATATGTGTACACACACGCCGGGGGTGTACAGAAACACGCGCAGGTGGCGGGGACGCTGACAATAACCGCAAATCCCTCGTTTCTTCCGCTCGCCGGGTTTCTGAAAGCGAGCTGCTTTGGCACCCGCGGAGCAGCGCAGCCGCAGCGCCCGTCTCCAGGCTTTCCCTGATTTATTGGGGTTTGCTCCCCCTCCGTCCTCCCCCCTTAATATCTTTTGTGTTGTGGTTCACGACGTGCGACGCGAGCTCCCGCAACCCGGGCTGCCCGTCCCCGCTCTCCCAGCGGATGCTTCGCATCGAGACTCGCGGCTGGCAAGACCGGAGCGTGGCTGGGAGCCGGGGGGCTGCGGGGGGTGCAAGTACAGAGTTAAGCCTTTGGAATAAACTTTTCAAGGATGAAGCGTGTGTTGGAGAGAAAGGGATCTCTTGTTAAGGCTCCTCCCGCGCAGGGAAGCCCGGGCTACGCGGGCGAGCTCGGCTCCCTTCCCCAGCACCCAAGAGCCGGCCGCGGGGAGCGACCCCAGCCCGGCTTCGGGTGGGATTACCGCAGCTGTGCCACGGTCTGGGAAGCAAAAAAACCCCTAAAAGCTAAGATTTATTGTCACTGCTGGAAAGCAAAAGAAACAAAACCGAGACTGTCGCTTTTGTAATCGCTGCAGGTTCTGGGAGAACTAAAGGTCCTTGTTCTGGTGGATGTGCCAGCCCAAACAGCGCGGAAGATCCCTGCAGAGCTCCGCAAGGTGAAGAAGATTTTGAAACGAAACGCATTATTCAATTCTTTCTTTTAATTTTTATTTTTAACCCTCAGTGCAAACTTGACAGAGAATCGCATGGGTTTGAGCTGTCAGGCTTCCTCCGTGCAGTTTATAAACCGAAACAGAAACAAGGTGGTTGCCCAACACCAGCTACAGGCGCATCGCCGCTTCAGCTGCATTGACCTACGAATAACAGAAATGGGCGTTGCTCACCATAAAGCTCACTGCTATCTATATCTGATTTTATTTTTATTTACATAAAAACTTGTGAAGTTATGATTTTTGCATTCTGCTTTAAAGGATCATCTAGGATTTAAACCTCTGGTTATACCATAAGCCCTGGTTAGAACTTCTTCCTTTTCTCTCACACCACTGTCATTCTTCCTGCAGAAGAATAAACCTGCTGCTTGCCTTTAAAAGCATCCTGGTCTTTTGCTCCCACGCCCTGCTCTTGGATTTCAGTCTTAAAAGCTTGAGGAAAAAGAAAAACACAAAAACCTCTTTAGGAGGGAGACTGCTCAGGCTGGCACACCCAAGCTGGCTGTGATACCACCCCAGTCCCCAAGCGTGGCCATCGCAGGCTCGTGAAACCGTAACCGACCCCACACACTGTGCAAACAGGCTCTGAAGGCACCGGGCAACGCCGGCTGACCCTGCCAGCGCTGCCAGGCGGATGCTCCAACCAGCCCTGCCAGGGCCTTCGCCAAAAGTCGCTCCTGGTTTTGAAGGAAATTACGGTTGCCGTGACTCGTGAGGGTTTGATCCAGGCTGGCCAAAGGGCCAGGTTCACAGCCCCCTAAACACCACCTTTGATTCTGGAAATGAAGGGAGGGGGCAGAGATCCTGCCCTTTATTCATTTACAGCTTTTCATGCCCATAGCACAAACTAACCAGCTCTGGCACTGCAAGCGAAGCCGGCTGCAGTCGCTGCAGGCTGATGGGGCTCGCTCTGTTCAACTGCAAAGCAAAGATTTCGTTGCTGTCTTCAAAGATGCAACGTCATTTTGCATCCCTTTATTAATTCCAGTTTAGCTCAGGATAACACAAGATTTGTTTGGACTGAAGATGCTTACTTCTGTCATGGGCTGCAGAGAAATGAAAGCCACACATGGACCTCTCTGCTGCTGAGCTGTGTAGGGAATTATTTTAACTGCAGCTGTAGAATCACCACTCTAGCACTCTTTTTGCTTTTCATTAGAAACTTTCTTAAAATTAATATTGTGGGTTCATCCTCTGCCTCAGAGAAATGGAGCAAGGGAAGGAGGGGCTGTGCACAGGAATCCTCACTTATGAAAACTAACATTTTAAGTTCTGCTGCTTGGTTATTTCCCTGTGCAGCCCTAAATAGTCTTTTTAATATGGAAAGCTTTAAATGCTTGAAGACTCCCCCCACATCTGCCAGCCCCCAACTGTGCTCGCTGTCGCCAGGAGTACCTGAGCTGGGTTCCTCTGAAAACAAGCCCTGAGGCTGGCGGCGAGCTGGGGGCCGAGCCCACGGCCAGGGAGCCTTCCCCAGCCCGTGATTCCTTATTTCAGGAGCAGGGACTTGGGGTAGCTCCAAAGGCAAACCAGAATGAAATCTCTCACCTCGCCCAGCTGGTGAAGTGTTCCTGCTGATGCCAGTTAATAACGAGTACCTCCACCCTGGCATTCCCGAGCTCGGGAAGCACGGTGCATGCCGGCCGGAGCACCGGCCACCCAGAGAGAGGCGATGGCTTCACGGACAGAAGCCACCACAGAGTTTCTACCTACAACAATAAACAGCAGCTTGAATATTTGCGTATTTACAGCAGTTGTCAACACGCAGTGTATCTTCCAGCCCCAGGCACAAGCTGCGGGTAAATGTTGATTTTCTGGTGGGGCTGCTGCACTCTAACAGTGACGATTCGCATACGAGTAAACATCTATCACCCATCAAAGGCATCTCTGGAGCACCCACCAATCACCATAGTAACTGAGAACCAATTACAGTAATTAAGATTCACACGGAGTTGTCCCTTATAATCAGAAGCTATTCTAATTTTTAATTTATTTATTTATAGATGTCTCTGGTGCTCGCAGCCGCCACCGAGCCCGGGTGAGCTTGCCACCGAGGCACCGCGACCTTTCACGTTTAAAGGTCGTGGGGAAGTCCTGCAGCGAGGAGGGGAAGGGCCGGGGGGCAAAGCCTGCAGCGAGGAGGGGAAGGGGTACCCCTGCCATGGCACCCCAGGCAGGGGGTCTGCTGCGGGGGTGCCTGACTGAACCCGTGTCCCCAGGCACCATTCCCGGGAGGGGACGAGGAGCAGCCCCCGGTGCTGCCGGAGGGCGATGGAGTGGGAGCTCGGCAGAGGGGGACGCACCGGCAGCTCGCCCGTCCCAGACGCCTGTCACCAGAGCGATGGAGCAGAGGCAGGGAGCTGGCCCCGGCTCTTAGAGCTGTCACTTGGCAGCAGACCACGGGCAGACTGGCAGCCAGGAGAGCAGGGCAGCTAAGCAGCCTGCCAGGCCGGCAGAGCCCAGGCTGCTCAGCCGGAGATGGGGAGCTGGAACACAGCAGTTTGCAAAAATTCCCCGCTCTGAAGCCAATATCTTTTTTTTTTTTAAATATGAGCTATCAACTACGGCAGCAGCATCGTAGGGGCTGCAGCGGGGTAACACATGCGAGGCCGCGACAGCGTTTTCCCTTACATTTGAAGCGTGCATATGGTGGGGGGAAACGCGAGGTTAGCGTGCGCTTTCCTTCCCCACTGCCGGCATTTGCTGATATCATCAGGCACTGTGATGGCATCAGACACGCAGAATTTAAAAGATAAAAAATAATGAAAGTGCTGTTATTATTTGATTTTTTTCTGTAATATTTCTTAATGATAGCAGCATACTTATGTTAGGTAATTTAACCCCATTTTCTGTTACCAGACACAAATTAGATACGAAGATAAAGCAGTAAAAATAGTTACTGACTTTATTCTGCACAGTGAATATCGCAATAAAAAATAGTTTAAGAATCCTGTATATAAATAAAAAAATCATGCCATTAGTCAAAGTGCTTTTTTTAAAAAAAAAAAAAAAAAAATCGACGTGAGCTTAGCAGGTATCTACCCCAAAACACCCCATAAAAGATCCATTTCCAAGCCCCGAACACTGCCTTCCCCAGCTCCGCTCTCCACGGTGAATGGCACGAGAGACGCTCCCGTTGCGTGAAGTCGAGTGGGGTTACGCCGGGTTACGTTGCATCACTAGGCACAAGACATAACCGCATGTAAAATGACATAATGCAAATTTCAACAAGATGTGGGTTTCCTCCTACACACTGAAACGCTTTCGGGAACCTGCGCACCGCCGGCTCTCTGGGTGACGACTGAGGACCGGCGGCACCTTGGGCGAGCACCACGCGCAGTAAAGCCTCCACCTCGCTCAGGTGGATCACACCTTTCTTAAAATATTAGCCTCCCCCTTCCCTTTAGTTATGTCATCCAGCCTGTCTCTTCTTTACCCGACTCCAGACGCCCAGCCTGGAAAAGACCGTGAGCGGTGCAGGCATAGACCAGCAGGTCTGTACCTCTGGAAGCATGCATTGAGGGTGGAGTACCCATTCCTAAAAACTAGGGGTGTGTAGGTACACAGAGGATCATCCCAGACACTCAGAGAGCTGTAATTAGTAGAAAGCTAGATCTTCACTCTTTAGAGAAAAAAAGAAGGCTAAAAGATTATCTAATTAATAGATTAACCACCTCTCTGCCAGGGGCTCAGTGCAGCCATAGGCATCACGCCTGAATGTGCCCTCCTGCCTCAGGCTGCTCGGGCAATGCAATTCCCCATAAAGCAAAGAAAAAGCAAGCCCAGAGTAACAAGAAAAGGACTACGCAAAGAGCCCGAGCAATTCTCCTCACCCGCAGCCTTGCTGATCTACTCACTTCCCAGCAGCTGAGCTGCTTTAGCCTCTTCTAAGCTAGCAAAGGCAAACGGCTGCCAGTAGTGATCATGCAAATGTGTAAATATTTATGAACTTGCAAGTTTTGAATTTACAGCCTTCATGGCTGTCACTCTTCATGGTTATAGATCTTTTTGGCTTACAGATTTGCTTCCGAGCGTGAGAACTTCTTAATTCCAAGCCTGGTAAATCAGGACAGGTTTTCACACCAACCTCAACACAACACATTCAACTTGTTTTCAGCAAGGGGTGGAAGGGCCATGAGGATAACTGCCATGGGAGCCCCCTGTCCCAGCTGAACCCCCCAGGCTGTGCCACACCGGCCATCCGTGCCCTCCTTCCACATCTGTCCTAGGCAGATTTCACCAGCCAAAGAGTTCTTCAAGCTCATTTTTCTCATTAATACCAACACCGTGACAGCTGCACGGGCAAAGGCCAGTGTCCAGCTCCTGCGCTTCAGCGCTAACCGTGACCAATGAATACTAATTTAAAGGCATTTATAGAATTTCCAAGCCACTGCATAAGGTTAGTTCCCATTACGTTTCAGTCTTTCACCTAAAGAACAGTCCTGCAAAACAAAGATCCACCATCTCCCATTCGGTTTTTCCCAGCAAGTCTCCGGTCAAAGGCCACTCTGTCCCCAGGCAAGAGGATGGCTTATATATTTCTTTTAAATAAGCCACTCCTGCCAACTTATTCCAGGTTTGTGAGCCTTATTTCAGCAGTACTGAGGAGCAAAGAAAGAGCCATGATTTGACTTCATTATCTCAGCTGAAGAGCTGGAAGTGACCTGCAGCATGGTAAAGCCTACTGCAGATTTATCTTTGTCATTTCAAGTTCAGCCACAATTCAAGCAAAGATTAGAAAGATAAAAAAAACCCACATAAAACTCCTGTTTATTTAACTTTGTAAAAATGTGGATTTTTGCACTACTTGCTTACCTTGACTCTGTCAATTTACTCTAGGCAGTAATAAACAAATACTGCAAAATATCATCCAACCTCTCGAAACACCAAGCCTAGACCACCAAGATGGGGCTCCAGGCAGACATCCATTCACAGCAATGGCCCTGCTCAGGGCACAGCCTTACATATACACTCATTTGGTGCTTTTGACAAAAACTATCACGAACTTCACCCAAGTTAAATGAGTTGAATGTCCTAATGTCCTTCAGACAGTACCTAATATCAGAGGTATTGTGAAGAAATCAGCATGTTATTTACAAGAAGTGAAATACCACGCTTTGATTTGCCCTAGCATGTCAGATATTCCTCTTGAAAACCGTTACATATGTTTATCTTGGGTTTTTGCCAAGACTAGGAAATTGCTAAATATCTTTCATGTACCACTTGTCTACATTCAAGAGAAGAGTAACGGGGTGCTTGGAGATTATTCCTATGCAGCTCTTTCATTGGTCATCACTCAGGATCAGATCTACTGGAAGAAAAACCACTAACAGTACCAAAGTTGTAGGGCCATCTAGGAGAAACAAGCCTCTGACTCTCTGAAGGCTGCAGTGGTAACGCCTCTCAGTCGGTTTTGACTCACACCTGAGGGGACAGTCTCAAGACACCATTGCCATTGAAATACAACATATTTCCAAAGTAAGATCAAGGTTCAGAAACAACAACAACTCTCAAGCCACCCCAATTCTGGTTTCTGCTTTTAAACCAACACAGCAATGGGCTATTAAACAGCAGGACTCACATAAAATGTCCTATGTGGACACATTAAAAAGCTCATATGGTAAGGTCAGGTCATTCCTGGTCACCCACAACCACCACAGGAACAAAACCAAGGCAGTACCTTTCATCCAACCCCAGGACAAATGCCAGAAGATGAAACCTTGCTTTGAGTACCTAGAGCCTTGGGTCTGTAACATTTATAGTGCAGTTGGCAGCCCATCAGATGGCAAAGCAGAGATGTGGTTGGTTGCCCTGCATTGGTCTATCCCCTAATCAACTATCGCCAGCTGCATCTCATCGCCTATCTGCTCACCCTGCAGGGGTGAGGGAGAAAACCAGCAGCTGAAGATCTCAAGACCGCTGATTGCTTTTATTTTATTTCTCATTAGTTGTGATTCTTTACAGGTGCAGAAAGTTTTATTTTATAGGCCCAGCCACAAAGATCATCTAACACAAACTCTCCTAAACCCATCTTATAGTGCTTTTTAAAAAAATAAAAACAGGAGTAAGAGGGACAAATGCAATGTAATTTTTGGTTGAGGTTTTTTTCAAGCTTTAGGATCCCAAATTAATGACTTCCTGTATATTTGATGTGTCATGCAACTAAAATGACAACACTGCCTCTGTCATTCCTTGTTGGGAGAAGGGACTCCACCAGGTAGAGCACAAAAGGTCTTGGAATTTGCACATAAAATGTAAAAGTTCTAAAATGTAAACCAGACCTGTAGCCAGTTCTTTGTCTGCTTTAAGTTGAATTGCTGAAGGCCGTGGAAAGACTCCAGTCTGTGTCAGCAGAGCATCTGGCCTTTCTGCCCTGACCTCACTGCCGAGGGAGGTCTGCCAGGGTGGGTCCTCCACTTTCCACGGCAGATACACAGTGCACGGTTGCCTGTGCCCCTTCTTAGCAAGGAGCTAATGGTAGACTCCTCTAGCAAGTTCTCATATCAGTGAAACTTCATTATTTCACCAAAACATACAAAAGAACATTTCCTGGTATGTGCTGACCTGCTATAAATAATTACACGAAGGTATCCTTGGCAAACCAGTGAACGAAGCAGACCCTTACTCGTTTGCGGTGTTGGTGGGTGTGCCTTGCCCACACGCTACGCATTCTCCCCCTGGTCGTACAGGCGATCCTGGATACCCGTGTGCTGAACGAGCGAACGAGGCAGACAATTCGTTCACTTGCTATTCTCAATATGTAATTTACAAAGCATGAAATAATGAGATTACACTGCTGAGGAAAAACAAGTCCTGGAGATTCACCTGAATGAAGACGTGAGTCAAGGCTTCAGCCTGACTCCGGATTTTATTTCCTCCTGTACTTTGTTGTGTATGGACAGGTATGAGATAGGAACCAGGGATAAAGGTTACCAGGGTCAGGATGTTAATTTTTTTTTTGGCTGAAATCTCGATCTCAAGGCGTACTGTGCGTGCTGCTTCAGATGCAGAGACATGCCACCCTGTACTTCCGCAGGTCCGCGGCAGCAAACTTCATCAGCTAAAAGAAACATTCGTGATGGATACACGGGCAAAGTGCGAGACTAATCAAGCTGGTGAACTGGCTGTAATTCACTGATAAGACCAAAATATGTATTATTTCTGACAGCGCAGAGAGCACTTCTCGCATTTTATTTGCTCGGGCTGCCGCGCACCGGGCAGGGAGAAGTCCTGCCTGGCTGGAGCAAGAGTCCTGTGGAAAAGCGGCAGGGTTTTGTGCTTTGTGGTGCTTGCAGGGTTGGCAGCTGCTTGATACCATGCTGATAATTCAAGCAAGGAGCATTTAAGGCTCTGGACGAAAGCTGAAAATTGAAATTGTCCCAATGCATGAAATGCAATAGTTCTGTGTTCCCTGGTGCTCATGCTCACGAGAGGGCAATCAGGTCTCTCCCAGACTCTGTGCAAGTGTGTCGTGGCACTGTGGAGCAGCAGCCACAGCTCTACATGTCCCACATACACCATCGATACTTTTAAATTCAGAGACCAGCATTTCTTACACCCTGCAAGACAAAAGTCAAAAAACAACTCTGCCTTGGGAGGAGCTGCAACCCAGTGCAAGTCCTAGGTCTCAGAAGCACTGCTGGTGCTGCTGAGCTTCCCGAAGGCAGTATTCCTGCAGCCAGGGCCGGGACCGATGGCCATGAGCAGCCCCAAGACCTGCTCACCTCTGGCTGGTGGGTGACTGGGGACTTGGGGGACTTCACATTCACCTCTAGAGCACAGGGTCCGCAGCTCTTGCTCAGCAGCTCCAGCGCTGCGGGTGTGACAGACGTTGCCGAGCTTCTGGGAGTAAGAAAGCTCGACGGTTCATAACACAAAGTCTCTTCGATGGCAGCGTCCTGGGCAGGACACTCAGAATCACAGAATCACAGAATCACAGAATAGTAGGGGTTGGAAGGGACCTCTGTGGGTCATCTAGTCCAACCCTCCTGCCGAAGCAGGGTCACCTACAGCAAGCTGCACAGGTCCTTGTCCAGGCAGGTCTTGAATATCTCCAGAGAAGGAGACTCCACAGCCTCCCTGGGCAGCCTGGGCCAGGGCTCCGTCACCCTCAGAGGGAAGAAGTTCTTCCTCGGCTTCAGACGGAACTTCCTGTGCCTCAGTTTGTGCCCGTTGCCCCTTGTCCTGTCGCTGGGCACCACTGAAAAGAGCTTGGCCCCAGGGACACCACAGGACCCATAACTCCCTGTACTTTTAGCCATTGTGAAAAGCATCTTTTTTTTTTTTACTTATTTCCCAGGACTTATGAGGAAGATGCTGCCTCCACTGAGCCACGTCAAAGAAGATTAACCAGCTCAGGGCTAGCTTAGACCCCTGTTAAGGAGCAGCGTTACTATTCACAGCAATTTTTTCCCTCGCCCCAAAATAATTTCTCCGGAAAAGGTTGTAAAATCCAGCCAGCCTGAAGTTAGCAAAATAAATGCCAGGGCTGCTCATCTAGTTCAATGTGTCTGCATGTCTGAAGCCCTCAGATCTTAGTATCTTGATTTGATTATCTTGATTATCAGCATCTGCTTTAGTGGCTTACACTATCAAACAGAAGACATCAGTTCAAATTATGGCTTCTGTCTGTTACCTCCTGACATAGCTGTCATGCCCAGACTGTGAGGAGGAGGATTGTAAAAGCAAAAGAGAGAAAGCAAAATAAAACTACACGTGTGGTGGAGCATCCGAAACAGGAGGGAAAAGAGCCAAAGCCCTCAGAACCTGTGGCTTCAGGGTACTGCCCTGGGAGAATCCATTTGGGAAGATAATTTCCTGCAAGAATGTCAATATGTGGGAGCTTCTTCACACCTCTGAAGGAGAGTGGGAACCTAACCATGGTGACATGTCCAGAAAAATGTCCAGTAGTCTCGGATTTCTCATCTGGACACATTTGGATGCTTTCGGACAACATCTCCAGGCTTAAGGAATGTTGTATGCCAGAATTTCTCATCTTAGTATTAACAGCTTTGCCACGTTGTTTGATCCTCCTCTGGCCAACCGCTTCATACCTGCAAAGATTTGGAAAAGCCAGGTATGGAGGAGCAATTAGAACGCAGATTAGATATCAGACTTCTGGGGACTGAGATGACAACATGCAGTCCTACATGTGGAGAAAAGCTGAGCAGATGGAAAACTTGTAGATAGGACCCAAGTTTTTCTCATATGTTTTGTAACAAAGCATATTTGTCTCACTGGAGTTTAGGTGCCACGGCAAAAGGAATGTCAAATGTTAATATTTGTAAAATCTCTTTTTCTGGTCCACAGATCGCTACCCCCAACCGAGAACATGGTAAATAGCCAGATCTGGAGAGATTTCTGGTGTTCCATGGGGTTTTGTTTTTTTCCAGGCCCTTAAATTTTATCTCCTTTTCTTCTCCCCTTTGGTAAGACAAGCAGTTTTGACTTCCTCTCATTTTCTCAAGTTCCCCTCCCTTTCTCATCATATCATGCATTTCTTTTTTTCCATAGTGCATGAAAGCACAAATTTCCTCTGCTTTACGTTATAGGGGCTGGTTATCATTAAAATCAGTGAGTAAAATGCTTGTAGGAATGACACAGATAACTTAAGAACCTTTGACTTTCATTGTTCCAACAGTCGCTCCTTGAAAGAATACCATACCTTTATTGCAGTGATTTCCAGTGCTCATTTTGTGGCCAAAATTCCAGTTTGTTTCACAGACATGGGCCGTCCGTCCTTTCTCCCCAGGATGTGCAACACCCACCAATCTGCTCAGACCAATCTCCCAACTCTAAAATTAAAGACAGTAGGTGCATAACCACTTGGGTGACCATTCGCACCAACCAGAACTACGTAGGTTGAAACATTGACCATGAAATGCCATGTTCATGAAGAAGAATTGCACAGCCTCTGCCGCTCCAGGTATGTCCGTGGGAAGCACTCAGACAGTGGTGAAGAAGGAGCAGTTTTATTGATAATTTGTGAACAGACAAACGAGCTAAGTCTGACAAATCACTAGTTCAGTGTATAAATAAAAGAAGTTGAAGAATTTTTTTTTATTAGATTTTAGAACAGCCAAAAGGATTTTAAATGTTGTTGGGTTTTTTCCTTTCTAAAAAAATAAAACAGAAATTTTTATCCCAGGCTCTGTGTATCGCCGTCAATACCAACCAACCAACCAAAGAGAACGCATAGCAGAAGAGGCAGGACACAGTTTCCCTTGGCTGAAAAATGAACCCCTTTACGCCGTTGCTGAGACTGTCCCGTAGCAGGCGGAGCAGAGGAGAGGGTCGATGCCTGGCGGGAGGCTGGGGCACACCCGCTGCCTCCGCAGACCTTTGCCGACGTGGGGAAGGGGGCTTCAGCTCGTGCGTATTCCGCTATTTAACGTGATTCACGTCGGACCCCACAGGTCCAGGGGCCTGGGGTGAGCAGATCTCGGTGGCAGGGTTAAAGGTCTACAGCGAGAGGAAATTATTTCAGATTTCTAACCGTGTCCACATGCTAAAAAGCAGTCCTGGACTCCGACAGCGTTTCGTTACTATGTGAGGAACCAAAGCATGAAGCCTATAGACCAGAGAGTGAGATTTTGGGTTGTTTCCTGAAGTTTAAATAATGCATTGCTATTTTAAGTACTTTAATTAAGATAGTATGAACTACAGCTTAAAATGCAGTTTAAAAGTCAGAACTATTTCTTTGGAAGTCTCAAAGCTGGCTATTTCGATAAATTTAGAAGATAAAATCTGCAATATGCAACAGACGATGTTTGGTAAAACTGCCATATATTCAGAAAACTGAACCTGGATTTATTTTCCCTGAAATTTGTCCAACATTAATGGGACTGTAAAAGTAAGGTTAGATTTTCCCATTGCATAACCAGACAAATCTACAGGGAAGAAGGCTGCTGCAGAAAGTCAGAAACCTGCGATGGGCAACCGAAAAATGATTCTGTTCCAGTTGTGCTCCCCGCTCCCCGCTCTGCCGGCGAGTACAGCGCTCAGTGCCAAATGTCAACGCACTTTTCAAAGAGCAAGGGATCCCTCCCAGCCCGCAAGCTGAGGCGGCTGCTGAAATAAAAGGGAATACTGCAAGTGCAATATTGACCAGCTGAGCTGGTGCTTAAAGATATTTGACCACCCTCAGATGTTGTTAGTGTGAGATACACCAGCGAGGAAATTTGCGGCGTCTCTGACACCTCATCAGAGACACGAGAAGCTGCTGCAGACAGCAGATAGATGTTTAACGAAGGCTTCAGTTTCAAAACGTCGTTATAAACCTAGCTGTGTGTTTTGTTACCATAGCAAAGGGACTTGCTTCTACCTGGTGCTGCCAGGCACCAGCAGGATCTGGAGGTGGGACAGCCCCAGGAGACGCTGCCCCCGTGCCTCTGCCCGTCCCACCAAGGAGAGAGGTGATTGCATGGATGGTCCAAAGGTCTACAAAGGGCTGGGGTGCCCTTGCACATGGACAAACCACATTGCAGCATCCTGCATGAAGATAATGCATTTTCAACCTGAGGGTCTAGAAAAGCATTTCTGACAAGGGCAGCCCAATAGCAGCAAGATGGACAACGTATTTCAGACCAGCAATATGTTCTCTTTTTTGCAATGTGTTGTCTCTACCAGTGAAAATTCAAATACCGTGTTATTCATACTTACTTCACGAACACTGATTAGTCCTCGTGTGAGCAGTGAGGAGGTAGGTAAGTCTGAGTGCTGGAGATGGTGCAGTTAGCTGAGAGATGAAGAAGATCTCATCTCCCTGCCTCGTCCTACATTTAGGTTTAAAGTTAGTCAATCACTCCATTGATGCAACATTTTCTGCGCATCCAAAAGCTCTGCCTGAGCTTTTATCTGGGTGGCAGTCCCTGAGAAAGCCCCTGCTGAAGCACAGGGCTCTTCCTGATGCCCTCCCTCGTGGAGCACATCCCGGAGCACCCAGAGAGGCTTTGCCACCCGGGCTGAGCATCACAGCACCTTGCTAGAAAGCTTCATACAAGGGAAAACAAGTCACAAACCTTCAGCAAATAGAGATTCCTCCTGTCGGGATCTTGGTCCAAACAGGGGCTCATTTGCCTCAAAAGACGGTGTTGCTTTGAAGAGGGGGAACTGCACGAGAGGACGGGAAAGTTTGAGTCCTGTAAAACAGTCTTGGCGAGGTTCCTGCTGCTCATTAAGAGGTAAACTTGGGCTGAGTGTCATGGCAGTCACTGCTTTTTTTTGCAGACTCGAAGCCTTCTTTTTCTCTGTTAGATGCCGTTATCAGCTTCAAAGCCATATCAAAACAGTGTTTGGTCTGCACTTTGATTCCTCCCCGCACAGAGAATTCAAAGACTTACAGGGCTATTTGGGGGGGAGAAAGAGAGGCAGCGTTTCAGACGCTCCGTGTGTGTTTGTCTTCCCATGCCTGTGAGGTGGGCAGCCGGTGATTAATCCAGCCCTGCGTGAAGGAAAGGCGAGTTCTGACTCCTGCACCGCCTCCCACCACCAGGCCCGCTGGCTGCGGTGGTCTCGGCAGCAATTTGCTCTCTGATACCCAAAGTCGTGTTTGCTTAGAAAGAGAAAACAGTGACAAAGCACAAATTCAGTGTACTTGATACAAACCATGGCAGCTGTTTCAGTTTTGCAAAAGGAGGTTAATATGTCAGTGCACAGAGTCAAACCTTAAACGAATCATGTTTCAATAACACGTTAGATAAAGATGCACGTGTGCAAGTGATTCCCACAGTCAGAGTTAAAGGTCAAACGGAAAGCACGGAGGAGGGCAGATATCCAAAGCCCACTGATTTTCGAGGTGAACCAGATCACCTTGCCTAAGTGCGTTGAGGCAGTCCATAAATACCAGGCCAGTGCTGCTGATCACCAGAAAAATACACAAAACCACAAATAGGCAATAGCAAAAAGTTAGATTTCTGTACACAAAAATGTTTACACACCAAAACAAATAATGAAGTAAAAAAAAAAAAGTCCTCTACAGGGTAATGTCATAAGAAGGGTGTCTTCGGTCCTCAAACTGTAGGTACAGTGCTGGCTAAGGGGTAGTACACTAGGCCAAGGAAGAAGACAGACACATGTCAGAGAATATCTCACCTGCTGCAAGAATTACTCATTTCTCAGTAACCCCTACGCCCAAATCCTTAAATTCAGGAACAGTCTTCCTGGTTCCTCTTCTCACCACGTCTCAGAAGTTGCTCGCTTACAACTTTGTCATTGCTTCAATTTATTAAAGACTGCGATCACACAGCGAAAGAGTTCATCTTCCTAATTTGCCAGTTTGCGTCGTTGCTATCAGCTGCCGTGGCCTGGTGGTAGCCACCATTCCCGGAGATGGTTGCACCGACAGATTTCTATATTGCCCAGGAAAATGAAGTTTTACTTCTCTTTCCTTCTTCCAAAGCCATCCACAGTCTCACCTTCCCTGCCTTTCTTTTTCCTCCAGTTTAAATACATGACTCCAGTCCCGTTTCACCCCAGTCAGCCTATAATTTTTCCTTTTGATCTCTCCTTCTATCTTCATCAAATCTTGTTTACTCTGATTATGGTCACTACTGTTTTCTTCCCTCAGCCTGCTATTAGAAGTTTATTTACAGACCTATTGACGAATGCATCACGTTTACAGGCCTATTGATGAACGCATAACAACGCGAACTGAAGCGCATCAGAAAGTTTCTATCTTGTTATTTTATTTGACCTTGTTAAAGTGAGGAAACAATTATTTTGTGCAAAATACCTCCTCACAGACTTTGTTTGTTTTTTGCTCTTGTATGTTAATAGACTTCTACGGTCCTTATTTTGCTTTTCACCCACACAAAGTACTTCTCAGTGCTTTTCAATAACTCATTGAGAATTTCACTGCAGGGCTTCCGCTTTCTGAAAATCCTGCGATTGAGAAGAGTGGTGCGGGAGTCTGCGGTTTCTCCGTGATGAACACGTCGCGTCACGCGAAGATTGCCCTGTAGCAAGCGCAGCTTCTCCTCGACTCTGCAGGCGAAACACAGAGAAGAGCAGCAGGTCACCTGGGGATCTGCAGCACCCGCAGGGCTGTTCTCCGGGGCTGGTCCCTGCAGGGACCCCCAAAGCTGAGCACCTCTGTGCCGATGCAGCTCGTAGCACACACAGCTCCTCGGCAGCTTGGAGCACATCACTGATAAAAAACAGTTAATCTAACAAAATTCAGGTGTGTGGGCACACCGGGACGCTGTAGTGCTCGGCCGCGGGATCAGGCACAGCGCAGGGGATGCGGACGGGCAGACCGGGGAGAAAGGTGGGCGCTGGGCTGCAGCCCCTGCCCGGAGACCTCGCGTCCAGGGTGGGCTCTGGGGAGCTGAGGATGAGGGAGAAGAGGAGGAGCTGCGCCTGAGACTGACCCGCCTGGACAAGGTCCTGTGCAGCCTGCTGTAGGTGACCCTACTTCAGCAGGAGGGTTGGACTGGGTGACCCACAGAGGTCCCTTCCAACCCCTACTATTCTGTGATTCTGTGATTCTGTGACTGCCTCACCTCCGAGGCCACAGAAAGTTTCTAATCCCCTCCCAGGTCATCTTTACGCTCCCTGCAATATTTATAGCCTGTTCATTTTTTCTCACTGACAAATTCCTTCCAGCAGCGCGTTGAAGGGAGGGGAACAGACAGGCTAACGTTTCTGACGGGTGACAGAAGCGTAACAGCTTCCACAAGAAAACTTCTCTCTTTAAACCTCGATCCTCTCACGATTTCACAGCAACATCAATGCAACCCGAGTTCGGCTCTCCGCGCCGCGCAACGGCAGGGTACGGACACGCGCCACCGAGCCACCCAGCTCCTAGGACAGAGGAACCTCCCCGAGCAGTAGTGACAACTCTGCCTGCGCCAAGAGATCCAGAAGAATTACACAAGGCTGCGTCCCAAGGCAGATTTCATAAATCCACACAAACCACTACATTTCTTTGGTTTTCCTCTAAAATAGTTCCTGGCAGATTTTTTTTTTTTTTGAATCCTTTTAAATGTTTTTTAAACAGACTTGGATTCCGAGCGTGCACATTGCACTGCCTTTTGCCTCAGAGAGAGGTGGGTTTATTTATTTATTAAAGGATTTATTTATGTATTTTCGCAGTATAGCCCAATTAAACTTGACAGCTTATTCACAGTGGATTCCTGCCCGATGGCAGCTGAGACACATTACATTAAGAAAGACAGCATAATAAAGAATATAACTAGTCAAATTAGCTATCAGTATATTCTGTGCTCCTTTGTTTATGGTTTTTGCCATCTGATATTCGCAAATCTTACATTTGGGGACAAGGAGGCATGTTCTGTGCACGCCACACAACTTGATGTTTAAGCAGCTGGCATTCCTCCATACATTACATGTTGAGATCACGTGCACACCGTATTAATATTGACACGTCTTCATTACGGGTAGCGGGCCCTTCCTCCCCCCGTCTCCTCGCAGGCTGCCCACCATGACTGTAGCCAGGCAGGTTCCTGGCAGGGGCTGCCTATCTGGGGGGATGTTCCCCTGTCTGCTCTGGGTTTGCCCAGCACTGGCTCCTCAGGACACCTCTGTGCCCCAACACTGGAGTCAACAAGTTTCCTCTGCGTAATTTTTTAATTTCCCTTTTTCTCTTTTTTTTGCCTGTAATCATGCAATCTGGAAATAAGTAAATGGTGCTGCTGTAGTAACCCAGCCAACGTGTCACCCGTGATGCCTCGCCTCAAGCAGAGCAGGGTTCGGGTGGCTTCTCACCCCAAACCACAGCCTTGCTGCCTTAGGGAGTGCCCCTGGGTACCGCCCGCGGGTGCGGGACCCCCGGCTCGGCCCTCGGGGACGGCTGGGTGCCCACGGGAGGGCTGGGGGGCTGCCGCTCCCGTCAATGCTGGTGGGATGACTCCACAGGCGAGGGCACGCTGGCTTCAGAGACTGCAAACCAGTACAGGACGGGTGAGAGAGTGCAGCGAAGAGCATTGCAAACGCTTACAAAGTATTCTTCACTTGAACAGCTACTCATGCTGAAGGAAAATCTGCTGAGCACACTGGATGGTCTCCCCCATAACAATGCTCATACGGAAGGACTTAAGACACCTTTTTTTTTCCTTTTCTTTTGGGGAGTAGAATTTGAAACCTTGGAGGTGCCAGTGTCACAGAAGGCTTCTTACAGTATAGCTGGAAGCAGGGCTTTGCTACCTGGCATCACGCTTAACAGACCCAGGGAAGGGTTTTCCCTGGGTAAACACTCTGAAATTCTAATTTTTTAAACCTATATATACTTCCTGCAAAAATACACTCGCTCCTAAAAAATGCACTTACCCTGAAGCACGCACCCCGACGCAAAGCTGAGGTCTCGCCCCACGGCTCTGCAGGGCCGTCACAGTCCGAGCGGCCGCCCCGGAGCATCGGCTCGGGAGCCCGACCTCTTCGTCACTGCAGAGAGACACGTCTGCTACGGGCCGAGCCTCGCGCTGTACCCGCTCGAGTTTTGAATTCATCTTATTTACATCTGTTAATGCTTCTCCTTCAGGGTAATCACCGGGGGAGTTAATTATACTCATCAGTTTAATTATGGCAGCTCTGAATTGCTTCATGTTTTAGCCTTGGCTGTAGCGTCCAGCACAACAGCCATCCCAAAGACTGAACAGGGGTGTTTCATGGAGATTTTCCATCTTTCCTTAAAATATGGATTTTTGAGTACCTTTGACACGTAACTTTCCATTTGACACATAACATTCCAACATGAACGTACCCTCAGCAAGTTTGCTGACGACACCAAATTGGGAGGTGTGGTAGATACACCAGAAGGCTGTGCTGCCATTCAGCGTGACCTGGATAGGCTGGAAAGCTGGGCAGAGAGGAACCTGATGAGGTTCAACAAAGGCAAATGCAGGGTCCTGCACCTGGGGAGGAACAACCTCATGCACCAGTACAGGCTTGGGGTGGACCTGCTGGAGAGCAGCTCTGCGGAGAGGGACCTGGGTGTCCTGGTGGACAACAGGTTAACCATGAGCCAGCAGTGTGCCCTGGGTGCCAAGAAAGCCAATGGGATCCTGGGGTGCATCAAGAAGAGTGTGGCCAGCAGGATGAGGGAGGTTCTCCTTCCCCTCTACTCTGCCCTGGTGAGGCCCCATCTGCAGTGCTGTGTCCAGTTCAGGGCTCCCCAGTTCAGGAAAGATGAAGAGCTACTGGAGAGAGTCCAGCGGAGGGCTACGAGGACGGTGAGGGGACTGGAGCATCTCCCCTACGAGGAGAGGTTGAGGGAACTGGGCTTGTTCAGCCTGAAGAAGAGAAGGCTGCGAGGGGACCTTAGAAATGCCTACAAATATCTGCAGGGTGGGTGTCAGGAGGATGGGGCCAAGCTCTTTGCAGTGGTGCCCAGTGACAGGACAAGGGGCAACGGGCACAAACTGAGGCACAGGAAGTTCCATCTGAACATGAGGAAGAACTTCTTCCCTCTGAGGGTGACGGAGCCCTGGAACAGGCTGCCCAGGGAGGTTGTGGAGTCTCCTTCTCTGGAGATATTCCAGTCCCGCCTGGACAAGGTCCTGTGCAGCCTGCTGTAGGTGACCCTGCTTGGGCAGGGTGGTTGGACTAGATGACCTACAGAGGGCCCTTCCAAGCCCTACTATTCTGTGATTCTGTGATTTTCTTTGCACCTGTGGCCTGGAAAGGAGCTGCTTTCCCGTTTCAGCACAGACTGCCTCAGGTCACCAGTGCTGTACTGATCTCGCTGCTCTTTCAGCCTCAGGCTTTGCTCCCGCTCCTGTGTTTCCCCGCTTGTCTCTGGGACTTGCTCTTCCAAAAGCCTCGGTTATTCCTCTGCGGTGTGTGTCATCGGCTTCCATTTAGACGCAACCTCCTCCAAGCACGCAGCCCTCGCCGTACGATGCTCCTGCAGACATCCTGCTCGCTCAGGCCCAGCCAGGTTTTCTAATTAAGCAAATTGGCAGCAGACACAACCCAGCCGCCGGGCACGCCTTCCCACGCGGCGGAAAACTCCCCAGCTCGATTCCTAGTATTCCCATCGCCTTTCTCGGGGGGTTTCAAGGGGATGCTAACCCGTTGTTCAAGCAGCGCTGCAGCCGCGGGGGCTCTGGGACGTGCTCCGAGCAGGCGAAGGGAGAGGAGATGCTGGTGGAGATGGAGATGCAGGCGCTCGCCCCTCCACCGCCCCAGCTCAGCCCCCGCTGCAATCGGTTGCGGGGAGCCGGCCGAGCAGAGCTGCTGCGGGCGAGGTCCCTCTTTTCCTCTTTGCAATGGCTTCTTGCAGTTGGGCCTTCTCTTCGTTGCAGATATTATGGACAAAACGTGAGGGAAAGAAACCCCAGCGAGGTAGCATTTAAATCCGGTTGAGTGGCAGGATTCATCGCTGCTTTTCAAATATAAAGAATTGGTAAAAAGAAACATAGTATAAAGAGCGACAGATGTTTTGGCAAAGCAAGATGGCACATCCTTCCAGTACCTCAGGGCGACTCTCAATATCCTCGCTTTGCAATCTGATTTCTGTTGCTCCACTGGGAAACTATTGAGATACTGTACCTCCAGGATTGTTCTAGTGATATTGATATTATCGGCATAGATATTAGTGTCAACTTCACACACCTCAGTGGTGAGAAATACTGAATAATCATTGCATCAAAAATACAACAGCATTATTGATGTGAAAGCTTCCCAGCAGGAGATGTCTCCTCCCCGTTCCAGCTCCTGCCCGGGAAGGAGCACGGCGGCTGCTGTCCTCTCACCGCTCTCCCCAGGCTGCATCCCCGGGAGGACAAACCTGGAAAGATGGGTGACAGAGACCTGTTCCACACCGAAAGGAACTCCCAACTCCGTGATACCGTGTCCTCAGCAACCTCCCAATCCTTGCAAGCTGTTTATGTTGCGAGCTCTTCAAGTCTCTCTACCATCGGTCACCAGCGGTGTGCGTGATCAGTTTAAGAAAATAAACAGACTGGTCAGTCTCCTTCTCTGGAGATATTCAGGACCCGCCTGGACAAGGTCCTCTGCAGCCTACTGTAGGTGACCCTGCTTCGGCAGGAGGGTTGGACTAGATGACCCACAGAGGTCCCTTCCAACCCCTACCATTCTGTGATTCTGTGATCTGGACATTTTCTTTGTAGGGGACCAAGCTCTTTCCTGCCAGATAAATACCATTTCTTTTTACGGGAAATTCATTTTATTTTCATTACCCTAATGAGAAGAAAGCCTTTAAAGAAGGGCAACAACACACAAAGGTGACCGGCAATTTTTAAGAGGTGGGTGGGTTATAGAATCATGAGGGGTGGTGGGTTTTTTCACTATTGGAATGATTTTGATGAAAACATAAGCATTTTTGCAACAATAGATTTGATTCCTTCTTTGGCCTGAAACGCCAGCTCTTTGAATTTTAAGCCTTCTTTTATTTCATGATGAATCTACTTTTTCTCATTAGTTCTTAGAAAGGACCCTGTTGTAACAAGGTAAGTGCCTGTGCCCTGATGTCCAGGCTGGCAGAAGCACGGACCTTTCTCTTCTTCATCGCGGTTTGGGCACAACGTCCCATCGCCTCCTGACCTCAGACCAGGACTACCAGGAAGACCAGCCGCTTTGTACCCAGTGACACGTTTTAATTACCTGAGAAGCAGCAACGCACGGGAATGAGCAGCGTTTCTCCTCCAGCTCAGATTGCACACTAAGCTTTGACCTTTTGCAGCAAGAAGCCTTGCTGTGACCCGAGTGCGGGCGGGTGGGAGAGGGCTGCGGAGGCGGAAGCTGCCATCCCCATGGTGGGCATCTGCTGCTGGGTCGGGGTGGCTGCCCAGGGCTGTCTGCCTCTCAGCAGTGGGGCTGACCGGGCTGCTGCCGTGACCGGAAAGTATAGAAATGGCCACCTATAGAAATCACATCCTACACTGTTTCCTTCCGGTGAAGTAGTTTCATCTAAATATCTCCAATTTTGGAAGACTTTCAAATGGAAAAGCTCTAAGAAAAATCGGTTCATCACCCAACCCGGGTTTCCAGAGCAGGGGGGATGCTAGTTACGCTAGGACTCTATAGAGACTATATAGGCATTGTATGGACATAACACTTCAGGGAATACGACTTACTCCTTCAGCTGTTCCAGGTGCAGAAAAGACAACGCTCTCCTAAGCTTGGGAGACTCTTCCAGCCTTCTGCATTTTGCCAGCTAATTAGCTCCCAGGGAAGAATATCCATTTTGGAAACAATTTCTAATGGCTCTATTGTCTCCAGAAACCCCAACCCCAGGCACCTCAGCTGTTGGAGCGGGTGACAACCCACCCGTGCTCACATACCGTGCCTCTCCACCCCGGGCCCTGCTGCGTGGGGCACGGCTGGCGCCGGCCGTGCGTCCCGGCAGCACTAGGTGGTGTTGCAGAGTAGTTTTGCTCTAAAATAGTGAAAAGGCAAAGTTTTTTTGTGCTGGTTTAATCTACGAACATTATCACAGCCGAGCATGTTCGCATCGGCCAGCCTTCCCAAGATTTCCAAAGTTCATTCGCAACGAGATGCCTGCAGCTTTGCCGAGGAGGGATGCTGGGGACTGGCGAGCCGACCGCCGGCCTCAGCGGGAGGAGCTGGTACCCGAGCATCCCTCCGCTCCCCACGCACCCCGGCATCAGGGTAGGGGTTACATATGTACACGCGTTAGCAAATTCACCTCTTTTTCCAGTAAATAATATTTTCCATAGCCTCGGAGGGTTCTGAATTCAGTATACCTGGATCCAGTGCTGAAAACCTCCAGAGCAGATTCCTAGTACTCCAGGGCTTTTCTACGTCGTGAAGCTTGGGTTCATTTTCTCAGTGGATGGCTAAAAACTACAGGCACTGTCTGACCTGAACTCTCCTCCCTGAATAAAAGAAAAATTTCAATCGAATTTTGCTATTCTTGGGATTCCCAATTCAAGCATCAAAATATTTCAAAATCATTTCACTATTTTGAAAGCTAAAGATATGGGCTGCTGCAATGAAAAGTTTATGTTTAGACGCATCCAGAAGAAATATGTAGCAGACAAGGCTTATGCTATGTAAATTTGACTTTTCAAAAGCCCGTGCGGTGTAAGCCACCTACAATGAATGTGGACGCAGAAAAGAAAACAGGAATAAAGATGCTTGCTTTCTTTTGTGAATTACTTCTTTATAAAAGCATTATGTAAGGGCTTAGCCGTACTAAGAGTGTGTATCGTGAAATAAATTGAAAATCCTGAATTATTTCTGTCCCTTACAGTGCCACAAATTGAATGCAGTTTCTATTAAAACACATTTCGGGAAAAAAAAAATAAATTCTGTGAAAGCTGGGTACCTACAAGATATTTATTAGAAGCATGCTTCTAGGAAATAAAGCTCTTTGCCATAAACTCTACAAATTCTTGCAGGAATCACTGGATGGCTCTGTCTTGACTAGTTGACAGTAGTTAAACCTTGTGTCTGTTTCCATTTTTGTAGTAATAGGGTAATTTTAACTATAGTGCTTGTTCACAGTAGAAAATGTTCCTGTGGCATACAGCACTAAAACCTCCTACTGTGAAGATTTGGCACTTAGGCTATCACCATTAAAATCTTATTAATTCTAATTATTATGCCATTCCCTGAAGAATAAACCATGCTGCATCTTCATAAAGTGCATAACGGGTACCTATTTCCGTGCTCTCTGTAATTCTAACACATGGTATTTGCTTTCACTCCCACTTTCTAACTCCTCTCCTTCCAACTAGCTCTCACAGCGAACACCAGCTTTCCGCCGAGCGGCTTTCCGCCCTGAGGCCACCGCTGGATTTATTAATGTCTATGCACATTCCCACAGCCCAGTGTGGAAGAGGGTCGGTGGGCTTTTTGGTTGGGTATTTTTTTTTCGTTCAGTATCTTTGAGCACAATAGTATCCACATTACAAGACAGATTTTATGTGGGTTTTTTCCTAAGCAAGGTGTAAAACACGAGCATCTCAGCCTCCCAGCCCCACGCATGCTCCCAGGCTGCCCAAGCACTGCTTCACCCCGTCCTGCGAGTCTGTCCCATCACAGGCAGCTATCAGGAACATGCTTGGGAATTTCCCCTACTGCTAAAAAAGGGACTTTTGATGATGAGATGCCAGGAAATATTGCTGGAAACTGTACATTATTTACTTTGACCTACAAAGGATTTCCAAGTCTTACATTTAGGCATAAATGTATAAAACATGTATAGTTTGTATTATTTTATCTGTATTTTATATATCCTTTCTAAAAGTGCAAATTATGCATCTACCAATTATACATCTACCAATTCTCTGTCTAATTTTCGGTGCATGAATAGCCCTGATGAACCTAGGGCACACAGTTGGGAGCACAATTAATTCCTCTCCCCGCTCAGCCTCACTGTGCAGGGAATAAACCTGACTACTGTCACTGCTCGAAACACAATTCCCTGAACTTTAACTTACATGGAGCCATCAGATTTTCCTAAATCAGAGTTGTTTTTGTGCAGCTGAGGGGTTTTTTTTTCCTTCTTAAGGAGCAGCTTAAGGACGGGCAGGTGGTGTCAGTGGCAGAGGGCAGACCCCGTGCCTCTCGGCAGCATCCCAACGTGGTGGCCAGCCGTGCCTGATCACAGAATCCCAGCATGGTCAGGGTTGGCAGGGCCCTCTGTGGGTCACCCAGCCCAACCCCCTGGCCAAGCAGGGTCACCCAGAGCAGGGGGCACAGCACCGCGGCCAGGCAGGGCTGGAATATCTTCAGAGAAGGAGACTCCACAGCCTCCCTGGGTGGTCCCAGCTCCTGGCTCCCAGATCCTGCCCTCTGCACTTGGAGCCCACAAAGACCAAAAGCACCCAAGCTTTACAAGGACACGAAACAGATCTTAGCCTCCTGTTGTAAAATCTACATATGAAACACCCCCGATATTTCTAAACCGCCCTGGTTTTGTGTAGCTGTAACACTTTGTCACACCGTACACTTCTATACAATGTTGGTCTATACAGTGAATTAACAACACCTTTTGACAAAGTGCTATCTCCTGCCACCATCGCCGTGTGATAAAGGTACTTCTACATTTTTCATTATTCAAGCACACTCCCAAGCACCCAGAATGAGCAGTGAAATACTTAATGAGACATTTATCTAGTCTATGTATTTTACATTTTGCTGATAGTATAATGAGGCAGAGGTACTGAAATGAAACATCCCTAACATTTCACATAATTTTCCACTTCCACTCCACCATTTTTAGTATTGCTTTTGGGTTTTTCACTGTTCGATGTTTTGAACTTTATCATCGCTATCAATAATCACTATGTCAAATGCAACACTCTGCTACGCTTTTTTGGCTGAAAGAATGCCTCACCATTTATCTTCAAGCATATTAGGAAGATGATTGCAGTCTAATAAATATAGCATCAATTTCTCATTCACTTTCAGTACCTCATGTAGATGTTTCCCACTATTGTTGCTGCATTTTTAGTTGCTCAAACCTTTATCAAAGCTCTTTAAAATGTATTCTTCACTGTTCCTAGGAAGGTTTCTATGCCTATTTATGCCCATTCTCTGCCTTCCATAGAATGCAATGTACTCGAGCACCAGAAGTTTTTGTGTCTTTAGTTTTCAGTGGTGTCCTAATTAAAGACAAACAAGATTTATGGGGAGATACAGTTTATTAGACTAATTTAGATAGCTGAAAAGCAGCTAACTTCTTGGGCAAACAAGTCCTCGTTCAAATCCCTGTAGTTAATGTAACTGGTTATGAATTGGTATTTTCTTTGGCTGCTTCTTAATATTATTTATATTGATTGTACAGTTTATTTGTGCGACAATCCTAAAGAAGGCCAGAGAATATCCATACAATTGTATATTTTACTTCTATGACAGTCTCTTCTACACAAAGAGCACTGACTATTTCCTTCATGTGGAATATTACATAGAGTACTCATGACTGTATCTGAATCTTTCTGAAACTGGAAGTACCTTGCAAAACTCTCAGACCCATTATTTTCTTTTTCAGTGTGTTTTCCTATGTTACAGGGTACACTTTTATTTAGTACAGACGTATTTGCCGTATGTAGTCTACTGCAGCATAAGTAGATAACTCTTCTGTGTGGCCTGTAAAAACCAAAGATATCTTTTGGTTTTTAAAAAGCCATGCTAAAATATACACATTCATGCAGAACTATAGTATTTTAACTTTTTCTAGAGCAACTCGGCCATTATTTATAAATCTTTTCTTTGACAGATCAGTCATTTCTTTGGTTGACACCCAAAATCTCACGACCTGCTGAATCCCATGAGCAGGGCAAAGGCAACCAGAGTCATCATAACGATGAAAAACTGGTTTTTGCTTGTGGTGTTCCTACCGTAGGAGCTTAACATTTCCTCTGCCCTAAGTCCAATAGAAATAGATGTTTCTTCCCTGACATAAAAGAAACGCTGTCCACAGATCACGCAAAAGAATAAATGTGCACCAGAATAAGAAGTCATATGAGTCTGTATGTTGAAACTATGTCCATTTGTGTTGAAAATAAGAGAGATTTGAACATTTAAAATTTTTATTCTTGTATTACTCCTGCACAGGAATATTCCTACTGTACTCATTCTTTATGTGAAGATGATTAGAAGGAAATAACTTCTAAGAAAAAGGGAAAACATAGTATCTCTGATTAAAATAATTAAACTCGCCTAGAATATTGTATTTATTTTCTATTATCCTGTTGCTTGGAAATATTTTTTAGCCTTGTCTCCCCATCTCCTGATAAAAAAATAAGTTTGTCTCACTTTCTTTTTCTAATCCACTGCTACAAATATCAGACTTCTAAAAGCGATTGCTTCTCCCCATGGGAGTCCTTCACAAGCCTGATCGCACCCTCTGGATTTGCCCGTTTCCCTAACGTAATCCCATCCGCCCATAAAGCCCGTTTGATTTAATCCCATCCAGCCATTCAGCTGAGGAGAATCAGCAAGGGCCAAACCCCCTGGCCGAGCGCGGGGTGGGCAGCTGCAGCCCCCACCTCCCTGCTGCCGAGCAAGGGAAGGCAGCTGCCCACCCCGGGACACCCCGATGGGACGCACACTGTGCCAGGTCAAACGGGGTAACTCATACACCTCTCCACTACAGTAACGAAGTACAAGTAATTATCAGGTAGGGACAGGAGAAGACAACGACCACGCGCAGCAGCAACTGCTGTCTGTTGTAGGTATTGCTCTGCCAAGCAGCAGCTGGAGCAATGGGGTAAGGCAGTGTGGAAGAAGGGAAGGGATCGGGCTGTGCCGGTGCTGTGCCAGCTCTGAGCCAGGACCAGCAGAAAGCCCCGCTCCCTTCGAAAGTACTCTTACAGCAATGGGTAATACAGTAGCCGACCACTGAAGGCTAATATACACTGCCAGAAAACACAGGGCACCTTCAATGTCAGTATAAAGAAATAAAATTAAAAACAAAACCTTCACAAACAAAAAAAACCTCCAAAACCAAGAAACAACAAAGAAATGAAAACCCACAAGGAAAACAGGCAGTGTGGAACAACTGGAAAACCTTCTCAAATCACACCACAAGCCATGAATAGCAATTACCAGGATAATAATTTTTTCCGTCCTCAGCCTTCATAAGATAACGTCATGATCTGGATGCGTAATGAACCAGATTTTCACCTTTCTTTGTGCCGGGGAGCATGTCCACAGGACAGTAACATTTTGCCAGGTTGGAGTAGCTCATTGTCTTCCTACAAAGCCCCACCAAGTTCCTCCGCAGCTTTGCAGAGGTGCAGGAACCAGTACAGAGCACATCGGGAGAGAGGGGGCTCAGCCAGCCAGGCAGGAGAGCCTCGGCACCGGCTAATCACCAGGAACCCTGCCTCTCCTAACCCAGCGCTGCTCTTACAAACCTGCCCTACTGGTAGCACACACAGACAAGGCTTCCTTCGTTAGCAAGATTATCACCGTTTTGGTGTGAACTCCAGTCAATCAGAGCATGGACACACCCTTGAGTAAGCGGGATGGGTTTCCAGAAGCACTCTTGCAGCTGGATGCAAAGCAACCCGATTATCAGACATGCCTTTGAATAATTAACCTGCAGAGTGCACAGTCCGGTCTTGAAGAACTGCCAGGTGTCCATCCTGAAGCAGAAATTGCATGACACAGTCCTTCAAATAATTTTCTATCCACATAGAAATGCCCGATCCTAATTTTGGGGCACTTTGTTTCTTCAATAACTACAGTTCTTTCCTATAATAAAATCTACAGCTGAGCAAGATTTATAGAACATGACTTTGGCCAAATTCAACATGCTTCTGCCATGAGGGTACTTGAAAAGTTAAAACACTCTAGATGAATGAGATTGCCTTTGAAAAGCTCCAGTTAACCGCTGGATAAGGCCAGATCTTGTCATTCTCGTATGTCACACATGAAGTGGCCCAGCAACCTTCCAAATAATGTTTCAGGCATTGGATGCTTTCAACAAATGGATTTTACTGTTTTTCTCATCATGTATTTTCCACATACTGTGTCTGTACTTTCCTTTCCAGTAAATAGATTATTAATTTTGTTAGCATAAAAGGATAGTGTTTATAGCTTATTTTGAATATGGTCCAGTATAATGAATTATAACTAAAAATCCTGCAGCACCCAGATGACAGGCAAGGATTACCACATCTGTGAGGCTCCAGTTACAAAAAATGCAAGTTAATTTGCTGGAGTGCCATGTATTTAAGCACACTGCTCATGTTTAAGTTTATTTGGTTATATCCTAGCTATTTAGGTCAACCGAGTCAAATCATACAATGACACCGGACTGAAGTATAGAAGGTTTTTCACCTCCCATCTTAGCCCTTCATCTTCAATTGTCAACACACTCCAAACTTCACTATCGCTGTCAGAATTGACATTGGAATCTGAAGCAGTATTTGTCTTAATCCAATATTTGTCTCATTCCCACTTCTTACTCTCAGTATTTGCCTTATTCCCGAGTGTTTTAATTTTTGTGTTTGTCATATGCCTTCCCCGTTCCCAAAGACTCATCTGATCTGGTTTCTTCTCATTGCATCTGTAAATGATGGTGCAGTGCTTGCATGTGTAATGCAGGATGCCGCGGAAGTGGAGAATAATGACTGGGAAGCCTCGGCCGGTGAATACTGAGTTACTGCTCCTGCTTCCACTGCAGCTCGAGTGCTTGCCAGCAGCCTTTGCTGCCCCCTTTTTGCTCTCATCTCCCGTTCTCCATCGCATGCCTGTGGACAATTCATTACCCAAGCGCTAAGGAGACAGGCCAAAGGCAATGGGACCCCTTCTCCCAATGAGCGTGGGAGCCCCGGAACTGCTCACTGGGCACAGACAGAGCCCCGGAGGGAGGAAGAGAGAATGGCTGAATGACTTTGTTAATGACTTTGTTAGGCCACCATTTCCCAATCACTGGGATCAAGTAACACCAGTTAAACAAGCCCCTGACTCATCTTCTCCGTCCTATGTCTCTATCATTCCATTGTGGAAATGACATACATTGCCCAAAACCAGTACATTAGCCAGGAAGGGAAGGAAGAGGAAGAAAAGGAGGAAGAATAAAAAGGAGAAAGAAAGAGAGAGACAAAAGAGAAAGAGAGAGGGGGGAAGGAACATGGAAAGAGGCAGACAGAGAGAGAGAGAGAGAGGAGAGAAAGAAAAAAGTCTTTACTCTTAGGTCAGAACAAGTGTAAGACTTAAAATGTCTAGGAAAAAAAACAGGGGAAAGGGGAAGTGCAATGCAAAGAAAGAGGAGACAGATGCACACAATCCGTCTGTAAAGGGAAATGTCCGGGTTAATAGCCTGAAGACTGCACAGAAATGGTAGCTCAGCAAGCTGCAAGTCCCCGAATGGAGGAAACTCAAGAACAAAGCAAATGTCTTTGTCCTTGAGTGGCAGCAACGAGGAGGTGGCTTTGGGGACTCCCCAGATGGTTAGACATCACTGTGGAGGGAAGCTGATGACCTGGCTGGAGAAGCTGGACCACAGTAAAGTGTCATTCATATAGGTCCGGACCTGTTAAAGCAGGCAGCGGGTGGTTAGAGGAAGACTCCAGTGCTGTGGATGTTATACAGCAGAATTAGCGCATCTGCTTTGCCTGGTGCTGGAGCGGGGTTAGGAGCATCTCACAGGCAGCACTGGGGTGTGTCCCCCCCATCACTTGGTGGTGTCCCACTGCGAGGAGCCGTCACATCGACACGGGCAACAACGGGAGCTCCTCACAGTCAGCAAAATGGGGCAGATGAGCTGCGCTCCCACTCAAACCCCGACTTCACACTGATGCCCAAAGTCCAATAATCCAGAGAAAGCAGAACATCTCATCTCACTGATTCTTCACACAAACCCACCTAGGGAAAAGTTTACTTTTTCACAAGGCATGAAATATATAAGATACATAGCATCTGAGATGTTTGTTTTACAAAACACCTGTGCAGCACTAACTTGACTCATGTCCACACGTTTCTTGTGGGAATTGGCTCCTGTGGGAGTTGCTTCCCATGGGTCTAAATCTGCTTCAGATCACCTGCAAAGGAATCTGCTGGATTCCTCCACGCAAGGCTCTGCTGACACCATGCTAAAAGGAATGGAGATTATAAATTTTGTGCCAAAAAGTTATTAATTCTAAGTCTCCTACTATGTTAAATCTGTGTCAGCTGCTGCAGTAGTGATATATAGTATAGACTTTCAACCCAAATAAAAGGGTCTTTGCTACCTTTTGTGTGATACATCTTCTTAGTAAACCGGTCTATCCGCCCAATTAGCTCCATCTCAGTGTTGGTTGTATTATTATTATTCTTTTATTATCGCAATTAGGATTTCAGGGTTCTGTAATATCTTCGAGAGAAAGGACATTCCCTCAACTAAAATACTTATAGAATGAAAAGAACAAGAGCGAGAATGAGGGAATGGAGAAAACGAGAAAGGGAGCTGCGAACAGTAAGAGGAGCGAGCATTAGCCAGCGACCGTGTCATAAAGACACAATATTTCACAAGACCACCAACTCTGAGATAAGTACCCCAGGCACAGCAACCCTGTGACACCTTTTAACGGTGGTGTGTGAGACACAGAAACCGCAGAGGGGGTAAACGTGGAGAGGGTCTAGTTCAGTGCTTGAACAAGAGCTGACAGAAAGCACCTGGCTGCAGCAGACACGCACGAGAGAGAGGCATCACAAGGCGGAGTAAAGCTCTTGCAATAATTTATGCCACTTCAATAAAAGATACGTATCTGCAAATAGGAAGTTTAATACCTAGTTCAGCCGTAGCCTGGTATTACTTCCTCCTGCTCAGAGTTTTTTAGGTATTTCTAGGGTTTTTTGGGTGTTTGTGGTCTTATATGACCTGAGACTATCCCAGATGGTCCACAGCAGTGCTCCTGGACCCAGCACACCTGCCAGACCTCAGGATACGGTTGTCTGAGTAGGAGACAATTTTCTGTGGGGCCAGCCCAGGACCATACAGCAAGCGCGCTGTGGTTTCCCTTGTTTACATTTCTCGGGATTGCTGATGTTCTTGCAGAGGTTTCTGCCTGAGCCCTAGATCTTACAAAGCATTTTCTCAAAGCTCAGTTCCATCCAGTATGGTCAGTTTTGCTGTTGTTGATGCTAATTTGACGGAGAGAGAATTAAGCCCTTACGACATACAACGCACTGAGCCTCCCCATCCTCCCCACGCCTGCTACTACCCTCACTCAAACGTTTCTATACTTAGAAGCATGAAATGGTGATTGTGCTAACGTGTTGACTTCTCTCCTTGAACTGGATGGATTTTTACTGCGCCTTTTTGGCTTACTGAGCCCAAACGCTGCAGTAATAATAAAGAAGTATTAATGTTATTAGCTAGTATTTTCCCCTTTGGATGTCATTTAATACCCTTTTCTCTCTCTCCCTTCCTCTCATCTGTCTTACTACAAATCATAACTTGCTTTACATACTAAGAAGCAGGCTGAAGAGCTTGGCAGTGAGAATTAATTGACAGAAATGACAAAAGACTTTTCTTCCTCTATATAAAATACTCTGCAATATTGTCAAACTGGAAGTTCTTTTAGGAGTTTTTCTTTTTTTTTAAAAAAAAAAAAGAAAATTAAAAAAAAAAAATCAGAAATGACCTTAACAAACCAAGGAAATTCTGCGCATCGCTCCCTCTCCTCCTATTGAGAGAAGCAGCACTGCCAGAATACACAGCACAATACGTCATGAATTCACATGCATAAGCATTTCGAAAATCCTTCTTGGACAAGGTTTCTATTTAATTGGCTTAAAAAGCCACTCTTCTCCCACACAGTCTTATGCAGAACCATCTGTGCAGGGAATTAGCAATCTGGATAAATAGTCTGTGAAGGAATTCGCCCTGCCTTGGGCGGCTGGACGTTGGGGAGCTGAATTCCAGCAGTTGTGCTGACCGCTGTGCCGAGCTCGCCGAGGGGCTGAGCAAATAAATTCAGAGGAAATAAAGGGCTCAGAGACGCACTCAAAATTCAAGCCGTACATGCAGAGGCCTGTTAGATGCTGGGACTTGAGGGAAGAGCAGAGAGCTAAAACATGGGGATTGCTGAGGAGCAGAAGTCAGGCCATTTTATAGCCATTTCAGGGTGGATGTGAAAACCTGTGGTCTACAGTTCTTTGCTTATGATAGAATCACCACTGACACCTTAAATTAAAAATTAAATAGGCACAAAGAGCACAGAGGCCCTAAGAAGACATTGCTGCTGGGCACCGCCTTGCAATTGCATCTTGTTTCCCAGTATCCCCAGTACCGTAACCGCTGCCAAGCAAGCCCAGCATGTGGAGAGGGAGGCTCCTGCTCTAGCAGTGCACAGTCTGGTTTCGAAACATAAGTGAAAAAAGGAAGACTATAACCAAAACAAATTTAAAGGATGTTCACAGTGTGTTTTGCAAACCTTTGAGGAGAGCACCAAAGATTGCCAGATGGAAACCTGCTGGATGCTGGATTCATGGTTAGTACGTGAATAATAAGAAGAGGGTCAGTATTTCAGCTTTCCGTCCCCCCTTACTAAATTTTACATGGGCAGCTGGGAAAATCTCTCCTTCCTGGTTGTTGAGGCTATAACACAAGTCTTCAGTTACACTTCAACTCCTGTCATTCTCCAAGTGAGACATTGTCATCCAGCGCGCGAGACTGCGCCGGCTCCCGTGAGGACCATATGGAGCTTGCTTCCAGAAGCACGACAGCAGCAACATCTTACTCTACTTATAGTATGTCTCATATTTAAAGGTTTCTGAGCAAAATCCTGTGGGCATGCCCTAGGGATTATTCCCCAGATTTAAGGTGGGAGGAAGCTACCGCGCAGCACAGGCTGACACAGGAGGGCTCCCAGTGCCACCCTGCAAGCTGCACCTCCAGGACTCCTGGAGCAAAGTTAAACTGCTCTGCACGTGGCACATTAATACAGGCTACGTTCAAGTTATTTCATGCTGACATAACAGACCAGAACTTTCTCTGGACACTGGTATTATTATCACTGCAGTGTGATACCTCTTATTACCATTATAGTGTGATACCCCTAGAATATAATTTTTAAAGCAAGATTTCCAAGACATTGAGGTGTGCTTTTTAGTAATTTTCCATCCTAAATCTCAGCCCCCAAACCTGTTGTGAGCTGCAGCTGCGCCTGAAGCTCCTCCGGCTGCGCAGACCCCAGGGTGCCGTGGCAGGGTGCAGCCCACTCCTCCCACCCAAGCCATCTCCCACCTACCCACCACTCCAGTGCCCCACGTGCTGTTCCCTTTCCAGCTTGCTGCTCCTCCATCTCAGTCCAAGGGAGTGAAAGTATCAGATGCCTGCTATCCAATCCAATCTCCCCAGCGGACACTAAAAGGATAATAAAAGGATAATTTACTAGTATTCATTCAGATAATCCATCTTGAGCAGATTTTGAGCTATCTGCATATGCCTAATTAAGATTCACTGCAGAGCGTCTGCTGTCGGTGCCACCGCAGATTCGCGGCGCGGCGTGTGCCGGGGGGGCCCCGCTCACCGTCCTCTGCGGCCGCTCCCAGGACAAGAGGTTCCCCTTCGCAGGACCAAGGTGCTCCAAAAATAACAGGTCAACCACAATTTGAGAATTTTCAGAATTTTTCTACTTCAATGACAGAAAAAACATCTTTTCTGTGTTGGCAACAATTTCAAAGAATATACCCCTAAGGGAGTCATCCTTTCAGCAATATAAATTATTTTAAAGGGGGAATCAGCCCAGGCAATTAGACCTTTTAGAACAGGTGACCACCCTCCTACATATTAAATCACCAAAGGCAAAACTGCCTCTCCCCTCCCCGGCGATGCAGGGTGCTCGAAGTGTCAGTAAACATACAACCGTAATTACACGAGCTGCCTCATTTCACTAGAATCTTTTCAAGATTCATCATCTGCACATTGATTTTGGATCGTAGGACTGCACGCTTCCCTCTTTTGTTAACACATTTTTAAGCAAGATTTAACCTCACGAAGGTCATTTGCTCCTAAAGATTTTGTCGTCGTGGGAGTGACAAACCCTGCAGGGTGCGTGGAGATGGCCTTCGTGGTGGTAGCGCCGTCGGGGCACCCACCCTCTTCCTCCAGCCTGACGCTGGGGAGCTTCCTCAGACCTCCCCTTTAGCGGCGAGCCATCTCCCAGGTTAATCTGACGGTGACGTGGTCCCTTACAGAGCCGTGAAGTTCACCTGCTCTCTGCTTCCCTTCGCTAAGGCACCAGGTTTGAAGTTGGGGAATGGTATCTCGAAGTTTCTTCAGCCCCAATCACCTTGTTCAGCCCCGATTGAGAGCTGACGTAGGGGAAAGGAGATTGCAAGGGGGAATAACGTATTTTGGAAAAAGCATTAGCAAAGCTAACTAGCAAAGACTGTGAAGAGCGTGGCGCACAGCTCAGCCCCGCAGCCAGGTCTGTGCACGGCAGTGCCGTGGGAACGGCACCCCAGCTTGGCCACCCCGCCTTGAGCATGGACCTCAGGCCACAGGAAGAAGATCTCAAACTGCTGGGGTCCGCTGAATGTGACAGCACCTGCTCCAAAACCAGGGCAAGGCACACGAGGCCAGCATCTCCAATTCTGCCTGCCTAAGCACCTCTGACACCAGCAGCTAAGGACAGCTGAACACTGTTTTCCCAACGTACCGTACTTTTGCAATATCATAAAGAGGGAATAAATAAACACACTTTTGCTGGAAGGATCTGGCCCTGTGAATGAGTGCGCGTTGAAGTGCCTGAGCCTGAGTTCGGAGGAGATAACAATTACCAGCAAGTCATTACTTAAAAACAGGATAATTTTTCAAGCAAGCATGAATGCGTCTGCACATTCCCAGCAAGCAAATAGGTTTGAAAATTCTCTGAACTGGAAAAAACCATTGTGAATCCTGACCATATGCTTTTCTCTAACTGTATTTTAAAAAATATTTGCTTAGTCCTATAATCTGAAAAGTGAATCACAATTTGGAGTTTAACCGTATATCAACGCTTCGATGTTTAGCCCGTGGCTAAACAAGATTTTCCTGTTCACAGTTACGATTTCATGTTTTGCCATAATAAAAAGCCTTGATAAAAACATGGATGCTCACAGCGCAAGTACTGTCATGTCATTAATTTATAAATAAACTTGAATTACATTAAAAAAAAAAAAAAGAAAATCTCTAAGCACACTCCTAACCTCCCAGTACAACCTCTGACGTAACCGGGCTGCCGCCAGCGTATTCTGCAGGAACGACGCAGCCGCTCCCGCTGCGCAGGAGAAGTTTTCTTCCCAAAGCTCAGGAAGAAGTTCTGGAGGGAAAAGACCACTTGTGGGCTTGTGCCACGCTTGGGGGGTGTTTGAGAGCAACATAGCACCAGGCGCTCCAGAGCTGCCAAAGCCGTGCAGGCGGCCCCAGAGTCTGCATCCTTTACGCATCTGGTCCCGTATAGAACGCTGCCAGCAGGATATCAGGGTGGAATTCAAGGTGATGCTGTAGTGCTTTTGCTTTGAGGCAGACAGAGCCTCGATAACGTCTGCGTGAGAGAGGAATATACAAAAATTCAGGCTTCTTTCCTGCTTGTTATTGCCATGAGTGTGATTTGTACAGACACAAGCAGACCAGTGCTCCCTGCACAGGGACTCCTGCCCACCCATGCGCCTGACCAAGCAAACCCACGGCTCCTCTGATGGGTTATAGACATGAAAATGGATGCTGCTTTCAACAGGTTCACATGGATATACACAGGAACATCTTTCTCTCCACTTTATATATGCATGGTGCTGGTTTGCTGTATCCCCATAGCCTGAGGGGTACAGCACAGCATCTCCATCCCTATCAGGGCACTCAGACAAGAAGTTCCTGGGTTTTCCTTGCGATCATCCCTTCCACCACCCACAGGTTGCCTTTGGCCAAGTCTCTTCTCCTGGTGAAGCAGCCCCAACAGGAACACATGGCTGACTTCGAGATCTCACACTTCCTAGCAGAAGTCTCACCTTCCAATCTATTTGTTCCCCTTCTCTTGCAGGGTGGGTGCTCTTCGCTTGTCACTTCTTTCACTGGGAACTGTCATTTGTTTACCTTTTTTTTTCCTAGTGCCATGAAAGGATGCATCATTCAACACCAAAGTGCCAGTAAGTGACAATGTAATGGGAAAGCTAAGTATGCTCTAACAGTAAAAGAAAAAAAAAATCACTAATCAAAGTCTTTCAAATTATATGGAATACTGACAGCTTTTTACGCTGTTTTAATTAAGTACACTGTAATTTAAACCACTGAACCATAACAACCCAACGTTTAGTGTTATATCCCTAGGAGAACTTTAAAAATATGCATAATTCTGCCCGGAAGGTAATTGAGGGATATTTTTGGGGTGGTGGGGGTAATTAAAGGTTATACAGGAGAGTAATAGGAATTTTACTTGGGTACTGATAGTGTTAGCAACTGTGCTAAAACCTCCTCAGGAAAGTGATTCACGTTCCCGGCTGAGTTTTCCTCCAGTTCTGTTTAAAGGCTGCAAACGCCCGGGCTGAGCTCTGTCAGCTTCGGTATCCAACGGCGTTGTGGAGGGGCACGTTTTCCCAGCGCCTTCGCCTGTCCCTGGCCCAAAGGACACGATGCTTTAAGAGCAATAAGAGAAATTAATTGATTTCTGTGCGAGGGCCCTGCCACCCGGGAGGAGTGGAGGAAGGGACAGCAGTTTTGGGGATGATGATGACGGTGGAGCACGAGGTGGGGATGGCAGCCCCCAGCTCTCCCCCGAGCAGGGGAAGGGTCTCCCAAACGCTGCTCTGGATCTTGCACTTGATGCAAACCCGCCCAGCAATGCTGCTTAGGATGCTGGGGGGATTCAGTGCCGACCCGTTTCCATCGGCTCTAGCTAGGGAGGAAGAATATTATGCGAGGGGTGCTCAAAGCGTCGTTCCTAAAAGTGCATCCCAAAGCTCTCACAATACATCATTTTCGGGGCAACATTTGCTATACGTTGAGGCAGAAAAGGTGCTTGCAGCCCCCTAAACCTGACGGGCTGCATAGCTAGAACTGCCATGGTATGTACAGGGAGATTCAATGTGAAAAGTGGAAGATAATGTGCTCACACACTAATGGGCACTGAACTAGACACAGGCTCATTTTTCACATCATGTCATCTCTAAGGTTTGAATAAAAAGTAATGGCTAGAATGAGCCTGGATCTATCTCAGACATTATCATTTGCCTCCTCAGTTTTATTTGTGTTGACTTGTACAGTCTAAAAAGATGACAGTCTCCGGGCCCCCGGATCAGTCTGAGTGATAATACACAGCACATTACACTGCTGGTGACAGCTTCTGTTCTCCTCGCTGGCATATGAGCGCGGCGCATCTCCCTCCGTCATCTCAAATGCTATCAACTGACAGAATAAAGAATCTCGCGGAGGGGACATCACAAACCCTGTCTGTTATGATTTTATGAGATAAACTGGAGTTTCTAGGGTATCTTGTTCGGGAAATTAGTGTCAGTCAAACTTTCGGGGATTTTTTTCTTTTCTTTTCCCTTTTTTTTTTTTTTTTAAGATAAATAGCAGGGTCTAGAAAAGTGGCGCTCTATTTATATTGCCACACAATCAAAGCCTAATTTGAAATTGTGGAAAAAAATAACCATTTTAAAATAACAATCCTCTTATTGTGGTGAGGATAAAGGAAACACTTCTGATTTCATCCGAGCATGACTAAACAGCCATGTCTGCTTACTGCACTTTCAACGCAGCGATACAATAGAATATTTTTTTAGGTTATACCAATATTTTTTACTCTAAAAATGCCTTAGTTTTCTTCATCAGCCAACAGCCCTAATCCTAAAAGTTGCTCAAGCCACTGCATTCAACTATAAATTCATACAACCTGAGACTTCTCAGCTGAACCTTACACGCTCGGCCCCACAGGCGTAATGCTTAATTAAGTGTAATATCCTTATTTAAGACAGGCATTCTCAGTAACCCCAGTAAGCGTTCCAGAAATTATTTTCAGAGATTTTTAGTTACAGGAATTTTTAGGGGAAGGAAATATTATCGAGATGATCTACAGTCTCTGGAGGATTGCTACCTTACAGAGATATGCAGAAAACTGAATTCTTTTGTTTAACCTGGAAGATCATTCTAAACCTTCAGCTAATGAATCCCAGAAGGTTAGAGGGGGTGTGGATTAATCTCCAATTTGCTAATCCTGCTGGCGAAGGTGGGGGAGGATCCTTGCAGCCCGTTCATTCCCCCTGGGCTGTGTCCGAGGTATCGCTGCCCACGGAGGTGCTGCTGGTGGGGTGTCCTGGGGATGTGGAGAAACTCCTACCTGCCCTGCGTTATACCCAACTGGGAAATTTTTTATTTAAAGCTGGCGCTGTTCCCTAAACTTACTGAGATGCTTTTCTTACACTTTCAAAAAATATACATTTTAGAATTGTAAAAATTTACAAGTACTTGAACCATAATCTGCCAATTGTGGCAGCTGTTTCCTACGCAATTTCAGATACTTCTGCTATAATGAATGTGTCTCACTTGGCTGAAGCTCCTGTGAGTGTTGAACTCTGACTGCACGCCATCCTTTTCAGACCGATTGCCTGCTTTGAATTTCCTCTGCTATCGAGGTGAAAAGATGCCACAAAACATGCAAAACTCAGAAGGGACACAACAGTCACTTCCTTCTCTGCTTCAGCAGGATTTCTCTTTTAAAGCTGCTTCCCCTTTCCACCAGGCAGATTTCTCACACCGCGTCCACATTCGAGCATTACACGTATTTTATCAGCAATAGGAATCAAAACGATAACCAAAGAAAAAAACACCGAGGAAAAGTGCAGAAATGGAAGTGGCGGGAAGCACCGGACTTATTTCTTCTACAAGCGGTAACATGGTGAAGGTTTTTCACACAGCCACAAGTGTAAGAACCAAACCCGTGGTGGATGCTTGATCCCCACGTAAAGCATTCTGCTTGAACATCAATCCGCCATTTGGGGGAATTTCTAATAAATCTCAGAATCTTATTGTTGTTACTTGCTTTGTCAGGAGAACTATCAATGGTACGTATACATGCCCGTGAGTAAATGAGATTGGAAAGCACGAAAGAACACATGCAGAAGATGAGAACATGTTTGCTTCATTAACACCAGCAAACCGTTTGGACTCTTTACTTGTCCCAAACCCACCTTGCAAGCCCATGATTTGTGTCCCGCTGGCTTCTCCACTGATGTTGCCTTGGCTGGCACCTACATCCTCAAAATTGGGTATAGTTTGGGGGTTTTTTTCCTCTCCAAACCTCGTGTTTGAGGCCATTTAATCCCCATTTGGTTGAATAATGGCCTCATTGTAATTAACACACAACTGTGTCTCAGGAAACTGCAAAGAGGGCTGCTGGTCCGCCCCACAGCAGAAGATGATGTTTGAAATGAAAGCTTTGTCTTCCTTAGGATTTCGTTCTCTTCTGGTCTTTCCCTGTGGTCCTCCCTGGCGACCAGAAGACTTTTGCTTTATTTCGCGCTTGACTGCAGGTTCAGTGGCAGATGCTGACTGCCATTCCCCACGGCCGGTCATGAACGTGGGAGGTGGAAGGCAGCAGCAAACACAACGCTGGCGTTTGGTGAAGGGAAGAACTGCCAGCATCTCCTCCGCAGCCTGGGCACGGCACGTCGGTGATGTCGGCAGGAGGGCAGGAGAGATGCTTGGGTGATGCCCGCTGCGTGGGCAACCTCAACTCTGCAAGCCAGCCGCGGACATGGGGCACACAGGACCTTCCATACCACTGCCTATTTTACTATGAGCTCGTTAATCTCCCTTAGGGATTTATTTCCGCTTGGGAGGCTGGCACAAAGCCACGCACAGCAGATGGACAACGCTGAGGTAGCCAGGGGATGTGCGCAGCGAGAGCGTGCTTCCCAAGAAAGCTGTTGGGAATCCTGCCTCAGCTCAGGGCTCTGTGCCCAGGACAGGGCTCCCTTAAAAACTTTGAGCTTCCTTCCCTGCGGGGACCTGTGGATGTGAAAAAGTGGCGGTGGGGAAGGGAAGCTGGTGAGAACAACCCCACCACCAGCCCAGGGGAAATGGTTGGAAGAACCGAGCGACAAGCTTGGCATTTCCCCAGCGTGAGGACGGGGGAACTGGCCCTGTTCAAGCAAAGTTTCAGGTTTTTGTCTCGTGCCCAGGGACAGTGCGGTGGTGTCCAGCCCTACCACAGGCTGAAGACACGGCGGTAATCTGCTGCAGCCAGTGACGGAGCACGTCGTGTCTGCAGGGCCATCCAAGTATTTTACGTGCAGGATTTCTCAAGGCACAAGGCAAGGACAGTAATTGATGGGATGCAACTATTAAATAATACCTATAAGAAATTTTGTTTTGGAACTTGACCTCAATTTTATTCACTACCAAGATTAGCTTTTTATTCAGTACCCCAAAAAAGTAAACTACGCTTCCTTAAAGACTCTCAACAGGTTTTAGTTCAGCTTAGTTCTTAGTTTAGTTTTAGCATCCTTCTCATTTCACTTCTCCGGATGAGGAGCAGGGGGGCAGAGCAGGGACAGCACAGAGGAAGGTTTGAGATGTAACCCATCGCATCTGGAGGGAGGGTTTTAGTGAAGGGTGTCCTCAAAAGCCAGCATCGCTATAGCAACAGTCCGGCATTTGTAGGAGCAGCCGTAAGGGATGCATGCTGGCGGGCTGAGCTACTTAGTTATTGCTTCCATGCCACACAAAGTATGGAGACATCCTAATCCGGTGCAGAAACCCGACCCTTTTCCGCACCTTTCAGGGAGGCGGGTGACGTCCCATATGCTGCGAGAGATGAGATAACCACACACCCCACACTGGCTTTCCCCGGGAGCTGGAATGGTTTATACGTACGGGTGCATTTCCCCTCTACGTGCTCACCCCCCGAAATGCTGGCGTTCAGGGGAATGACGGAAAACACAGAGAACTCCGAGGCCGCTTACCCTGCCTGTGGGCTACTCTCACTCAGCACCTTGACCTCAACCTGCCTGCCAGTACCCGGTTTCCACCGGGCTCGCTTTCAACCAGACAAAGGGGGAGCAGACCAGCAGAGCCTGGTGTGGGATTACATAAGTCCCTTTCCCTGGGGGAACCTCTGCTGCTATTTAGCTGATTGCAATTTCTCATCACAGCAATTCTCAACATCATCATTATCAGTACAGCAATCAAACACAAACAGGAGCTGGTTCTAAATGAGAGATAGATGGGTAATGAAATAATTGCTTTGCTTCGCAGCCCAGGGACACTCCCCAGCCCCCAAATACCTGACCTTCTTACAGCGTGTCAGGTACAGTGGGGTTTCCATGTTTTACATCACTCCTGGATATATTACAGCCATAATTCTTGCGTTGCCCAAGGCACTGTGGAAATTCCAGCTAATCTCTAACTCGGTGAATTTCCTTTGTATTTTTCAGTTTGAAAATATATGGTATCCAAAAACCCATATTTGTTCTTACTGTTCTTTCTGTGTACTGCTCAGTGCCTCATCCGAGCAGTGGCTTCCCTTTGCTGCGGACAGCAAGGGCTCACGGCACAGCCCTGCTAGTGACGGTGCTCACACCCCTACCCGTGCCGAGTAACACACAAGGCAGCTTCTCAAACGTGCTCGCCAGTGCAATTCTGAGAAGCAAAATGTATTTCATCACCACAAAATAGAACAAAAAAAAATCATTATGCGCTGACTTCAAGTACAGAGATTTAGCTGATTAACGCAGCAACAGTCCCACCTTCATCGGGCAACAAAACGACTCTGACTAGAGTAAAATGTCCTTCCCCTCCCCAAAGGGAGACTATCCACTACCTGTTGAAATTCGGCATCCTAAGCACCCAGACAGCCTAGAAGGTTCATTGATTTAGAAAACAATTATTAATATTTCTGGAGGCTTTTAAGCAATACCATGTGTAGCATTCACAGCTGCTTTTCAAAGCTAATTCACTTCCAAAGATCCCTGTGTGCCAAGAGTCTTCACTGCCTGTTTTTCCCAAAGAGTTTGTGTCTCCCAGTGTCCGCATACACTTCTGTAAATTAAATATCTTTGACCAACTTGGTATCCACTGGGATCTCTAGGACTTTGATACTGCAACAGTCTCCATAGCACTGTGTAGCGTGGTTTACTCCAACATTTCCATCCACGTCCCTAACCTAGCCGCACAAGTCCTCCAGAGCTCCTAGGATAAGGTTTTGGGTGGTTTAATGACGTTTTTCATGTTGTTTTGAGGTATTTTTAAACATGTTTTTGCACATGGAGTCAGGGAAAGGCTGACAGGGGACTTTCCACCTGGTGCAGATTTATTTTCCTGACAGACCAGATGCAATAATCTCCTACATATCCTTTCCTACCTCCTCTCTGCCAAGCCTTATAAGGGAATCCTCAAAGATCAGCAGAAGAAAATTGCTCAAGTCTTTCACCTGAGTCTGTATGGGCAAGAACCTCACTTACGACTTCAGGTTTTGTTCTGAAGGAAAAGTCCTGGTGAGGTTTTTAGAAATAATCTCTTGAAGCTATGAGAATGGGCTCTGCATCCACATTTAAGTACATTTTAGCTGTGTTTCAAGACTGGGTGGAATGTGCTGCTTGTAAAGATCAGGAGATGGTTCTGTATGAGCCATGCTGGGATCACATGAACCCAAGAGTCATTGCAGAATTTCAAAATATGTAGAAAAAAAGCAGGGAAAAAAAAAAAAAAAAAATGTATCCCCCTTCCCCCAGAATCCCACATTCATTTCTGAGAAATAAATCACCCCTTCCACAGGCAGCACTTCCCCGTGCTCAGATCTCCAAAGCCGGCGTGGCTCAACATCTCCAGTGTGACTGTGAGCTGCTCCGCTTCCCTCCAGGCAGTTTCCTGGCCCTCAGCAGCATCACAGAGGAAAAAAACTGTTAATTGCTTCCTTAGGTAGAAACAGAATGGGGAGAAAAATTAAACCAGTACTACTGGGTACCCTCCCAGTCGTTCTTTCTCCCCCCTGCATGCTTCATTTGGCTGTTTCTCTTGCCCGTGATGGGCACCTGGCTCAGCCTTCCTGCAGCAGGCGAACCAGTGGGACACCGGGCATGCGAGAAACCTCACCTTGTTACACACCAGGATCCAGAAAGCACAGATAAGCAAAAATCTCCTTTTAATTTTCCAGCTAATGATGAAAAATATTACCTCCAAGCACCTGCACCAAGGTATGGCACCTCACAGCCTCGCTGTCCGCAGCGAGGACCTAGCCGGGAGCAGCACGCTCGGGCAGTGGCGATGCTGTGACCTGGGCACAGGGCAGCAATCATGGGCATTTGCACCCACCAGGTCATTGTGTCCCCATTCCACAGCCTGGAGAAGTTTCCTTCAGAGGGGAAGAACTTTGCATTGGAAGCAACCTGACAGCAAAGTCTGAAAGGGCAGAGGAAAGGCTTGGCATGCCAAAAGGTTTGGGATGCAAAAAGGCTTGGGATGCAAGGTCGAGAGGCAGCCTGTGAGGGTTTTGGAACACAAGGATGCTGCTCTGCTGGGGTTCAGCCCCCTCTGATCCCTGCCACGCAGGACTGGGCTGCACAGAAAGCTCGTACCAGGCAGATGCCTTCTCCTGGCTTTGCTGCAGGAAACTCATTTAGGCTCTGATCAACAAAGCACTCGAGTAAATGCTCCACTTCACGCGTGCGAGTACCCCCAGGGGGACTGGTCTCCTCCTTCACGCTAGACACTTGCTGAAGTGCCCTGCTGAGCTGGGACCCTGCCACCAAAACAACCCTGCTCCGCCAGCAAGCCTCTGTGTCTGGCTACTTGCTGTACGATCAGTGCTTGTGAGAGAGGAAGATCAGAAAACGTTGCTTGTTTGACTTCTGGGGTGTCAGGCACGGACTGGTTCCATATGTGCATATCTGTATATACATATATATACACACATATACACACGCACGCAGATAGATAGATAAATAAATAGATAGATAAATATTGTGTCTCAGGCTGGGGGATAATTTTTCCTTCTGAATTTGAGGAGAAGTTCCCAAAATTCAGTGCAAACTCTCAAACATGCATCCCAGTTGAGTAAGAGAGAAAAAGCCCCTGTTTGGCAGAGGTGCCCGCTCCGCTCTCGGGTCGGACCCTGCACCACCAGCTAGCACAGCACATCAACGCGGCGGCTGTGGGAGAAAAGCCACCCAGGCATTTGTTTAACACACGCAGGGAAATGCCAGCATCAGTTCCTCGGAGCTGATCAGCAGGACCGTGGTGCCACACAGACGTGATCAGAAGTTGAGGTACGAGGCGAGCACCCAGACCCCTGACTGCGCCTATCCGGTGGCCACACACATCTGTACGCGGGGAGACGAGGGATGCTCAGCGTCCCCACGCAGGGAGCAGCCGCAGCCGGGCGATGCCACCCCACCGGGGGACCGGGGAGATGATGCTCGGCAACAGAAACCATTGAGAATGTAAATATATACACGCACCCCACAAGTACAGAGCCGTATCGCCAGCATCTTAGACAAAAACCTTTATAAAGCCCATCAGATGTCATCAAGCCAACAGCGACAGCATCCCTCCGTCCATCCCTCCGTAATTTTTAAAGACCAAGGTTTGCTGCAAACACGGAGCTCTCGGTACCCGGCTGTAAATAAAGCCCGGGTTAAACGCAGAGCGTCCCGGCTGCAGGGGCTGCCGGCCCTTTCATCCCTTATCAGCTTCACGTGGGCGGCCGCAAGGTAAACATGAAACGCCGGTAAATTCCGATTCGGAATCTTGACAGCGCATTTCCGAAGGTATAACATCTTAATCAAATTTTAAAATAAAACATCCCGATGCCGAGCTCCGTCATAAACCTAAAAATTATACAACACACATGTTTTTATGCTTTGCCAATTACATTTGAAATGGGGAATGTTTGTTTCAGCCCCTCCAAGAATGAGGCGAGGATGAGAAAACAACCTATTTCCTTATTAGGTTCAGGAGTCAAAGGACTCAGCCAGGAGCCGCAGGCTTCAAGAGCATAGAAGATTAAGACATATATTGGATTCATGATGGAGGGCACAAAGTTCATTTTCAAAATAAAACAGAATTTTATTCATATTCCTTTTAAAATTCAGATTGCCATTTGCCAGCTGACCTGTGACATGGCAGCAGTGTATTACATTTTCAATGAGCAGCCTGTCTGGAGCTGGCAGGAGGGGAAACTGCTTCCTGGTGGAGTTGTTTCACCACCCTTAAATAGTAAGAATTTGTCAGGATTGTTGTCAGAACGGGAGACGGTGCAAACAGGGACAGGGTAGCATATTTATTTTTAATAAGGAGACATGCAGAATAGCAAAGTCACTGGCATTATGAACTGAATAGGGCTAAAAAAAAAAAAAGAGAAATCAGAGCTCAGTTGCAATTTGTATGTGGATATCAGGGGTGGAAATACTTGGCAGATACATTGAAAATAAAAACAAAAGCAGACCAGGAAAAAAAAAATATATGTCTATATTTAAAAAAACAAAACGCAAAAGCAGTTTAAAGCAAGTTTTCAGAGAGCGCAAGTCAAGCCAAGGTTTTCTATAGCGAGGAGCTGGATTTATCTAGCTCACCATCTGTCAAAATTATATTACAAAAGGCACATATGCAAAGATACAAGACGACTGATTTTCATATATATTAAAACCCACAACTCCTGCGGAAAATGAGACTCCGCATGTGGCGACGCCCAAAAGCTCCCACGTCAAACTTCTGTGGTTTCGCCGCGCTGCGGCCGCTCCCACCGCGCCGGGACGAAGGGGGACGTTCTGCCAGGGTCCATAAATGTGGACCTACCCCACCACAACGCTGCGGGTCCGGCCGTACAGGCGATATCGCCCGCGGACCACGCGCGCTCAGCGTGGCCGGAGGAAGGGGGACCCGCCGAAACCGGGGGTGCCCTCCCCTCCCCGTCGCTGCCAGCCCAGCCAGTGGACGGTGCCGTTCTATGGTCTGAGCAGCCAGGGGGGAGGAGGAGACAGCCAGACTCATTTTCCCCAACAGCAGGGTTTTAAGCCCAAGTTTCCGGGGCGGAACACTGGGAGCCCCACGTCCCTTTGGGTCCCATCGCCAATTATGAGTGTATTAGCTGGCTTTTGTCATTGCAATCAAACGCCGAGTGCCAACTGCGCTGCTCTCCTGATAACTTAATCAAGAACTCTCCGCTTCAATCTACCTGTAGATAAAACCCAGTGTATATTTTGACACGGAGAAACAAATCCACTTACTGCAGGTGAATTAGCTAATCATATATCGGTAAAAACACATCTCGTGCTCAGCGTAAAGATGATGATGAATATAAATTCTCCACACACTGAATTTTTAAATTTTTCTAGCCTAGGCTCTCTCATGTAAGCCATGTTAACCTGCAATCTGTAAATACTTATATGTTGACGATGTATAAGCAGTATAAGCAATTTTGTTGGCAATCTATTTCACTTTCCAAACAGCTGAGCTCTGAAGCAGACCACTCCGGCGTTCGCTCGGGATTCCTGGCAGGAGCGCGGGAGGGAAGGCTCGCCTCTGCTGCTCCCCGACGTCTCTGCAGACGTGGTCATCGGGGGTGTCGCAGCGTTATTTCTGCCATCCGAGCCGGCTCAGTGTGCAGTGCCAGGCACCTCGCCCCGTCAGCTCCTCCGTGGGCGCTCCCCGGGAGGAACGGCAGGCAGCCCGTTACATTTCTCATCCTTGAGTCAGATCACATCACTTCTACCATTATATAGTTTTACCCAATGCAAGAGGACTTCATTGACCACAACGTCACCTCACAGATGTTCATGAAGTACAGCTAGCAGGTACAACCACTCATTTTCAGAAGTCTGAAGCTGACAAAATTATACAAGAAAAGAAAAACCTCCTGTATTTTGCATCGTCAGTGCATTTCAGATCCTATTGCTTTTTTAATTCTTGGTGCTTCTTATCTTTACAGTTTGCTTCATTTTAGAATATAAAACATTTTAAAATGCCTACCTGCAAAACCATGCAAGTACTTCACACGCCAATCTATTGTACTGTGTCTGGTAGAAGTAAGAGGCGTTAAGGTTAGTTATGCATTAATACTAACAGTGATGCACTACAGGTATATGCTATTGCTACTTTTCGCATTCACCACAAGAAAGAATTCTGTCTACTGGGACTATTAACAGCATTTTAACAGCGTTTCGCTAATGCTACGGAGTAAGAGGCTCCGTGTCTGCAAACATCCCTCGGCTGCGGTGCTGTACGCAGTGCTTGGCACCAGCACCCGTTCCCCCGGCAGCCCTCCTGGGAGAAGCTGCCCCGTGGAAAGGTGGAGGAGAGGAACAGTCCGGACCCAAACCCGGGCGGAGGGAGCCCACAGCAGCGTGCGCAAATCCGCCGTGGAGCGGAGCGGCTGCTTCGCTTGGCTCTTCCTCCCAAACGCGATGCTCGGCTCCTCGCTCGGCATAAAATACAGAATCCTTAATTGGTGTGTGCTTCTCCAACATGGTTTTAATGAAAACGCGGCACATAACTCTTAGTTTGTTGGCTGGCAGAGCCCAATTTACAAAAGTGGGAGTGCAAGATAAGAAAAGAGTACATCTGCAAAGCAGGCTGTGCAATGAATCACGCGGTGCCAGAGTTGAGCAGAATATAATTGAGTCCAACATCTCTGAGCACTTTCACCATAATTAATGATAATCTGTAACAGAGGAATCTGAGATTCCAGTTCAGAGAACTGTTTAATTAGGCCAAGTAATGAAAGCAGAAGCAGTACAAGAATATGGCCTGCCTCATGATTAATGATTCATGCTACTGAACACAAAAGTGCCGCACCGTTAACTCTAACGGATGCTGCATCTCTCTGGCATTTACAAAATAGTGAAATGCATGCATTTTTGTGTTTTAAAGATGTAACAACTGGCAGTATCCTTTTCTGAGCTATTTACATGATAAATATGGTTGCAAAGGTAACCGTCTTCCTCTCGGGTTCTTTGCTCTGGGGTACTTCAAGATAAATATGGTATCTGCCTAAACATCAGTATTAAGGCAAGATCTCCTCCACTGTTCAATAATTTATTCACTTTTAAAGTTAGTCAAACACTGGTGTTTTTCTTTTGTACTTTGATAACATAGATGAGCCCTGGTGAAATGATACGCTTTCCGCGCAGCTACCGAGACACATTTAGCTCTCTGGAAGGAAAAAATGGTTCAGTTCATAAGGCAGAAAATGTAAAAGAAAAAAAAAAAAAAAAAGATGAAGAGATGGTAAGTTTTTTGCAGGCTTCCACTTTTGCTGGGTCAGGGTGCAAAATGTAGAGCAATTTGACACAGAATTGCCCTAGAAGTGCAAGGGACATGACAAAAGAAGTGATAAGACTGCCTGGGGCTTTACCTTACAAGCCAGCAAATTATATGGGTTTTATGTGACTATTTACCCCGCCATTCAATGAAACAAGGAGTGCTACTTATCACGGGCACTGCAGAAGCCCACGGTACATATGCAAGGTCTGAGATAAGAACACTTTTACAAAGAAGCATGTTCACTAATGTCTCCATTCACCACCAGATTAGGTCTCCTTGGGTGCCTGCTTCAGAAGCTGCCACGGTTCAGCACCCACCGAGACTAATACCCATGCAGGAGACATTATCTGCTCTCTGGCATAATGGACCAACATTTCCACCCTGCCACCATCCTTCCCTTCGTGGGGAAGACCCCCCGCTCTGCTCCCTCTCCTTCCACTCTCCCCCTCCCCCCAGCACGCACAGTGACCTCCTCCAGCTCCATCTTCTTCCCAGCGGCAGAGCTCGGTGCACAGCCGCGCTGCGGGCACATCGAGGGCTCCAGCGGAGGTTCAAGGGGTGCTTCAAAAAGGAGACGCAAGACTGGCTGGGGTGAGGAGCTCTTTGGGCACACCCAATGTGGGTCCTTGGTCCTCCTGGCAATCTGGGCCTCATTGGAGTCATGGGGGACCACAGCCTTCCCATTAGACCGTTACACACTCGCGCATCCCCTCTCTGCCTGCTTCGGTACACCGGCGGCAAAAAACCAGCTACCACTACGAGTTTTTATCAGCACCCTCACATGAAGAATAAAAGCTTAAAAAAAACCCACCTAAAATGATAGGGGAATGGATGTGCTTAAATTATAATGTCAAATAATGAGCAGGGCAACTTGTGAATCTTTAATGGACGTTTTAAAGAGCTCATAAACTTTTGGGTGAGATTACAGAGGCTCTGAACCTGTCAAACACAGCTCAGTTATTTTAAAAAGACAAACTGGCAACCGCAGACCAGGGCGTTTCACATCCGTGGAAGGGAAACTATGGGAAACCCTCCCGAGGGAGGCAGGGCGAGGAGAAGGGTGTGATTAAAGACAGCTGCGTGGCTCGCTGCTTGCTGGATCGTGCTTAACTAATCCCTGGCATTCTTTGATGATATTACTGCCACAGTAGATATGGGAAATTCAGAAGATGTAGCATACTTAAATTTTCAAGAAGACATCAGACAAGGTTTCACCGTGCAGATTCTTGCCTAAGATAAAGTTACAAAACTGATTTCGGAACAGAAGACTTCACGTCACACGAGGTCCAACTCCATGGGCTGGGGGTGTATTTTCCAGTCAGCCTGGGCTGGTCTGAGAGGCGGATCCAGCCTTGTCTAGAACTTGTTCCTAGGTGGGACCTGGAGTTTGCTGGATGCCCTTGTGGCAGAACACAGCCACCAAGAACCCCCCGCAAACACACACTGCACACTGTGGCTGAGCTTTCGGGTGCGTGGGAAAAGGGTGAGCTTGTGACCTGGAGGCTGCCCAAGTACTTGCTTTGTATGATAATTTATAGTCTCAAAAAGAAAGAGGAAAACCTTAAAAAAAAAAAAAATCAGAAGACCTATCAAATGCCAACCCAACCTGGAAAAGCTTGCGTCCTTCTAGTCAGAGCGATGTAGTGCAACTCTGGCTAACCAGAGGAGCAAGTGAGGAGGTTTGCAGCAGCTCCCAACATCCCAAGGCGCTTCCTGCAGACCACAGCGAGGGCTCGGTAACAGCCAGCGGGAGTTTCAGCGGTGGGCGACTTCCATAAGGACACGAGGAGAGCTCCCATCAGAAATCAAACAGGCACTCAGCGATCTTTCAGCCTTCCCCCTGCAACACACAGGCTGCTCAACGCGTCTCCTCAGCTCTTGCACGGCGGGCAGCGACGGCTGGCCAAAGGACTTCAGGAAGGTGTCTCTCTTCTGGTTAAATACTTCAGGAGACCGATAACGCAGCCGGTCTCTTTGTAAGAGGCACCAGGGGCTGATGCTCACCTTTTGTTAATTAAAACTGTGAGCACAGCAGCATGGCAGAATCTCAGAAATTCAGCAGTATCATCCTGAAATCTTCAAAGCCGTTACTATCTGCTCCATCCTATAATCTATTCTACATTTCATTAGTAAGAGTTTCTAGTATTTAAATCAGAGGCTTTTTTTTTTCCCCACCAAAAGATCTGGGTAACTCCGTGCTCATCATTCTCTGTCGGTGGCAATCTCTGCAGCTTTTGCAAATTTGTAATGAACATTTTTGCAAATGAAACTCAGCTGCTTGAGAGTTTAGGAAGGAAATGTAGAAATGCTATAGCCAAAGAAATTTTTTTAAAGTAAAGTTAGCATCCTTATTTTTTTACCCATCTTCAATCCAAGAACAACCAGCATGACGACATCTGGCCTCGCTGAGAAAATAAACAGAAAAGGAAGTGCTGAAATCAGCCAGTGCTTTCCACTTTCTCATGCCAAATAGTGACTTACTTTGGGTGTCTTTAAAAGTACTAAACTGAGTTCAAGGCTTACGCTGCTGGGAGAGAAAAGCAGTGAGGCTCGCTTGGCCGTTTGTGAGAATTACTGCGCAAACACGGCCAGGGTGTTTTCTTGGAATTTGTTCCCGTAAAAGTTATTCAGAGAGTGAAAATTCACAAAAAATTCACAAAAAACCTCATCACTGATCTCATTTTCCCGAAGCCCTATTACATGGAGGAGGGAGGGGACGAGATTCTTGTCCCTCTAACTACCAGAAAGGACTGCTCCAGAAAGAGAATTACAGCGACAAGGCCAGGAAGAGCGAGAGGCTGCGCAGCGCTGCTGTGCAGAAGACTGCAGAGAAAAAAACAAAACAACAAAATAAAAAAAAATACTGAAGTGTTGTTCAAGGCACTGTAAACCACGTAAAGCCTGGAAGCCCTGGTCAGGGGAGAGCTGGGGCTGTCCCGAGCTGTGCAGGCAGCACAGCCCCCTGCGAGTGCAGCCGGAGGAGAAGGGCTGGGAAAAACCTGCAGCCACCACCCGGGACTTTCATTAGAGGTATACACCCTGATGAACACCAATGAGTGACAGCTACTGCGACAAAAAAGAAAAAAAAATAGTAGAAATTGTAAAAGCTGGTTATCTAGGCTTTCTCTTACATCTGTTTACTTGTATCTCCCTGTCCAACGGCTTGAACCCAATTCAGTGCCCTGGGTCCAGCCTTTCTCGCCTGAAACCTCATCAGCAGGTTGGCGAGTGCACCAGAGTGGGTTTTCTGCAATAATCTTTGAACAAAATCAGTGGGATTCTGTGTTTGTGCTGTGGTTCAAAAATTCACATCAGCAGTTGATGCAGATCCCCTTCCGATCCCAGCGCGGCTCCTGCTCGCCCTACCCTGGCTGGGAGAGCGGCGGAGGCTGCAGATCTATCTGCAGAGACCCAAACTAAACTAGTGCCTTCGACTGACTAATACTATCATCCGAACAGCTGGATTTATTGACTTTGCAAAATCAATAGCTATTTTTATTAATCATCTTTGGATAGCATGATGCTCCTACTATATCTCTTTCAGTGACTAATACAATAAATTTCCCCTTTTGATGTTCCCTGACATTTGAGCAAATTAAATGGAGCATTAAATATGATCCTCTTTGGGACAAAAGTGGGCAGAATCATTTGTGACTACTTTATTAACTGCTGTGAGAATACTGGCAGCACCTTCAAGAATGTTGTTCGGCATGCAATATATATTATTATTTAAATTTTTCAGAGCAATGCTATATTACTATGGATCAAATGGTTTTAGTTTTGTGAAATGGAAATATTTCCGTATTTACTTTTATTTTGAACATGATACCAGCTAAGGAGCTAGAGTCCATCTTTGCCATGTGTGTTACTGGAAATATTTTTAAAATATGCTTTGCTCTTAAAATTGAGCAATATCTCCTAAAAAGTTCACCTATAATTAATTTTGCTAGCAAATAGTTAAAAGGATCTTTTTTAATTGTAAATTGCATAAGAATTATTTTTTTTCATTCTGAAAAATTGTCACCAATTTCCATGCTTTGTCAAGAAAAGAAATGGTCGATTAAATACTATGGCTTGGAAGACTGCAGAGGGGAAATCTGCTGGAGTGGGGCTCCCTGACCCCCAATCAGATCCCATGCAGGTCCACGGGGATCCTTGGGCATTTTCAATTTACCGTCACATTTACCTTCATTGTGTTTTATATCAGCTATTCCTGGCATTTGCATTTCCAAACCACAATAAAAAAAAAATTAACAAATTACACCACTTAGACATTCTTTTTATCACCATCGTACAGGGGAGGCATTTTAGGAGGAAGGATGGCGAGAAGCAAATCACAAAGCCCCTGCTGCGGGTCAGAGCAGCAGAAGTAAGATTCAGCTATTTCTGTCGATCAACTGTTTATCAATTTTTGCACAAAACATCCATTCAGCGTCTAGATGTGCCTAGATTATGTCTTGATATGAGATTAATGTTACACGGCTTTCTTCTGCTTCCACCAAAATTGAAAGTAAAATTCCCATCATCTCCCACAGAAGCACATGTCCTTTCATAACAGCTAACTGCTTCTGCCGGGCAAACATTGAAGTTTCAGATTAAGAAGATAAGAACCAATTGACATAAAATAAGAACTGTCCTGAATTTTATTCCCAGGCTCAGAATGAACCCAGACATGAACTTCGATTGAATGTGGGGTATAAAAAGAAATTACAGCTGACCTCCTCCCAGACAAACTACCTCCATTGTAGAAGCAATACAGGTGTGTTAGCACAGCTCTCAGCTTGAGCTAATTACCCCTTGCAAAGAAACTAATTAACCCAAGAGGAGCATTGTCTTAATACAACCATGTTATTTTCAATGTCCAAGGGTACAAAATTAGAGCAGGTAGCTTTTTGCCCCTAAAAGGCTCAGATGGGACAGGGCTGGGTGTCTCTTGGGTGGGACAGGTCACTGGTGGGACCACCTCTGCCCCTGCCACCACAAGGCTGAGAATTGCCCTGCTGTAGCTTGTGTATTTACTGGGTCACGGGGGCAAACAAGTGCATGCTCAGTTTCTCTGTATATTCCCTACCAGCTTGAGCAGTGGCTTCTTCCATCCCACCGATCTTCTTGAGCAGCCTCCTCTCCTCCCAGGAGCACCGGCCACCCAGCCTCTCCTCCAGACTTCTCCCTGCCCTTCAGGCCTCCCTCACCCAGGCACAGCCTCCCATGAGCTGCTGGCTTTGTGGGCTGCCCGTCTGCATTTCTGGGCAGCTACGTCCCGGCAGCCCCACATTTCTTCCCCTCCATGCTTCCCACAACACTTGATCCTCTTCCAGTACTCAACCTCTTTTGCCCCATTATTTTTTCTGCCTCCTTTCTTTACCTGGTAAGCTCCTCTTCATCCACTTAACTCAGCACCTGAATTTTTTACATCTCACCTTTCAAGTGGCCTCACCCCTGACCTTTTTCCCTTGACCCTCTACCTGGGAAAGATTTCTCTCAGTTGTCACTGAAGTGGCAGCAATAGCCTTAATACACTCCTACACAGTCTCAGGCAGCGGTGACACAGGCAATTTGGAATTGTAAAAACAAAATAAAAATCAATAAATTGGATGAAGCACTGAGGCTGCTGCCCCAGGGGCAAGGGAGAAGACCAAGCCTAGGAAGCGGCTGGAGAGACCATCCCCTTTCCGGGGTCTCCTTTCCTCACCAGCAATTCATTCATAGCGTACGCTGGAACTGGAGGTTCCTACACTCAAGTTTCACCCACTCTTCCCAATAGTGCTACTCTTTGCTACCCCAGTGATTAAAATTGGCTGGATTGAAGTAAAATGCTGTGTCAATAGGATGTTAATGACAGGTTCTTAGAGCTTGTCTTGAAATTAATTTCGCAGTAGAGCACTGCCAGAGGGTCTGAATGGGAAGACGTGACACTACGGTGTGCGGTTCCCAGGAGCAGGACCCGTGCAGAGTCAGCACCAAGCCTACAACACCAAACAGCATCTCTGCTGTGTTCAGCGGGGGCTGGCCTGGGTCCCCATCGGCAGCAGATCATGGCCACTCAAGCGATGGGCATTGAAGTGATCTATTTTTACTGGTGACCATCATCTTTGTCACTTAAGACTACCGCATCTGTGTTTTTCATATCATTTCCTAGCTTTTTTTTTCCTAGACTGTATGACAAAAAATAAGTAACAGTAGCTTACACATATTAAAAACTTAATCTTTTTTCTTAATCACATACCAGCAATGGATTGAATCAAGAAACTACCAAGAGTTCCGATTTATTCTATAAAACATTGAATCTCTGAATAACCAAGATCAACTGTGCATTCTTTACTATCTCAGTTGTGGGTGAGAGTGTCTGGGAGCAGGTACAATCGTTGGCATTGTCAACCTTAATGTCAATCACCATATTTTGTCTTCAAGTGAAATGTCACTGCAGAAAATCCACCGTTCCCCCCTTTTTCTCTTGACTGATTTAATTCTCAATTACAAAGCTAGCCATTAGTACAACTTTCTTAACAATGTGGGACAAAATGGAAACCATAGCTCTGAATTCAGCATCAAGGACATTCAAGAGAAAAATAGAACACACTGGTGGCCCAAAGTGTTGCTAGTGTAGAGCATCCCTCTGTTCCTCTCTCAGCCCCACCACTCCACAGCATAACGTCAAGCCCAGAACACCGTCCCTGCGCCTTCGCACGGCGCCCAGCGAAGCCAACGGGTCCTACAAGCTGCATCAATGCTGACAGACTGCAAGGTGCTTTATACCGTGGTAGGTAATTTAGGTTGAAGTACTAAAGCGTTTACACCTCCTGAAGCTTTACGATTTAATTTTATTTACCCGTAAAAAAATAAAAAGAAAAGAAAAGAAAGATCCTCACACATTCTGCTGCAAAATAAATTCGTCCGTAAAAATGCAACAGTGGCAGCAGTGGCATGCTGTCCTCCTCCTAAAAGCGTTGCTCTGAAAAGCAGCCACCCCACGAAGCCAGAGGGGCCTCTCCCATGCATGTGAGCTTGCAGACACAGATGAAGTGCTTCACAGAATCACAGAATGGTCGGGGTTGGGAGGGACCTCTGTGGGTCACCCAGCCCAACCCCCTGCCCAAGCAGGGTCACAGGATTAAATTAACACACATTGTCCTGACCAAGGTTAAAAAAAAGAAAAAAAAAAGTCTATTTCACATCAAGTAAGCAAGCTGCATGCAGACCCCCAAAATTGCCAGTTCCTCTCCATCCAAGGTGGCTTCAAAAGGTGAGTGGAGGCAGCCAGGAGAGCAAGGCCAGAGAGGGTCGAGCGGCAGCACAGGGTGACACGCGTGCCTCGGATGCACATCCGCAAGGATTCACACCACTCCATAAACCAGTTTTGCTACGTGTTCCTCACTGATGAAACCTTATTTCAAGAAACAGCATTAATAAGTGATTTGCCAAGTTTTATTACTTGTTGAGACAAATACAGAGAAAGAAAATGTCCCAAGTTAATGTGAATTGGGTACACAGGTCCCATCAATTTTTAATAAGAGCAAAGTTGCTTTTCCGAGTCTTTCCTTTCCTGTTTTTTTTCCCCCCCTTCTTATGTCATTAAAAATAAAATATTCATATGTCAGTATTAAGATAATAAAACAAGAAACTAAATCCTCTTCTTCAGCCTGCTGCAGTTTCTTCCTCTGAACAGTGTTTTCCCAGCGAGCAGCCCACTTGTTATTCCAGGGAGCCGTCCTCTCCTATTTGCCCAGCTTCAAGGGACGGTAAATCAGCAGAGAAGGGACCACATTTTCCTGCCGACAACAAAAGGGACGGCCCTGCCTCAGCACCCGAGCGACCGGCACCCTGAGCCGAGCGGTACCTGGGATGCTCTGAACCAGCCCTTGCCCTGGGTAGGGGGAAACAACAGTCATGTCCAGCACTTTGAAAAAAAGCTCTTCAGCATGCCAAAGTATTTAACTTTTCATTTTTTAGTAATTTTTATTATTTTATCATTGAGAGAAAAAAAAAGTCACAAGCAAGAACCCGTTTCTGCCGCTTAGAACAGGATGGGACGATGGACTCGAGGATCTTCACAATATCACAAGAGTCACTGAAATTAGCTTTCTGCAATAAGCCAAGTCATGTCACCAGGCTCCTTTTAGACGATCTAAAGATTAAAGGCTCTATTCCTGGAGGGTTCCTGTGGCATTTACTCAGGGATTTTTATCAAGCTTTATGTGATGGGCTACCTAACACACCTCTTCCAACCTTAACAGCTAACAGGAATTTGGTATCTCTCAACATGGATTTCTTGCTGTACTGTAGAATATTTGGCAAACATCTTGAGACTGTAACCAGTCAAAGGCAGGAGATAAAATGAAAGAAGGGGAGAAAAGTGGCCAAAGATCCAGAGCAAACATATAGATTCGAAAGCAAAGTATATAAGTATACAAAGCAAGTATGTATGATAAATCCACAAGTTTAGCTATGGTGCCAGAATTTCCCACGCCAGAATAACAGTCAACATGGTTGTTCTACCATGGTCCATGCCCATGAGATGCCCCAGGCAGACCCCAGCACTGAAACACCAACACCAGCCACTGCGACAAACGCAACCTGCAGCCCCATGCAAGAGATGGGATATGGTGCAGCCAAATGAAACGCAGGACTGTGTTCAGAGATGTTCAATGCTATGAAGCTTCATATAAATGTAACAAGAGATAGAGATTTAACAAAAAGTTTAGTTTACTAGAAAGTGCAATACTTTCTATAGGGTGATTCAGCTCTATCCTGAGTGTCACAGCAGCAACAGAAATTTCTCTTAAAGTTTGTATGATTAAAAAACAAAGTAAATCCCCAAACCCACAACCCTCAGGTTATCATTTTCTTTTAAGCTATTTCACAAGGAATTACTTAAGGAAGAGCAGCAGTAACGAAGGAAAAAACCAATCTCTGCTAATCTTCATGTAATCTTAGAAGGAGAATGAGGGCAGAGGTTCCCCCCACACTCAGCTCTGGCTGGGAGGCAGCCAGGGCCCTGGCAAGCATGGCATGGGTGGGAAGCTGTCCTGGTCCCACCAGCCCCAGCAAGGAAAGAGGCAGAGATGTCATCTTGCCAAAGCAAGGCAAGCACTCGTCTTTGCTCATGGGTGGCTCACATGTATTTCAGGTGACTATGAGGACATCCTACACCATTTGATGGAGCATAATGTCCTTGCAAGGGATTTCAGTAGCCCTATGGGACTGTACAGAGGATGATGTTTTGGTGGTTCTCTGTTGAAGATACCAAAATCCTCTTAATCTCTACAAAAAGCGATGGACTTGCAACCCTACTCCTGGCTCCCTGGCGGTTCATAGAATCATAGGTTGCAAAAGACCTCTAAGATCATCAAAGTTCAACCACCATGCCTGCTAAACCATGTCCTGAAGTGCCACATCTACAAATTTTTTGAACACCTCCAGGGATGGTGACTCCACCACCTCCCTGGGCAGCCTGTGCCAATGCCTGACCACTCTTTCAGTAAAGAAATTTTTCCCAATATCCAATCTAAACCTCCTTTAATGCCTCTCATCCCTAGTTACTTGGGAGAAGAGACCCACACCTGCCTCACTACAACCCCCTTTCAGGTAGCTGTAGAGAGCAGTATGGTCCGCCCCCCCCCCCCCCCCCCCCAGCCTCCTCTTGCTGTTCAACCTAGCCAACAGTTAGGAGCTCTTCCACAAGTACAGAGCAAATGTGATTTCCCAGGAGCAATCCGTCTCCTGCACACAAGAGATTCTCATGGGCTCTTCTGCACGAACTCCGGTGACGAGCCCCTTCCCTCAGATCTTTGGGGGAGATGGCTCCTGCCTGTTTGAGGCTCTCAGAAGCACCTTGGCATCCAACCATGATGTCTGGCACTGATGCACAAGCAACAAAACCAAACCATGTTAAATAAAGAATAAGCAACATTGTCAGCATTAGCAGCAGGAGAAGATATTTTCTGGCAGCTTTGCTTCTGTGCAAGAAGTTCTCTAGCTCCTGTGCGTTACTGGTGAAGGTGTTTTCAGGTAAATACCTTGCTTTAATTGGGCTTCTCACCATGGCTAGGAAACACAAAAAAGCCTGTAAGCCGGTCTTATTTACAACCCCCTGCCAAACAGAGCAGCAGCCCATCAGAGCCCAGAGTCAGTCCTCAAAAAGGCTCCAAAAATGACTGCTTTTGCAAAATCATCAAGACAGGTGCAAGACATTTGCTCTCAGGAGCACAGTGCAGATGGGAGGGCCACACAACTACTAAACCCTAATGGACAGAGTTTACATCATGCCTATACAGGCTGCAGCACAGTCTGCCTTGCAGCTTACGGTGGGAATTCCTTACAGGGTTGCTCCACCACCCCGAAAAGATTTAAACCTTCGCCCCACCACATGCCAGGGGAAGGAGATACGAGAGCTTTTCTAGCAGCAGTGTGTGAGGGTCTCTGTGCAGCTCAGCCCCACCGCAGCCGGGGACACCTTGCCGTGGCACACGTAGCATCTGCCATGCCACGACCCACAAGTGGCAAGAGGGGTCTCTGCAGAGGGGGTCACGACACTTTTTTTAAGTGGCTCATTTGTCAGTACAACAGCAATAAGAGAGAAAAGTGTTTTTAATCTTTGTTCCATGTAGCACCAGCTGGAGTTCCCATAGCAGAGTGGGCAATCTGTACAACCCAGGGTGTTCCAGCATCCAGTACCACGGGGGAGAAAGGACAGGCAGAGAGCTCTCCTAGCAAGATTTGCCTCTGGTTATGCTGGTCTTCTGGATGCACAGGGCTACAGAAAGCCCTGCAGGCACTCTGAGCCCTGCCTGTTCTGCAGTGCCGGAGCCAGCCGGGGCAGAGCCCCTTCCCTTGCCCACAGGCCACAGCTAGCAGGCTGGCCACGCTTTAATTCTTCACCCCGCATTTCCTAAACTCCCATTCTAAAATGGTACAATTACTGCAGGTCATGAACATCAAATGCCACTGGCACTTCCAGCTGTGTCTCTGCAATAGCCTCCCGACAGAAGTACTGCAACACGGTAATAATAATATCCCAGCTGTAGCCACAATCACGGAAATCACTGACAGTGTCAATAATGTATAAAACCCCATGGAAACTCCACTGCACTCGCCAAAAGGCATTCATCAATTACACCGCATTTTATCTACCATTCAGAATGGACTGGTTTTATTGTTGGACTTTTAAATAAATGGCTAGGGTAAATAGGCCCCGACTGAATTGCTCTATCTCCAGTAAAAGGTATTATATAAAGTTTTACCTTAATACTTCCAACGCACTCAGGAACCACAGCAGATAGGCAGAGGGCACATCAGCAAGGGGTTGCACTCAGCCAGCTCAAAGGTTTCAGAGATGGAATAGCTTCTGCTGATGGACGAGTCCTAGGAACAGGAGCACTGCAGCCATTTACCCAAAAGGGTGGGGAGGGACCAGGTGGGAAAAATCAGGGTTAATCAGAGGGAATTCAAGGGCAGGTGGTCCCAGTTAGGGTGGAGAGCCAGAGAAACCTCCCCCACTTGCGATGGAAAAACTCTGGGGAACACTCACAGCTGCAAAGGGGAGAGGCAGGAGAGGGGAAAGGCGGCAGGAAGAAATAGGACAGGTGCAAAGGGTTACTGGAGAGTTTCTGGCAGATAAAAAGTGCAGAGAGAACAGAAGAAGGCATGGAAAAGCATGGGAGAGAGCAGGGGAAAAACTCGCCCAGATCAAAGAGAACCACCAGCCCCTGGGGACTTGTGTGGGGTTTTATTTCAGTCCATACTAAAAAGAAAAAAATCAATTAAATTAACAAAATGGTTTCCATTAGAATTAATCAAAAATGCCCTTCAAAGAAAAAACAAGCTTTAACCGGTGTGATACTTTTATAAATATCGCCACAGTGTCTGACACGTCCTGACGATGCCAGTGACCGCAGAGAGAAGCCGTTGCCTTTGCTCCGCTCGAGCTCCGCGTGGCGAGCACAGCGCAGGAGCTCGCCCCCAGCCCGTAGGAAGCACAGCCCTGATTCACCCGCAGACCCTCGGCAAATGAAAGGGAATTTTACACAGGCCTGCAGCCTGCAGAGGCTTCTCCTCAGACCTAACTTTTCAGAAGCGTGCAGCTCTCTTTCGTGGCACAATCAGAGGCTAAACGCAGCTCACCTCCTTCCTGGCTCCTTCCCTCCAAGCACACAGACTTCAGGAAGCTGGCCTAAATTATTTTCTCTTTTTTTTTTTTTTTTTTTCTTCTTTTTTTACCTTCTCAGGGGAAATTTAAACCCTATCTGGCATTCTCGAAAACTCCAATTTATTATTGTAATGTAGGTTTTCACTGCAAAAGATCACAGTGCTTTTTGTCTCAGAAATTGTCAGCTTCAATACAGACTTCAAGTGAGGGACGTTTTCCCAAAATACGTGTCCTTGCCACACTCTGCTTTATGACTGGAGACAAGGAGGGGGAGAGAGAACCTTCCCCCCACCTCACACCCCGCCTCTCCCCCCATTATTACCGGTGATACAGCTGTTTCACTGCTTTTTTTATTAATGCAAGTGCTAAACGAGACTATATATTACTGACAATTCACATTTGCCTTCTTAAACTGTGTGGACAGGTGTACAGGGGAACAGCGAATTCCAAGCAGAAGAGGCTGTGGCTGAACACGCAATACCATTTGTGTCTACCTGTGCCTGAAATAAAGGATTTGAAGCTAAAAATATCTACAAAAGAGTGTTTCCTCACATTTCAGGTTGGTATTTCCCAGCAGAAACATGAAAAAAAATAGATTTTTTTTTAATTGACTTGAAAGAAACTTGCCTATTTAAAAATCTGTCTAAAGCCGTGATTAGCTGTACAGCTTGTAATCACCTTGCTTTCAGCACAGAAGCTCCACATACTCAACGTGGCGTTAATGGGTCCATCTGAAGTCAAGAGGAGGGGTGGCTGGGTAAGGAAAGAAATTGCCTGGCACGTGCCAGCCTCGTCTTCTTTTGCCTTTTTTTAGCCATGAGCCCAGCACTACGAACAGCAGCATCTCAGATGAAAAGGCTGAGAAACGGGCAAATTGTGTTCCGTGGCCACCCACTGTAATATCTGCAAACACGGGCTGATGAAACCCACACGTCAGGAAACCTTCTTCAGGAATTAAAACGCTTGCTGGAAAGAGGCAACTTCCTTCAAACACCTTAAATAAATCTGCTTTTATTCTTTCCCTCTCTCCTGACCTGCATCTGGCTGCCAGTGCACACGAAAGGAATTACGAAAGCTTCTCAGTCACTGCTACTCCGGTTCCTTTTGCACTACAGCATTTGTCATTGCCAAAACAGCGGAGTTTAATTAAGTGTTGTGAGCAGCCTAGTGAGAAACACACTTTAAATTAAACCTCTGTACATGCAGCTATTGGTTCTTTACCTCCTGAACAATCAGCGGGGTGTTCGGATAAATTCCTCCTCTCGAGGGAAAGGCAGCTGTACGCACCTCTAGCAATTCATAAATGATCCTGCTTTCCCAGAACCATATCTTATTAAAGCACATTTAATTATTTCTTAGTTTTAAACACCAGTAGATGAAGGCAATAATTAATGTGCCCACCACTAAACATTTTATTTACTCTTGATATATTAATGGTATTATCAAGAAAATATGCTACAGTTTCAGGTTTAACAGAATTACATGGCAAATTATCTTTTGATGCATCAAGAAATCGTTAATATAATGGAATAAATTATTTTAACACCTCAGTAGTAATGAACGGATACAAGTGCGTAAGCATTTTAATTTTTCAAAATGTTTTTACAATTACAGATTACAGAGGATATTTAAATCAAAGACGCAGGAGTTAAGAATAAGATGGGAAAAAAAAACCCAACCTTAAAAGGTATTGACTTGTGTTTTTCTTCTACAGGAGAGAAATATTTCAGTGTAACTGGTCTTTCCAGGAGAAAATACCCCACTGCATAATGATCGTACTAAAAATAATAATTGTTAGTAGCAGGTAAGAAATATTTCAGTGACATTTAGGCATTTTTCCTGCCAACTGCAAACATGCATTTATCTCATGAAAATTCAGATTGTGATTGATACATACAGATACAAATATACGTACACTTGCATACACATGAATGTCATCTTCATAAACATGGTGTATATAAATGCAGTGTATAGGTCAAACATTTGCCCCCTCAGGTACCTCAGAAGGATGCACGGCAGATGTAGAGGGGAGGCGATCCCTCCGGGTGCCCCCTCCCCTGAACCGAGCAGCGGTCCCAGCCGCGCCGAGCCCCACCGGCAGAGCTGCCCACGGATTCTCACTCCCTTTGTGCTCAGACCTGGCCTTTAAAGAAAGAAAAACTGTTGCCTTTTTTTTTCATTCTATACCATATTTTCAAAGACGTTTTTATCTACCCCTTTGATCCTTTCTTCTGGAATGGATGTACCTTTTAAGACCAAAGTGAATTTTTTGTTACAAAAATATTTTGGAATTTATTCCAGTAAATAAATGAGTAGCATTTTTTGTTAAAATATTTAATAGAAATCTTGAAACTGAAAAATTAAAACAAACACGTCAGCACTTCTGAGCACGCCGAGCATAGGCGCAATTTAACCTTGTGAAGGGGGCAGGGGTCCGAGCCTGAACCTCAGCCCTGCGCACCGGGCTGACACTGGGCAGACGGGGTTGGACAGCAGGAGCTCCAGCTTGGAGCTCTTTGGGCAGTGGGCGGTTTTCAGCTGTAAGGAAAAATATAAGTAATTGCATTCACATGTGTTTTCTGAATATTCCAAGTAAAGCACATTTTCTAAATAGCAGTGCCCAAGCTGTCCGAAAGCCGTGGTAACAGGTAGGTGAAATTTCAATGCCATTAACAGGATCTACCCATTTTGGAGCCTGCCTGGTGCCCTGGATTCCAGGGATCGGGAATGCTCTGTTCATTCAGGTACTCGATGTAGGAGTAACCCCTTCCTACTGCTGCAGCGGACCTGGGCTTGTCACACCAAGCTGGTCCTGTTGTCCTTCTGTGCCCAGCTGGCCACACCTAGAGGAGAGCATCTTCCCCAACGCCTCTACTTTTACACTAAAGGCTGGTGGCATTTTCTTCTCTTATTTTGTTTTGCCAACGCGAGCTGCCAGGCATCGCCTTCCTCTGCGTCAACTTTCCCAACGCACAGTGTATGAAGATGAATTTTTATAAACACTGTGTTGATTGCGCAAGCCAAGGACACTTCCACAAAAACTTCTACTTGGAGGAGCAGTGTGGACCGACAGAGATGGGGCAGGTTTTTGGCTTGGGACCCCGCAGCCATGCCAAGGGGCAGCGCTGGATCCCAGCACACCATCTCCACTGCTGCTCACGGCTTCGCTCCCCCAGAGAGGGGGGGAGTTTGCTGTGCCCCCTTTGCACAGTGCCAGATGCAAGCGAAGGTCCTGGGCATTATGGTACAGCAGGTAGAAGTACACCTCTGTGTGCATCATGGAATCACAGGATCCCAGCATGGCAGGGGCTGGCAGGGCCCTCTGTGGGTCACCCAGCCCAACCCCCTGCCCAAGCAGGGTCACCCACAGCAGGCTGCACAGGACCTTGTCCAGGCGGGGCTGGAATATCTCCAGAGAAGGAGACTCCACAGCCTCCCTGGGCAGCCTGGGCCAGGGCTCCGTCACGTGCATAGACGGTGGCTTCAGCCCTGGTTTGACGCGTACGAAGGGTGACCTCGTTGATGTGCTTTCTGACTTCCCAACGAAACTCTGCAAATAAAATTGCTAATCTGCCTGTTCTAACAGGAATGGTGCCGGCAATCCTGCGCTCTCCCATCCTTCTCCTCGCTACAGCCTTCACTCGAGGAGAGCTGCAGGGTTTGGATTTTCCCCCTGGACACACACACCCTTCCACGAGAGCCCCGTCAGGCGATGCTGGATGCCCAGCACTGACTCACGTGCAGAGGCATGGCTGGGCATGCCCACGGACCAGCACCTTTCCGCGGCGACGCCGGGAGGGGACCCGAGCTGCCCCCCGCCTCCACAGCCCTCCCGGGCAGAGCCGCCGTGCCAAGCCAGCTCTAGGTAGCACGACGTCACGGCAATCGTCCTCGCTCCGTTCAGACTCTGCGTTCCTTGGTGCTACAGGGAAACTGGAGATGGAATAATTACAAACCAATATAGTTAGCCTTTAAGGGAGGATGGCCTGCTTTGGGGTTTAGCTTGTCTAACAGGTAATGGCCACCGACAGGAAAACAGAGACTAACATTGCTTTTAACAAGGAATTGTGACGCAATGGAAGGGCTCAGAAGAAACGATGCAGGGGCAGGACTCCACCCTCGGACCCTCTAAATAAATTAATACATACGGTCTGCAGCACCAGCCAAGCCACCACTCAAGCAAAGTGCTATTTTTAAATGCACTGAAGCATTTGCTAACCTATCCCCGGGGATTTACACTTAAAAAAATGACATAAAATTGCAGAGGCTTCCTTCAAATTCTAAGAGCAAATCCTGACTCTTTGCAATGTGCAAAGCCGTGGAGGAGACCCCCGGCCCCCGCTCGACAGCCAGGACAGGCTCCCACCTTCTGCCTCTTGCAGCAAAGGCAATGTCATTTATATGCTTTTAATAGTATTTATATGGTTTTAATATTACTTGCACGGTTTTAAGGTGAAAGTATTTTAAGTAATGGGAGAAAGCAAAGGTGGTCTTTTGATTTTTTGAGCACATTCATGAAGAGGGAGTGATTTATATGGCTGTGCAACTGTTGACCACTTTGTTTAGGCACTTATATCTATATTTCCTCTTATTGTGGCTCTCTCAAGTGTTTGATAGAGTAAGATGGAGGCATTAATTGAATTCAAGTGTAGAGACCTGAAGTATTTTTATTATTATTTTTAGTTCTCTCACCTTTTATTTCCATTAGCAAAGAAACACAATCGCCGTGGGGATTTATGGCTAAAGGATGCAGAGCTGGTTACAGTTGTGAAAATAAAACTACTTTACCTGAAAAAAACAAAACCCCAAAAACATTTAAGCTGAAAAAAAATACATGATAGAACAAAGCCTTGGTATTTTCCTAGTTTTCAGACCCACAATAATCTTGTGAGTTTTCACACTGTGTGCATCCTGCACTGTTGTACCAGTACCAGATAAAGTTAATTTTCCTTGGAGCTGTGCTCCTGTTCACCCACCAACAGTGCAGCAGAAAGGCTCTCTTTGCCCTGCTTGAGGACAAGTTCTCTATCCATACTTTCAAAACAGCGTCTAGTGCACCCAGTGCAGAGCTGGGGGGCTCCCGTGGGACCCTGGCACCCATGGGACCAAGACACATCTCCAGGCTCCAGCCAGTCTGCCCGCAGGAGCCTGCTGGAGGGGCAGGAGGGGCGGTGGCACCTCGGTTCCACTCAGCTTGGGCCAAAATTTGCCCAAGCGTGTATTGGGTGTAAGGCAATATTTGGTGTGCCCTTCATTCTGGCATTAAAACAGACAAGGCGGGTGAAGAGCATTGCCCCTGCGTACTGAGCTTGGGCAAATGGGGATTCCTGCTCCAAACAACAACTCTCGGTGCAAGCAGTGCTTTGTGTGCTTCACAGGGGCGTTGGGCTCAAGCAGTTTTGTCTCGTGCGTAGCTGGATTCCTCCATCAGTATCCATTTAGTAGGCATGGTGGTGTTGGGTTGCCGGTTGGACTTGATGATCCCAGAGGTCTTTTCCAACCTATGATTCTATGATCAGAGAGGAAGAGGTGAGACACGAAGAGCATCATCCCCCCACAGGAGACAGAGGAGCCCCATGACCGTCTGCTCCCACAGCTTTCCCCCATACACAGGGGAGAGGAGGAAGGGAGACCCTGAAACTCTGCCTTTGCATGCTTACAAATACAATTCAACTTTTGGAGAGGATGAACACAACAAGGGGCTGTTAGTGGGCAAGGGAAAAAGGCAAGGATGGAAAAAGCACGTACTTCCCGGTGCTGGGCACTGCTGCTTGCAGCTCCTCCACCCTCCCGAACCCACAGCCTGCCCCAGGGCATGAAACACGCACTGCCTGTTTCCCCTCAGGAAGGAACGGAGAAGGAAGCTCTCTTCAATATATATGTGTGTATATATACATATACACATATTTTCTATGCATTTCTGCAAAGTATTCCTCATTTGATTATTTTTCCCTAGCCCTGTCTGCCTAAACAACGGCGCCCAGGAGGCTGGCTCCAAAGAGGAGGGCGATGGAGGAACCCTGAACATTAAACAAGACTGTGTACTCTCTGCAAAGCAAACCTCATGCCCACTCACACCCGCGGCCCGGGAAGCATAACCTTTAGAGCATTAGCATGTCGGCTGCAGCGGGCTCGGCAGTGAATCCAGGACGTGCTGCGGGGACAGGGGCTCTGGCTGCCGGCGGCTCCCACCCTCGCTCGAGGGACCGCTTGCAAAATCAGCTGCGTGCACTTTTCTATGAAGTCAGTGGTGGAAGAAAAGCAAAAAGCAAAAAAAAAAAAAAACCCAAATCCTAAAACTACCCCACCCCCGTATTAAGAAAATCAAGCAAATTGTTGAAGGACTTCATCTAAAACTGTGTTTTCTGGACTATTTTAATGGGTTTCTGCCAGGTTTCTGATTGGGAGTTGAAATTTTAGTACCTTAAGTAAAACGCAGTGATAGAAACTGTGAAAAATCGCTGCATTCCATGCTGCACTCAGTGCATCATTAGAGTTTGAAATTTGAATATGATCCGTTCTAAAGGATTTCATATTAAAATGCATAAACATATGTCATGTGTATATATAAACGAAACCCTCTGGCATAATTTGAAGAATTAGGATATCATAAGATTACTAAGAAAAAATATGACGGGCATACATTTTTCGGTCTAATACTGAACTGCATCCTATTGCTATTGATTTCAGTTAAAGTATTCCGAGGAACGGACAGGTGCCTCCAGAGGGCAATTCCGAGAATCTAAACTAGAAAGCCCCGCTTTGGCTGCTTAAAGCAGGGGCATCTATCGCACGTGGGGGAAACGCTCCAGCACCTGTGTGATTGCATATTCCTTAGATGTAAAATGATACATTCTGCTGCTATCTTTCTATTATTGAGCAGTCATAATTCCTCTCAGCCTTTCTTTTTCTGTAAGACTAGAATTTAACACAGAGGCAGTTTGGGTGGGTTTTTTTCTTGATAATTTTTTGACCTCCTGGGATGAGCTATGAACCCTTTCCTTGGCCAGCTAAGTGGACAATAGAAGACTACATCAAGCGTAGTGCTTTTACCAGAAAAAGGTGGATTGGCAGTTTCATTAATAGTTATTTTCACATATAGTTCCTGAAAGGTGATTTCTTTGAAAAGACTTTCTAAAAAGAGAAATAAGGAATGGTTGGGGTGGGAAAGGGGGTGGAGGTTGGATGGAGGAGAACAGCAAGAAAAGAGGTCCAATTACGACTGGCCACTTCCCAACAATAAAGATCCAGAAGACACTCAGGGTTATAGCAGAGCCCTAAGTAACTTCCACGCAACAAGAGTCTTCTGAAAAATTGCTGCAAAACACTTTACAACCCGTGCTGCGATTAATGGGAAATGTAAGGGCAAAGGAAGAACCGGCACACGTTCTTGTGCATTCCCTAGCAACGCCAACATTCAAATCTGAGTTAACACAGGACGGGTAACAGTAAAACGAGACCGTATGAGCCCAGCAAACAGAGGCTATCACCATGCAGGAGGAACTTCACTCATCACAAAGAGTCAGATATTGCTGCACTGAGAAGATATTACCCCCAAGCCCGTGGTGGCTCCGGCGGGCTGGCTGAGGAGAGGACCACCACACACAGCAGCACGAGTGGGGACCTCTTAGGACTAAACATCATGGAGGAGTGTGGGGTGAAAGAAAAAAAACCCATTGTCTCTAACTCCTGTCCCTTGTAGCCTCCTCTTGCCTGCTCTGCGGTGATGCTGCTGACTGCAGATCCGGAGGTCCAAGCCCATTTTCTGAGCCATACAGAGCTCAGGACATTTTGAGAGTTTACTGAGGGATATTTCCACCCCCCTCGTCTTCCCCAGCACACACTGGTGGTTTGAAATATGAGCAGATTTCCAATTATTTCGTTCCAAGCTCAGCCTGGTGTCAGCACGATGCTGGTGCAGCCTCAGACTGAGCAGATACCTGTTCTGCTCAACACAACTCGTGCTTCATTCACTGCTCTGAGCTCCCGTAGCGGTATGGTGAGCTCCAGGGGCATTAACTGGGGGCTTAAAAAGCAGAAGTAAAAGACTGCCTCGTAAGCTCAGAGAAAATAATAAAGCAGGGAAGAGTTGTATCTGGCTTTTCTGGATATTTTCACATCTCACGTAACAAAGTTGTGGGTTGAACGGTACCAGAAATTCCAAAGGCACACACGGTCTCCCTCACCTCACTCCTGCGATCCAAACCCTTCCGGTGCCGTGGAGAGCTCCTCCGCAGGACAAGCATCTCCCAGCTCTCCAGACATGTAACCTGAAATTTGTAACGCTGAAAACTGAGCTGCCCAGAGGGCCTTTCCGGAAGGACAGCCAGAAACTCACCGCACGTTCAATTAGACTGGCTCAGAGACGTGCCTGAGATGAAACAAGCTGAGGCACAGGAAGTTCCGTCTGAACATGAGGAAGAACTTCTTCCCTCTGAGGGTGACGGAGCACTGGAACAGGCTGCCCAGGGAGGTTGTGGAGTCTCCTTCTCTGGAGATATTCAAGACCCGCCTGGACAAGGTCCTGTGCAGCCTGCTGTAGGTGACCCTGCTTCGGCAGGAGGGTTGGACTAGATGACCCATAGAGGGCCCTGCCAACTCCTACCATTCTGTGATTCTGTGATTCTGTGAAACGCACATGTACACCATTTGCTTCATCTTCACAGCAAAACCCGGCCAAAACCCCTCATCAGAGAAAGCATCTCCCAGGGACGAGCGAGGCGGAGGCTGCTCTGCCCCGCAGCCCACCTCAGCCCCACGCGGCCATCGCTGCTCACCCTGGACAGAGGGTTAGGGTCCCTTCAGCACACAGCTTCTCCTTTTCTGGTCTGCTTTTTAGGGGCACACAATGCTTATTTTGTCAAATTCTTATTTATTCGCTTTGATATTTTTTTTTCAGATTGCTGCTTGGCTCAGACTTTTAAATAAAAATGCAAATACTTCAAAACCAGCAATATAAGTGTCCTGTTGTGGCACAGAAGTATTATTGGTGTCATAAATAAAGCATCAGTATTTGACTGCTGTGCAGAAAAACAAACCCAAAAATGAAGCAAAGCAGTCTACAGGGGTTGATGTGTTGCAGAAGCAGCTCTTACTAAAATGATCCTAGAATAGCTCCAAGTCTGCCATGATACAAGCACCGCCGCTGCTCCTTAAAGGCTATTGCTCTTTAAAATATACCTAAATGGAGTGGCTGCAACCAGTGTCATCAAAAATAATCTTTTCCAGCCCAGGCTTTTCAAAGAAGTGCCATCTTTCTGGCAAACTCCATGCTACAGTCACTTTGGCAAATAAAAGTAACTCTCAATTATTTCCATGGCATTAAAACATCTGGAAATGAATCATCAGTTGTCAAATAGGTCTGGTAAGGTTTTAGTCCTGTTATAAAGAGAAGCCTCTGAACCGAGGGTCTCATGGGCAGATGTCTTCTCCACCGCGGGTCCCTGCGCTCCCTCGGGTGAGGGCAGGTCTGAACTGGCTGCTGAACTGCGCGCAAGTCACACGAGGATCCCAGCTGCAGTTTCAGCGTGGGCGATCACAGAATCACAGAATCACAGAATCACAGAATAGTAGGGGTTGGAAGGGACCTCTGTGGGTCATCTAGTCCAACCCTCCTGCTGAAGCAGGGTCACCTACAGCAAGCTGCACAGGACCTTGTCCAGGCGGGTCTGGAATATCTCCAGAGAAGGAGACTCCACAACCTCCCTGGGCAGCCTGTTCCAGTGCTCCGTCACCCTCAGAGGGAAGAAGTTCTTCCTCATGTTCAGACGGACTGCGAAACTGTCTTATCTCCAAACAGGAATACATGCACAAAATTCCAGCAACTAAAAAAATATCAATTTCCTAGTACAAAAAAACCCCACCTCAATTTGCGCAAGGATTAACCCTCCTTCCCCTACAGCCCTCCGTGTGCGGTGGGTATCTACACCTTGGTGGCCACACCACCCCTTCCACCCTCTCACTCTTACAGCCTGCACCCAGCCCTTGCGACTCATGGATGCTCTATCGCAAACCGCAGGAGCAGCACGTGGGGTGGAAGCTGCCAGAGCCCAGTGCAAAGCAACCCTGCGTAAGGTGTGAGGACTATAGGTGCTGTTCCAGCAGTCCAGAGCGACATCAGCCTTGACCTTGACCTCCTCTGACTCCATGGGTTCAGCGGTGCCTCAAGGCCACAGACAGATTTCTCCTGCACGTTCATCTTCCCGACGTCTGAGCCCCTTTTGAGTGGCAAGCAGCCGTGTAGCTTTTACCCGGAAGATCTTTATATTTCTTTTTTTAATTTGCTAGCAGTATTAATTACTGCTCCTCCAGTCCAGTCCATATTGCCAGCTTGATTATTCTGGTTTACTTCAATTCACTGGAATGAATTGTGCCATGGCACTTAAAAAGTCGCAAACACTCATCCTTTTTAGTGGTGTTATGCTCACGCATGGCAAATGTAAACTGACACAAGGACTTTGCTTGCTGTGAAATGAGAAGACGAGGCCACCACGATGGGAAGAGATGGCCAAAGCCTTTATCGCAGCTGACAAATCTCAACACGATCTAAAATGGAGTTTCACCCGCAGCTCGCATACAGATCCGCATTTAGCTTGACAGCCAAGTCTTCGGGAGACTCGGGGTTAAATAAAAAAGCACAGCCGTTTACGTGAACCTTAAACAAACTTACAGCAGCATTTTTCTTTTAGCCGACTGACATTTTTCTTTATGTTTCGTCAGTCATATCTGAGCGATCAGACAGCCACTACACGTGGTACACCCACCAGGATTATTATCTAGACCAAAGGCCCAGAGCTCATTGTAGCAGGCATGTAATTCTTTACAATGTATGCCACGTTAACTGTGTTGGGTTATCTATTCAACAGCTGACTGAGCTGGGCTCTCAGGCTCTTCTCAACAACCATGTAAGAAGCGATGACAATTGTACTACTTCATAACGGCTGCATGCAACTCTGACACACACTTCACAGCAACCAGTCATCTATATAAACCAATTTCAAGAGCAAAATTGCATGGTGCCTCCACTCTGTTATAAACACAATGATATCCACTCAAAGCTGATAAATGCACTGCATTTCTCCAGAGCTTTAAAGAACAACTTCCCCGCGCCTGCCGGAACGCCGGGGTGGATTCGGCGTCTTTACGCCCCGGCCGGTCGTTGGGAGATGCACAAAGAGCCAGGCAGGGTGGACCTGCGGCAGCAAGGCGATGCTGACGCCGGCACTTCATGGCAAAAGGACGCTCTCCCCCTGCAAAGACGCTGTGTCTGATGAGCTGCAAGAGAAAACACGGTTATACGTAATTAAGGTTTTAAATGCTTCTCGACTCCTTAGCAATTTTCAAATTAATTACTGTATCTTTTCATAGGATTACATGCCATGTAATCCTTATTATGGAATAAAATATCTATAGCAACCACAAAGTCCTCGAAGAAAATACTTCAACACCAAACACTTTTACAAAGGGCTAGATTAAAGACTGTCAAACGAATTAAAAACATTTTTACCAGCTATCATAGCTTCGTAAAATGGTGCCGTGGAAGCAGCCCACCTCGCAGACGCAGTGCTGGCTGCAGATGTGCTGGCGTTGCGTGAGGCTTCCGTTTTGAAAATGCTGCAACTTTGCACCAGTTTGAGGTGGCAAATGTTCTTTCTCAACTGCAGGCAACGAGACAGCCTCTTAGCTTTTGCCTCATGCACTGTGTACACAATATACACCACAACATCGTATTGCAAAGAAAAGATGAAATATAGCTATAGGGATCTTTATTTAATGAACCCTGTAATTGAATACCAAAACAAATAGACATCCTGATAAAACACAAAAATGATTACTTTTTTTAAATTCAGATAAAGCATAGGATCAATCTCTGTTTGTTTGCATTGTTCAGCTAGACTATGTGAGAATTAAAAAAGCTATCTAGAACAATCCATAGGTAATCCTGTCTTGCTGCATATTGTATAATAATTTAAATATGTTAACATTTATATATTGCTGTCATACTGCTGTTTTTTTCTAGTATTAACCAGTAAAAACACACACCAACTAGGTCCATCCAAAATACTTCATGCAGACTCGACAGGATGTTTGAAGTGACCGGTGGACAAGGTTATCTCTCAGTGCCAGGATGCTCTGGGACAACATCTTGTGCAGCAAACTGCCCAGAGGACCTCCCGAGGTTACGCAATGGGGGTTCTGGGGTGATGGGAGGAGAGGAGCGGGGCAGAAGGGGCCACGCGAGGAAGACATGGGTGGACTGGAGTAAGCCCAGGGGAGTCCACAGTGTGGAGGTCATGGAAAGCATCCTTGGGGATACCCAAAATTCAACAGGACCAGACCCTGGGCAGCCAGCCCCAAGCTTCCCAAGTTGTTTAAGCTTTGACAGGGGTGTTGGCCAGAGCCCCCCGCAGCTCCCTGTCAACACCAGCATGCCAATGGACTCCACCACCCCGATCCCCAGTTGCTCACAACCTGCGCTCCCCAAAGTGTCCAAAGAGCAAAGATGAATATATGAAACATGAGATACATTTTGGCCCTATTTTGAGTCCCTGAAGGAGGATGACAGTGATGCGCTGGACCATGGGCCCAGGGTGAAGGTCCAGGTGGCTGCACAGAAGCGCACTCTGGTCTGCTTGCTTTCTCCGCTCTTCACCCAGTGGCAGCCATCACAAGCATTTGTTAGCTTTGCTTTGCTTTCTGCAGAAAGCATTACACAGCTTTAAAAATAAAGTTTTGTACAAGAGGCACACTGTCCTCCACCAAAAGTTCGCAACCTTAACTCATCGTTCCACATCAGAAATTTTTTTTAAAGAAACAATTAATGGTGATACCGAGTCGTCGGCACAGCTCTGACGAAGCACAGCGGGCAGAATGAAGTACTGGCTCAGAATTAACTTTGCTTCGCAGATCGGTCTGCAATCCTCATTTTACTCTAATTTAACCTTTCCTAGTTAATTTATACCGGTTCAGCTTGCAAGCCTGTACCTGCCAAAGTGATCATCTTCCATCAAGTGTCTGGGCGTGGAGAGGGTTGCTCTCTGTCGTCTCTGTAACCAGTATACCTAATTAAAGTCCTTAAAAACCTTTAATATGACAAGACGAGACAGGAATAGGAAAGAAAAATAAGAGAGAATCTTTCAATTACTTTAATCCTGCCAGCTTTCAAATTCATATCAAAACACAGCACGAGCTGAAACTTTCTGCAGTTTCCCCTTTGGCGCGCAGCTCTCGCCGCGGCGCGGGCTCAGCGCCCCGTCCCATGGCGGCCGCCTTCCCGCTGCGTCCTTGCTTAATGAGCACGTCTCTTCTGATGGGAAGGGAAAGGGAAAGTAAATATATAAAGTGCTTGTAATAAATGATTAAATTGTCCTCCAGGCACATTTTGCATATGAATATAAAAGTTGTGATTAATAGGTTATCTAACACATTAACAAAGGCTTTAGCAAACACCGTCCAGCGTTGCAGTATTTGCCAGCCCTTTCTGGTTTAAATAGAGCTGTATCAAACTGTTTGCTGGAGTCCCAAATTCTGGCCAGCAAGGCCATCAAAGCCAGGGAGGTTGCCGCTTTTTCCCCCAGTAGGCTTTTTCTTCATTGTGAGCCTAAATGCCCCCACTAGGGTCACGATTAAGAACGATTTAAAAAATAATAAAAAAAAAAATGCAGAAAACAATGTCCCGTGCCAATGAGAAACTGAAATTGCTCCGCGCGGGGGAAACAATGCTGCTGAAACAAAGGGGACATCTGGAGCGCGGCAGCGCGCAGCGGGCACCGCCTGCCCTCCGCCTTGCTGCAGCCGGCGGAAGGGGAGCAGCTCACAAGGAGAGCCCTTTGCCTTCCAGCCGCAAAAGCTGCGAATGAATTTTATACCCACGGAAAGGAGCAAAGCCCCAGCCTCCCGGCTGCCACGAGGCGAGACAGGCACCAAGCGCAGGGCACAGTCCCCTCGCCATCGCTCGCAGGGTGGTGGTCCCACCACCCAGCACCCCTGCCACGGGACCTGGGGGGATCATTGGTGCCACCAGCGAGCGGGCGAGGCTGCCCAGCTCGGTGTGTTCGCTGCCTCGTCCATACTTTGAGCAGCAGACAATGGAAAGGAAAGGTTAGCAAAGCCTTTCCCCCACCATCCACTGAAGCGCTACCGAGAAAATGAAGAGAAAATGTGCTTGTGGACCCAAGAAATCCTACTATAACAGCAAATAATTCGTATACATCCTATTTTTTCTTCATCGCAGATTTTTAATCCTCTCTTAAGCACTTTTAAAGTGCCCAATTTTTCTCTCATTTGAATTTAAATCAGCTTGTATGGAGAACTTGGAGAACTTTTTTTTTAAGCAAGCTTGTTTGGCAGGCACATTTTCCCAAGATCACCCAGCTTTAATTTTAAATTTCAAAAGCCTTGTGTTTAATCCCTTGAGCTGGCCTGGTACCTTGCACCATCTGTTCTGGGGTTTTGTTATAACAGAGAGCACCTGCAGAGTTTTGCAACATTTCAAGCTGTCTGTGGACAAAAATCAAAATAATTATAATTTTCATAAACTAAAGACTGCGATTCAGACGCTGCAGCCCCACCTAACACAGATTTTTCACAACAAATCTCTGCAACGGGAGCGTTTCTCATGCACGAGGGTGTTCTGTTCTCTCTGCCGCCGGACGGTCGGTGGGCAGCCAGAAGGATCATGGCTACCGGGCGTCATCTCACCCCACCACCCTGCTCCCTGCCGCTGGCCAGCTGTGTCCCCGGGATGCTCTGCCAGCCCTCGGGCCGGGAGAAGCTCTGCTCAATGCTCCCACAGTTGGGACAGTCACAGAAGAAGAAGAAAATGGCTTTTTTTCAGCAGCCTAACCACTCAGAGAGGTGGCAGAGAGGTGGTCTGGCCATACCTACCCATACCTGTGCAGCGTGGGCAATGTTTCACGTTCAAAAGGCATCCCCACTTCATGCTTGGGTGGGTATAAAAGGTTTTCTGCCATGTTGGGCAACCAAAAAATCTATTGGAATGATGGTGTTTGTTGAGACTTTAATGAAGAGCTCTTTATTACTGATAAATCCCTCCTTAGGGCATGCTGGCTAATTTTATACAGAGCACGTATGTCTTGCCATAAGCACGGTGAGCTTCCATCCCAAACTGTAGGCGACCAAACGAACGGGGGATCTGCGTGCGGCATCATCACTGCTCTCAGACAGACGCTGAACGGCGTCTTCTAAAAGTGGAAGGTGAGCCATAACTAACACTGCGCATGCCCTCCAAGACCTCTGGTGCATGTCCAAGTTTGAGGCGAGGTGTGAGCACTTCATCTGTGCTTCCGAAGGGGAAAACCTCCACCTAAACTGGGAGTCATCTGTGGTTTGGGCCTTGCTAGGCACCGGATGAAAAAAAGCATGGAAAATGGTTTTAATAACTTTGCAAACATCTCCTCACAAGGCTGACTCAGAGGAGCAGGTACTTGCACGGGACGCTGAGCAACGGTGAGTCAAAGGGGCTCTGGCAGAGATGGCTTTAAAAAACCCAAACGCCTGTCACGTATTTTAGCTGATTGCTTAACATATTTGCTGGTTTCCCAGCTTTACCGAGCAAAACCATCCCTTCTCTCTTCCCCCAGTCCCTAAACTTTGAGTAACCCTTCCTTCCAGTCTGTCATGTCCGGGCGGTGTGAGCGCTAACCCTCTGCCCAACAGACCCCCACCCCCACCCAGCAACCAGACACGGGCTTTCCTTCTTGTTCACCTGCCTGGCTCAAAAAATGCCGTTCAGAAAACAATACCTCCACTTGCATTAACGTCTGAAGCTTCTTCCCCGCTTGCAAGTACGCTTGCTCAGGATGGCCAAGGTGGGAGCAGGAGGAAGTCTGCTTCTTGATGAAAAGCATCATCTCTTGCCCCGATCCAGCTGTTTTCAAAGCAGTGTTCCTGGAGCAGAGCCCCTACCCAGCCCTCAGCAGCTCTGGGCACTGGCCTGACTGCTGGCTTGGGCAGAAATCTCCACCTTCCTATCACCCACAAAAATTCACCAAATTAAATTAAAAAAAAAAAAATATATATATAAAATTAAATTAAATAAGAAATTCTTGATGCTTCTGCAAACTCAGCTGAATTTTCCACAGAGCTGGTGAAGCAGGAGTGATTCACCCCTCACTGTTTACTGTTCCTCAGCAAGAGATCTGCTCCGTCTCCGTGGAGGAGTTCAGTACTCCGCTGCAGGAAACACTGCCTATTAGCCAATTCTCGTTTCACAAACACTGTATTAAAAATCACAAGTACTGATAGCTGTGCCTGCACCAGAAATAGTTTGATAAGACAGACTATGCAGGGACGTGAATGAAACAAAATGAAATCAAATAGATACCCAGAAAGACTGATATTTTTCCAAGAATTGGAGGGCTCCCTCTCAGAGCCAGGGTTACCTGGACTTAAATTTGGAGGAAGCCAGGAACAGCAGACACTTGGTTTCACCAGGTACCAGCCAGGAGCTGAGGTTGCCCCACGGCACAGCACCGAGCAGTGTGACAAGTGATCGCTGCAGAGCAAACCATACAAAAGCCAACCCCCAGACTTCTTGTATGAAGGAAAACAAGGAGAGACCAAAATACCCGAAGATGTGGAGTTGGAGCAGGCATGGGCAAGGTGGGCAAGGACTCCCTGGGTGAGGCTGAAACACTACGATGGCATCCAATGGCACCTGCAGTTGGAAAACAGAGTCAGCAGACTAACGATCACCTCGGAAACGCATTCAACAGGGGAGACAGACTCAGAACGGCTTCTGCAAGATTAAACCAGCGCCATGCTTTGCTGGGACGATGCTGCACCAAGAGCCAGGGGAGACAAAACCCTCACCCACACCCCCTCCTCTGCTACGTCCCTTTCCCACCAGCTGAACAGACGACTTGCATTGATCACAGGTACCCTCAACACTATGTTGAACTATACTGAACGTTCCAGGAACTAAGCCAGCTTCCTAAAAGTGACCCTGCAATTAGTTCTCAATGAACCTATACATAAATACATTAGTAATCTTTAGCTAAAATCCTGGTGAAAAGTCATATCCAACAAAGTTCAAACCTTTTGTCCAAGAACCCGTATTTTAAATGTTTTAAAGCTACTGGCAATTTTGCAGTTACCTGTTATAGAGTCAGCATTTCATTTTTATGCCCCCAGAAAATAAACTACTATTTTCAGATTTGCACTTATGTTCCTTAGTTCCTGACCTCATTTCTGAAGAGAAGGTAGAAATTCCAAAACTCTGAAGACTAAATCTGTGAATTAATTTTTTTTTTTAGTTAACTCCCTAAGCTTACATTGGACAAAACTGCACTTTTAATATTTTTTTGTAAATCAATTGCCAAATATTAAAAATTCAAACAATGTTTACAAGAACAAATAATCTCATTTTTATATTTTCATGAAAGAGACTAAATGTTGTATCTTTCCTCTTGCAATTTTGTTATTTTTCATAGTCACATTGGGGAATGTTAGGAAATATAACCAAATAGGATTACAATATCAAATATTGGGGATGTTTTATGCATTTTATCTGTCTTGCAATGGGCTAGTAATGATGAGGAGCTAATGGAAACTGTAGACCCCAAATTTATTACAGTTTCTTCAAAGGGAAATTCTTTTGCTACGTGGATCTTATTCATGTGGGAAAACCCAATTACTCCAGGATTCTTGTACCTTACTATTTTCTTTTATGATGCTTTTTTGCTATAAGTGCTTATTATGATTCGATAACCCAGTTACAAATAAGCTGTGACCCTCCGCTCTTATCTCCAAATTCACAGCTTTCCAATTTGTCACAGTTAGTTGAGAACTTGACTTATTAATTACTGCCATGGGGTCCTAGAGGGAGTTGCAGAGCTACAGCATCATTTCCACTCCCATGAGGTGTCACTGAAGAAGTCTGAGATCTAAATCTTTGTAAAGGCAGCTGGCTTCTTATCGGGGGAAAAAAAAAATAATCAACCAAGCAACTAACACACCAAAAAAACAAAACATGAAAAAATGGACTCAACCCAAAAAACATGCAAACAACCCCACAAACCAAAAATTAAGAAAAACCCAAAATATTTTGGACGCATGCCTTGCATACTATTCCTGCAGACAATAAAACCAGGAGCCTACAGTAAAAAACCTCAGGAGTCAGATGATCTCATACACATCACCAGAAACTCCGTTTCCAACTTCTTCAAAGCCTCATCAGTGTTGGGTTTATCCGTTCCGTGCTCTGCCTGTGTCAGCGGTGGAAAGCAGGAGCCCAGCCCCCCCCATGACGTCCCTTGGGAGGGCAGCACATGGGGATGCTGCTCTGTGCCCACGGGGACCTTCTCCCCATGACTCCTGAAGCTGAAAAATCTTCCACGTGCCCAGAGAGCAACATCCCTGTGCTCAGCCCTACGGAGGTGCTGAGGGTTTCCCAGGTATAGAGCCTAAATCCAGAATAAAGCAGAGAATAACGCAGCTGGGTGAACACGCATTCTGGATGTTTCCAGCTGGCTCCCCACACTGTGCCTAAAGGTGGTGAAGACAGTTACCTCCATCACAGATTAAGCAACGAAGCTGTGCTGGCTTTCCAAAAGTGTGGAGTCTGCTTAAACACGTAAAACTTTGCTATACTGTGACTGCAGAGTCTTAAAACATCGCAGTCCTGTTTGAAAGCGTCCTACCTCACTCACAGCACACGTAGAAACTACCAAGTATATTGATTCTGGGAACCATCACCAAGAATAAGACATATTTTTTCTACAGTGGTGTTCCTAAGGCTCACACCTAAGCCATCCTGGAGAAGTACCAATCCAACAAGCAAGTGCAAGACGAGAAAACCTCTACAGAGGAACAGCTCCACAGATCTTAGCTATTTCTGCACTCACTGCATGCGTAGGCTTTTCCATTGCTATCAGCCACAGGAACACTTCTGGTAGCTGGCCCAGCAAGGTTTGGCGAGGAGCAATGCAGCAGCATTCAGATTTTGGGTATGATATTGGCCTTGCTGAAGTGATGGAGTCCACCCTCTTCCTAGAGCACCTTCAGCCTTGGCATTAGTATGAAAGGTGATGCTCCTGCATCAGCCAGAAAAAGCTTCTCATGACCTTTTTCTTCTGCTCAGGAACCTGCTGCAAACGCCCTGGCACAGTTTGACACCGTCCAGAGGTGTCCTGTAGAACAGGCACAAGGCTCTGGGACAGACCCTACCTGATAATGGGGAGGGGGTGACCCAAAGAAATTTGGACTGGATTGGACATTTACTTACAGATGCTTAACAAAAAAAAAAAAAAAAAAAAAGGATTCAAGCAATGTAAAAATTGTCTGAAGTCTTCTAATTACAAGGCCTTGGCAAAGAAACCGATATGATTATTCTTAACATCCATTAATTATTAGCAGCATTTCTACAGTTAAGTGAGAGATGATAAATACTCAGCTACTGTCTAATAGGACTACTAAGCCCCAATTTCAAAGTTAAACAAATAAAATCTGATTTGAAAAGTACACTATTAAATATTTGATGCATTAACCACTGCTAAAGTAATTCAACTGTCCAGTCTGAGCACCCTTTATTTGGACTATATCCAGCGCACTCAAAGAAGACTACTCGGCTTCAATTAATGACCAATTCTCATCGTGAACTTATAATATCCATTTGTGATGCCTAAAACACATTCTCGCTGCACTCTGAATGATGGATGAACTTGAATCCAAGCTGGGTGAAGGTAGCTGCTTTATTTTGATGATTTCTTCGTATTTTAATTAACGTCATGGTCAAGAATATGTTGGTTCGGTAAGCTGTTTTTTAATGAATTATCATACCTGAATCTTGTGGCTTTTTAAAAATCTTTGCTACTTTGTGCAGGAAGGCTTTGCCTTGAAAGGGAAAAAGGAAAAAAAAGAAAAAAAAGAAAAGAAAACAGAAAGAAAAATGAAGGTTTAAATCAGTTCTAAAGCTACCAAAATCCGTAGTACTTAATTTATCGAATCTCCTGTTAGTGAATGAACAAAGGTAAAAATAACAGGCTAGTTATAAACTAGTACTATGATGATGACATTGTGAATTATTTAAAAAGGGCATATTCAGTGTGACCATAGAGCCATCAATCATAATAGACATTGATGAGAAAAAGAGGTTTCAGTCACTTCCTATCTGCCAGGAGAACAATTCTATCTCGCAGGTAGCTGTGAAGTGCCGCTGACCCGATGTCACTCGCATTGTTGCTCTACCCTTTGAACGGGGAGAGCAGATTCTCTCAATATTAGAATCGAATGAGTAAATAAATTCTCAGTTCACCGCCGCACTCCTTCAGAGTGCACACTTCAATTTGTCTAACAATGGGGAGGACAGAAAAGCAGAAATCTCTTAAAGCAGGGATGAATTTTTTATGGATGCTCAAATCCAGCTGCAAAGAATGGGGTTTTAAAAGGTAGCAGCGCTGCTTTTAGCAGGAGCCCCAAGAGACAAAGTCTTCGGGCAGTGTTTTGTGTTGAATTCAGCCCTTCCAGCGCCCGCGCCTTCCTCTCTCCCTTCCTCCTGGAGCCGCTTCCACCGAGTCGCTCCATTGTGGTGCCCGCCTTGACCTCTCCGATAGGGACTGAAAACGTCCCCCTCACCTCCCATCACTTCCCAACACTGAAGTTTCATAAAGACCCAGCGAGAAACCCGTCTGCATCAACCTGAATACTCCGGTGGCTTTATAGGAATCAAATACTGCAGCTGAAAAGATGACTGTTGAGTAAGAAGGGAGAGAGAAAAAGCACTCCAACTTTTAATTTGCACTGGATTAATCTAGGAGAGACTCTTTCACCTGATGCCCCACGTAATTACACCCTAAACTTTCACTCAGATCACATGTTTCATCGTTGTTGGTTACTCTAATTAGCCCATGGATTCCTGCAGCTGCAAAGACGACACAGAAGAAGGAATAAATTCCGCATAGCTCCAGCTCCACACAACCAACTCTCTCCCCGGCATCACAAGGCTGCTTCCCCCAGCCCACAGGCCCCCAGCGATGCTTTGCCAAATTCCACCAGGCTCCGTCACTGGGCACCGGCACCGACGGCCCGAGGGCGATGCGCGGGGGACGCGGGGATGCCGGGATGCGTCCCTGCGCTCCCCGGCCCCGCTCAGCCCCAAGCCCGCGGTGCCTGCAGTGCGGTCCCCACTCCTCACCCTCATCCCTCCCCTCTCCCCGCGCCAGTCTATTCATCTCTGCGTAACCTCGCACCGCTCCAAAACTGTACATTGCCACTTAATTGTTACTAACAGGTAAATCAAAGGTAAAAGAGAACTAATTAATTTTCCAGCTCAGTTTTATTTTACTGTTACTGTTTTGAGAAAATATAACTAAACCCCATTAGTGTTAAGGTAAGACCATGAAACAACATAATATAATGCAAGAAAGACATTTAATAGCATAGAGGAATGTTAAATTACTAATTAACTCCAAGTTACTGTATAAAAAAGCATAGTAATTTACAGGATTATTGCAATATGCAGCTTAGATTGCCACAAGGGTCAGCTAGGGAGCATTTCCTCCTATTTCTTGCAGCGTGGTGGTTATTGTAAAATTCTTCTCACATTAAAATGTACTGTCCTTACCCACAGTTCATTGCTGCTAATTAGCAGCAGTTGAGATTTCCCTAGCAGTCATTTTCCCTACGTTAGGCTGCCAAACGTTACCAACTGCTCAAGCTGCTCCGCGCGCAGAGTGTCCGGCTGCCCACCCTGCTCCCCAGCACTGCTGCGCTGCTGCCGCCGGGTCGGGGTCAGCACCCGGGCGAAGAAAACACTCATCAAATTATTTGTCTTGCTCTTTGTTACAGCCGGGCAGGTTAGCAGAAGCCGTCTGGTGCCGTTGGCTGAGCTACAGAACTTAGAAACGTCTATTTTTTTCCCCTCCTCTTTTTTCCTAAATATACAATATACTGCTCAAACGATCGAAACTGGAAGCTCTCCAATATGAATTTTTTTGTTCAAAAGCAAGTATTTCCACATTCTATTTAAACTTTTATTTAAACAAGAAAGCAAGAAAAGGCATCTTTTAGTTTTTACCTAAATATATAAGAAGAATGCCATAACTTTGATTAATAATTGATTAAATGAACCATCCACACATCAAAGGCAGGAAGAAGAGCTGTTCCACAGAAAGGCTAGACTATCAAATAGCACTTTGTTGTCTTAAACACTGTTCTGATCCGCAGTGTTACATAGCTCGTTGCACATTAATGTTTGAGGTTATAAATGGGAGCATTTTCCAAAGTGTTTTTTATTATTGTCATTATTTTAAAGAGTAAAATAATTTAGCTCCTTTTATTTTTTCCCCTAATTAAACACGATCAGTTTGAAAACACAGAAATTTGGATGATAATCGTTCAGCCTCGTCTTTTCCTCTCTCTTTTGTTGGCTTTATGACTAATTTATGTTTAACCTTCTTGAGAATCCATGGTCAGAACACACTTTCTGAAAAAATTCAAAGCAACTTTCGCTCGTGTCCAATAGCAGGGCAAAAGGTCTTGGGAGCTGTGAAACGGTTCAGAATTGAAAGGAGTGACACGATCTTCTTCACCTCCTCTTCACAGGAGTAAGAGCAATCAGGAAACAACCACTAATTGCTTCATCAAAATTAAGCTTCTCCATCTCCAGAGCAATTATTTCACCGTTGTTGGTTAGAGTTTCGTGTGCCTACCATCTACAGGAAAAAAATAAAACCAGGCCTCTGAGTTGTAACGTGTTTCCCAGAATTGCTTAACGAGAGAGGGCTTCAGACTCAGCTTTCGGTTTCATCTCTTCTATCTGCTGGTAGTCCCCTTTCACATTTCTGAAGTTAGTCAAAACCTACGGCACCTGAATACACTTGTATTTCATGCACGCATGAGAAAGGATTGTAAAATTTACTTGCGACAAGAATGAGAAATTCATCTTGCTGACAAGAATAAATCCATTCAGTCAAGGATCAAAACAGTAGCCCAAGGGTAACAAAGAACAAGTGTCAACCACATTTGCTCTGAAGTTCCTCAAAAATCCCCCCTGGGAATTCCAGTCGTGATGCTCTGCATCTGTATTTATATGAGAATCTTTTTTTAAAAAAAGGGGGAAATATAAAGGGCAAAGGGACTACGTTTTGGGGATCTTAATTGGATCAAAAACTTTTAAACTGGTTTAATTTTTCCTTCAAAATATGATGGCCACAGTATTTCAAAATGAAGCGTATTACTCAGTGCTCAAAGATACCTTTTTCACCCGTGATGTGCAGGGATCTGCATCTAGTGCCTATCAGTTTGTGTGTGAGTATATACATTTTGTGTATCCATGTGGTAATTTAGGTGACTTTCCTTGAATACTATTTCTTCCTGGTAGCTAAATGCTCTCAATGCTCCTTAAGAGATTACAAATATATTACTGCATCTCACGAACAGAACTAAAGATAAAGGACCACAGCTAACATTTCCGACGAGCGGCATTTCTCTCCCAGAGCCCGGCCAGCGGCTCGTGACTTCGCAAAGCGCTTCAATATGTTGAGCACCGAGCATATGCTGAAACACATTTCTATCTGACAAAAATAGAGGCAAGCGCCCAAGTGATTGCTGAAGCCAGGGGAAGACGGGCAGGGGATGGAAGTCAAGCCCAGGTTTCTGCTCTCTGGGTTTTGGTGGGTTTAGGGTTTTTTTGCGACATTTTAGTGCACTCTCAGTGTGTCTTTCAGTGCTCTGACTCTGTCCACTAATTACGATAGCATCATTTTCACCTCCTTCTTTTGCTAGTATCTTGGCAAAAAACCTGAGAGTGAGACAAGTGATGGGAGTGAAACACAAAGCTATTCAGATGTATTTTTAATATCAGCACTATATTTTTGTGTCAAGGGGGAAGTTTAAATCCATATGGGCAGAGGAGGCGACTCTTGTCTGTGAGACTCCAAAAATTCCTGGGTGCAGCTGATAATCTTTGATTATTTTTCCTAAAATGAGATTTTTTCATACTATCTAGCTAGCAGATACAGCCAATGACAAGCCTATTTCCATACTGGCAAGGTTTCATATTACTTTGAATTATTAAATCCAGCCCACGGTTACAGATACTGTATGTGCTCATAGAGAGAAAGTACACATACACTCATGCACAAACTTTACATGAAGATTGAAAAGCAAGGTAGAAGAATAAATAGACCAGTGGGGAAAAATAAAATATTTAGTATCTACTTTTCTTTTATGGGTAGTACAATAGGTCACATTTCTCCACTTCTTCCGCACTTAAAAATAAAACCGTTTTAAAAGACACCCGTACAGTGGTTCCTAGAATTTTGCAAGACTTTATCTATTTGTTCATTTTTAAGGACTTGGATTGTCCCAAAGCACCCGATAGGTGCTGTCACCATGGCGGTGTAAGCGAGAAAACACAGAACACAATCAATTAAATGTGCTTTTTCATAAACGTTTTTTTTTAAGCCCCACCTATATTTCATAATCTGAAATCCTGAATTTCCACAGATTTTCGACCATCCAAGCTGGGATCCACCCCTCCACCCCTCTGCAAGGGGGGTGCATGCCCTGCTGGCAGCCACCAGCGCCATGTGGGCTCTGGGGTGGCAGCAGCGGCCGGTCCCGGACCTCTCCCCACCGCCGCGCACAGCAGGACTCATCCCCACGGCCACGCTCCTGCCGAGCATCCTCATCCACGGCTCCCCCCAGCCACTGCCCTGCTGCGCCGGCGCGGGGCGAGATGCACGCTGAGTCGGGTACCAGCTGTAATTGAAGTGGCAGAGACGTCAGCGTCCATCTATAGCATCCTCTCCTCACCACAGCAGCCCTAGCGCAGATAACTCCGAAAATAATCGCACTGATGCTGCATACTGTTACCAGTCAATTAGATCTAGCGATTCCAGCCCAAGCAGCCGGTCAACAATCTCAAGAAAACACCTAGGACCAGGATACTTATCTGCTTCTGCACATTCAGAGTGATTTTCCAGTTCCCATATGGAAAAGCGATAAAGTATAAAAGACGACGACGACAATGAGTTTCCAGAGAGGTTCTGTACGAGGAGCATTGTTATTCATAACATTCATCATTAACTTTAGCAGCTCAAATAGCGGGGAAGCAAATCAAGTGCCGTCCCCGAAGGTAGTGACCCTGCCTGCACCCCTGCAGAAGGCAGGAATCCCGCCCATAACTTGGCAGGAGTTGCTGAACAGACTATCTAGTTAACACAGGCCTGTTTAACCAGCACCTGCCACAATTAAACATCCAGCAGTGCAGAAACCACTTGAAGAAAGCCAAAGTCCACAAAAGGAGTAAAAGCAGCATTGCTGACAAAACTGGTAGCAATATAAGTATATATATTTACAGCAATGCAGGAATGGATTATTTAAATTCTTTTCTACTGAAATGCTGGATTCCAGCAATACAGAGAACTTCAAAGCATCAATTTCTCTATTGCATTCACAGAGCTTGACTTCTTTAAAAGATACTTGCTCTGAAATGAACTTCTCTGCAAGCCATCAACGAGAGCAAAATGTTTCCTTCCTACGATAACAATTCAGTATAAGTGCAAAGGAGATAAAGAAAAGTCTTGAAATCGTAAGAACTCGTCGTGAAGGTGAAGCCTGTGTGTTATGGGAAGGGATTATCTAAACCCAATGCACAATTTGTTACATTGGTTTTTAAAAATGTTAGAATCATGGACACAACCGCAATAACTCAGAACTGATGATGCACTCTTACTTAAAGGAAAATTAAAACTTCTGGAAGCTTTAGATATTTATTTCCTAGACATGGATTTTTTTGTGCAAAATTATCCCTCGAGTGTGTTTCTAAGATTTGTCGTTCCGTGCATGCAGAGATCCACGCTTTCAGGAAACACAATTCCAGAGCAGCTGGACAGCCCTCAGGAAAACCGGCCAACGTAGGTAAATGAGCTAATCAAGTCTTATGTTGGAATCACACAATTACATGCATTGCATTATATTAAAAAATGCTATTAATTACATTTTAAGCAAACAACCCGTTGCGTCTTAGGAAACTTGAAAAATCAAGTTGCTTTTTTGATTTTATTTGAACGTACTGAGATAACATTATCACTTAAAAAAGAATTTCTTGTGCTGCATGACTTCACTGTGACTGAAAACGTGCATGAATCATAAGCGAATAAAGTTTGAGAAGATGCTGGTCTCAAACTCCAACTAGCAGCTGGTACGTTCTGGTAGCTGAAGGATTTTAATTTCACTGTTGAACCAGACAACAAAATGTCTGCACTAGTCTTGCTGCTAATTAACGCACTAGTTGATCTGGACTAGCTAGACCAGGATGGCATATTTTTTGGGTTGCCCGGGTTGTTTGTATTTCAGAAATTATCATCACCGACTTGTTATAATTATTTGAGCCCAACCCCTTTGCTTCTTGAAATCCTAATTGCTGCTGCCAACTTTGTGGAGAACAAGGTTAACTTCATTACAGCGTTAGAATCATGAACGACTCGTGGTTCTTTCTTCTGACCATGCTCAAGGTCTATCGGTCACATCTGTCCACACTGCTCTTCCATGGGAAGCCATGGAAACTCTCACTAATGCTTTTGGCGATTTCTGCTCCGAGCTCCAGTGAGCTTTTGCTTTGATGCTCTGAGATATCGCCATCGTACTTACTACGATCACCAAATGCTTCTTGAAGAACCTGCTTTCTGGCTAGAACGTTTAGTATTCTGATTCAGATCAATTTTCTTTTTGATTCTAAATTTCTTCTACACATAGTTAATATCCTCCTCCTTGCTTCCTTCCTCCCTCCCTTATAAAGGATTTAAATAAAGGATTTTTTTAATACTGTGCCTCAAGATATGGTCTTTTTGGTCATTGCCATCTTCGTAAATCATTATTTATTAGTGAATTGCTAGCTCATACTCTATACTGACAGTATACTTCAATATTCAGCATTACTTTTAGCTTAGCTTCACTGTTCTTATCAAGCTGCATGGGAGATGCTCAAATAAAATCTGTTTTAGATTTTTACCAATTATTGTAGCCACTCTGTTCCTGAATGTGGCCTTGGGGCACGTCTCGGATGTAGCGCAGTCCTTATATTAGATCTCTCCTTTTTTGCATTGTGTAAAATGGAAATTCCAGTATTTTTAGGAAACCTTATTGCTCTTTAAAAACTGAGGCAATGGAGGTCTTTATTGATGCATGCAGAAGGTGATTACTACCCTCCTGAGTAATTATATTAATACGTCTGAATGCCTCTATCTAATGGTACTCCAGACCTGTGTTGACATTTTTGCTGATATATTAGACTTCTAGTAGTGCTATATATACATTTTCTAACCACAGCCAAATATTAGGCCTTTCAAACCAATTCTGGATCACAGTGTGATATACACACACATCCCTCATTATTGTTAATGAGACCTCCTCTGTAAGACTAAGAATATGGATCTTTAAAATCACATTAAAATTTTAAGCTATTGTAGCTCATCTTTTTGGGATCATGTTTCTCTGAAGAAAAATACATGGCACACAGACATTACTTTGTGAAGTGGTTTCTAGCAAAGTTTTCAGCCAAAATCCTGACAAGTGCAAAATACGCAATACATCTCCTGACCCCTCCCCTCAGCCCCTTTTGTACTTTGTCACCAGCACCACCAGCCTCAGGTTCAGCTCTTGCCGCTTTATTTCTCTTTCAACTCACTCCTTGGCTTGCAAACACATGTATCTCACCCTACCTCTCCTTGCAGTCTGATAAGTAACCCCCAGAGCTGCTGCTCTGCAAAAGCTGGCAGAAGCACAGGTCATGAATGACAATAGCTGCATCCTGGGACAGAAACCTCATCTCCAGGAAGGACTTCTTCAGGGCTTTAGGAAGCCCCAGAAACTTCTCCTTTCACACTCAGCCAGTGCCCGAAGCTCTAATGTGTCTTCCCAAATCACTCAGACCTCCATGGTGTGTTATTGTGGCTCTTGCTGAAAGACCATCTGCCCAGTGCACCTCACCGGAGGGATGGAAAAGTCCACCAGCCGCTGCGTGCTCCTTTCCCATCTCTCGCTCTGATGGCATTTCTGCTCCATTGGCAAAACCCAAGCATCTACAGTAGAGTCTCACCTTTCTGCGAGCTGCGGATACCCCAAGAGCCAGCAGCTCACAATTTATGCCCATTTTATGGATCCAGCTCCAGAGTAGCAAATTTCAGTCCTGTCAACCTCCTGTGTCTTGCACCAGGCCTCTGGTGCACTGGCCAGGCATCTCCGGTGAAATCTCACCGTCCCCATGCCACGGTCTGTCCCGGGAGGGCAGCCCCCCTCTCTCACCTCTTTCCTGGACCCCAGTGAGAGGTTTGCTCTGAAAACACAGACCACCACAACCATGTCCCAAGCCCGGGCAGTGGCGAGTCTGCAGCCCTACTGAAGCTCCTGGCATGGCAGCTTGCCTACCTCGGTGTTAGACCCCAGACTATTTTATTTTATTCCCCCTGTGACAACTAGTTTAGGCTCTAGAATGTTTTTTTCACTTATTTATACCAAATAATTATTTTTTTGTCTGTAATGGATATCAACAACTACATTTGAACTCTTGATTCTCCCTAAGAAGCTTGAAAAATGTAATGTTTTGAATTTATTCAAAGGAAGGAGCTGGATTTTTTACCCCATTTTGTCTGTGATTGGGAGTTTCTCTGCTCCAGAAAACCCTCCTAAATTTCCACTAAAGTACACCTGCAGCCATGGTGGGAGTGCAGGTAAGTTTGCAGCCTAGCAGCCGTTCCCCCATGCAGGTGCCCATCGGGCAAGCGACTGGGGCACCGAACGCTGCCGGGAGGGGACCAGCTCCCTCGGCTCTACGCACTGGTGCAAATTCACATTCTTTTTTCCTCCTACAGAGGTTTATTGCATTTTCTGTGTTGTCGCCAAAATGGATAAATCTTGCAACTTCCTTCTGCATAGTTTCATAAATAGGAAAAAAAAAAAGGGAAGGGGAAAAAAACCAGAAAAGCCCCAGAGCCTGCTCCCCCCGTCACGTCTCCGCGTGCCTCAGCTGCACATCATACATGCGGAACATTGAACCATCCTCTTAAATATTATGACATGGAGAAAATCACATTGTGCTTTAACCTATCAACAAAGGAGCAAAGCAATTACAGAGCTAAACACAGTCGAGGAAGACCCAATAAAGAGAAATCCAAGAAAATTTGGTGAAAATTCTTAAGGGGCCTTACAATGTTTAATCATGCTTCAGGCCTAAATTAATATTCTGCTTCTAATTCAAAAGACTGAACCACAAAGGTACATCTTTTGGGTATTTTTAATAACCATAGTACAACACTCTGTGAATTAGCAGCTGGTCTGACTGGTATTTTACTTTTTCTTTGCTTACTCAAGTAAAGCAGTTAATATTAGTATAATCATCAAACTAACATTAGTCAGACAGAAGGACAGATTTTTTTTCTGTATTGTAATGCAGAATATAAAAAAATGAAACCAAGATTTAGAAATTCCTTTGTGTATTAGTTTAAATAATTTTTCTTATGCAGTTTCAATAAAACAAAAAATCTTTGTTATATTCATCCATTTTATAAAATAAACAATAGATTAAAGAGTACATAAACACATGGAAGACGGCAACCCGGTGCCCAGTGTATGAGAACAAAGAGCCCATCACGTGCTGCTGCCTACCGCTATCCACCCAACACAGAAAACGTTTATGGAAATAAATCCACCCTGTTCAAACTTGGTAGCTTTCACCAAGCTGAAAGTGCTGGTTAGTAGATTTACTTCTGTTTTTTAAAATACGGATAAACTTCTGGTTGCCATGCTTCCCGCTTCAGCCCCAGGTATTTGCAAACGTGGCACTGGATTAGATGCTTGGTTTCATGTTCGGTTTGCGGAATAACCTGTCCAACTGATATTTATTTACCCAAGTTGTAGATGGACTTTTAATAATCGCATAGAGTTGTCAAAGAGAAAGGTAATTTTCCTTTAAATAAATAAGAAGCAGAGATTGGAAAGCTCAGAACTGTTACACAAAAGTACACTGCAACTCTCTAATTTGTTAATATTGCTTTGCCATTAAAGAACACCCCAAGACGTCAAATACAGCTCACAGACACTACAGAGCTGGCCTCAGCTGGAGTTTCTGCCATGTATGGGTTTCTGGCTTGGACATCAACAAAGAGCCACGAACTTCAGCACAGAAGTCCCCAATTTCATCCAGTTCCTACTTAAAATTGCAGCCAAAGGAGCCTGAAGCCGCATTGACCATACGCAACATTTTGCATCATTAAACTCCGGTTTCTGCTCGTCTTGTATTGTGTTACATTTGTCGCACAAAGAAGGAAATAACAAATCTATGTAGCTGGCAAGAAAGGCGGGCAGGAAAGTACGGGAAGGAACTTTTATGTCTGAGACTATATGAACCCCTCCTGGTAGCATTTTCATTTAATACTCGTGTGTATTTGTACCTCTGCAGCCTTGTGTTGGTTATGCCACTCTGCATTAACAACTGGTGCAAGATATTTATTCTAGATAAAGAAGAAACTGCATCTTCTAACCTGCTGCCTACTCCCACAACACGTCCTCAGCAGGCGTCTGCCCTGGTGCTGCGGCCCCCGGCAGACCCACGGGAGCAGAGGAGATGGCTGGGGTCCTGCTCCCACCACCCGCAGGGAAAGAACAGGGAGGAGGGGGCTATTTACTACCATCAGGAATGGCAGCGCAAGCCCAAGGCTGACTCTTCTCCAAGGGCAGTCTGCAAACACGGCCCCTGCTGCGGGCAACCAGGGAATGGAGAACCTGGGACTTGCCCTGCAGAGCACAGAGCAGCCCCGCTCCGCAGCCAGACCTCTGCAACATGAGGCAGGTAACGTTTTTAATATCTTCATGGATTAGCGCCCCGGCAATGCACAGCTTATGACAGTGTTTGCACATGGTCTTAGCCAGAGTCCCATGCTCCGTGCTCCACCGAGTCCCTCTGCGCGTGGCCATCTGCTTCCACAGAGCAGCCTTGCTCAGGGAAAAACAGAGAGAGCCCTAACACTGAGGACTTCTCCTCCACACAATCCCTGCCCAGCTTAAACCCCAGTGAGGAAGCTCCTTCAATCACTTATCAGCCTTCACCAGAGCTGTTTTAAGGAAAGCCACCCTCTTTCTCCAGGAAAAAAGTGCATTTCCAGGCAGCCTTGTTTCCCGCGCTCCGCTCAGTGATGTGCACGCTGCCTGTCTTCTGCAGCACAGCGAGAGCACAGAAACCGATGCAGAGCATGATCCCAGCTCTCAGGGAATAAGCCTTCTCGTTGGTGTTTCACCAACGTCTATGGGATGGGCTGAAGCGCTGGGAAAGGTTGGTTTAACAGAGGAAAGACTTTGCTGAGCGAAGGGTGATGAAAAGAGACCCCAACAGCAATAAGAAAATTCAGAAAAGATCTAGTGTTACATGTAACTTTACAATGAGCCCTTTTGGGCACCCATGTGTGCAGAAACATTGGGACACTTCAGCTGTCACAGGCTCGCTCACCAGTATTCCTGGTAAAATTGAGCTAGTTTTAAAGGACCATATAGCTCTGTCACATTTATTTTTACGTCTACTTGAAAATATGGTCTGTATTGCAAAAGGACGAGCCCAAAAATCAAACTTTAACTATTAAATCAATGTATAGTTGGAGAAAAAGATCATAAGAAATACTTTGTAAAGTGTGAACATCTAAGAAATTCCTAAGGAGAGCGTAATTAAGAAGGAAAAGGGTTTTTGTGTCAAAGCACCAGCTTAGCAATACATTGTAAAGAACATATACGTATCATACCTTGCTTAAGGGCACGGGGCGCTCACGGCGTGTGTTGGGAAAGCGGATCTCCTGCGTGGTATCATCGCTGCGCAGAGGCAGGTGCGATGCTGCGGTGGCCGACGCAAGAAGAAGGCACCGTACCTCAGTCACCGGCAGCCGCTGCAGGGCAGAAGCCCCGGCAAGATCGACCAGCGCTCTGATCCACAGTGGCAAATCCTACCCTTCCGTGTAATATTCGAAGACAACGTAATTTAAGGTGTCCCTTCCATTATTCAAATGCATAAATTGCTACAGGGTGAGAAGACAGCGAATACGGCGTGGAGAAGAAAGAAGGGAGCACCGGCAAAATAAAAAGAGAAGGGGCTAGCAGTTTGTCTGGGGCTGAGAAAGCAGCCCCTGGAAGGGTAACGTGCATGAAACGACGTTGTGTTTGCTGACCTGTTCAGGAACCGGAGTGTGTGGATACCCCTCGCTGCGCAGGATGCCAGCACCGCGGCGGGGAGGGATGCCGGGAGGTGGTGGTCCCTGCGCCGGGGTGGGCATCCTCTCCAGGACGTAATTCACTTCCATTCGTGCTCACACCAGCTCTAACAAAACCAAACTCTTCCGTGAGAGAGTAGACGAAAACTGAGGAGGAAAAGAGAACATACAGGTGGGTTTAGCTGAGTGAACTAAATCCAGCTCCCCCAGAGCCCAAGCCAGCAGTATGCAATGTCAGAGTCTAATTTCACTAAACAAGACTATCTTTTTGGCCTGAAGCATCCCAAGCCCAACCTCTCACAGCCTCACACTGCTTTGCAGCGCTTCACTCTTCCTTTTTCCACGTCGTTCTGGACAGAAGACGACCCTGCTCACGGCATCTCAGACCAACGCTGTCTACTGATGCCCATGTTTTATGGAGAAAGGAACCATTTCACTGAAAATCATGCCCTGTTTGACTGGCTTGTCAAATATTTCCCAAGGAGCACAGTTGTATGCAAGAAAAAAGCTCAACGTGAGCCTGCCCGTGTCTCCTCCGCCTGCTCTTGCAGGACCTACCTCAACGGGGTCACAGTCCTCGGTATCACTGTGGTTCAGACAAACAAATTGTAATGACTGCGAAGCAGCAGAGACTTACTTAGCACTGTAAGATATCCAGAGAAAATTAAAGGAAAACATTTTGCTAGTATCAGCCAAGGGAGGACAGCCAGCCCACGAGTGCAAATGCGCTCATCTCTCTCCACTGCAAATATTGGAAGGGATTTGGAACAAAGATAGTCATTAAATAGCGGTTTTTGAAAGCCCACTGCATTTAAACCGTAGGTCGGACCCCGAGTCCGGAAGATATTTTTCATGGCAGAGGAAATCCAGAGCCATTTAACTCCATCTTGAATTTATCTTCAAAAACTTCAAAGTACTGCCTATCATCTAGTCATACATTTGAAGCATCTCTACTAGAGTTTTAATGCCTTTAATTCTTTATCTACAAATCACTGCCTCATTAGGGACAGCAATGAGAAGAAATCACATCTGGTACCCCCGCGCCCTAGACCAGTCCCACAGATCATCTCCCAGTGGGCATTATAGTGGAGGGACAGGGGTTTCCCTGCAGGACATGATGGACTTCAGGCCAAACACTGCTCTGTATGGAAGCCCATTTAAAAAAAAAAATTCATTTTTCAGAAAAATTAAACTGAGCTTGCACGTGAAATAACGCAGGTGAAAGCGTATTAGTGAGTCAAGTGCCTAAACCCAGTCGAAAAGACAGGCGAGATGCACACGTGGCATTGCCTTCATGGAAGCTTAGCTCGTACGATGTGTTTTGTAATGAAGCCTTGAAGGTACTTCTGAAGATCTGAAAATTTACTTTTCTCATGGACGCAGTTTGTTGTCAGTTGGAATGGTTTCAACACATCATTTAGTTAACTTGTGTTTTCTATACTTATTCAAGTTTATTTAATCTATGGAAACCTTCAACGTGCAAAAATAAGCGGGATGCGTAACAAAAATTCTCATTTAGAGTATTTGAAGAACTCTAGCTCTGCAAAGCCACTCTCGTGTTCTGTGATTTCCACCTCTAGTCCCAACACTGATACTGAATTTGAATAAATGAGAAAATATCTAAGCATTTTTTTTGCGACATCCAGTAGATTTGAGGTTCAAAATGCCCAGAGGTGCAGAAGACTCTATTTGTGAGCAGTTGCCCCCTCTCAGGAGATCTCCCTGGGGTGTCCCGTGCCCAGGGCCAGGCTGGGCGCTGACCCATGGGTCCCAGGTCCCAAATCCCCTCCCAAGGACCCTGCCACCCCCCTCCACGCTCCCAGCACTGTTGACTCCTCCAATGCTGCGTTGGTATAAAGAGCTGGAACTATTTAAAGGCGTTTCTAACACATACGCTTACAATGCTGCTGTACTCAGTTTCCTATCTCCACGTCTTCTCCACTGCAATTTAATTTGGTCTGCTGTTATACAGGAAGCAGAAGCTCATGGCAAATAAAATCCCATATCTTTTATAGTACCTCTTCAGATTTACGAGCCTGGCTTGCGTGTACGTGTCCCACTTTGCCTGCCTACCTGAGGCGAAGGTGCACTGCTATAGGCGGTTATTTAGCTGTGTGCATGCACAATTTGCAATAAGCATACATATTGATACAAAGTGCATACATTTTGCATTGTGCTGGGATACACATGGGATACTCATTAAAAGATAAAAAGAAAAAAAAAAATTCGCAAGACTTACCGTAAAAGAATGTAAATTGCAATGGATTACATTGGGGCTTTTTTCCGTAACTGCAGTCAAAATCTAACAAAAAAAGTCTATGAGCAATGTTTTCAAGCATATTTTGGGTCTAATTTTTACAGTAGGGAATTTAAAATGAAAAATAAAGACAGCCTTTGTAATATTGATGATGTGACTGTTTTCAAGGTGAACTCTTTACTATCTTTCATTCTGTACATGAAGAGTTACTGCCAGAACGCAATGAAAATGTTGGAAATGTGGACGCTGGTTTTAATAACAGGTGAATCTGTTTATAGAGATATCCTTGAACGCCTTCCTGCCCCCCTGATTCTGCAAACCTCGAAACGGCAGACGGAATAACCTTTCTTCCCTTCCTTTCCCTTGCTCAGGTGATGCTGGAAACCCCTCTCTTTGTCACTCGTGCGTATTACTGCATTTTCCCCACAAGGCCCGTGCCGAAGCGCTGCAGCACAGCTGACCCCACAAACTTCTGACCTAATCAAAAGGCAGGACTATAAAAAAAAAAAAAATCTGGTGAGAGACAGTTTTCACAGTAATTTCAGCCCAATTTTGCCCACATTGTATTAGAGAAATGAGTTGTAAAGCACATTCTAAGTAGAAGAACTATAAATATCTCACCAATTTTTTTTCTGCACTGATTGATTCCAACTAGGAGCAGCTCCTACAGTTGTAAAGAGCAGGCTTAGTGCCCCCGAGTGAAACGCAGAACCTACGCCCCTTCCAGCCCTGTTCACGGGACCATTCCCACTTCTGCAGGCTGGGGCTGCCCCGATGATGCTGCCCAACGCTGCCGTGGCCTCGAGCACGTCTGCTTGTGCCGTGCTCGGCTCTGCTTCCCCAGGTGCCGAAGGCTTTACCCTTCAGCCTCACCTCTGGAGCAGCTCTGCTGTTTCCCAAGCAGAGAGACACAGGAGGCAAAGGTAGAGCCTGCGCCGGCTCGAGCTCTCGGGCTGGCTGCGTGCCGAGCAGCGCGTCAGCAACAAGTCGCTTCAGTAAATAAGAATTTCAAGACGCGAGCCAGCTGCTCTCCTCCCACCATCATCCCGCTGCCATCAAATCTGACATGGAACCCCTATGAAAGAAGAGGCAAGGGGTGGTTTCCGAACACCTAAAGACCTGGGTACTGACAGTCATTCCAGTGTCCTTCATGGCTCTTCTCACGCAACGCCGTCTGATAAACCGAGAGGGAAAATAAAATGGGATTTCCAAGTTCCCGTCACCAGGTGAGAGAGGGCAGGGCACCAAAGGTGCTCAGACACACGTACCTGTGCGGCGGGGAGAGCCCGGCGTGGCGCGGCAGCAGCGCACGGCAGCCGAGCCTGCTGCCAGGGAAGAGCTTCGTTAAACCAGAGCACTCACCGGTATTTTTCGTTTGATGCAGTATTTGTAAAATGCTCAAACCTTGCATATAATGCGTAATGCTATTAAGTAGAATATCTAAAGTACTTAAACTAATTATGCCTATTTTGTAAGATTAATTATAATTAATAATTTAACATATTTTATCATTTAAGTCAGTATCCGTTCTGATCTTTAACTTTAGAGAGCACACTGTATACGTACCACATAATTAGGGCTTATGTATCACATAATTAGGGCTAAATACTAGGAAATCAGGCTAATTAGACCAAATCAAACTGAATTATTTAAGCTTTTTTTTATTTTAGATGTAGAATATTTAGTAATTAAATACTGATTTCATTTTCTTGTACTTGCACATCTCACTTGTCTCTCAGCCGTCGGTTATAATGAAGCATTATAAAAGTGTTTGTCACGGAAGCGTGGGACGGGGATGGCTTGGCAAGCGGGCAGAGAAGGCGCCGAGCGAAGCAGCACTGCGCTGCTCAGGATTTCCACGCGGCTGAGCCACGGGAACATCCCGTGCATTCGGCTGCCCGAGGCTTTCCCCTGGCTAGGCGCTTTCCACACGCAGTGTGCTCGCCCAGCATCCGTCTCCCGACTGGGGAACTGGTTAGTGTCAGCCCGCGGCTGGGGATAACTCGCAGCGGAGCATCCCTTGGGGTGCTGGGGATGAAGCTCTCTGCAGCAGCCTACGCCACACCGCAGCTCCCCTCCGATATTTAAACTCCTTTTAATACCTGGGCAACGGCACCTAGAGATGAAAACTCTGGCTTTGGCAACGGTTCAAAGCTTCTCTGGTAGAAAGTGCTTAGGACATACGCTTTTGGCTGTATCACGTAGACACGAAGTGTCATATAATAAAGTCTTTCAAATAAAGCATGTTACTGCCAAAAAAGCAGCGAGGATAACTGAACAATAACAGGGCTGCAGGCAAAATCCTCAGCGTGAGAAAGCACCTGCCCTGAACCAGCCTCAGCGAATTTGTAGCTCATTTCAGATATAAAAAATTCTACTTTTCTATGGAGATTAATTCATTTCATTATAATTCATCAAAAAAGACAATAAAGCTTAGTTATGGTTTATCATCCTTCCCTGCCAGACGATCTAAACCGCGCGTTTCTTCTAATGCTGAGCCATGGGCTGGTGTTGCATGCAGACCAGAAAACCCAGGTGTGGGCATCATCATGTCCAATTACATTCTGGCACCGCACTCCAAAGATCGGCTTCTAAATGATCTTTTATGGCAGAGCTTCAACGATAGGGAGGATTGGCTAAGGGCTTGGGGAAAAAAAGTGTTAGCTCCTGCTAGTGCCTTTATCAATTTCAACCAACCACGAGATCGATTTGAAAAGAAAATACATCGATAGGCTGGAAAACCAGGGAAACTTCAACATGGCTGTGGGCAAATGAACAAATGACTGCAAAGTAAGCAAATCTCTGGGCTGGCAGAGGAAATCGTGCAGCCTGTGACAGCAGCCTGCCCGTGGCGAGACTGGCTCAGGGGTGAGCTGCTGGAGCCATCCCCGCTGCACCCGCATCCCGACTCCACTTACGGGCTGCTGCCGCGGCCCCGCCGCTCTGCCCCGGCTTCACACCCCAGCTTATGCACCTACCCACACTCAAAATATAAATATTTAAAGATTAATAAGCCTCTGGTGCGAGCAACTGAAAATATTTCTTCTATCAAGGTAAATGTTAAGGGAATCCATACGAGATCAAAGGGCCATGAAATTGAAAACAATCATATGCCAAGTAGTCGGGGTCCTTTTGTACGTGTGGCATTCACTCCTCCTGCCTTATCCCGCGCTCAGCCAAGTCAATAAAAGGAATCCCATGGACTTCAAGGGGCTTAGAGGGAGCCCGCAGTTTCGTCGTGTTTTGTTTTGAAAAATCAGTGTTCCTCTTGTTTAAAGTGCTTAAGATGAGATTTGCACACTTTGACTTTTTCCAGCATTGGCTCTTGAATCAAAAGAAGTTGGTTTCCAGTTGTGTTTTTTTCAAGTCTTGCAGCACAATGAGCATATAAAGGTGAGGAACGTGGATGCACGGCAGAACCGAAGGAGCAGGCGGCTCCCGTGCCGAGTCAGCCAGTGCCCTACAACACAAGACAGAAGGGAAATTGTTACTGAGGCCGTGTCAGATGGTGAAGTTCTTTGGGGAAAGTAGTAAATAAATACCTAATTTTAGAGAAAGAGCAGGGACATATGGTTCAACCCCTGGTTGTGCGAGCGCAGCATCTCCAGCAGCGTCCCGGGAGCAGACGCCACCGGCTTTGTCCATCCACCCTGCTCGAGCTCCGCCTGCCGCTAATCATCATCATTATCAGATTTCCAGATTACCAGAGCCCCAGTTTTTATTGGCATCACGGCAGAGCCCAGCCCAGGCACGTGGGGCAGCTGCGACGCGCTGAGCTTCACTTTGCCAGTGTATTTTAGGGTGCTTGTTAAAGAGGTTTTTTTATCCAACCTTGCTTCAAAAAGCTTAAATTCCACGTTCGCACCAATTCTGTATTTCATTTGTCTCAACAGAAAGGAACCCGCTCTGCTCAGCTTTCTCCAGGTTGCAATCACAGTGCAACTTCTTCCTTTGGTGGTAAAACACAGAAAATAAATGGAGCTCAGAGTACAAATAAAGAATTAATAAGCTTTGATTTTATAGATTTACATTTCTCTCATAGCCCTGTAAACAGTATCTGCAGTGTACAACTCATGAAATTAAGCTATTTTGATTTTTTAAATAGCATTTTCTAAATCATGATTTTATTTGTAATTTGTAACACACTTCCAATTGGCCTGGAGACATCTTCTCTCAGGAGCAGCCACACAGAAGTTTTTTTTAAAAGTCAGTTTTCATTTACTCATATGAAAGGAAGAGGGGTGTTTTTTCCATGTTTTTATAATCACTTTTTTAATACTTGCTTTTACCTGTCACAGAGATCTAGGCAAAGGTGCACAATTTCAGCCTGAAAGAGGAATTGTTTAGTCAGTCTCTGACATATGAGAACAGGCAGCTGTCACTGAAGCTGCAACATGTACTTAGTTGTATTTTTCCCTATTAAATTAATGTGACGAATCGATATCATATGGGGATGCTTTGTACGCAAACACACGCAAGCCACATACTATTATGCAAAAATTTTAGCTCACCTGATCTAAAAAAAAATTCCCACAATTAACGAACACCAAAGAACTGTGAAATGCCAATGCAACTTTTAGTTTTTAATTAAATCGACCCCTATCCACAGTTCAGAAAATACAGGGTTTTTTTCAGATTTAAAGCATTTCACAGTGCTTCCCACACTGATAGCAGCTTTACAGCTTCACGTGCAGCATAGCCACAAAGAATACTTTAACATCCATTAATAAAGGAATTTTCAGAGGAACTCCAGGTCGAATTATATCAATCTGCTACTGTTCCAAAATAAACGCATCAGGTGGCATTTAAATGCAGGTGGCTAACCATTTTATCAGTGTACATATTTAAGCTATTAGAAATATAATTAGAAAAATTAAATTAAACACACTTAATGCGGATTCCAATTCTAGCAACACTGTCCTTATCATTATGCCATTTTTATAGCAAATTATAAAGTATGTCTAAATTGTACAGGTTTGTTTCTGACTGATAGCTGAACTCAGATAATTAAGTTGTTAACCATGTACTTCAGTGGTCAACATGGTTATATATCTTTGTCTTATCGCTTCCCCTCCTCCTTGTTTCCCCAGATCTCAGGGGAAGCAGATGAATGGCACTTGACACTACCCACCTACGCAGCCGACTGATTAGACCTAGTCCTGCAGCACAGGTACACTCAATTACACGCTTTGCTCAGATCCAAGCGTTTCCTGGAGCTGAAAGCATTGAAAACTGTTTATTTGGTGCGTTTTGCAGCTGAGGAAAACTGCAGCGAAACGTCCTTAAAACTTTCGCTACTATCTTATCACCCCGGGCCCTTCAGGCAGACGGGGTGGTAAGGGATTTCTTTCTTTAAGGAGAAAAATAATAAATGCTTTCTTCCACAAAGAACTAAACTCCTGAAGAGCGTGCCCATGTCCAACGCTTGCATTTTGAGACCCCGCACCAGGGGCCAGTTCTCCCATATATGTTTGTCTCCAGCACCGAGTTATGGTGGACACGCGGGTGCCAAGGATGCCCAGCACCGGGAGCTGCTCCGGGCTGCATCCCTGCCTCCGGGCTGCATCCCTGCTCCGGGCTGCATCCCTGCCTCCGGGCTGCATCCCTGCCTCCGGGCTGCATCCCTCCTGCCCGCGCCCGGGACGGCAAAGCCATCGGCCACGCACCGTGCAGCCAGCCCTCGGGCACGGCACCGCGTCCCAGGGCTACCCGGGAGTTTATTCTTCCAGCCAGCCGCAGGCAGCCAAGGGGTGGTTTGCTTCCCGCACTTCCCTGATGCACATAACTTCAGAGAAATAAAAATACAGTTAATTTACCAGTGGGTTCAATCAATAAATAGCAAAATATAGACACAGGTGCATATAAAAAGAAAAATCTAGATTGCAATTCTCCCAGGAAAACAATCGATATCCAGATAATATAAATGCAGCTCAGTACCCACTGAGGATTGGATTTATAATATTAGAGATTATTCATTACATATTTGAAGTCTAAAATTGGGATAACTTGAATGCTTTGGCTAGATTTAAGCATGTGTGGTTTTATGAGTATAAGCTTTCCCTGGAAGTTAAAAGACATCGTCTGGGTCTTCTGGTCTCTACATCTCCTGGTATCCTGTTTTCACCAAAATAACACAGAAAACCTTCCTGATTTTGAAATGTCTTGTTCCAAACTAGCTTTTGATAGTTCCCTTCATCCCATGTGAGACGAGTTCACCAGGTTGTTTGATACTTTTTCAACATCAAAAACCAAGGTAAACACATGGAAATTTTACAGAGAGACTTAACCAAGTAGCTTGCTTTAGCCATGGCCATTACAGTGATTATTACGAATGAAGTGCTGGTTTCATGACACAAAATAGACTTTTTTGGAAGATAGTTGCAGTCGTTTCTTTTACCGTTTAACCCGCCTCTGTGCTGAGCACTGCCTACACTGAGCATCAGCACAGCTGCACAGAAATGACCGTGGACCTAATGGAGTTCCACTTCATTGCTCCTAAATGATTACAAACTAAATATTCTCTGTTGAGAAGAGTATGTGTTTTTTCCCATTTGCACATGAAAGAGTAACACACGGGGTTATTTTTGCCATATGTCATCAATAAAGATTTTGGTGTTGTAACTTGGTTACAGAAATGTTATTTTGTTGGGATTTTTTTTTTTGCATTTTATCCTCTCGTTGCAGACAATTTGGCGGAGCAAAAATTCCACCTTGTTCTCCCTAATTATTAACAAATTCAGTAGGATCTGGTGTCTCTCTTTTAAACTTCTGAGTGCAGGAAATATTTCAAAAGATACCTCCTGAAAGGAAAAGGAAGCTACTCTGCTTGGTGGGGGGCATCACTCTTTCCCTAGAGATCTTTCCCGGAGAGCAAAACCACACACATACATACAGGCTAGGCAAGCAGGATTAAAGAAAATCCTTTCCACAATGCATTTTGCTACTTTTCATGCTACGTGATCAGACTAAACTATTCTTTCTGACAAATATGTAATTATTAGCATATAAATTTAATACCTAGCTATGCTATAACAACAACAATTCTTTTCTTTATTTCCTTTACTTACTTAATACAGAAAGTTACTTGCCTGGCGTTATTTTTTTCTGGTTTTTATTGTTTTTTATTGTTGAATGTAATGTATTTCTCAAAATATCATTAGCTTTCACATACCTGTAGATTTTAATTTTTGATATCTTTAAAATAATGTTATAAGATTGAGGTTAATTGTCCAAATCAATTTTTTTGATACCTTGCTCTTGAGTATTCAGAGGTACATTCCCTTCCCCCCTCCCGCCCCCCTCCCCCTTCTAGAGGAGAGGGGTGTTGGAGGTACCATGGTCTGTTGAGAGACCGTGTCCTCTCCTGGCCGAGCCCCAGTCTCAGAGCGAGAAGAGCTGGATTTTAGTCCAGCGTGAACATTTCTTTGGTGAAAAGTTTGTATCTTACCTAATCGTTCACTTGTGGGGACACAAATTCTATTTGCTGACCACAGAGACTTCCTGGCCGTGCTTAGGTATTGTAGCTGCTGGTGTAGTACAAACAAAAATAAGAGCAAGCCCAACTGGGAACTGGAAAGAGAACTTCTGAAAATTGCTCAGTGTCCACACTTCCCTGCTGAGGAGAACTCTGTACACTTGTTACATGTTTATAGCTTTAAATAAAAGACAACAAAGCTGAAGTTAGTGGGTCTTGTAAGAAAAAATGAATGGAAGCGTCACGTTGGAGCTAGCCTGCCTTGCTTTCGGGTGTCCAGCCACTGTCTGGGAACTCCTGTACCCTGTTCAGATCACGATGGGCTGGATGCAAAGCCAGCCACTGGGAGCCTGGGCAAAGCTGGGTGCCTCTGTCTGTACCCACCCTTGAAGATGCATTTCTGAGAGGCTTTGGGTTGGTCTACAAGCACGTCAAGATGCAATTGGGCTGGGGATTTGAAAGTTTCTCTTGTCCCGCAGAGTCTGAAGCACTGACACAACCCACACAAGGTTTACCTGCAGGTTGAAACCATGACAGCCTTCAAGAAGGTGCTTATACCCACCACTGTTAAAACAGCCTCAGCTCTGGGTGAAGGAGTCTGCTCCACCTTCTCCCTTCGTTCTGCAAGTGGGTTATACAATAGCAGGCCTTGTATGCCTAGAGACACTGCCTCTGTGGGCAAATCGTACAAAACCTTCACTCTTTCTTCACCTTCTCAGTGCCTGCCATGCGTGAGATCACCAGGTGAGAAAGCACGGAAGGAAAGAAGAGAATTAAATCCCCAGTCCCAGGCAGCTGGGACACAACAGCGAGCAGCACTAGGAGATGCATTATTCCTGCCTTACCTGCAGGCAAAGATCTGCAGCTCACGGGAATCACCATTTTCCCCAGGAGAAACAGAGGTTCCTGGCTGGTACCTTCAGACAGATAGAAAGAAATGTAAAAAAAAAAAAAAAAGGAATATGAGCTTTCCCTCCTTCTTGTTTTTCTCTTTGTTTTTTGGTTGTTTTTTTTTTTTTTTTTTCTTCTTCTAGTCATTCTACCTATGAGAGCAAGAAAGCAATACGGGCAGCGTCTACATCTAAATACGTGTTGAGCCACCATAAAAGATGTAGGTGGCTTTTCTCTCTAACTGTTAGCACCAGTGGTACTATTACTGTTTTATGACTTTGTAAACCTCTAGTAAAGTCTGGGGAAAAAAAATCATTCAAAGTTAGAACTAGAAAAAACCATTAGAATAAACAGTTAGGACCAGGAAAACTTACTCTTTTTCTCTAGGAGCTGAAGTTTGAGGGGATAGAAAACCCAACAAAACTATCACGGTTAACACTGAGAATTCGTTTATGAAAACAAAAGGAAAAGCACTTGTGTGAGCAAAGAGGGAACAAAAGACAAAAGACTGAGAAAGAAGGAGTGACGTCAGAACAGAGGAAATGGAAGGAAATGGAGGAGGAGAACCGAAATGGAGAGGAAATTTAAAAGATCTGGGCATAAAACTAACCTTGCAGAAAACTAGGGGCTGTGGAAATAAAGACACAGAAAAAATCAGTTGTTCTAGAGTTCTCAGGTTAATTTCCCTCTACTCTGGTTTAACTTTTAATGCCATTTTTTACCTGCATTTAGCGATGTTGGTCCAGATGACCCACTGTGATGGATGGAGAACCACCACAGGTGAACTCCCCAATCCAACTGCACCAGCCACAGCTGTTGAAGACCACTGAAGAACTATCTCAAATGCTACGAGCATATGGGTGCCACGGACACTTCAACATCTTTAACATATGGCTGGCACAAACACGTGATAGACTTTGAACAGCACAGTCATTCTGATCTCCAGATGAAAATGCCCTGTTTTGTTGAACACAACCTAAAAGGAAGCACCTGCTTTCAAAACATCAGGACCCACACACTTCGGACTTCGAAAATGAAACGTTCCCTCATGTTAACATTTTATTACCCAGAAGATGGCCAGGGCCAACTTTAGAGAATGCCGTTTGCAAATTAAGTTCTTTGCCATCATACAAAAATTAAAATACAGTCCACAACAACCACTATTTGAAAACCTCTCTAAAACAACAGTGTGAGACACTTCTGTCACCTAAAATGTGAGAATTGCTGTTTACCATACATGGTCTAATTTTACTCACAGTTTTATAAAATCTCCTGTGTTCAAAGATTAAATATTTTAATTTTTATACCAAGAGAAAGAAAAAATAGGGCAATATGGAGAGGCAAGGTAATTACGCTACCTGGTAGCATTATTTTCTCAGCAATCACAGTTTATATTGCACTTACTGCTACCATAAACTACTGATGGTTATCAGTGAGCATTGTCCTGGGGAGAAATCTGTTTAACAATGTACGAGGCCAGACAACAGACGTGTCAATATTTGCTTTTTATTCCCCAAGTAGTGTGCATTTTACATCCAACTGTACAGAAAAAGTTGCCTTATCTAGCTAAACTTTCAAAGAAATGAGACAATGAGCAACACATGGGATTTTCTGTGAATTTCCCATTTTCTTTTAGAAAAACAATTGTTCTGTTGTGAAATCTAGAAGAACAGTCGCTCTCTTCTCTGTGGTCTGTGCAAAATGATACGAGTTTTTATGGGTTTTAAGACGCTGTACTCAGAGCAGATCAGGATGCTAAAAATGTTATCCTGACGTATGCTAAACATGGAAATTGAAAAGAAATACAAACAAAAAACCCCACGAAGACCTGTCAATCTGGTAATTTTCTGAAGACCAGATAATCCTAAATGAAAGAAAGCAACTGAAGGAAAAGCCTGGAAAAGCCTCCATTTGCCGTGGCAGTTAATTTTGTAATGCATTTGCTGATAAACAGAATTATTGCTGCGCAAGAGAAATCTTGTGGTCTCTACTCTATCACTACAGAGGGCAGCAACAGACAACAGAGCTCTTTAGCATTACAGAGGAAACGCTCAACATTCCCAGTAAACAAGGGAGCTGGGAGAGGCTGGTCCCGCGGGCAGACCCGGGATCTGCGCTGGAGCGCGGTCCGAGACTGTTTATGCCCCATTTCATCCTCCCTTGGATGCTGACAGGCGAGCAGGTCTGGAAGGTCTTAGGGAAGCCTGGGCTGCTTAACAAGTTAAGCCTCTCTTCTGTCAATTTATCACAGCCAGATATTAAAAATAAGCATTAACCATGAGTCATAATATACGAGCTGGACCATATGGTAGTGTTACATTCATTTCATGTTTTCCTTCCCACTTTACACTCAGAACCAGTTGCTTTGTTTTCTGTTACATCTCTCGGTAGATGAAGAAGCAAAAAGCTAAGCAGCTGGGAAGCATGTCCTCTACAGCCTGGAGACCTCGCAGCGTGAGGTACGACAGAAAGACATTTACAGAAAAGACATAAAAGTTCGAACTGGAAGAAAGTTGCTCAAGTTGAATGTATTTAAAAGACTTCATACATAATTTTGTTTCGGTAGTAAAACGCACTGGGGGCAGGGGTGAGGAGCCTGGCGCAGTTATTAGCGGTGGTCACAGCCTCCTCCAGCTCCGGCAGCAGATGCAAAGGAGGGCAGCAAAGGTCTTATGATCAAACGGGAAGAAAATGACTGACAACACGGAGCTGGTTCAAAGGAACTAATGGAATAATTAGTTCCAAAAAGACTAAAAAGACTGAAGAATTCATGATGTCATAAAAAGCAGAGCTACTTAAATTGGATTAGAAAATAAAAATGACACGAACATTGTAAATATTCACAGATCACATCATTGACGTGTAATGTGCCGTTAAATGATGTCAAATTAAAGGGGAAATTACATGTGTAAGAACTAGGAAGAATAAAGTGAAGACATTTTAAAGATGCACAGTCCTTCAAGTGAAAATCCCTATCGTATATCAGGGCTGATCACGGCTTGGATGAGGAACCTATGAGAGAAGAATGAAATAAAATATGGGAAAGAAAACATAGGGTAAAAACATCTCAATTTAAACGCAGCCGTGAAAGGCTGTTAACTTCAGAGCCAGTACAGCTTCTCCTCAGTGTGTCTTTGTAAGGCTGCTCCTAGCCAAGGTGATGCCCAGAACCGGGCGCTTTCGTTGCTTAAACCCTATTAAAATTTGTTCTAATGTATTGCAAAAAATCCAGCGGTCAAGTGTACTTTCACACAGGAGGTTACCCCGAGTAGGGAAAAGGACTTTGCTCAACCAGTACTTTTGAATTTTCTATATTGTATTGCAATTAACACGGTGCTCTGTGAGCGAAAGTGAGTGGAGGTAAAGATGGCACTTCTGAATCCACAGGCTTCTGCAGTAGGAAAAGCTGTTATGGAGACCCTTAATCATACACGCCTCATGTACACCATCCACAGAGGCTTTATGGGCCCTCAACCAGAGTGAGATATCATCTCATCCATGGCAGATAGCAATGTTGTGGCAATTAATTTACCGATATCGTGCTCTTTCAAGTGAGCTTGAAAAGCAGGTCCTCTCAGCTTCTCTCCCTTCCCTCCACGTGCTATCTGAATCTTCTGCTCCAAAGATGGCATTTAAAACTCCTGAAAATACCTGCATAATAAAGGGTAAAAGATACCATGCACACATATATATGTACATATCTTTTTCTTCTCTCATGGTCCTTTCCATCTCAAAACTCTGTGAGGTGTTAAAAACACATCTCACATAACCAAGAAACTCGAGATTATCGGCATTATCTCACCCGCTTCGCTTGGTGATAAGATGGTCTGATGAGCTCGCTGCTGCGACAACAGGCACCGGCTTCGCTTCTCGGCGGTGCTGCCAAGCTGGGTACTGAGTTCCTTAATCATCCGGGCCGCTTCCACGGGAGATTATTGCCCCCCTGTAATTCAGACCGAGTCAGACCTGAGCCAGCACACATTCGCGCCCCTGCTGAAGCTGACCGTGCAGTTTCAGATCTTCTCCTTGCAGCGATGCTCTGCGCGGAGCCTGGTCCCGCAGGTCCGGCGGATCCTGACGTTGGCGCAGGGCGAAAGTGCTCGGTGCCGTTGGGAAGAGCTCCGCACATCCCAGGATGGCTTGCGACGTAATTACCCACGTCTGCACCCAGTGAAGACATGAAGGTTAACACCTGCACTGCTATAAAAATGTCATGCAATCTTTAACGATCAAGACATCAGCTTTGTCTTATAGCCAAAAGATGCACATCTACACCGTGGTGACTCACGCAGACATATATAATCACGTGGAAAAGCAAAAAATACACGTCAGAAAAAAAGGCAACTTTTCCTTATGTTTTCATACCAAGTTGAAATATAGTACTACTTTCACTCTTTGCAGACCTCAGTGATCTCTCCGTGCAGACCAGGGCGTTGAGCAGCCCCCTGTCCAACCCCCCGCTTCCCCCCAGCTGAGGGGGCAAAGCTGCCCATGGTGTCCCTGACAGAGGCACAGGGGCTACGGGGGCGCCGAAAGCCCAGAGATCCGAGAGCTGAATTTACAGCAAGTAAATACTTTTTTGTATATATTATATATATAAATATATATATTTTATATATATAATATATATTACATAAATTACATATATATATTATAAAACTTGATATTTAATACTTAAACCACTTTTTAACACATAATGCAGTGCCTTTTCATGACTTCTGAGTGCATATTTTTGCATTGTCAACGTCCACCATCTCACACGTGTGAGGACCTGCAGAGGAGGGAGAGGACAGATACCTGCACAGTTAGAGAGAAGGCAGACTTTGCTCTGCAGTACCTGGTTATTGTCTTTGTTTGGCCTGGAGGATCAAGTTCAAAACATGTGTTCAAACAAGCAAGGGAAAGACAAAAGGGTCAGCTCTATATTTCACAGTTATAGCTTTATGTAAAAAAAAATAGTTTGTTCTGGGCAATGCTGTATGCACACTTGGACACACTTAATCATAGGGCTCCTAATTTGACCTAGAAATGACGTTATCCGAATGACACGTTTGGCCTGTCGCATGCCGTTCCGTTTGCGTAGGAAATGGCAGGGAGATAAGCCCACTTTGGGTAGGGAGGTGAAGCCCGGGACAACCCGGGACAGCCCGGGAGCCCGGGGTGCTGGCAGTGCTGGTGCTGGTGCCTGCGGGAGAGAGGGGGAAAGTTTTCTTCTTGTAATTTGTATAACTGCAGCCAATAGCCGAGAGTAGTTTCCAAAGTGGAGCAGCCTGAGCCCTAGGAGCAAAAAAAAGTATTTTGAGGTCTTTATTTGTGCAATGGCATTTCCACCCTGACTGGAGAGGTCTGTTGATTGCACTCGCATTGTCTCTGTAACAATTGAAAAAATTAGACATGATAGTTATCATTTAGCTCAAGAGAATGTACTATTCAGATTCCAGTTCTGTTTTTTTCACTGACTTTTAACATGTCGTAAGTACCCACATGAAGTGGATTTCCCAAAACAAAGGTATTTATCGGGGAGAACTTTGCACCCATGACCTGAGATCTCTCAGGCAGAAGAAACTTTGATATCGAAGGCCAACTGTCAGGGCAGAGTATCCAATATATTACAAGTCCCCAGCAAAAACAGAGCACAGCTAAATAACTTGGGAATTATTATACTTCTAATGGCATTGCAGAGTCAATCAATTCAAACGTAATAAAGACGACGACAGACAATGAAAAGAAAGTTCAAGGACTTTTCACCTAGGGCTTTGCTCTGGCTGGAAGTCAACCTGCTGAAGTCTAGAGAAGTCTATATACTCTAGAAGTCAGCTCCAGGGATCAGAGTCACACATGGAGACAAAGGACACCTTCGATTTCAGGGAGCAGTGCTCCAAAATACAGGCATAAGCCTCAGAAAAGCAACCTGAACTAAAACATTTTTGAAAGCAAGGGCAAATTTTCATCACATATTTTTGCCAGGAGATATTGTAACTCATCTTTTCGTGTCTTGGCTTCATCAGTTACCTTTATCACAGAACAGCTTCCCAGGCTAGACGCAATAACTGCATCGACTTTGCTCTACGCCTTCACTAGTAGTAGAAGGTTAATACACTATTAACTGTGCGTGTAATTCCTAGATTTATTCTTTTTATACACATTTATTTCCCTAACTATTGTTTATTCTTCATCATAATATAGCAAAATTACTAGAATATAAGACAAAGTTTAACAGTAGAGTTGATTTACAACCTGTAATCATAGAATCCATTAACTATTTTAAAAGTAGGTGGCAATTTGCACACCCACAGCATTTATACTCCAGACTTCACTGGGACATCACAGAGCATAGGCTTTCTATGGAAATGATGTTGTTTGCTGCCTTCGCTAAGAATGTAGAGCGAACCGCAGATTGCGATTGGGATTCAGTGCAAGATGAAGCTTGGAAGCGTGAGGTGGAAAACTTGCATCTCATTTCTTTTTGCCAGGTGGTAAGAAGCTCGCTTTGGATTTAGCAAAGTCTCAGACTTTGTCCCCATTTCAGCCTTTGAAAGAGAAAACTGAACTTTGGTCTAGCTCCAAGAGTCCATAGGAATAGAAAGGCAGGTCTTCAGGACGCACAGAGGATGAGCGCAAGAGCATGGCCAAAGAGCTTAATCAGAGTGTGCTATGGGATGACACGGCGAAGAAAGCTTGAAGTGCAGTATTTGGGTAAAGAAAAGCAGGGCATAAGCAACCTGCTTGGTGTGAAAGGAAAGGTGTGAAAGGAAAGTCTGCAGGAAAGCTAGAAAAAGAAAGATTATCATATTTGAAAGAAAAAAGGAAAAACTAAAAAGGTCGGAAGAAACAGAGGGAACTGTACACAAGTGAGGATTAGAGGCTGATGAGGAGAGAGCAATGCTGGACCTTCTCTCGTATTGTCCATCGGGGCACCTTGGGAGAGAAGAAGGGCCAGAATACACTGGAGCAGTTAGGTCAGAGAAAGGGGCCAAAGAAAAGGCTAACCACAATTAAAGCTTTGCTTACTCCAATTATACGCAGGAAGTGTGAAAATGAAATGCACGTATGTGATTTTGGAAAGATTCATTGTGGGATGGCAGTCTTTTCTACCGAGATCTAATCCATTTTAACTCTCTGGCACTGACCTGGATGCTCTAAAATCCAGCTCCAAGGAAGACCGAGCCCATTGATTTCGTCAGCAGAGCAGCAGCCTCTTCCAGTCACCCAGACTTCGAGATGCACGTCCTAGCGAGACCACGATGACGGAGACAGTCACGCCAAACAAAATGCTCCTCACAGAGGCACAAAACAAATCCTGCAGCCTTTGTGTCCCAAGCTATTGGGCACAATTTCTAGTTTTGACAATTACACAATTACCACATAAGCTGCCAATACACTTGCAAATGCACAATGACATCATTAATATTCTCAGCAAGGAAAGTGTACGAATGTCATAGACCGGAGCGTTAATATCACTGTGCAAAACGAGTCAGCACACAGTTTAATTAAAGTATGCAAAGTATTTTTGTTTATGTAAAGCATGACAGAGACCATAGGCATCACTCACTGGTAGAGTATATTGCTGCAGGCACAGAGCCGCTCCTGCTACACAAGCGACTTTGCACCCAGAAACCGGGCGCTTGGTGTTTCCCTGACATCTGGCTTATTCCCAGAGGAAACTCCCTCCAGAGAGGTGGATCCCATACCAGTGCAAACCATCACTGTGCTAATGCGTTTTTAAAATAAAAATAATACTTAAATCTGAGGTACTCATATTCAGGCATTGTCTGGGCTCTGCACCTAATACATTGATGTGACGCATCAGCACCAAAACACTGGTTTGTAGGGGCTGGGTAGGGATGGACAAGAGCAGGAAGGAGCTTTTGTTCGTTTTACTTTACCGAAGGTAAAAAGGAAAGTAAAACTCCTCCCCTTCTGTCACTCCATCATCACTTCACACTTTCACCAAGGCTTGGTTTCAGAGCAAAACTGGAGCGCAGCCAGGAGGGCAGGCAGCCTCTGCAGACCTCCCATCATGGATGACTGCTGGCCAGACAGGATCTGACCTCCTTCCAGGCTCTGCCGTGTGGCACCTCCCCACAGGTCATCACAACCCTGTGTGGCCAGCCTGAGGTGGCCGAGCGTGGACCAACTTCTCTTCAGGGCTGGGAGCACCCTCCTCATTGGCAACACCCAGGGGCTCTCACGCAGCCTCAGGTATTTCACAGAGGCGACTGAGACGGAGCTACTGTCACGGTGCCGGTCGTCCGTGCGATGTATTCCTCATAATAAAAAAAGGTGTAGGTTATGCACACTCAAGACAGGCACCTTGCTTGCTTCTGTAGTGCAAACTCAGTAGCACTGTTTAATACATACTCAGATAAAATATTGCTAACCGGAGTAATAAATTTAAGCCAGATACTGTCCTAGACTTAAACCATTAGCTGGTAAATCAGCTGCTAAGTAGCCCATATTCCTCTTAATGCTAGATTCTTAATGCTAGATTTAAACAGTAATACATATTTGACAAAAGCTTATTCAAAATATTCGAGTGACTCAAAATGTTGGGAGCTGGCTCCAATCTGCCGCCCTCTGAAGTCGATCTGCGAGCGAGTGGAACTGAGCTCCAAACAAAGACCGCAACAGGAGCCAGTTGTTGACACTCTGCATCACATGCCGCATATTAAATGACTCATCAAATGCTGTGTCACAACCTGTATAAAGTCTTCTAAAAATGGATCCTTCCTCCTTTCATTTGATTTTTAGCAGCAAAGAATATCTGGATGAATCTAGACTTCCCTGAACAACCTTCCTTTTCTGAAATCACACCCCTTTTATTGCAAACATTCAGCCTAAATAGTGATTAGAAAGCGCACCAGTCACTGAATTTCAGTAAACAGTACACTGGTGCATTTGGACAGTGCGGGCATCCCGATGGAGCTCTGCCGTAAGAAGTCCCTGAATTTTACGAACAAAATTTACCCAGAACATTTTGGAAAACTAAATAATAAATGAGTAAATAATTTTATTGGCTGATATAGAAAGGCAATGTGTTATTGTAACCTGCCTTGTATGCTCCTTGTAAAGTACTGTAAATTATGATTTTAAATTATGATGTTATATTAGGTTTTCTGTGGCTTAATATATTGTAATATAATATAACATAATTGCTAAATGCAAATGAGATACTGTACAGCTTTTCCATAGAGTTGTTCATGAAAGCCAAGCATTTTACATATTACAGTGAAGTGCATGTTATTAAGAAACAAATTATAATGAAGCTTAATTTAGTTGGGAGACAAGATACTGCAGCCTTATCACGGCTGACAATGTAGCGAGGTATCTTCTAGAGCTATTACACCAACTCCTGTGCAGCTCAAGTGTCTCCAGCACAAACGCAGGTAGGCAACCGCACCGTACCTTTTCAGGCTCGCATCTGATCTCATTACCTTAAAGTCAAGTAATACTATAAAGTCATCAATTTGGCTTCAAATACACTCTGTGATCGTGACTGACAAACGCTCTTTGCAAAATAACAAACACAAAGCTGATTAGTATTCAAACGCTGCGCACTTGGAGCGAAGTTTGGGCAGAAGGCGCATCTCCACCGCTTCGCGCACGGCGCAGGAGCAAGTGCGGAGCCGGGGTCAGCACAAGAGCTAAAGACAACAAAATCAGTTGCCTCGTGGTGCCGCTTGCTAAGTGCTCGTGATGGCTGCTGCAGCTGAACCTGCCTTTGGTACCCGCAGACCTGTCACCCACCCCAGCAGGCAAAGAACTCCTGCTCTTCCATCTTCATGTTCTTCATCAGCTCACAAAAAATAATACTTACTGGTAGACACACCAGGAGAACGCACTCCCCAAATAATACATTGGCTTGTAAATTGTCCGTCAGTATGTAAAGCTCAAAAGAAAAACCAAAATGCATTTTTTCAGCATTTTGTGAGCGGCGTTTGCTCCACGCAGAGCGCGCAGCGGCAGCCCCGGTTCCCCCCAGAAGCACAGGCGCCAACGGGCTTGTTGCAGAGCGGGAGAAACCCGCTCCAGAGCAATTCATTATTAATGCCAGAATATTCTTGCTAAACAGTTCTGATTATTTCACAAGAAAGAGGTCAAGGTATTGGAGAAAGGGATTTAATGAAATAAACTCTCAATCTCTCTCCAAATAGCATTTTCATCCGGCGGCATGTAAATTCGGCAGACGACTAGCCTCCAAACGCACAGGCAAGGTTAATCTGCTAGGACTGTTAAAACTTCGGTGATACGCCTACTGAATAAAGATTTAAAGCAGGATGAACCACGTGAGTTACCCCAAACTGCTCGCTATTTCTTCTTTTCCTTAAAGTTTTGCCCTGAATCGCCTCGTCTCCACTGGCAGAAGGGGAGCTGAAAACCCCCCGCGTGGGCTGCACTTGCGGGACCCCACACAGAACTCTGTTTTTGCATTTACTGCTCAACTCTCCGGATTTTGACTATTTTTGACTATTACTAATCACATTTCGTATGTTGCTGGAGCGCTCGTGCTGGAAAAATCAGCAGACTTGCCATTAACCGAGAGGAAAAGGAGTTCCTCTTTTATTCCAAATCCGATATAGCGCTGCTTTGCTTAAAGAAGGAGCTGAGGAATTTGTCACAGTCATATCCCAAGGTGAATTTAGCGGCAAATACTAACAATCCCTCTTGGGCACCTAGCACTTGTTAGACAAACCCTGCCTCCTAGCAGCGTGAATCACCGTTTATTTCTAAAAAGGATCTTTGCGAACCTCATGTTTAAACATAGGATTCTGATATAGCTGTAAACAACGTATTCAGTCATAAATAAAGAGCTGCCGTTTTGGGGTTTGGTTTTGTTTTGTTTAAAAAAATAACCCAAATGCCTATTGACATAGAACAACGAGGAAAAAAGGGAAACTGAAATATAGCAGACAGGCAGGATTATTCTTACTAATATTTTTTGCTTCCTTTACCCTACGTCTGTCCACAGAATCTGTATTTAGCAGAATGTACTGTAAATATCTTTGTGAGGGCAGATCAGATTTACGAGGCTGAGGAAGTGCCTGATGAGAGCCATGGCTTTATGCCGACGAGCCCTTCCAGCCTGACGCCAACACCCTCGACCCAAGCGCGGTCTTCAGATGCTTAACAATCTCCAAGTAAGCTCATAGTACACCTTTTTTTTTTTTTTTAAATGGCCATTCAAATTTATTTATGCTTAAATATCCTACACCTAAGCAGTTTCTTTCCTTCCTCCTTGACGAAGTCTAAGACGACATTTCCTCCGTTCAAAACCAGAAAGGATCCTTAATGGTATACAATCTATATCCCTCATTTCGGAGTCAGGCAGCAGTTAAAAACTCTGCCTCGTCCAGATAAAAAGTGTTTTGATGCTGGTATTCTCTGCCCCCTTTGCTCCGAGCACCTTTCACGAATCTCAGACACCATTTTACATGAGGATGCTTTCTAAAAAGCCAAATGTAACTGTCTAATTAAGAGCAGAATGATTGGCTAGTTCATGGACTCTGTGACAGTTATGACAAATACACATATTGGCATAGCCCTAACCTCACTTCACAGTTTGCAACACAAAGATGGTATTTTCAGAAATGTGCAGAACACTCTGATACAAAGCTTCACCTTGTCTGGTGCTATTCCATTTAATTTTTTATTAACTGCCTGAACATATGCCATTCTAGAAGAGGGTAATAGTTACAAAATGTCAGCAGAAACATTTAAACTGCTAAAATGTAAATGATTTTATAAATTTGTAATGAAAGGTAATTGTCATGTGGGAAAAGTAACAGAAAAACAGATATGTGTAAATGTAAAACTGGTAAAAAATACATCTTATTGGTTGAAGGTAGCACAATTTAAGTGTATTTTAATGACCACTGTAAGTAGTATTTAAATAAAATTAGATTCATAAGCAGAAAATGTGAATTCTATAATATTTTATTTTCTAACATTAGTAAAGTTCATAATAATGAAAAGACCTCATGGAACTTTAATGTGCCTAAATTCATTAAGCAGTAGGACATTAAGATTCCTCACCTCATTTTAAAAAACAAATAAATCAAGTCAGATAACATAAATACAAAGCGTTTGCCAACCCCGGCGCAGCCTGGCTTTAAAAGAACAATATTAGAACGCGGTTAGTTAGTTTCTTTACTTTCCGCTAAAATGAAAAACAATTTGGTGATTAATCCCCTCAGCGATGCGGTGCTGGGTCAGTGCGCTCGCAGATGTCAGGAAGGAGAAGACCGGGGCGAAGAAGGGAGTTTTTCTCCAGCCACCACACAGAGCAACCACCTTCCAGTTAGGTTTGCGGGCAACCATCTTTAAATGCTTGAGCTGTTCTGCACGGCCATGACAAGATTTGCAATTCTCCCCGTTTATTTACACACCATCACCCCAACTAGACATCACATGGAAGTGGCATGGTCGCGGCTGACCCCAGGGTAGTCCCTGTCTCTGCCGATCCAATTTCATCCGGCTCGGCAATTGAACTGCCGTCCGCCCGCCCGGGCTGCATGCACACTGCGCCGCGCCGCAATAAAATTAGCAGAAGCTTGTCAGGGTGTATTTTCTACTTTTACGCTGACAGACACTGGACAAATATGTCTGCTCTTCAGAAATCCACCGAGGCTTCTGCTCTCCTGAAATGTATATCAGGCGGGCGCATTTGCACGCCGGCGTGCGCCCGGACGGCGCGGAGCTGCGCGCGCTGCCTGCGGGACGTTCCCTCGGGCTCGCCTTCGGGCTTTTTGTCTCCCCGCCCTGAGCTGGGCAAAAAACACCGAGCTGCCGCTCGATTTTGTATTTTCATCGTGCTTTCCGACATCCGCTCCTGCTTAGGACCGGACACGCAGGACGAGGTCTCCAGCCAGAAATGAATAGAACATAAATCTGTCATATTTCAAAAGCAAAGCTGGGGGGTGGGGGGGGGTGACAACAGCTATCTGCAGTGGGCAATGGGTGCCCAAATCACCTGCCAGAGGAGACAGTACCTGCGCTGCACATCAGAGCTCACCTGCACGACTGCTGCCTCCACGAGAAAAATCCCCTTGGATGTTTTTAAAGGCTTTCGCAAATAAACTAAAGAAAATGATCGTTTGTTTCAGAATCTACAGGCGAGGGAGGCTAACACGGTAAATAGAAGAAATTTACCATCTGTAATGGGAACGTTTTTAAATAAAACCACCTAATATGTTTTGTAATCTACACCAATGTAATTTTATTAGATATTCAGTGCGGTTCTTACATCAAACAGCCTCAGAAGCCCCAGGATCATTTTATATTCACTGGAAGACAGAAAGAAATCCAAAACCTAGTTAAATAAATTGTTCATTTATTCCTTTCCTTTTATGCACCAAGATCTACATGTGGTCATTAATTATAAAGAGACTATTATAGCACCATATTTTCATTCAATACGATGTCCTGGTATATATCAAAGAAGTCCCATAATTAAAACAGAAGGGCCACAATGACAATTAAAATTACAATCTATATGGGGAAAGAAAGTACAGTTCTGCAATTTTTCACCCTGTCACTGTCAGCACCGGGGGATATTCCAGTCACGTCTCTTGTAAAGCAGCCTAAATTCTTCTTCACCAATGCAACCTCAAAAGCATTATCAGCACCTAAGCAAAAGCCTATGCAAGTATAATTTAATACCAAGCCACAGTTTGCAAGTAATAGCGTATAAAGTGATATTTAAGTGGTGTTTTAAGCACACTTCTGATGGCTACAGCCGCTTTTTACTGGTAAATGCGTTTTCCTTTGAGTAGTGATTATGAGTCCTGGGTGAAGAGGTCCTGTGTGCAGGTCTGCCTGTAAGCCTTACTTCCAGCTGCCAATCTTTACTTCACAGTGAAGAAAAAGCCACACAGCACCTTGTTCTTACTCTTGTATGCTGTCATCCCCTGAGCCTGATAACTGCAAAATCATTTCCACATAACACTTTTCTGCTGCTGCCTCTTAAACCTCGAGACCTACACATTGTGCAGGCACTTGCACCCCCGGCAGCCAGCCCCCCAGAAGCCGCTGCCTCTGAACCGCCCGCCCCTTCCCGCAGACTATTTTTAACACTTCTCCCGGTAAATATCTGCATTAATGGAGTACGGGGCTCTTGTGCAGCAATAGGTATTTGCTACAATTTATTGTCTATAAAAGTCACGAGCGGTGAATTATTACTGTTAAAACTGTGTTTTTCTTTATAATAACTTTACACCGAGCACTCACATATGAAGCATGCAATGGAGATGGAGAAGGTTTTGTATAATAAAACGGTGACATGGTCATTTTTCCCAGTTTTGCATTACACGGACACACTCATGCATGGTGCTTTTTAAATTCTTATTATATGTGAGGTCAGGGGGTCGAATGTCAGAAAGTACTGTTAATTTCACGGGGTTAGGGGAAAGTAAATTCAGAGGGAATACAGATCACTTAGCACAGAAAAGCAGCTCCTCTGAAGTTTGGTTTTACATTTGTTAACCATATCCTTCAGCTGACGAACCATTGAGACCAGGGTGACATTCTGGTCCCCGGTATAATGGCTTGACACGCTGTGGGGAGAGCGGGACGCTGGCGGAGGGGCCGGCTGCCGCTGCCCCGCGCCGGCAGAGCGCCGAGGCTCCACGCGACCGGAACCGAGCCAAGCGCGCTGCCATTTGGGCTGCGACGTTTAAATTACGGAGAGAGCAGTCGGGATGTCTTAAAGTTCAATCTGACAAGAAATGTAAAATATATTTCTGCCTCCCTTCGCCGGGAAGGTAGCATCTCGCAGCGTGGGGCAGCGCTACACGGGGTCTTTTTGAAGCACTTCCCCGATACATCACCAACGTCGAAAGTGTCGGGGTAGGCTTTGTTTTGCCATACAACTCTCTGATGGTTTTTTTTTTAAATGGCAGTTGGGGATGTTTTGGAGGTGGTTTTTTTTTCCCCCAGCTCTGCCGGTGGCAAAATAAAACTGTGGAAAACAGAAGGAATTTGAGACGCTGCCTCTTGGTTTCACAAATAACAGAGGAGAGGCGACAAAACACAGTGACAGAGCCGCTCTTTGGCCAAGACAAATCCAAAAGCTGCTTTCTTTATAAAAAGCCATTTGCTTGATACAACCCACCTTATTCACACGCAATTTAAAGTAATAAACACTTTAAAAAAGGGAGAGTGTCTTGCGTCAAAGACGTTAAAGACCTTTTTGCCATTGTCTCTATTGAAAGTTCAACTTCAGAGCCCCGTAAGGCCCACACTATACATCCATTTGTGAAAGGTACAAAAGGGAAGGAAAAAAAAAAAAAACAAGACAGCTAAATTTCATCAAATGACTGCAAAGAGCTATTTTAAGAGGCAGATGGGATTACTCCCTGTAAGCCGCCCACGGGCTCGGCCTGAAGCTGGGGCGGGTTTGGGTTGATGCACTGACGTCCTTTGCGAGATTCCTCCGAGTCAAAACTCTTACCAGGCTCAGCTGCCCCCTCCTAATTACATTTTAATGACTTAGGCTGGATGTTTGTGTTTTGGCAGCATATTTAATAGCGTTAGCATTTAAACGGTCACAACTGGCCTCGGAAGGGCAGAGCGGCTGCCGTTCGGGGTGAAGTTCACCCTTCTGGGGCGGCCGCTCGTCAGAGACGCTGCCGGCAGCCGGGACGCAGCTCAGCCCAGCCCTCCCGGGAGCCGGCTCTACCCAAACTCTGCTCCGTAAACGGGAGGTCTAAGCAACAGGACAGGATCCGCAGGCTCCTTGGGTTTTCCGGATGCCCAGGTCTGGGAACAGCGCACGCTGCGTGCCCAGCTTTTGTCTTCCTCGGTACCACAAGACGCTGACGACGCACGACCGAGCTCACCATTACCCCTCTCTTGCAAATAAACACTGCCTAAAACTGCTGAGGCAAACAGCAAAGCAGCAAATGCAACATATATATATATATATAATTAAAGATGCATTATTAACTTTGTAGTGGTATATTTCACTAGCTGCCTTTTATAATTAAAAACTTTTTTTCTCCAATCCCCTTTCCTGCAAGTAGCCTGTTGCCTGAAGATTTAATCCTTCATTACCAGTTAAAACAAAATCACCAATTAGGCACATGAACACGTCTGTATTAATCTCATTAAGGTGATGGCACCAAATAAATTGGAACTATTTTTGTGCTTTTACTGTGTTCCTATGGCTTTATCAGGCCCCGTGGTCATATACAAAGACCTTGCAGCTTAGTCATTTAGAGTCATTCGGTTGTGGACTAAATGTGGCATTACCATCTATGGCTGAAAATTGCTTTCAGCTTTTAAACTGCACTGACTAGTCTGTAGTTAATCTTAGATCATTCACTCGCAAAATTAAATGAGCCAGAACGATGGTCTCTTTTTTTTTTTTTTTTGTAAAATAATACATCACAAAACACTTATTTGCCCTGCCCAAAAGAGAGATCAAATTCATTTAAAATCCCATAAACCAGAGTTGTGAATTTTTAATTTTATTTAGTAGCACAGAAATAGAGGGTAAGCTATCTTTCCACAGCACACCATTGCTATAAATTTACATATAGAACATAGTTTGATGCCTAACCAACCTTTAATCTACCTTTGATGTATACTCCTACTTCAGTATGGATCATGTGATACACCTTATTAATGCAAATGTAAGAAGGACTGTTTTGGATCTCTGATGTAATTAGCCATAAACCACGTTTAAAAGGAAAAAAAGGGGGGGGGGGAAGTGCTTCCTTTGTCACTACAGTTGCAGACAGACTCGCACGTGGAGATGGAGATGCTCCAAGGAGGACTACAGCCACCCGCCCGCGGCACGGCCCGGGCCCCCGCCTCTGGGTTTTATCAGACATGGATTATCTGTTTGGCTCTGCGAATACGGCACTGGGAGCAAGCAACGGGGAAGCAAAGCCTGCTTAGTTCTTAACTTTCCAAACAGCGCAAGTAACACAGCAACGACTGCCCGACCCTGCCGCCACCGAGACCGATGGAAATTTCGCATTTCAACTTCACATTCGGGCCACCTTCCTCAAGCCCCCCTTAGGATCTGCTTTTGCCCCCACGGACCGCCGTTGCTGCCCTCCCCAGTTTGCCCTTTCATGATTATTCCTCTGCTACAAACCACGCGCGGCCGTAACGGCGAGCGCGGCTGCGGCTTCCCGCGACTCGTGGGTGCGAGCGGCCGGGGCAGGTCGTCAGCGGGTTCGGCGGCTCCCAGGGCCCTCGGCCGAGTGCTGGGGTTACGCAGTGGAAATCAGGTTCACACTCCTCCGTCAGCAGGGCAGCCCGCGCTTGACAGGGGCAGCCTGGGGCTCTGGGCTCCGGCACAGAAACGCAATGAATAAATACACAACCAACCAACCAGCCAGCCAAATCGGGAACAGCCGTGACCGAAAGCCAGGCATGACGCTGACATCATTCGAGGGGGGGGTCCAAAAACCAGTAGTCTGTCAGGTTTTAATTCCTTAACAAATAAGTAGTTTGTTCCTCTCTAGTGGCAGCACGAGAGATCTGGATCCTGTTCTGCTGCGTGGAGACTGCTCCCATGGACAGGGAACAATGACGCCATGGGGCTGCAGCCAGCCTACCCACGGCCCTGCTCGGGCTGCGTCCCCAGAAGACTGACAGGTTCTCTTCTTTCACTGAATTCTGTTTTTACGTTAACCACGACGGTCTGGTTGATACCACATCCACGCGCAAGTTCGAGGACTGACAAGAGGCGGGGAAGAAAAATTTAAAAAAAAAAAGAAAACAATCCCCAACAGCCCCCACACATTTGTGCAGTTTGCATTCGCTTTGCCGCGTTGTCTGAAAACTTTCTCGGCGCGGGGAGGACGGCAAAGCAGGGAGCGTGCCGGCGGAGCGGAGCAGGAGCAGAGCGCTCGCGTCCCCGCTGCCGGGCTCCGCTCTCCGCCGCAGCGACCGCTGGAAGCGAGCGGCTGTGAAAGGGCTGATGGACGCAGGCTCGTCTCCCCGTCTGGCGGCTGCATGGCAACCTCCCGCTCTAACCACCAGCGTGCCCCTCGGAGCTCACCCGCTAGTGATTTTAAAACAAATATTAAGAATATATTTCCCAGTAATTTGTGATAATGATTTTTTTTTTTTTTTTAATCAGAAATCAAAGTTTACTCCCATCGCGTCGCGCTCTCTCTGTAAGGGCACCCAGAAATGAAAAATTTTTATTTGTATAAAATAATATTCTAATGTGAAACTGCTACTCTATTCTCACAAAAATATATTTATCTGGTAGTTCTTACTCTTCAGAAGAAAATCTGCATATTTTGTTTATTCTCGAAAAGAATCTTTTTTTTTTTTAATAGCCTGAACCAAATAATTTCTCATTTTTACAGGCTTCACTTCACTTTTCTCACAGTGAATAAATTGCAACTTATTTCCATGAAATTCACAGATGACACAGATCTTTATTTTGCATAAAGGCATAGAGAAGTGTCTAATATCTTCAATATTCATCCGCTAAGTGGACATTTGCATCGGGTTAGAAGGGAGAAGGAGCGCCGGCCCTCCCGCGGTGACAGCTGTACGGAGGGATGACATCTGACAGCTGTGACAGTGCTGACGGGAGGCTGGGATGGCTCCCGCATCCCTGATCCAATTACGGCACACATCCCTCTGACAGGGCCGGCAGCCCGCTCCCGCGCCGGGGAGGACAGTATTGATCTCTTGTCAGAGACCGCCTGCCCGCCTGCAATTGTGCCTCGCTGAACTTTGCGAAGCCGGAGCACCCTCGGAAGCGAGCGGGGCGGCCAGGTTGGGGGATTCAGGTGCAGGGCGAGGGGCAAAGGGTGCGGGCTAAACGCTCCCGACGCCGGCGCGTGGCCGCGCGCTGACAGCCCAGTCACGCCCGCCGAGCCCGGCCGATGGAGCCGGCCACCGCCGGCGCTAATGGAGAGACAGCTTTTGCGGTTAGCCGGGTGATCCCGCGCGATGAAAAGGCCACTGCAATTAGCGCGGGCGGGTCGGCTGGGCCGGTGACAGCCGCCCGGACCGGGTAATGGCAGCTGCCAATAACGCCAGTTCCCCGAAAACAGACAATTAGCCCTTAGATCCTCCCGCTTCAAGGCTCCACGCTGCCCTCGCCACGGCACCGTCACACCCAACGCAAACTGCCTGGGCAGAGACCACCTCCTCCTCATCCTCCTCGCTCCATCCCACAGCCAGGGCGGCAGCTGTTCACCAGGTTATGGAGGAGCAAGACCAAACACTCGATTAAACACTAAAAACAATGATGAGAAACGTGAGGAGCAGAAACTAGTCGCCAACTAGTTTGACAGGACAAGGGGCAATGGGCACAAACTGAGGCACAGGAAGTTCCATCTGAACATGAGGAAGAACTTCTTCCCTCTGAGGGTGACGGAGCACTGGAACAGGCTGCCCAGCGAGGTTGTGGAGTCTCCTTCTCTGGAGATATTCAAGACCTGCCTGGACAAGGTCCTGTGCAGCCTGCTGTAGGTGACCCTGCTTCGGCAGGAGGGTTGGACTAGATGACCCACAGAGGTCCCTTCCAACCCCTACTATTCTGTGATTCTGTAACACCCATAGCACATAGGGCAAAGGGTCGTGGTATATCTTTCATTTGGCCGTTATTTTATACCATGCTGTAATTAAAATCTAACAAATACTATTTTTCATCATGTTATTTAAAAGTTTCTATACGATCTCTAATAGTTACAAAGCAAAATTATTTGAAGAGCCTTATTATGCCACTGCTTTCTCCATAAAATAGCCCAATACCTCAGAGCCTGATCCAACATCCTCGTATGTTCCAGACTAAGCAGAGACCGGGATTTCAACCTGAGCCCAAGGAACAGGCTGAGAACAGCAAAACAGAGGACCCAGGGGCGTGTGGACGTTTCAAAGCATTTTGACAAAAATAGAGGCAACAGCAGAAAAGCTCCCTGAAAGAAACCAAGATGTTCATGAGCAGTGGTCTTGGACTGGCAGGGAGGTGGGATGTGTAATCGCCTCATCACGACAGGATAGGTACATAATCCTTCACAAGTATCAGAAGCAACTGCAAACGTCAGCCCTCCTTTTTCAAGCATGTAAGGAAGCCATCGTACTTGTGTTTCTTCCCATTCTGCCTTGGTATTTTATCTTAATCTGCATGGGAAGTGACCATGCCCAGCCTCTTATGGTAATTCAAATATCATTACTACTCGTTCCCACATTTTTTGATAAGGCTTTTCAGCAACAACCACACATTGCCAGCTAGATGTCATTATAAACAAAGTTATTGATTACCTCACTAGAGCTGGATTTGAACCTGCAGACAAACTGCGACTTGCTACCATGCTATAATCTTATTGATCAGAGCAATCCAGCTGCCAGTGCTCTCTGGAGAGTAAAAAATTTAAAAAATTATTAAAAAAAGAGACTGAATATATCTTCTTTTGCCCACACGTGAAACAAAACACAATTTTTAAGCCTGAAGTACAGTGGTTTTTTTTCTTTCTTTCTGCTCCAGAATCTTTTAACGGTAAAGCCACACAGCTCCTCATCTCACAACAAAGCCTTCAGGTCTGCCAGCTTTGCGACGACACTGCAATCATTTCCCACCACTCTATGTCCAAATTCCCCAGGGAGTCGTGGTCACCAATGTTTCATAAAAAAAAAAAAAAAAAAATCCTCAATTCTATTTTATTGGGTTTAGAGGTCTCCAGGAGAAAAGCTGTGTCATTTACACCCTTGGGTCACTGCTTCAACCCAAAACATTGCCCAGCCCTTCAAACCAAAACGCTGCTTCACAAGGGGTTTTCGGTCCACCCCCCAGCTAGGCTGGTCCATGGGGTGTCCTAAGGAAGTGGAGGGAGGTTCATACAAATACCTCGTCCTACAGCAGCTCGCTCCTCCTTCTCTTTGCTCTTACGAATCACTTCCCCCAGTGGGTTTCAGGGGCTGTTGGAGACGTGTTATTCAGCCACTAAAATTGTCTGCTCTTCTAATTTAACCCACTGCTGTCTTGGAGTGAAAATGCCTGAGAAGATGAGCACCAAGTCTGAGCCCTACCTTCCTCTGGATCTCACCACCAGCATCACCTCCTGCTGTCTCGCCATCATTTGACCAGAAACTCAGTAGCATAAACCACAAAGCTTTACATAAATTCCTTGAGCAAGGTTTTTTCTGAAAATAAAATTTCCCTCCCTGGGATCATTTACTCCCAAGAGAAATGCTTACTCAGAAGAAGAACGCCAATCTGCCAAACACACAGCGCAAAGGCAAATGGAAAAGAAGGATTCTGCAAGGCATTAATCGGAAAGCAAAATGTGCACGCAAGAATTTAAAAAGCAAATTGTTTCAAATCTGTTTGAAAATGCTATTCACACCTCCCAAGCAATGCACTCAGTGTTTTAGTTGTTGTTGTTTGCTTTTTGGTGTCGTGTTTTTTTTTTTTTTTCTGCTGACACAGTTTTACTCTGAAATAAAAATATTTCAAGGTAGAAACTGTTGCTTTAGCAGCCTCCCAGAAAGAGTGGGATCTGAATCCTGCTCATCAGCAGGAAAAGGCTGCTTAGAGCTAGAGCTGATGGAATATCATATAACACGGAAAAAATTCTCTAGATTTTCTTTTGTATTTTTCTAAATAAAAATAGGAAATAAGTTTTATACCTGAGTTACTGAAGTGTCATCTATGATAGAAGCGTCACACACTCAGTTTTACAGACAATACCAAAGACCCCAACCTCTACAGAAGCTAGGAAGACTACGGAGGCCAAACCTTGACTCTATATAAATCAATAAAACCACTGCACTGAACTCAACCTTTCACTTTAGATGCCACCTTTGATTTTAATTTTCTGATTGCTGAAGGCCTGCTAGCCTGGTAAGTACGAGGGCTGTACTTCTCCATCAGCACCAGCCTCGTCGCAGTCTGTTTGACACTTTGCGTTCTGTACGTGCCTGGCAGGTCACACATGGGAAGCCCGTAACGTGGCCACCACATCAGCAGGTCTTGGACATGTATGTTCTAGACGTATGCATCCATATCCTTATTGCCAGCACATTACCTCTGCCTACTTTCTATCATTATAGCAGTAGCTGAATAATTTTATTTAAAGTCATTAAGAACTACAGTGGTTACAGGTGGCTTTACTAAGGAAGAGGGAAAAAAAAGCATCTCAAGGAACAGGAAAACGTGGTAGCGGTTTTAGTGTACCTCATTAATTTGTCCTGGATTGCAGACAGTCTCTGATTGTGATACTCTTTAATGGCAATTCTTAATTGTTGACATTAAAAAATATGCTGAGCTGAGCAAAGAGACGAATTCTGGCTACAGCGCAGACGTTACTTCCTACTCTCAAAAATTAAGCATAACGGGCACAGTGGCTTAATAACCTCTCTCAAGAACCATAGTTCAATCCCAAGTGCCATCAGAAAGGTTAGGTATTTAAATCTTGGCGAATAGGCAGTTTATGAATTTCAGTGCACATGGGCAACTTAGTCAAGTCTTGAGACTACGGAAAACCTAGAAAAGGAGGGCTCCTCTCCTAACTAAAAGCAAAGACGCCAACACACATAGGCTTCTTCCAACATATCAATTCAATTCATATCATTCAACAAAGTGGTGAGATTCCAAAATTCAGGCCACTTTTCTGACCACCTCGGAAGGAGTCCAGTTGTATTCAGCTCAGCTGCAGCTTCTATCTCCTGCTGTGCCGTGCCGGGATGTGGATTGCATTCTCTGATGTGGGACATTCATTGTGTTGACCAATGTGAAAATACGGAATGTATCCTTTCTGCGGGAGAAAATGAGGGTATAGGAACACTGCTGGGGACAAGATGAACTGCACTGGTTGGGAAGTGCAGCTCTGGTTGCTGTACTCAGGCCAGCCTGCTTGGTAACGCCTACAGTAAATCTATACCTAGAAGTGCAGCATTCATAGTTAAGTCATGTCTACACCTCTGTATGTTCTTGGTAAGGAATGAAGTAAACACAAAATGTAGCAGAACCAGCTGCATTCACAGCGCAATTGGAGGACTCCTTCCCTGGGCTGGGCTTCCACATGCAGCTGTGATACCAGCGGCATGCAAAATCTAAGACACTGCTACGGGCAGGAAGGCACCCGCATTATTCTGCTTACAAGAGACCAAATAAAACTGCTCATATTAAGATGTCTTGAGGAAGAAAGTAGAAACCTGAAGAGTGAAAGAAAAGCAAGGAACTGGAAGAAAAGATGGGAGAGCTGATATTCTTTCCTCTTGGTTTAGCCTCATCTTCCTCTCTTGGCTTTATAACATATTTTAAGAATATTTAATTACGTTTATTATCTGTAATTAATGTATTTATTGTAATAGCACACACATTAGTTAAAAGAGAGAACCCTCAAGGTTTTTCCTTGCTTCCGCAAACACCTACTCTGCATGACGGACCACGTCCCAGCAGCGATCGGAAGGACGTGTGGCCACTGGCATGGCCAGGGTATCAGCACACCAAGGAGCTGCACTGACAGCATCCATGGGTGAGCTCAACGCTGTCCTGAGGAGTCTGTACTGATATAGGGAATTAGGTAGCACTTCAGGTAAACTTTCATTATGGTAAATTATATGATACGCACTACACATCACATTTCTCTTGTTCCTGTCCAACACCTTCAGAGTTTCCTTCTGTTCATATTATAACAGAAAACAAGCTCCATTTGCAGTCCTTCATGCGGACGATGTGCCTATTGTTTCAGCTACCGTTTATGCTCCCTTTCTCTCTCTTTTTCATTCCCACGGATGAGAATCTTCACTCCTGGTACCTGCTATTGCTGCAGTGCTTGGGAACTGTTGGCTAAGTCAAAGTTTCACTCAAGATATTATTCTTGCCCTTAAAAATTGGAAGTTATAAACTGTTTCAAATCATTCTACATAAATATCTCAGGTCTGAATTAATCTGCAAAGTTTGTTAAAAATGAAGGTCAGGACTTGAATTCGCAGCAATTAGAATAATTGATGTTTTCATGGTATCAGCCTCCTTTTCCTGATTATCAGCTTCCATGGTGTTAACACCTAAAAAGTTTGCCCGTCTGACCCTGCTTGAGTTTAGATGTAGATACTGTAATGTTGAGAATACGTTTCTGCATTAGTTTTTGTAAGTCAAAGGAAATTTGTTTTAGAAAACATTGTGAAGAGAAAATATGTATGCAGAACTATTTAAATTTTACACACTTTAATTAAATATTATGGCCAAGTAAAACACTGGTGTGGATTCTGCCTTCTCCAACCTTTGCCTCAACAGTTAATGCAATTTATTAATGGTGTTCTGACCTACAAGGTAGCTAACTAGGAGATCAACTTCCAGCACAAACTGCTGGCAGTAAGCTTGCCAGTATTCAGATATTCATTGAAAGCACGGACAGAAGGCAGATCTGGTAGTGAGAGACCTGAGAAGAAAAGAAATGCCATGCCCCAAGATCTCTTCAAAAAGAGTCATGATGGTCATCGGAGTCAGGTCCAAGAGACTCTTGATTAAAGATATCTATTGACACTTCTGTTGGCACAAAAAAAAAAAAATAATCCTTCCTCAATACTGACGAATGTGGTATCCCTGTACAAATCCACAGGCCTTTCTATATGAGAACTAATGGAAATCCAGTGAAACAGAGGAAACTGGAACTGTCAGAGCATCACTTCAGTGACTCTTCAATAATCGTTCCCAATCCAGAGATTGGAGGCTGCGCAGACATGAGAAGTGAAAGCATGTCTCAGAGGCTTGTAATTCACCCTGAAACATGGGAGTCTGGATCTCTTTTTACCTTGGATTCAGCTGAAATGCCAAAGTTGCCTATGATGCATCCATTGACCCTTTCTGGTTATCGAGATGCTTAGCCTTTAATTTCATAAGAGGACATCACTTCTAGCCTGCAAAGCCACCACATCACTTTTGTGTGGGCATATGCAAGGAATCAAATCTATTTCTGTGTCCCCTCTTAACTTTTGTAGACATTGCCTAATTTCAGTCAAACTCAGCAGAATACCAGACAACACAAAGTGTTCCTGTTCTTCCATATTATATGAACCTAGTTGTCTAGATGGGGTCTGTTTTCTTTCCCCCAAAAAAAGGCTTAGTTGACCTAATAACCACCAGAAAATCAACATGGGGAACATATTAGGAAACCAGAGATTTGCTGCTCATAAACTACTTGTATTTTTCACACTTTTCTATTCAAAACACAGCTCCCATAAATGTAAGTTGTGGCATCAAGAGCTCAGAACTTCTCCAGATCAGACTGAAGTCACACATTCATAAAAGCGGTCATCGGCTAAAGGCTTAGTTAATGTGACTTGGTGTATTAGGTAATACCTAAAAGGACATCTTTGCCATCACCATCCATCATTCAGAACATAGCACTTGTGGGAAAGTGCGTCCAGTTGTGGAGCACAGTGCTCGAGAAAGAGGAATTCAAAAATGGAAGAACTATAAAGACAATCAGGAAAGAAAATAAAAGTCTGCTTGTGGAAAGAGGAGTCAGAGAGCTTGGCCAGTTCAATGAACAGAATGAAGACTTAAAAGGGATATGATTTTTCAATTTCCTTTTTTTTTTAATTAATGAAATAAATTAGGTGGCAGTAAATAGCCAGGAAGTAAGAACACTTATTCAACTTTAAAAATACTGCTGTCAGAACAGTTGGTGTAACCTGTTGGTGTAACCTGCCCATTAAAATTTTTTCCTTTAAAGGTGACCTACAGTTTCTTACAGTCAGAACAAATTTCTGAAACAACATTTCATAAGGCCTAATTCAAGGGGGAAAACTAGTGAATTTTAATACAGTTATGTGACGTAGCTGCTTAAAAAATAGCAGAAGGTTGAACATTATACTCTTTCCAATCCTACATCCCTGCAAGTAACTCCACACTGCAAACAGGTTCCAGGTATAGGGAGACCATCAAATTCATCAAAACCAGCTCCAGCTGCCCAGATCTCTCTCCTCAGAAACCGCTTCCACGTTTGCAGCAAGTAAGGCAAGAGGCAACAGTCTTCTCCATTATGCAATCTCAAGTCAGCCTCTAAGTAGCTCAGCCTTCGGAATTAAATAAAGCAAGGGTCCTATGACTTTGCAATCGCAATAATAATCTTTGCCATAGTTTTCCGAGTAAAACACTCTAGCATATGCATAGTCAAACACACTTCATTGACTCTAATACCATACAATTCTTTCCCCTTGAGAGAAAACTGCAGGCATGCGATTTCTGGACATAGTAGTTTTTTATGGTCCAAAAATTACCAGAAATTATAACACACGGGGGAAAAAACCAAAACAGAGAGACATAGTAAGTGGGAATTATCCACACTCTGGACGCACAGTAAAAAGATAGAATGGTATAACCTTATTTTTTCTTGCTAATACACCTCAACTCTGACCTTCCTGAAAACCAGGACCTCCTGGGTAATATGGTAATTTAATGTGAGCGCTTATATGCTGATTTCTATGGAGTGGATCGGCTTTGTGAAATACGACATGGTTTACTTTTAAATAGAGCTCAGCTGAGACCTAGAAGGGAACTGGAAACAGGCCTCCAATGGAGAGAGATAAATGCCTAATTTACTGTCCCACTTAATCCAGCACTTTTTCCTTAAGTCATTATCTCCCATTCCTCATTATTGTGGCAGCAGAGTCATGGAAGACGTGTGCAGTGAGACCATGATTTGAGTACTTCTGTTTACAATAGCCACAATTTATCATTAAAAATACAGGATAGCTGAGCTGTTACATGAAATATTAAAGATAAATAGCAAAAGGTCTGATAATCTATGTTCCAGCTCAGATATATCCTTACCTGGAGAATATCATACACAACTGTAGCTGGAAAATCTGTTTCCCAGGGCATCATATGTACAGTAATGTGGATTATGGAGAAGACAAGAGGTGCAAGCTGAGCATCAGACAGCAGCTACCGCACATTTCAACCACCTTCTCTACTGCCTATGTTTTTTCTATATTTGCAAGAGATAGTGTGGCACATGTAGGGCATCAGGAATACTCTGAACAAGCAAATAAACAATGTTACTCACTCAGGTCGTCTCTGGATGTTGGTAGTAAAAACCTGTGACTGTACTAAAAATGCTGCAGCCATTTAGACTTTGCCACAGGTCTCGATCTTTTCATTGCACCTCGGCACTAAATCAGAATACCAGCCAGAAAAGGATATCACGTGTCCTAACATTTCAAGTATGCATATAAATTAAGATATTCTCAAATTAAAAAAAAAATAGGATCTGTAAGTTTGGATCGCCTCAGGGCAACAGTAACTGACTTGTCACGCGCTCATTAAATTTGGTATTCATTAAGGACAATCTCTTTTTAGTACAACAAACCTGTGCAGCCCCTGCCTCGCTGTAACACACACCGCCTGATGCCCCTGATGCAGAGATCATCTTCCCATCACTGCGTAAGTTAATTTACGTCACAGAGATTTGTTTGCTTTATCCATTTTAAAGGAAAAAAAACCCCACCACATTCCACTCACCAAATGTCTTTACAAAATGACAGGTTGAAAGGCACAAACTGTTTAAACACCAGGAGATGTCTGGAGGGTGCCCTCACGCTGTGAGCCCTGCAGGGAAGAGCTCTCCACGGCCACCTTCCCACCCTCCCCGGGAGGGCGGAGGGGCACCAACAAAAGCCATGCTTTATCACTTTCTGAAACGGCACAATCTCCAAATGCAAATTAGCTAGTTAATTTCTTGCAAATTCCACATTAATTATTACTCTTTATCAGTTTAAATATTAGTGTCATATGTACAGTTACGAGGCTACTTGTCTGCGTGTTTAGAACAGATGTTTCAAGAAATGTGGAGTGTAAATATTTATGGGTTGAAAGAAGAGACTTCGTAATTTAAAGAGCTCTACTAATGGTTCTCACACCGCCTTATTCCACACTTTGGAGAACCACTTTTCTGTTGGTTTGTTTTGGAGACAGACAAATGATTTACATGTACATGTAAACTTGAAAATTCCGCTTTTCCAGCTCAAAATATCAAATATTCAACAAACGCAGGCTTAGAACAGAAAATGTAGTTTTCCAGCAAGAGTTTTGCTCTTTGTTTTGTTCAGGTCTCTCAACCCATTCCCTTTCCTTCTGCTATTTCCATCATGAAGCTACTTGGCAGCTTTCAGAAGCAGGGTGAAAATACTCGAGCTAGGAAATTTAACAATGAAAATACCCACAAGGAGCTGCATCTGGGCAGCTTTGGGTGACATTTTTCAGACCACGTAATCCTAGCCCAGCATAAGGGTTACTCCTCCTGTAATTAGATGGAAATCGCAGCCGGTTGTAGGACATATTTGTCCCCATCGGCTCCTCAGCAAAGCCCCAGACGCACCAAGGAGACTCGTCCTGACACACATGGCACGGTCTCCTGTACTGCTCCAGTACTGGCGATGCAGCTCTTCCCACCGCACCCTCCGAACACCCCCCTGTTCTGAACATAATTACGCTTAACCTGTTTATCAAAAATTCATTACATGTAAATTTGATAGATAGTTCTCAATCCAGTAACGAAAGAGCTAAGTAAATTAACATCAGGCTGAGATTTAGTGTAAATTACCTACTCATTCAGAGCAGACACAAAACGCAAAACACATGTTTCCTTTTCAACACTCAACGCTGATCAGACCCCGGTTCGGCAGGGCTGGGCGAGGGCAGGAAGGGATCTGCCAACGCGGGCAGCGTTGCCCACAAGATGAAGAAGATGAGGCTATCGTACAATATTAACTCAGGATCCAGCATAAAAAAGATCAGATATATGCCTGTTGCCCGAAAGCCTTGCCCTGATGCTTGGAAGGAACACGTCTTCCAGACCCAGACTCCCCACGTGCGAAAGCTGCTCGGGATGTAGGCTGGCTCTGCTCCGTATTTCTAAGGCATCAGGGACAAAGCAGCTGGAACACAGGAATATGACACTATAAACTTTGACTACAAGCACTAGTAGCAGCGACACGTATTGCTGGTGCGTTAGAAGGGACACGAAGACAAAGCAGAGGAGAAGTAAGGGACTTCCCCAGCGTGCTTCCGCCGGCAGGCTTGGGCAAACCATTCCCACTCAGTTTCTTCCACACCCCTTGCCCTCTCTTCCTCTCTCACAAGCTGGTGTAAAATGTTTCCCAAATGTATTGCTGTTTTGACCAAGTACACCAAGTCAGCAGTTTTCAGTGATGGTTTTGCTCTTTTATTTTCTTGAGTGGGTGGGGTAGAGACACTGCCCACCCTATCCACCTACTAAAGAAACAAACTCCCGAGGAAGTTTGGAGCTTCCAACTTAATCGTTTTTTGCCTGAATCTGTAAACCATAGAGAAAATTTTGCACGAAGGAGGTAAATAAATAAATAATAAAACCCAAGGGGGTTTTACATTGAATAATGTCTAGAAATATAACTAGATGTGTAGAAGTTAAAAACTGTTTTTAGTACACAAAAACAAAGATGTTTATTCTAAAATCCCCTCTGAAAGCCAGAAACCTGTGTATTTCTAAGAAATGGGGGAGAAGGAGCAAGAACCCTTGACTGAGCACTGGAAGGGGCAGGTCCTCCGCTAAGTAGGGATGCTCTGTCAGCGATGGTACAGCTGGAATGATCTCCTCTGTGGCCTGCTGGCTTCTACAGCAGAAGATTATTTTAATGCAGGATGATTTGTTTAGTGGTTTTGAAACTTCTTCTAAAGAAGAAAAAAGGAAAGTGAGAAATTGGTTGCCCTTCTGGCTTCACGTACATTTTCATAAGACAAATGTATCCCAAACCCCACTGTTAAAGAGTCTCTGACCATTTATTTTTGCCCGGGGTCTGGTTTCTGGTGGTTTCCCTACCTCCTTAAACAAACCTCAGCACAAAGCGCAGGGAGACCCCGAGCCACCGAGCCATTTGTCCATAGAGCGGGTGATCAGGCAGGAGAAGGTCTGATCCAGGGCGTGTGTCCTGCCACGTGTCAGCGGTGCCAGGCCAGCCCCGGGGTGCTCCCTGCGCTGCTGCTGCCCTGCGGTGAGTCTGCCCACACCTATAGCATTGCCCTAAACCCTTATTTTAACAAGCCACCAGCATTTTCCAAATAAGAAAAAAAAAAAAAACACAACACTTTTGCTTAGAAATAGGCAAGTATTTTTTGACCAAGAATAGTACTTTAAAATTATTGAAATATGGAAAAGAGATTGTAATTATTTTATATTTGTGGAATTAAGAGTAATCTGGTCAACACAGAGAAAAGTGTTTTTGTTTTGAAGTTTCACTTGATATCATTTTGGTGAAAATTATCCTAAAGCATTTCTAAAGAGGATGAAAAAAAGTTTTAAAATAAGTAATATAACCGAAAAAAAAGAAAAATAACCAAAGCAATTAATTTCAGGTCCAGGAAATATTTTGGTTCAGGGAAAAATGAAGGTGGTAGAGAGTGGAAAACACACTCAATCATTTCATTTAGCTTCCCACCCTGTCTCCCTTCCCTCTGGTTTTCAGGTTGTCACCAATTTAGGAAAAACAACATTCACCCATCAGTCCTGCTCTTTGGGATATGTTCTTTTCTCTGAATATCAGATTTCACAAGCAGCTAATAAAACTATGAAATCTTATAAAATTAAACATTTGTCAGAACAGTACTTAACAGAATGCAGAAACTGCATCCAACACCCGCTCTCCTTTCCATCCTGCTTCCCACTGGAAAGCTCGAATGCTTTGTTAGAAATGGATGTGTTAATCCCCACACATTACAGCAGGAAAAAAACAGTTACCCCCATTTTTTTAGAGCAGAAAACTGTGCAACCCGAGAATACATTGCCGGGATTTGCTTTCAGTGCGCCAGAGCAAACAGAAACGAGGTCTGTTGACACTGTAAGCACAGCAAAAATTACAAGCCCTTTTAGATGTCTCAGTAATGGGTTTGAAGGTGCCACCACACCTGCAACTTAGTAGCCTGCGGTTTCCATCCTTACTGAAAGAGTACCAGAGTAGCAGACAACACCAATGGGAAATACCATTTTCATTAATTACAGCACATTTCAGATTTTCTAACCACCTACAAAGCCTATGAAGTCCATGTCTTTGTCAGCTCTCGCTTATAACTGCCTCAGCCTCCAACAGACATTTTATGTAGACAAACGTTTAAAGTCTTTTACAATTTCACAGGGTGAAGAATGTTGCCTGTACTTAGGCAAGCTTAAATACCAAAATCAGAACACTGCACAAACTTTTTCCATTTCTTTTCCCTCCATGAGATTGTTGCCGCTGCTTGGGTACACTCCATATCTTCACAACAGCAGGACCACGTTAACTCCAGAGGCGTTTGTCTGAGCGTCTGCATGCAACAAGTCCAGCTCATCGGAATAAAGGTTCGCTTGAACAGTTCGCTAACGCCGGTCTAACAAGTTTCAGAGCACGAGGAATATCTTTATTGCATTTAATTGTTTCCACTTCTGTAATCTTCTTACAGTTTGGAGTTCATGTTTGTAAGGACTATGCAAGTACTCAGCTGCTCCGTCAATCGACACATTGTAAAATGATTAAATGAATAAATATTCAGCTATATCTATAAATGACCTATCCTAGGGGACAAGAGCCATTATTCACTGAGCATAATGCATCTCAAGAAAAGCAATGAAATTAATCAGAGGTCCGGAAAACCTGACATCTGAGGAAAGATGAATAGAATTGGGGTTGTTTATCCTAAAAAAGAACACTCAGTAGAGGACCTGATAACAATTTTCAGCTATGTCCACAGCTGTAGCAAAGGTGGAAGGAAAATCAGTTTTTCACATTTATGGTGGATTGGGCAAAAAGATAAGGATTTTAAATTGTCACAAGGGAGACTCAGGTCTTGTGGGGAGGAGAAAAATAAATTGAACAACTTGGGAGAGCAGAGCTCTGGGATAGGTTTCTTGAGGAATTTCTAACACTAGAGAGTAGGGAACGTGTATATCTTGTCAGCAGTGAGATGGGCAAGGTGAACTGTGCCGGGAACAAGGGCCCGATGACATCCCCTGGTGCTTTTCCAGCCATGTTCTCCTATGAGCCACACAAAAGCTCACTGTGTTGGAGAAGAGTAGAATGTCTTGCTAATTGAATGTCAAAGCAATTAAAGTGGGTACAGACTTCTCTCAACATTATCTTGACTTGATAAAATAAAGTTGTTTTGACAATGCACACTGACAATTCCTGATTTTCAACAGCAGCTCTTTTTCTTGAGGCAAGACATGGAAAATGTTGAGACTTTGGAGTGAATTTTCAAAATATATGCAGAAACATTATTTTCAGAATATGCCTATTAAACAAAACTAATCAGTAATTTTCAAGGTACTTCAGTGATCGTAGCCACCTGAAGCTAACCTAAAGCTAATTTCGCTCCCACCTCCCCACGAACACTATTGGACTGCTACTTGTAAAGCCTTCTTAATGCAGTTTAACAGGTTTGCTTTCCAGACATGTTCAAGCTCATGGTCCAGCCCACATGATGATAGCTACAGTGTTTAATGCTAAAATTCACATATATCTTAGTTTGCTAATATTCTCACATTCACTTGTACTTTAACCACAAATGCTACACACATAAAAACAAAAAATTCAATAATTTTCATTTTGTCAGTATTTCTTGCATTTTTTCCTTTCGCGTCATCTTCTGTCCAGAGCCAACTCAATACTACCCTTCATCCATGGCAGTACGGTTCGTGCTTTGAAAGTGAGCTCACTAAAGTTTGACCCGACCGGTGAAAGACTCCAGCAACACAAAGCAAAGGACCTTGGGTTCAAATTACTCACCCTCATCTCAGAAAACTCATGTAGAGCAGCAATGAAACCTAGCTGAAGTGTGCTGAAGTCAGTTGCTGGGAACAGAGACATAAGCCTTGAGCAAAGCACACGAGCATTTGTCCTGGCTTAGACCAAAGACCTGTCTACCTCAGGGAAGAGTTTAGGCACAGAGCGAACATCCAGTGATATTTCCCCAGAACACTTTCCCAGCGATTTGACTATTCGCAGCTCAGGGATTTCCCAAGCCAGAGGTCAAGCCTTTGTATTTAACACCCTTCATCTCATCAACAGCCTTGCTCGGCTGCCATTTGAACCCTTTGAACGTGCAGCACTGAGGAGGTACACAGCTTCACTACTTCTTGTGCGAGAGAAGTGCTTTGGTTTGCTTTGGGTCCTGCCTCTGCAAATGTGGTGCCCTCGGGATCTTGCATGGGAGAAGACAGCCAACAACTGATGTCTGAAAACTGCGCGGAGGCCAGAGCTGACCTCCCCTGGATGACCTCCATCCCAGCCCCTCAGCCATCACCCTGCCAGCCTAGAGGACCACACCACTTGGTCGTTTCCCATATGGAAGCTGCCAAGCAGCTCTGATCACCTCAGGGTGGCCCTGCTCCAGCCGTGCTGGTCATTAGCAGGTGAGAGGACCACAGCAGCATGCACAAGTCAGGACAAGAGCATGCCGGGGGGCTGGCTGTGCACTGTGGGACAACAGTGTCCACGTTGTGTTCTCCATCCCTTTCCCAGCAGTCCCTAGAACCTTTTGCTTTCAGCTGATATCCTCATGAACTGCCTACTGTAAAAACCCCAAGTTATGCATAAACACTTTTCTGAATGAGATCACTGAACTTCAATTGTCCCTCCTCCTCTTTTTTAGAACTAAATTTTCCTAGATCACCCAAAGAAATACCCGCAGAACTGCCTGGACCCTCGCTGCAAGTGCTCAGGTAGAGCTGACCACCCTCGTGTGCAGAGTTTGGTCCTTTGGAACAGCCCGACAGGCCTGTCACCCTCTGGGGCCAAGGACCATTTCAGCATTTCCAACTCCCGAAAGCACTGGCGAGAAAGAGAGTATGTGCAGAAGAAGAAATGCTGATGCTTGGATGTGTCCTTCACATTTCTACTGAAATGAGAGAGAGCAGAAAATCCTGCTGGAAAGCTTTTTTTTCTCCCAAACGGCTTCTAGAAGAGAAGTGTGTCGGAGCTAGAGCAGTGCTCCATAGTGGGGCTGGACAGGAGCAGCAAAGATTTGGTAGGCGAGTAGCCTCCACGTCTGTAAACCAGGGCATCACAGGCAGGAATATGTCCAGTACAGTGCCTGGCCCAATTTTCACCTATCTGGCTTCATCTACTGCAAGAAGGGGTGAAAATTAACTCTGTTCCAAGTACCCCACTATTCATTCCCATTTCCTATCCTGGGTTAGGATTTTTGAAGTATCCTGTAAACAAAAGACTTCCGAGATGATAAACTTGCTCTCCCAGGGACAGAGAAATGTAAGAAAGAGGACCAAAAAACTAAGAATAAGGCTTTTCCAATAGCTAATAATTTGTCTGACACAAGATGCAAAAGTATTTGTTAAGTTACTTATGAAGAATAATTGGCCAGGTCTGTTAAGTAGGGCCATTTACGAATTCTGCTATCAATTTTTGACCTTTGCAAATTATATTTCCAGAGCTCTGGTTGCACACCTTTCCACTGCAAGGCACAAGCAAGGCAAAAAATAAAAGCCTTTATTTATTGTCATGTTTTTTGCTGTCATTTGCATAAATAGTCTATTAAATACAGCTCACTCTTTTCTAATGCCTGCACTTATTGAGCTCGGTGGCACAAGTCTCAACATTGCCAAGGAAACTCGTCCAATACTTTACTGCATCCCTGCCACGCTCTCCCTCACGCTTCCACCACAACTTAAAAAATGCTTACATTGGTAAAGTATCGTACAACAGTGTACTCATGGCATTGTATATTACTGGAGAAGACTGTGTTCGTTTGTTTAGTTAGAAGTCACAGATAAACACTGCAAGGATATGGAAACGAGAGGAGGAAATGGGAGAGCAGGGGAAGAAGAATGGGGAACCATCCAGAGAGAGACCCTCAGCTCTGCAGCGGCGAGGGGGCATCAGGGACTGGGAACGTCACCACTGTCTCTCAGGCACCCCTGAGCAGCTGGCAAACAAAAGGAACAGCTGCATTTGCCACGAGCAACTTACCAAAAAAGTGTAAAACTTTGGTTCCAGTGCGGTACCGAATGTGGTCACTTGTAGGCTTCCTACTTCTGTGCCCTGGACCAGGCATTGCTTTGTACAACGCAGTATTAAAAAAACAACAACAAAAAAAACCAACAAACAAAACTAATAAAAACTAACCAAACACAAAGAAACCCACAGCCCAAGTGTGAGCTCAGCATCTTAAAAAAAAAAAAAAAAGAAAAAGAAAAAGGGGGAGGAGATCTATCAATTACTCTCTTTGATATGAACAAAAATACCACCAACAATTACAGAACTGTAACACATTTTTAACGAAAGCACTGATACATAAACTGAATTATCTCAACACTTTTCTGCTTTGTAGAAGACTCACTCCTCAAAAATGTAGGCACGGGGATGAGAAATATGTGCAGAATGAAGGGAAAAGCAGAAAACAGGAGTCTGCTGCGTCCAGCCCGGAGCAAGCTCCTCATGACAGCGGCTGGGCTCCTCAGACCTTCAGCCTCACCCCACTGCTGCTCCACTCCCAGCTTCACCAAGCTCCTACCACTTTTTTTCTCTGTTTTTCTTTGCTCTCTGACTGGGCAATTTTTTTTGCTGTGGTTTTCTGCTATCAGCAGGTAAACGGCTGGACTCTGGGGCCCCAGCACTCGGCTCAGCCTCTGGGATGTACTGGTTTGCCATATCCAAAATGACCCCACGTGTCCCCCCCAAATATTCATACCGACATAGCTGGGGAGTTTTATGAGATGTATACTTTGTATGTCTATTTGATAAAGCATAAAGGTACCAATTCGAAGGCAACATGCATTAAGAAATACCCCAACATTAGAAACAGCACCCAAGAGGCAATTTTTTCCTGATTTTGTTTTCCCAGGAGTTGCTATTTTTAATTTAGCAAGCTTCCAAAGCTGGAAGGACATTACCACGGACACCCCAAACCAATTTTCTCCCCAGCTTACTCAGCCTCCGTAAAGAACCACCTATGCCACACCAGAGCTCTGGCTGTTCACCCTATCCGCACGACACTGTTTTAAAAAGTGAGCCCTTCCAAATCTCGGGGTGCTTGACACCCTTCCCTTCCACAGCCGCACGCCGCGCTGCAGAAGATCCAAGCTCATCTGCTTTTTCTGCTTCCACTCCACCGAGCCAGCCGTCCCGCAGCCGCACAAGCGCCTCTCGCACTCGGAGCTTGCTCGTCCGCACCTCGACAAATCCAGAGCGGCTCCACTGATATTAAAGGTATTGGTCCGGACTTACGCCAGAGCAAATGAGCACGCGGCTTGACCTTTTCTCTCCTTCCTTTCACACATCCTAATGGGGTTTTTTTTAATAGAAAAGATAAAATATTTGTAAAACAAAGGAAATCCCTCAAATACCATGTAAATTCCCCTTCTAATTTTCCCAGATTCATTTTGAAACTACTCTTAAAAAAAAAAAACCAACAAAAAAACCCCCCACAAAAACCCAAAACGCATAACCGCAAGGAGAAATTGGCATTGCTTTCCCCTCGGACTCTTCTGATCTGCGGCACCTCCAAGCCTGCTCCCCGCACGCTCTGCCCAGCTCCCTCCCGCGCTCCCCCCCGAACGCCGGAGCCCGGGACAGGGCTCTGGCCTCGGAAGTGCCCTCACGTTTCAGCCAGCCCCTCTGGTTCGCACGTTAACGTTTCCTGCAGCCTCACTTCACTTTTGCCGTTGAAGGTTGATATGAATGAAACCTTCAGGACGTCATTCCGCTGAGGACAGGCAGCGCACGGATTGCTTTCGGTTACAGCTGCTCCAGCAATTCAGTAAAATACAGCATCTTTTCTTTACGTGTTTTCCCTGTCCTTAAGTTTGCTTTTAACTCGCCCTTTCCCCACAGCTCCCAAGGTTTCCTGTTCAGCATTTGTTGCCTGTTCATTTTGTTGGAAGTGCACCGAGTGGATTAATGCATTTTTAGATTCATTGTGCCTTTCAAAGTTACTAACAAGCACAGCTCTTCTGAAATCAGTAAAAGCTAATGATAAAAAAAGGTTTTATTCTCTGCCTCAAAGTATTTTTGCTGAAATCAAAAAGTCCCACTTTCATTTGTGTCATTTTTTTAAACCCAGTAATCACAGCAGAGCAGCATTACTAACTTTTGAGTCATCAGCAGCACAAATAAAGCTTTCACAAATTGCAATAATTTCTCATCAAGGCTTCCCTACAGAGAAAAAGGAAAAAAACCACAAATTAACACAATGTCACGTATCAGAAGTCAAAGGCTGGTACAGACCACTTTCGGGAATAACAGAAATTGCAGAAAACAAAAGCAGAACATCTAGAAGAGACAGGAGAGAGTGCAAGGGAGCCGCGCCTCTGCAACAGCTCCATGCCCTTCAGGGAAGCCTGCTTGAGCAGAACAACCTTCACCATTCACAGACTGCAGTTTTCTCACTGATAAAAGAGCTGGGAAAAGCCACTCCTGAGCAGTGTGCTCCAAACTTGCTCATTTTCTGGCCTTGAGGGAGAACTCTCCCCTTTCTGCGGTGGCGAAGACGACGTTGGAGTCCTGTCTCTTTTTTTTTTTTTCACTCTAGAAATAAGACTGATAACAAAGCTTGAATTCACAGAATGGTGGAGGTTGGAAAAGACCTCTGGAAGTCACCTTGTCCACAGCCCGTGCCCAAGCAGGAGCCCATTGCCCAGCACCGTGTCCAGACAGCTGTTGAATACCTCCAAGGATGGAGACTCCACAGCCTCCCTGAGCACCCTGTGCCCATGCTCAGTCGCCCTCACAGTAAAAAGTGCTTCCTAGGGGAGCCTTCCATGTGTCCCTTTGTGCCCATTGCCACTTGTCCTGTCACTGGGCACCTCTGAAAAGGGCCTGGCTCTGTCCTCTCTGCACCCTCCCTTTGGGTATTTCACACACGGATGAGTTTCCCCCTCGATCATTCTCTTGTCCAGGCTGAACTGTCCCAGCTCTCTCAGCCTTTCCTTACAGGAGAGAAGCTCCAGTCCCTTGGACATCTTGGTGGCCCTTTGTTGGGCTCTCCCTAGTATGTCCATTCTCTTGTACTGGGGAGCCCAGAATCGGACCCAGCACCCCAGCGTGGCCCCGCCAGTGCTGAGCAGAGGGGAAGGATCCCATCCCTCGGCCCCTGGAAATGCCTCTCCTGATGCAGCCCAGGACACCCTTCCCCTTCTCTGCAGCAAGGGCACCTTGCTGGCTCGTGGTCACCTTGATGTCCACCAGGACCCAATGCTACTTCTTTCCCGCAGCTGCATTTCTTCCTGTCAGCACCACATTTTCCCTACAGCTTCAGCTTCCTGAGCACCTCTCTATAAACGGTCCCTGGGGCACCGTAGCCATTAGCTCAATCGCTGCACAAGAGAGTCTCTTTTTCCACATCCAGCAAGTAGAAATTCGCAAACCTAAATTGCCTGTGATGCAGCCCATCACTCTCCTGTAGCCCTGACAAAAAAGGATGGCTCTCCTGCATGGGCAGGCTACCTGGACCCCAGTTTAATTAAGAGCCTCCAGGAGTCATTGATCCACAATCACACCCTTTGGTATTTTTGCTGATGCTGCGGCTTCACGACGAACCTGGGTTTTATTTAGAAATACATTTTCACATTCAGCACAGAATAATTCTTTCCTTTCTCACAAACCTTTTCCACGGTTCAGCCGTGGTCCCCAACCCGCTGGCACACCATCCATTCCACAGCCTGCTGGAAACACCAGCTTAGCAGCCACATCGAGCCAGCGAGGACAAGCCTAGCAGATCGCAAACCACAGACTGCGCCTCGGCATAGCCTTTACTTCCAGTCCATTCTCCAACCACCATCCAAAGCTCTTAATTCCTTTATGCATAGAATCGTTGTCTTAAAACTGCGGCTTTCCAAATCCCAGGACCCGTTGCACTAAGCAGAGTTGAAACCCCAGGAGTCTGTATGTTTTGAAATAAATAACGTGAGCAAGTCTTGCCCCTGGTATGCGATCACTGAATCTTTCACAGAGAATACATTGTGTATTTTTTTTCTGCAAGTATCTTATTTTCTTTCCTCCTCTTAAAATACAGTATGACTATTAAGGATTATAAGGCAGAGAATGGATTTTATTAAATATTAGGTTTTCTACGGTATATGTAATTTGGAGTTTGTCAGATCAGAGTCTCAGTAAGTTACGAGCTCAGAATTTGTAGACTAGGATAGATTATGTATTTTATTGGATCTCCACTGGGCAGCATCCATCATGTACTTTCTTTTGCCTCTGTCAGTAAGTTACAATTAAGGTGAATTTATGACAACAATCCTTGTAACATATATATACAAAACTTTACAAACACTTTCCTTACTGCCCCACCGACCCACAGCTGTGAGATTCACTCGTGCATGCAGCTCTTCCCCAGGACTTCTGGAAACCGGAGGTGGCAAAGCACCCCCGGTGAGTTATGCCAACATTTAGTAGTTGACTTTGCTGCGATCTGGATTAGTCCTTGAGAGACACTACGAGCCCTGATAGTGCTGTTGGAGAGACAGTGGGGCAAAGCCAGCCCTTCACTGATCTAGACTGCAATATCTTCCAGCAAAGAAATTTTGTTTTTGAAAGAGACTTCCAGCCATGCCTGAAATTCTCCGGTTCCCATCCTGCACTCCCCTCTAACCTGTCCTTACCCTTCAGCAGCAAATTGCAAGTATGAAGGGGGAAAAAAAAATCTTTTCATGGCCTTAAAAGTGAAACCTCTTATTTAACGACTTGCTAGCTTATCTGCAAACATCAATTCTTTCAGAAATTATTGCTGCAAAAGAGGAAATCAAGATCATTTATATCCATTTTATGCCCCAGACAGCCTGGAACTCAAAGCGGTGAAGATACTTCTTTATTTACTGCTGTTGTAGGGGGTGAATACGAAAAGGTCTTTCTCTTCTTCATGAACCTGAGCAACCAGAGGGAGTAATCCCAAATCCACGAGAGGGAAAGAATTCCTCAAAGCGACTCTAAGTGTGCATCCTCTGAGGATCTCAGGTAGCTCATCTCACAAGCAAAGCAGGCAATTAGCGGTTTCGGTACTCAGACGTTTTGTGATGTCTCTAAGAGGTGTCCTATACAACGGCGTCAAAAATGCTCACATTTGTCACCGGAATAGGCCCTGCTGCGGCAGAGCACAAACCCGTGGGCACGGTCAATGACAAGCACCGGTTCAACAGAGAACGCTCCTCCTCAATGTTCAATGCAGGAACACTCCTCCTCAGTGTCAAATGCGGGACAGATTCGGTTACTGTAACTTTTCGCTGTGTGTACCCTGTAGAACTCCAAATCATAGACAGAGGCGTTAAGGCTAAACACCAAGAAAACATCAGCAGGAGTAGAGTTATGCATTCAAGGCTTGTTTTTTTTTCAGCAAATCTAAACCAAATAGCCTCATCACTGCCTTTTTATTTTTAATCTTCGAAGTAGTCCTTTTCATCCCGAACAAACACAGCCAGAGAACCAGACGTAACAGCACTGTGGCAGCAGGAAACGCTGAGCAGGTAATCAGCTACAAAAAGGAAGTGAATAAACAAAGCAGCTGATTTTCAATACTTTGTCGGGGCAAAAAATACGGAGAAAATTTTCCAAAGTGGATATAAATACATTCACTTAGATTTACTTCACCTTTTATAATGCAAAACGGTGATCTTAAGAGTCAACAATGGTTAACCTTTTTTGTTTTTTGATTGTAGAGTTACTTTTTAACAGGCAACAGAGAATGAAAGAAGCTGGTATTATGTCTAAAATTAAAAAAATAAATCGAGTATTGGGTTATAAAATGAAAAAAAGAAATCACCACCAGGAGCCCGGAAGCTTTGGAGCGTATGTGCTGTGGGCTGGTTACAGCGTGGGAAGGAACCGGGCAGAAGGTCTGAGGAGGAGCACCACGGCTCTGAAGACCTTCGGCAGCAGCTCAGCTCCCCCCACCTGCTCCAACACCCTCTTCCAGGAAGGCAGAGCTCAACCCGGAGCTTTCCCAGGCAGATCCCGGGATTGCTCCCGGCTCCGCACCCATCTCCCATACGCCCACCCGCTCCTTAGCCTAAGCAGAGTCCCCAGAGCAGAAGTTAGCAACCACAGCCCTAGAGCTATACAACGGTGGAGTCCCACCAGACCGGTGGGTTTTTGCAAACAGTGAGTAATTAAAACAATATCAGAAGGGAAAATATTTTTAAATATTCTTAGTTACAGTGCAGTTGTGTTTATCCTGACTCTTTCAATACTTTTGAATAAGAAGGGTGATTACAAAAATCACAGGGTTTTAACAATACAAGATGCAGATTGAATCGCAAATCTCTACTCAGAAATAAAGAGGAAACACCTTTTTTCAGTGCACTGTCGTGAATGCCTACTATATACTCAAATCTCTTTTTCTGTAGGGCTGCATGTGAGTATACATGTATCGATATGTGTACGTAACTAGAAAAAAAAAAAAAACACAAACCATAAAGGGTGGACATATATATTCAGAAATCCTCAGTAATATTTCAAGTCAGAAGCTTCAACAAATTCACCAGTAGGGACTAAAGCACAACTTCTGCTCAAAGACAAGCTGAAGTGGGTTTCCCCATCCAACAAATGAAACTAACTCAGAAAAAAGCGTTGTTACTTTTCGTTTAATTTCCTGTATCTACTTTTTTTCCTTCTGTGCTCTGGCTGTTAGCGGTACCACAGGCAGTGGCATACAGACAGGGAAGGGACATGACATACATAAAGCAAACAGGAGCTGAACAAAACACAAGACGACGGCATTTACAACCCAGCTGACAAAGCCAGTCACTTCACTTTAAATAATGTGGCAGGCAGCAAAAATATAGTAATTACAAGAATTTCATTTTCATTAACTAATACACCAAGGAAAACAATTTAAGTATCTGAATGTCATTTTTCAAATGAAAATAAACTGTAAACATTTGAATAACATCACAGCAGGGATAATATACCTAAGGAAACCTATTGAAATATGCTAGTGAATTCATCCTCTTTTATCACATTAAAACTGCAATTGACTGTAAACCTCCTACCACTCTCCACTGAGACTTTAATTGTAAAGATTCCTGTTACATATCATATTAGAATTTAGTTAAAATTGTAGAACACATTATTTCCAATCAGACAGCCAACCATCACTCACAAAGATTTTTAAAAAGGTGATTAATAATTCATCTCAGATAAGGAAAAGATCTATATTTATACCATCTTCTCAGCCACCATAAACTACCTGACAATTGTTCAGTAATGATGCCCAGTAAATTCTTTAAAATGGTAATTTGTCATTCTGTCACTTCATTTGTGACCTAAAATTCCTCACTTGAGGCATCATCAAATAAATTAATCACTTTCCAGGATCCATTTCTCTGTTCTGCACGTTATTATGCCCAGGCTCTCTTGTGTTTCTCTTCATTTACATATATTTAATGGCTCAGCAGTGGTTCACTATGGCACATAACGCACACATCTCATTACAGGTGAAATATTCTAACTGCCACTATCACTGGGAAAGAAAATAACTCTCCCAATTTAATTTTCCTGATGTAACAAAACCATGATTCTTCACTATGAAATGTTGATGCCATCCATCAGTCACAATCAATAAAATCATCATAGAAGTACGCCTTCTTTAGCATCATTCCTTCATACTGGTATTATTTGAGGGAGGTAATTAAACTCATAATATGTAATGAATGTAAATGAAGAAAAAACCCTCATGTTCTCCCTCTAACTATGCTTATTTTACTGCTTTGATTTAAAGTATTTTTACATCTTACAATCTATGAAATACACAAAGCCCTGAAGGAAAGGCATCAGAAGTACAGTAAGCATCAATCAATACATATAATGACTAATTAAAAAGGAACATATTTTAACATTAAAAAAAACACCAAATGCTGTTATTTATAGATTTTTCACTTAAAATGATGCATTCCCTCTGGACTAATATATTTGCTGTCTTTCTGAAATATACATTGCGATACACTACTTTCAGATCCTGTTGCTTGCATGCGTCAAAAAAAAGCAAAGTGATTTTATGGGTATCTGGTCCACCTCAACCATCCACTCAAAAAAGACACACATGTAGACAAACATATGCAAACTGTTCTCACACTAGAGAGAAAACCATCGTAATTTCAGTCTTATATATGTGTCTGTGCTCATGTAAGTCATGAAAGAAAACAGAAATTAAATTCTCTTAGAAATGATAACTTTTAAAGAAGTCTGCCAGAAAAAATGGGTTTATAGCAATACGTTTTTCCATAAAGAGCAAGAAGACATCATCTCCCTTGCAAATATTCACTCGGCTTTGCTGCATTTAAAAAGCATGATGAATAACGCTTCTCTGGTGATGAGGAAGCCCAAAAGGCACCGACACTGCCCGCTCCTCGGAGCCCACCGGCAGCCAGCCCCCCGCTCCCCCTCCGGACCCAGCCCCATGGCCACAACCCCCCCATGGCTGGTGGCCACCTGCACTCCTGGGGCATCGGGAGCCCCCGGGACATCCTCCACGAGAAGGATTTTCCAAGAATGAGAAACGATCCCCAGCTTTTGCTCAAAACCATTCACTTTAGGTATTGTTTCAACACAGCGCGGCGCAGGGAATTGGATTCCTCGCAACGAGCGTGAGGAAGACGGGGAATGACGGAGAAGGTGGCTGGGGTGACCTGGCTGGGCGGCTGGCAAACTGCCCATGGCGCTTCACTCTGCTGTCCGACTAATTGCAATACTGGTATAATTAATAGACGCTTGTTTTCATACCACGTGCCTCATTCCCCCCACCCCATCGAGTCTGAGGGATGCTGTTAGTCCGGGTCACGTGCAGCGTGCACCCAGGCTTCAGAGGCCAGTATGAAAGGAAAAAGCTGGACTACCTGCACGCTGCCCACCCACGGGGAGTCAGCTTTGAATGGTGGTGGCTGAAATAACCTTGCAGAGGAGCTGGTGAAATGCTTGTGCTGGGAGGTGAAGTTTATAGCAAGGTTGAGACAGAAATTGGAAAAAGAACGCACAACTGAAAAAAATTACTTTTAATAATTATCAATTCACAGATCTGCGTGAAACTTCTGCGCCACAGAAAGGAGCAGAAGGCACGGGTCTTTTTTTTTTTAATAAATATAATTGTTTTTGTTCTCAAGGAAATTTCCCATCAGGAAAGTATGCCCAAAGATGTGGGCTACCCACCCTGGGGCGAGCTGGGAAAGGGGCCCTGGCGCGGGGCAGCCCTTGTCAGAGGGCTGAAAACAGGACAGCAGGTCACAGCTTAGCTACGGTTCTTAAAAAATTCCGGGCTTCAAAAACACTAATGAGCAAGCATTTCTATTTCCATTTGCTTTTCCTGAAGTTTCCCTCCACGGAGTTTCGCAGCAGACAAGCAGCCCAGCTGGAGGTACTGGTGCTGCCACATCTCGCTCCGTGTTCCAGTTCAGCCCTGTCCCAGACCAGGACAATTAGTGCAATTAACACCTACAGCACCCTTCCCCGGGCACGGCGGCCTCTCTGCGGGCGCTCAGGGGGCTGGAGCCGAGGGGAGGGAGTTGTCTCCTGTGAATAATGCTGTTCCAGCCCAGCTGGGCAGCGGCTCCGTGCTCCTCAGCATTTTTCTTCCGAGCTGTGTCCAGTAAATGTATGAGCCCTGCACCACCTCTGCACCCCCGGCCGAAGCCGGCCTCGATGGGGGGGACGGGAGGGACCCACCAAAACCACAAAGCATTAAAACACATTTAGCACCAGCTGTATTTACCAGGTGAGCAGAGGTCAATTAAAAAATAACAAAAAGCCGCCGGTTGTCTATTTCTTTGCACTTCTTTGCTAGCAGAGATAAAAAGAGGGAGTTGTTCTCATTAACCCCTCGACGCTGGGACTTGCCGGCTTCTGCTGCGCCCGCACCAGGGAGCAGAACGCACTACGAGTGTATTGCCAAGAAGGGACATTTCTCCTGGGTAATTGCGTTCTGCCGCCATACAGCGACCTCGCGGCCATCAGCTGGCGCGGACTCGTACGTTCCTCGCCCATGTACATATACACAAAGCCACACGCCTTTTCTGTCCCCGTCTCCCGAGCTGTTTTGCTGCACGCTGTTGAGCTGTCATGTTTCCCTCCAGAGGTGGTTGTAGTTCTGTTCAAGGTGAAGCAAACTCTTGTTGTAGGTTCCTTCTACAGAGGTTACACAACTGCATTTACAGAGCACGTTCAAACTAGATAAGAGCACGATGTAACACAGGACCCGAGCTTATGGCACAAATTGCACACAACTAAAACTGCCTATGCCATGGCCACGCTCCTTTGACCTAGGGATCTCCTACAGACCTACCCACACAGAGCTCAGATTCTCCAATGTCGGACAGAAAACCCCTTAGTAGGCAAGAATCTGTCCTGCAGTATTTCTGTAGTCCTCCTACCCACAGAGAGGTGAAAGATGAGGGAAATTAGAGCAGGAGCTACCAGCAGTACGCACCAAATAGATGAAGCCTTTTGCACCACCAACCACAGAAAGCCCAAAGCCAGATGGTCCTGCTCCTGGTGAACCCACCCTCCTGACGGACAGGTCCACAGCCTTGGCCAGACAGGAACCAGATCTGGTCAGGCATCACCAGCTACCCATTCTTCACACCTGCAGAGCTGCAGGGGGAATTGATCTTGCTCCTCACACCCTACCTCACCTACATCTATACCTACACAGTACTTCAACGTGCCAAATGGGCCTACCATCATACCGTATCAGGGGCAGGCAGTATGGATTCAAGGGGGATCTCAGTCCCAACTCGTATTAACCGTGCAAATATGAGCTTTTCTGTTAGATTCTGACTTGGATATCAGTCTACTTCGTTTCAAAAAAATTTCAACCATGTGCGAGTGCCAATTAACTGAACTTTGAAGTTAAGTGCTCAAAACGCAAGGGTTCAAAACTTGATCCTACGGGTGAAAGTTTGGTTAAATCCTCGCCTCCATTTTCTGTCTGCAGACTAGGTTGATTTACTGCAGAAAAATATTCCAAGAACTGATTAAAATAATAGCCTGTTTATCAGGTTTGCCACAGAAGCTCAGTACTATTCTGGAACCAGTATTTACTCAACTACTCAAAAACAACATTCCAGATCATATTTCATTCTCACTGGCCGTTTATTGGCATAATGCTTGATTTTGGCTTTTTTTGTAACCTAATCGTTATGACTCGTTGAATAGCATTAGCACATCCCTGGTAATGTTCTCCTCTGCCTGTATCTGGTGTTTCTCAACTCACCCGTGCACTGAGGCCACCAAATGACCTACGGGAGGCTTTAGGTTCACGTTTTGCCTTTTGCTATTTAATTTCATGCAACATTCAAACATTTATGATCTTCATGATGTCTAGAAATTTAGCCCCATTGAAGTAAACAGCAGAACTCCCACTGGTTTCCAGAGGACCAACACTTCACAGTTACGGTAATTTCAAATGACGGAAAAGAGGAAATATTACATCAATGTGTTTCTGGTTTTCTCCCTTTTTTCCAATAAGTGTTATCACTGTCGCTTGTATGTGAGGCCCACGAGATACAACAGAGCTAGCAAGGTTCTCTTCACAGCCATTATAATACTTGCGCATAATATGTCTTGTGAGAGGACTATGATTCATTTTTACTACTCATTAGGTGGCTTTGCTGGTGCGCTATGAATATTGTAGTTTATGCACAAAAAGTCTGCTACCTGCAATATTTGTGATTCTTAAATTCTTTAATAACTACTTAGATACCTAACAGATGCAAGAGTGCACATCAGGGTGAACATGTTATGAAACAGGACCATTATTCTGCTCAGCCTGGCAACTCTGGTCTCATACTTATGATGTAAATGAGTCTGATACCAATTAGGAGAGGCACGTTTTAATACAGTTACTTATTTCTCCACAGCCCCCTAGAATTACACCCGTTTTCTGTCTAAAAGTTTACTTCTGGTAATTTTGTATTTATTTTAATAATTGTTTGCAAGACGAGAATTTCAAAAGTGCTGAACACAAAACCAGCCTGATACAAAACCGATACTGCCTGTTAGCGCTACTGAGGATGTAAAGCTAACAGTCTAATAGGGTCCCAGTCACCTAGTGTGCTTATCATAACATTTGCATAGCAAGGACACATACAAGGTTAAAGGCAATTAAAAAAAAAAAAATTGGTCTTAAGACAAATTTGCCTTGGCTCCAAGCCTTTGTATCTTGGGTTTTAATGACAGCTGGCTATTCACAAAACGTTCTGAGGTAATGGAGAATTTATAATTCTCTGCAGCTTGGATTGCAGGTTGTAGGTCTTGAAGATGAAATTTGCTCTCTAGTGCAACGGTTTCACTACTGTGGTTACACTAACTTCACCATCAAAATAACTTCAGCTCCATCTTGAAAAGTTGTTCAGGAGGACTTTGCAACTCTGGAGTCTAGATTGTGATCTTTTATAGGTGAAAATAAAATCGTGCCTCTTTCATCAAACACAGCAGGACTGCAAACATGCCATGGAAGGCATGACTGTGGTCCACATCTCAGACACCTTTAATGTTCTTACCGGGTGGGAAAAGCACCCTTGTCCTTGGCTGCTGTCCCACCACCCACAGGTTATTTAAAACTCCTGGATGGCAAGCCTGGTAACAAAGAACAGGCGATGTTCTTCAAAAGCACCTCCAACAGGTCCTTTGACCTAACAGCAACTCCAACACCTTATCTCATCCAACATGGTAAGGTGCAAGCCTCAACCTTGCCCTAGCACCAGTAACACGGGCTGACTGGGCCCTGTGGGTGCTGTTGAGGAAGAAGCAAGGGCACATTGACAGCACAGCAGACACCTCCGACCAGCCCAGCAATGTCACGCTGGTAGAGATGCAGAAGCTCCGCCGGGCAGAGCTGCATGGTGCCGCATGCAAAACAGCAGCCAGTGGTAACCCAGGGCAGATGCTGAACACAGGCTCCGCCACCAGCAGTAGCAAATTTCAGTCTCAGATAAGCAGATCACCAAGTACAATACTAAAAATGGAACTACTAGTGCTGCTGCTGTTGCCTCATATACCCTTTTACATGTCTATTTTTCAGACATATCGCGTACTGCCAAATGTTCACTCGTCAGTCTGGCAGACTTTTCAGATTTCTTCCTCATTCTACAATGAGGATGAGAAGTCTTGGGAAGGCAAAGTAAAAAACTCACCCACCAATGGAGACTAGGTGAAAACAAAGTCTAAAGTAAATTTACCATATTAAAAAACCCTCTAGAGTCCCCATGTTTTAAATTAAAAGTCTCGGCTCCAACATTCAGAGATGGACTTTAGTATGGGAGAGGGAGATCAACTCAAGGGCAGACACGTCCGCCGTTGCTGGAGACATCCCTCCCAGGCTCTGCTCCCCAGGTACTCGACTGGCCAAGCTCAGAGACCCGCAGACAACCCTCTGAGCATTCCTAGGATTGGCAGACAGAGAACACGGGCGGCGCTGCTGCTGGCTCCCCGGGGGCTGAGCCTCCCCAGCCGCTCTCCGAGGTCTCGCCCCAACAGCCACCCACGGGCTGCTGCGCACCACCACGACCACGGAAGCCAACATGAGCCCATGGCCCATAGCTTTTGCCACACCACCCTTCAGCACAGATGTGTCAAATACTTTCAACGTGTTTGCACCAAAGACAAACATAGGCTTTGTTTTGTTGTTTTTATGGGGAGATTCTTTCAGCCAGGAACACCACTAACTCCCAACAGTCCACTGCTGCTCGCTGAAGGTTTTCAATAAACCACCAGCAAAAGACACAGTTTACACCTGTCAGGGCAGAGGGAACTGCTCTGCAGACCATTTAACTGCCTGCTCTGGCACGGCTCTAACAGTCAGCACCGCTGACAACAAATTTTGGGATCCATCCGCTCTCAGACTACTTGGAAAACAAACCCACTAACCACCAGAAAATCTTAAAGATGGATTAAGACCCTGCAGGCAATCAGCCCTGGACTTCTCTAACTTTCCAGGGTCTACCGCAGCAACCTGGCCGCTGCCGTAACATAATCTTCTCTGCAGAAAATGATGTATGTGGTTAGCTGGCGCGCAGAACTGTCTGTCTCGGGACTGCAATCCATACATCTGCAAGTACATTAGGAGCTGACACCCTCTAAAACGCTGGCAGCATCAACATCTAATCGATATGCATGTTCACCAGCAAAGCTGACTAGTACATCTGTTCTGTGAAAAAACATACATTCTGCCTCTAGTACAATCACTGTAATTAAAAATTAACATGCATTAATTGTTGGAGCTGATGTAAACAGCTGATGTTCCACTTAGCCCTGTCTTCTGTACATATCATTAGGCAAAGCCAAATATTGTTAAGTAAACAGGCAACACTTACAAAAAGAAATAGAAAACTAAATCCAACTAAATAAATTGACAACACAGCGCAAGTCATTATAACAGTTGAGATAATTATTAGCCTACTGGACTAACAGAGAAAATCATAGAAGACATACTTAATTGTTTGAATCTCATTTCAGTAAATGTATTTAGGCACAGTGTGAAATATAATTTAACTTGAATGCGTGTGCAGTATTTTCCCAGAAGCAGGATGCGCAATATGCTGTTGAAATAAAAATATAGGTTGGAGTTTGATACGCAGGTAAAACAAATAACTTCTCAAATGCAGCAATCTCAACCGACAGCTTCAGTATCCGATAGTCTCCAGAGAAATTCAGGTTGGTTATGCAATGCTAAAGGATTTTTTTCTTCCTCAGATACATCTGCAAAATTCCCCATCAATACCAGTGGGAGCTACATGCAGACACCAAGAGAAGAACATACTCCTGAGGAACTACATCTTACTTTTTATCGTTGTTATTTAAATGTCATAGCAAAATAATTTCTCCAATTTGTACACAAAAAAAAGGCAAAATCTGCTCAGTACTACACATCCAGAGTGGCTGCTTCAGATCACAGTGGTACCGCTGCAGATTGCCTGGGGGGTGTCAGCTGCCGGTACCCCCAGGCTGCTCGCCCCGCTGCCGAGCGGCAGTGCTGGGTGCCTCCTCTGTCAATCTCAATACTTCTCCCTCAAACTAAAGGAAAGCTGAAGTTTAAAAGATGCTGCCAGGTAAGGGAAGGGAACTCTGCAAACAGAGCGGCAGCACCCAGATGGGAGCACCCACACTTCATCACTCCTCTATTTTAAAAGCCACGTGTGCTATGTTAGGAGTGAAATGCCCACGCGAAGGATGCTCATGCCAAAGATCCCCACTGGGGCTGGGTGCCCACAGTGGGCACCCACGGGAGACCACACAACCACGGTCCTCTGCCCAGGACAGAGGGAAAAGTCCCCTGGGTGCAGCCACAAAGTGCACACAGACCCGGGAACCACCACGCATCCTTCCTGCGACACACTGAATTCAGGGGCTGGAGAGTAAGCACTAATTACTTAGTGGCTCTTGTTATTTAAATGAGTCAGAAGTTAGTGAAATTTAGGCTTGGTATGAGAGATAAATTCTGTTTTTGTTTGTTTACAAAAATCAATTTCAAGTGGGAATACCATGAAGGTTTGTTTTTTTTTTTTTTATAGACAAGATAAATTTTGTTTGTTGATTATTACCAAGGAATCCTGCTAATCCACTCCAATATCATTTTTCCACATGATTCCTGTCATAGATTTTTCTCTGCCGCATCCGTGAAGCCAGCGTTGGGCTGGTACCCTCAACAAGCTGACTTCTGTGTCATCCCCCTCTTCCACCCCCACAAGGCTTGAGCTCTGCTGTTTTGGGTACTTCCACAGCCCACCATCACCCTCCTTTTTTTCTTTTTTTTTTTTTTTTTTTTTTTTTTTTTTGTCTGGGAGTTTTTTGAAACATTAAAATGCAACAAGACAATTGCAGCTTTACACCGCTGCTGCAAACTGGACTTCAAAAATGGGTTGAAAGGAGTGCAGGCACCTACTTCTCTCACTCAGCTGCCCACAGAACCCCCTTGGCTACTCAACGCCAACCAGGGGGCTGCATGTAGTCACCCCATTTCCCCCTTCCCTGCAGTCTCCCCTTGGATCAGAGAACACACAGAAAAGGAGGGCTAGGTCATTATAGCTATAGTAACACCATAATTATGCACAGAAAACCGAACTCGGAAGCATGAGCCGTCCACCTAGGTTTTATCCATCTGTGCCAGGAACTTTGAAGAAGTCACTGGAGAATTCTGCAAAAGTTTAGCGATTAACTACATGGAAAGCACATATGGAAAACACGCCTTGTAGACAGTTTCTCTGCAATTGGTTGAAATATTAATATTCTTGAAAGTCTCTGAGGCAAAAAGAAAGGCACTGTCCCTCCCATTAGTGGTACCCAACTACAAACAACGTAAATTAAACAAAGTTGGAATGGACGCTGTATAAATACTCTCATTAAGATGCCGCAAAACAGAAAAGAGAATTTCGATGTTTCAGCGCTGTATTTTAGTTTTGTTGGTGTGTTAGCATTTGACTTACTAACACTGATAAAATATTCCAGTTCTTGAGGACCTTCCCATTGCAGACATCCGGTTTTAAGCAACTACCTCAGGTTTGCCATTGCCTAAAGTCCCACCGCACCTCGCAGGCAAAGTTCCCACCCAACTCCCTGCCCTGAAACCCCTTACAGGTTCACAGCGATGCTCAGCTGTTTCATAACAATATCAGGCTCATGATGAACCAAATGAGTTCTGATTTGTGCTATTTAATGTCCTAATGGCTTGACTAGTTAGGTAGATAATTACACAGTATGATTTATCCAACCCATTTATAAATATTTATAATAATGGATAGATTAACCTTTGGGATTTCTATCCTGCAGTCCCTTTGGTGGAAGAGGGATCGCTCCACTGCAGTGGCAAACGCCGTCGCCCGCAAGCGAGTGCCCATGCAGGCAGCAGGATGGGGATGCAGCTTGGTCCAAGGGGCGCGGTGGCCAGCACCCAGGGCTGAGGGGTCCTGGCCAGCACCCACCGACACCTTCACGCCTCTCCTTCCTCCCCACCCCAGCCAGCTCTGTGGGAGGGAAGTGCATCTCCAGCTTTATTTCCCAATTTAATCAGCAGAAGAAAAACAAGAGATGAGGAATCTCAGGCTTCTGCTGCTGAACAATTCCGAACCGACCTATACTACAGAAAACAAAATAACGGCGCACTCAGAATTCCAGAAACACTCATTGTCAAGCCCAGCGTCAGATGGAAGTTTGGGTCGGCTGAAAAATTCCCTTGGATGAGTTTGCTCACCCCGCCGGGAACACGGTGCGCGGGGTGGGAAGAGGCGGGCGACCGTTCAGGATGGGACGCGGTGCGAGTCGCGGCAGCCCCCGCCAACCCCAGCGGGCACAAGCGGTGCTTTGTTGGCCATGGCGGGTGCCACCGCCACGGCAGCCGCCGTCGCCGGGACAGAACGCCAACGCTTTGCTCGGCGTCGACAAAGGGCCAGTGTTTGCTGGTGCCGGGGCCGCACGCGGGAGCCACGGCCGGAGGAAGGGGCTCGACCTGTGCGAGCCTCGGCACTCGTCTGCACGCAGCAGCTCAGGAGAGGGGCAGCGCCCGGCCCGGCGTGCTGCGGCAGCCCTTCACAGGAATGGATGAGTTTCGAAAAATTCCACTCTGAATCTTTTTTCCCCCCCTAAATTTTTTTTAAATATAGGGGAAGAGTCAGATCTAGCACTTCATTTGGCAGAACTCTCTCTCAGGACTGGCAAAAAATATGCTAAATACACCCTAGATCAAATTGCATTCTTTGTTTGTGTCTTCCATGGTAATTACCTTGTCAGACTTTTTTGACTTTGTTGGAGTGGATCCAAGCCTATGCCTATCACATTTCTGAATTTTGATACAGTGTGAGCTTTCCAAATTACCGGTTTTCTATCCCAGCAGTGTCAGAAGAAAGCACATTGTAGTCCTCAGTCACATTAGTAAAAGTCAACAAGACACAAGTCTTTGTATGCACTTCAGAAGATTCTTCCTGACACCATTAAAATATTGTTAAACTGATTGTTAGTTTATCCTGTAATTTCTGATATTTTGCAACATATCTCTTTGCTTAGGACACCATCACTACGTTTAGATTTTAGATGATTAGGATTGTGTTTGAACAAAACTACCCTGGAGAAAAAATGAAAATACGTGAGAATAATTACAAAGATCAATACTCAGATTTTTTACTTCTAGAATTTCACATCATAGCAGAACCACTTTTATTCTCCAAGACTGAGCTGTGGTGCTTGGCTTTCCTACTGCATGCACAAACAGACATTTGTTGTACAAGCCAGTAAAGTGTCAAAAAAAAGTACATGACCCAAACCAAAATATTTTAAGATTATTATGTTTATCAGACTATTAGAAAAATTTGACAGAATAAATTCTGGGATTAAGACCTGATGTTTTCCCATGCAAACTATTGCACCTATTAAAACAAAACAAAATTATTTGCAAAAGGCATCGGTGTCCTAGACCAGCTCCACTTGCATGTAACGGTGTGAAAACCCGTCCTTTTCCGGGGGAGGTAAATCTCTACTTTAGCTTCTGTCATTTCTCAGTTTGAAGCCAGTGCTCAGCCCTTCCGCAAGGACCGTGGCCCCTGCTCCGACGCCCGTCTGCATTCACACGCCTACGCTGGTTGCTGACATTTGTGTTGAGCCAGAGCCTGGGAGCGGAGGAGGAAAACCAGAAACGTACGGAGTGGCCATGAATAAAAGTGGGGGAAGGGAAGCGAAGAGGAGATAAATTATGGTCCGAGATAATACTGATTACTGATCAGGGTATTAGATTATGATCTTGTAGAAGACCCAAAAGGGTGATCAGAGGGGGATACTCCGGAAGCCATGAGGACAGCTAGGAGCTTGCAAAAAGAAGATTGTCAGAGAAAACATCTACAGCAAACGCTCCACACTTGGGCAACGCTTCAATCAGCGGAGCCAGCAATGTGTTGAAGAGTTTTTGTGTGTATAAAACCAGCAATTTATTAACATGCCAATGTATTGTTTCGCTATTTTCAGAAATTGCATTGGATATGGGAGCTCAGACCAGAGAGAGCAGAGCTGCCTTGTGGAGGTTAACCAGTATCTGCTCCTGGCAAGGGGGTCCCAAGAGAAGATTAAGGTCTAGAAGTCAGGACTTCCACAACTTATTCCCACCTCCGCCACTTAAATCAAATACCTAAAACTTCCAAACACTTCAGTTTAATTATCCCTAATTTTGGTCTAGAACCCATAATGCTTCATCACACATGAAGGCACAGGTGGAAATTCTTTTCTAAAGACCTTACCCTCAGAGCTCATAAGAGATTAAATCCCCTCTAGAGTTGTAAATCTGTCTGACTGTTGAGAGTGAAATAATTAATCGCAAAAAAGCACTTAAAAAAAAGAAAAATCCCAGACCTTGCCTTCTGAGCTTCCTGTATATGTGTATTTACACATTTATTTTACAGCCCACCCTCCCCGGTGAGCAATGCGGCAGAGCCGATGCCCAGTTTCTGCCCCCCAGCCATCCAGCAAGGATGCAGGCAAAGCCCCGTCCCGCTGCTGACAAGAGGCACCGCGTCTGCAGGGTCTGCAGGGTGGTGACAAGCAGGAGACTGCTCGTAGACAAAGTTTGTCACAATATTACAGAGTGTGGCATCAGATCTGTACGGCTGTTTTGGAATAACTTGTTTGCACAGCTGTTTGTTGCGAGTTGCGTCCTCCTCGTTTTGCCCAGGCTCCGCTCCACGCAGTGTTTCATCCTGAACTCATCGCCTTCTGCCAAACCCGGGGTGCCCGCGTGATGCGAGCTGGGAGATAACTCATTTATGATCTGAATGGAACTTTCTTTGTGGAACTGGTCCAAACGCAGAGAACGGTGCTAAGAAGAAACAGTAGACAAAACCCACATCCAGCAAATTAAAACACCCCTTCCCAGTATGCATACACGTTCACACCAGTCAGACTGTATAGATTAGCAACCAAGCGAGGGACCTACTTAGCAACGGACACACATGTCGTAGCACAATCTGGCACGAGACTTTGATGCAAAGTGAGCTTTCAGAGCAGCATGGAGCTGTATTTTTTTCCTCCTCCTGCTGCTCCCGTCTCTGCCCATTGGCAGTTTTGACATGCATCATCATTTCGCAGTCTGCTTGGGATGTTGGAATCTGGTCGGGGAGCATACAGGGATCCTAAGTCAGTCCTCGGGGTTTGTGCTGCTGCGAGCAAGCGCAGGAACCTCGAGGCCTGGCACCACTGCCGAGACTCTGCTTATACACCAAGACAGGCTCAGCCCCTGGGGAGAGGAGAGACACAAATGAGCCGCTGGAGACCTCCTCCAGCTGTGCCGCGTGTTTGTGGGGACAGAATCGCACTTGACTGTGAATCACGGCTTCCTTTGTGCCCGGGTTGCTTTAGGCAATAACACATCCAGCCGGCCGGGGAGCCCCGGGGACGGCAGAGCTCGCTTGGAGAGGAGGGAGCGAACGTGGAGCACATTATCATAAAACCCTGCCGATAGCCTGGCTCGGGACAGCCGTTTGCTGACGGGAAGAGACAACCGCAGCTACGCAGCTGGTCAGATCTGAAACCACACCCTCGCACCTTCTCCATCAAGGTGCCCAAGCATCCTGAATGGCAAGCCCAACAGTTTACAACAGAACAAGATCTATTGTTCACGTACTGACAATATATTCCACCTATAACCAATATATAACAGAATAATCCACTGAGTGGGGAAAAGACCCCTTACTGCAGGAAACCACCTCCAAAATTTCACCACAGGCTTCCCCAGAAGGACCAGGTAGCCCTCACCGAAGGGCCAAAGGCATCTGCCCCTGACCACCCCTCTAGTCCTCTCCTGGTGCCTCACAAGATATTGGCCTTGATGCAGTAACCCAGCTCAAGGTGAGGACATGGCCTTGCCCACAGTCCCTGTCTCTGCCAGGGAGGACATCCTTGATGTCCTTGGGGTGGTGGCCATGTCAGGAAGATGAGGACACATGCTAATGGCAACAGATATGATGCCCTGCCGCAGTGATTTCTGCTCTGGGGAGCTCCCACCTGCTCTCCACAGAAAGAGAAGCAGAGCACAGGATCGGAGAGAGACTTGCAGCCTTTAAAGTAAATAAATTCTTGAAAATGTAATAGCCTCCAATGTGACTATATTCTCCGATATAGCATTAAATGAAACATGCCATTCCCAGTACAAATAATTGCCTTTGTTTTCATCATTTTGTCTAGTGCATCACAGGAGGCTGTAGAACAGTGTGAGTTTTTCTGATCTATAATCAGACAGTTCATAAAAATCCTAATGGAAATGAAGATTTTGCTATTTGGAGTGGTCAAATTTCCATTTTCAAACACATCACATTTTAAAACCCAGGTTGGCATTTTGGTTTGCTGAGAGTTTTAGGATAATAGCAAATTACACAGAAAATCTACCAATTCTTTGTCAAGTGAGCTATGCGAAAAGGAACCATTAGTTCATAGTTCATCTGCAAGATAGGAAGACATCCTGAATAATAATTTTTAGAGACTACGAAGGGCATTTATTCGCAAATAATGCTCACATCTACAGAATTAAGACTGTCCCTGCTGTCTATAAAACCACTGAGCTTGGATTTCACTAAAGGTATATTTAAATAAATTTATTTTGCTCACTAAATGGATAGGGGAACCCAAGCATCCCACATAGGACTGGCTTACGCCATACGACATCACAGACGGAGAACACCAGGGTGGCTCAGCAACCCTTCGTGGTCCCAGGGGTGAGCACCCGGAGGCCCCTTGGACTGCAGCGTTACTGATCTCAGCCCACCCGAAGAACAAGAGCTACTTCCACCTGCTCAACCTCCTAATATTGTAAGGGAGCTGTTTGCAGTTGTTCTCGAAGCACAGCTTTTGCACAGCATTCCTTTCATATTTACCTACAGTTCTGTGCTTTGCTCGGACTGTATTTTTCCTTCTGCTGAGATTAAAAAAAAAAAAAACGAACTCAAAGACAACAGAAACTCTTCTTTTGTTCTGTGCAGAAGTTAAACTCTGTAGCATTAAGGAGACTCCCAAACCAGACCTTTGGGCCCTGTTATTTAGAAAAGGAAAACTCTACCTAGAGCACACTATGAAGAAAAGGTATAAAAGACTGGTTAACTAAATTAATCTACTCTTCTTTCCCCCCCCCAATAACAGCGCCCTGAGGCATAACCCATACAGAAAATTGTCTGCGACTCATGCTTTGAAGCGAGCATGGAAACGGAATACCACTGGGAATTTGCTGCATTTGTTACAGCGCTGGGACACAGTCATCTGTAAATAAATATATTTTGGCTTTTAGGATCTTCAGTGATCTCAAATGTGATGTTTGTAGTAAGTCTGGGCTAAGTGCATTCCTGCAACACATAAACTGGAAAAGCTAGTAATACTTCCCTGCAAGTTTGTTGTAAAATACGAGGATGCATTCATTATCTTCAGTTTATAGCTCACAGTCCAATGACATATTAGGGAGCACACTGAGAATTTGCGTGGTTTTTCTGTTTGTTTGCTTTTAATTCTGAGGAGAACTCACAATTCGCAGTGATGACTTCACTGCGGATCTCATCTAGAGCAGCAGATTTCCGTAGAGGGATTGCAACGCCCACCAGCCCTAGCCAGCAGCATCCAGCAGCCCCATGCTGGGATGTCCTTGGACCACGGGGATGCTGCAGCAGCAAACCGTGCCGAACACAGGACAACACCGAGATAGTCATCAGCAGAGACTGATAAAACACCAGCTTACTCACTGCTCTACAACTCTCAGAACGTAAAGTCGCAGAGTGTAAACCCGGTGTATTACTACACACACCAAAGGCAAGAACAGTTGGGTTTTTTTCCTGGCCCCTCTCCCCTTCAGCTGGGCAGCTCATCATATTCCATAATGGTACAAACCAGACAACAAAGCTCCCAGCGTTCTTGGGTTTGTGATGCAGGCAAGGTTCCAAATACCAGTTCTGGAGACAAGATCTTTCCAGATTTTTAACTAAAAATACAGAATCTGATCACAGGGACACTTCCCCTGGCAGCCTGGCCCACATGGAAAAAGGCAAAGACAGAGCAGGTTCACAACTCTAGCAACAGATATTTTATTCTACCCTAATAAACAAGCTTCCTTTCCAAGTTTAACAACTAAATCTTGGAAGACAAAAAAGTATTTCCCTGGACAGTCTGATCTTTCCTTAGCTTCAGTGTCATTCAACAGGCTTGGAAAGTCCTGGCCATCACCAGTCTCAGGGACTTTACCCTAAAAGACAACCCAATAGGTCCCAAAGAAGCATCCAATGAACAGAATTATAAAAACTTTTCCAGAATACTGTTAACGCAGCATCAGCTCAGTTTGGGCCTAACACATACTGTGGAAAATAAAACATACAAGTTTTTCTAAAGCCCATTTTGCCACTAAAAGAGTTTCAGAGAATCTCAGACTCTACCAAAACAGTTCCAGAGTTTCTCTATCTTTGTCCTCAGTTTCACATTTTATTAACCAACAGTCACACTTCCCAAAAGATCAAGGAACAGAGGGGTATTACAGCATTTCCACGGGACAGCACAGTCCCCAAGCCCAGCTCAAACCCCATCAGCTCTGTCTGTGTCTCAGTGGCCTTTGGCTGTTGTACAAGAAACAGAGAGTGAAACCCAACAGAAACCAAAGCAACGCTCATTTACTTTCCATCAGAGCCGACTAAAACGCAAGCTATCAGCGGCCCCAGTGATTCCCAAACACACATCTTAACACAAAAATTATATTTTAAATACTTGTCTTGATTGTAGCCTTTAAAGAAACTACAAATAATTTACAAGCATCCCATAGCAAAAGAACAGCTTTTTTTTCCACTTCCATTCACCAAGATCTTACCTGCACCCTCTTGTCACCAGAACCCCACCAGAGCATGTTACGTTGCATTTCCAAGACTTGCTTTGCTCCAGCCCCATCAGCTAATGAAGCAAATTATCCAGGACCCTCTTCCCTACAGGCAATCTTCCTCTTCCTCCTCCCCAGCTGGCCACATCAAGACTACAAGGAAGGTGATTGCCATTACCACCACCTGCAGAAATACTTGGCTAGCTGTGATGGGGTTCAGCTGAAGCCATGGTAGCTGTTTCCAGGAGTAATGTGGCTGGCTTGCCTGCAAACAAGCCTGGTAGGAGTGAGTCTCTGGAAAAACAGGAGTATGTAAAAGCTCTTAAAAGCCTCCCAAACTGTGACCCACTTCAGGAATCGCAAAGAAATCAATACAGCGTTGTGCACGAAAGCTTAATGCTTGGTTGTTGATCAATGGCTTTAAAAAAAATTTCCAGTCTTGCACATCTTTAAAGTTTTTGAGCCATGATGATTTTTCACACTTGAAATAATTTAAATAAGTGTCTGAAATTACAATCTTGATTTTTGGGTTTCATCGGCCAACCCCTAAGAAGTGCAAGTTTTGGAACAATTTTGTTATTTCTGTCAGAAAGAAGGGACGGGACCTGTTTAAACACACCTTGTACCTTCTCTGAAATAGGAACTTTGACTGTTACATCATCCAGGTCAGCCCTACACTTCACTCCAGGTGCCTGAACGAGGACTTGGCACCACCCAGTCCAGGTCCTACTTCTTCTTTAGGGGCCATAATTCTTCTATACTCCTTCTTGTTTTCCAGAAGAAATACTGTGCTACAGGAAGGCATGTTCTATGGTTCTACCTATGATGGGACACAGCAAGGGTCTTGGCAAGACCACCACCGGTCTGAGATAACAGCCCAGCCCAAGTTCCTTGGGTGAAACCACCGCTCCCCCGCTGAGGTTTGTGCTTTTACCTCATTCCATGCAGGTGAGCAAACTAAGTCATTTTGCCGGTAAAGACAGAAATATTCCTTGGAACATGAACTCCTTGCAGGTGAAGTTCTCTGGTATTTTATGCCCCTTTTCCAGCAGGAGCCCAGGACGCTTAATCTATCCTGCCTGGGAGTTTTCCTCAGGAACCAGGCACTGGATTTCCCTTCCCACCCAGCGATCATCTCAGGTTACTTCATGCCTCCTTGTAAAAATCAAGTGTCTTACTGTATTTTTGCCAGCAGAGCCTTCTCATTTATGCCGTGTTAAAGATTCAGCTGCCGTGAATTAAAAGAACCCTTTTCACTAGCAGGTGCTTGCCGATTTTTAGGCTTTAAATGGTACCATTACTATCATTTATAAGGATAACATCACAATTAAGAATGTATGAATAATTTAGAAATGAGCAAGTAGCATTTAGTTTCACACTCTGCCTGCTGAAGAGGCTTTAAAACGCAGGGTCTTTATTTTATTGCAAAACACTGGCTTGTCCTGGTAAAAGGGATGAAAAGTTACTAATTTCAGGCTTTAGTTCAAACCCTTTAATCTTACAAATAAGTGCCTTCAGTGAGTACCTTGTTATCTCCTAAAGTCTCCCCGGGGCTGGTTGCCGTCTTTGTCTCATTCCAAGATTCGTACCTTATCCTAGGTGAGCCAAACGAGACAAAGGGGATGCCACCCGAGAAAATCATGACTTAGTGGAGCTTTTCTGCTTAAATCCTAGGTTGTACTGTTGGCAAATATTATGGAACACACTCATTTCATCCCAATAAATAATGGAATATAATTAAAATTCCATTCCGTTGTTGAGAACAGTGTGATAAACTGTTTGTGAATTGGTAATTCTATTTATTAAAAACAGGGGCATTAATTTTGACAAGTTGAATTATAACGCAGACAAACAGATCTTGTGTTTTAATTAAATGCTTCTATTTGATGAGGTTTTTTATATTAAGATTTAATACCAGATTCTGCAATTCGTGTGCTAGGTGGTGGGGTACCATTCCCGCTGGGTGGCCGGGGAGCTGTGAGCATAATCGCTCTCGGTATTTCAGGGGCTCTGAGCAGAGCCCCCAGTGCCTCCCCAGAGGAGCATAACCCCACCAGGGCAAACAGCCTGGGACTGACCTCCTTTTCCCACTGCCTTTACCTGCTGCTCCTTCTTTTCCCATGCTTTAATGATGTTTCCAGGCTGCTACTACATTTCTTGTTTTCTAATGCCAAAGCAGAGCTGAATATTTAAAAAGAAATAACAACCATACTGCTTTGAGGTTTCTTTCACATTAAGCTACATTTAATATTCATTTCACATTTTTTTTCTATTAATTAAAAGTAAACCGTGTATTGTATGGTACATTATCCCTCTAACAGCCCCATGTGGAGATCATGAAGTGGAAGACTAATGGTGTAGACTTTAGCATTTAGTTTTAACCAGAATAATTTACATATCTGTGAGAAGAGTCCGAGGCATGTGTAAATAAGCAGAACTCTGAGATATCAAGACCCTTGCTTAGTTTACTATGGACTGGAGAGCCATGGGCTGTGTATTTATTCCATCAGTCAGCTAATTTAATGAGACTTTATACAGCATCTATTTCTGCAGAAGACACAAAACTTATTATTAAGGAGAGGCATGTGGCAGTAAGAAAAATGTGTTTGTTTGCTTTTTTATTCTATTACCCCCAAGTAGCAAAGGTGATTCTATTCACTGTTCATTAAAGTTTACCTTTATAATTTATCAAAGGAGACCGATATCAACAGCTTTATGCTGAGATTTCAAAATTCGAGACTGATTAAAATTTAATGTAAAAGGCCACAGATTTGGGGTGGGTTTTCAAGAAAAATAGCTTCCCAACTTGAGAATATAGATTTCGTTAATGTGCATCTCTATTAGAAGGCACTATAAAACACATTAGAGGCACGGCCTGAGTACTGGAATGGCATTTTCACTTCAAAAATCTGCATGGGTCTTTTAGCATAAGTTTCAAGAGAAATAAAATTCTGTTGGAATGCTAGCAGAGCAGCACCGGGTAAGCTCTGCCCTAGGCACGGAGCCATCCCAGCTGCACCCATCGCACGGCACTGAGCGTACGCCAGCAGACAGGGGAAATAACCCGCTACTCCGGCGTTAGCACAGGTTCCGACCAGGAAACAGCAGAAAAGTAGGAATGACAAAGAATGAAAAATAAAAATTTGTGTGAATGTGGATTGGACTAATCATATTTTTGGGGAAAAAAAAAACACAAACAAAAAAAACAGGAAAACACCAAATTCACAGGTTTGGCTAAATCTGAAGAACAGCGTCTACTGTGAAAATAAAAAAAAAATTAAATATTTTATACTGGTACTTTAAAGCTAGATACTGCAGGGGGTTTTATCTTGAAACGCTGCTTCCCCTTCCAGTTTGCTTACTCGTCTAGTTGTCAAGATTATATGAAAATGAAACAACAAGGGTTTCCATTCAAATGATGCAACTGAAATTACTTCTCTTCTCTTTGAGGTCTGGTCAGTGACCTGACACATCAGTCACCAGCGTCACTACCCTACTTCTTCCACCAGCTGGAGAGTCACACCAGCACCCCTACCACATCTGCCATGCAAACTACTCTCCAGATTTCACTTGGAAGAACTATAACAAATCCTACTCCAGATTATTGAGAGTAGGGCTTGGGGGGTTTTTTTGCTGCTGGTTAAGACCCACTAAACATGCACAGGTATGGGGGGGATTAGAACAACACAGGTACATTTTCCAAATTTATTTACTTTCACTTTTTTTCATCTTACTGGTAAAATATTTTTGGAAATTAATAAAAAAAAAATTTAAAACAGAGTAAATAAAGAGGAAAAACAGGAGCCTTATAGTAACTGAAAACTCCTACCACTTGAAATGCAGTTGATTTTTCTGAATACTAATTTCAGAAAACCTGGAGTAAGTTGTACAAACCTCCAAGAACACAAAAGCAATCTGCGCTTCCCAAGAAAAGCAGATGAAGAGTGGAAAGTCCAGATGCAGTCAAGTCATAAGTTCTCCTCCCAAGCCCTGCTGGCCACTGCACAGCCTGCCCTCTCCTCCCCTCTGCCCAGCACAGGGCAAAAGCCTGGCAAGGCTCTCCTGCATGCAGCAAACACCCAACACAGCAGTCGTCTGGTGGAGCTCTGTGTGATTTGCCATAGTGACCTTTTTCTGCTCTGTCCCCTCTCTGATGCCCATAGCTCCTGTTTGGGGATCCTGTGGGGCGAGCGTTCGGTGCTGGAGGTGCAGAGGGAAAGGGGAAGTACAGACCCGCTGAGCTGGGTCACCGTCCCTGGAGGGGTTCAAAAAACATGTAGATGTGGCACTTCAGGACATGGTTTAGCAGGCATGGTGATGTTGGGGTGACAATTGGACTTCATGATCCTAGAGGTGTTTTGCAACCTTAATGATTCCATGATTCTATCCCTGGTCCCCTGGCCATGGGAGGCACAGGTGAGGAGAACCCTCCACCTCCAAAGCCATGGCATCTGCTCCTGAGAACGGGCAGAGCTCATCACACAGAGCCACCAGAGCACTTTGGCCGAGTGCTGTGAGAGATGCTCCTGGCAGCCACTCCCCAGTGACCAGGCTTGGTAACTCTACCAAAATTATTTTACATTAATTGTAACAACTCAGAAGACATATTTAGTGAGAAACATGCCCCTCTCAAATCCTTACAAGCCTTTCCATGGGCTGACTTTGCACAGCAATGTCTTCCACAAACCACTCACACAGATTTGTCAAAAAATGCCTTTCCTGAAGGTTTGAGCACCATTTTTATGTATCATTATTCTCATTTTGTTCTTGTGCAAAAGGAAAGGGAACTGAGGTTCCAAGTCTGTCTCTTCTACATGATAAGTCCCATGAATCTCATTAGAATAATAAAAATATGGCCTACTTATGGCTTCAGTTAAATGTTTCCTAAGTGAGAAATAATTAAATATTGCAGAATCTAGTCTATGACTAAACTAAAAAAAGCAAATCCTGGTCTCTTTGTTGAAGCAAGAAAAGTATTGATCTGAACAGGGCTGCGAAAGTGCCCCTGGCAGACGGGGTCCAGCCTGCTCTCCTGCACTACAGCATCGTACTGCGGGATCCCATCAGCTCTTTCATCTCCTGTGTTCCTAAATTTAACCATGAGACATGTGTTTTCATAGGTACTATAATGACAGACTCTAAAATTACTAAAGCAGATTCTAGAAAAATACACACGTGCAGAGAAAACTGTGTATCAAAATGTTTACTACAGCTTTCTTACTGTTACTGTTGCTTGATTTGCAGCTTTGTACGCAACAGTAAATTCCTTACAGACTAAGAGTTTGTCATGCACATAAGATGGACAAATTAAAAAACACCTAGACTAGATGAAATAGTTTTTCTAAAGAGGAAAGCGTGTTCAGATGAAGAGGAAGTAAGCAAGCGACTGAAAAATTTTGAGTACTAAGTAGTTACAACCGCTAATAGTTTGAATCAAAAGAATAACGTGAGTATCCATTTGAGTAAGGATTGTGGTTGATTTCTGGCATTTTTTTACTGGGATTTTGCTTTTTGGAGACAACAGGATGCTGGGATTCCAGATTCCGTCTTTCTGTGCATTTGCCAAAGCTTTGTGAGCACGCTTTTTCAGGTTCAGATTTTTAAGCAATTAGTTTGCAGATGTCACTAAATAAATGGCACTCATTCCTTAAGCAGGAACCATACCTGTTAACCATCTCAGCGTATTCGAGCTTTAAAGCTGAGCTTGATGTGCACAGCATGCTCAAAAACTGTACTCACAGTTCAAATGAGCTGGATTACAGACCATGACCACCGAGACCCTCACATGACAAAGCCTTTGTGTAATTAATATGCAGGGTAAAATGCTCCCTGGACGGCTGCTAAAGCGATTTAAATCATGCACATAAAAAATGTAATCACAAATTTAGCATGGTGGACATTGTAGTCACACTGTGCTTGATTGCATAGAAGGTTCCAAGTGTGTTTTAAATGTCCTTTAAGATTGAGATTAGGACTTGTACTTACAAGATGCATATTAATCTAAAACTCAACATTTTTCAGTGTGGGATCACAGTAGGAGAACATTATGGGCAATAGAGGTTCATTCTAATCCCAGTAGGTAATTACACTTTGAAATAATATTCTTTAATTAAATCTTGTTTGCAGTTGATTGATTTAAACACTAAATCTAAAAACCTAAATTTGAGTTTTTATCAATTTTTGATGCTTATTGCACAGAACTTGGGCTTTAATTGATGTTTCTGAAGTTTTTAAAGCTCTTGTCCACCGTATCCTAGCTGAATTTATTGTAATTACCAACATCATTCTTTTGCACCGCAGACAACTTTCACTGGAAGCACGACGATTTTAAGTACTTTTGAACCGTAAAATGCATGATACATATTTGCTACGTAAGAGGCCCAGCGTTATGCTGAGGTTCTTTCGCAAAGCAGCCTGTTTACACCGCTTAAGGTGTTTTCAAAGCTCTGGAGAAGGGGCTCTGCCTTCTGCACCTCCAGCACTCGTCGTGCTTGCAGCCACGCTGACGGTACGCAGCCAGCGGCACGGAGTGCCACAGTGGTACCAGGCTGAAATTTGAGGGGCAACATCTACGCACCTTAGGCACGAGGTCTGACCGCCTCTGTCACAGCCGTGTCCATCCGCCGCTCCACGCGCTCCACAGGGCTCTGGCGCATCTCGGGCCGGGGACGCGGCGCTTTTGGAGAGGACGGGGCTCCTGCCTCCGGGGCGAAGGGCTGGAACCTGGGGACGGTGCAAAGACGGTTCATCTAGTCAGAGTTTATCCTAAGTGATCTGGCACACAGAAAGGGTGCAGATACCCTATTCAGGTGGGACTTTATCTAGTTGTTCACAACACACAGTACGCACATTTCACTGGTTTTTGTGCACGGTGATGCCCACCATCGCAAAGATGGCATCTTGAACTGCATGGTGTGCTGTCCTGTGTCATACATCTTACCAACATCACGATTTTAAACAAGTAGAAGAGTACTAGGCCAACCTTTTGCTGTGCTGCTACAGCCATAGTAAATACACCTAAAGACTAATTAAAGCAACACACAAATGCTCACTACTTAACGAGAAATGGTAACTCCCGTGTGCTTCCACTGGCCAGGGCGCAGGCACCCCCAAATTAACTCTGCACCCCCAAATTTTGGGGCACCTCTGCAAGCCTCGTGCAGAAGTGTAATCCCAGAACCAGCTCATTTAAGATTTAGCCATTAAGGCTTTGATGGCCATTAAGAAGTAATATGATTAAATAATTTAATCAGAGAGCAGCTTACGCACCAGGAGGCACGCGGCGGTGCTTGGACTTCACGACGCCGCTGCGGCAGCATTCCCGCTTGCTCGGGAAGGGCGGTGGGCAAAGCCCACCCATTGGCCACCTCTCAGCCCACGCTGAGGACCCTGATTTCACCTGGGATGTTTCATCCCCCAAGAGCATCCACAACGAGCTGGGACTTCTCCACACTCTGCAGCCAGCACAGCAGGGCTCTCAGCGCGGTGTGGAAAGGAGCACAGCATGGAGGGGAAGGGTCTGCCTTAATCTCCTTCCCACCATGGGTTTCACTGCTTGAACTGGACTCCAGTCCAGCAGCAGGAGGACAGGTACCCCAGCACAGGGGGACCATGCATTCGGAGTGGAGAAAGAGAAGATGCAGTGCCGGGGGACGTGGCACTGTAACCTGGGGGATGCAGAGGACCACGGTTGTGTGCGTATCGTGGCAAATTACACACATGAAACTTTAAACACGCCTCTGTAGGGCTGACCTTTTTCAGCCTGTGAAATTCCACATCCAAAACTTCAGGAGTAAGTCGGTTGTGCTGAGAAAAATAAAAAATTAAATATATACCGTTTTACCATAGTCTTCCTTCTAGTCCCACCCGGGCAAAGAGAAGTAGGCTTGAATTCAGATTTCACTTGGCTACATAATGATCTCATGTACATGTCTTACAGTAAATTAAATTCATGATACTATATATTTAATGACAGAAAATTCACATCTCACTGCAGCTGCATTTGTCACATCTGAGAAAAAACAAACTACTGTATGGAATGTTTTATTAAGATGACTTCACTGTTGTGAGAAATGATTAAGTCACTATAAGAGCAAAGTAAGACCACAGGACCTCATTCATTGTAACACTAATATTAATCACACAAATAATATAAGTGTCTTACAGTAATCCACACTCCCTTAAAATATATATTATACATCCTGCGGGCAAACAGTAACACGACTGACTTGGAATAAATCCCTCAAGCCATAGTGGCCAGAAGAAAGCCATTTATATTCTGACAGATGAATGTATATTTTGTTATGCGTAAGAAATGAAAATATTTACAACACTATCAGAGAGAGCTAAAGAAAAATTAAGTCTCACTAATCAATACATTTCAAGCATGAATTTAAAATCTTTCTAAGCCTTACAACGTCCTAAAAAAATTAGCATGAAATAAACAAGCATGTTTCTATGAGCTTAGGTGTGGTTACTCATTATCGTTACATTTAATCTTAACATTTTTACGTAAATTAAATACTTCTCATGGCATAAGGTGAAAAATGGTGAAAAAATAAAGAAGCTTCAGGTGCTTCATGAATATTCTATCAATGAAATGATTCAAAAATGATTTAATTTTTTCTAAATAATATTCTTTGCTGACATCACAATAATAGGGGAAAACAAAAACATGCAAAGAAAAGACAAAAACGTGTAAACGACAGCCTCGAAGGCACTCTGTGCAAGTGGAGACATTTGCCTGTAAGCTGACAGCAGAAGGTCCCTTGGTCTGCAGTGCAGCAGAAGGTCCCTTCGTGGGAACCGGGCATGGTGCTCACTCCCCTCAGTGCTACCCACCCCTGTGTGTTAGCTCAGAGGGGTAAGGCAAGGCGTGCCAAGGCACTTGGTAAGCACAGATCTCACGCAAAAAACGGGAAAAATAAACTGATGTTATTTTGAATGCAACAGCAGGTTCCACCTGGAGGTCAGTTGGCAATTAATCAGTAAAACAGTGAACATAGTTACTGAAATCACAGAGTCACAGAGTGTTCGGGGTTGGCAGGGCCCTCTGTGGGTCCCCCAGCCCAACCCCCTGCCCAAGCAGGGTCACCCAGAGCAGGCTGCACAGCACCGCGGCCAGGCGGGGCTGGAATATCTCCAGAGAAGGAGACTCCACAGCCTCCCTGGGCAGCCTGGGCCAGGGCTCCGGCACCCTCAGAGGGAAGAAGTTCTTCCTCGGGTTCAGCTGGAGCTTCCTCTGCTTCAGTTTGTGCCCATTGCCCCTTGTCCTGTCGCTGGGCACCACTGCAAAGAGTCTGGCCCCGTCCTCCTGACCCCCACCCTGCAGATATTTAGAGGCATTTCTAAGGTCCCCTCTCAGCCTTCTCTTCTCCAGGCTGAACAAGCCCAGCTCCCTCAGCCTCTCCTCGTAGGAGAGATGCTCCAGTCCCCTCCTCATCCTCGTAGCCCTCCGCTGGACTCTCTCCAGTATTGAGTGTGGTAAGTTCTTTTTACCTGGTTCTTCACCTTCTGCACACACCATATAATCAGACTCCTATGTTCAAGCAACACGAGCTGTGCTGGAGGTTGGTTACCCCTGCACCGTTCTTGGCCCACACAGCCCCTCCTCATGCCAGGCTGCCCGCTCGAATCACAGCAGACACCAACACACGGCTGGCCAGCGAAAAGGCGTTGCTTTGGGCCGTGCTCTGACAGTTAGGAAACAAATCCTCCCGCCTCTAGCTGCTGGGTGCTGGGGTTGTAGGGAGAGACCCATCACCGCCTCCAGCGCGCAGCAACGGCTGCCCAACCGCAGGTGAGTCCAGCCCCGAAACGATCGGGTCACCCCTTTCATCAACAGAAAAATCGAGGACACAGCAACCTGCAAACAAAGTAAAACTTCATCCCTTCTGTAAGCAGGGAGGATCTCCGACATCTTAAAGGAAAGCCCTAAGCACCAGCCTTTTGTAAGAGTTTCTAAAATTCTTCTTTTGAAGTGTTAATGGTGCCCACGAAGCCTTCTCTCCTGACCTGCTCGCTCTTCCTGATCTGCTGGGTTGGAATCACAGAACATGGTTCCTCTCTCTTTTCACACTTTCTTCACATCATCTCTCTCACGCAGCCTTGTCATAAACTCTGCTCTTTACATGAGGAGTACTACGCCGTGTATCAAAGAGAGGAGAAAACATTACCACTTCTAACGTGACTAAAAATTGACTGTGCTTCTACTTAACCTATTCATCCCCATCTCCTCCTCCTATTATTTCCAAGCAATTTTGCAAGATGACTATTATGCAAATGCTACAGTAAAAAAATCTTATTTTCTGCTTCCTTTTCAGAGCCCTGTTCTGTTTAACTCCATTCACTCTCTCTGATGGACTTCTCAGACAAAAAGGAGAGAATAAATGTGTTCGTTATTGACCCGAGTCTGAGGAAACCCAGCATGAGGTCAGCTACTGCGACAGAGAGCTGCAAAACCCCTTCCCACCCGATCTCCCCGCTCCAGGGCCAGGATGACTTCTGATGCTCCAGTACTCAGGACATGCTTGCCTTCCGTAACAGCTTCTACCACTCTCATCGGGACTCCCAAATTGTTGTTTCTTGCTGTTCGCTGCCACACCAGCTCTCCCAAAACTTGCACAAAGAAAACTGCTGCAAAACACAGGCTTTCTGCTCGAATACTGGAGCTGCTGAACAGGACCAGTTCATAAGTTGAAGGAGACTGACCCCGTAATGCTGCAAGACAACTTAAATTGTTTTCCACAAAACTTTTGAGAATCTTTTCATTTGTGTCCAATACGCAAATCTATACAGAAATATCTGCTATTGAAGAATGTCTTCACATGTTGCAGACATGGCTTTGTCTGTGGAAAAGGCACAAATATCAGACTGAACAGTCACAATCCAAGTTCCACCTGTACGCCAGCCAAATGATAATTACAACTAATTACTATAGCTTTGGATGCATTAATTAATGTAAATGAATGCAATAGCTGGTTTTAAAATTAAGTTTAACTAAACTTCTACTAAGCATAAAGAATATTTTTATTCTAGCTCATCATTTTGAAGCATGCAGCACAGATTCGGGTCCTGCTTCTCTGCAGGTGAAGTAGGACCAGAACCTTCTCCACGTCTCCATGTGAACGCTGAGAAGGGACCCGGTTTCATTTTAGCTGCCTGCTCTGCTCACTTGCATTGGCTTTTGCGTTGCAATAAGGACCCGAGGAACAAGTGCTGGAAGGGACCCCTAGCAGGGTTTGTGTTGTTCTGTCTGTAAACAGCACAGGTAGCAGCAAGGACAGATAAATTTGTGTGAGAAACTGAGATCTATAACCATGAGAGACACAAAGGGTCAGCTAAAGTTTGAGGACAAAGACTGTAAAGAATTCTTTGTGCTATAAACATTGCATGGCTATCTTGCTTTGAAAAGATTTTTAAATTGTTTGAACTTGTAACTACCCTGAGCCCTCTGTTTCAGAAAGATTAAACACAGCAGCAGATCATAACCTGGGCAGAACTATCCAAAAATTGCACAGAATTTGTCATTTCAGAAGTGCCCCAGCACTTCCCCTGAAGTTGGCCACACCTGCCTGGGGAGGTTGCCTGACGCCAGCAAACAGCCCCGTGCAAGACGCACAACCGGCCAGCGCATGAGCCCCAAACCACAGGTCAGAGAAGACAACCTGATGCAGCTCCAAAGTACAGTTCAGCTCACTAAGATGAGGAAAACCCAAAATCGTTATGCTCACCAGTACAAAAATCTGAAGGCCAATTATCAGTGATAGCAGCTTCATCAATGGCTCCCTTCTCTCCGTCAGAAGCTCAGGAAACCATTTTTCTTATAAAGCTGAAGCCTGCTAGCCCCATCAGGCTCCTGTACCTGCTGCTTTCTGGACATCTGAACCAGAAACACTACGCCCATGACTTTGAGTAGAGGAAACAGTTTGGTACACAAAGCGAAGCACCTTCAGCAGTGCAATGCTCACACATAAAGCAAGCTACGCACCTTCACAGAATCCCAGAATGGTTGGGGTTGGCAGGGACCTCTGTGGGTCACCCAGCCCAACCCCCTGCCGAAGCAGGGTCACCCACAGCAGGCTGCACAGGACCGCGTCCAGGTGGGTCTGGAATATCTCCAGAGAAGGAGTCTCCACAACCTTCATTTAACATATTCTAATAGGCAGGCAGGTAGTTGAGGTTGGACTTGCAGTGCGACCCATAATGGTGAAGCACAAGTTAGCTGCTGTCTGAGACCACCCCCCACCAAAGTCCTCCGGCAATACCAGTCCCTTACCAGGGCTGTAAACATCGTTTGTGCCCACAGAGGAAAAAGAAAGGGCAGAAACAAAGACCCACCACTGCCCGTGCTGTCCCAGCCCGGAACGGACCGCGTGCATCAGGACAGAACGGTGTGCGGCGCGGCCAGCAGCAGCTCCCGAGCCCTGCTCTGCCCTTCGAGCCTCTGCAGTCGCCCGGCTGGGGTCTGGCGCTACGTCTTCAACGTCACAGAAATCGCCCCAGAACACAAAGACAGGGCTGATCTCGCATGCCAGCATGTCTGCGCAACTCCGCTACCTCCACGAGCGTACAAAGTGCGAACACGCTATTCACGATCCACCATGCCCATGGAGAAGACACCTTTTACCTTGTACCTCCATGACCTGCTCCAGGAAAGAGGCAGAAACAGGAAAGTGAACCACAAATTGCTTTTCAGGTGCAGAATTTGCCTTTCCTGACTGTGGGCAGAAGCAGCAGCCAGGACTCCCATCTACAGCAGCTCAGGACCTAAAACACTTTGCAGGGAGAGTCAGGACCCATTCTGCTCGAGCAGGCTCTGCCTTCCGTGGTGATGCCCCATTTCTGCGAGTGGTTTGTTTACAAACCCAGCCCCACTTCACAGCTTGGGCTGAGCATCTGCTCTTGGAGCATCTGTACATTCAGCACGGCAATGCACCATGGTTTTTGTGTCTCACTGAGGCACAATCTTGAGTAGAGGTTCTCCTTTTTTTGTTAGGGTATTTTTTCCTGGTGTATTTGCAACCTGGAGCTGATGGTTCCCGTGTAAAGAATTTAAGACCACTGATAATAAGCCTGCTCTTTTCCCCCTACATTTGCATTTCTCCCGCTTCTTCTCTCCCCCTTGGGAGAAGCTCGTAGACTTCCCTCAGACCCACAAACACAGACGTCAAAAAAGTCTGAAGCAGAGGAAGGAGCACAGGAGTGGAAATCTGGATTCCCCTTCTCCAGGCTCGTTGCCCTGGTCGATTCCTGGGGCCTCTCTTCCTCGTGCCTCCAGCTGTCGGGTGGGAGCGATGGCAGCTCCCCATTTCCAAGCACCGCTGCACAGCGGGTGCATTGCACTGGCAAAGGCTCCCCAGCATCACCTGCCCTTGGGTGCGGGTCCCTGCCCGAAGCCTTGCTCTCCTCTGCGGTCACTCAGCTCCCAGCACCCAAGAGGTTAAGTGGAAGCAGAGATTTACCGGTTCCTCGGATGACATCAAGCCAGGGTCTCAAAAGCAACTTCTGGGGCATGCATGGAAGGCTAACCACTGAGTTTTCAATTAGACTGTGTTTTAGGGATACAAAATTGCATATTCCTTTTCTACGCGTTCCTGCACTTACAGAGAAACCCATTATTAAGCTATTAATCACCTCTCTCAATTAATTGTTCTAAAATGACCCAGGCTTTAGTAGTTGTGTTGCAATTGAAAAGCTCACTCCTTTTTGGAAAGGTAAAGTTACAGGCAGTAGTAATTTGAGACAGCCAAGCTATTAGCCACTGTTTAGAATCTCAATTACTCGAAAGAAGGATAATTACAAATAAAATAAACTTGTGATCCCACATCAGTAAGAACAGTTCTTTCCCGCTTTACGGAATATACAAGCAGTTTTTCATCCACTGGATTTAATTTCCACATGAAAAATTGACCTTAACAGTATGAAGTATGGCTACAAGTAAAAACTGTGTTTTCATTGAAGAGAATAAATGCATTTCCTGAATGCTGGCTGTTAAAGCTAATTGATTTATTGGCTCTCTATATAGTGTACTATTGTCTTTGCACTCATGGGACAAGGAAGCTCTTGAGAACAGAACTAAATTCTGCCACAGCAGCGTGACAGCTGAAGAGGGCTTTTTTTTTTTTAATATAATGTGCAAGTTTCTCGGGGCTGAGAGAAATCTTTCTAGGATTGGCAGAAACTCACTGGACTGTTAGCTTACTGGATTATTCTTTTTTAATACTATAATATTATTGGGAAGTTAACAGCACTGGCAGCAGGCTACTTTCTTTAAATCAGATCGCTTTCACTGTAAAATATTTATGTTCAAGCAAATGTAAAATAGTAGCCAAAAGAAGAGAAATTCCCTTTTTTACTATAAAGATAGGAGTCAAAAATTCAGTAGGAAATAAAAGCTGTGCAAAAATATTTCTCCCTGATAATGAAAACCATTTTAAAATTCATGCAATATAGCCAAATATTTGTTATTATCTCTCGCTTTTAGGTTTTATGTAAATTAGTGCCTATAAGATGAAAGAAAGTCCTTGGTAGCAGGTGGAAGCAAACTCCCATAATCACACCAATAAAAAAGCCCTGAGGAAAAACAAAATTAAATGAAAAATCAATACAGGATGTTGTTCTCCAGATATACTATTAAAATGTAGTATTCCAGAGTTGCACTGTTGTCCTCAGTAACGGATGATCCTTTTACTCTAAGATAAGCTGAGGGACAAATTCTCTGCTCTCCTATGTATAAAAATCCTCCTGAGGCTGAAGGAAGCTGCACGCACACACCTAGGAGAGCACAGCCTGGATACGCTGCTGTCCTCTGCACAGAAAGGTGCCTAAGCAGGCAGGAAGCAAAGCTGAAATTTCTCAGGGAAAGCTTCCCTGTATCACTGGATTTTCTGCATCAATGAAAAACACCTAAAAGTTTTCTGACTTCCCATAACTACAAAAAAAAGTGAAAGCCCAGAATATAAATCTGGCAAGAAATCTGACTACAGTAAATGTTTCTCATTCCAGTGATTAACAGTTTTGCTACAAATTGTATTGTTCTCTTTATTTTTTTTTCTTAGTTTGGCTCCTGTTGCTAACTGAAAGTGGGAAAGATGTTCAGTGTAAGTTCCATGGATTAAGATGGAAAAATCTTTAAGGAGATCAATGAATGCTTTCCCAGGCGGACACAGCCTGATTTTTCCCAGAGCCGGGCGAGCAGCCGACCCCTCCACCCGAGGTTGGGCGGTCGGCGGTACCAGGAGGAGAGGGCTCGAGGCACCACATCCAGCCCCCCCGGCAGTGGAGGAGGCTCCCAAACCCACCTGGCGTCCGCGACCCGAGAAAGGCATCCCGGAAAACCAAAAAGGCATGAAGGGAACAGACTGTCCTTCAGACAGACGGGTCCTTTTTGGTTCTTTAAAACAATAAAAATACTCAAAAAAAAAAAAAAAAAAAAAAGAGTATCTGCTCAGTTATTGGAGGGGAGACTGAAGGTCGCGACCAACTATTTTAAGAGCAAAAATAAATATGAAGACGTTGATCACCTCCTCCTCTTACCAAATAATTACAAAACCATAAATATCTTCTTCCTAGACTGTCCGTAGTGCTGTCGACTGCTTGACGCTGACGACCACCAAAAGGCAGGCATGCTTCACAGACCGGCTCGCTCCGCCTGGCGAGCAGCACAGCCACTGCACCCAAGGCAGAGGTTCAGAGCAGAAGACAAGGCGGAATGAGTAATATTTATAGGCAAGAAAGAAGAAACTTCAGCAAAACGGGTAGAAAATGTCAGCTGTAACCAAACCAGCAAACACAGGCTGCTCATTCACGAACTCTGCATCTATACATGGGAAAAGTACACGCCGAGGAACGCAATATTCTGTGAGTGCGAACAACTTGAAATAGCTTTGTTCTGACACGGCAAGCGTTGCGACAGCACTTCAGCAAAAAGCTAAATTTTCAACTCACTCCAGAGTTTTGAGATACAATACCACGAAACCGGCATGGCCAAAATCTGCTTTGTTTGTTTCCTTCACGCCTGGAGGACCATTCGCTCCTGTACTGTCTGGCACTGTTTCGCTATGCTTCTCCAGAGAACACTGCCCACTCTTGAGGTGTCTTCTGCCCGTGCCCACAGCGTCACAGCTGCCACCTCCCTGAGTGGTTAATAATAAGCCAAAGAAGGGCTGTACAGAATAATTTCCACGACAGTGTTTTGAGTCCATCTACTCTTTCATCACCACTGGTCCTCGTGAGTGGACAAAATCCTCCTCCTCATGCTCAATTTCTGGGCTTCCCCCACAGCAGCAGGCGAGAGGCCCCATGCTGAGCTAGGCAAGAACAGCCACAAATGCAGACACGGGTACAGATGCAGAATCCCCACATTCTGCATGCCACCTCTTGCTCATGATTTGGAGCCCAAAGCATGATATTTCTGTAACACTAAATACAAGTAAGGCCAGGCTGGGGTCTTTAACGAGCTGCGTTGGTGGCTGGGCGCAAAGAACATTTCCCCCATTAGTCTCGACGCCAGCGATAACACCTCGGCTCTGACCCACGCGGCGTTGCTCAGCCACAATGACAAATTGCCAGGCGAGTTCTGCAGGGAGAGGCAAGCGAATTAGGAAATGAATAATTAAACTAAAAGAAATAGGTGACGAGATTCTGAGGGGAGAGAGGGGAGAAAAAAAGAAAATAAGCCTGAATTACAAGAAACGGTGAGCCAAGTTGTCTCGCAGGTGGTCAGCAAGGTGAACCCAAGGTGTGCAGCCCCCGGCGCTGCCCCTGCCCTGCACGAACCCTCCTGGGCGCGGGATGCTGCGGCCAGGACCTGCCTGGGAAACCCACTAAACCAAACTCCTGAGGAAAAACGGGAATGTCAGAACCAGAGGAGACGTGCTGGGCTCCTGCCTCTGCGGTGCTGGCTTTCCCAGGCTCTGCCCTTCAGCGGGTGCAGCCCCCCACAGCCCCCCACAGCAGAGGTTTCCCTGGGCGCGCAGGCACAGACCCCATGGCACAAACACAGAACGCTTCTGCTGCCCGAGCACCTCGCCTTGCTCTCAGGGAGCTGGCTGCTTCCCCAGGACAGCAAACCCCAGCAGAGTCGCTCTGTCACCACGGCGGCGATGCTCGTGCTGGCTTTTGCTATAGCAACACAGCACCTGGGTGCGGAGGGTTTCCGCCGCTAACCAGTACTGCGTTTAACTACTGATTCCTTAAACCATCGACATTTAATCAAAACCAAGTTGTAAAACCCCGACTCTTATCACAGCTAGTACTTATAATCCTGTTTTCCAGACTAGATGTTTCCAAATCGTGTTACATCTTTCATCTTCCTTGTGATTAATTTCAAGGTCTTTACTGAATCAAATGAGATATTTTTTAAATCTCTCCGTTTTAGTTTTTCAAGCTTTTAGTCAATTCTGCTACTTCACAGCAGCTCTCCAAACTACACGAGCTTTTTGTGCTCAGTCACTTTGCTAACTCTCAGTTTTAGGAGAATACCATAATGGCAACTATTTTATTATTTTAATGCGTGCAATAATTTAAATTATAACAACTGCAAAAGTCAGGCTATTTTGTTTTATGGATTATCAACAGCCTTATGACCTTGAAAATAGTCGAGTTGACTCACTGATTTTTACAATTTAACAAAATAGCACATAGAGCATAATTTTATCAACTTTGTCTAATCTGGTGAAAGCGCAGTGCTCTAAAAATAGATAAATGTCCATTTTAGACCCGCTTCATAGCACAAGGGAAGTTTATCCCAGGAAGTGAAATTATTTGAGAACAGCTCTTGAACAGTTAATTCGACACGTTAAAAACTTATAAGCATTTGTTTTGCTGCAAAGTTAAATGAAGTTCTTTAATATACAAATAACAGAGAGAAGCATTGACCCTCATTTAATTCTCCCCTAAAAAATGTGAAACCGCAGGAAAGGTAAAGAGGAAGAACAGTTAACCTCTGGTGACCAAAGGTGCACTTGATCTGTTATTTTGTATTCTATACTCTTCAAAGAGCAATATAAACAGAATTATTTATGCTCAGCAAAATGTTGCTTAATTACTTATGCACCACTGTTTGCTTGTATTTTAAGCTCTCTCTACCACCCACAGGCAGACGTTAAACAGCTGCTAAAAGCTAGCTTTAGTCTTGCCTGTTTGAAATTAGCATACTTGAGCTTTGAAAAAACTTTGTTGCCAATTTACATATGCATAGAGACTGATATTTAGACTCACCATATGATATGTCCCTCAAGAGCTTTTCTTATTGCCTCCATCCTCAGGTCTCAACCTAGAGACTGTAAATCTAGCAGGTGATTAATTCTATACCCTTGAGAAACTAGCAATTAGCACTTGCAACCAGTAAAAAATTGTCATTTCAAAACCCTGTTTACTATGCCCATGTATTTTCTATGAACTCACAGTTAACTCTGAATAGATATATATGTCAATAGATTTGCAGTCACTTCTGTCTCTTTATGCAAAAATATAATATACCTCCCAGCTAATCAACCTATTTAACATACTGAAAAAGATTAAATAATTGGCATTCCTTTTTTATATATATATATAAAATGGGAAGAGGTAGCAAGCATTAAAACACTATACATGATGTTTTATGTTCCCAGACCTTAATCAGCTCATTTCAACATGATGACTTTGTAGGGTTTACCTGTTTTGTGTCAATTCTTATCTCTGATAGCTGAAATTACCGCACTTCCAGATGTTCTTATGCATTATTGAGGTCTTCTGCAGTAGATGCTGGAAAAGGTAAGATAAGGTTTTATTTCTTTGTAGTAGTCACAACACTGAGATCAAAGGCAGTAAAGTGCAGTGCTTAGTATTGAAAACTATGATGAACTTAACATTTATTTTCAAGTAGAAAATCTGTCATAAAACTGCTCATCAAGCTTCAGTTAACTGTTTCAAGTGTAATCCACTGGGCTGTTGCAGAACACGGAGGGATTTGGGGGTGCTTCCCCTAAACAGAATGTTTTACCACTCACTCGATGCCTGTTAACCCGCAGCGTGCCGAACGGGAGCAGAGCAGGTTGCTGTACCCACAGCCCCCCCGCCAACCTGCCTGGGAGGGACGGGGGCGGCTGCGGGGGTCTGGGGCAGCGGGGGGCTCGAGGGCTGCCAGACCGCAGCGGAGCATCTGGTGCCACACGCAGGTACGAGTTCAAGAAAAAAACAAAACCAACTTCATGCTTTGAACAGAAATGGGTTAGGCGGTGCCTGGCAGCAGAACGAAAATATGGGTCCCTTTCAGAGAATGTTTCCACTTGAATACTTCTACTGAACTGTACAAATCTACACGAAATTACGCCCTTTTTGCAGGGGGGAAGTGCTGCTGCCCCACCCCAGTTTTAGAGGGGCTTTTGAAAAGGTTTGAGTATATCAAGGCAAACTTTGACTAAAACGCCTGAAGCCACGTTTTTCTGATCATCTTTGTAAAAAACCAAGGAATTAGTGGTAAATGTAAAAACAGTCACTAATACAAGGAATTTTTTTTCCTGAGTTGCACAGTCATTAATGGGTCTGCTGCAAAAACCTGGTAGACTTTTTTTCCACTAATTACATCATCAGATCATCATACTGCTAAAATCAGTTGCAGAGTACTTGTACACAACTAAATCCCTGCTTCTAATTACTATTTTAGTCTCTTTTTCCTTGTGACACGTTGGTGATAGATCATTATTTTTTCAGCAATTTGTTCGCATTTATATGCAATATAATTGGATCTGATTAATTATTATGATTAATGACTGCAGAATTTCCTTGCAAAGCTATTAATACTGGTAGTATCAAATGAAAGACATGGACAAATTAAAGCCAATGGAGTCCTGTTGCTCACACTTACAACGCCTGGGCTGAAGTAACCCTTTGCTATTCGCAGCTCTGCACTAAATAGGAAGGTTTAACTGGCATTTCCCTACAGATCTGTGTCTTTTCAAGTGGTACTACGACATAACTAACGGGTGAGAGATATAGATTTAATTCTTAGGTGGACTACTGCACTTAAAAATTATATCTCTCTGGATATATTTTAAATGAGCTCAACAGCATTATTATAGCTACATTGATTTAAAGCCAAGGAACTCTGACAAAAAGAAAAGACTGAGAAATATTTCTAAGTAATATAAAGTAGATTTATCCATTTTCCAGGTTGGGGGTGCAACAAAACATGAAAATAAAAGCAGTTAATTTCCATTAAATGTCATATTACAAAATTTCCAAAGGACGTATTTATGTAGCGTGTGTTGTATTTTAAATTACACTCTGGCTTAGAAATAGGATATTACATGTAAAAAAGCAAACAATGACTGAGTAGCTTAGGGGATCGACTTTCCTGCTACCTCTGGGACCTGACTTTAAATCTGTCTTTGAGCAAACTGAAGAAAAATCATTTCAGTCTAATGGCAGCAGCATATAAAAAAATCAGATAGCAGGAGTTCCACGCAGGTGGCAAAAAGCTTTAGAAAAAAGGGGGTGCAGAATCAGATGAGCGATGGCGATTTTGCCTGGATTACTCTAAAGCTCGAAACGCAGAGACTTTGAATGTGATTTTAATCTGTAATAAGCGACAGCAGTCCTAATCAAACTGGAGCCAAAAGAAGGGCACTGATATTTGAGGTGCAAAGCTACTGAGCAATTTTGAAAGAGTCTCTGTTAGTCCAACATCAGAAATAGGGAAAAAATGCCAGCCTGCTATAGGAATTGAATACCTGTTGGGAGATTTTTTGAAAGCATATTAGCTCTTCAGACTCTGAGGAAACAGAAAAGATCGCCCGCTTTTCGGTTCTGGGAATTTCCCTGCAACCAAAACAAGAGACAAAGATGGCCTGTGTTGCCACAGAAATGAGAAACTGTGGGCCACCAAATGTTTTGAAAGAACCATCTAATCCTTTTAATCTGCTTTATAATGAAATCTCCTTAAAAATCAAAAAGAAAGAAACCCAACCAAAATACGTGTAATATTTGTGACCAGGTGCACAGAAATACCCATTTGTCAAAAAGCAAAGCAGTCAAATCCACAACTGGCACCTGTCAAGAAATTCCAAGTTATTTCTCTGGAAGGTAAACGTCATGTTGTACCATCACCTGTAAGAAACTACGCGGTTTCCGATGTCAGTGCACCCAGATTTCATAATTTTGCAGCTTACGCTGTGTGGGCTACTTCTGTTTGAGTTCTACGTGCATCTGTTACAAACACGCTACTGGAATTGGACTGTTCACGAAATGAATCTATAGTCATTCATTCAGTGACCGCACTTCATTGCAAATAAGGAACAGAAATCCAAAATGAACATTACTTGGGTGCTAAGCTGTGCCCTGGTTAATATTTGTCACAAAAGACAGGGCAGGACATTCACACGTAGTAGTTCAAAAGAAAAAGTTGAAAAAAATAGTAATGGAGCATTTCACAGCATCGTCAAATGCAACACCTTTGCAATTCCATTAGGAAAATCATGACACCTATGAAACGTTTAATATGAAGTAACGTTCAACAATTTACAAACAGCAACAATGCAAGGACTACCAGGCAAGATGAGACTTCCTTGTGACTACGCAAACCAGAAGGTGCAAATCACAGAATCATAGGATGGTTTGGGTTGGAAGGGACCTTACAGATCACCCAGTTCCACCCCCCTGCCCTGGGCAGGGACACCTTCCACCAGCCCAGGCTGCTCCCAGCCCCGTCCAACCTGGCCTTGAACCCTGCCAGGGAGGGGGCAGCTACAGCTTCTCTGGGCAATCTGGGCCAGGGCCTCACCATCCTCATCATAAAAAATTTTTGCCTTATATTCAGTCTAAATCTCCCCTCTTTCAGTCTAAAGCCATCACCCCTGGTCCTGTCACTCCATACCCTTGTAACCAGCTTAGGGCAGCTCTCCAGGACTGCTCTTTCCAGAGGTGACTTCACCTCTGGGTTTGATCAACAGCCCACTCATCCTCTGGGAACCAGCTGAGCATCACTGACCCGGGAGGGAACTGACACCACAAGAGATGCTCAGATGATGACCCAAGCTCTGGCAGGGAAACCACCCACACTGCTCGGGTGGGAATCTCAGTGGTTTGCTACCACAGCAGACCAAAAGGCTTCCAAGGTAAACGGAGACATTGCAGAGTGTATTTGTGATGATAACCAAGAAGTTAGGCAATGCATTTCTTCCAGAAATACCAACTTTTTTCCTCCCCTTGAATTTAACTTCCAGTTCGTTAGTTTATAGACTCTCAACTAGGTGACAGTTCTGGAGACACAAAAGATCTTACCTCATCCTGTGGTTATCCTCTCTTCCAGTGTAAATTCGTAGGCTTATACTGGAGAAAAAACAAATGCTGTGAGGTCGAAACTGGCATAATAACCATCAAGGTGCTCACATGGCATGGTTAGGCAGTATAACGCTGGAAAACACTCTTATCAACAAATTCCAGAAGTGAAAGGGTTTTATAGCAAACAACAAAGTGAAAGAAAGCTGTATACTTAATGAATTTTATTTTGAAAACTTGGGGTTGCTCACCGTTTGTTATATCCTGTATCAGTGGGCTATTACTTCTTCTCCTCCATAACTTAGTATCTGGGCAGGTGTACGAAGATCTTGAGGTATATCCCCCCTCATTTTTACACCAATGACTCGCATGTGTTGGGAGAAAACAGCTTCCCAAATGAATGACTCAAAAAGATACTTCAAATACACCCAGGCATCAGTCTTCACATAGGAATATTTGTGAAAGTCACAATTTCCCATATGTGTTCTTTCAAACTATCCAGAAAACAAATGTAGCTGCAATTATTTTCCCACTTTTTGTCCAGACATAGCACCACGGTCCTCTGCTCAGTGTCTCTCCAGGCTTAGAAATGATACCAAGAATTATCACTGTTCTTCCCTCTGACTCATTACCGTCATTGTTACTCAGTATTTGCATGCAAAACTATCAAAGGGGGCTGAAATCCACCGTGTACTGCACTGAAGTCACAGCAAAGGCGGTTACGGACCCCAGAGATCCCAGAATACAAAAGACAAAACAGCAGAAGCAAAAGGCATGATGTACATTCCTCCCATCCGCTCTACACACCACATTCCTCCTTTGGCAGCCAGACCATTACAGAGCTGTGCTCACCCCAGTGTCCCTGACCACTTGTAATGTCACAGGAGAAACCAATTCGTTTTCCAAGACACAGCCAAAGAAAATCCTTTCCACCTTGACTGGCCAAATATCCTCATCAATAAAGAGGTGATTGGAATAAATCTTGAATGCAGTGACTGAATATTGTTATATTCATGGAAGCACAGGTTCCCTTCGTTAAAAGAAAACAAGCAATGATGAAAAATGTGTAGGAGTAGTACCTAATGGCCCGAAATTATTATTTGTGTGCTCCCAAGCCTGGTTTCTAGAAGAGTCCTTGCATGGGGATGGGAGGAAAGGGAAAGAGAAGGAGAATGCACAACGCAGTCAGCCACCGCATGCTGAAAAGCAAAGAGGCACAAGGAAACGTATTCAAAGTGTCCCATTCCCTATGGAATGAGTTTTCTTTCTGCTCTTGGAGGTCTGGGAGGCTTGCTGTTGCCCAGGCTGAGCTGTGGGGAGGAAGGGTGCACCCTCAACCTGCCCTGTGTGGGCACAGCGGAGGACAGGAGGTCTCTGAAGCGCAGCAGATCCACGTAAACCTAGAGGAGAGGGAAATAACACAGGAAACTGCGTGAAATGGAAACATTGGCTGTTCCCAAACTGGAGGCTCAGCAGTGAGGACTGTCCAACCACACCAAAGAAAGTGTCTTCTGTACCAAGTGGCCACTAAACTCAATCCAGCCCAGGACCAGGTACCTGAAGAACTCCTGACAATGGAGAAACATGCCATGCTTGTACAATACCAACCCAGATTAACACTTTGGGAAAATCCACCCCTTCAAGTATGTTACAGAACCAAGAATACGGTCTGTCATCAGGATATAAATGATCTGTGAACCTTATTATCCACTACTGCTAACCAAAACCACTTACTAACATCTCTTTACACTGCAAGAAAAATCCCTTGCTTGCATTTAGAAATCTACCTTTAAATATTTTTCTACCTGACCTTGTCCTCAGGAAACTAATGGATAATAACGCATTATTGCCCAATTAAAAGTACGTGAGAACCTTGCTTGCATTGCTTGTCCTCATGTCTTCAATCTCTCTTCTGCATCTTTCTAAGGAGTATTAGCCCATCATGTATGCAGAAGAGATTATCTGAATAAGCACACATCTCTAATCTGAAGATGAAAAACAATGTCCTGAGAGCCTTTAAAATGGTTTCATAGAAAATGAGGGTGAGATTATTTTGTTCTGTTTTCATTTTTCTTGGGGGGCTTTAATCATTTTTTTTAATAAAGACAGTTGAGAAAAGTGAAATATCAGTTCAGAAGTCACTGAGGAAACAACATTTAGACCACAGTAATAGAACAGGCAAATGTGAGCGTCATAATCTTTTAGCATCTTTTGCATTGTATTAGCAAAACACAGTGTCATCAATCTCCCAGTGTTGTTTTTCACCTGACTACCACCTTTTGCCTTGCACACCCTGAGGAGCGTAATTACAGTCACATAACATATGTACATTGAGTTTGAAAAGAAGGGAATAAAAATGATTTTCATACAGATGGCTTTGGTAAATAGGCAAAGTCATGTGGGGTTTTTTCCTGCAACTTTCTGAAAGTTTTACGCAGTTTTTGTTCGATTTAAGATTTAGGAGAGCAGTAGAGTTTGATGGCATGAGGAGTCTACATATAGCAGATATGGGCCCTGGAGACAAACCTACATATTTTTTTGTAACTCTAGAATATGTATAGCGACTTTAAACAGAGAAGATACTATCTGTATATATTTTCTTGGTAAAAATGTCTTTCAAAACCAACCATGCTTGGGAGGACTGCTATATATACACATAGAAATCCACACTTTGAAACACCTGTCAACCAAATTTTTAACTTGAGAAACATAGATTTATACTTTTACTTTTTTCCAGCCACGAAAGATAAGAGGTTGAGTGCACGGCAAGTGGTAAAAACCAAACAATAAATAAATATTCTGGGATGCTGAAGAAATCTGAACTAGACATCCATTATTTCCAAAAACCTAGCACAAATAGAACCTTAGACCTTAATCTTATCCTAATTTAAGATAAGGGAAGCTCACAGAACATCATTTTGGCTGTAATTATTATCTCCTGAAAAGCAGCGCAGCATTCTCTAGGGCACGTGCAGCCATGGAAGATTAGAGTTCAGTAAGAGGCTCCATTTATTTCCGCCTACCAATTTAACTATGGATAACATATTACAGTTACGGAAGGAAAAAAAAATAATAACCAGGACACATTAACACAGCCACGGCCCTCTCCCTCTCTCTGCTGAGCAGGTTCTATCTGTACTGATTGCAACTCAATCACTCATTAGAAACTGAGGCCATAAGCTGATGTTATTGGTGCTCTCCAGGCGACTTTAAACCATCGCAGAAAGGCTGTAGCTGTCAAATACACAGAACGTTCCCATTCCAGCTGATGAACAGAAAGAGAAGCAAGCCAGAAACACGGCGCTGCTAGGGATACAAAAACAACAAAAAGGGGATCTGAATATCTTTTAGTTTGTTATGTAAATGTCTTGCCCTGGACGATAAAAGCAGGCGAGGCGTGCTCCGTGATGAGCACATTCCAGCGGAGACCGAGAGCACCTGGAAAAGGGAGGCAGGACTGAAGTGTGGAGGTGCACTCAGAATCAATTTGCAACAGCGAGTAAAGCTTCTAACGTGTGCCCTTCCAAACAAGGTAGCCACTGCCAGCTCTAGGGAGTCTCAGCCGTTGTTTTCCTGTCCTGAAGCTCTTATAACAGATTTCTGCAGAACAGGAGAGGGAATGCACATTTTCCAATATTGCAGTGCGTTGCAACGATCAAGAAGGTTGCACTGTATCTAAAACTAAGGTGTTTCTGAGAATTTAAACAGCTAAATTAGACATACTACTGTCCTTGTGCTATCTTCTACCATGAGACTTGTTCAAGGAATAGATAAATTTTTCTGCGGAGTATACATAAATCTTCTTAAGTCATGATCCACTTTTAAGTAATGTGTGGAGGGGTATTAGGCAGTTAGAGATGGCCGAGTAACTGGGCATATTTATACATTTTAATCGAATCTCTTTTCAGCTTGAGCTTGGATGAAGCAGTAAGACCTAAAAATCAAACAGTGGATGAATTTACACGATCGGATATTTAATTTAAGATATCCTTCTTAACATATAAAAACCTTACAAATGAAGTGTTCCTGTTTTAAAAATTGACCATAGCCAGTAGCTGCTAAGTCTGATCTGTAATCGGTTCTTGGGTATGCAAAGAAACCTCTTGTTGAATTTCAAGTACATGCTTAAGACCAGTTAATGGCTATTTTTCCCTCATTAATACAACAAACATAGCTGATATGAAAGGTAGCTGTTCTCTTGCACTAATAAAACTTCAAGACGACAGAAATAACTTCTTGTGCTCCCTCTAGTTCTTCATCTCACGTGTCAGTGACAGGAAACTGAATATCAAGTAGAAACAGGAAGGTGGTTTTATCAATGCCTATGGTATCAGCGAGACCATTAATGGGACAATCTATCCTCTTCTAGTGCCCACATTTCAAAGAAAGACGTTGAAAAATTAAAGAAGGTCCTTAGAAGCACTACAGGAACAACTAGATTCTGCAGAACAGCTATGTAGGGAGAGCCACAAGAAGTTCAACCTGCTTAGTTTATTTGAAAGAAGGTTAAGAATTTATTTGATTGTAACTTAAATTACTTGTGCGAGTTACTAATTGCTGAGAGCAAAGCATCCCTCAAGTTCCTAGGCTCTAACAACAGCCGGCAATTTTAAGGTAGGTAAGTTTGGACTAGATGTAACTGCACCTTTTTAAGTACCAATAATTAGTTATTAGGAAAACTTTCCAGGTGGCACAGCTGACTCCCCAGCTCAAGAGTTTCTAAAGCAGAAACTCGTAGCGGAGGTCCTTCAGATCAAAAGGAAACTGCAATTCTGATGCCAAAGTTTTGGGGCAGGAAGCTGGAAAAGGAGACCTTTCCCGGTCTGGGTGGCAGGAGGCAGGGGGAGACCAGAGCTGGAGCCTTTGCCATGCACCGTCCTAAAATTCCAGTAGAATTTGTGCTATTCAGGCTCAAATAAATTCGAAACAATGGAAATATTATAAGTTTACGGATGCTTTATGGTACTGTAAGCCAGAAGGTTTTGCAGGGTTTCAGCCCCACAGCAGCAGTGGTCAGGACAGCTCAGTGGCTCTCACTTCTGCCTGGGGCTCCACACTTTCCGTACGGGTGCAGCAAGGTTTCCTTGCTAGCGCTCTGTTGCAACCCATGAGGGAGACCATAAAATCAGGCGGATTTTTGGCTGAGCTTTACATTTCTGTTTGAGCTGGTTTTTATAACGATGCCATTACAAACTCCGGAGATCTCCATCATCTGCAACACACCCCAGAAATCCTGGATGTGCTTTTCCTATGTGTTCATAAGAAAATAAATGCACATGCATACAGGGCACCCCATCGTGTTTTGTAAAGCACCAAACCAATGGCTGCAATGAAAGTGGTGAAGTCAGAAATGTAAGAATATCTCAAATTCCATATCAAAAGCCTTTTCTTTCTTCGCATTGATATTAACCTGTGCTTCTCTCAAACGTAACCTGTTTTCCCAGCAGCTTTAACAGAGACACCATTTTTAAAATGGCCGGGAACATAGTAAAACTCCACAGGTCCAGGTTGTCAGCAGCCTAAAATGAGCCATATCGTCAGCAAGACCCCCAGCTCCTCATCCTTCATGGTGGTTATAGAGATACCACAGGCTATTTACAAAGACAAACAAATTGAAACCAACTCTGAGGGGTTACTGAGTGAAGTTCAAGCACATTGCTTTCAAATTTCCTTGTAAATAAAAATACATGTGAAAGAGAAGAACTCGAAGTACCTCAGTGTATCCCTTGAGCACGGTTCATAGCCCCCAACATACTGTTCTGGTTTTATAAATTAGAAATCTTGTCATCTTACCATAGAGACCAAGAAAATTGTGGCAAACTTTATCTGCTAAGTGAACCTTAATAACCTCAACTTTAACTTCAAGAAAATTACACTTGGAAACATTTCATAGTCTTGCAGGTTGCAGGAGACATAAAATTCTTTCTTTTCTTCCACCTCTCCAGGAGTTATTAACCCTCCCCACAGAGCCTCAGAGACCTCCAGCAAATTGTCCCTTCCCACAAATCACATGCAATAGCCGTGCCGAGGGCTCCATCGGCTTTGGCAGCATATTTTCAGGAAAAGCTTACATCACAGAGTCAGATTAAAACCTTCTACAGCTAATTGAAAGAAGTCAAAAAAAAAAAAAAATCACAGCCTTTGAAATAAAAATGTGCTATTTCTGTGGTGGTTTCTCATGGAACAATTCAAAAATGATTTCTCACGATCAAATGGACGGGACTATTTAATTACACCACTGTGCTAAGTACCCCGGTCCCTCTGCAAGCAGCAGCAGCAGTTATTTAATTTCACAGCGAGGACTGCCCTCCAGATGCATTTGCTGATAGGGATTTGCCGTGGACACTGCAGCTGGACTCTGGGTGCAGCGCTGGCAGCTCCACAGCACAGGCAGCTCCGAGGCGAGCCGGGGATTTACTGGTGCTTAGCAGCTGCAGCCCTGCTGACTTTTAACCATGAGCCTAGGAGTATCACACGGCTATGGATGCTTCTAGAGACACATGAACATGACAAAATACATGTATATTCTGACACTCATTTTTGAAAGAGAACGTTGAAGAAACCCATAATGCCTTGAAAAAGCAAACATAAAGAATAAACTATACTATTCAAACAAAAGCATGCAAAGATTTTTAACTATTATTTGGCAGATTCATGGGTGTGATCACATGATATTTTTTACAACTGACTTGGTGGGCCAAAAAATAAAAAACCCTAAGAGAACCCTAATAACCCCAGAAAACAGACCAAAATCTCTGATTGTGCAACTGAATTTCGACCATTAGTCCAAAAATCCCTTACCGCTTCAGACGACCAGAGCCCGAGTATCTTTAACAGAGATGAAACTCATCTGAACACTCCAGTCAGATGTCAATGCTCGGAGGCTGTGGGGCAGAGATTTCTTTTTTTTTCCCCGAGTTTTCTCAGATCTCAGGGGCACAGCATTTTGCACTTGTTTCCTTTCAGTAGGTTTAGTCACTGTCTGCTCTGTCCCTTGCTGTTGGGGAATTCCAGACCTTACAATCTTTTTAATTATCATTAATAATATTGAGCTTTGACTTTGAGCACAAAGCACAGGTTACAGTTCTTTCAGAAGCACCAGAATAACTTCCGTGAAGCCAAGTGGCATGCCTGCATATGTAGACTCAGAACAGAATTTTTCTCAGTCCAGGCAAAATTAATATTTCACCCACAGATCCTCCTGGTCCATAACTATGTCATTTAGAGACCTCAAGTCACGCGAAGTCTCTGTATGCACGTTAGACAGATATTGGTGGTGTGAACAGTGTATTATGCAAGCAGTCGAAAATACAATTCTGTTTGATCAAGCTCTCAAAGGCATGTGGAAAATCCTCCTGCCAGGGAGCCATACCCACCTCAAAGCCTAAATGTGATTTCTGAAACCTCTCATCAGGTGTGTCTTCAGGAAACATACTCTCACAATGTTTATTCAAAATGCAAATTCAAAACTGTCTAGTAAAATACTTTATGTTTAACATGCTGAAATTCTGGAGAGAAACACAAATCCCTTGAACTGTCCATTTCAGGCTGACATACCTTCAACCTGCTTGCTGTCGCACTAGTAGAAACTATAAAAAAATTGCTCACTTTCAACAGTTTCAGCCCAGCCCTGCTCACTCAAATGAGTGTTCATTACCGCAGGCCAGACCCGAGGATGCTGCGTGCAGACCAGTGCCTGGCAGCGCAGCGCGGGCATCCCAGCCCACCGGGCATCCCTGGGAAAGGCTTCTGTGCGGGGGATTGCGCCACTCGGGAGCATCCACAGCTGCCACGTGGACAGCCATGTCCTCTGTGGCTGGCGTAGATGACCCGCAGCCACCGCGACACGCCGGGGCGAGGGTCGGGATCTGTGCACTGCCCTTCGCAGGGCACATCATCAACCTGCAGTCCAGCTCCTGCTTAACCGCACCATCACGCAACGCATCACGCAACGCAAGTCATCTGTGCCTTAACCCGTTGTGTGGATTATCAAACCACATTAAAGACAACGTTTCCACTAGAAACCTTCTGGAGGAGTGTTTGGCGCTGATCACCGTGGCTGCAGGGCTGAGGCAGGCATCGCCGTGCCAGGGTCTCCGAAACTTCACCTGCAAACGACAGATCTGCTGCCAGCTACCACCATTGGCAAAAAGCACAAACACAGCATCTGTAAATATATTAAATTGGTGTCAACTTTGAGAAAAGAAATCAAAGTCAAATAAATCATTCAGGTGGCCTGACCAGACTATTAGCAAGAAACATATAATAAAGGACTTACTCTGTTTAAACAAGGGAAGTTTCTAAATTTACAGACGTATTACTAAGGCAGTATAGCAGGCACTTCAGGAAGCTCTTCTTTTGTTCCGAGAAGAAAAGGAAGAAGAACTTCCAGAAGTTCATTTTCCAAAGGAGTTTTCGCTGCCATATAACCAGTGCCCTCAGCGGTCCGTTACTATGTCACTGCAACCCATTGTGCCAGGCATCCATGATTATTTGGTCTTTCCCTGGGACTAAGGGTGCTGTGCCGTGTATCTTCTGCTTTGAAGTACCAAGGTAGCAGGGTTTTTTCCCTCAGGAACAAATGACTATACGTCTACAGTACAAAGACCTTCTAGGTGCGTATAAATGCTTTGGAAGCAGCCTTCGATCCGCACAAAGCTGCTGTACGGGGTGTGGATTGAGAGGGTCTGTTATTAAAAGAGGGATCAAAACAGGCTGCAATTATGCCCGGCTAATCCTCTTAAAACAGTGAGGTATTTCTTCACCGCAGTATTTATTTGCACGGGGTGAAAATAACAACCATATAGAACAAATTAAAACTTTACCTTCAGATGCTACCTCAATTGTTATGCAGATTTCATCATTTTCATTCAGCCAAAAAAGACCCTTAACACTAGCCCCTCTTCCAATAATCAAAATAAAAGTGTGACATCATCGCTCAATTAATTACAGGTTTATTTGATTTATTTTGCCATACACAGTTTCTTCATACGACTCCGGCCAGCCTCATATGCTCAAAGCAGATGCGATCTGAAATCCCTCTGATTAAAAGGGTGAGCAATACATCAAGTGTACTCGGAATTTCTGTAGGCTGTACCTGAGCGCGTGAGGAAAGGCATCAAATGACCAAAGCAGTGCACAAACTGCTTGTCGAGGCTTTTTTAAATACAACTATCACGCGTTTAAATGTCATGCTGGGCTTTAGTTAACTAATGTGGCAGGTTCTTAAAACGTAGAATTTATTATGTTGAAATTTTCCAAATGTAAGACTGAAAAGGGAAAAATATGTCGACTTTTATTTATTTCCTGTATAAATATAGGCAATTTAGTCCTTCCCCCAAATACAGGCAGATTAGATGAGTTAGACAGTAGTCAATTCATTTTGCATAGGAATGGCTCATTAAAAAAAAAAAGAGCCCCACATTTGTATTAGGCTCCGATTGGACAGTGCACAAAATGAATTTACAGTGTCACTCAGAGATGTAGCAGGACTAATGAGGGAGGGAGGTGGTATGGCGGTGTGGGTAAATCTACGCTATATTCATTCCCTCAGCTGGTACGGCTCATGAAATGGAGGTGTCCCTCATTATGTATGAGTCTCAGGAGCTTTCTTTAATATTTTAATAAATAACAACATCAGCCCAACAAGAAATTAATGAATAGTATCATTAATAATGAGCTAGAGTCTTGTAGTGATAGGACAGATATTAAATTGAACCACAGTGGTGCTATCTCTAGAGACTTGGGAATTTTCCAGCGGCAAACAAGGCCACTGAATGAAGCAGCCACCGCTCTGTGCCAACAGCTTTTACAACAGGTTGGGAGTAATAAAAGAGGATTTTCTGCACGATGAAGTTAAGCCTTAGAAAATCTGCTGGTGTAGATCGGTGTGAAAAGTACTGCCAAACGTGATCCTTAATTAAACTTTAATTAAGATAAAGCTCTTTCCTTTAAAAAGGAGGGGGGGAAGCAGCAGCAAAAAGAGTGTCAGCTATTTTCCTACCAGTTTTTGATCTAAAATAATTCTATATTAAGTCACAGAAAACTGTGTTCAAATAAGGCAAATCCACAAAACCCAGGAAATTCAGAACCGTGGCTGAAACGCCATCCGCAGCTCGCCCGCGTGCCTTGTGGGTGTCGGAGCCTGCGATACAGGAGATCGGTCGCAACTCGCGGCCCTGGGAGCAAAGGTGCCGGCCGAGCCGCCTCCCCGTCCCCTGCTGCCGTGGGGCGCGGCTGGACCCGCGGCCCCTTTTCCAGGAGTTTCTCTAAAGGTCTGGGATTTCCGCATTTGCAGTAAAGGCAGAAAATAATGTAACCCATATGGACGAGAAACATTCTTACAAAACAAAACATTTTAACTTCAAAACCCACAACAAAACCTCTTAGACATGTGCGCGGCCCATGCTCATCGCAATAACCGAGTCTATTTGTACAAACAAGGCATATTAATAAGTATCATCACATCAATTTGTAGGCAGTTTCCCAGCACGATAAATCCCCAATGCCCCCAAAAAACGATTTCAAACGAGTTCACAGCATGTTTGTCAGTGGGATGTCTATGGCCAGGCCGTCAGCTGCACCAGGCTAGAAGAGGAGCAACGTTTTCCACCCCAAATTACTGCGCAGGGGCCGTTTTGTACTCAAAAAGCTACTCTGCCAACCAGCACACACCAGCCAGTTTTGGTCCCATATACAGTCCATAAATACTCCCCGTTCTTCTTAGGGAGCTTAAACCAGCCCCTTTCCAAGCATCTAAAGCCATTCTGTCTGTGCACTGGATTTCTTTTTAAAATAATGAAGATGACCCCACCAAAACCCAACTGCTCACCATCTTTCTGAAGTCAATCAAGTCTTCTTTTTCAATTTTGAACTTCTCAGACTGGACCAACTGACTGGTCTTTCCTCGGTACTTACTTGGGGAAGCGTTCACCTACCTTTACGCATCTAATGCCTGGGCTGAATTACACCTGGGAGACATTGACTTTGCTCCTGTGGCTGTATAAACAGAGTTTGCTAGCTTGAGATGTTCTAGATCAAAGTGAACCACCTGATCTAATTTAGGCAGCACAAATACCCCTCTGGAGAGGGTTTCTAATAGTCTTAAGTGGGGCTTCCAGATGTGTCTGGGTAAGAACCGAGTAGGTATCGGGGGATGCTCAGCTTGCTTTCCAAACTTCCCCAGGTGCCACCATGCACCAGAGCAGAAACCCAGCTTGCATCCACTGCAAGTGCTCTCTGCAGCAGAGCCAGGTTTTTACAACAGCGGTCCCTGAGAAAACTGTAAATGTTCACAAATCAATGAGATCAAAGTACGTTAGAGAATGAGAGGCAGGGAGAGTCTTCAGCATCAGTCATAGAAAAGAGAAGCTGGAAGCTATAAATAATGTTGGGGAGAAATATTCTCAGACTCTCAGAGTAGAAACAGACAATAGTTTCTCTGGAGTCCAAAATTACTTTAAATAAAAGAAAAATATAAAAACAAAAAAAAGTTTATGTAGGTGGTGTTTGGTATTATGGGGTTTTTTTATGTTTTTTTCCAGCATTCTTACCAAGAATTACTTCTTGTTTTTTGCTGAATTTAAGAATCTCTTTTTATTCCCCAGAAATACTAGTGAGTGTACATGATCCTCCCCACACTGCAATTAAATCCAACAGGAGCAGGATGGTGCCTTAATGTTTTAATTACTCCGTTTGTCGTAAGCCCCAGGAGCAGACGGGAGCACCGGCACAGGCTGGAAGCCCCACAGTCCCCGACACAAAGTCCCACCACCGGCCACGGGGCAGCCAGCTCACCAGCCCCAGCTCCTCCCAGCATCAAGTGAACCCCAGCACGGCCCCCTCCGCGCTGAACCAGGCACTGGCTCCATTTTTGGCCCCGTACAAGCGAGTGTATGGTCGATCAATTAGATGTCTCTGGGCTTACCTCCAGAGGCTGGGAAATTTTTTTAAGTGTACCAATTGCAGTTTCACTAAAAGTCAGTGGTAATTACCACTGTATTTTTTGAGCCAGGCTATATTCTTAAATAATTTTGACATACTAAAAAAAAAAAAAAAGAAGGTAAGATAATGAAATGTTTTGCTGAAATGTCAATTGCCACAACTGAAAATTTTGAGATGGCTAGGAAATATTTCTAACGGGAAGAGAAAAAGGGACGATGGGGAAGAAATGCACATTTCATCCCTTCAGAGCAGGACTACGATTTTATGGGATTCTGAGAAAAATCAACTTTATAAGCACTGATTTTTGCATGTTTGTTTCATTCTTTGCATGTGGTGCATATTCATTCATATCTTCCCTTCCCACTGGGCACACTCTAACATTAATTTCCACGGTGATACGACAGGGTAATACAGCATTCTGGAAAACGCGGGTTCTAGGTATTGTGGGAAACTCACGAATCCTTGCCAATACAATTTTTTAAACAGTACGAGCTCCCTATAGCAAGAAACACATGCAGAGATGCTAAAGTCAGAAAGCCTCAAAAAAGCAGTAGTGGTACTGAGCTAGAAAGTAGATTGACTCATTACATGTTCTCATCTATTCCTTTAGTCTGTTTGCAGCATCAGAATTTGCATCAGGTTGCAGAAATCAAACTTCAGCAGCGATGGTTTCCTCTGTTTCTGTGCAGCCTTGAATTTCATTCTGAAGGAGCTTGATCTAAACTGTGGTTGTCAACATCACTTAAGATTTAATCAATACATCTTCAAATTGGAGAAAAATACCTGATTTTTTTGGGACTGCCCAAACCAGCTCTGACAAAACTAAGGCTCCTCCCAAGCCACTGTTCTATTTTCTTCATCATTAGTTTCATAATTCATATTAAACATTTATCCTAAAAGTCAAAATACTGCATGCAATTATACATTCACGCACACAAATTCACGCTGCTTCGCCTCAAACCTAGCTGAGATAGGTAAAATCATACCAGTCATACAGAATGTGTCCTCAGGTAAAATAAATAGTTTTTTAAACACAGCTTCTTTTGAGTGTATTTCTTTCTTTTCATTGTCTGTAAGTAAAGTGCTTTTAAGGGTTTGTAAACTCAGGGGCACTTAACCTTCGTAGACTCTCAGCTTTGATAAAGCTTCCTATTTAAGCTTCAGAAAGTGAGTCAGGTACGGATGACACAACGCTAATTCTTTTCTAATTCAAGTTTTAAGCAAGCGTGTTTGACAGAAATCAGAGATTGGACAGGCAAGATCTGATAACTTCAAAGAGAAAAGAAAAAGCAAGGTTTAGAACATTTAGTATTCTCCCAAGTAAATTATATTCTGTTATCTAGTGACTCTATTAATAGATTTAGAGATAAATTAGTAACTGGGGAGCACTGAAATAGCCAGCTGATCTTTCCATCTCTCATCCAGGAGTTGAAAGTCCAGCGAGCTGCTCCTCTGTGCTCCACAAACAGCAGTTGCATCAACTTGGTTTGCATCTTCAAAAGGAGGAGAGGTACAATATTTTTTGCCAGCTTGGAGTCACGCATTATCTCTGATTTTGAAGCTCAGACCCTCACCTTCCTTCCTGACCTGATTCTGAGGTTCTGAGTCTGTACTGACCTCACTGGGAATTTTTCCTGCTCTGTGGCAACTCTCTCTGCCTTCAGGCACTGTCTCCATCGCACCAGACCGAATCAAGGCTAAGGAACGACAGCCCGCGCTCCGTCTGCGGGACCTCTGAGAACTGGCCACCACTCGCGTCCACCCCCCACCACACTGTGCTCGGGGGCTGTCTCCCACCCGGGGCAAAGAGCTGAGAGGCAGCTTCCCAGCGCCACGTTATCTGCGGGCGCAGCCGAAGGTTCACCTCTGTCCACTCCCACAGAGTCATTCATCACACGAATTAGCCTCGCTAGCAAACCAGCTCTTTTTTATTTACCACAGGAAAGAGACAGTAAGAGTAACTGTACATTTTGACGTGTTCATGCCATAAATTATCCTATGTCCATATTTCACCGGGATGCTATTACCCTGGAAGATAATGGCTCGTTTTTAGGCTGTTATAGCAGAGATCATAAGGTTCCACCCTCAGCAGCTACGTCTCGTAACTGCCTTTCACTCTCCGAAAGCACAGGCAATTTTTTCCATAATAAAAACTGGATTAGCATGTATCAAGAAGAGGTTCCACCAGCTGTCACTTTGAAATCAGGCTACTCTATCCAATGCTCGAGATGATAATGGATAAACCCATAAATGACAAGCAGTTTTCCTGTATTTATCTAATAAGTGGCTAATACAGACTAGCATCTTCGCTAATAAAACAATATAACAGACAGAAGAAACAGGCTTAGGCTCTGTTTGAATTAAATACAAACTCAGCAATAGTGGCACATGAAAACAGAGCATGGCAAATAGTGTTATTTTGTCACCTGTTGCTGCTTTCTGAAATTATATTTCATTTTAATGCACTGTTCCCACAAGCAGTCAAGAATTATTTCTAACAGGATCCCATTTAAAGTCTTCTGAAATTCAGCTAATACTTTTCATTATAGCTAGTCTCTCTCTCTCTCTGTATGTACATAGGCTAAACAGAAAAATAGGCGTCTATAAATGAGGGGGTTCTGCAATTACGTTTAAAAGAGCATCATTGTGCTACATGAATTAGCAGTGAAAGCAATAGCTTCAAAGAACAAGCAAAAGAATTCTTATTAGTCTGCAGAATATTAATGAACTATTTGCTAACTTTTTTATTATTAAGGATGACACAATATCAAAATTACAGTTAAAATGAATCAGTGGAAAAAATTAGCAGTTTTCTTAAGGTAATGCAAAAATTGGGGTTAACTTGGCTATATTAATAAAGTAGGAAAAAAGAGATAATCAACAAAAGACTGATCACTAGCTAATAATGAAAAAACAGAAGAGCTGTCTCGATGAAATATTGCGTTTTCATCTTGCGTTGAAACCAAATTTAACACTTTCACTCTAATTCCACAAAAAAAGCATAGGTGAATAATAAGGTATTTCATTCCACCGGCTTCCTCAACAGCAGCCGAAGGGCGAGCAAAGGAGCCCCTTCGAGCCCTGGCATCTCTGCCGGTGCTGGCAAACTCCTGGCAAAGCAGCGTCCACCAACAGGCAGAGCTGGGCAGGGTGAGCGCGAGCAGTCAGATGGTGTAGGAGGGGAAGGGTGCCTCCCCTCCCCCCCCCAGCTTCCAAATCCCTGATGGCCTTCCTCAGTTCCTCACTAACATCCAGCGGTGTGGTGGGTTTTCTTATGATTGTCTGGAGCCCTTTTCTAGTTTTATCTGCTCTTCCTCCCAAGCCTTTTCTTTCCACACCTGCACAATACTGATAAAACAGCACCACATGAAAAGAACTTCTTCCTTACGACAAGACAGGAGTCTTCTCAGAGGTTTTTCTTTTCAACACGTATATGGAATTTGTCAGAAGTCGCAGACTGACTCTGCACAAGAGTCATGACATGCTACTTGCAGCACACGTTAGTGTGCAGAACCTCAGGAGTCCAAAGCAGGAACCAGCAGTGGCAATATCCGAGTACTCGCAAAGGACAGCGAGAGGAGGGATGCAGAAAGTGAAGAAACAAAAGAGCAGAACTAGGACCCAAGCCAGGAGATGCTGTATCTCCTGCACATCCCTTTCTGGGAGCAATCAGCAATTCAATTAGATCATCAGCTCCCCAAGCGAGGGCAGCTCCGCACACGTCCCACCAGCTCAGAATGCCGCTGCCTACGCGGGCTGGAGAATTAACGCAACGCAAACACAGCCGCCTCTTGTGCTCTGCTGCGTATGGCAACCTGCTCCTGCCTCGGTTTGCACTGTCAATCAGTTTGTATTTTGATGCATGACACTTAATCACCTTTATTATTACTTTGCGTAGCTACAAAATTTATTAGAGGCTATAAAATTATCCGAGTCCTTTCCTAAATCCCGCCACAGCATCTGACATGACAACCCTCTGTGGCAGGAATGGAGAGAAGCATTGCCTTTAATTTTTTTTTGAATTGACTCTATTTGAAATTAAAGCGCTTCTTTGTTACGAAGCAAGGTGAAACAAAGCTCTTTGTGACTGCCTTGGCCATGTCTTTCAACACCAGAGAGAGAAGAGTGCATCCGCTTAGTGCTCAGAAACTGCAAGCGCAAGTCCCAGCTTAGGCACCTCGCTAGATCTACCACCTCCTGCCAGCCCCATGGCCACTCCGCTGCTCACACCACTCAGAAATAACCTCTGGGGTGGTGTTTGGAGTGGATTTGGAAAGAAGCAGGGGTTTTCCATCCACAGAATGAAACGGTCCGCTTTGCATTTTCTTTGCTTTCGTAAAAGGAGGAGGCGTGAAGGAAACCCGCCGCTGGCACGGCACCAAGCGTCTGCAAGCAAGAGAAAAGCAGCTTTCGCCAGCTGAAGGGGAAAGAGGAGAAAACAATTCTTGTTGGTCACAGGAGAGGGGGAGCTGAAGGTCAGAGGGTAAATTCCACTTGCAACATGCAACGTATTTCCGTGGGCTGAATCAATACCCTGACCATCAGCAAGGCTCCAGCCTGAGAGAGGGGCATTTGACAGCAGAGTAAGCAGGCTCATGTAGGTGTGGACGAGAAACTAGTTGGAAATGTGAGGAACAATTAGCCGATGAGTAATGAGAAATGCACCACATTGCCTCACTGGCAGCTGGCTCGTAGCTTTTGTTGTCCTGCTCTGGGAAAAGCAGCTTCTCAGTTTTTTTCTTTGTTTGACCGGGCATGTGGGAAGGAGAGAAGGGTGTGATGGAGTGGAGGCCAGTAAAAGGGTTTGTTTATTGCATTTTTTTGTGAAGTTGTTTTGCTTATTGTTTATGAGAAGTTTGGGGTTTTTCTTTTTATATCACAGATGAGTCAGAAAGGAAGGAATGGCTGGCAAAATACCGCAAGCATGAGAATTCTTGGTACCTCCAAGATGCCTCCCATGCACAGGTTGTAAAACCTCTCCCTCACGCTAACTGATAAACATCACCTATTTATAAATACTGATGCACATAAAGATTAAGAGACTTCCCAAATGTTTGTCGGTGGCAAAAATAATGGTACGCTATAGACACCAAGTGCTTCTCTACACAAGTACGATAACATTTAGTTCCTAAAAAAATTAAATCTGATATTAAAAAAAATAGAACAAACCCACAACTTTTCCTGCCCTCAATTCAACATTTCCCTACAAACACACTTCAAGAATAATAATACTTGGCACGCACTTCACAGCACTATAAATCATGAACCAAATCCAGCTGCAAGTGTTCATCAGCTGATGCACTTGAAGACCTCCCATCCAACCGTTCAATTCTGTATGAAATTTGTATATTTGTGTTTCCTTAGTAAAACACAGAAAAGGAAGAAAAAGATGGACCAATGGAAATAGCAATTATGAAACGGAATAGTTACACACAACTATGCGGATCTGGTAGTTTTAAAATCAACTTAGGATTTTGACAGTTTTAGCTATCTACTATGTTTGAAAACAACTGACCTGGTGAACTGGCACAAGACCTAGTCTCTGTTGTGGTGATTATTCTGTTGCATTTTTAAGGCAAGATCACAACCATCTCTTCTATACGTGGTCAGATACAAGGACCAGAGTGTTCCTTCTAACAATCAATTTTAGCTCAGCTATTTTGTTAGTAAATGTCATATTCCCAGTACAGAACAAATTGTATCAGGTGACAGGCAATTTTCATTAACAGGAAATAACCCCCAGAGGATGGGTGTGTTTGTAGGTGGATGCAGGGGGGTAGAGCAGGCTCACTCGTCTAGTTTTGCCTTGAAACTTTTGCAAGAGGCAAGCCCCACTATTTCCCCAGCCCAGCTGTACCTCTGCTGTTAGAGGAGGACTTTCTGCCTTCCCGCAGTGGGTAGCCCGCATTCAGACTCCCAGACAGCATTTGACAGAGTTCCACATCAGAGATTAAGGTCTTTGTACAGAGATTGAGGTCTAAAGAAAGAAAGGAAGCGGAATAGACATAAATGTAACATAAAATGGATTGACATCGGCTAAAGGGCAGATGGAGGAGGGAGGCATAGTCATAAATAAAAACTTTTCTTTAGGGGAGAAGTAACTAGAAAGATGTTCTTGGATCGGCATGAGAAGTCTTACAGTGTATCACGCAAGCAAGAAAAGATACTAAGAGTAAATATAAATTGATAATAGCTCTATTGAAATCTACAGTTGTTAAATCATTGCAAGACTGATGGAGGGCAGTTGGATCATCTTTTCTGCAAATTAACTGAACAGGAAATATTCATCAATGCAGCACGTCACATAAAAAAGTGATACAGCTGCATACAGCAGGTTATTTGTTAGACTGGTTTGAATGTTTAGCCAAAACAAGAGGTGAAACATACCTGGTCCAGAAAAACAATAGCTTGCAAGCCTTGGAAGACACAAGTCTCACCAAATGTCCAAGCTAGAGGAGAAGCTGGTGCAGGGCAGGACGGGGCAGAGGCCCCTGGCAGCCTAGTGAACCTGCCTCCAACAGCTCAGCCCCAGAGATATACTGAGGGAACCTCACCTGCCCCATACTAATGCAGGGCTTCATCCCACCAAGCTTTAGCTCGCTGGCAGGTGTAAACAGTCATTTACATTCCTCCTACAGAAAAAGAAAGACTGCCTTAAATTTATCTCAAGATATCTTGGAGGGTACAGGATGGTGTCCATTACCTGTGGAAGACTTGATGAATAGCTTAGACCAAGAAGCTCCTGTTAGGGGTATTTAAGGTCAGATGAGATGAATCTCCTTGATTGCCTGCCTCACATAGGAGGGTGACACCATTCTGCATGCACTGAGGCCCCTGTGATAACGATGCTTCAGCCACAGGCTTTCTTCCAGGGAAGTGCCTTACTTCTCAGGAAGGCAGAGGGGTGACAGCCCAGCCTTCCTGAAACCCCTCGTCCCTTACAGGTACAGTTCAGGCTCTCAGTGTTGCTGGCACCCTTTCTACGTATGCTGTTTTCTTTGAGCTTCACAGAAAACTGCAGGAGACATTTGTATTTCTGGCTCTTCTGGCTGAACTTCCAACCAGGAACCTCTGCTGGGCTGGTGCAATGGCCAGTTTAAAGCTGAAGATTCCTGGCCAACAATGAACACCTGGGTGCTGATCCCCTAACTGGTGAAAGGGGGATACTGGAAGTGATGCTAGCTGATTTACTTTCCTCTCAGTAAGGTTAAAAGTAAACAAGTATTTTCAGTTTTGTGAGCTTAAAAAGCACAGAATAAAGTTCATGCCAGTTAGAAGACGAGCACAGTGCGGTAAGCTCCTGTGAATGCAAAAACTTGCGTATGGAAGTAACACACAAGTTTGAACTTCTCTGGAATTGCTTTATTTACTTATTTTGTGCCATTTTCTGGGAGACCATGCTGAAATTGTGACTAAACACATGATTGCAGATTAATTTAACTCTATCCAGCATGTTAAATCCGATTAGGATTTTTAAATGCTTGTACAAGAACAACCTGATCTACGCAGGGGACTATGTGCAGGTAATTTGCTTTCAGGGGTCTCTTCCCCTAAAAGATGCTTCTCCAGAATGTACTGCGTTGCATGCATTTGCTTTGTTTTGCAATCTAGAACAATTTTCAAGTGTCAGATATGCACGGGGTTTTTTAAAGTAAGCAACCCTTCTAAACATGGCCAGTCCCTTAAATATACTGTAGGTTATTATAATGAAGACACGAATCTCCCACCACTGCAAAAAGAGCAACAAAGATTTCAATCCTGAAGCAGGGGAGTTCTTACCTTTACGAATATTTCCATTATATTCATGATATCAAATACAAGCTACTTTGCAGATTATGACTTTTAGAAAATTATTCCCTTGAAAGGTTATTTACGTTTTCCTCTTCTTGTTCTAGCAATTGATGAATTGGCTTTGGAGGAGGGTCTGTGATTTTATCCAAGTTAAACTAGTACAAATTATAAGCTTTTATCAGTGTCCCACACAGATACATTACAGCACCCACACAGGCATACTTATGTATACGTATAGACGATTGTGTCTGTGTGTATAGAAATGTACACATGTTGAGAGGGGAGATATATTTGCTTTGTCAATCTTCTTTAAAATTATTAGATAAATACATAATTAGATAAAACAATACAGTTATTTTACTTAACATACTGACACGAGTTGTATCAGTTATGCACAAATATATCATCTGCCAATGCTGAAGGAGAAATATTTCCATCTAACATGGCAAATGTTTGAAAAAGCCTGAAAAAAGGATTATTTCCTTAAAACTTTTTAAAAATAAAAACTCTCTACTTACATCAAGTGTTAGCAAACATTCACTGAGTCTGAAAATTTAGAAGGATGCTATGAATGAACAAAAAATAGAGAGAGAGAGAACCATCAGTGAAAATTATCTTCTCCTTTCACAAACCCCAGTGGTAACTGCACTAGGAGTTTTGCCTGTAGCAGAGCGGGAATGTGAATTACGTGTCGCCAGAACTGTAGCTCTGCAGACCCAGACACCCCACTAATACTGCGTTTAACAGATCATATTAAAGCTTGGCAAGCCCACCAGGCTTTTAACGTTATCAGGTCAAGCATGCCCCCACTTCTGTCCGTGAAACCTATAATAAAAATAACACTTTGCACTTCTGTGGAGGCTTTCATCTGCAGATCTCAAGGTGCTTTACAGATACTGAATAATTAAGCCTCGAACCGTTCCCCAAGCTGGGTGGTGGAAACGGATAACTGCACCACGCACCGCAGCGTTACCAGTTTCGGACAGAAGCCGAGAGTTATTTCATCCTCAGATAAAAATAGGGGCGGTTTCGACAGACTGGAGTATTACCCCCATTTTTTTCAGAAAGCCTGGAGAGATGGCGTTAGTCTCGGGCACACCTTCACCTCTCTATTTTCAGCCACAGCCTGGAGTGTGTGGGGTAGTTTGGGTGGAGTCAAGCACCGTTATCAAAAACAACCAACAAAACCAACCAAAAACCCAGCTGTCTCTGTGGGTGCCCAGACACGGCGGTGAAGAAGGCTGTACCCCGTCTGTCCCCCCGCCCCGAGAACTGCCACCCCAGAACGGGCTGCTGCCATCTGCCCAGGGGAGCACCGCGAGGGAAACTGCAAAACACCTACCATCGCATTCGTGGGGGCAGATGTAATGTTTTGAAACTTGCATCTGACAGTTTGGGGGTTGGGTGCAATGGCAGATCAACACGCGTGTCCCAGGCAGGACGCTAAGCAGAGGACTTAGTACCTCCACGTGGTTTCTGGGCTTGCTTTAAAAGGAAAAAGGGCGGCTGAACAGCTAGCTGACAGGGCAACTTCCAAAATTCCTGTTGATGTAGAATTGTGTTTCAGTGCCCTGACATAAAAGACGGAGTGACTTAGACTTCAAGAAGTTGCAGGAATTTGTGTACGCTTCTGCTGCCTTTCACAGATGGATTTGTGGGACGTAAATTACCGTAACTCTACTGAAATCAAGAAAGCTTCAAGAACTAAGGGACTCGATGTTCTTTATTTATGCTCAGTCAGTAGTCTCAAAATATCATTATTTCAAGTTAGGAACCACGTGCGAGCAAACAAGCTGGGCTGCCTGAAGCACAGGCGAAGCGCAGTACGAATCCTCAGGTTGGGCACAGAGCGTACCTTCACCCCTGCTCTGGCATCTGGCATCAAGTGTCTAAGAGACCCTCTGGGCCCTCACATTCATTTCAAAGCATCCCTTTCATTTTTAATCTAACTGACGGTGCGTTTGATAGCAGCCCTGCTACCTCCCTGTTTCCTCAGGAGTCTTAAAATTCAAACAAAAAGTAAGGCTTCTCACTTTGTGAATTTTTGAAAAAGACCCTTGCATATGTCAACAGGCCCACACTGACATCAACAAAAGTACATGGCAGTCACGGCTCTTTGAATACAGTAATGCTCTCCAAAGTATTTGCTTAATCTTTTACTGATGTTTAAAGGTACGTGGCGTACATTAAAAGCATATTTTACACTTTACCAGGAAGACTCCGAGCCGGGCATTTTTGAACAGTTCCATGGTTGTCATCCTTATGCGCTTATACCAACACCAAAAGGAAGAACAGGGAAAATGTTGCTGCTGAATGGGACAGGGGATCTGGTGACAACTGACATGAAAAAGGCTGAAGCTGTTGATGCCCTCTTCACCTCAGTCTCATAAGACTCAGTAAGATTCCTTCAGCAACCCAAAGTCCTCAAGACCAGTGGGAAAGTTCAGGACAAGACTTACCCTTGGTGAAGGAGCACCAGGCTAGGGAACATTTGCACAAACTGACCAGACATGAGTCCATGGACCCTGATGGGATATACTCATGAGTGCTGAAGGAGCTGGCCAAAGTCATTGCAAGACCACTCACGATAGTCTTTGAAAGATCTCGTTTATCAGGGGACGCTCCTGAAACTGAAAGAAAGAAAACATCACTCCTATCTTCAAGAAGGAGAATGTGGAGAACCAAAGGCTGGCTGGCCTCACCTTGATATCTGGGAAGGTAATGGAGCAAATAATCCTGGAAACCAATTCCAGACCTGTGAAGGAATAGTCACCATGGATTTATGTGGAAGAAATCATGCCTGACCAACCTGACAGACTTCTACAATGAGATGACTGGCTCAGTGAACCAGGGGAGAGGAAAGGATGGTGCTTATCTTGGCTTCTACAGCATTCTCATTGACAAAGTGACGGAGTGAGGACTACGTAAGTGACAGTGATGTGGACTGAGAACTGGCTGAACAGCTGGGCTCAGATAGTTGTGATCAGCGGCACAAAGCCCAGCTGGAGGCCAGTGGCCAGCAAGGTGTCCCTAGGGGCAATACTGGAGCCCACACTGTTTAACATCTCCCTCATCAATGTCGATAATGGGGCAGATGAACCCTCAGCAGATTTGCAGATGACACAAAGCTGAGAGGCTGATCCACCAACGGGTCGTGCTGCAATCCAGAGGGACCTGGACAAGATGGAGAAATGGGCTGACAGGAATCTTCTGAAATTCATCAAAGAGAAAATCAAAGTCCTGCCCGTGGGGAGGCACATCCCCAGGCATGCTGGGGGCTGCCCAGCTGGAAAGCAGCTTTGTGGAAAAGGATCCGGAGGTGCCGGTGAACACCAAGTTGAACATGAGCCAGCAATATGCCCTTGCCACAAGAAAGGCTACCAGCATCCTGGTTTAATAACCCCTGAACAAGGCCTGCATCTGCAGGAGTGTTTCCAGCAGGTCAAGGGAGAGAATCCTTCCCCTTTGCTCAGCACTGCTGAGGTCACTCTTGGAATAATGTGTTCACTTGTGGGCTGCCCAGTATAAGAGAGACATGGGCATGCTGGAGAGAGTCCAGTGAAGGGCCAAGAAGGTGGTTAAGGGACTGGAGCATCTCTCATACAAGGAAAGGCTGAGAGATCTGGGACTGTTCAGCCTGGACAAGAGAAGGCTCGGCGGGGTCTTATCACTGTGTGCAAATACTTGATGTGAGGGAATAAAGAAGATGGGGCCAGGCTGCAAAAGCCAAGAGAGAATGAGAAGCAATAGACACAGGAAAGTCCATTTAAACCTAAGAAAAACTTCTTACTGTGAGAGTGGTCAAACATCAGCACAAGTTGCCCAGGAAGGCTGTGGAGTCTCCATCCTTGGAGATATTCAAAGCCTGACTGGACTCAGCTGGATTGAAAGAATGTATTAATCTCCCATGAATGACTATTTAGAAAGGGAAACATTATATGCTTCCAGACATACCAAGTATCAAGTACATCTTCCATATTTCTCAGGTGACCATGCCCATGAGCACCTGGTGCCCTTAAAATGCTGATTTTATCAGTGGTTGAGTTTTAGCACAGTGCAGAACACACATCAGAAAACAAATCATGCATAGGGTAGGAAAATAAAAGTCTTAGTCTCTGTAACAGCGAGCACCAGAGCGCCGGCAACTCCAGTTAACAACCAGTAACACCTTCACCGACAACTAAGAATTGCAGAGTACCACGTAAGTAGACCCCGTAAAACAGAACTAACAAAAGTTAGGTGGACCACGGCCTCAGACTGCTGTACCTAGATGAAGGCACGGCTGCAGTTAGCCCAAAGCCACGCTGGAGTAAAAAGAGATGAAATTCTCAAGATTGCAACTGCCTCCTTGGGTCGTATTGGGGAATTCGGTGCACCCCTACCTGAAGGCCAAATTTACTGGCGCTCCTGTTAGATGTTGCACTGGAAGGTTTCCCCTGGATTAGAAGCTTCTTAATTAATAAACAGAGCTACCCACTTCCTTATGACACCCTCTGCTGCAGGAGGGTCTGTCCAACCCTAGTAAGAATATTTTAGACTGATAATCTGGATAGGATCCAAAGCGATCCAAGATGTACAACAACAATAATTCTTATCAGTTGTTTCAACTACTACTATTTACAGTTTTATATTTCTATATGTGCTTTCTTTGTATCAATCTAGTAGCACCTAAATTTAAAATTAAACCCTTCATTATTTATCAGTGATAACGGGGCATGAGCCTCCTCTGAGGCTGTATCTCCCTGCCTTCACTGGGTTGGTGAACCTCAGCAGACAGAATCCGCCTCAGCCCTGCCGCACGGAGCACTGGACGGATGGATGCTGTCACTCCGGCAAAATGCCTCAGAAGAGGTCTGTAAATGTATTTATCTCAGAACATGTTTATTTTAAACAATGAAGTTGTAACATAGGGAACTACATCTACAATAGTATGTTTGCCTAAGAAGAGGCATTTTTTTCTCTTGTAAAACCCTCTATTACAGCCACTTTGCTTTGTTAACTTTCATAGCATGTATCCTCACTATAGCCTTCAACACCTGAAAAATTAGTGGAAGAATTTGACTGATTATAGAGGCTGTTTTCCTTGTTCCACTGCTTGTTCTAAAAGGGATACTCAGCAGAACTTGCATTTTTTTTTTTCATTTTGTGCTGTCTGCATGAGTAATTACCTCCCTGATTTCTGAGATGCAATTGAGTAGCTTCCACATTAGAAAAATCCAAAGATTGATAGAGCCATCTCTCCTAAAGGATTAGTTTGCTGCTGTAATTCCACTGAGTAGGTCATTCAAATAGCAAAATGCTACAAAGTTTAATTTCTCCTGTTTGTAAAAGCCAGGTATTGATACCTATTTAAAGGAATCTGAAAAGGGCTGGTTAGCCTTTTGAGGGGAAAAGTGTTTTCACATTCCTGCTGTGGCTTCAGCAGGGCAGGGGGAGGAAGAAGGTGCTTGCATTCCCAGAACGGACCAGCTCGGGGGCTGGCGATGCCCAATGCAAGAACACAGACCAAAGAAAAGACAACAACTCTGCAAAGATCTTGACAAACAGTGCACCTTTTTCTAAACTGATGAGCAAGTTTCTCCCATCGCTTAAAGGGCAAGTTAGCCATCTTGGTGACTTTGGGATGGCATGGAAGCTGACACAAGTCCCCTGAGGGCTACGTGCCCGGCACGCCCCGTAGAGGAGAGCGTTGCCCTGTGGATGGGCATGGCCATGGCTGGAGGAAGAGAGGTTCTCGGTGGATTTATGTACGGGTGCTCAGCCCCTGCTCCACCCACGACCAACCGTTTGTGTGAAGTCACGCCCAGGGGAGTGTGTTTCGAGGCCAGGGTTAGCAAGCTGGTATCACAGGGTGACAAATATTCTAAGCACTTAATGTGTATGAGAAAAACAACATTAGTTTAGTTCTGTACTTTCCAAATTATCTTATTTAATACCTAGCATTTATCTATCAGGCTCTTTAATTTATTGGAGGTATTCCGGGAAAGGTTTTGATAGCATTCAGTATTACAATGCCTTTTCATAAAAACCATTTTCCAAATATTTGAATAATGAGAGAAGACCTTGTGACAGAATATTAAGGTAGGAATTCATCTAAACGTCACAGGTATAACCGTAAGTGGTGTAGACTGCAGCTATGATTCTGATAAAGAATTGTGCCAACATCATTTTACCAGGCAAAAATTACTGACCTTCTCTTTTGCTCTACTAAAAAAAATACATACATATCTAAAAGAAAAAAAAAAGTATTCTAAATAACTATTTTTTAGTTAAAATAATAAAACCAGGTTAATCTCTTAAATCCACAAAGCTCTATTTTTTGATAATCTAACGGAAAAATTTAACACGAAATATAAATAATAAACAACTTTCTTCTGCTTTTCAAGTAAAGAACTGTTTTATTTCCACTGAACTACTACAGCAGCCAAGTCGTACTTGGGCTCGTACAAAGCCTGTTTCTCTGTCACGATCCATATCTCTGTTTGGTGTAAACTGAGCTGTGCTGATGTCAAGAGGGGCTCAACAATTTATATCAGCTAAGGATCTGTCAGTTAATTTAAAAGGCAAGAATAAATCTTAGGTCTGCTCTGAAGTCAGTTTAACTGAAATGCAAAAGATCCTTGCAAGTTAGGTGCACATTTAATTAATTGAAATTCAGCCTCCCTAGACAAACCACAGATGCTCCGCTTATTTAGCACAGCGTCTCCTAACCAGCTGCACTGATCTATTCAGTAATACTACCCTGTAGCTAAACATCTGGAGAAACCTAGGAAAGAGAATAATAAACACTTCCAAAATTCCACCAGGCAGGCACCTGAAAGTGACTTTACAGAAAAAAGGGGGTTTGGGGGCCGGGGGGGGCGGGGGGGTGGTGAACCAAGGATTTAAGCCTCAGACACACATAGAGAGAGAGGAAATTATTATAACCAATATAGATGATAATGACCAGTATCTGTGCTGCTCTGGACAGCTATGCTTTCACACCAGGATGTGGAACTGAATTCAGACATTAAAAAAAACCAGAAAAATCAAGAGCTTATATGAAAATGGCACACATGGGGAAGAGGAATGGCTGCAAGAATAACGTAAATAACCTGGTTTAATGTCTCTTTTTTCTGAGCACAAACAATCTGCCACTATAATTCAATTTAGCGTCAGTCACCTAATCAGGTAAGCCATAAAAACAGCAAGGGACTAAATCGGCTAAATTTCATCTGTGTACCTAATATTTATACCCAGCGAACGGCACGGAGCTGTTACCAGAAGCTGAGCTCAAGTTTCACGGGATCAGAGGCGCAGATAAGAAGGCAGGTACGAGAGGAAGAGTCCTTCTGGGAAGCTGCTTGTTTTCTAAACAGAAATACGAGCATTTAAAGGCGGTTCTTTGCAAAATCTGGGGGTTTTTTCCTCTAAACAAAGGAAAAAAATATTTTAATAATTACTAATTCAGTAAAATTCTTTAAGAGGTTTTTATCAACCTACATGCTCATGTGATGTTGTTCAAAGTGACAGTTTGTGACTGGCATGGCAGACTATACGCTGCTGTTTCTGGGAGACATTAGTCACTGAGCTGACAGTCGCAAGCACTGTGTAAGTGGTGGCACCAGTAAGTACACCAGAAAAATTTTTTATTTTCATTTTTGCATTTCCACGAGGGCAAATTATGGAATTTCCTAAAACACAGAACTATTGAAGGACTTGTTTGAATCGGGGGAGTAGGCAAGGAGTATTTACTGGAGAAAAACAGCGGGAGTTTTGCCTCCTCTGCTGTTGCAGGATTGGGTCCCGGGTCCTAGTTCGGCACCTACGGCATGTTAGGCGACCTGGTGGGGTCCTTCCTAGGCTAAATAAAATCCATATTGCATGTGTTCCTCATGTCACTAAAACACTTGGGAATTCTATAAGAGGATATATCGCCACTAGACAGACCACAGTAAATTAAATAACCCCCTCCCTGCAATGCTAATTCAAGAACTTGCTATCTTTGCATCTGATATTATGACACCGATGATACTTGAGAGATTGGCAAGTGGTAGGAAGGCATCATTTAAAAAAGAAAAAAGAGCTGAAATCAGAAAACCTCTCTATCAATCTGCCAAGCTGTCAGAGATGCTTGTTCTGAAACAATTCCTCTCATTTCCAATAAATTATGTCAGAACAGGATGAAAAGCATAGACAGTGAGTCTGCAGACAGCCGCCTCCTCTCCTGAGCTTTGTTCCAACAGTTCGGGGTAAACCTGACATCAGTTCCAGATGACAGTAAGTCTGGACACTGTTAATTTGGGAAGCCTGATGCGAGTGAGCAGCTCCTGAGGAGGAAGAGCATCGGGACGACAGGTCCTGAGTCACAGTCCCTCCCTCCTGCCCCGGGAAAAGTCTTTAGCTCTCGCCTGCGGGGAGACGGGCTCTTCGTTTTAAACTGATGGTACTTGACGGAAAGGCAGTGTTTGCCAAAACAGAAATTTAACGCAAAATATAAATTCAGCATCGATCATGGGTGTCACGGTTTAAAGCAGGGTGTCAATAGACTGAGTGACAGACGCTCTCCGTTAACTCCAACCCGAGGAAGGGAAAAGGAGGAAAAGGGAGAGATGCACAAATTGAATAGAAAAAGTTTTACTGATAGCACTAATAACACTAAAAATATTAATAATAAGAAGGAAAATAATGCAAAATATACAAAACCGATACGGAGTTTCCCAGAGTTGGGTGCTGGGGCGCAGGCATCCCCCCAGCCGCTGCCGGGCAGCACCAGGCAGTCCCGGACTGGCCTCGGCAGTGGGCAGGAACTGGACTCGGGGAGCACGGATAGGAATCGGGATCAGGATTGTGGGTAGAACAACGAGCAGGGTCCTCTTCAGAAGGTGGCCATGGATGAGGAGAGCAAGACCCTCGTGATCCCCCGCTTTAAACGGAGTATGACGTGCATGGCATGGAATACCTCGCTGATGAGTAATGGGTCACCTGTCCTGTCCGCCTCTCCCTGCAAGTACGACCCCTTTGACTCCTCACCTGCGGGACCTAAGAGATCTGGATTCTCCTCTTCTTGCAAGTTTCATGCTTCTAAAATTCAGTATATCAATCACATTTGTTTCCTAAATTCAAAAGTACAGCAAAATTTACCTGAGCACACGAGCGTGTTCCCCCTGCCCCATCTCCAGACAGCTTCCTCTGGCCACTTTGAGCAGCGAAGTGTTCCCACTGTTCCTGTTCCTTAACAGATGTTTTTGTGGCATTCCAATTAGTTCCATTGTTTACCTTAATGAAGAAAAAAACTACCACTTGAATGCCGTTAAAATCAGTAGAAACCTTTGTGGTAGTTTAAGAATTGCTACATGGGGTTTGTTCTGTATTTATTTTAGAATCATTTAAGATGTTTAGACAGAGCTGTTCACAGACACACATTGCGATGGAGTCCCTGTGGTGTCAACTGTAGATAAAAAACACCCACAGCATGCATAGCATGGGAATAACCTGCCTAAGTAAATAGAAAACCTGTTTGGCATTATCTGGAATACATAAAGGAATATAATTGGCTAGATATCTGTTTCTGAATCTGCAACTCATTCTCTGTAACATGGGTTAAGCAGCGGTTGTTTAAAGGTGACGGGAAAGCGTAATTGAAAATTGAGCTAATCAGAGATTTCTGTGCTGAATTACCTCCGTAGCGTGATGCAAGGGTGGGAGGAAGAGAGAAGACAAAGCAAAGAGGATTGCTTGCTCGCTCTCAACATTGCAATGTTTGCTTCCTTTTCTTTGAGAGCCTCCCAAAAGACAACAGAGAAGTATCAAGAAAGTACATTGCAAATTATCAGCCAAAATAGATCTTTGAGGTGATTAAAACAAAATTAGAAAACATTACAAGTTTGTTTTATGCAACTACATTTCCAAATACCTGCTATCACTGCCCTTAGTTATTTTTCATAAGACGATTGGGTACTAAGAACGGCTCCTGACTTCTGTGTACTTAAAGTTCTCTTCATCCTAGCTCTCAAATTATTTTGCGTTTCTTTGTTTCAGGATGAGGGCTGGTAAGAGAAGTGGCTAAACTCTGCAGGACACCCTGTTGTCATTGCGTTCACGGCCCCACTGTACATTAAATAGGTCAGAAGTACCCCTAGGTCTCCTGAGATCTCCAGGGCACACGTGAAAACCCAAGAGGTTCAGATAATAATTGGCATGGCTACCTCCTTCCCAATTATTTAATCCTTACAGAGCACGTAGGAGTTTCCAAGGCCCTGCACGTTCGTGTTCTCCTTGACCTCACTACCATCTGGTCCTTTTTCAATCACTCACCAAAACACCTGTCTGGGGACAAGCAGCTCGGGGAACACAGGCCCGTGAGAGGTTTATAGAGGACAAGGAAGTTTGTACGATCGCTGAGCGGCCAGGGAAGCCGCCCACAGCTGAAATGTTGGGGTAGCTGGGTACCAGCTGAATTTCCAACAGGGAGGAGGAAACAGAAACTACGGCCACCTGGATTAGCTGATTGCCTGGAGAAACCTGGAGCTGATGCTGGCATCAGCTTGCTTGATGTCCCTGCTGCTATCTGCCCCTTCGCTCTGACGAAGACGGGAGCAGAAGCCACAGGATATGTTTACCAGGAACCATAGCAACTTCCAAGACCATTAGCTGCAATCACAGACGGCTCCACTACCTGACTGAAGGGTTGGATGTGTGATATTTAGTCTGACCTATAAAAATATCTCTGGAGCAACCTGCGTGCATAAGTGTCACATCAAATGTTTGTCATACAAGGTATGTGACACTAGGCACCTGATGGAGCATCACTGCAACTGAAGAGGGATCTGCCCCTTTAAAAGGCTTATAATATTGAGCTTAGATAATACAAAAATTGGCTGGTGATAGCAGCCAGGCACGGAGCATGACAAACAGTTCTCCCTCTCTTCCTTACTTAGAGGATTCTATATTCCCATTTACTAAGTCTTTTTATTAAAGATGCATGTCATTATAAGAGAGTTCTCCGGAGTTCTCCTTAAATGCCACCAAAGACAGCAGAATGCCTATGGAAACCTGAGCACGAGGACAGAGCTCCAAGGAGACGGAAAATGAATACCGTTTCCAGGTGTGTATGGCTTCTAAAGCACACTAATAGCCAGTGATCCCTTGGGTGGCTGAAGCAATTCTGGGGAGCCACCATGGCCCTCGGTCCCTGCTCCAGGTACAGAGAGATGCCATTCCACCATCCAAGTGGTTGGCCCAGTACTGCGAACACACAATAAAACTGAGAGATGTTCTCAGAAACCTACCCAACAAAGTTAAACCTGAAATATCTGAGCCAGCGTTTAGCCAGAACAACCGAGACTACCCTACTTACCTCTTCAGAGAGGTTGCTCCTAAAAAATAACGCATCACTCATTCACACAAAGCCACCTTCAGATTGGCATTTGCCTCGTGTCCGTTGGTTTGCTAAGTTCACTCTTACTCGTCTCAGATCACACTGGTCTTTGCAAGCAGGTTGCTGTGATCCATATCCGTATTCGGAGCAAGTTCGAAACCCCAAGAGCACTACAGGAGATATCTCAAGCCTCAGCAAACAGCTGTGTTAAAAGCCAGAGTTTCTGAACACAGGGGCTTTTTTTAGCTGTGCTCAGCGTGCTAATGTGCAATTAATCCACATGCAAAGCCTCACAGACCGGAAGATCACTGGACAGACTAGTTGTGGTCTTCTGTGTGTCTGGACAATACATTACTGCAACACATGTAATGAGGGTTAAAATAACTAGAACATGTTCTACACATAAGCTATATTATAATTATTATATAATTATAAATATTATCTTGTTAACTGAAAAATCCCTATGTCATTTACACACCCTGCCACTTCATAGAAACTTCTCCAGGGGTCTATAACACTGCCTTCTCTGATGACAGCCTGTTTGTCTGCTTTCCGCATTTTTCGAAAAAACGCTACCTAAAAGGAGCTATTGCATCTACTGGTATAACATTCATCATAAGGCTACTCATTTTCATGGTGGAAACAGTGATTTAGGAGGGCTGGTCTTCTTATGTTCAAGTTTTTAGATTTTTTAGATGTTTTCAAATATCTCATTTGCAGAGCTGCCTGCCTTCACACACACAGTCTGCCAAGTCACCCGTGAAATACAAAATTTTCTTCTTTTTTTTTTTATGTTCAGGTAAGTTTCTAGATGAAGCAAAATTGCAAAAACTGTCTTAGCAGGATAGACTGGGCTAGGTCCCCTCTCTCTGAGGAATGATCTGGCCATTTCTGACCTCAACATAAAACAATCTTTAAAAATACTTCTTCCTAACATCACTGAGAAAAGCCACTTTACTTGTGCATGGTGTCCAGACGGATTATGTGGAGCATCCTGGAGACTCTGTCTCAAGAACAAGCCATTAGGAACACAGACATACTTAAAATTTTTGCATTGCTTTGATTTTATTTTTTTAAATTTTGTTTTGGGTTGTAATAATTACAGAAATTGTGTTTGAGGGTGTTCCTTCAGTTAAGTGGGAAATGAGGCCTCACAAAGTATCTGGAATCTAAAATATGGTACATATAAAAATTTCAACAAATTGTTTGAAAAAGTTTTGAAGGCTAAAGAAAAAAATCCAAAGTTTCATCTAAATTTAAGACATTTCACTCAGCTCCCAGAAAACATCCTGCTGTGTCAGGCATTTGACCTCTATAGCATTTGACCTTTTTTGGCAGTATGTAGATTTGAAAAATTAATTCATATTCATTCTTCACCAGTTGGTTGGGGTTTTTTTCCTTCTCAAAAGCAGGATATTTATTGTCTCAACAATGTTACAGGGCATTAATTAATGTGGCACTTTTAGAATCAGTGCTCAGGGACTTGAACAGAAAGTAGTCCCAGCGTGTGAAATCGTGCCCTTGGCACTCCTTGGTACTGGAAGAAGTTGGAGAATGTATATTCATTAACTTGAGGCTTCCTTAGGAATTACCAACAGCTACAGAAGGAATGATGTGAAGCAATTACTCCTAGAAATACGGCTTTAAGCAACTGTTTACTTGATTTTCACCAACATTTTTGGAGGCCAAGCAATGTATGAATTTGATGTTCTTGCATAAAAATAGTTGTATCACAAGAAATTACAATAGTTTCTGGGAGTCTTCGTGGTCCATCAAAAACTATGGACACAACAGATTAAGTTATGTCCTCAAGACAGAAAAAAAAAGGATTCCTAATATAATACTGGAGAGGAGAGGGAAAACGTAACATGTATGTTTGTTGTGTTTGTCAGAAATCCGTATTTCTTCAGGCAACCAACACCTTTTAGAGCTATATCATTCACTAACCCTAAATACACTGGTGTGGGATCTTAAATACCTGTTTGAAAGGCAGGAACAGCTCGCAGCCAAAGAAGCTTTTAATTCTTAAAATTCAAAAATCATTTTTAAAAGAGAACCTAAATCTAAAAATATTTAAAACACAGAATGACGCAGGACAGGCAATTGGGTATTAACATAACATTTCCACCCAAATTCAGTTTTGAACTGGATGATCAGCACCAGTGACATCAATGAAGTTTACTCCACTCGCTTGTAGGTTAAATATACTCTGTGTTTTAACTTAACATCAGGAAGGTTTTAAGTTTCCTCATATATAATGCTTTTTCATATCTGCCTGCTACACACAGCAAATTATTATTTTAAATCATAAGGGAACTGTGTAACTGGACCCTAGGAAAAGTAGCTCAGAATTTATTTTCCTTCTGCTTGTGCTTCTGTAAAGACAAAGACTTCAAAATATCAGCGTTTACCTGCTGGTTGGTCCATTTCTATTTCGAAAGCAACAGACTTTGTTCAGCCTGAAGAAGAGAAGTCTGAGAGGGGAGAAGAAGAGAAGTCTGAGAGGGGACCTTAGAAATGCCTCTAAATATCTGCAGGGTGGGGGTCAGGAGGACGGGGCCAGACTCTTTGCAGTGGTGCCCAGCGACAGGACAAGGGGCAACGGGCACAAACTGAAGCAGAGGAAGCTCCAGCTGAACCCGAGGAAGAACTTCTTCCCTCTGAGGGTGCCGGAGCCCTGGCCCAGGCTGCCGAGGGAGGCTGTGGAGTCTCCTTCTCTGGAGATATTCCAGCCCCGCCTGGACGCGGTGCTGTGCAGCCTGCTCTGGGTGACCCTGCTTGGGCAGGGGGTTGGGCTGGGGGACCCACAGAGGTCCCTGCCAACCCCGAAAATTCTGTGATTCTGTGATTTCCTGCAACCTTCCTTGCTTGCCTCACCGCATGACGGAGAGTCCCCTGGTACGGCAGCATCCTGCTCGCCCTCGTATCGCACCCGAAACCGGTGCGCGTGCAGCCACGTTCTGGGGACCTGGGGTTGCTGCGCTAAGGAAACGGCTGAAGGAACCCCCCAGCTGCTCCCTGAGAGGTGAAACAGAGACAACCTTGGACCAAGGCAGACGTTCAGACGGTGGGATGACGTGCCTGACACAGGTGCGTGATCTGAATTGCTCAGGAGAGCAGAGCTGGAGCTCAGCACACTGCAGGGCATGGAAAGATCAGGAACAGTCAGCAAAGCAGCATCTGCACGTGCTGGTCTCGCTTGACACCCACAGCTACCAAACACCACAGAGGGGTAAGAAGGGAGCAAAGGTTTCTAACGAACTGAAAACAGGCAGTCGGTACACTTATGCTCTCCTCAACTAGAATAAATTCTACCTTATCATTCATCCAAAAAATGTTACACAAATAGGCAAAACCTGCCCTTTTCTATCGCTTTTTTAAACTAATGCTGAGATAAATGTACAAAAGGAGGGCTTTCCTCTGCGAACATAATCCTCCTCCAACGAAGGGCAATGTCACTTGAAAATAACTGGAGGCACAGCTATTTCCTTCTGAGTTTTTACATTTCTTTGCTACAAGATGACCAAAAGGGAACACCAGCCATGATGCCCGAATGGCCAGACTGCTGCATGAGGACTTCTGGAAGAGTCTGTAGACAACACGCCCCTCTAGTCCAGTTCTCACTTGCAACTTATTTGATTCTTCCCCTTTCCTCTCCACGAAGAAAATTATCAATAAGAAACTTCATTTTACAATAGCTGGAGTCCGAAGGTCCTCACCCACGTGCACTGGCTCATGCTTGTCAGCTACAAACCATGGTGGAGACGTGCTGCCAGATGAGAAGGGCTCTGCCGAGACAGCTCGCCGTGCCCACACCATGCTACGCGTCCGTGACACCAACGCTGGAGACAAACCTGACAGAGTTTGTCCATGGTGCACCTTGAAAATGCCACGCAAAAGTGTCAGAAGAAACAGAGTCACAGGGTGCCCATGGGATGCCAAGGACCCTGCGAAGGTGTAAGGATGCAGCTCGTGCTGATGGATGCAGTTCCCAGGCAGACGGGTCAGGCTAAATAACCTAGGTATTATCAAACTTCTTTTTCACAGGTATTCAGGTATTAAAATGACAAACTGTAGGGATGACTGCTAGCCTGGAGACACTGCGGTTCCATTATTTAATGTCTATTTTTTTAAGTGCCTGAGATTTTCTCTGTAAAAAAATAATGAACTTTGCAAAATGTCACTTTTACTAACAGAAATTATGGTGTGAATACCTGAATACGAATATTAAATACAAAAAAAAATGTTCACTTAAATAACGCTAAGGTTGTGACACAAACTGACAAAAGCGGTGAAATGCAGAGTCACAGCTGCCACTGTCCTTAATTCACACAACGTTTGGGAAGGGCGGGAGGGCAAGAGTGTAACTCCAGTCATGGTCACAAGTTTGAAGACTTTGATTTCTGTAACTTTGTCTCCAAGGCTTAATACACTTTAAAGATTTTTTAATGCCTGTATTTAATAGAACAAAATACTTTTCACAGAAATTATCAATTGCATTTGGTACAGTTTCTATGCTTGCTTCACAGGGTGTCGCAGATCATCACGCTGGCAGAGCAGAGGAGCTAACGGCTTTGTCTGAAGGTGAATACATGGGACAGAGGCACTACCCAAGATTTTGTCTACAAGAACCAAAGACCATAGCTCTCTTGGCATGATCAAAGTAGAAGAACTATGGAGAAATGGCTTCACAGGCTCATACGAGCACAGCCTGGTTTTGTGTATGTAGGAATAGTACCACTGCCTGTGTCCGTGCCCCCACACTGGCACAGCCAGCACCAGGCACGTGCTGCAGCCCTATGCGGCACGGTGCCATCAGCTAGGGGATGGTGTGTGGGCTCTGCCAGCCATCCCTGCCCTGAGCAGCCCAGTTGGGTCTTCAGAGCCATAGAGAGCAATCTCAGCTTTGTGAGAACAGCAACAGAGGGCTGGGCTGGCAGGCGGTAAGCAGAAACGTACGCTCTAGTGTTTCTTGTCTGCGGTGAGTATTTAAAAAGTTTTGGGTGTGCTTTTTGTCTTGGTGGGGAAGGGAGGAGGCTAAGAAAAAGAGCATTTTAATGACTAGAAGACTAACACCTCGAATTCAACAAACACAGGGTTGGAGCACATTCAAGATAACCTGGTTATGCGCTCTGACCACAGAGCACAAAACAAGTGGATGGACAAGGGCATGGCACATCACCACGTGAATTATCTTTCTCAGTAAATCCAAAACCTTAGATCAGCTCCTTTTAGACCTACAAATGATGAGGGGCAATCAAAATGACAGCCGAGCTGAACTTGGAAAGCCCAGTCCCATTTGCAAGCCCCAAGAAAGAGGTGATAAATACAAGCTATGCAAGCTTTCTCCATATTTTTTTCCAGAAACAATGGAAAAATCTTATTTACAACTTAAGGAAACTATGCACTCCCAGAACTGATGTTTATGCAAAGCTGACCTGCACCATTGCTACTCTACAGCTCGGGGCTCCAGTAGCTTAAATATGCCTGCATTATGCAGACACAACTGTAAAGCGCAGACATACCCGATGCACTCAAACCTCTTTCCAAAATCATTGGTCCAAAAAATATTAATTTTCTATGCCCAATTTCAAATACTATCAACACAGTCATTTATACACTCTAAACAATAAATGAGCATCATGGGATAACCGAGGTTGGAAGGGACCTCAGAAGGTCACCTGCTGCAACTCCGGCTGAAAGCCAGGTCAGTAACTGGGTGAGATCAGGGCTTCATCCAGCCTAGGCTTGGAAACTTCCAAAGATGGATCCCTCCCCGGGCAACCTTGTTTTACTCCTTTGCTGCGCTCCAATTGCAGTAAGTTTTCTCTATATCCAGTCTGAACCATTCCTATTTCACCTTCTCCCCGCTGCCACTCATCCTCCCGCCATGCACCGCTGGGAAACGCCTGGCTCCATCATCTCGCTGACCTTCCTGTGAGCAGGGCAGCACCGCTGTTTGGACACCCCAAAGGTGTGTCTTCTCCAGGCTGACCAAGATGGGCTGCCCCAGCCTGTCCTCACAGGGCAAGTGCTCCAGCCCTGGACTGCCTCGGTGGCCCTCTGCAGATGAATATATCAATATGTTAAAGTGAACAAAAAGCCTATATACATGCTGTTATAACTCCTTGTTTGTCATGCAGTTATGAATTTTGTTGTCTTTCGCATCTTATTAGTGAAAGTATTAGAACACCTGATGAAGTCTTAGTTTAGTGCAAAATGACATGTCCATTGAAGGAATGCCTGCTGGCCAGGGCTCTGCAGCAGAGCCAGACTATTGTTTTGTCCAGGGGAGAGGGAAAAACTTCATCATCATGAAGCGTTCACCCTGTTAAGGAATTCATTATTCCAGTTTTACTGTAGAAATTTAATAATACTAATAATTAAGGTCCTGTGCAGCTTGCTGTAGGTGACCCTCCTTCGGCAGGAGGGTTGGACTAGATGACCCACAGAGGTCCCTTCCAACCCCTACTATTCTGTGATTCTGTGAATGCTAGTGTGGGACAGGACATATGACTTCGACATCACTGTGCCTTATGAACATTATAAAATAATGGAAAAAAAAAATCCCTCACCAAGAAATATGATACAATTGAAATACTATGGGCAAGCTGAGCCCTTGGAGCAGCAAGGCTTAAAAAGTTCATCTCACCAAGAAGCCAACAACAAACGGTCAATGAAAAGAAAAGGCAGTAATTCCCAGATCATTTGCAAGTTAGTATCCACCATCACCTAACCACTTCTTAAAAAAGAAAACAAACAATACCTTCTATGCTTTATCAGTTCTAGACCACCAGCACGGGCCCCAAAGCTGAAAGCACTTGCCTATTCCCACTCACCCCTGGCTATTTCCACTCCCCTGAGCTGCACCGAAAAGCTTCCAGCCCAGCCAGCTTTTCTGCACGCCAGCATTTGCTGTGGTTATTTCCATAGGAATGACGAGTAACTGGGAGCGAGATCACCTTTGCCACTACTCACAGAGGGTGACAAAATGAACATGGGATTGTCTTGGTGTCAAAATACCTCATTCTAACCGACCAGGGTTTGAAAAGCCCCGATCCAGCCCGCCTGTCACTCTGCAGTACGCCCCAGGTTCCTCCATGTTTATCAAATACAGCTGTCAGTCGTTGCTGGTGATGTCATCAAGCAAAGATAAATCTGGTGGTTTCCCACAATAAGAAATACTGAAGTTACGTTTGGGTCTCTTTTGTAAGCCATCACAAACGCACTCCCAGCACAGACGGAAGAAACTGGCTGGAACTCTGTGTTAAACTCCTCTCTCCCACACCACCTCCTCCCGCAACAGCGCTTCAGAACAACCTCGCTGCCCACACCGCTCGCACACAGTCCAGGGATGACAATAAGGAAACAGAAAAATAAAGCCACACGCATGACAAAGCCTTACTTCATAACTGGCCACTTCTTCTAGTGCTAAAATTCCGATATGCTTGCCAGATCTGCTGAAAAGCAGTGAAAATGGTGGGTTTAATTGAATTTACCAGGCATCTCTGCACCTGAACTCACAGGATAACAAACTACAATGTGTGAAAATTTCACACTTGTGCTGCTCATTGATACACAGCTGTAATTCACAGTCTGCCAACAAGGTGAGTGTAAGATCTGTAACGATGAAATTGCTAATAATTAGAAAATCACGTCTTTAATTCTGAAGTTCTTTGACAATAAACTCCTTAGACCTTGAAACAGCAATGGCTACAAAGAGGAAGGACTCTGAAAGCAAGACAGAATGAGGTGAACACCAGCCAGGGAATCTGGCGTACATTTGTATTTTCCATGCCAAGGCTGAAGACACTTCTAACCTAGGAGAAGACAACCCACTCACAGCTGGGTCACCTGCAGAACAAACTGCTTCACAAGCTCTGTCGCGGAGTCACCCAGCTACGCTGCGGTGCAACCCACAGGTCGTCACTTCGGCTCTCCAGCCTGCTCCTTCGCAATGCTAGGTGATAGGAACCAACCACAGTGTGCACGAAAACAGAAAGAACGTGAGACCGTTTGTAATAAAATAGTGTAAAAGATAGGTAAGATGTTTTAGAGGCCACCTTACCTGATCAGAACCATGCCGGTTCCTCAGCAAGCACTGGCTTGGCGCTGCGACATGGCGCGAGGCGGTGCCTGGCAGTGCCATGCCGAGGCAGCAGCTGCAGGAGCAGTCGATGGTCAGTACCAGAACGAACATTTTAAAAGTCTGCTCTTGATAAGGAAACACTCAGGTGTTCATTAGAGAGAGACAGACTACCTGTGTGTGGAGGACATTCGGCACCTCTTGGTGCAACGACAGATCAATGCCGTTGGTGATTACCTTTGCAGGTCACTTTCTAATGCAACTATCAATCACGTTTCCTTCTATTCTTTCAAAATTAAGCAGAAAGGGAAAGAGATTTTAGTTTCCTTTTCCTAGCTTATTTTTAACAGAGGCACTACAGAATTATGATGGTGTCCTTTTGGTAAACCAAAATGTCAGACACATATTATTCTTTTAAACATCTCCTGGCCTTTCTCTGAAAGGTTAAGGTGGTTTAAATAAATTTAGTCAAAGTAAATGACAGCTGAGGAAGAGTATTAGAAAACTATACTTATCAACAACCTCTTTTCCTTAAATTTAAACAAGTCATTTACCAAACTGCAGTTTAAGGAGATCATGACAACACATGCTCTTCCTTAGAAAGATGAAAACAATTTTAAGTGGTAAAGAAATGTTGGGTGGGAGAAATTACACACAAGTTAATGAATGTTAATGCATGGTCTTAACTTCCCTAAAAGTTACAAACCATGTTTTTTAAAATAATCGTGCAGCAGTCTGGTCTTTCACTTGAAACCTTAAGTGAGAGTTGTCCTTTTCCTGCTTTTACATCACCTTAATGACAAGAACTTAAACAGAACAGGCAGGGAAAGTGAGAATCCAGACACCATTTGCAATAGAGTCAGGCAAACTACATTAATGTTACACAATCAGTCTGCAATTGTTGTTATTAGTCACGAGAACACTGTTTAATGTAGAGGATTTTATATATATTTATATACAATGAGAGGTACCTTTAAAAGCAATTCTAACACATATGAAAAGCTGCAGACCACTTGTGCAAAATATTCTTCTAAGTGGAAAGAAAAATCCAAAAACCTACCAGTAAGTCAAATGGCTCTGTAAGATAACTTAGCGGAAGAGTATTTATAAATCAACATTGATAATTTGGATCTGGATCTCATCTCCCAAATAAAATAATGACCAAAAAATGGTATATGAAGCTTTCAGGAAGGAAAGGGCGGACTCTGAAGCGCTCCCCCTCCCTGGACTGAGCCAGGCGTGCTGCAGGTGCCAGCTCCCAGCACGCAGACGCTGCCGGGGCAGCGTGGCACAGGCATCGCCCAGAGATGCTGACCTGGGTGCAGCATCCCTGCGTAGCTACAAGACGAGGCACCGGCTTGCTTTGCACCTACAGAGACCGGCAAGAACAGCCCCACTCTGTCGGAGATGCCCACCCCCCTGGCTCCGTTCCTCCAGCCCCTCGCACCAAGCAGCCTTTGCCCCATTGTGGAGGATGGAGCCCCCCAAGGTATCGCATCCTCGTGCCCTTCTGCCTGCTTCCGCTGCCGGGCTGCGCCTTCCCTCTGGCCGGGAAGGAGTAAAACATCGGCGACCTCTTCACGATCAGAATTGTGTTTTCCTGCTTCTCAGAGAAGTTCTTTAAAGAAAAACACCAAACAGTAACATGGTCCCAAAGGAAATCAAGGCCAATTGCTAAGGGCAGTATCAACAGCCTAGGAAACCTTCCAGAATAGGACGAGGTACTACAATTCAGATTTATTGTGCCATATACACTCACTTAATAGCCAGGACAGAGGACCATAAAGTTGCTATATTTACACTCAGTATCTCACCAGGTACTGTTTGGTACCAGCTCGCAGGCAATGAGCACGACAACTAAACCGTCATTTCCACAGAAACAACAAAAACTGGAATGACGTGGTTCTCACTGTCCCAGATGAAAGGAATCGCTTACCTTGCCGACAACAGATCAGTGACCGGTCTCCACTGAGCATGGAGAAAAATACCAAGTGAGTAATACAGCTAACAGCAGATTAGTCAAAGAAGATCCGGGGGCTTCCAACGAAAGAGGAAGAAAGTAGCATGATTAGAAACAGGACTCAACAATTACAAAAAATGACACATCGCAAGTTACCCTTTCCTACTTTGTCTTCCTAAATAACGTGCTGAGATTTTTTTTTTGCACATCAATATAGCATTCTTCCCACTCACGTCTAGCAAGAAACCAGTATCAGTGAGTAGATACGGCTGCATCACTGAAATTCAGAGGCAACGTCTGTACTGTATCCTATTGATAATGCTGTATCCTATTGATAATGGTCTCTGCTGCACCTTGGCCACCGGCACCTTCACACCAACAGCCAGCGCGGCTCACCTCAGAGCCTCGCTTCAGCGAGCTTCCACTTTGCTGCAATGTATTACAATCTCCATCATCAGCACCTCACCTATTTCCCATGCAGACAAAGTGAAAAAGGGGCCATTCATTTGGGCGGCAGTTCAAGCAGGCTTTCAGAACCAGGTTGAACGAGCACCAGGATCTCTGGCAAACCAAGCGGCAGAGGAAGAGGTCTCCACCTTACATCCTCCTTTTTCTGTGCTATTTACTCCACAGATCCATTCAGAAAGCATCAAAAGAAGACACTCCTGTGTGCGGATGAAAAACACATATTTTTGTACGCACCTCTGGCATACGAACCCCCACGGTTGTCGCAGAGCTGCCCGTGCTGGGACTCGCCGCCGCAGCACCGCGCAGAGCTGGGCACGGCACAGCCGAGGTGGGCTCTCCTCCTCCAGCCCCCTGCCCTCCCGCGAGCTCAGCTCACAGCCCTCTGCCTGCTCAGCACACGTGGAACAAACTTGCATTTATCGATACATAGCAAAGCAAAGACTTACTGCCCAAAGTCTTCACAGTGCTTTAACTACCACGCAGCTATAAACCCACAGTTAAGCACTTCCTCACAAATTTGTCAGAAAAACAACATTATCCAACTTTTTGCCATTACCCAAAAGCACACCTACAATAGAAGTAGTGTTTTCGGTACTTGGTTGCAGAAATTTTATTTTTACTTTTTTATAAGAAAGCCAGCACTATCTGTTCACTGGCCCAGCACGAAGGTCTTACAAATTTCGCCCAAGTTTCCATAGAAATGCATTGATTAGACCATAATTTCAGTTAATATTGTCTTCTTTCAGCATGCTATGCTTGCTTACACTAACTGTGCACCTTCCCCTTGCAGTCGTTTTCATCTTTTGTTCGGCTCAGTAGGTTTCCTAACTGGTGGATTTTATTGAGTTAAATCAAGCTGTCACTTCATCTGCCTGAAGGATGACTCAAATACAACACATAATAATAAAAGAAAAGTAGGATAAAATAATCTTGTCAAGCCAGAAAAACTGATTGCTTGAAGTTGTAGCCTTCAATCAATACACTAATTCCACAATTTATACCTCTTTCAATTGGAGAGGAAAGAAACCCTGATATGGTATTTCTTGGCTCACTGACCAACTTTGACCTTCTATCTGTGTGAACGTAGGATTAGCAAGCGCTTCTGCTTAGTGAAATCACCTATGAAAATGGGAAAGCAAATAAGTGACATTTGAGGTTCAAACTAACTTTATTAATTTCAGAAATGCAAGGGGTGCTCACTGCTTAAGCGGAATGGTTTCCACGCAAGGGACCGCGGGGCAGCTGGTGGTTTGTGTACCTGGTGGTTGCCAACAGAGACGAAGCCAAGGCGTGGGATCGCGGCACCGGAGCCTTCAGCGTGAGGTCACCCCAAACCTGCGCACGCTGCTGAGGCAGTTGTCAGCTGTCCAAGAAAAACCACGTTACCTCTGAGGAAACTGAAGCTGCTACCGTTTGTGTGGCGTTTCACACTGCCTTAGATTCGAAAGCTTGCGCTCTGACTGAGCGTTGCCGCTCGCAGAGTCCCCTCACTAGAGTCAAGTGGACGAAGACGGTTTATTCCCGCAGCGTTAGAAAACAATTTCTTAAGGTATAGTGAACCATTTCATCATTTGGGTTTTTTTTTTTAACAGTCCATCGTTGCAAAAACCTCTTTTATTTGTAAATTGTAATTAATCTGCACAGCTTTATAAAAGAACAATAAAATCATTCATTTAAAAATTCTGGATGCTCTTTGGCTGTCAGGTTTCCGCTTTGCTTTCATAATTCCTCCCCTGCAGGCACAAACCAGGAAATAAAAATTCTTTGTTTAGCAAGCCTTTTATATTTCACCCTGCCACCTGCTTAACTCAAGTTGTGGCATGCTATCAAACAGGCCCTGGAATGCGTGTTGTCTTTCTGCCCTGCGCCTTAAAAAGAAAAGCCTGTGTAGACTGCTATATTAGCTGCTATGTTAGAATCCCATACTGCTGGAAATAATAAATATAATTAAGATAGCATAACGGCGCATAGCTTTCCTTTGACGGGGAAGGGCTAGTGTTTGATAAATGACCATTTCTCCCTCCTTCCAAGGATATTCCTTATGCTTATTTTCAGTGATTTGAGCAATACTTGCCAACCTGAGAAATAAATCTGAACGCAGAACCATGCCTAATCTAGGATGAGGTCCTCTCTCTGCACACAGCCTGGACTGAGGCTGCATCACAAGCAGCAACCCATCTCAGGGCAATAAACAGCAAAGCTACCATGTTCCAGGAGATGCTTGGGACCTCTTTTGTCCTTCCTTCGTTTCACTAACGCAGGTCAGAAACAGCACAGTGTTTTTCCTAAATAGATTCAAACATCTCAAATACCTCAGAGAAGTGATGAAGAAAGAACTGTTGTCTGTGCCTTTCCAGGGCAAATGGTTGCCTGGAGAAGCTGCTGACAAAGAGTGGTTTAGCAGGAGGGTCCAGCACGGGCTTCAGACGTCACACTGCATGCCCCACCACGGCATCAGAAGACCCTGATGATCCAGCTGATCCAAAAAGTTTAGCGTTTAAAGGAATGCCACAAATTCACAAGGGGACTGGAAGGTGGTGATTAGTGCCAGCAAGGGGAAGCTGAAGGACTTGTTCGCTGTTTGACAGATGTACGTGCAGAAGAGCTTGACCCTCAAAGTCAGTATCTCCTGTATGAACAGAGAACTAAATCCTTATGGCTCACTTAGAGACCTATGCTGTTCCCTTCAACCCAAGAAGGCTTAGATAAAGCTAAACTTCGTAGCAGTTCTGGTCAATGAAGGCCATCCTCAGCAGCCCTGGAATGTTCACCCTCACGCCCTTCCATGCCATACTGTTACCTCTGAAGTCAGTTCCCACCACATTTCTCACATTCTTGACCATCAGAACTCGAACTAAGATGCATCTGGACTTGCAAGTCAAATATTGCACATGTGAGTTAGCAAATGGTTTTTTTGTTTTCAAGAGAAGTGGTCAGGGGTGGTGCAGGTTTGTCAGACACTGCATTCTGGTCCAGGTCTTCCAAGGAAGACTTGTATCCTGAGGCCAGGAGCGAGATACTGGCATTTCCAGCAGGCCGGTCATTACGGGCAGGTAAGAGTCACAGCTGTCCTAGAGCTGTCCGACGAATATCTAGAAGCATCACTAAGCAGCTGGAAACCGAATCCACTGGACAAAAGCAACCGGCACTGAGCAATGAATACAGTCACTTTAATACTTGCAATATTACCGATTGTTCTCGGATTTATGCAGCCTCTGGCTGCTTATGCAAGGAGCACAATTAAGCTTCCAAGTTCCTTTTAGCAAGACACAACTTTGATTAACCTTTACTTTACTCAGAGTTTACTTTACTTAGAGTATAACATGCTGCTGGACACATTTCCTCTTTTTTCAAGGGAGCGGGTGGTATTTCCCCAGGCACCAGCCTAAGCAACACGAAACACCTCCGTGGAATATTAAGCAACTACCAGAAAGTACCCTTAGCGTAAGTGCGTTTCCTAACAGCCTACCCCATCCCAGGCAGCAGTTAGTACCAGCCCCCTTTACTGCTCCAACATCGGCACTGCGGTCGGACGGACTGTAGCTGTTCCTCTGCTCTCTCACTACCCCTGGAGAATAACAGCGTCTCTTTTTAATGGGGGAACAGAGTTAACGATGCAGTGTTAATGAAAAGAAATAAAGCGCACACATGTTAGGTGGTCATCGTACACTCTGAACATCCTGAGTCAGAAATGCTAAATTATTCAAACCTGGCACTGCCTTAACATTTTTATTTTTATGTGCGGTTTTCACAGAAAAAGGAGAAAGCACCAGAGGAAAATAAATAAAAACACAAAAAAAGGAAAAGGTTACTGAGTACCAAAATGTTCACTTATTGACTGTGAGTAATAAATGGAAAAGAAATGCAAAAAAAATACTCTGGGTGAGTTCTTAGTCTACCCAGACAATTTTCACATCAGTAATTTGGATCTGCTCTGTCACAGGTATAAGCACCTGCAGCAAATAAGGGTCTACACCAAAATACTAACTGCCTTCCCATCTCCCTACTTTTTAAGGGCAGGGGAATAAAAGAAGACATTCGCAGAAGAGGAGGCACAGCCCCTGAGCCCACTGATCACATTGTCCTTGGATTTCTGCTGCCATGAGGGATGAAGATGCATCTCATGCTGATCCTTTGAAGCTCATGGAGATGAAGGTTAAGAGGCATTTGAAGCTGTTTGTTTGTGGCCAGGGAAGAAGATGCTTGGTGCCCTCAGCTCTCAAGGCTGAAGGATGTCACCGTGACTAACCTACTGACATTAAGTCCAATACGCAAGAACAAAGATTACAGCCAGGGTCAGCCAGTGCCAGTCCAATTTCACTCAGAGTTTTATTGCGGACACCATTGTTCATCTCACTGTTCGTGAACACTTTCTTATAAAAGAAATGCTTATATTTAGTCTTATTTTTTCAGCCATCGATTAGATTTCTGTCAACAGCAAACACGAGGTTTGAAATTACTGTGTACTTGAGAAAGTAGGAAAAAAAAAAATCTATCAGAAAAGACCAAAAATGCTCATGGAATAAGCAAATAAGGGTGATGGGCTCTGAAGCTGAATAAACAACTTGCACTGCATATGCACAGAACAAAGATACTTGCCACGGCCCCAGCTGTGATGGGCATCCAGGGTTTGTGACAGTCTAGTGAGAAGAAATAGGCAGCTGAATATTCCAGCAGCCGATCCCTAGGAATATTTTTCTTTGCATCCTCAGCTTCTGCTGACCAAGAATAAAAAGCAAACATTGTCAGTTTATTATACATTCATGACTTAAACCTGGGAGTAATACCGTTTTGAAAGACTATTGGGACTGTGGCTCCACTGTGGTACAGCCATTGTCCTCCTCACCTCTGAAGCGTACGGAGGTATCACCTCCTGATCAGCCCCTGTCTCACAGCCAGCCAAACACTCCAACAGCTTCGCAGCTCTCAGGAAACGAAAAGACAGCGAGCAACAGCAACCACAAAGCAGCTAGGAATGAAATGGTGAGTAGACTACTAAAGCCTGAAACAGGCACCCAATTAATACGACCCCTGAACTCGTACTCAAATAATTCCACAATTAAGTATCAAATACTGTCTTCAACCAGGCCTCTTGGCACGGTGGCTGCCTCCCCAACACCAATTTTTGTGTCAGAATCATGGCAGAGGTGACCTGTAAGGAGGGATTTGATGGCAGGCAGCACGGGAGGCCACCAACAGCCCCAGAACCCAGGGTAAGGAACCCACTCAGTGACTATGCATGGTGCTAGCTACGCCTGTTTACACCAGTGGTAATTTTGGACCTCAAATTCTCGACTGACCTCAGTGAGCCCAATCCAGCCCCAAGGTGCATTTGTCACCTTTGGACTTGCCACAGGGATGAATGGGGACCATAGGTCCTTGCCACTGCTGGGATCTTCGTGGCAACGTGGTGACTTTCAAGCCACACGTCACCTCCAAGGTGTGAGTACCTGAGCTTTGGCTGATTGTCTCATTATATCGGTTAAATGTTATGTTGTTTTCTCTTTTGGTGCTGGTACTTGTAATTTAAAGAGAGTGACAGAGACAGAGAAGATATACAGCAGGGCAAATATTTGTTGTATAAGATAAACATACAATTATCTAAAATGTAATCTTAATATGACTTATTAAAATAGATTACGTTTTAATGTGCGCTGCAATTTGCACATTATACAGCACACTCTGTGTATGCAGCTTCTACTGTGTGACTACCCCGACAACCTGCACAACTGGAGATATATAGAGAGGCGAAAAAAATACCGCTATCTTTCTCTAAATGGATGTATTTGGTGTTGATAGTCAGATACAGTTTTCACCTTTATCCCAGCTTGTTTCTGACCCACTGAGTTGGTGTTAATCACCCCTGTGGGCACCAATAATTTCCCCATATGTGGAATTTGATAAGTTAGAGCACCCACTTCATTTCAAGAAGATTCCAGCTGACTATCCAGTTATCGCTATGGACAGCTTCAAGCACTTCCATGCCGGTCCTTGTATTCTGAGCTTTATCAAGTGCTTTGCACTTTTTGTCTTTTATCTCTTAATTGAGACCTGACTGCAAGAAATGTCTATCTCTTAAAGTGTGTTGCATTAAGTATTAACTTGAACTGCTTTGGCTACTTGAGGCACAGAAAACCTTAAGAAGCTGGGAAAAAGGTGGAAAATCTCCCCAAATCTCTATTTAGAGAAACTGTGTAAATGCTACAGTGTAATAATAAAAAAAAAAAAAAAAAAAAAAAATCTTTTTCTTCCTCCTCTGCCTTTCCCCAGAAGTAAAAAAATAAAAGTGTGTATTACAAACAGAAGTAAACTTCATCTACACATTTCCTTAACTCATATATTTGCATTAAAATGCAAAGGTTTTGGAAAAGGAAAGTATTATAAATTGAATGATGTATGAAGAAGAAATTATTTATCAATTAAAGGTGATGAAGAATGCTTCTTTTTTTTTCCTTAGTGACCTGTTTAGTCCATTCCATTGTGAGCAGCAGTAGCTGAATCCTCCTCCTGGAGGAACGGGGCGCGCATGTCATTGCCACGCAGACACCCTTTGACGCAAAGTGTCTATTTTTTGAACATCCTTTCCCAGCACGATTATGGCCGCAGAGCGTGGGGTCTCGCAGTGTTCAGACACAGCACGGAAGATGCGGGTTCTGCCTCGCTGCTCCATTACACGCTTACTCCTTCCTCACAGACGTGCTTTGATTCGGCAAAAGCCGCAAGAGCAGAAGTATTTTAGTCTCTGTTGATGTGCGTCTATACTAAAAGCCCAGAACCTGATGTGGACTCGCGTTTTTCTCAGCCTTCCTTGGAAACAGTAGCCCGGACAGTAGGAGCCAAACCGTCTGAAGTTGGACATCTAAACTCAGAATATTTTTTTAAAAAATAGGCATGAATCTCCTAGTGAATCAATTTCATCCTCTGTAAGGTGGGGTAAAAAGATTTCAATGACAACTTCAAATCTGTGGACTAACACCGGTACCAAACCGTGCTGTCCAGGCAAGCAACTGCGATCCACTACCACCTTCTTCATGAATGTTCTCTTTCTTTTTTAAAACAAAATAAAGCATTAACTACTTTTTTTAGGTCAAAACTGATTTCTCAGGAGGACCAAGCGGTGTTTTGTCTGCCAACTAATTTACAGCAAATAAAAGTATTAGAAAAGCATGACGTGTCCTTCCCAGGAGTCCGTTAACTCCGAAGGAGCTCTGCCTTCATGACTATAGGTGTCCTCCGCAGGCCAACGGCGTGATATGCGCAACGGTTTCTGCATTGATGTATGTACCAATTTTGTTTCTCTGAAGATTAAGACAAAAACCAGCAGAATTTCAAAGGCCATTTGCCGATTAAGAGAGTACAGCCGAATTCAGACCTTGTTCTATGCCAAGCTCGTTACCACTTCTGCAGCCACAGGTATGTTCCTTTACCGCTATGTCAGAATACCAGTTTGCTGCCCCCAAAACAGCCACAGGCAAGGCAGACAAGATCAGGACTGTGTGCCTGACAGATTGGGAAAAGGAAATACTGATAAACTGACAGAAATTCTTTCTTTCGAAGACAGGGGTGCTGGTAGCCAAGGTCACGTTCTGGTGAGTGAGCAGTATTCGCACCTTCCCATCTGGAGGATAATATCGAAATAAGAAAAGTAGAGCAAAGGCCATAAAAATGAAAAGAAACTGATTATAGACAACAGCTATTCAAAACAGGTTAGAGGATGTTACCTGTGGTATTTGCAAGGTAGAAGGCCTTCTCACGGAGCACAAAACTCTTGTGGGAAATAAAGACACTTCTAAGGGTATTTTGGCTGGTTAGGTGTGAAGGTGGAACAAAAGCACCAGAGAGGTACAGTGTAGAAAAAGAAATGTAAAGGGAGTTTTTTTACATGGCTAACACTGGATAAGTAAAACCAAATACCTTAAATAAAAGGCAACATAAGCGTTATTAAAACAGATAGAATTCTGCTGCAAGAAGTCTTCAGCTCAGAAGCTTTGCTCTGGCGTGCTATATTTAATAGCACTCCCAAAATATGAGAAGGGGTCCCAGACTCACACAGACCCCTCATATACAAGTGTTTCCTACTAATATTCTCTGAACCTATTCCCACTTCAAGCAGATCTCTAAAACAAAGAATAAAACTGTGAAGAGCCTGTAATCTCTTATTCTTTTCTTACGATTTCATAACATTTTGTCTTTGTGCTAGTTTGTGGGAGATTCTGTAAACTTGATACATGGGGTGGGTCAGCCGCCATAAACTTGTAAAAACCCCATCAGCGAATCCCCCCATCGTAGCAGGGACCAAAGGGCAATATTTGAAGAGTCAAGCTCATTGCCTAGACTATGGAGAATGCAAAGCCTGGTAACAGGCAAATTCCCTCCCAGCACGTGATTGCAGAGAACTGAAGTGAGCGGACGTTAAATTTCAGGAAGGTCATCCCAACGTCGCGCAGCTCCCCAGGCTCAGCTCTCCTAAGCAGGGCACTGCAGGCTGGGATCAGCTCACGCTCTACGCTGAGAAATGCCTCTGCATTTCACACAGAAGCACACCCACACCAAGCACTGTATTCCCCTAAATCTCACGAACCCTTCGACTACGGAGGCGCTTGTGTTATTGTCAGTTTCAAGAGTTAAATATTCCGGGAGGAATTTGTTACTGCACAGCGATACATAATGCCTGAAAACCCCCTGCACCAATATTGCTCTCAAATTGGCAGCAAGTGAACAAGGGACATGAAGGATGCTTCAGCACAGTAACCTATCCTTCCTTCTCTCCTGGGAGCCACTTGGCCAGCTTTCATCCTCATAATTATAATAAATTTGACATTTCATAGATAATATTGATTTCTGTATTTTAGCATTTCACCATAGGTGACAGTCTAGCGTCAAGAATGAAATTTCTATTGATCTCCAGCGCATTAATCTCTCATGTGTATGTGATCATTTTTATAAGACCTTTTACTGCACATAAATCAATATTTCATATTTCCAGCTATGCCAGAGGAGATGTCATATTTGTAAACTGTGAGTTGACACCTGCAATTCCTTCCTGTTCAGCTTCAACTGTTCAGTAACAGTCGATTCAGGGTTGGGAAAGGATCAAGCTCCAGAAACGAGCTAGATGAAAAAGAGGAATGTAGAATACTGTAATTAGCTTAATGAACAAAGCAGCAGAGTAAGTGAAATAAAGCCATGTTTCTTCTGCTTACACTTGCCTCATGAATACAAACATCTTTAGGGAGGCTTGCTAACGGACTGATAATGCATTTTAACATGTTTAGAGGACATTATAGCGAAAATACATTAAGAAAATAGAAGCCGTTACAAAATTAAGCAAACACTTCAATTAGCTGCCATGCTTGTTACACTCATAACTATCTTAAATTATACTTTTTACTTGCAGTATTATGAACTGTTTTAACTTTGACATGGTACAAGAACTATTTAGTTACCATTCAAACAACTATGAGCAACTCTAATTAAGCAGACAATAATTAGAGTGGTAAAACCCTCGTCTTTGAATTGAAATATGAACTTCCCACAAATAACAAAAGGAACCAGCAAAAAAAAAAAAAAGAGTAAATTACCATGAGAACTGTAGCTTCTCTTTCTAGAGGTTTAAAGTAAACAGTTTAAAAATCACACAAATAAAACATCTTTAAATAATATCAAATCCACTTCTAAATAAATAAAACTCTCTGGGTGCTTTGGGATTTGTTAAATTAGTTAAATGAGTAATTGCAGCATGACGTCCAGTGATCACACTCAGGCAGCAAACCCCTTTACAACGTTCTGCACTTTTAATTACCCACTACATTAACAACAACCTCCTATAGTTTGGATAGCGTAATAGTTCGGGAGAGAAGTGGGTAATCTGTGATTTAACAAATGGGAGTCACTTAAAATTACATCTATAACACATATTCAGCCATACATCCTGATAAAAGCACTGTGTAAGATAAGTACTGGATACGTATATATAATCACAATGGTAAGCTTTTACTCCTAATCTGAAATAACCATTCACTCAATCGTCTGAAATTATGTGATATTACCAGTCAAAAGGTATGCAATTAGGATTCAGCCCAATGCCGTGCGGCGTTAACATCTGCTCCCAACAACGCCGCGGCTCGGCTAATGGAAGTGCGCTGACAACAGCCACGCCAGCCCCGCGCAACAAATATTTCCAGAGCCGCGCTCGGAGAAGGGGTCTTAGCAAGCACCGCGGTCCTTCTGCCCAGCTAAAGGCTGATTTTGAAATCCCCATTTCACAACAATTTCCTATAAGCACTATTGACATACTATTATTTCAAATTATATGTCTTTTCACTGCAAGGAAATGCTACTCTAGCTTCTTTTTAAAGGCCAATCCTTTTTGTTCATCTCTAAAGCATGTTCGTGCCCATGAAGTGTGTCACCATATGACTGTTTTAACACCGTGACAGACACGTTCTCAAAGTATGACTGACCACCGTATGAGTGACTGGATGGCGAGTGTTCTGTCAGGGGCTGACTGAAGGGGCAGGATTAAGAAAGCATCTCGACAGAACTGGCGGGCGTCACGGGGAAGAAGTCAGTGGGTGATAGGTGTCTTTACAAACAGTTTAGTCTTCCTGGTGTCAGAGGAGTGAGTCCAGAGAGAGCCTTCTCCGCTGTCAAATTTATTTTGTTTGGCAGTGAATTAATACTGTGTGTTTGAAGCCCTGCGCGAGGCAGTGGAATAGCAATGCTGCTTCGCACGCTGGAGCTGGGCAGGCGCAGTGCTGCCCAGCCTAATCCCAGCATGCTAGCGGTTGGCTGCAGCTCCTAGAAGGATTTTCTTTAGGAACAACGCTGAAATAGTGAACAATTCACCAGGAACCTTTTCACAGGTGGTGTTCACAATCAAGAGTCAGCGTCACCAGCCAGCAGCTGATGCCTCCGGTTTATCGGGAGGTGGTAAAGCAGCTGCGGCAGGTGAACCAGCTTCGCACACAACCGCACCTACACATCCCAAAGCAGCAGGCAATCTGCAGATATGGACAATCCATCTCCATGACCTGGCCTCATCACAGAAACAATCACCAGAAGTATCACTGACAGACAGCGATGGCCAGAGATCTGTGCCATGGAAACGTCTCCATGAAGACGCACAAGAGATCACTTCCTTTGAGTACAGACAAAAAGCTTTCACAAGAATTAAAGAAGAGAAGGGAGGCAAGAATTTCTAAGCCTAGTGGAGTATTTTAAAACAAAAGACTGCAAACCATTACAAACCCACAGTTCAGGCAATCGGGAGCTCCTCCACATCCCGATGGCTAGGTCTTGTAGGTCGGCAATTGGTTGTACAGCTGGTGTTGGCAACAGGGTTTTGGTTGTTCTGACCATGGCACCCTCTTTGAGGACTGAGGGCTGCTAGGAAGAGATGGGATCCACCTGAGCGAAAAGGGAAAAAGCATCTTTGCCAACAGGCTGTCCAGCCTGGTGAGGAGAGATTTGAACTAGGAATTACAAGGGATGGAGGTGACAACACCCAATCCAGTGAGGAAGTGGTCAGCCTGGTTGGCACACAAAGTGTGCATGGTGATGTGGGACAAGACAGCCCCCATAATTACCAGCAAAGGGCTGAAGGGGGCCCACCTCAAGTCCCCACAGGTTAATGAGGAAGCACTAAGAGGACAGCATCAGGGGAGAGCTCCTGTGCCATATCTGGGAAATCTCCAGCACTGGTGATTTCCTCCAACCTGAGGAGCCACCAGAGCAGTCACTCCATGTTACAGAATCAGAGAACGGTCAGGGTTGGAAGGGACTTCTGTGGGTCACCCAGTCCAACCCCCTGCCGAAGCAGGGTCACCCAGACCAGGCTGCACAGGACCTTCTCTAGGCAGGTGTTGAATATTTCCAGAGAGGGAGACTCCACAACATCCCTGGGCAACACAACTGGCTTTGTACAACTTCACTTTATGTCTTACCACCCACTGTCTGGCAGCACAGATCCTTTCATAAACATTGTATTTGCTTAAAAACAAAATAATTTGATGTTGCATACTTCACAGTCAGTGGATTCATACACACCACAGTATCATTGTTCATTGTCTCCTACTCTCAAAGCCAACAAACTTACGGAATATATGGACATAATTGACCACAATGGAAACAGAACTATACTGAATTTAATAAAAAAATCATGTGCATTTCTAATGCCAAAGAAGTCCAGCAAGCTACAAACCTAAAAAACTTCTATACCCACTCGCTTCACAGAGCATTAATTTAATTTATCACAATATTGGTTCAAGCAGCTTGAACAGTAGGCTGCAGATATAAAATAGATGCCGTATAAAGAGAAAACTTACTGTTCTCCATACTACTGCTCCAATCTAGAAGTATAATGAAATAAAGTGAACTCTACGGGAAGGAAAGAATATGCTTGAATGCAGTTTCTTGGTTCTGCTCTTTAATACTGAAAGAAATAATTCAATACATATTCAGACTTTCACTACTAGGGTAGTAATATTCATTTATTCTGTTCTTCTTACTAGTGCTGTCATAAACCAAGTAAAACATTCTGGGAAAAACAGTATTTTTAACTGAAAAATACGTATTTCTGAACCGAACTTGTGTCATCTGGGAGGCAATAGAGTGGGGTGACAATATCTACTCTCAGAGAACAGCTCAGAGTTTCACATGAGCTCCTTGCAGAACATGCACTCTGAATGAAATTATCCATGTGGTGTCAACACAGGCTATTATTAACACATTAGGTGAGAAAAAACATTTTGCATTATTAAATTAGTGAGAATATAATTCATATTGTGGTTGGACTTTGCCTCATAATTTATGAATAGTAAATACTCACGTATTCCCATGGTTGAATTAACCGTATTCATCAGCACGAGAGCGCACAAGAGAAAAGCGGTGGTTTCAGACCCTCGTGGTCAATGCAACCAGAGTGACCAGATTCTGGACAAGGAACAGACTTCGAAGCAAAGCTTTAGAGTCACAACAAATGCAATGGTACGTTACGATATTCCAAGGATCCCGCACTGGTCGGTGGCTCTATCAAACTTAGAAGCTGTACTCGAGCATGAGACCACCAAACGCAAGGTGTTCCTGCCTCAAGGAAGGGCCAGCTCCTGATCCCAGCGCGGCCGGTGAGCACAGCGGTCACAGAGCTGGGTCAATACCCTGACTGAATCCAGCAGATCTGACACGGAATAACCTGCTTTAAACATGAAGTGACTGAAACCTACGAGTTCTTGTTTCGATACACCGCAATTAAATGTTCAAGACACTGAAATTGCAAAGGACTATTTGTAAAGCAGTGGAGGCTAGTCAGGAATCTATTTCAGAAAGGAACAAGTATGAGGTGCTCTATCACAAGTCCTTTAGAATGTGAATGCAAAAGGTGAAGTTCTAAACAGTGGTCCAGCCAGCAGACTTCTTTCGGGAATGAAATACTAAAAGGAAAGTTATAATTAGTGAGACTTCTGGGCAGGGAGAAATCATTTGACCAACACCAAGGTTTCAGTTTCCCTCTTTTTGATGGGTGAACTGCATCCAAGTCAAAGGTGAAGCCAAAGTATTGAAAAAAGCAAAGATGGGAAACAGCGAGTGGAAAGGCAGCAGAGCCCAGAGCATCCGAGCTGCACGTGATGCTGAAGAGTCACCGCTTCCCAAACTCCAGACTGTGCTGATCATTTCAGAGCTGTCTTTGCAGGGATCAAGAAGTATCTGTGTGGGAACATCTGCAAAGCATGGGAAAGTGTGTGCTCCTCAGGGTGCTAATTAAAGTCACAGAAATCACTAAATAGTGAAAAATTAAAATTAATTAATAAGAAAAGCTACCCACAAACATGACTACACATACAAGTTATCACTATGAAAAGTCAGTCCATATATATTAGGTTGAAAGTTAAGATAACTTTTCATTTATTATTGTCCATAACCTCTTTAAATTCACTTCCTGGGGGATTGCAGCCTTTGAACTTTACTGGCTAGAATAGTCTGAAGTTAATCTTCAGGGTGCCCTTCACTAGGAATAAAAATTTAGTGTAATATCTCATCTAAAATTTGCAACTTGTCCTGCAAATAATAATGCATCTGGAGCTTGTAAACACATCTGAGAGCTTGTCAGAAGGCAGCATAAATTCTGTCACTGGGGAAACTGAGTCACAGAAAGACCTTTCCCAAAATATCACTATTGAATTAGTAGGAATAAAGGGAGTAACATGCAAATTCTCCAACTTGGAAGAGCTCCTTGCTCTTCTGGCCACTGGCTCGGACTCTGATCCCAGCCCAGAGCACCAAGGCATGCACAGCAGCAGGAGGGAATAAATCAGGGCTTCGCATCCCTCACACCAGTTAATTAAGGAAATTTTATAAAAAAGCCTTTTTTTTATACTTTCCACAGTTTATGTACAACACTAACATTCACAAACCAGATCATACAATTCCAGAAATTATCCACCACTGAAATTCAGAATAATTAAGCAAAGCAAGAAGAAAGCATATTCTGTTTACAAGCTATTTAAAAGGGAGGGATTTGTTCAGCAATTTGTCTAATTCGGTGTATATGTTCAGCTTCAATATCAACAGCAGTCTTAGAAATTAAACTGCAGATGAACATCTGAAAAAGAGAAAACAAAAGAAAATAAGAGGAAAGTACACTCTCCTGACAAAGGCACAGGAAAATTCCCCCTCAGCCTGAACCATTTTCAGTGTATTTACTGGGACAATTTATCACTGTAGCTCCTGGAAGCGTAACACTCCAGTAAAACCAGAAGAAGAGGTGCAAGGGTCCATTCAGCAGTTTCATTTGGTTATGGTCTTCCATTAACACGAAAAATGTGAAATTTTGCACAGTGCCAACTCGCAACCGGTTTTAAAAAGAGCTTCTGGAAAGGAAATGTGGAGACCACCAGGCACCAGATCTGATGACAAAATAACCGTGAAGTGAATCCAATGGATGAAAATCAACCTAGATCCGGACTCTGCTACTCTTGCAGTCTGTCAGATTTATCTCTCCATAAGGAACGCGTTCTGGACCCCAATAATCACAGTTATCACTACCAATCCTACCGCTTTTTGTAGTCAGCGCTCCCAACTCGAGTGTGGCTGCGATGGATGGGACTGCTTGTGGAGTACGGTACAGGGAGGACAGAATTTGTCCTGCAGTGATTTCACTGTAGAGCATTAGGGAGCAGGCTGTTCTGCTAATCAAACAGCTCAGCACTGGCCGTCCACAGAGTGTATCGGCTTAGCACATGACCGAGCTGAAACCAAAACAGAGCAACCTTCTTCGTGGGGCAGAACTGAATTCCTCTGCTCAGAGACCAGTGAGTATGCATCCTGAGCACGCGCTCGTCCTGCTCCCCACCGCCGGCTTACGCACGCAGCGAACGGGTACCGCGAGCCGTAAGCTCCACATCTATGAACAGCGAGCGGTCGGGGTCTCTTCACTTCTTACTCCTGCAACCCAGAGGAGTTCATCTCGCACCTTCCGTTAGACCTGAGGGAATCTGGATTTGAAGAGCTGAACCAATTTAAAAAGGGAGAACAATTAAGAACTAAAATTCAATTTATTTTTTTTTTCCAGAAAATAGAGAAAGGTCCTTTCCTTTCAGAACAAGTGGAAATGTTTTCGGTGATGTAAAGTATTTCATATTATACTCATATACTTTAGTTTCTTTATTAACTTTTTCTCAACTTATTTTGGTTGGTGTTAAAAGTGGAAAAGGTAGCTTAGAAATTAAAAGTGAAAAGTTCCATTTGGAAGACTCTGTAAGAAAATGTCAAATTTAAATTTTTTTCTTGTCTTCTTTTTTTAAAATGTCTGCTTTTTCAGTCAAACTGATTGTACGGACTCTGCCTGGCCTCAGAGGTTATTTCAGGTGTGTCACAGCTGTGTTTTCAGTCACCTTTCTGTTTGGTCAGAAAAAAATTTAAAATCTCATCTGTACCTCAGATCTCTTCCACTCTCACAGTACTGGCAGAACTATGTTGTTTAAATGCAGCAAAGTAACAACTCTTTTAATTTACATAGCCGTGACCAACTCAAGACCACTAAAATTAAGGAGTACGTTTTGTTAGAGCAGGTGCAGCCACGCTGAAGTGGCTGTCCATAGCAGAGATCCTTAAAAAACTGATTCTGCATGCTAGCAGCAAAATTTCACAGAAATCTAGTGGTGACAACAGTAACCATCACACTACCCACACTTGATGCAGAAGTCAACATGTGAAAGAAGGTTATAATAAAAAAAAGCACTTCCATTTTTTTCCTTAATCATATTTGTTTTCTAGGGAGACAAAGTGTTCAGCTCAAGATAAAAGGTAAAACAGGATTAATTTTAAAAGTCTTTCTTTTCTTAGTATTTTTGAACCATCCTTGTATTCAATAAAGTAATTGATATTCCAAAATAAGATTCTGTATCTATTTTGGAAGCATGGTAAATCAGAGAAGTATTCGACAAGGGAAGGAGCTGTGGTGGCTGGGCAGTGCAGAGGTGCTGGAGCCCACCAAAGGCCGCGCTCAGCAGGAGGTGTGTGGTTTAACAGCACTCCAAGAGTTACACCTGGCCTGAGGTAGAGTGAGAAGTTTTCCAGTTTTGCCTGAACAAAGAAAATAGTTTAATAAACTGAGTAAAAAGTAAACCAAGGAATATAGAGGAGAAAAAAAAAAATAAAGCCATTAATATATAAAACAAACACAAAGAAAAATAAAGAAAAAAGATTTTTTGGTAAGAGTAATTGTGGTTGTACCGTATGTACCACACAGCGTTTTCAACGAGCAGAATACTCCTAGTCAACACCCTGTCCCGCAGTGCCCATCAGCGCGTGCAGCCACACCTGCAGTTTCGAGGGGCAGGGGAGCGATCACCGCGGAGCCCCGCTCGTCCTCATGGCGAGGAGCCAGCCGCGTCCCTGTGAGGCTGGCACACGTTCATCCAAAGGACTCGGAGTGACATCAGTCCCGGGACACCTGCACAAAGCAGCCCTTCAAGAACTGAAGGATTAATAATTTTGCTCTTGAGGGAGGGACTGCATACGTAGGAATGCACTGGGATGCTGAGACTGAAGCTTTGGCCCATAAGCACCCATTTTGTGCACCAGCCTCCAAGCTTCAGTGCAAGCCTGCAGATGAAGGGTTTGTACAACACATATGGCGTTCTGATCCGAAATGGAGATACTACACGTTTACAGATTTGTTAGGTGGGTATAATGAAAGTCTCCTAGTACATGGATGCATCATTTGGGGATTTAAAAACTATTGTAAATACCCTTGGAGATCAAACCTCATAGCTGATGCCGCTTTGAGCGGGAGGTTGGTGCCGATGACCTCCTGAGGTCCCTTCCAACCTGAGTTACCCTGCGCCCTGATGAACCCCCTGTGCTCATAAAGAAACGCAACCTGGTGCTGTTGGAGAAGCGTTCCACAACACGGCCTCAACAGAAACACGCACAGGCTGCATGAGCTGACTTTCCTGCCAAGAACAGGTCCCCTGAAGTCACCGAGGGTGCCGCTGGAACCCACCCAGCGGAGAAAGACTTTGCAGGATTAGACCTTTGGTTTTCAAAATCAGTTTGGGTGTGACCTAATGGCTTTTGTTGTTTGGAACAGAGTAGGAAAGAGTGACAGCAATATTGAATTTTTAAAATCATGCTCTGTCCACCTGCAGAGCTTTTCTGGCACACTTTAATAAGGACTTTTACCATGTCATTATACATTTTAATTACACTGTTAAATGTCACAATCACACATGCTAATGACATCATTATACCTATTTACACCAATTATGTCATTTGATGCAATTACAGTAATTCTGCCAATACACACAAATCAATAAAAAGGTTTTGTTTGCATTTTTAAATGAGCAATCACAAAAGAATAACTCCACTTTCTAAGAAAAGCAGGACAAGTACTTCAATACTGAAACCAAAAAAAGTGACCTCTGAGGCCTGATTCTTTCTACCACCGCTACGAGCAGGCAGCAACTTCCACACACAGAAGACGACACCTTCCCATGTTCAGAATATGAGATTTCTAGGGAACGTCCTAGATGAGACAGCAATGCACTGGAAGGACTTCTCCACAGTTCTGGGGAGCTCCGGGGGACCAGCAGATGCTCTGCAACGGCTTGCCCGCGTCACTCGGAACAGGAGCGCGCGCTGGAAGAGCGAATGTTACTGACCCTTACACTTCCATCTACAAAGCGACTTCTGTTAACAGGCTCTTCAGTCTAGGAAAGTTTGACCTTCATAAGTACCTCTGGGTTTTGATTAAATAACTCCTTAACCATGTCTTCCCTAAGACAGGCAGGTGAACTTCTGTAGTCTTGCTGTGTAAATCACAGGAGCTAAAAATCACGGGGGCTTTTTCACTCCTTTAATCTTGCAGAGCGCTCAGAAATACATTAGCATCCACCCCACCACGGCACCACTGGACATGGCTCTGTAGTTCCTCACTGTGATGGTCGAGCCTTTTTCAGAGAGAGCAACTCCTAGGATGATAACTCCTTCCACGCCCTCAGCCCTCAAACATTGTTAATTCCTTGATGTGTAGCCTAAGTACATATTGGTAAGTAAAAATTAGCAAGTTTCACAATTTCAGAGCTCTTCCCTATTCAGTATTTACTGATCCTTTACTCTTGGCATCACCTGCAGACTTCGCCTGCAATGATTTTACACTTTCTCGCAGGTCATCAACACAAGCATTAAACAGCGGAATTCCACACGTGATTTTTAAATTCATGGATCTTTTCTTCAAACTGCACCAACAACTTGTGTTTTGCATGGGGGAAAGTCACGCATTTTTCCAGATCACAGCACTGCTCACCTGATGGCTAACACTAGATCTTACACAGAACTGAGCATCACAGACTGCATTTTTCTTATTCCTTCCAAAATTCACTTTCTGGAGCCAAGTTCACTCAGGAACCAGCTCTCATTCCAGCTTCAGCAGTCACACCTACCACCCCCGGCACAGGGGCTGAAGCCAAGGGCAGGAACAGAACCGAGGAAAGCTGGCTGTGACCTGCAGGCTGCTGGAGATCGCAGGTGCAGATGCTAGAGTTCCTGCAGACTCAATCTCACCACCATGCCTGCGTACAACTCTGAATGATACCTCATCATCTCATGAATTCTAAATGAAATTACACATTTTGCCTTCAGTGGCACTACTCAGCATGCTTGAAATTAATCCCCTATAAGTAACAGAAGCCTGCTGCTATGCAGACATTGCAATATCCAAACAGCCACTCTTACTCCATCTCCCATCCTGTGCCTTCATGCTGGACCATCAAAGAAAGACCTGTTGGCTCTTCTGAATCCACTCAAAAACGGCCAAGCTCAAGCAAACCAGGCTTACAAGATCCATCCCCACCTCCCATAGCCAAAGACTTTATTCTGGAGCCCTGGAAGAGCCTGGACACTCGCACCTGGGCAGCAGGTATGGAATGTTCAGATACCTTATCTTCCCTGCCGACCTCGTAAGCAAGGGAAAAGGACATTCAGACTGTACCAGCCATGCATAGTGTGTTGGTTTTATACCTGTCGAGTCTAATCAGCTTTCTCCAACGCACCGAAAGGAATTCCGTGATGGCTATTTCATAGTAAATGATCAACTTTGCAGCTCATTTATTTTCTGATAAAGTTCTTCCAAAAAGCTCATATGATTGGGGGGGGTGGGGGAAGGGAAAGAGGAAGATAAATATAAGTAAATCACTTCTAACAGGAAGCAAAGAACTTAGAACTCAGATTTACCTCTAAAATGAACAGCTCAAGAATACCATAACTGGATTATACTATAATTCCTTTATATTATGCTTCCTTATAGTTCCTCAAAATAAATTTGTCTTTGCTGCCTCATAAATTACGTATTACATGCAAAAACGTACATAGAATAATTCTATTTATCAAGTTGTTTTCATTTTACTTACACTGGAGAATTAAGCTCTCCCATTTTTAAGCTGTACATGCTAGTCAGGACTATGATTTATCACAAAAAAAGCAGAAATTTTGTGGGAGCCATTTTTCACGTAGTAATCAGATATCACAGACAAAGAATAGATACTTTCAGGAGTGGAGTCCTGCTACCTCCTACAAGTAAATAATCCCCCTTTGACTAACAGCAGGCTACGGTACGAACTATGAGCCTACAGCAAACCTTTGCAATAATGTTTACTAGGTTTTAAAACTTCCATTCAGTACAAAGACTTCTATATTCAAAAAACTGGAAGCCAGTAAAATTTGAATACATCTGTTAAAAGCAGGGATGAGGGATTCAAATATGAAGCTACTGTTGATTTGTCTTCTCTAACAGGATTTGAAAATGATTGGTGGTGTTCAGTCACACACCACTTTATCTGCCCAAGTACAGGAGCTACTTCATCAACTAAGATACCGATAGCTCTAGGGAAATAAATAGAAGCACGCAGCGAAAATTAACAAAACAAGAAGAAACAAAAGAGTATGGCATGCCCCCGTACATCAGACAAACTTAAGATGTGCTGGTGCAGACACACACGCAAAGGTTTTTTGATAGAGAGACGCGGAGCCTGCATACGTCCTCTGAAGGGTCAGGTATCAGCGACAGGCACTGCTGTTGCTCTGCACGGTCGGTTCACCACGGCAGAGCACATGCAAGGTGTCTGCAAGACCCAGTGCGTACAGACACAGAAGATAACCGCTCTGGGCTTTATGCGTGTGGATATTTTGGATGGGAGAGAGGAAAGGGCTGCGAGTTGGAGCTCTGCAGGGGCAGGTGCCTCCACTGGCTTTGTGTGAACAGCTTGTCCACTGAGATCAGCGGCAGCAGGAAGACATTCGGTCAGCTCTGCCCCCACCAGCCATTTCAGGACAGTTGGCTGGCTCATTATTCACATTTTCAAGGCACAAGGGCATGATATCAGTCCAGTAAGACACAAAAACCCTCACACGTGGGAAGTCTTACAGCTACACAGCTATAACGAGGTAAGAAACTAGCTACTCAATTTTGAAGACAATTTTTATGACCAGTTTAATAAGGTTGCATGCCACTGTGCAGAAGACCTAGTTCTGAAGCTCATCCTCAGCTTGAGCTCCCTAAGTGAGGTTCTACAAAGACTTACTTCTCCCTACAAAGACTTACTTCTCCCAGTTCTGTGTTTCTGCAAGCCTGCTGAGCACATCTGCTCCATCCTCCAGGTCCCTAATGAAGATGTTAAAGGGTATTGACCCCAGCACTGACCACAGGGTACACTACTGGTCGTTGGCCTCCAGCTGGACTCTGTGGCACCGCTCAAGACCAAGAGGAGGAACAAATTAGTTCTTAGTTTTGATGAGACAAACAATTCACTTGTCCCAAGTACATTATTCCTAGATTTGGACCCTCAGCATACTGCAGTCACGCACGACTTCCTCCACTCTTGAGGAGGGTGGCTTACACCACAAATCCAAAGCAAGTGGGCTCTACCGCCCATGAGGTCAGGCCAATGCACACAGAGCTCCAGGGCTTTTCTTACTGTTCATACAGACCTTTCTTGGGGCACAGCTAATACAATATCTTCAGCACAAGACACATACATGGTTGACCAGAAGTCAAAGAGAAAGACCATTTGCACAAGCAAGCACTGGTTCTCACCTGTCTTGCACAGAAGCTGTTGATGCCATTGACCATGACACTGGCAGGTCCTGGTGACTCTTCATCACAGTGAGGCTACTCTGATCATATAAGAGCTTCCTAAATAATCTTATGCGATATCAATAATGTAGCACACCTAAGCTAAAGCTAACCTGGGCACTGAAAGCCGTGTAGCCTTGATACTCAGCTCAGGCTAAAGCAACAGCAATAAAATTATTTCTACATCTGCTTACAGACTCCAAAATACACTTCAGCTTACATGTAAATAAAGACAACGAATTACAGTTCTTTTCCACACAAAGAGGGTTCTCTTTTTCTGAAGTACTGCTGGCAGCCTGCAGAAGTACTTTCATTAAGCTTTTTGTCCAAAGCTGCTCTTTCTTCTCTCTCTACTACTGGAAAAAAAAATATATATTAAGAGATTTCATTTTTTCTTAGTATTTAACATGATCAGGTTCTCTGTCTGGATGGTTTGAAATATGTTCTCCATTGGACAGATAAGTCTTGGGCAAATGACTGACCTTTTGAAATAATATTTATAATTTTAGAAATGTAAAACTTAACATTCTTTAGTAATCCAATATTAAAATACATTTAAGTTGATCTATTAAATGCTATGATTCAAACTTTAAAAAAATGTGCAATAGAAAAACATTAACAACATGTGTGGTTTAGAAAAATTCATTTATATAGCAGTTTGCAATGTCATGATGTATTTTAAATAAAAGAGCTACAGACAAAGGTATTGATTTTAGAGACTTAACTAAATAAACAGTATGTAAATTCTGTCTTTTTCTATAAAATTAGATCAGAACGCACATATTACACTGTCTTTTTCTAAGGGAATGACAGCTATTGAATTTGGCAGACATTGGAATTTGGTTAAAGAGTTAAAGACCTTTGATCTTTGGTTTACAATTAAATGATACCACTGTAAAAGGACAGTAGCGTAGTGGGCCAGACAGTATTTATGAGGCACAGCTGCAAGCGGGAGGTGTTATTGCTTAGGGCTCCCCGTAAAACAGCTCTGGGTCTTGTTATGCTTTACTAACGTAACGTCATCTCTAGGATGGCGATGAAGATGAGAGTGACCCCAACCGGGCACCAGGACACTTTGGGTGCCTTTCTTGGTTTTCTGCCAGTCCCCCAGTAAAGCTGACTTTTCCAGCCGGCACTAGGGCACCTTAAGCAATGATGGGATTTCTGGAAAGGTCTTGCTTGGGGATCGTTTTGGAAGTGCACCCATACATAGGAAAGTAAACTTTGGGCTGAATTTGTCTCCAAGCCAAACTGTTCAATGAATCTTTTTACAACCTTTGCGTGGAGCAACCTGCTGGCACCCAGGCAAGTCCATCTCCCTCCCACCCAGCCGCGGTGCAGCTCCCGGTTTGCAGTGTGAAGAACAGCAACACTGACCATCGTTATACAAAAAAGAGGAAGATTTATTGATAACCTTTCTAACAAAGGGAAGATCATTCCCTGAGTTCCGTATTAATTTATGCTCCTCTATAATTATCACAGAGTAACCACTGGAGCTCTAATAAATGTATAATGAAAGCAAACGCAGAGCACGCTGCAATGCTTAATCTGAGATTATGTATTTATAATAACAAAATATGCAATTCAAGCCTAGTTCAGGTCTTTCTATCCCAGCCCACCCTCTCTGAGGGCTGGTTTTTTTCCCCCCTTCTTTGTTATGTCACTCTGCAGACAGATCCCAGGCTGTTCCCTGTCACCCACCGGAGCAAACGGCTCAACAGAAAGCACAGTTGGACAGCCCTTAATTAGTGCTACTTGGGATAGTCAGGATGAGAGCCTGTGTCAGCATCTCACTTGGATCCCAATCCTGCGGGGTTCTGAGCGGCCCTGGACGCCGACAAAGCCGGCAGCGGTGGGGGACGGCCAGGATGCGCTCAGCACCGGCCATGATGCGGCCCTTCGGAGGCGGGGAGGGAGCACTGAGAGCCAGAGGACAATTTGAAATGCAGGACAGGGGGTCTTTCTCGCTCCCACCTACAGAAACGCAATGCGCGCTGCATGACCGGTAATGTTAGGAGAAGTGTAGGAAATAATGTTCTTTATGCTAAATAGCCTCAAATTATGCTATTACATTTTACTAAGTATTTATTTCTTTAGGCTAGAACTATGCAGGTTAGCCGGCCTACCAAAATAGTACTAGACATGTAAGAATAAACACATAAACACCAAAAATCACTTTTCAGATCATTAAAAACTCAGAACGGAAATCAAAATACTATTATACAGCTATTTGAAAATGAAATCCTAACTTCTTACTCAAAAAGCAAGAGAAACAATGTTACGTCTTTGGATTGCCAACACATATGAAGAACATACTGTAGTATTCCACAGTAAATCACCAATTCTTTGAAAAAGCAGTAACATTGCACCCCTGTTACACTGACTTGCAACCGGAAGTTTGCCAGCAGATGTTTTCAAGGAATTACGTGAAGGCATCCTGAATTTCACATTTTAATTCTTATTATTTTAACCATTTCAGTTTAAATTAAGTGGAAATGTCAGCTTGTTGCCTGAATCAAGTTGTATCAGGCACTGTCATCCAAAATACTATATCACTCACATATTCCTACCCAAACAAATTGTGCTTTCATTTTACGATCATCAACATCACACCCAAACTGGAGCGGATGGCATTTTCTATTGCAAATTTATCATTGTTTATGAAAGATTCATAAACTGAGTTGGGCTTCTGCTAATGTCTTTATAATCTGTGAGTAAACTTGAACAGTTCACATAATTTTCAGCTCACGTTTTCTTCCACATTATTTGCTTTGAAGGTGCAGTGTTCATGGTGTGTTCAGACACAACCAGTTACCTGCATTATTTCTGCTCCCAAATTGGAGGAATCCAATTTTTCAAGCAAAACAACTAATGAAGCCTGGAGCCACGCAGATTACATGCAGCCTTCTGCTTGTACGAGATCATGTAAACGCAGAGCTCTGCGAGCACTTCCCAAATACCTTGCAGCTCTCCCCATTCAGACAATTAAAGCCATGATCACGAGAACAAAACAAAAACAAGCGGGGGCTTCGTCTGTGTGCCATCCTTCTCCCTAATGCTCCGCCAGCTCGGAGTTCAGGCAGTGAGCAGGATGATTGATTGTCTGCGATGTACAAGTAGCAAAAACTGGAGATTCAGCTCCTTCTCCTGCTCCATTTTTCTTTTACTGCTACACCATTAGAACTGGATGCCATCAATTTAAGCAGGTACAGGATCATACCCTAAAAATAACTCTCCTGATCTCTCCACTTCTCGTTAGAGGTGGCCGATTCGGGGGCTTTGGCTACTGCATAACGTGTTTGTTACCGTTTTCTGTTGTACCCTCAATGGTCGAAGCACTCTGCTGTTCACCAGCCATCACTGTACGGGGCACTACATATATTTAGGTGGCGTAACCACCCGCCCATCCCGTGCGAATCGCTGCTCTTCTCACGCAACGCACATTTTCAGCGGCCGTGCTCCTTCCCAGCACGGCACAGAAGCATGGTGGCTTTCGAGGCCGGTGGCAGCGCAGCCTGCTTTATAAGGATGAATGAAGATGAAAAGGAAGACAAATAGAAGTGAATGAGGCACTGCTTTATGTGATTCATGATAGCTTGCAGTAAGCCTGTTAGCCTCCGCCTGGCTCCCTTCTCAGAGCATAATGGATAGTTACAGTGTGTATAGTGACATTGTCAAACCATCAGGAATTGCTGATTATAGTGCTAAATATTGATCTCTGCTTCACATGTGTCAAAATTCTTTCTTCCCTTAATTAGAACTTCCCTAAGCACCACACAAGAACAAACCGAATATATCAGATCTCTGTGAAAGGGAGTGTGATACCAGAATATAATTGTGACCTCTTGTCGTCTTCTTCTCTCTGGAGTTTTGAGATGACTTCAGCTGTCTATCCTGCCCTTCCCAGCACATGTGATAATCATACTCATTTTTCCCAATCTAACCATAGGAAGATTTTTCCAAGGCTGTGCTTTTCATCATTTCAACCCACCGGGGCTGCAGTCAGATGGCAGGGAAACTTAAAGTGCCAGAAGGTGCCTTTTTCTATTTGTTTGTTTCATGGTACACTGCACCAGGCAATGACCTGTGGCAAGAGTGTCACGCAAAACGGAGACAGGTTCACCCAATCAAAGGGAGCTTTAAAATTAACACAGATCCCTTCATTTCTTCATGCGGGATCGTGGAAGGGCAATTTAATGGATGTCATAGTCTTCTGATTATCACCCTGCAATCACCCGCTATAAAAAATTAACTTTTGTTATAATGATTACTCCGCATTATTTATATTAAAAGCACATTTCCTCATCAACGGACTCACGACAATTAGTACTAATTTTGTATTACTGTTCAATCATCTTTCCTACTCTTTACAGTATTTATAATATAAAATAATGAAAGCCTGTGATGTATGGTTTCAATTTACTCCACAAACTGAGCACTTTAGTCATTTATCTTAGTTTATCTGTAATATACTGGGGCTTGGGGTTTTTCGTACCGTTGTTGTTTTTTTTAAACATGACACAATGGTACATTTACCTTTAGTTTGATGTGCTTGATAAAAATCAATACTTCATTAAAAGATTCCCCAAAAATTGTTCAGACCAATTTGAGCGCAGGAGAGGGAGTGGGGAGGAAGGAAGGTGCTCATATTTACACCACTAACATTTGTATAATCGTGTATGTCCTGTGCTATACTCTGCCAGCTTATAAAATAACAGGGATAAAGACGTGCAATTCACGGAAATCACGACGGTGGCAAAGGGATGAGAACAGCCCCATTCGCTCCGTGCTTGCTGGGAAGCCAAAGAAATCACAGCAAACTACAGCAGGGAGTTACTCCCCAGCATGAAACTTCTGGGGAGCTACTGCAACAAGTGGTTTGTGTTAACCACTCGCACCCTCACCTCCAGCCCAGGGGGCAACAGCTGAAAAATTACCAACAAAATTAATTTTCAGTTGCTCTATCTTCACCTTCTTAGGGAAGCCACCCACTACTACTAAGGCACTACCCTGTTGCTAATTTAGGATCTTCCTCAGCAGAGCGACAGCAATCAGCTCGTCTCCACCGCGGAGCAGGAGGTGCTGGAGGATGGACCACCAGATGAACCGAGAGGAGACGGGCACTTGGGACGCACGCAGGGAGCACCGCGCATCCCCCGAATGCTGGAAGGGTATCGCACCTCCGCCGGCTTGCGCGGGCAGCAACAGCATTTCTGAGAGCATGGAAATGCTTTGGGGTTTGTCATCGTTGTTTTGTCACTGAAATTTAGCGTGATTTTGGCGTGTTTGACAATAAAAGAGCACGCACTTCCCACGCTGCTGACCCCTTCCACCTACTGAATGGGCTGCGTTCCCAAGCGCCATGCGAGCGCTCCCTGTGCACTGCCCCAGCCCGTCCCGGGCGGTGGGCAATGGTTAACGGCCCCGTGCTGCGGCAAGGGAGGCTGTCACGAAGACAGTCACTTTGATCAGGCAGGTCATGCAGGAAATCCTTGTCAGGTAGCATCAGATCTCCAGCTTCCACACTCCTCCCTTTGCACAGTCCAGCAGCCTATGTTGATCAGCAAGACAAGCCCCAGAACTCCACCGAGCACAGGACCACGCTGCTACTACACCCCACCATGAAGAGCCAGCCCTGCTTTGTGATCTACCTTATGAGCTTTGATAGCTGTTACGGAAAAGGCAGCTGATGCTCGTGGATGCCGGTTGTGTCCTTAGGAAAGGAATACCAAAAGCATCTCTTGTTAACCAGCTGCTAAGTACTGAAGCACACTTTTTTGTTCAAATGCACACTTTTTTGTTCAAATTCACACTTATGAATTTTTGCATGTCATCTTTATGAAATAAATAGCAATGAGAATCTGGATCTGCTCTGGACAAGTCCCAGTCTTAATGAGCAAGGCACAAAGACAGCCCCAACGCCTGCCCTTCCTCTGGCAAACCAGCCGGTGCGCGAACCGCTTTTACACACAGGGTATTTTACACTTCTCTGGTCTCAAAGTAGGAATACAAAAAAACTTTATCAAAGCATGCTTATTACATAAATTACACTCCTTTTGAGGGCCCATTATGCTTCTAAACCAACAGAAATATGTTTCACCAGGTAAACAGGAGTTAGTGCTTTTTCTCACGTAAAGACCATCGACCTGGCTCCTGGAGCCGAGGCCCTCCACGCAGCGGATGGGGAAACACGCGCTGCTGCTGAGGAGGCACAACGACGCGCAGGGCTCAAGCTTTTAAACATATTGCACCCGCAGATCACCAGAAACCTGGAAGAAAACATATCATTCCTTTATCCACAGCGCATATTTAGAGTAATTCAGGGGAGGCAAATACGATCTGATTAATAAAGGAGCTTCTTGTCTTCCACACTTACGTCCTTCTCATGAATCTTAGCCAAGAGAAATAATAATAAGTGACAGAGCAGGTTTAGAGTACTTTAAATAAGCAAGTGAGCCTCCTAAAGCTACGAGCAACATTCTCTGGATATCAAAAATAATAACTGGTTTTGCAGCAGTGCAGCATGGAAACACAAGGGTATAAGATATACTGTACTTTAAGCTCTGTTTGATGAATCTGAGCACAGTTCCTGGGGGATAGATTACTTTAAACCATGCTCTTTTACTTTCTAATCCTGACTTGATTTGATTTGTACTTTAATACAGCTGCCTGGCAATTCAACAGCAAATAGAGACTATTTATGTAATCATATTGTAAGTATTGGGACAAGGAGAAACTCTCTAGAACCTTTTTGGAAAATAGTTTGTTGTACTTTTTTATTTATTGAACAGCAGGGCTTCGGGCTTTTCAGTGCTCATTATAATTGGTTTTCTGCTTGAACTTTCAAAAACTGTCATGTCAATACTCAAACAGAATTTTTTTGCTTACTATATGGCTGTGGGCTCTATTTTCTCATGTGCTACTTGACAAAGTTCTTGTAATATCTTAGAGGCAAGTTCTAGACTTTTAGTTGCTATTTAAGAAACTGGAAGGCAGAGTTATTTTATCTCCTCCATTGTTCTTGTTCACTTTCCCATAATTCTCCACTGTGATTTGTTGGGATTGAACAAGCCGAAGAGGAAGTTTTCAGCCTGCTTTGTGCTCAGTATTAGCTCTGGAACTCACGGTATACCAGCGGTGTGGTTTCTGCTGGTAAAAACGAATATATGACTCATCACTGAATATGTAACTTCGAAGAACAAATATTCCCAGTGCAAACAGGGATGAAATTCAGTGAATTATGAGAAAATCTATAGGGCAACAATTAAAGACCCACTGGCTAATTTCAGCGATCTCCTTGTGTTCCCCAGTTTTGCCATGAGAAGCGGAGTCCTGCCAACACGCGGCCCCGGTCCCCCAGCACCCTGAAACAGGGCGAAGCCCAGCGGAGGGCTTGGCTTGTGACAGCCGCCCGGGCGGGAGCCACTCGGCTCCTCAGCGCCCAGTCCGGTCCCAGAGCTGCTCCTGCCAAGAGGAACACCGACGTTCCCGAGGAACTCTGCCGTGCCTGCTCATTTGTAAACAGCCTGTAAGATTGCTGCAATGATTTTCTATGATGTTATGAACACTGGAGAATAAAAAAAATTAGAAGAGGTTAGTGCCTCGTACTTCAAAACAATCCATTTTGTGAGCAGCGGAAAAGGCTGTCCTCTGCTGTGCTTCACTGTGTAGATACCCCAACGGCTGGTTACGCAGCGCTAAAATGATGGCACGGAAAATACATTTTTTACTATTTTAGAACTTTAAAAAAAAGAAATAAGAACTTCTCTATTTGCAGTTAGTTACTGGATTATATTTGTTAAAAAACTCAGTCCAGCTAGAAAATTGAAACAGAAATGCAGCCTAAAAGCTCTTGTTGTTTTGATACTGATATTGCCAGCTCAACAGTGGCAACAGGAGGTGCGGTCTCTCTTCTTCAACCTAGATAATGGCAAAGCTTTATTGTAGGAGAAGTAGTTCTAGTATCTAAGGTAGCTGTGAGAATGGTCTTCATTCACATCGTATACCTGTACGGTAACACGGGCTGTACCAATGATGTGGGAGTTTAAAGAATACAAGCTTAGCTTGAAGGAATAACAGAGAATGGAAATGTACACATAAGTAGGACTACATATAACTAAAAATCTGCTTGCTTCAACTGCATCGTGACTAAATAAATTAATATCGTTATTAAAATACAGCAAGGAGAATTTCACTGTTAACTTACACGAGTATGCAAAAGGAAAAAACAGATTTTCATTCTTTCTAAAGTCACATTAGATTACAAATGAATGACAAGCTATATGCTTAGAATGCCATAAATTTTTTCAATTATTTAACATTGCTAACAGAAGAAAGCAGGCTATGAAATACTTTAATTATATCTAGCTAATTCCATGGAAGTTCAGTGAATGGGAGGAAAAAAGCCTCATATAACAGGAACTGCTATTTGAAACAATAATACAATATGCAGCACTTATTAAAATCCATTATTTCTGTCAAATATTTAGTCAGCATGGAAGTGTAAACATATGCAACTGTGTGGTTTTATGTTAACCAAAATCTGACACATACTGTTGGACTCTGGAAATACAAGAGGGAAATTCTATAGCGTAATTTCAGTGACCGGAACTCATATAGAATTAATATTTAAACTTCATGCAAACACGCGTGGAAATGCTGTTAATAATAGGCTGAATAATACCCTCAAAGCTTTTTAAAAAATTACTGTGCATTTTATATTAAAGACATGCAATATAGAGTTCTCACTACAGAATTTATATCTGCTTTTTCATTTTCATAGCAACTCATGTTTTCTCTATGCCTGACTTGTGAAATACTAATACTGCAACCCTTTTCATAAAAAAAAAAAGCTATTAAGTTGATTTAAAAAATAGCTGACAATACAGTTTTTAATTTTTGCAGCATTTCCAGAGACAATAGAGGGCCGATAGCCTGGCAGCACCAGGAGCTCACGGTTTATCCAGCAGGTGTGACAGCTGCTTGCTGAAAAGGCAAAGCATATATGATATCGCAGGTTTGCTTCCTAAAACTATATCAAGGCTACTCTTTTAGTCAACTTGGAAATTTATATACTATACACTAACCCTCCTTTAATATCCTCTCTCTCTTTCCTCTGGGCATTTATTGCTGTTCTTTCTAGTTCAGTAACCAGTGAGCAGAAGGTTCATTAAAACTAATTGAATTGGAAACTTGTCTGCCCTGGGAAATGTTAACTCTTTGTTGTTATCTCCAGGAAATTCCTTTTGTTATTTTCCTTTGAATTATATTATTAAGCTTCAACGTAGCAAACAGCACCTTGACAATGTTTTCATTTGGCAGATGTCTAGACAGCAACTTGAGGAAGGCTCCTCTGCCCCCCGGTTTTCGAAGCAGAGCGATGTTGCGCGTGGGCGCATCCCAGCGCGGGGCTCCCAGCAGCCAGTTTAGCTCCTGGAGCTCGTGAGAAATAAAGCCTCTAGCAGGCACCCACCATGGCTCCTTCCAAAATGGTAAAATACACGGCACAACTACAGGTTTGGGAGTCCTGGCTGCTCCGACGGAGACTGCCGTGGCACAACAAACCCCGTGTGAACGCGACGCCAAACACGAGGGAGCGAGGGGTGCAGAGGAGCGGTGCGGGCGATTCGCCTGCGTGTGCGGTGGATCTTATTTGAACTTCCTTCTCTGTCGTCTGTGAGCAATGCTTACCAAACAGATAGGAAATAGTTTCAGGACAGTGTTTCATCCAGCTCTTTGTAGCTTGAAAATATCGATGAAATAAAACACTTGATAATAGTCACAGTGGTAGATTTCTGACAGCTTTAAAAATCAATTGAAAATAACAGGCAACCCACTGTTGCTAATAAAAGTAAATATTTATGACTGATTTGACTGAGCTTCAATACCAGTCAATCACTTTCTAAAGGATCTTTGCAATTCATTAACCTCTTTTTACTGGTCTTGTCCCTGTTGGTATTAGCCATTAAAAGAGAATAAGGGAGGGGGGCTTGATTTTTCTGTTCTCATCATTCATAGCTTATTTGTTCATTCCCTCCATTCCCATACGTTGCTGTTAAATTGATTGTCTGTTTAGTCATATGAATGATAAAGTAGCTCTGCCAGGAAGAATGAAAGCATCCATTAATTTCTGAGAAGGGTGGGTTTCTTTGATTCAGCCTCAATCTAAACCAAAACTACTTCCATAGTTTCCTACAACATCAGTAACTAAATTTAGACCATAACATATTGCTGATAATAAGTGCCATAATTCTCCTCAGAAACTTTTCCATGTCAAAACTTCAGGGAAAATTATATTTATTAATATCTATTAAAGACTGCTGTTATCAGCCTGGTATCCTTAATCTGTAACATGATGTAGTAGGAAAAAAGACAGCTATCTTAATTTTATAATTTAAATATTATTTCTAAAATACAATGTTTATGCACTACAATGCAGGAAGAATACACAGTTGTTCCTTTAAATAATAAAGGGAACGACGGTAGGTCTGACTTAGCAACCTCTATGAATTCCCAGTTTGGATTTTTTGAAGCTGATGAACTACAGCATTATTCTAAACATAGCATTAACACAGAAAAATGATACCATACCTTGTGCCTTTAAAATATCCCAAAGTGATACTGGGCACTATGTATACAGGCAGAATATTTTCCCTACACTGACATCCTCAGTGTTGTAGCAAAAGGTTCTTCTGATTGCACACAACCTGTCTAGTTATCAAAGATCTGGCTGTAGGGATGTAAAGAATCAGTAGGAGAAAAATTACAGCCAGCTTGGGGGCAACTTTGTGTTATGCATCGCCTCTAAGAAACACTCCCTTCTTAACTCTCCTCCCATAACCAGGGCATAACGAGGAAGAAAGCCTGTCCCACACTACAGTAATTCTTGACAGCTATCACTTCTAACAGTTGAAGATGTGTATGATGTAGTTCTTTTCACCAAATCCACCAGTTTCCTCTGCTTTCTTCTTCACATAGCCACACCGAGCACTTTTCAAACAGAAGAACGCAAAAGAGAATGGCCCAGCCCAGGAGGCCGCTGTAGTGCCCTTGCCCAAGCCCCAGGCTCTCACAGCTACCGCCCTTCGGAGGGTGTGCTGATCGCCTGGATTCTGACCCAGCCTGCGCATGGTGGGACCAGCGCATCCCTGCCACCGCTCATCCAGACAGACCATGTTCATGCAGAGCAGGGACCATCGACCATCCTGCTCTTGGAGCATCAAGGCAAGGAAGCTGTGTTTCCATCCAGCCCTGGGGCACAGCAGGATTAATCATGCATCTTCTGCTCTTAACAGGTCTGAGGCAAATCTCTATCGTCAAGACTTTGGGCTGCTGCATAATAAACCCTGAAGAAGAGATCATGGGAGCAGAGGATGGGGCTTCTGGAAGGTAGGAAAGTTGGATGTCCACAAAACAAAGCAACGCTGTCCTTGGAGAACTCTCCTCCTCTGCAAAGCAGCACTAAGTGAAAGGGGGTTCATCTACATTTACCTGTTTGCTGGCCACGCTCTAGAGTGTCCATTGCAACAGCACAGGAGCAACCGCAAGCACCGCTCTTCAGGATGGCGAAGGGAAAGCAGAAACAACGTTCCCAAGAACTTCACAGCTTAAATAGCATTTGGAGTACCATGGCTAAGTCAGAGTCAGCAGCAAACCTTTCACTTCCATCTCTAATTCATGCCCCAGCTATCGGTCCCCTCTTAAATCTCACTCTGCTGCTTTTTTGGATGCAAGAGAGGGACTTGCTGAAGGACCAGTGGACAGCAGAGTCAAAGCATCCCTACCATACTGCACCTACTGCTCCAGGAAAAACGACCAGCAGGAGGAAGGACACCCAGGGCATCGTGTCACTCTGGGCACGTCTGACCCCAGGTTTAGCACACCAGCGCCTAATCCTTTCGGACAGGATCCTTGTGGTCATCACCTGTCCCATTGTCACCTTCAGACTGGGGTACTGCAATGGGCTGAAGCACGGCCCTGTGCCCACAGGTCGCTCGCTCTCCATCTGGGGCAGAACATGGCAGTGGGATTATTTCATGCCATCAGCTGAAGACAATATATCTTTATATCACTGCGGCAGAGGCTGTACTAATTCTCTATTCATCACCAGGACCAGTTCAAGGTGATGATTAGACTAACAGATGAATTATTTGCGGCGAACATTTTTTTGACAGATGTACCACCCTTTTCTGCTTATGAATTATCCCTACACAAACTTCTGTTGATACTCATTTATTACATTCATTTATAAGTTACTCTGATTTATTCAACAAGAACTAAAGGTTGCCCATGGACTATTCTTGAACCTGTTGGCTTAAGCCTTTATTTTTCTGTCTGATTAGTCATTTGAGTCACACGATGGTGTGACATTGACAGCTACACTACAAATTCAAAAAGGCTTGCATCCCCAGCTGACGGAACTCAGTCCAGATGCAAATACCTTCAAACTTCCAGCATGGAATTTTCAATTAAAAAAGCTTTCATTCTGGATTTTTTTTTCCCCTAACAGCACAGCCCAGGTGGAGTTTCAGAGCATGAGGCATGATTTCATTTCTACAAGCTTTCTCATGATGCAGAGTTGAGAATGTGCTTTCATCTGATAGTCAAGGAATTCATTCAATGCAGGTTTTATTATTGAAGGTCACTCCCTCCTTTGCACCAAAATTCAGCCTAAATTCTCCTAAGAAGGGCAAGGTTTGTGAACAGCAATACAACTGATACTGAACCTCAAAAGACAAGTTCTTAAACTTTCCTTCTAGGACTCATCGTCACCACTTGTCCCACGTGATGCTGCGTTACCGTGCTGTATGACGAGCACACCGACTGAAGTTTAGGAACACTGCCATACCTGCTGCCTACCTGGTCTCTGTCACGTCGTAAGTCACAGCTGTAGTGACTCGGGCCCCTGAGAACGCAGCTCTGAACCCATCTAACTCAGCTTCTCCATAGACTTTACAGGGCAAGACAGAATCTATGTAAGGTTAGACAATATAAGTTCTATTTAGATGGCACCTCAGATAATAAGATACAGATTATAAAATCCACTTTATCATCCTCTTTCTTTGAGGATGAATGAAATCCTCTTTCCCTGTTTGCAGAGGGTAAGAAAGCCATATGAACCTATAGACAGAGGTGCACACGAGACGGGACGGAAGGACATTAATACATATTTCTCTCTTCACAACACCGACCCTGTCAGCTTTGTCCAGGCTGCCAGTTGGATCCAGCACAGAAAAACGCAAACATGACAGCCAAGGAAGTTCCTGCCCTCACCCTCCCCGTGTGGTGACGGCAAAGCCGCAGTGCCCCAGCTCTCAGCAAGCAGTGGGAGCCCGAGCCCCCAGTGCCCAGGCTGCTCCCCAGCCTTGCTCCAGCAGACCTCTAAACTCCTGCAACCACACCTCAGTTTGCCTGAAAAATTTGCCTTTGCAGCTTCTCTCCATGACAGCAACTGTTATGGAGTTTTGTAAAAATAGTCCCTGTAACTTCAGTTCGGTTTCAAAATTAATGATCCATATGTTTAACCTATTTCAGGACATCTATAGCTAAAGAAAATGCATGGGAACCAGGCGCTCAGACAGTCTTACCCTCCAGTAAATGTTCTGCTGACTGCAAGGGGCTCTTAACTTGATTTCTTGTAGATAAATACAGAACATATTTACAGCTGCCAATGACAGATGTTCAGTGCAAATATTATTCCAGCAGATTTTTTTAATCAGATGGTGTAATGCATGATAGTGTCATTTAAAAAAAAAAGTATGAATACAGTGAAAAAATTACCGTTTGGAAGGCAAAATTATTTTTGCAGAATTCATAATGAACTAATTTTTCTCACCAGCACAACGATACTACAAGACACACAAAACTTATTTCTTAGTTGTAAGAAACCAAATAATTAAAAATTATATACATGTTCACCTTTATGTTCAGGTGCAGAGGAGTCCCACACAGTGTGACCTGTATTTGTTCAGCACCATGGAAACCATTTCACTCCATTATCCAAACATTATTTACATAAAACCGAGGGGGAAAAGGTAAGAGAAAATAAAAGTGACACAGGCAGAAATAATAACAGCGATCGGATTCATGGCGGAGAAGTGGGCAGGCAACCAAGAGGGCTTTAATGAAATTTACATTCACAGAGGGGAGCAGTTTACGAGGAGCTGATTGCATCAGAACAGGATAAAAAGGAAAAGTCAAGCTTATGTGGAGTAAGATTTTCTCCTTCCTGCACTAGCACTGTTACAACTGCTTTATCAGAGTGATAAATCTTACTTAAACAGAGCAGGGGAAACTTGGCCGGAGAAACGCAAAGGTACAACAGGGGAACGAGCAGAAGCTTGGCGATCACACCACATTGGTAACAGACAACCAAACAACAGTCTAAACGCAAGACACTCGCCCCTCTGATGGGGACATGCACTTTCTGCTGAAGCCTGCAAACAGCTACTCCACAATCACGCGCTGGTTAAAGCATTTGAAGACTGCTGCTTGGAGACTGCTCCTCAGCATCACCTTGCCACTGCTGGCAGTGCCTGGACTGCTTCAGCATTGAACACGCAACAGCAAAACCTTTCGCTAAAATATGTTTCCTTTAAAACCTGCTGAAGTTTTCCAAGTGTTGTTTCCTCTCTAAAGGGAAAAAGTGTCAAGGACAATCAGAAAACCAAGAGAAATATTAAGAAAAGCTGAATTTAGAGCAGACACTGCCCTGTTTGTCCAGCTCATGAAGCTGCTGAAGCCAAGAATTCTGCAAACAGACGAAGGAAAAAGCAAGCAAACCGACAACCGCCTCATCCAGTTTTTCTGCCTTGGGCTGAGTAAGATACACCTCAACTACAACCGCCAACTTCTCCCAGGACAGCAGCTCCAACCATCACTTCAGCAACCCTGTCCACAGCCAGAACACATGCACCGACCGACCGCTCGTGTAATGACTTCCAAAAGGCTTCACAGCTAAGTGTTGGAATACTGAATGTTTAATGTCACTTCATTAAAAGAATTTCATTTTAATGCCTTTTGCACATTTAAAGCCAATTAATGCAAGGTGCTAAGTACTCTTAAAGCACATTTCAGCCAAGATGAGCCAAGGATGATCAACCGTTCACAACATGAACCTTTTCTGATTTGACAAAGGACAGGGATTTTCAGCTGAGATCTTGAAGTGTTCTTCAAAGTGTCCTTCTTCGAGATGGGAGGTCGGAGAGAAGAACTCTATCAACAGCACCTGCAGAATGTGGCAGCACAGCCACTGCTACCCCAGAACACGTGGAAGAAAGCTTCAATGCTCTGGTTATAGTCAGTTGTGGGCTCATCTCACCCTTAATTTCAACTGAACATACAATCCTTTCTTCTATCGTGTCTTACTGTCAGAAGTTTCGAAGCACTGATGTTGGATGTGCTGCTTAACCATATGTCCTATTCCCATCTTACTCGTGGCTATGTAATGAGTAAGTAACATGATTTTGTGCGTATAATGTATGTATCAGTGTGTGGTTTTCAATGATTTAGAAGAAAAGGGACCACAGATCCTTAAAGTAATTTGGATATTCAACAGTTCTAAATTTTTAATTTTAAGATAACTCTTCTCCATACCATGCCTCCTCCTTTCCAGAGTAATACAACCGAAGTACTTAACAAACAGGAAAAAAAACCTGACTTGCATTGGAATTCCACCACTAGAAGATGTTAAAAAAAAGGCAAAGAATGTTGTGCTATTATCTTTGTGGAAAAATACGTACTATCTTTCATGGATTATAGCAGGAAATATAAATGGGCAGTAGGAAACTGTCTCCATATGTTAGATTGAAAAACTGTTCTGAAATATTGGTCCCAGAAATTACTGGCTGCTCTAAACAACATGGACCTAGTTCAGACCTATGTTTCTGCTTATCAGCTAACTCCAAACGGAAGGACCTGGCTGTATGAGACGATCCTTTTCCCCACTATCCCCTATTTATCTTGACTGAATGACAAACTGATGCATGAGCATTTTTTTAACTTGTTCTTGCCTTTCTGTACGTGAAAACAAAAGAGCATCATAGGCAGCATGACGTGTGATTTATTACAGATGCAAACATTGAAGATCTCCTTACTTACACTGTTTAGAAGCCCCCACCATCCTGTTGACATCACTGGATTCACTCCCGATTGACACAGACATGCAAGAACAAAGGACGTTTCACAGAAAAACCCATGGCAGGGAAGAGAAGCGGCAGAAGCAATGACAACAAGATGTATGCCAAAAAAAGAGCACCATGATGCGAAGCCATGTCTGTTGGTTTACAGATCACTGGACTCTAAAGAAGGCAGAGTAAACGAAAGAAATCATCAAATGACTGCAAAAATTGGAAGTTAAAAATACACCAGCAACTACATGAACACTGGAAAGGAGACCAATCACACCACAAATTGGATACCACTGGACATATGCAAGCATAACAGGTTTTTTGAAGGATCATAAAACCTGGTATTTTATTTTGAAGAATCCCTTCTAATTCCAGAAGCGTGCGCAGAGCTAGAAGGACAGGCACATCCAGACTTACTCATTGTTGAAATACTCTTAAAACCAGTGCTTTTCCTTCATTTAGGACTACTGAAGCTCTGATGTAGATTCTTCTGGGTAAGTCTCACTAGGTGCAATTTGACAGCTGATCTCTGTTCTAGTTCAATATTTCCTCTGTGACTGACACAGTATCATTTCCTTCCTTTTGAGCTATTGTGACTTTGATCTCTTTTCTTTACAGCTTTTCTTTTCATGTGTCAGTTTATGTGAGGAACATGTACCCCAACAGGAAAACACTTACCAGTCTTCACTGGTACATATCTGAATGTATTCCATAACTGTAGACATCCTAAATTATGTTAACTGGCCTGAGCTAAATAAATATGGGCTTCCCCAAATATATTACTGTATGTAATTAATAACCATCAACATAGCATAACAGCTATGCTTTGGTTGTTTTGTGGTTGGTTTTTTAATTTTTATTTTAAAAGAAATCTTTGAAGTAATTAAAAAAAATTACCCTTCTCACTCTTAAGTTGGGAAGGAGTGAGATTGGCATTTTCAGTAAGGTAAGGTAGACGCTACCCATTTTGTCATTTACCTTCCAGGAAGAAAAAAGACAAACTAAGCGTATGCAAAAATCTCTCAAAAAGAGGTTGCATATGAAAGAGACCATAACAGACACTTTCATTCTACCCAAAAAGTTGTTGAGCAGAGACTAACTGCAGTGCCTTCACCACGGAGGGATCGGTGCATCTGACCAGGCTCATCCTCTGCAGCCACGGCTTTTTGTTTTATGAGATCTCAGTGAATGCTTCCACATCTTCTCTTAAAGTTCCAATCAATACAAAAAATGAACCACACTTTGTAAACACTGTGATCACATCAATTGCTATTGTATTTGTAATTACGTTCATTTATCAAATGTGCTACTAGGATGATCATAATAATCTCAACATATCCATAAAAACTATCTAACTAACATTATCTCAAGGTGTGCACACATCCCCAAGTCATGAATCATCCGCCCTATGTTATGAATTTTTCACAAATACTTGTCTAACTTCTGGTGGTAAAGAAACTTGCTTCTAAAATAGTTAGAGACCTTATTTTCGTGAAATATTGTCTTCCCGTGCTCATTTAGCCTCCATAAAATGAAGATCTCGGGCAAAGCCTTAATATTCGCCCACCAGTGATACAGGGCAAACTGAGTAATCAAGAAAAAAGAAACAGAAAAAAAGTAATATTAAAAACTCTTAATTTCCCCTTTGTAAGAGTATATTTTGTTCCTGAAACATTGACAGAGGGTAAAGAAAGTAGAGAACAGCAGCAGTAGAAAGAATATCACTATTTATTAAACACACCTCAAATACTGCATTGATATCTGCTTATTTTGAGCAAGCGGGAGGTGACAGACACCAGATTCTTGAACACAACACAGAGCAAGAACAGTGGACAGAAACTCTTTTTCCATTCCCCAGCAATTCCCCTAAACAGACGTAATCTACATTTCTCACCAATCCTTCAGACAGCTGCTGAATGCACATATTAGAAAAGCGCTTTATACAAAATATACCTTGGGCGTGCACTAGTTCAGTGAAGGGAAAAATGGACACAAGACAGAAAAGTTAACCACAGCCCTTTAAGAATCTGCTTTCTAGTTTCAACCCGAGACTTGTTTTTCCATTTCTGCATTCTCCCTCTACGTGCATACAAAGGACACGCTCTGTTGCTCACACCAAGACAAATCCCTGAGCAGATTCAATGGAATAACCACCCAACCGGTCAGAAAAAAGGCGTATGTTAGAAAGAGTAAAGATTAATTAGCATTTGCCAAGACTGTTAACAATTCTGATGCTTGTCGGTTGCTTCTAGAGCACTAAAACCACAGAGAGCAGCCACATGCAAAGCCCAGTCTGACCTCTGAACCTAACACAATAAAAGATATCTGTGGTCCCAAAGAGCAGAAGACTGCTGGGCTGGACAGAGAAGAGAATTTGGGGCTGGACAAAGAAGAGAATTGAAGACGAGACCCGTCCTGTTCTGGATTCTTCAATGCCATCTGCTCACCAAGGGGAGGTGCAGCAGAGCTCTGCGTCAGTAAAACCCCACTGCGAGCCAGCCGCATTCACCCAACAAGCCAGGAAGCCTCCGAGAAATGTGTTATATTTTAAAGGTATGCTTAAGAGTCTTGAGCAATTCTTTGCCTCTAAAAGCATCAGACAGCTTTTCGACACCAAGCTGATGTACACTTTTTTTTTATTTCGCTTCCCAATGGCAGCCCTGTATTTTTAACACAATGTAATTCCAGTCCTATTTCCCACTCGGTCACTAATGCTATGGGGCAGGGTGATCTACAAAGCCACATGGAAGCTGCTGGAAGAAGAGAATAACCCATTAGGAACAGTATGAATTTGTCACGGGGTGCTTGCTTAGCCAGTGCGATGCTGAACACCGAGAGGGAAGCTGAATATCGTGACATGGAACACACTGACAGAGGTATTCTGCATCTAACATGTAAGAAATCGCTTTATTTCGACAATGGTACAGATTAAGGCACATATAGGGAATGAGCCTTATGACATGCTTGAGGGCTAGTATGAGATTTAACTGTTGCACAAAGCAGCGTGCACGTCATTACATGAAAACAGGAATCAAAAGATGTATCGGTGCCTGCAAACCAAAGTCGCTCTTCCCACTCCTCAAGGCGCTCGTGCAATCAGGCTGCTGGGCTGCTGCTCGCCACCCCCGGGCCACCCCCTGCCCATTTGGGTCCTGGTCCCAGCCCCTCCTTTTGCACCCAGTGAGCAGCAGGGACATTGACAGGTGGGACTCGCAAAGCCTTCATATGGGTGGATGTGCTGTGTCGCTCCTAGTTACGAGGCTGCAGCCCAAGGAATAAAAAAAGGGGTTTTCTGGCATGATACAGAGGCCATAAATGTTAAGCTTTTGCTCATTCACAGGTATTTCTAGAGCAAACACCCTCAACCACTACCAGATGATCCTATGTGCATCCAGCAGGACATGCTCCACGCCAGAGCCGATCCCCTGTATATGTATTACGTTCCCCTCACACCACAAGATGTTCTACTGATTTCATAGATCCTTAAAGAACGATGATGACAAGAGCAACTGGAATTATGAGAACCTGACCCTGTAAATCTTACCTTTATTTATTTTACTGACATCTTACAGGCAAGGCTTGCTGAGCTCCTTTAGCACATACCTCTGGGAAAATAACATATGAAACTGTGAGTTTCACTCTTCAAAACGAACATTTTGTAGCCATTCAGAGAGAACTAGAAGTTCTTGAAAAGCTCTGATCCCAACTTCTGTTGCCTTGCACGGACAGTAACGCTGATTGTGATGGTCCGCAGCCCACTGAAGTCAATGGAGACTCTTTTCCCTCCTATGAATGGATTTTGGGTTATGGCCTACAAGACCACAAAGTATTGACCACAAGCTCATTACAGAAAATTTTATCTGCGGTTACAGAACAGTCCTGTAATCTTATTTTACATATTTGATTTTGACACAAAGGAATGTTGGTAAATCTGATTAATGAATAATTCCTAGAATTGCAGGATAGCCCCCAGAATATGGGATTTCTACTATTTCTAAAACATTATAGTCTCACACCCGACTTTTATCAAGAGTTAAAGGTATAGCAGACATTGATAAGTGACATTTTAGGTACTAATTAATAAAAATCCACTAAAAGAGGATTGGCAGTATAATCTTGGCTATTGGGATTGATCAGTTAAATCTGTTTATAACCAGTTGCCCTCCAGATAAATAGGTGGTTTAGCCTGGGTGGTACGTTAGATCACGAATGAAAGATCTAGGGTAATCTCTGAGCAATTATGTAGTCCTGTGCTTACAAAACAGCCCCATATACTGAATCCATTAACAAAATTTAGGTATTTAAGCACTGTCTTTTGGATGTCCTAGAATATTAATTATACCTGATATACAAAACGTATGTAATTACAGCCAACTGTGAATCTGGATGAATTAGCTACACATAAAAAATTACACACATCCTTTTCTCTGTTATGAAAAATTTAGCATCAGCTCTGAAGCATGAGCTTTGTAATGTAGAAGACGTTCATAATGAGAAATCAGCTATGAAAGGACTTCTGAAGAAAAGTAGAGGACAGAGCATCGGAGACCTCTTTGGCAATTGCTCCACAGGCCTGGGACATCGCCAGAAGCAAGCTCCTCCATCGCACCAGTGTGCGACCAAGGCCGTCAACACATCCTAGCTCGAGCCACGGCAGTACCCACACCAGTGTGAAATGGTTCCCAGCCCAAAGAGCTTTCAAAGGGATATGTAGCATTTCCACTACTAGCACACGTGGAATTCCTCATGCTTTCAACACGCTTTTCTTGTGAACAAGTTAGTATGCAAGCTCTTGGAAACCATAAATACCTTCAAATGAACAGAAGACTGAGAAATGTTCACAAATGTCTGCTTCATGCAGCTACTTCTAATTGTTTCTGGCCATCAGACTGAGATACAAAAGCGAATGGTTATCCGTCGCCCGACCATAGTCTGAAGCTTCTCATCATTCCACCACCACTGGCAACTGACATTGAAAAATCTATATTTAGTGCATTTTTACTGCATCCACCTTAAGCAGCAAAAGGAGCTCCAAGTATTGGATTTAAACAATGCAAACTTCCCAAAACAGAAAATTAAATTCCAGAGACATCTCCTTCACTTCTTGTTTTGAAAGGAAATTAATTTCCATGCAGTTTACTATGTCATGAAAATTTTGGACAAAACCTGTGAAACAGAAACCTTGTTTCTGTGTGGTTATTTTAGGTCAGACTTTCTCACCTTCCCTCTGGAATACCTTTACCACGCAAAATCCCAATTTACTGCCTCCGCCTCGTTGGTGCACAGTGACCCAAACTACAGCAGCGTTAACCAAGAGGATCGCGAGACTATGAACTAAAATATGCAAATTAGACAAGCAATTAATTAGAACGATTCTGAGCCCCAAAGCCGTGAAAAAACAGCTCCAGAAGAACTGATAAAGTACTGTTAGTTACCAAAAAAGCGCTGTCTTATGTGACCTGGGAAGACAAGTTAGATGCAATGAATAACCCAAGTTTTGGGGTTCGTGTAGCATGCACACACTGGGCTTGAGCAGCACAGGATTTTCCTGCACGTGGAAATAACAGAGATCAGGAAACACCACAGCCCCCCCAGTCACAGTAAAACTGCTTACTCAGTCTTTGGGCAAACCAGCTCTAGAAAACTGAAGGCAATTTTTACTTCATTTCTCACCCTAATAGTAAGTTCATTAGTTTTTTCCGTTTGTTTTTTTGTTGTTCTTATTATGGAGTTTTTTTATATTACACTTTGAAAAAACGCAGACTTTATAGCCTAACACGTCATATATAAAGCAATTACCTATTCTGATTAAATGCATTTTTAAAATATCCTAATAAACAATCTTGCCTTTACATTTGGATATAGATCTCTCGAGTATGGACAACATGGAATTGTTCTGCAGCTCCACTGCTGTGCTGCTGAAACCAGTGAGATCAAAGCCAACCATCTAATAGGACTCGCTTGGCCGCATCACAGTTGTTTGTAAAAATGGCCTGTATGTTACTGGGACATAAAAATCAGGCAGCTGGGCATCACACCATCCCGGATCAGAGTAAAAAGGCAAGGGAGGCACAGCATATATATCGTAATGGAGCATAATCACCACGTCTTATCACATTTCTGAATAAAATAACACACCAACATTTTCCTGCGCTCTCAGACATACCCTTAGCTTCAGATTTAAAGAATGAAATGAGCTGCATGGAAGCGTGCACCTGCGTTTCCACACCTCACCATTTCATAAGCCTCAGCTGCCCGTGTTTCACGTGTGGGACCCATGAGCGCAGACACACGCATGCACGCACGAGGAGGGCAGCACGGTCTCCGCTGGGAACGGCATGGGGAGCATCGCCCTTCCCATGGGGATGCCCACGGCCCGGGCAGTGCCTCACTGCCAGCACAGTGCCCGACAACCCGGCAGGCACCAGCTGGGGTAAACCCAAATAAACTCCTGTGCTGACACACTGTCGGTCTGCAGCTATGGGCATGAAACCTTGGGCACGCTGGGGCTGCGTGTAGCTGGCTCTTAATAAAAATCATGTACAAAAACCGTAGTTAGTAAGCTTTTTCTTTTATTTTCATTGCCATGGCACTTAAAGTTTCTCCCAAAGCAAATGCAGAAGTTGCCAGACCTGCTCTAACCCGTCCATGCCATCCGAGGGTTTTAAGGAGCCAGAGCTGCCCCAATGTTTCCCGCACGCAGGAGGCTCCTGCAGGGAATAAACCGGGCAGATCCCCGCATCCTGGGACCTGCGGGCTGCCTGGAAGGGGGCAACGGCCGCAGCCAGCACCGTCCTCCCTCCCCCCAGGCACCCCTGCTTTCCCCTGAGAAAGCTCTCGGAATTCACGAACGCTGTCCTTGTCCAGCACTTCTCACCCAGCGCCCACACAGCTTCACACCTAGTGACATCATCCCCGACGCACGCAGAGCGTGGCCCGTGTCATTTGAAGCACGCGCACTCGGCCGCGCCAGGCACCCGCTCTGCTGCAAACGCCCTCGCTCTGCCCGGGACTGGGAGGGGGACAGTCTGCCAGGAAGAACTGCGGTGACAGTCCCCTCGAACAGACGGATCTCGGTAGAAATGCCCGCAAGGCGAGGACAGTCAATGCCAGGTCTGACCCACCCTGCAAATGTGTCACTGCTACAGAATCACAGAATAGTAGGGGTTGGAAGGGACCTCTGTGGGTCATCTAGTCCAACCCTCCTGCCGAAGCAGGGTCACCTACAGCAGGCTGCACAGGACCTTGTCCAGGCGGGTCTTGAATATCTCCAGAGAAGGAGACTCCACAGCCTCCCTGGGCAGCCTGGGCCAGGGCTCCGGCACCCTCAGAGGGAAGAAGTTCTTCCTCGGGTTCAGCTGGAGCTTCCTCTGCTTCAGTTTGTGCCCGTTGCCCCTTGTCCTGTCGCTGGGCACCACTGAAAAGAGCTTGGTCCCATCCTCCTGACACCCACCCTTCAGATATTTGTAAACAGCTCTGAAGTTACATGTATCAAAACAAGCACAACGCAACATAAGGCGGAGATCTGCTTGAAGTCAGGAAGAATGGTGTTCAAGTGTCAATAACCCTAAACCTGCATGACAGAAAAAACTAAGTTTGACTTCATATTCTAGCTACTTTTTCGTATTCATTCTTCACAACATGAAATTAATCCCCCAAACCAAACTTTCCATGTTTCCTCTATAATCAAAAGAATTTCAGAATTCTCCAAAAGCATGAAGGCTCCACCATACAGAATCTGATTTAATGCAGCAGCCAAGGCAAAATCCTCCTTAAGTCTTCATCACAAATTATCAGATCTGTGTTAATTTTTTCTGCTTTTTTAGCACTTTCACCATTACTTAATCTTAAAATGCTCAAGCCCTTGACACTTACTGCTGGCCTCTGCATTCATCTGCAACAGCTTGCCCTGCATGACTTCCTTGCATTCTAACACCACTCCTCTTGCACCCCGCATTCAGTGCAAACCATTGTGTCCCAAAGAAGTCAATGAAGTCCAAGCCCATGTAAGCCCATGAAATTTGGAACAGTTCAGACTTCAGGTTTATGCCTAAAGCACCTCCAAATTTCTTCTGAATGAACATAGCTAGCTCGTCTCCAGGTAGTCTAGCCATCCTGTAAGATGGAAGCACATTGTTTGCCACCTCCAGAACACTGGGTTAATAACATCACAAGGATTTCAGAAGTAAAGTCTGAAATAGATGTAGACTGTAAGAAAAAGAGATGGGCGTAATTAAAAGAGCTGTCACACACATATGCCCTAAATTTAACAAATTCCCTAATCCTTGAGCCAAACCTAATTCAGATATGGCCAGGCCTCAGGAACACCTTTTGAAAACTTTTTTAGTTTTTCGATAGCCTTTTCACAGTTCACCCCTCCCAGGAAGCACCACCTTCCTGAGGAATATGTTTTATTGAAGATCTGTGGGAGACGAGTTAAAATACAAAACGACTCATCCTTCTTTCGCTGCCGCCCTGCCCCCAAAGATGCCAGAATCTCAGCCAGACAGGTAAGTGTCTCACCATCTTAAAACTCCCATTAAAGTATTTAATCTTAAAAAAAGAAATTATCATCAAGTGGGAAGCTGTGAAATACAAAAAGTTTCTGTAGAGTGCAGGATTTTTAAAAATGTCAAACAGAAATGCAATAAATACATGCTAAGATAAAATTGTATGTGGCAAATGATTAAAGTGTGAGGCCAATATTAGAAAATACTCCTTATGAGTAAGTAGAGAAAATGCAATCATCCCACCAATGAAAAGTAATTACAACAAATATTGTATGAATGCATCTTATACACTATGGATGCAATAGACATGCCAAAGGAGAACTGTCAAATTGTTATAATTTGCATGGTAAAATTACAAATGAGACATCAAATATTCTTTTGAAACAGAAGTTATTTTTATTTTGGAATTACTATGACCAACAGTGATCCCCTGCATCCAAGTCTTCAGACAAGGCAGTAACATATCGCAAGGACTTCTGCTGCAGGCAGCACGGAGAGCAGAGGGTCACTGACTGTGCTGCAGGTAGATTATCAGGTGCACTTTCTATCCTAAGTATTCACAGGACATTTGTTTTTTCAAGTATTCGAGTTGATCCCAGCATCTGGGTGTAAAAATAAGTATATAACAGATGCTAGATATTAATTCCTTCAGTCCATCCTATTTCCAGTTCCTGCTTTGTCACTGATACCTTTGGACTCCTCATTTCTTACAGACCGTTTTCTTGGCTGCAGTTGCATAAACTGAACCAGTGACCTCAGGTGCCTTAGTCAATGTAAGGAAAGAAAAAAATGTATTTGTAAGTTGTTAGCATGGTATTTTTTGTGGCCCAGAAAAAGTCCTTGTTCATTTATCTCCATATAATCAGAGAGCAGCCGTAAATTAATCCAGGTCATAGCTTAAGATGGCACTTCAAGAGGCACAATTCCCAGTTTGAAAGTTTGACTAAACAGACACCAAGAATTACATCAATTAACTCTTGTCCGTTATATACTTAGATATGAGGGCCATTCCTCAGACCCTGTGAAGAAACTGAAGCTACAGTAATAGACGGATTTTGCACAATGTTTCTGAATAGTTACATTTGCCAATGTTTTTCCTCCTTCAGACCTTGTACAGCATCGTAAAGGGACTTTTCAAAGCAGTGTTGGACTTTGGATTTGGTTTTACTTGGAAGGAGCTTGACAGGACAATTTTACAAGGACAAAACCTTACAGCTGTTTCACAGTTCACGTCCTAGTTCCAGAAGCTGCAGATCATCTTTTAGGAAGGAATTGGCAACCTAACCCAAGAACCAGGTTTTCCACGTGTTCAAGTCGGGCGGCCCCTTTCCCTTCATTAGAGGAAGGCAGGCCTATCCTGTAGCAACATCTGGCAGGTGGTCTTTCCCAACCAACCTGTCAAATCCTTCTAATGATAATGACTACTTTAGTCATCAAGAGGGCAGTTAAAAGCCCCCCCCAAATCCAAAGTGCAGCGTTATACATTTTTCCCAACCTGCTGAAGAGACTGTGAGAAGAAAGGCCTCTTGCTCCCTTAGCCCTTAAGCTTGACATCTGCTTTGGGAATCTCCAAACCTTCAGCCTTTACAAGCAGTGCATTAAACAACCTTAAGGTTTCCACTGAGTTTCTTTTGCTACCTTTCTTCTCAAGTAACTGCTTGAATTCACCCAGAAAGAATACCCTCTTATCACAAACCCTTTAAGCGCTGCAGTCCTGTCAATGATGGCATGAGCAGCAATAAAACCTGCTGCTATCCCATTGGGGTCAGCTGTGGTGTAGTTTGATTCCTGTTGTTAGACATGGGAAGGTAAAGCAGGCAATGCCTTGCATAGTTGTCTCTTTGCTAAGAATTTGCAGAAATTTTGTGAACTTTTTTTCCCCCTATAGTTTTCAATTTATGTTTTCCCACTTTCCCGCTGAAGATCATCAATTCTCAAGGTAGGGTCCTTAACTTTGCTTTCTGTGCTCCTTCATAAAATGAAGTCAGGTCCAACAAAAATCAGATTTCCTTTAATTGCCATGGATTGCAGCTGACGATATGCCCATCTTAAGACAGGTAAACCCAGACATAATTTTAATATTGCCATGATGCTAATCTACTTGGAGATACACTTACCCAGTCCATGTTGATGACTGCCTTCACCATGAATCAATAAAGTGGCGAGAATATAAGGATGATATAGTACAGCCCTCCATCTACGAGAAATTTTATGTACCCCCTTTGAGCTCGTGGTTTAGCTTCCCAGGTGCAATTTTTTTTAATTACTTTTTGAACTCCAGTGTATTCTAAAACAGCTACACTAAAAAGGAGTTGGTGTTAGATTGCCATGGGCTTGATTTTTCAGGGGGCATTGCTTATTTGAGTGGTTTTTCTTTGACTACTTAAAAAGTTACCAGGGTTCCAGTATCCCAGACAAACACTTTCTACTGTCTATGGCTAGTTGTCAGCTTGATCAAACAAAAATGAAACCCTGATTAATCAATACTGATGGCCATTATTTAATTTCCCATCCAGTTTCTGAAAACTGAGTATTTTGTTCTGCCAGAAATCCTGTATTTCTTTTAATAATACACTATAAAAAGCAACTACAAAGTAATGAATTTTTCTATTGGCCTCATTATCTCCATAAGAGGCAAGCAAATGCTGCGTGCTGCTTTGACTTCATCTTTGCCAATCCGCATGTTTCACAGAAAAAGCATCCCCCAGTGTGGAACACGAGCTCTGTACAAGGAACACAGTATGAACAACTTTATGCAAATTTCCAGAAATACATGAACAGATTTAATGTTTGAAAGTTGCAAGGATCCAAATCTCTTCATCTGCTGACACTTTAAGCTACCGCACCTATCATACATCTGATGTCATCTCTAAAGGCAAAACACTTTAACAAAACAGTCTCACAATTTTGTTGTACACCAAAAAAAGAAAGAACATACACTAGTTGCAGAAAAATGTTTCTATATATTAATATCCCTATAAACTTCCAAAGTCATGTCTTCCAAGGAAACATGGTTTTTATATATACTGCTCTTGAGAAAACTCTACATGTGCGACTAGGACCAAAGCGAAGAAAAGCATCTGCTTCGTACTCAATGGGCAGCAGCAGGAATGCAATTGCTTAGGAGTTTTGGTGTGTTTGATTATTGGAATCAAAGAAAATGTGCTTGTGCTGCTAAAGATAAGCTTAATTTTCACATTTACATATCTCCTGTCACATGCACAGCTGCTGGCCGGTGCGTTTGCAAATGTGGAAAATTCAAAACCAACCTCCAAGTTCAGGAGCTCAGAGCCTGTCTCTGAATAGACTGCTCATTAATTTTCGATCTGCTCCAAATCCCTCCAACAGCTACCTTCTCTTTCACTTTGTTAAAACTTGTGTTGCTTGTATTCGGCAAACACAAAATTTTGGTGAAGCAAAGAAAATCAGATAAGGAAAGTTTCACTGCAGGGTAGGCGTTCCCAAGAAAGTAACACCTGGTTTCCTTAACAAATAAATTCCTAAGCAAGTGGGCTCTTGATTTACCAAAACTAATGTGCCTTGTGTCTTCCTAATTGTTCTTCTAGTGCGTCCCCATTTCAGTAGCACTTTTTTTGTTGTTAATTGATGACAATCAATTTTCTTCAATTTATCCCACATTCCTCAGTCTGCTAGTCCACAGACTAACCCTTTTGAGCTACTACCTTTCACATAAACCCTCAGGTGGATTTCAAAACTGATATGATTACTAGACCCTAGATATTCACCAGTTTCCATCATATTTATCATACTTGCTTCATTTCCTAGGAGAAAGGGTCTGATTCATTAAAAATTATATGCCCCATTTAAGCAGGTTTTCTGCATACTTTACTCAGGAAAAAATGCCGAATGCATTTTTTCCACATAAAAGTATGTCTTTTTTTGTGATTTATCAACCTTTCATACCCCGCTTATAAGTGGATGTCTCTCAGTCACATACCCTGGTGGTACATAACTCCTGAAGAGGGTGATCAGCAGCATTTCCAACTTCCAGCTCAGAAACTGAAGCTGTTTCAGACAGAGCAAATGCCACACGTTTTTACTGTTTATGATATTTTTGTGCGGTTTTATTCAAGCACCACGATTCACTACTTGAATTCCCTGGAATAGTTACATTCACCCTAGGTTTCAATTCAGTTTTGAAAGAGAGCGAGCCAAGCATTAGTGGGTCAGATGCAATCCAAACAATACTAGGGTGGGGTTTTTGCAGAAGCACAGATTTTTCACATTACTGTAATTTACCTATCTTTATTACTTTGGAGATTTAAGCAATCATTTGCTGTTAGCCATGCCACAGTTAAGCACAGGAGCTTTTAACAACATCTAGGATGAAATTTGCTCTTGGGCACAGAGCACAAACGAGGTTCTCTGGTCCACCTGAAGCCTGCAGCATGGAGTTTACATAGTCAGGCACCTTCACACAACCTTGTTATGGCAAACTTCACAGCTGGGGGAAAAATGTCTTTCCAACATCTGTGTCATGAAACAGTTTCTTCCTTTTATTTCTATTTTGTTTGTGTTGGGAGGTTACGGGATGTGGAAGGAGTGTTAGCAAGAGGTAAAACAAGAAGCAAGGGGCAAATATCTCTCAAGAAGCTGACACCCAAGCAGAATAAGAGAAGGCTGTTCTCTATCAGCACACTATTATTTTGGAAGTCCTGAAGCTATCACTGAAACTAATACTTCCATATCTTTAAAATCAGAGGAGATCTGAGACAGAAAGTTGGTTTTGTAATGAACCCCTCTCATAAAGGACTCCCAGAAAGCTTGAAAGTCATTATTAACATTTGTAGAGTACAAGTGAGTTCTGAACCCTCAACATATGCGATCGTATGTTTTTTATTTAACAACACTTTGCAGCAGTCACCATTAACTAAAACACTCTGGCATTTATCAAGTCTTGCTGCTATTCAGCCCACAGGAGAAGGAAGATGGTGTCGGGTACACAAGGCCTGCCTTTTAAACTGTGACCAAGCACTAAGCACTTTCATAACAGAAGCTAGTATTAGCTTCAGAGGACAACCACTGATCTTGCATAGAAGAGTTACCACATCCCTTTATGGCTGGTATATTCAAGCACACAGAAACAGAAGTGTGAAGAGAGATTCAGCTGTAGTTCAAACCAAAAAAGTCCAAAACATCCCCAAGCATGTACTGTAGCATGTGTATCACAAAACAAAATGCCTCTAGTAAAATATCAGGAGGATAAAGTTTTGAGTTTCTTGTCAAAAATACAGAGGTCTCGGAGCTATGAAATTCATGGAGAGAAAAGCTTTTGCTATACTCTCTGCAGCTGTCATGAATTTGTTCACCTTAGTCATCTTCTGTATTAATCCAAGAAGCTTCTGCAGAATCACTTTGCCTACCATAGCAGAGAGAGCCTCGAAAGGTGACTTCCTAGGAGCCGTTAATGTCTGGTACAGCACAAGACAACCCTTGGGCTGCTCCAAACGGTGCCGTACGCCACGAGACGCAGCCTGGTTGTGTCACAGCTTCCTTCCCACCCCGCAGGGGGGTTGAACTCCGTCTCATAGAATTGGTCAGTGACAGAAATGGTGCTTTCCAGCCTTTTCCTTGCTGTGCCGCTATCTCGACCAGCAAAGGGTACATGCGCGAGACTTCTGCTGCTCGTGTCATTTGGACAGGGCTGCAAACCAGGGCAGCTAAAGCAAACCCCTCTTTTCAGAACTATCCAGCATAAGGTTCCGCCTCAATCATTTTCCTTCTTCCCACACAAAGGAGAGAAAATGCCTCTTTTCTGCAGCCTAGATTTATCTTGAAGCACAGGTACTTTATCTTTCACATAACAAACACAGTTAATACACAAATGTATAATTCTAAGATTATATTAAACAATAAAAAGATTACCAAACTAAATAAAGCACTGCATCTGTTAATCCTGCCAATGTTTAAAACGCTGTATCTTGTGCAATTTTTGCAATGATCTAGACCTCAGCTTAAGAAAGCAGCAGAGATATTGTTAATACACTAGAATGCTACTGTTCTACAACACACTTCCACCAGGAAAAAACACCCTAAAAAAATCAAGGTGTTTGCTTGCAATGCAAGGGGCATTTATTCTGTAACACGTGTTTAGAGTCCCTCGATGTGTTATGCCATATAACCAATGACTGAACAATCCAGTCTCATGGATGCTCTTGCAGAAGACAGCCGCCCACCAGCCTTTACTAAGGATGCAGTAATAGAAGTAACAGCAAATCTGTGGTCTCAGTGGATGTCCTTGAGTTTTACATGCAGAATTAGGCAATGCCCAACAGACAAGAAATACACGTATTGATAGGGAAATAATCTCTTATGTAGCCGTATGAACAATTGTCATAAAAACATTCCTAGGATGTGACTGAGCTAAGATACAAGTTATCTGCATGAGAACAGGCTGTCAAGCTGTTCTTGAACTTTCAGCTTGAGTTCCATTTTGAATTCAGTAATTATAGATGAGAGGCAGGCAGTTAGCATGGAGAACAGATTTAGCTGCTGACAAAATGCTGCTGTTCACAACAGTTTGACCAGTCAGAACTTCAGTGATTCATAAGTGCTTTATTAGCAGTATTATGGGGGTTTTTCAACAGCATCTGTTCCTCAGGCTAGCAAAACTAAAACTTCGCCATGACAAACTACGCAAACACTTCCATCTAACAAAACTGTAAGAAAGGCCAATTCAAACGCTATAAGGAATAAACAGAGAAAAATTACACCGCAATCAAAGTTCAACTTACTTTTTGTCAGGCTCCTGTTAAATCAGAACCAGAGCAAAGGTATTAAAGATTAACCTTGTGCCTCCATTTTGAAAAAAATTACAGCTTCATCTCAATAAGCCTTTTGATACTGATTAGACAGTTTCTTCCAACTATTTAGAAGACAACTGGCCCACTCAGCTTTTGGGAGGCCACACATCCCAACCCACATACTTGGGCATACCACCTACCTATGCTTACAACATCAGCCTGAAACCTGGAAAACAGTTAAGCCAATGGCAGCACCAAAAAATCTATGCTAGGCACAAACATCTTCAATATGTAAGAGCCACTATGAGCTCTCATTTCTGCACGCAAACAGCATATGTTTGGGGGGGGGGGTTTTGTGAAATAAAATCTAGTTAAATTTTGTTAAAACTGCAAGTGGAATTATTTTGCAGAATTTCCCTCATCTGGACTTTAAAAGTTCTTTTTGTGCAGGTTTTCCACTTGTTTTACCATCCAGACCACTCACATCCCCACAGAAATATCTTACAGTTTTGTAACCATTCCCAGTTGTTGCAGTTTAGCCCCAGCTGGCAACAAAGAACCACATGGTCGCTCTCTCACTCCTCCCTCACCCCAGCGGGATGGGGAGGAGAATCAGAAGAAAAAGGCAAAACTCATGGGTTGGGATAAAAACAGGTTGACAGAACAGCAAAGGGAGATGAATATAACAACAATGATACTGATAAAAAGAATATAGAGCCACAGTATTCTCACCACCCGATGCTCAGCTTGCTCCCGAGTAGCAAATCCCCACAGCTGAGCCAGCTCCCCACTTAAATACTGAGCCTGATGTCACATGGTATAGAATGTCCTGTTTGATTGGCTGGTTTGGGTCAGCCCAGCCAGCTTCTTGTGAAAATTAACCCTATCCCAGCCGAACCCAGGACAACAGCGTTCCAACAATTCCACTTGACCTGTTTTGCCAAGTATCTCCTGCTAGAACACATCTTTCTATAGACCTTTTCATTCAGCCCCTACCTATCAGTCATGTTTGCTCCTGCCTTGCATTATTCTGCGTGTGTGACTTTGCATTTCTGTTCTTTGTATTACACCCTCAAAACATTTGATGATGTTTAAATGAAAAAAGAAGCCACTTAAGTATTTCCTGAAAGTTTCCCTCCCTTATGCAGAACATGACACTCATGCCAGCCAGATCATGGAAGCAAGGCTAAATTGTGCAGAGCATTTACTGGGACAAGTGCCTCTGCCATGGAATAAAACTCTGGAAGGCACAGGTGGGGGGAATGAGAAGAGCTTTAAGGATTAGAATGGAGCCTGACGGAGTATGGAGGGGACACATTTTGAGTCTGTCAGACTCTGACATTTGAGGTAGCTTTATATTTTCCTTGAAGAATAGTACAGACCCCAGTGAATTATACATTGGAATATGCCTCCCCAATGTAATCAAAGTTGACCTAACAGATTTGTCTTTCTGGCAATACAATCTACTGAAAATCTTTACTGTAAGGAAATCAGAACTGGATTCTCATGACAAAGAGAAAAATCACTTTTTAAATATGTAACAGGCCTAGACACAGCAATTCCTGTCAACTATAAGCACTGCAGTGAAAAACACTATGAGGAACCTGGTAGCTCTCCTCTTCGTCGCTTCGGAGGAACATGTGCCCTATGAGATTTCAATGTGTTTAAGCCACTGGAGCCAAGGCAGAAGCTGGAGGGGAGAGAGGAGCACAACTTTGCCTGGAGGAGGTCCCACCCTCACAGCTGCGGACCATGGACCCAAGGCTGAGGACCACCAGCACAGAGCAAACATTCCAGTAGAGTACCTGCCCTCAGGTTTCCCAAAGAGCCCGTAGGAAAAGGCCGGCTCCGCACTCGCAGCATCTGAAGGCCCGAGGGAAGCAGGCAATTTCTCTTCACTGCCCGTGCTGCTCGTGGACTTCAGGCAAGCACTTGTGATGGGACACCCAAAAGCAGACGGCAGCAACGCTTCTGACACTGCGCTTGGAAGACTGCGGCGCTTACCTGACCACTGCAGGGGATGCTGAGTGAGAACATCCAGTTTTTTGAAAAATTGTATTTACTAAGCTTTGGAAAAGGACTCCTTTCTCATCTACAAAAATGAAACGAATGGACTTCAAGCTTGCATTATAAATATATCTCAAGAAGCATTTTTCCAGGTTTATACAAAAAGACATGACTCTGAATTTGCATAATAATAAATCAATTTTTTTAAATCCCTCAATATAAAAACATGTAAATTATTCTTCCCAAAAAATGTTGTAATTATAAACTAAACCAAGTTTGCCTGTTGCTACCTAATCTCAATTTTAGAATTGCTGTTATCGAAAGAAAGTAATGCTGATATCTACAAAGTTAAAAGCGAGGAGTAACATTCCAGAAGTGGATGCAGAAATTCAGATTTATATTACCAAGCAACTGAGCAGGGAAACTTAAATCACAGGCAGAGCCACTGCTAGTCTCATGCACATGCACGATAAAACCAGTCAGATTCCATTTGTTAAAACATGTTATTCAATTAATTTTGCCGTCTTTACTGAATAATTTACTTGATGAATCAATTCTTCTGGTAAATAACCACTTCTACATCCCATTGACTTCTGTGTGGGCAAAACTGATTTTTCTTTTGGCACTAATCGTGTTTTTCAGAGCCAGCAGAGAAGGCGGCAGGGTGGGTTAGCAGGTAAACCGAGGGAAACCGATACAGAGCATCTGGCATCGATGACCCCGTAGGTGACCCAGGCAGCACCTTCCTCTGCAGGAGAGCGTGTAGCCAAGCTCAGCAAACCAGCAGGGCTGCAGAATAACCCTGTGAGCTTGCAGCTGCTGGTAACCCACGTTCACCCTAACCAGCAATATGGATGATGACGCACTGGTATATTTTTCCGTAGTTTGGTTAGCTACCAAGATGCCCCTTGGCTATTACATATGATATGGGAACTCTTAAGGACAATTTTTTATTTAGATAGCTGCATGACTAGTGAAAAATGTTATAACATTTTTAAAAACGAGGCTTTCCTGTAAGCACCATCAATTTCCTTAAAATGTTTGCTGTGAAGCCTTTATCTGGGAGAAAAGCTAAACATAAGGGTACAGAGACAGAGGAGAGATATTTCTGCATCTATTTGAAGAAATCTCATCCATAAAGATACAAATTGCCATGGTAATTATCGCTATTTTACTCGTAATCGTAGGAATAACCATACGTGGTTTATACATATGGACCGTTCTCGTTCCGTTTGCTGTAATTCTCCCTAGAAAGAAATGATCTTTTACAGAGCAGAAGTATTAACTGTGTGCTGGCAAGCGGGAAGCGGTGGTTTACGGAGGTGCTCTGCCACAAAGCGAGCCCCGGCTGCAGATTGTGAAGCGTTCCTGGTTGTGCTTCAGAGCAGCACGACCGGAGACCAAAGCACCGAAGGTTCTAGGAACACCGATTCAATATTCACCAGCAAGCCTGAGAATTACCTGCGTGTTCACAGGACAGTGCTGCCGAAAGAGTCACAGATGTACTCTGCATTATAGCGGAGTTAGTTTACATCAGACTTCGTCTCAAAATTAATTACTACAAAACAAGAAAGGCTCTGTATTATAGATATTATGAATTATTTAAATATCAAGGGGGTGAGCAGATCTACTGTGTTTTGGGTTGTTGGGGTGTTTTAAACTGTGGCAGAGCACCATGTAAAACAAAAAATCAAATTTGCATTGTAAAGCTCTACATGGATTAACGTTTAGTTGTTCTAGTCACTGCAGATATTCTATTCTGAAAGGCCAAAGAGTGAGAGTACTCCTATTCCTAGTCCAATTAGTCAGGGAAATAAGTTGTCAAGTTCATCAAACAACAACCGGCTACCTACCAGGAGTAACCAGGACCTGCCCGTTCACCCAGCCTCCAACACGGCAGGCGATACCCACCAGCCGAGTGGCAACTTCGGCGCGATTAAACAGCGCTTGCGTATTTATTCCTGAATCTCAGTTAAACATTTGGAGGCCGGAGCTGGTTTGATTTCCAAGAAGGTCTTTTCCAGTCCAACTGATGGTGTGACAGTGGGCCATGGGCTGGAAGAGCTCTGCGCGGAGCCGGGGATCCTGGGACCCCCGAGCCCCAGCCAAGCCCGGAGGGACCCAAGCCAGCCCCGAGCGGGAGCGCGGGCTGGGGTTCCCCCCCCAACAGCCCCGAACCGCAGTCATGGCCGGGCTCATAAGCTGAGGCAAACAGCAGGCGCTTGCTTTGTGCTCGGAGCCAGGGAATTAAGGCGGGTTATGAAACCAGAAGGCTGCAGTTTTAAGGGCTTGTACCAAGCCATGACAAAGTCCAGACGAAGGGATGCAAGCCTACGGGTAGGTCAGCCTTTCTGCTCTCCTAATATATGGCTACTTATTTTGAAGGCTACCGTCCACACTGCATACATCTTTCTTGGGGGATGCTATTTCTAAATACACAAAATTTCAGTGAGCACCTTTCTGTTTCCAACCAGGATTATCCAGGAGAGAGATTACCATAGGAATGAGCAGTTAAAAACAAACCCATCTGCTGTTGAGGGAGGAAAAAAGGAGAACCCAGGCCACAGTGAGGACCATCTCCTCACCCTGCCATCGGGGCTTGCTCCAAAGGCTGCAGCTCCTCACCTGGCGATCAGGCTGCGGGGCTGGGGAGACCAATGCCGGTAAACCCTCACAGGAGAGCCGAGCCGCGAGAAAGGGCCTGTCACCGTTTAGAAATACTGCGGGACTGATGGTCACCTCTTCCGTGAAATTTTCAGATTTCAAGATCTGCAACAAGGAACCGGCATTTACAGCTTAATCTTAGTGTTTGCATGCTCAAACTGTATTGGTTAATCCTGAGGATTAATAAATTATTAAAATTAATAAATACATTATTAATCCCTTGGTATAGAGAAAAATCTGACTCCAAAACTTCCATTTTAATGTATTCTCTACTGGTGCAAGTTCCTACCGAAGCGAAAGTCTGTCTGCACATGGCTAAGCATATACCTCCAAACATAACCGAGCGCAGTAAAATAATCTCATAGAAAAAATCAGCTGTAACTTTCACACTGCTAGTTGCATCCTGGCTTTGCTCCCAGTGATTTTGGGAAATGTTTTGTTACTCATTTCAGGATGAGAGCTGGCCCATAGCTTTGAACCTACTACATGACAGCAAAAAAAATCAAACAAGCTGCCTTGCCTAAGAAAAGTATTTGCAAGTAAGCCAGAGACACACCAAACCTGGCCGTTCATTAAGCAGCTGAAAGCTTTTTTCACCCCACTTGCCGAAACAAAGGTTTCCATTAAATATTTCCCAAGGTGATGTGGCCACACGTCTGGTTTCTGCAGTGCCCACGGTGCGTCTATCCGGGCTCGCGTTATCCGTGGCAACACCAACGGGAGTGGGTGTGTAATAACTTTTGACTCATAGATGTTTACAGCAACTGCCCCTTAGAAACCTGGAATTAGAAATCTCTCGTTAGTTAAATTTTTCTCCTTCTGCATGGAGCTGCAGAGCACCAGCAGCTCGCGTGCTCGGGCAGCAGCCAGCGCAGGGCAGCACAAGCGCTGGGGGTAAGGCGGGCAGGTAAGCCATCGCGTCCCAGAAGTCCGTGGTGGGTTTCTGGATATTCTGCACGTACCGAGCAATCGCATCGCTCCTGCATGTGGAGAGGGCTGGGGGAGCGGGGCTGCCCTCGCCCGCCCGCGGTGCCCCGAGTCCTGCCCCCCACCCGCTCCCACCCGGCCCTGGCCGCTCTCGGCCGTTAGCTTCATTGGCACAAACCTGAACTACTTCCCGCTGAGACCGACAGCTCCTCTGCTCCTGGAGGTGGACCCAACCGACAGCTCCTCTCCTCCTGGAGGTGGGCCCAACCGACAGCTCCTCTGCTCCTGGAGGTGGACCCAACCGCCTGCGCACACGCGGGCGCGCAGGTCTGCGGCGATGAAGGAGGTGGCCAGGCGATAAATTTGCCAGTCCAATAGTGCAAGAATACTTCAACTTACTGCTTCGATAGTTCTGACACTGAAGATACTGCACTAGCTTCTTGTCTAGAGAATCCTATGCCATAGCCATGTCTGTGCAGCCGGTGTTTCCTGGCTTCGCAGTCCAAAAATTAAAGCACTCAGAAGTATTTTTTGGAATTTGTGTTTAATTATTTTTGGCTCATAGATGTTTACAGCAACTGCCCTTTAGAAACCTGGAATTAGAAATCTCTCATTAGTTAGATTTTTCTCCTTCTGCATGGAACTGCAATTGTTACTGTAATATTATTTACAAGCAGTGAAAAAAGACATGGGTTTCATTTATGGCATCAAAAAGGAAAGATCATTGTAGCGAGTACTGCAACGAGATACCAGGTGGGAGACGAGGGCAGGGCTGTAACAGATGGGTGCACCCAGGGAGAGGAGCGTCCGTGGGAACGGAGCAGCTTGAGATGGGGCTTCGTCTGCATGAGGCATCTCCCAGGGAAACTTCACCGCAGCAGCGGGATGACGGGTCGCCAAACCAGTGCAAAGCCAAATTCAGGAACTGTGCTGACCCCCCCGGAATTCCCAGCACTCCCCGGGCAGGGGGAACCTGGGGTTGTCTGCAGCCTGGGCAGATGTCAACAAAGTCCCCATGCTTGTCCCCAGGGCCACCACTGCCTGCCCCAGGGTGTCCCAGCTGCTGCAGGCTTCTGTCCATTAGCGGCGGGGAAGCCTTGCCCTGGAAGTCTCAACCTCCCCAGGAGAACAGGGAGCAGAAGTGATGCTAAAGCAACCTCACATCCTCAGTCTGAGCTTACGCTAAGAGCTGGTCAGCCCCGACTACGCTCCCAAGGCAGGGAGTGCAAAGGTTTGAAGCAGCCTCCACTGGGCACTCATCCTACCTTTCGCTCCTGATACGCGTCCGTGTATGAGCAAAACAGAAGCAAACTTCTTGCAGAAGTTTTTCCTCTCGCTTTTGGCTTCAGGCTTGGGGTTTTATTCAAAAAAAAAAAGAAGCCCCGTTTCCTATTGATAAATGCAATTAAACTTCAAACTAGAGTGTTAATTCCAGCTCTTAGTCCTTAATAATCTGCTATTTTTCTCCAGAGACAGCTACAGGACTAAGCTGTTCACGAGAATCTGTGCACAACACTTCTACAGCAGGCATCTAAGATCTAACAAATTTTATCATCCATGTCCTTCGTATCTTCACATACCATAATCATTTTGAAAGCTTCAACACATGTCTTCTAATGGTGTCACTCTCTATAATGAGATAGGCAAATCAGACTGTTACGAGAGAGTCTTAATTGCATTACATCGTTTGAATTGTAAATGTTTGTCTAGTTACTGGACAGGTAGGGCAATCGGTAAAAAAAGAGAAAAATCCGTTCTTTCTGATGCCGAAGTAAAGCAGACTTCCATTACTCAGAGGCACACCGTGCCGGACGCGTCCAGACACCCCGCAGCGCTGGTAAACACAAACGGCTTCGGGAGACGCATCGCTTTTTCCCCTGTGAATGCTTCAGGAACCCTGGCTTCCAATGTTTTGGGGTCCTCGAGGCGCATTTCATATATTGTTTTTAAAGCTTATTGTAGACCCCGAGGAGGAAAACTTAGATCAAATACAGTCTGACAGGTAAAGGGCACCGCGAAGACTCCGTGAGCGTACCTGCTACAGGGGGAATGTGCTCACGATGCAGAAAACCCTTTCCATGCCGTGCAGAAAGATGTCCCCCGCGCACATTTTTCCAAGCACTCCTTACTGCTGATCAGGAAAATTATCATTTTACTACTGCGAAGTATAAGCACTACCTTACTCCGTTCGTGCTCTTGTCCTCGCTGTCACCTCGGCACGGTGCAGGTCAGCTGCAGAAAGAGCAGACCAGGGCGGAGGGGAAAACCAGCATCACCGACACCCGCTTCGTACCCAAAATACCGCGCTTCGAAGCAAATCCTTTCGTATAAAAATCAGCGCACTTCACAGCAACCACAGGAAAGCCTAGGAACGTGTGGACGTTTCAGAAAGTCCTTCTGCTCAATCATCAACCCAGCTGAGATGAAAAGCTCACGTTTCCATGAACGGCGAGCTTTTTTATGCATGTTACTTCAGAACACCTTAGTGATAGAGGACTCCTTCTCCATCTCCTCCTGGAAACCAGGCATCTCTCCAACATGTCGAGATGCAGATACCCAGACTATCCAGTCCCTTTTGAAAAAAATGGTCTCGGTCAACTTGTTTGACAAGTTGCATTTTGATACAAGTAATGGGTTTCGTACGTAACTCTCCAGAAATAATACCCTGTTGTTCTCTTCAAGACAGTACCGGTGAGGCTCAGCAGGGCTCCTGCAGACATTGTCACAGGAGGAGAACTGCTGTAAAATAGCAGGTTATGGACTTCTCTTTTTAGATACATGAGATTGCAGAGTACATAAACCTCTTGCTATAATCAGTTGTACTTCTACATTTCCATCATTTGTACTTCTACAATTCCATCTGAAAACTTCGAAACTTTCCGCTCAGTCTTTGCAATGCTCCTGTTTACGTTCCAATTTTTCCCACGTGTTTGGTGACAACTGTTTTTTAACAGCAGAACAGCCAGGCTCGCTTACTGAGACATCACACAGAAATGTATTCTAGGAAAAGCGGATGAAAACAGTACTGAAAATAACTTGGAGGTCCAATTTATGTCAGATATTAACTTTATGTAACCATACCCTGTTCAGCTGGAGTATGCCAGAAACCAAACCTAAATGAGAGGAAGACAACCACAGCTTTTCCGCCAGCGTCCCTCGGCTGGGCAGACGACTCCAGCCTCCTGGGCACGGGCACGCAGGCTGCAGGCGTCGGCTGAGCCCCCGTCCTGACGCCGTGCCTCTGCCTCTCTGCACGGACACCGCCGCGTTCTCACGTGGTGTCACGGCTGCCATGGTCTCCTTGCACGCCCTGCAGCTCTGTCATCGGGGAATCTGGTGCAAGGAAGATCTGAGAACAACTGACAGCAGATTTACTGTGAAACCCACAGATTTGGTACCGGGGGCCTGCAGAAGACTGTCTGGAGAAAGCAGCTAAGACTGGGCAACGTCTAATGCGCAAAGAGGAGCTACGCGGGTGGCTGTCTCTAACTGTGTAACGGGTTTTGATCAGGAGCCCACCTATGAAGAGCTTCAAGTAGAACCGGCAGTTTTTCAGACCTGAAGAACTGCACCTCCTCTTTGTCCTGGAGGAAACCCATCCATCTCTTAATTACAGCTTTCAGAGGCAACTAAGCCTATTCATCTTTTAATTGCAGACTTTTAAGTGAACATGCCCTTCCCACTCCAGCTCTTGTTTTTCCAAATGCTTCCCAAACTGCGGGATGACTCCCTCGTTACAGCTTGTTTACCCCAAAAGAGGGAGATCTTGCTTAACACAACGCCAGTCCTGGTCCCGAGTTCTCCTGATGGAAGGAGATCAGCCTCGAGTTCTTCTGATGGAAGGAGCTCAGCCTCGCGCTCTGTGTATTACACCAGTTCATATAAGTGACAGACAGACAGACGTTTAATTTACCCCTCTCAAACAAGGACCACTTCTTCAGACCTTCTCAGACAGCGAGGAGGAACCCAGACCTTGCTGGCGGTTGCGCGGCGCTGACAGGTTGAGGCCCATCGCAGTCGGACGTTCGCTGTGCACTGAGAACACGCGTGGCGTTATCCAAATACCTCACCGCCAACCTAACAAAGCAGAGAAAAAAGGCTGCTAGATGAAGGAGGAGCTGGAGGCAGACCAGTTTGCGTCCTGCGGGTTAATTATGCTGATTCTTCTACACAACCAAATGAAAATTAGAGAATTAAAAATAGGAAATAGAAATAGGGAATGTACAGTTACCCAGGAATACCCAAGAACGTAACAAATGCAGTATTACCAGTCAGCAAAGAAGGTTTCTGCTCAAGCCCAAGCCTTGGTGGTTCTTGCACTGACGACCTCCGGCTTGGCAGCAGCAGGACGAACAGCGGGGACCTGCCCGAGAAGCCTGGCTTCAGCAATGCCTCACAAAGGCGCTCGGTGCTACAGCATCCCAGCTTCCCGGGTTCCAGACCCTTGGAACCCGAGGTAACTAAACGGGCAGTTCTCCTGGAGGTTCGTTAGCACGAGCCGTGTCATCTTCACGAGGTTAAAGTCAACTGCGGCACGTGCACCCGCTGCCTGCCAGGTCCCGGCACGCTGCCGCCGGGCGCGTCCCCTGCCTGCTCCCGCGCGCGGGCGAGGTGGCTGCTCCCGCGTCCCGCCGAACCTCTCCGGACGAAAGCATGAAGGTAGGTTTGCGCAGGTTTGTTCTCCCTGGGGTTTTTTTTGTCTGGTGGCTTTTTGCAGGCAAGGCTCCCTTAATATTCTGAGTTCCCCTGTGCCCAAGCCCAGAGGCATTCAGAGCGCAGCTGGAAGACAAAGCCACGTCAGCTGGGTTCCATCAAGATTTACTGCTGATGCTTATGTGGACGAGGATTTTTCCCTTCTTCAGCTTTCTTTTCCCTGCAAATTTGCTATTTGGGACTGCTTTAACCCAGGAAAACGTAAAGGCTTTTTTAGAGATATTTGCTGGATTTTGTTCTTTTTTTCCCCACTGTGCTGCCTGCTAGGAATGCAGGATCTTCCCTTCCGGAAGTGTGCACATCTACAGGCAAGGCGGAGAAATACCAAATGTAAACTGAAATACAGATATACTCTCCCAAAACCTGAAATTAAGCCATTGTTATTAAACCATTCGAGGAATCGGATGACTACTAACCATAATTTAGCTAAGATCAAGTGTAAAATCTGTTTAATAATACCCGATACCTCCTCTATCTAGGAGATTATATCCTGCATTTGCAGGGCATTGACTCAATAATCTAATAGGTCTTTTCCATCTCTGACTTCTATTAGCCTATGAATTATAACAAAAGGACCATTAGGCAAACCATAATTGTGGAAACAGCCTTTGACACATGAGACTAACTACTGCCACGGTGCAGAAAAAACCCTAAAATTAAAACATGGACAGACAATTGAAAGTAAAGCTTTCCCTTTATCCAAGTGTTAACTCGCTTGATTAAAATCATGAAGAAACCCTCCGCAAGTCACAAAGAAGGCACTTTTTCTCCCCATCTCGTTAGGTGAAACCGCCCTGTTTTGACAGCGCAGCAAGTGCTGTGTTGTCACTGGGGGAGGGACTGGGACTGGCGGGTTCGTGGGATTTTTCCCCAACTGATGCACCTACCCAGCAGAACCCGCCCTACAATCCAGACCAGGGCTGCCAGACCCCCTCGGCTCGGCTGAGGAAAGTCACCTCTCGGCTTTCAGTGAGCTTTACCTGGGGAAGGATAAAAAAAAGCAAACCAAAAAACCCCAAGAAAGGCACAAAGCATACAGCCAAGGTTGACTGCCTGTGAAGGAGCTGGAGAACGCAGCCATCCTCGAGCAGCTCTGGCTGTCATGGGCTCCTGCAGAGAAGGTCACCAGCTTTGCAAACACCTCAGAGAAAAAGAGGAGTTAACAAATGAAGTCACACACTTTAATACTTTTACAGGGAATGTAAACCTCACGAGAGCCCAGCAGAGGAGACACCTGCAGAGAGCATCAGCAAAATATTCAGGTTCCAGCTCCCTTCTGCGAGGACTCATTCAGATTTCTGAGTCCATCCCGCTCGCCGCGTTCCCAGCGGCCAGGTACTGCTCTCCCTCGACGTCACGGGAGCTGCCAAAGCCGACGCCGGGCAGCAGGGCTGCCGACGCGGACGCGTTCTTTCTCCCCAGCCGCTGCCCTCCCGACAGCCCGCGCGATCGCAGGCGCTGCACCTCGGCCACTGCCAGCACCGTACTCCCGGTCACGGGACCATCGTGTCCGGCGACAACCGACCAAACACCCAGGATCCACGCCGCGTGAGTGAATAGCCAAGAGAATTCCAGAGCTACTCCCTGCGCACGAGGGTAGCCACACGCCCGAGTCCCCGGACCCCGGCCTCGATGCTCTGTGCCGTCGGCTGGCACGCAGACCTCCGGGGTGCGGAGATTGAACTGCATGGGCAAGGCAACAAACGCGCCATGGCATCGTGTCTCCACGCCGTCACAGTCTGTCGCTGTGGGGACGTCACCCCTGCGTTCGGAGGAAGGGTTACAGGAGCACGTCGGCTTTTGGTGCTCGCAAAGCACCACCGACACCGGGAGGGAACCACCCCTTCTGCCAGAAATCACAGCTTTCAGGATTCCATCAGACTTCACAGAATCACACAGAATCCCAGTATGGTCGGGGTTGGAAGAGACCTCTGTGGGTCACCCAGCCCAACCCCCTGCCCAAGCAGGGTCACCCACAGCAGGCTGCACAGCACCGTGTCCAGGCGGGGCTGGAATATCTCCAGAGAAGGAGACTCCACAGCCTCCCTGGGCAGCCTGGGCCAGGGCTCCGTCACCCTCAGAGGGAAAAAGTTCTTCCTTGGGTTCAGCTGGAGCTTCCTCTGCTTCAGTTTGTGCCCGTTGCCCCTTGTCCTGTCGCTGGGCACCACTGCAAAGAGTCTGGCCCCGTCCTCCTGACCCCCACCCTGCAGATATTTAGAGGCATTTCGAAGGTCCCCTCTCAGCCTTCTCTTCTCCAGGCTGAACAAGCCCAGCTCCCTCAGCTCTCCTCGTAGCAGAGATGCTCCAGTTCCCTCATCATCCTCGCAGCCCTCCGCTGGACTCTCTCCAGTAGCTCCTCATCTTTCCTGAACTGGGGAGCCCAGAACTGGACAGAGTACTCCAGATGGGGCCTCAAGTACTCCAGATGGGGCCTCAATCTTCATTAAGAAGTACTTTTTACATGAAAAACTGTTCCTTTTTTCCCCACTACCTACTAACGCGAGCGTTTACGAGGAACACGTTCATTAAAGACAGTTCCGCGGTGTCATCTGTTTACGCCGCGATTTACAGACACCGCAAAGAAAAAGCACCGGCCGGTGCCTTCCCTCCCCAGACTCGGCGGCTGCCCGCTGCCTGGCCGCAGGAGCTGCAGCGGAGCCAAGCCCACGCGCCCGCTTGCTGCGCCAGCCCCTCGCCCCTCCGCGCGGCCGCACCGCCGAGCAGACGCGCGGCACAGCTGCTCGCCCAGCCCCGCGCCGCTGCGGGGCCGCGGCCGAGCCCGCCTCGCCGTGCCAAGGCGAGGGGGGCTGAGAGGGGCACGGCTGTCGGTGAAACGGGGGGGTGCCCGGCGGGGATTAGCAGGGCTCTCAACATCGCTTCTGTGCGGGACTCGAGCAGGGTTTGAAATCGGGTCTTTTCAAATGGCAGCGAGTAAAAATATACATTTCTGTGAAATATGCTTAGAGCTATATTAACACTTTGATTTAAATATCAGTTTTCCAAGAGGTTTATGAGCTGGCAGCAAATATCCTCTACAAGCTAACAGTGGCCACACCTGAATTATTTTTCTCGTTAAAACCAGATCCTGAGCAACGGGCATGCGAAGCGCCCGTTGACCGAACAGCAAACCTGGCGAAGCACGCAGGCAACACCCGCTTGGGTTCGACGGGGACGTTTCACCAGTTCATGGCTACAACCCGCTCGCTTCCACTGCTGCTGCCCTGCACGGCCTCCGGCTTCGGCCGGGAATCGCCCTGCGCTCGCGGGACCGACGGCGCGCGCTCGGCAGAGACGTTCGGGCTGACTGCCGCAGACACCACCGCCACGTTTCCTTGGGCTGCTCGGGGTTCCCTTCTGCTGGACTGCCACCTCCGGAAAGGCTGCGCGGCTCCAGCTCGCCTTCCCACCTCAAACCACATTTCCAGTTCTAATTTTGTCTGCGTGCCCCGTGACGAGCTCATTAAACTCAGCTACATTTCCTTCCAGCCCCAGTGTAACATCTCTTCTTGAAAGCGACTTCCTCCTCCCCAATACCCGCGGTCTGCATCATCTCTGCACTAGACAGCAAAGGAGGAGTTCGTCTGGAAAATAAATCATCGTGAGCCTGGCCTTAGCTGCTGGACCCGGCTTGTCTCGGGGAGTCAGCGCAGGCTGCCTTCACTCACCAGTTTCTGTAGGGCCTTAGACATATTGGTAATCTTTCAATGTTCTGGCTGTTTGGAGAAAAAAAAACCACATTAATTTCACCTCAAAACGTGCCAGGCTTGCTGCTTGGCTGCCACCCCCTCAGTGCGGATGCTCAGACCCGCTGAGCTGGATGCCGGCGGCTGCGACGGCTTCCCCGGGCGGCGGGCGCGCCGCGGGGCTCTGCTCGCGGTGCCCTCCAGCCCTGCCAGCGCCCCGGCCGCCCACCCCGCGATCAGCCTTCCGAGCAGCGATCCGCAGGGCACTGCCTTGGCAGTTCGCCTCTGTTGGTGCTGCCTTCTGCATTCCCCTGCACTGATTTGTGGTTCGGTCTGAAACAGCGGCTTGGGTGCCACGGGTTAGCGGAACTAACCAGCCCTGTTTCACTTTCATCTTTGTCTGAATGAGCAAAGGACACCACAGTGTCAATCCCAATTAAACATTTCCCTAACTCGTGAAGGAAGTGTGGGCAGAGGAAGCAAAACAAGGCAGGATTTCTTTCTGAGCTGGCACTGCGGCACAGAAACACCTGTGAATGTTCTCAGGGCTCGCACACCCTCTGCTCGCTGCAGAAAACCACCCCGGCCGGAGTCTCGGTGGCACGGGTACCCCTAGGAACACAAAAATCACGGCTTCTCTCCAGCCCCTGGTTTACTGAACCTGCGGCTTTCTTCCCCAAGCTTGGGACGGAGGCAGACAGCAGATGGTTGCAGCTCATTTTAGCTAACAATCTCGCTCTGTTTTCACTAACATCAGTAACTTTTTCCAAATAACTTTACACCATTGTTTGATATTTGTTTTGCAACTCTGCTAAAAACGCAACTCCAAAGCACAAGTGTTGCAGGAAATCTGTATTTCTCTGTCCTCCCCGTACTGCTCGTGTACCAATGCTCATGGAGATGATGCGAGCACACGGCATTTATTTGTTTTTGTTAGGAAATGAAATGAAATGGAGTCAAAATATTACAGTTCTTCAAGTTCCACAAGCTCCGTCTCCAGGAATTAGCACAAAGATTCATTTTTGTAGAGGTTTTTCAGCAGATAAGACATCAGTATATGACTTGAAATTAATTTGTAATAGATGCAACTGTGTTTTATTGTCCTTGCTTACGCTCTCCATTACACAGCAGATTATTCTTTCTATAACTATCGTAAATGCATGATTTGGGGCTGCTGTTCTGTGGGACCCTCTACCATTTACACTGTGTATATAGGTATATAAGGGTATGATGCTGCGCTAACCAGTCCTCAGTCCCAGCAGTTTATTAATGCCAATACGCTCACGTGCCGAGGGTTTGTAAAATCAGACTCCTGCCATAAAGCAAAATTCACAGCCAGCTGCTGGAAGTCACGTTACTACCAAGGGATCATATCCGTGTTACCTGGGCACATCATCCAGGGAAAGACTCGGTTTCACAGCACAACAGAAACCAGTGCGCTGCAGCAGCCGGTCACTCGGCTTCCCAAACCGCCCAGCCACAGCTGCGGGGAAACGCCGTGCTCTGAAAACACGACGGTCGAGAACCTGCACCAGGTGACCTCCATCACAAAGCCACACGAGAAGTACCGCTGGCAGGCGCAGGGGGCTCGGTTTCCGTGGGCTCGGCAGATTCCTGCTGCTACCCTTGGGTGTTTGCGGTTCCTGATAACAGGAGAGAGAAAGCGTCAGACCCGAGGATCCGAAGCTGTTTATGTGGCTCTGAAACCAAATAACCCAGCAACTTGCCAATGGTGGGGCTGCTTACAGAAAGGCCTTCTAGAACTCGAGAGACATATATTTAAAAAAAAAAAAAATCAGGGTTTGTGAGGGTACTTGCTGAGCTGTTCTTCGCGAAGCGATGCCCTGATGCCAGGGGAGAGCTTCCGCAGGCCTGGAGCACGGAGACAGCGCCTGTCGCTGCAGGCTGACGCCCCATCCCAGTGCCATCCCCATCCCAGTGCCATCCCCATCCCCGTCCCCATCCTGGCGCCATCCCCATCCCCATCCCAGTGCCATCCCCATCCCAGTGCCATTCCCATCCCGGCGCCATATCCATTCCTGTGCCATACCCATCCCAGTGCCATCCCCATCCCCAGCCTGGTGCCGTCCCCATCCCAGTGCCATCCCTATGCTGGCACCATCTCCATCCCTGTGCCATACCCATCCCCATCCTGGCACCATCCCCATCCCAGTTCCATCCCCATCCCGGCACCATATCCATTCCTGTGCCATACCCATCCCAGTGCCATCCCCATCCCCAGCCTGGTGCCATCCCCATCCCAGTGCCATCCCCATCCCCATCCTGGCGCCATCCTCATCCCAGTTCCATACTCATCCCCATCCTGGCACCATCCCCATCCCGGCACCACCCCCATCCCCATCCTAGTGCCATCCCCATCCCGTCCCCCGGGCTGAGCACCGCAGAGCCGGGCTGCGCCCCGCTGCGGGGCGAGGGCTGGGAGAAGGGAGCAGCCACGCCAGCAGCCTCGGGAAGCAAAGCAGCCTGGCAGAGCCGCTCACCTGCCCTCCCGCCCGGAGGCAAGGAGCTGTCGTGGCAGCTGACAAGGAGCAAGCGGAGATAAGAACAGGAGAAATATCTGGGACAGAAAAATGTCAACCTGCGCAAACTTGGGGACAGTCATGAAGAGAATAACATTTAGCAGCAGTCCCACAGAGCCAGCCACGTCAGTGCTAAAAACGAGCGATCCCTGCGCGCTGGAGGCACCGACCCTCCGCAGCAGCGTCCGACGGAGCTCTGCGGCGGGGGCCGCACGTGCCCCCGAGGGAAGCCGGGCACCCTGTTCTGCGCGGCAGGGCTGCTCGCAGGTTGCACCTTTTCCTCTAAAATATTCGTGCCCACGTTTCCCAGGAGCGCATTTCAGCAGCCAGCGAGGCATGGGCACAGCCCCTGTAAAGCCGTGGCGTGCCGAGATGCGGGGCAGACCTCGCCATGGCCACGGCCCTTCTGCCAGCCCCGGGTGGGCTCCGGCCGCTGCCCCCTCCTCGCCCCGAGCCGGGGGACCCCGCTGCAGCTCAGCGTCCCTGCCTGCCCCTTGGCCACGCTTCGCCGGCAGCATTGGGGCTGTTCCCTGCCATCCGAGACAGCCGAGTGGAAACTGAGATACTGCGCTCGGTCTGCAAGGCAGCCGCACCCCCTGCGAGCTTCAGCTGCCCTCCCCACGCCGTGACCCCAGCCCATCCCGGCTCCCTCCCTGGGGTCAGAACGTTCCCGGGGCGGCTGACGTCCCCTCGCTCCTCCCGCAGCGCGTCCCCGCGTCGCTGGCCTTTGCCGTCCTGCTCCGGAGCTTGTTGCTTCGCTTTATTGCTTCACGGAGGAGCTGGAGGGTCTCCCGTTTGCAGGTACGTACCTTGACTGCTCGCGAGAGCGGTGCCACGGCCGCGGGCCCAGCCCGCTCCTCGCCGCGCGCAGGGACGTCGCGCCCTGGGATCCAGTCCGCCCAGTCCCCACGTCGCCAGCTGGGCAGCTGTTCCAGCCACCAGACGCAGCCACCTCCTCAGCACTGGGGGATTGCAGACCCCAACCGTTTGCACAAGTTTTGTTGGAGAGTGGGAACACGTGGAAAAGAGTTTTTGCCATTTATTTCACAACCGGGTTACAGCCCCGGTTTACTGTCTGTGATTCTGACTGGGTTCTTGTAGTATAAGGTGTAATTTGCATGGGACATTAAAATGATAGAACAATTAAAATTTTAGATTGATGTCTCTTTGTAGAAAACCCAGTTAGTCAAGAAAAATCAGCTAAGTCACACTATTTAGTATTTATTAGCATGTGCGAGCCCCTATGCCTGTAACAAGAGACGTGACAAGCGCTAAGAGGCGTCTGTGCCAGCGCTGCAGAGCAGATTTGTCCTGCTAAAGCCGTTACTTCGACCGCCAAGCCCGAGGTGCTGCGCCTCGCAGCGTTAGCCCCGCGCTCGGAGCAGCAGCCCCTGCCCGCCGGGGACCGAGGGTGACGGCCAGCCCTGCCGCGACGCCGAGGAGCCGGGCGCCCGTCCCGCCAAGGCTCCGCACGCCAGAAAGCCGCCTCTCTGCGCGCAGAGGTTGTTCAAGCATCATTTCACAGAATCACAGAGTGGTAGGGGTTGGAAGGGACCTCTGTGGGTCATCTGGTCCAACCCCCTGCCGAAGCATTTCTCCCAAAGGGAAGCATTCGCCTGCGCAAAGCTCTTCCCACCCTCTGGAAGCCGCTCGGCCGCGCAGGGGGGAGCGGCGGAGGAAAGCCTCGCGCCAGCCAGCTGCCCGGCCACGCTGCCGAACGGCCCTCGCCTTAGCGACGGCCCCAGGTTCCCTAACGAGGTTTGGCTTCATGCGGAACGCTCTGTGTAGATGGGGATAAAAACCAGAAATGACCCGAACAGACGCGAGGCCTGTTCAGCTAACGCCTTGTTCACATTGGTCCAAAACTGCCTTCAGCATCAGTCGTTCCGCGGCCTGGCACCTTCTCCATCCTGCAGAAAACATTGCACTGGAAACCCAGGTGGTCAGAAAGCACCTTCCCGAATCAAGCAGGGCTGCCTTGCTAGCACCATAATCAGCCTCACACGTTTATGTTGCGTCTACATTAAGTTCTGATTACGCAAAAATCCCTCGCCTTCAGATTTTTACATCTCTGCCAGACGTGCTGCTTCAGGAAGGGAACACAAGTCACCCGTTCTGTCCAGACGAGCTCTGCCGGCCGTGGTCGCACCACATTAAAATGCGACAATCCCAGCATTTACCTAGACACACACTTTGACATAAAATAAATTAAAAAAAAAAAAAAAAACCAATTAAAAAAACCCCCAAACAGAACAAAACCAACCACGAAGCTGAAGTTTCTCGGCAGCTCCATCCTCCTGCCTCCAGAGCAGCCCGGACCGCAGCAGCCCGGCCGAGGCTGCCATTGACTGCCGAAACAGGGAGGCAAAGATGGGAGGAAATCAGGAAAACGGAGAAAGAGCACACCACACAGAAACTGTCAAATATGTCAAAACATTCATGAATACCAACATCTCCCTCTGCACCACAGCCAGCTGTAAAGGTTACTTAGGGCTAACGTTTCGGCAAGGGCGGATGACGCAGCGGCGGGTTTACTGATGCATAAAAAATCAGCTACAGGTGCACCCGAGGCGCTTCGATGTGTGCCGCCGGCGCAGGGATTTCTACCACAAAGGAAAAGTCGGAGGGGTAAAATCGCCTAAAACACGAATTTTCTAGCTTTGACTGCCCTCGACATAAATTCCTGCTGGCTGCTCTCCGCGCGTGCGGCACACGCAACGAGGATAATTAGGCACAGGGCTAGGAAAGCAAGTGTTGCTGATTGCATTCCAAAACTAATAAAGCTCCTACCCGGGTCTCGTGCCTGCAGTAATTCATCTTCCCAGCGCTACGCTCAGCAAAGGCGGCTTCAGCGCGCGTCGCGACGCTGCCTGGCCCCTGAGCCACCGGCTGCGAGTTACCTCGGCGGCGGCGCCGGTCAGCACAGCTCTGTGGGACCCGAAGCACCACGCGCGCTGGGCAGGCGCGACGCTACCCGGGCGCTCAGATCAAGGAAGCTTAAATGGACCGTCACGAGTTGAACACGGCGCACTGGATAAGCAAACACCTGACCCGAGTTCTCCCCCAGTTTGTTCGCCGAGTTTGTAAACCCCTAGCATGTTTTGGAAAAATCGGGCTCGAGTGGCATCGCCTCATCCTCCCAGAGCGGGAGGAGGAAGGTGTCCGGCTCTGGGGAGGAACGGTGAGGCCGTCCCCAGCGTAACTGCGTGGGCTTCGCTGGAAACAGACGCGTGGGTTGGAGGCGAATAAAGCAAACAGACTCCGTTCTTATGCATCGGTGCATCCAAGGAGTAACTCTGCAGGAGACAGTGCAATTGTACAAGCAAAAAAGTTAGGATCCAATCAGCCCAGCGGCCTGATAACCAGCTACAAAAAGGGAAATCCTAAGGGAGCGGAACAGAATGGGTTTTGTCTGCCCGCTCGCACCAGCCGAGCAGAAAAACCAGTAACAAATTCCATAATCAGCACAGGGCTAAAATAACCAAGGCGGCTGCTAATCTGAAACACCCTGTGCCTGCGGAAGCAAAAGGCTGTTAAAGAAATCCTCCCGTTGATGCTGCGCTTCAAAAATTATTCCTTCACCTCCGTGCTCTGCGCTGAGCTTCCACCCCGAATGTTTTCCTAAATGTCTCTGCTCTGTGCTTTTCTCTCTTTCTTGCTTTCTCTCTTTCTTTCTCTTTCTTTCTCCTTCTGTCTTTCTTTCTTTCTTTTTCTTTCTCTTTCTTTCTCCTTCTGTCTTTCTTTTTCTTTCTTTCTCTTTCTTTCTCCTTCTGTCTTTCTTTCTTTCTTTTTCTTTCTCTTTCTTTCTCCTTCTGTCTTTCTTTCTTTCTTTTTCTTTCTCTTTCTTTCTCCTTCTGTCTTTCTTTCTTTTTCTTTCTCTCTGTCTTTCTCTCCTTTCTTTCTTTCTTTCTCTCTTTCTCTTTCTCTCCTTTTCTCTCCCTTTCTTTCTCTCTTTCTCTCTTGCTTTTCTAAGGGTTTGCAAACCAGGGAAGCCAGCGGATCCCTGAGCAGAGGGGCTTCAGCAGCACCCCACCCCCCCCCAGCTCGCCCTGCCCGCTGCGGGGGAGCACCCCAGAGCTGTGAGACCCCCCCGGGGACGCGACCCGCCCAGCCCCCGACCCCAGCCCAGCCTGGAGGCTCCGGGCCGGGCCGCCAGCCCTTCCCCAGCCCCTCGCCGGCTCCGCGCCCAGCTCCTGCCGGGGGGTGCGGGGCCCGGGGGGTGCGGGGGGTTGAGCGCGTCAGGAAAGTTACCGCAGAAGCGGCCGAGGAAAGCGCTTGGCGAGAGCGGCTCGGGAGGGGAAAACGCGAGCGGGCGGGGACTCCTCGGCAGGGTTCAAGTCGCGACAAGGACTTCAGCCCCGCGACAAAACCGCAGCGCCTAAACCCTCCGCTCCCGACCCCGCTAATTACCACCCCCGGCCCAGCATCCGCACGCAGCGGGACCGCTTTTTATTCCTTCTCGCAACTCTTTTTCGCAGTTCCTCGCCTAACCGAGCCGCGAAGCGCCCGACGGGTCCGGTTCGCCCATCGCCCCTTCAGCGAGCCCCGAGCCCCGGGGCTCGCCTGGTCCTCCCATAGCGACCCCCGGGGATGCTCGAGCGGCGGCAACGGGACGCGGTCGGCTCCGCCGGGCGAGCATCCCCGGGAGCGAGCATCCCGGTGCCGTGCCCGTTCCCGCGGGTGAGGAGAGATGCGGGGTCCCCGGCCCCCCGACCCCGCCGAGCCGCCCCGCGAGGCTGCGAGTAAATGAAAACCGACTTTAGCGCCGGCATCCCCCCCCCCACCCCCCGAGGCTGATGTTTTCGAAATTCCCGGGCGCGATAGCAGAGTTTTGGGTCCTCCTTCCCTTCCCACGCGTGGCCGAAAGTTTTGCGGGGAGCGCGGTGCCGCTCCCGGTAAATCCCGGCTTCGGGAGAAACCGCCCGGAAAGCTCCCCAGGAAGGCGGAGGCTTTCGGAGGGGAGCAAATATCAGAGACAACCCCCCCCCCAGCAAAGCACCCCGCTGTCGCTCCCGTGGGGAGGCTGCCCCCCGTCCCCCCGCCCCCAAACCCAGCTCCGGAGCCGCGGGACAACGTTCAGAAGTTACCCCCTCCCCGAATTAAAGGCGGGTTGTTTTTTTTTTTCCCCCGAGCAAAACCCGGGAAAAAACCAACCTTGGAGCCTCGGGGTCTCCTCCTCTTCCTCCCGCAGAGCCGGCGGGTCCCGCCGCACCCGCTCCTGCAACGAACCTGCCCCGTCCGTCCATCCGTCCGTCTGTCCATCCATCATCCATCCATCCATCCATCCATCCTCCATCCATCCTCCCGCGCAGCTTGGCACCGCGCTGTTGTCCCTTAGGGGCAACGGGTGCCGGCGGTGGAGCTTCTCGCTTGGGCAGAAAGCAGACGAAATGCGATTCGTTTACACGTTTTATTTGTTGTAAACATTAAAATTGTCTTTCTCAAAGAAAGAGTTATCAGGAGAGGGGGGGAGGAAAGAAAAAAAAAAAAATAATCAGCGTTTCTAACTGTCGTACACCATAGAAAAAAAGGCAGTGACTCATCTCATGTGCCGTACTGGAAATATACAAAGAAAAATACTACAGAATATGGCAATATTAAAAATATTACTCGAACATAAAATAATATATTAACCGACAATTTTAGACATTATAAAAACGGAACAAAACAAACCAAAAATTCAAAGTGCTCAGTAATTTCCAGGGAGTTATGTATATTATAAGCACTCTGGAAACAGTGAAAAGCTGCTGCATGCAAGATTTGTTTAGCTTTAGACAACAAAATAATCAAGATATAAACTTCTTTTTTAATCAACATCAACAGTACATACAACACTTACAAACAAGGAATGTTGGGCGGTGTTTACAAACACTATGTGTCCCTTTGGGGAGGGTCTCGGGGTCTGTAATACTTGTGCCCACCTATTTTACAGTTGAGAAAATGTTTGAAGCTTAGATAACTACCAGTCTTTATAAAAGCTAACAGACTACATAGTGTCTGAAATACTATTTATAGAATATAGACATTACTGAAATAGCAAGTGCCTATAACATCGTCACCCTAGAATCGTCATGCTTTCCCAGTCTGGAGAGATTTATTCTCTTTTCTCTTTATTTTCCTTTTTTTTTTTTTCCTTTTTCCTTTTTTTTTTTTTCTTTTTTTTTTTTTGCAAACACGTTTATCTTTTATTTTTAATTTATTTTTTTTTTAGAATTGTTTTCTGTATTTCTTCATAAATAGGCACAGAATAATTTTTAAAAAGCCAAACCGCATCTGATAAATTTACAAGCCTTCGCCTTCTTTACTGACATGCCACCCACGCAACATTTAGGTTTTGTATATATTACAGCTTTCTTTTACAGCAGAAAACTTTCGTCTTTAGGAGGATGAGACTTGTGGGTCACCTTAACACTTCTGTTTGTCACCGTCAGAGTCTTAGCTGCGCGCCTGGCGTTGCCAGATATGTTCACCTCTTTACTCAGAAGTCCTTAACAATAAATTCATCTATAAGCCGATAATAAAAAGTTTATACCATGGTATTTGTGTGGTCCATGATCTGCATCCATGATGCCCCCGAGCCAAAATGCCCGCTCGCGCTCTGCCTGCAGGAGGTTGGCAACACTGGTTTGGGTGGGGAGCTGGCACCCGGGGGTGCTGCCCGGGGCCCAGACGAACCCCCCGTCAGACAGGTGAAGTTTCCCTTCAGTTCCGCAGAAGTGCACGGGAAGAGTCTTAGAAAGGTAAAGTGTCCAGGAAAAGTTTGTCGATTATTGCTGGCGGTGGCACCAAGTCTTCCAGTTTCAGGTAGAAAATGCGCTGCAGCCCCTGCGTGCAAAGCGTGCGCAGTTCGGGGAGCTTCCCCAAGAGTTTGGACAAATAGTTGGGGCGATTCAGCCCCCCGTTATTGAAAGTCACATGGTCTTTGAGACAATTCACGATCTTGTTCTGAAGTTCTTCCACCCTCTTGGGTTCCTTAAGCCCGTGCCTCTCTGCAAAAGAGAAGGATGCGGGATGCTGTCAGGGGTCCGGCGGGGAGGGGAAGGCAGGCGGAGGGGATGGGGCCGCGCAGGGGGAGAGGACACTGACCTGTGACCATCGCCAGGGCAGCGATGCACGAGAAGGCAGAGATGTCGATGTTCATGTTCTGCAAGTTGGAGGAGAATTCAACAATGGAGTCGATCCACTCCCCGAAGCCACGGACGCACTGCAGCCGGTGCAGGACCACCCCGTTGCAGAAGATCAGCTTGCCCTCCACTGGGTTTGACCTGGAAGGGACACGATAACCCCCCCAAATGAAGAGATGAATGAATGAATAAGAAAGGGAAAAAAAAAAAAAAAAAAAAAAAAGAGATAGAACAAGAAAGAAGAGAAAGAGAGGAGAGCAAAAAGGAGAGGAAAAAAAGGGAGAGAAAAGAAAGAGAGGAGAGGAAAAAAAGGGAGAGAAAAAAGGGAGAGAGAAAAGAGAGACACAGAAGAGCAAAAAGGGGAGGAAAAAAGGGAGAAAAGAGAGAAAGGAGAGAAAAAGAGAAAGAAATAAAGGAGAAAGAGAAAGAGGAGAGAGAGAAAGAATTAGAAGAGTAAAATAGAGAAGAGAGAGTGAAAGAGCAGAATAGAGAGAAAGTAAGATTATTTAAAAAAAAAAAAAAGAAGAAGACGGGGGTGAAAAGCCAAACAGCTAATTACTGGAGGAGCAATAACGGCAGGATTTAAGCGGCACCTAATTACGGAGGAGTTAATAACGCGCGGGCGGCCGGAGCCCGGCGGGCTGCGGCTCCCCAGCCGCCCCGCAGCCCCCCCAGCCCCGCAGCCCCCCCACCTGTAGGCCAGGCGCAGCACGAAGAGCTCCAGGAAGGCGGACTCGAAGAGCAGGTCCTGGTCGGCCCTGGGCAGCTCGGCGAAGCCGGGGATCTTCTCGGCCCAGCCGCGGATGATCTCCATGGAGCCGGTCAGCAGGTCGTAGAACTGCTGGATGTGCTGGGTGTCGTCGCCGCCCAGCTGGAAGTCGGGGCTCGCCTGGAACTGGGAACCCGTTCCGAGCGGCGCTTAATGAGCTTCTCCCGGGGACGCCACCCGTGAAATTGCCGGCCCCGCTGCCGGCCGGGGAGCCGGGCTCCGCCGGCAACCGAGCCCCCCCCTCTCTGACCAGCGAGGAAATTAAGACGTTCCGGGGCAATTAATCCAATTAAGGCTCTGCGCTGCTGCGGGGCCGCCGCTCTCCGCCCGCCCGGGGCGGTCCCGACCGAGCCGAGCCCCCCGAGCCCCGGGCCGTGCGGGGCGGTGCGGGGCCGGCCGCCCCCCTCCCCGGGCGCAGGTAGGTCCCTGCCCGAGCTCGGTCCAGCTTACCCTGGAATAGTCCAGGCTGGTCATAGCCGGGTTGGAGTCGACATGGGCCCTCACCAGCGCACTGATCAGACTCACCGGGGGAGAGGGGGGAGAGGGCTCCTGGGGGCTCTTCGGTTTGGACGGCAAACGACCCCGCCGGCCTTTGAGGCTGTCGGTGCGCACCACTGCAAGAGAGACGGCACGGGGCTCGGCTGGGGGGGCGGGCGGGGGTCGGGGGTCGCGGCGGGGGCCGCGGAGGGGGGGACTCACCCTCCTTGACCATGCCGACGGCCAGGCACTTCTGGAAGCGGCAGTACTGGCAGCGGTTGCGCCGGCGCTTGTCCACCGGGCAGTTCTTGTTGGCCAGGCAGACGTACTTGGCGTTCTTCTGCACCGTGCGCTGCGGGACGGCACCGCACCGGCACCGCACCGGGACGGGGCGGCACCGGCGGGGCGGCCGGCGTCAGCTGCGGGCCCCGCTCCCCGCGCCGAGACCCCCGCCACGCCTGGCTTTACCCCCCCGCCGCCGCTGCTTTCCCCCCCCCCCCCCCTTTCTTTCTTTTTATTTTCTTTTTATTTTCTTTTTTCGGGGCGTTTAACGGGAGGAAACCGCCGGCGGCCCCAGCCGAGCGAGCCCCGCAGCGCCCGGCCGCGTTTTATCTGCCGGGAGGAGGGCAGGAGGCGCTCGGTAAATACAAATCCGTGGGCATTCATATTATTTACATTCCTCGGAGACCTCCTCCATTTAAAATGATAAGATTATTCAATCAGGATGGTGAAATAAAGAGATCACTTAATTTTACCGGAGGGAATTCTGTTCCACTTGGTTAGCTCAGACACGGTTCTCTGTCCTAACCAATTTCCATCTGAAGGGGAGAAGCGGCTGCTCGCCCCGGCGGGTCCCCCCCGCCGCTGCCCTGCCTGCTGCCCACCGCCCTGACCACTGCCCGCTGCCCTGCCCATCCTGCCTGCTGCCCACCACCCTGACCACTGCCCGCTGCCCACCACCGTGCCCATCCTGACCGCTGCCCACCACCCTCACCACCCTGCCTGCTGCCATGCCTGCAGACCACCACCCTGACTGCTGCCCACCACCCTCATCGCTGCCCTGACAGCTACCCACCGTCCTGACCGCCCTGCCTGCTGCCCTGACCGCTGCCCACCGCCTTGCCCATCCTGCCCACCACCCTCACCGTTGCCCTGACCACTGCCCACCACCCTGCCTGCTGCCCTGACCGCTGTCCACCACCCTGACTGCTGCCCACCGCCCCCTCACCTTGAAGAAGCCCTTGCAGCCCTCGCAGGTGCGGACCCCGTAGTGCTGGCAGGCAGCGTTGTCCCCGCAGACAGCGCAGAGCCCCTCGTTGGAGGGGGACCCCCGGGGCGGCGGCGAGGGCACCTGGCCGTCCAGGAGCTGCGGAGCGTGGCCCAGGGGCAGCCCGGGGAAGGCCATGGAGGGCTGCTTGCGGATGGGGCTGGGGACAGCGAAGGCCTGGCCGTCCACGGCGTGGTGGGCGCCGGCCGGCTCGGGGTTCATGGGGACGTGGAGGGGCCCGTCAAAGCGCATCTGGCAGCTGGAGACAGGGGTGCCGGGGGGCGACTGCTTGAAGGAGAAGAGGGAGAGGCGGGAGACGGGCGTTTTGCGCTGCTCGATCATGTGCGTGGCGGCCACGTAGTTGGGGTGGAAGTTGTGCAGGGAGCCGGGGTCGTCCCAGGCGGGGCCGTGCTGCACCTGGAAGCCGGGCGCGGAGGGGGTCGGGGGCGACGAGGGCTTGTAGTACACGGAGCCCGAGTGGGACATCACCTCCTCGGACTGGGGCGGGAGGTGGCCGTGCTGCTGGTAGCCGTGCATCTGAATGTCTTCCACCTTAATGGAGGACTGCTGTCCGGACAGGGGCATTTGGTACAAGCAAGGCGGCTTCACGTCGTAGCCGGCGCTGTAGTTGTCCATAAAGGTACTGAAGCTGGGGAGAGAAGTGGTGGCGGTGATTTCGGTGTTGGTCAGGTCCATGCTGAACTTGACGAACTCCGGCGTGAGGAAGTCGGAGCTGTACTCCCCCGACGAGTGGTAGCCGTAGCTCTGGGAGGCCGGGCTGGCTCCTTGGGGCGAGGACCCGTACTGAGCCTGAACGCAGGGCATGGCTGGAAGCGAAACACCGGCAATGTGGGCTCTGCCCGCGCTGCCCCGGGCGCCGCGGGGCCGGGGACACCACCCCCCCCACCCCCCCCCACCGGACCGGAGCGCACAAACCTTCGGCGGGGTGCGAGGCGTTCGCGGGGGGGGCGGAGGCGGACAGCGTCGGAGACTAGGCGGCGGGGAGCGGAGGTTTTCCGCGGGGCTCGGAGCGCGGAGGAGGAGGAGGAGGAGGAGGGCTCCCGCCTGCCCGGCTGCAAGACAGAGACGCAGCTGCTCGCCGGGCCGGGCCCACCCGCGGCGGGTCCCCCCGAGCCCACCCGCGACTGCGTGGGGGGGGGGGTTCGCTGTTATTTAACGGGGAAGAAAACTTTCCACGCGTGGGCTGTCAGCCGGGGCTCCTCCGTGACAGCGCGGCAGCCGCACGGGCGACCCGCGCCCACGCGTGACGCGCGGAGGGGACCCCCCCCGACCCCCCCCCGGGGCTCCCCGCGCGGGGACTCACCGGAGAGCGGCGGCGCGGCGGGGCTGCGGCGGGGAGCGCGTCGCGCCGGGCAAGTGTCCCCGTCCCCGCAATGTGCCTTTGTTTATGTGCGGGCTCCCCGGCGCCGCGGCCAACGTGCGCCTCCGCGCCCCGCCCCCCGCCCCGCGCGTCACCGCGCGTCAGCGCCTCCCGACCAATCCGCGCGGAGGGAGCGGGGGGGGCCGCCCCCTCCGCCCCGCCCCCCCGCCATCCTTTGGTAAATTTCCGACCGCGGGGCGCGCCCACCCGAAGGGGGTGTGGCTACATTTGCATAGGGGGCGGTGCCTTTACCCCCCGCGGAGGGGAGGGGGGCGGAGAAGCGAGACCGGGGCGGGGCGGCGCGCGCCTCCCGCCCGCCCGCGCTGCGTCATCACTGACGCAAGCAGCCGGAGCGCCCAAAAATAACGCGCGCCCTGACGGGAGCTTCCCCGGGGGGGGGCGGCGGGGAGCTCCCGGGCCCCCGGGGGCGCGGATCCGCGCCCCCGAGGGCCCGGGAGTTCCCCGCGGCCCCCCTCCCCGCCCTCATTTTTGGGGCAAAACCCCTGCTTTTGGGATCGCGCCGCTTTGCCCACAAACCGCCCGCTCTCATTCCCCCCACGCAAAATTCCAGCGGGTTTTAAGTTTTATATCCAACCCCCCCCATTCGCGTCACTGGGGTGGAGGAAGAGGCGAAGGTGGGGGGAGATGCAAAGCGGGGCTGGGTCGGCGGTAATTAAGCGCCTTGCGCTGATTAAGGACTGTGTTAAAAAATGGGGCGAGCGAGGGCCGGGGACAGGTGCTGCGCATAGGGGCCCTGGCCCAGGCTGCCCAGGGAGGCTGTGGAGTCTCCTTCTCTGGAGATATTCCAGCCTGCCTGGACGCGGTGCTGTGCAGCCTGCTGTGGGTGACCCTGCTTGGGCAGGGGGTTGGGCTGGGTGACCCACAGAGGGCCCTGCCAACCCCGACCATGCTGGGATTCTGTGTCTGCGAGCACCGGCTTGCGCAGTGCGGCTGAACGAACACCAGCGTGGCCTTCGCCTGGAAAGCCGACCGTTGTGACACGTAGAAAGCCCACCAAGCACTTAACCGTTCCCGCTCTGATGTTAAAACCCCACCAAGGGCTTCATCGTTCCCGCTCTGACATCAAAATCCCGCCAAGCACTTCATCATCCCCGCTCTGACGTGAAAATCCCGCCAAGCGCTTCATCGTTCCCACTCTGGCACCGCCGATGCTGGAAGAACCCAAGCGCCCACGGCAGCCGGCGTCCCACCGGTCGGTCCATCGGCAGACGAGATGACGAAGAAGCTGTCTGACGCCGTGAGAGGCCGCCGGCCACGCCAAACGGCTCTCCCGCGCCCGGCGACGCGCGGCGTCGGGCGGTTGGGGGGGCTCAGCCGGCCGCCTCGCGCTCCCGGGGACGCCGGCGGGGCCGTCGGCGTCGGGCGCGTCGCAGCGGTTGACCCGGGCTGCAGATCCAGCGCCGCGCGGAAACTCGCCCCGACGGGGAGGAGCGAGACGTCTAATTACCATATCCTGAGAATAGATGTAATACAAATTTCATTACTCTCTTAAAAGTTCTAAAGTTAACAGCATAAACTTGAAGTTGGGTAATTAAGTAATCCTTATATAGACACTTATTAAAGTATTTATACATATTATCTTAAATCTACATCTATCATTTTGCCAATTAAAATTAGGACTTTAATTGCAATTAAGTAATTTAATTGCCAATTGAACAGCAAAATTGCTAAGTGACTAATTTTAATGCCTATTTTAATTACCAATCATGACTGGGGAGGGAGCTAATCAAGCAGTACCAGAGTAATGATGTGAAAAAAAGCGGAGAACAAACATTCGAGGCACCATGCTTTTAAAGAAGAACTCCAAATTAAATAAATGCAAACACAATTTTACGCGTGCGGTGAGAAGCCGCATTTCTGTCTCCGAATGCGCCGGCGCAAAGCAGACGTTTAATTAGGCAGGCCCGGCGCTCTTCCCCCCGAGCGCCGGCGGCGAAGGGCCCCCCGCGTCCCCCCGGAGCGCAGACCCCGAAGCTCCGCACCGGTGTTGCACCCCTCGCTGCGGCGGCCGGCCGCGCTCCCCGGGGCGGCTCCGAAAGGCGGAGGGGGTGGGTGCGATCTGTGGGCGCTGCGGCCGCGCGCCCATCAGTGGAAGGGTTGTCCCCGCGTCACCACCCCGTGCCCGCGTCTCCGCCGTCTCGGGCGGCGGCCGCAGAGGCCAGGCGCCGGTGCGGCAGCCGGGGCAGGCGGTCAGCGCCGCAGCCAGCGCGGCCGGACACGGCGCGGCCAGGATCGCTGCGAAACGTTGACCTCCGACGTTTTATGGATGCGTAGAGTCTGAACGGCGCGTCTGTGTTGGGCAGTCTGGGGCGGGACGGTGCGGCAGTTTCTTCACTGGAAGAGCGGCCAGGCATTGGACCAGGCTGCCCAGGGCAGTGGTGGGGTCCCCATCCCTGGAGGGGCTCAAATCATGTGTGGATGTGGCACTTGGGGACATGGTTTCGCAGCCGTGGGGGTGCTGGGTGGACAGTTGGACTCGATGATCTCAGAGGCCTTTTCCAGCCTTGATGGTTCTGTGATCCTGCCGGCCAGCGAGACTCGGCCAGTGCCCGCGTACGGCAGGACGCCGGTCCCCTGGCCTTGTGGCACGTACGCAGAGGGTGCTGCCCTGTGTGGGCACGCCTCCAGCCCTCGCGCCACGCACGCGTACCCCGTCCAGCTTGGGTGAGCGCGGCAGGGCCGTGTCCTGGCAGCTCGGTTTCCTCTTCCATCGGAGCAGAAGTTTCAGAGCTACGGGAGGGTACCGGCTATCCAAACACGCGTACAAGCGTCTGCTACCACTCGTGTTGGGACCCCCTGCTGCCAGCCAAGACCCCGTCACCCGGTGCCGGCCCCCGGAGCACACGCCGTCCACCTCCGCGCTGCGGGAGGGTGTCTGCACCAGCACGTACTGGTGTTATCGCCGAGGGTGCAAAGTGAGGAGCATCACCTCAGCGATACCTCCCAGAGAGAAAGAGGAACAAAGCGTCTTTTTCACAGAATCATCGAATCATAGAATGGTTTGGGTTGGAAGGGACCCTAAAGACCACCTGGTTCCAACCCCCCTGCCATGAGCAGGGACATCTTCCACCAGCCCAGGTTGCTCAGAGCTCCATCCAACCTGGCCTTGAACCCTGCCAGGGAGGGGGATTTTTACCCAGTGTCCCTTCAGCACTTCTTTACACGAGGTACAAAGTCCCCAAGCGCCAGCCCAGACGCAGACAGAGGCACGCTGGGCACAAGCCCTGCGCCTGGCCCCGGCACCGACAAAGGTCGACTGAAGGTCAGTGTCCTCACCGTGGCGGTGGCCACAGCGCCTGCCCTGACTGCCACTCCGGGCACTCCCGTTTTGGGGTCAGGTGGGTCCAAGCCCACTCCTGTTTTGGGGTCTGGTGGGTCCAAGCCCGGCCGGTGCGGCTCGCCCCTCTGCGATGAGGAGCGCGTCACGGGCTGATGTCACTCGAGCGTCCTCTGGACGGAACCGATGCCAGCAGACGGGCTATTTTAGATGCCTTGTAAAGTTTCCTTACATAAAACACACATTACGCTTACACACACACCCCCACTCACACATACTAGAACGCATACGTAGATTGGGTTTTTAACTTGGCAGTGTTTTCCTAAAAGGTTTGAAAATGCCAAAAGTAGCAACTACGCTGCAGAGACGATTATAGCTTCTGGCCCGCTACTAATTTCTGAACTTCTGCTCTCCGCCAAGGATGCCAGCCAGGTCGGAGTAATGGCAGAACAAGCCCACGGTTGTCCCAGGGACGGCGCGGGGCCCTTTGCCGGTGCTGGGAAGGCGCCGGGGACCTCCCTCAGCAGCAGAGCGGAGCTGCACCATCCCAGCTCTCCCAGCCATTCTGCTCCGGGAAGAATACAGGAACCTAACGACACTTTTCTCCTCCAGTGTTGGTGTGCGTGGGCCATGGAGCTGCCCGTGGAGCCGAAGCTCCCGGTCAAGCGGCTTGTGGGGAGCTGCAGATCCCTGCCTGGGCGGGCGTGTTTGACCACCAACAGCAACGCATGAGAAACGAGGACAGCAAGGGCGACGCGGAGGGTCCTGGAGGCTGGCGGCCGGCGGAGGTGACGGCGGAGGTGGCGGGGCTCCACACTACTTGTCGCCTAGCTTGTTTGGGAATTGTCTTGGGGACTGGTTCCAGGCTGTTCTGACAGCTCTGGAAACCCCCAAAAAATGTCACTCGAGTGGTGCTTTTATCATAGAATCAAAGAATCATGGGTTGGAAAAGACCTCTAAGATCATTGAGTCCAACCGGCAACCCAGCACCCCCATGCCTGCTAAACCATGTCCTGAAGTGCCACATCCACACGGTTTTTGAACCCCTCCAGGGATGGGGACTCCCACTGCCCTGGGCAGCCTGCTCCAACATCTGACCACTCTCTCAGGAAACAAATTTTTCCCAATATCCAATCTGAACGTCCCCTGATGCAACTTGAGGCCATCGCCTCTGGTCCTGTTGCTGGTTACCTTGGAGCAGAGACCAACCCCCCTCACCACACCCTCCTGTCAGGGAGCTGCAGAGAGCGATGAGGTCCACCCTCAGCCTCCTCTGCTCCAGACTGAGCAGCCCCAGCTCCCTCAGCCGCTCCCCATCAGCCTTGTTCTCCAGACCCCTCCCCAGCCTCGCTGCCCTTCTCTGGCCACGCTCCAGCCCCTCCATGTCCTTCTTGGAGTGAGGGGCCCAAAGCTGAGCACAGTACTTATGCCACAAGCACTCTAAAATAGCGTAATTACACATTGTTTTCTCACGTTTTGGTAATTAGCTGACAAAACACAGAGAAATCTAGTTGAAATAACTGCTCCCTTTAAGTGAAATCCTATTTGTTGTTTGAAGTCAAATCCTTTCTTGTTTTGGGGGGGCTTTTCTGGACACATCTGGGATCCTTCCCCCCCCTGCAGCCCTCGGAAGCAGTGCCCTGGAAGGCACTGCTGCCTTTGGCTGCGGAAGAGCAGAAATTCACGGAGGCTGGCAGAAGGGGCCGGTTTCCAGCGCAGCCGTCTCCGGTGGCCGGCCGCGCCGGGAGGTGCCGCTGGCCCCGTCTGCAGATGGACAACGCCGTCCCGGGGTCCTGGTGCGTGGGGAGGGGTCAATGATGAGCTCCAAAAGCGCCTCTGGGTCCGCCCGGGGCCGGCGCCGCTCAGAGCTGGAGCCAAGAACGGCGTCTGACACTCACAAAGTATTTTTCCTCCAAGATGTTTTTCATTACTGGAGCCTCACAACAGCACGAGGTCGCTCCGGACTCGGCGTCAGGAGCCATGTCTGCAGATGCCAAAAGGCGGGAGAGGGTGTTCCTCGGGGTGTCACGGCGTCAGCACCCGCCGTCCCTTGCCCGAAGCCTCGCAGACGCGAAACGTAACGCCGGAGGAACGTCTGGTTCCACCGAGGTACCGGGAGCCTGTTTCTGCAGCTCGCTCCGGTCGTCTCCGGCCGTGTGCCGGGGGACGGGCTCGCTGCCCAGGGCACGGAGTGGCCGACCCGGCGCGTTCGCCCCCGCGGAGGGTGGCCGTGACGCTCGCTCGCTGGCTCAAACAGTTGTGCATGAAGACGTGGTGGTTTTAAGGCGGCGGACGTGCGGCGTGCATTCGCAGGGGAGGTGAGCGGCGGTGCCGACGGCTGGAGGAGCGACGCGTGCTGCTTTGGGGCCCGATCCTTCCCCGCCACTCAAGTCCTCAGAAAATAATTTCCTCCCGAAACAGAGATATTTTGAGTATTTACACCATATCGTTGAAGGCTGTTGCGCTCATGACTAGCGAGTGGGAGTTTCACGCGTGCGGATCTCGCAGAGCTGCGATGGAACGTGCCAGCAGCCCCCCGGGCGCCAGCCGCCGCCTCCTCCTCCTCCTCCTCCTCCTCCTCCCTCCCGGTGCGGTCGGGGTTGGAGCTGGGGCACAAGCAGAACCCCCCAACACCGGGCCGGCGCCTGTCGGGAGCCGGGTCCCGCTCAGTGGGGACATGTCCCCAGGCGAGGAGCTGCCCCCAGGGATGCCCAGTTCTCCTCTCCCCGTTCCCTCAGGCAGCCCGGGTTTGCAAAGCGCACGTTTGATTTCTAGAGGTGCCCACGCCGCGTTTCGCAATCGCTGCTCCGAGCTACGTCCCAGTTATAAAACACACTCTCTTTTTGGCAAGCGGGCCGTGAAAGCTTTCCTCGCTGCCGAAGGCACCGGCGATCCCGGACGGAGCGCGGCAGCCGCGGAGGGGCCGGGGCACGCGGCGTGGCCATCCCCAGGAACGGGGCCGGCAGCCCCGTCTGGTCGCCCAGCCACGCGTACGACAGTGACCTTCCTCGAGAGCTGGCTCTGCGACGGGCGTCGAGCGGTTAGCAAACGCCAGAGCACGAATTCAGAAACAAAACCTCGTGAGAACTCTGGCTGACTCCTGGGTAAACGGCTCGTAGCGCACTGCAGGCTTCAGGGAACAGGGGTAAGTGAAGAAAAAAAAACTCTTGATCGTTACGAATTTGCAAAACTCTTCATGTATGTGACAGTTGCTGTCATTAGAGGTGAAAGGCAGGGAGAATAAATCCATTAATCCAGGATGTTAATTGAAAACAGGACTTGCGTACAGAATGGGGTTTGTAATTGCGAGAATAGGTATTAAAATATCATTTTGCTTTTTAAAGTGCCTGACTTTCATATAGAGTGTGAAGGAGTTATGTTTAAAAAAGTTAATTATTTCCAGTTCTTCAAAACAGGGAAGTCTAAGCTGAAAATGATTTACCAAAATTGTTAAGACAGTTTTCTTAATTATCAGTTTTAAAATGCTGCCGTAGAATCTCAGCTGAGCCTTACTCTTGCGGTCACTAAGGAACGCGCTTTAGCCCTGTGCAGGCTCTGCTCCGTTTCGGGGCTCTCTCTGGAGCTGGGCTCTGGCGAGGTCCGTGGCGGAGCATCGCAGCCACAGCCTGTGCTCCACCGGGGCTCCCGGTGACACCTCTGCCTTGCCACCTCACCCTGGCCGTCCCACCCGTGGCAGCATCCATGCTGGTGGCTTCCTGTCGTGGTCCCCAGCCCTGCTGTGGTTCCTCGGGCGCGATGCTGCGCCCTTTGCTGCCCACCGCCCTCCTTCCCTCCCTCCCAGCGGGGCTCTGGCCGGGGCCCCGCGGGGCGGGCGCAGCGCTGCGCCCGGGCTCTTCTTCCTTCACCGCTTTCTGGAGCCCTGGGTTGGTGGTGACGGGCGCTGGGTCAGGCCGGCTGGCTCCTCTGAGCTTCGGGCGCTTCGCAGCCCTCGGCCGCCTCTGGGAGCACGCGCTGGGGAGGACTCGCCAGGACCTCCAGGGATCGCAACAGAAGGCGAAACCCCCAAAATCACGTCAGGGGGACCCCTATTTTCCGTCTCTCGATGACCGACCAAGGAGGGCCTCAGAGCTTCGAGCCCTCTCGCCCTCCCCGCAGCGCTCCTTTGCTTTCGGCAAGGCTCTGGTGGAGTTTGGTGCGAACGCAGCACTCACGTACGCCCAGCGGGACACAAAGTGTCCGCCTGCCATATCCCATCGATGAAATAAATGCGGAGAAACGGGCAAGTAGTAATAATGCGCAGTAAATGTTATAGTCCTCTTTGCACCATTTGAAGCACAGTGAGCAATAAACACTGATTTGAGAGAGAGTGATATTAACTAAACATACCCAAACTGTAGTTCAACCTGCACACAGAACAGAGGGAAAACTGGGATTGTTCTTTCAGTTTTAACTAAATGGGATCTGGTTCTTCAATACAAAAAAACTAGATTAAAACTGAGGTAAAAATTGAATCCCATTAATACTACTAGTAAATAAAAATATATTGGTTTTTGGATGAGAGAGTAGTAGTAGGAAGAGGCATCATAAAGAGAGAAACCAAAACTGGTTTGTACAGTCACCAGATTGTTCAATACAAAAGCCAACAAAATTAGGCCATATTGATGTGATAAGCAGGAAGAAATATGTTAGTTTTCAGATCACAACATTCCAGTAGAAGGTATCATTGGAAAACCAAGTCAATTTTTATATCAGTCAAATTCCTATTAAATTAGCCCGCGCTCTTCAGCAAGCAAATCCACGGAACTGGCCCCTGTCGACGTACTGGTGTGAGATGTGAATGCACTGCTTTCCGGGCTCTCGGCAGCCACCGCAGCTGGCACCAGGTCCGGGGCAGGGACGTGGAGCAGGAGCAGGGGCCGAACCTCTCACTCTGCAGCCGCTGAGCTGAACGTCAGCCCGATCCTTCAACCCGCACACCAGCCACGGCGGAGAGGGCTCGGTCACGGCAGCTGGGTGCTGTAAGGGTGCTGTAAGGGTGCTCTAAGGGTGCTGTAAGGGTGCTGTAAGGGTGCTGTAAGTCTGTACCCACTGCGTGGAGCCACGGTTTAAACAAGAGAGGGCTTAGTGCTGGGGGACGGTTGTGTTCCCGCCGTGGGAGTGGGATGAAACTCAGGCTCTTTGCCCACACAGACGGGGGCCGTGCCGTGCTGACGGCAGCCGATGGCACCTGGGAGGTGCAGGGTCGGCACTGTGCCCCCGAAGGAGAATATCTCCACGGCTGCACGTGGAATGAGTCTGCAGGAGCAAGGAAGGGGACAATTTTTTGATCTTACGTCTGTGGGCTGTGAGGCTTGGACGTGTTTCTCTGGAGTCAGTGGCAACTTCTGCATGAAGGCGCAAGAACCGGTTTGGCTGAGTTCCCCGTTCCATGGGAAACTGACATAGTTTTATTAAGGTTTTTAAAGAAATAAAAAGTTTAGCCTCATTTTTTTGAGACATGCAAAGTTTTTGTCTGCCTCGTTTACCTAAAGCAATGGTTCTGTAACGGCTTTGTAAGAATTTATTCTCTCTGCTGTATGAAGATCCTCTTTATTCACTGAATTCAAAGTCTGCTCTGTGTGTGTGTTCTGTTTTCTGTATTTCTGTGGGTTTTTTTCTGTTGCTACTTTCTGGTTCTGAGTAATCTCTGCTTTCTCAGTCTTAGCATTACAACATGATGGGAAGATGGAGTTACCACGACATATACTGGTTTGTCTTCCACGAGGTCGACTGGATGTAGAATATCCGTTACAGGAATGTGTTCACTTGAGTAACAGCAATAAACTCCTGTCCTGAGGGTTTCTCAGTTACTCATGTTCCCGATGTCCATCGCCAGTGAGACTTTCACTTTGCTCAGTTTTTTATTAACAACAAATTCTTGTTGTCCTTCGGCGTATGATGCTTTCTCACAGTTATTTTTAGGTTTGTGTGCTGCAATACGGCTGCCTGGCAGCAGAACCACAACAGGATGTGAGAGATGTGTTCTAGATGCTCTTCTAAGACAGGATTTGTCTTCATCTGTGTGCACTAGTGCAGAGGAATAGAGAGTTATTCTGATATTTTTATATAACGTAACCATATATAATAATTACTAAATTAATTATAATTCAGTAACTATAATATTACTGAAATTATATAAAATGTAAAGCTTCCAGTTTCCTATCAGCTCAAAAGGAGCCTAGTAACAAAAATCAAATCCAATTGTGTTTTATGCAAGCGCAATTAGTAGTAGCCCTCGTTTTGCTTTTCTTTCTCTATGAGTCTGGGTGGAGAAGTCCATTTTCCCACATGGACCAGGAAAGTGGAAGAAGATGGTTTTATATGGGAACGTCCATGATTTCTGAGGGGAGAGCCTGCCGAGTACAGCAGGGCCCTGATCTGCAGAGGAGGCAGAGGGAACAACGGTTCCCAAAAGCGTGATCTTTTGAGGGAACGTTTAGGGATGAGGAAGGTTAGCAGTTGTGCTCCCTTGCTTTTTTAAAATCAAGGGGGACAGCAGCAGGATGTGGCGGCTGCACACTTGGGCTGACCTGATCTCCCAGCTGGGCTTGCCCTTGGCCGGAGGTGAGCGGCGGGGGGCACGGGCCACCCCTCCCCTGCTCCAAATCCCCCTACTTAGCATCACGCTGGGGTGGAAAGCAAACTGTGGCCACCCAGCTGCTCAGGGCACACAGTCCCAACGGGCGCGAGGGAAGGTCTGCGCACTCGAGCAGCGTGCCACCAGCTAGCAGGGGGGAAGATGAGACCGAGCGGATGCGGAAGAGAAAGCCCTTTCTCAGCTCAGCTGGTTCTGTCCACACAGGAGGCAAACCTTGCAGCGGTACTAGAAGGCAGCGTTATACACTGAAGGAATTGTTGGCCGTCATCAGCAACGGAGAGCAATCGTTACCAAGCACCAAAAAGCACTTGCTGATACGAGGCCGCATCTCCAGGATCTGCAGGTCCGTTTGGTTGCATACATTTTCATCATGAGCCCAAAGGGCTACGCGCCTCATCCCGTAATGTCACGAAATTATTTCTTTCCAAAAGATATACATCTTCCTTTTGTCTGAAAAAAAGTTTATGTTTTGGATTCCAGCTGCAACCTGAAGAACATGAAGAACGGAGAAGCAAGCGATTCCCCTTGAGAAAGCAGAGTACTGGAAGCTGAAATGCTCTGTAGCAATTTGAAGTAAGAGTTATGCTTGATTTAAGACGATGAGCATGAGCCTTACCTTCTTGTTGTGTAATTTCAGGCAATCAGAAAAGATCTTAATAATTGTAATGATATTGTGGTTCAGACTGGGCTAATGAGCATGTCATATGATGCTTATCACTAGAAGGTGATGTGATTCAATTGGGATATATATATTTCTAAAGCTTTTCCAGGAACAACAAAGAACATTTGTTCCAAGAGAGAGCTCATCATATCTCTTCCTTAAAAACAGGACACCTGGCAAGCAAGCTGAAAAAAAGAAAATATGTATTATGTTCCTGTGTGCTGGGGTCAGAGTGAGAACTGCAAATGTGGAATAATGTTCAGAGAAGAAATCAATGCTTTAGGAAAGAATAACAAGAGTGTACTTCTGCAAGGCTGGGGTAAAACATTTTGCCAAGTATTTTGATCAGGCATTCGCTAAACAAATCCAAAGTGTCCCGTTGAATGATCTGTCTGAACAAGGCTGCCGTGCTGGTTTCCAAACCAGCTTCTGCCTTGGCTCCACGGGTAGCTGGGGTTTACAGCTTCGGTCAGCTAAAGGCCTGTGAGGAAAGCAGGAGCGTGCCACTGTCCCGACCCTGCGGCTCTGCAACCTGGGTAAACCTGGGCAGCTGTGCTAGACGCTGACTTTCTGGGCTTTACAACAAAAGTCCTGTTGGCCTCCAATCCTGAAATGTTAATTTTCATCTCTGATTAAGCTGAAGACCAGTCAAAGCTCCTTTTATTAAGTCAGCAGACTCCTACCTGCATCCTGAGGGCTAAATTTGGCTAAGAAAACCACAGTAATATTGTGTAATTAATTTGCCAGTCAAATAATTTCTGCAGGGCTATAATTTACTTATCTGTCTGCAACCCTAATGAATCTCCCAGTTCATTGCTTTAATCCTCTTTTCTGCCTTTTTATCTCCTTTTTTAACTCTAACTTTCGTAAATCTTTACTATGGGCTGACTTGTAACCTATATTTTTTGGATCTTCTTAAGACGATTGGCACTGGGAACAACAAAAAACAACTTGGACAAAAAAAAATGCTTGGACTTTGCAGTGCACCTTGCATGACTGGGCACTGATCACAGGCTTCCTTGCTTTGTGCAAAGAATCATAGAATCATTACTGGTATCATTCCTTATTCCTCCATTCCACCACAACCAACAAGGGAGTTAGTTCAACGACAATCAAAGCTGTAAAAATACAGGAGAAAAAGTGATTTGTATTTGGAGGACTTAAGATTGTCGCTTCATTCAAACTCCACCTAACATGTGCGCAGGAATTCCTAAAGGTCGTTCCGAGCACTCTATTCCCTAGTTGGTGGCAGCAGATAAAAACTATTCAGTAAATGTAATGTAATGTTATTTAACTCTGAAAATCACAACTCTATCCTCCTTTTTACAGAATCACAGAATCACAGAATGGTCGGGGTTGGCAGGGCCCTCTGTGGGTCACCCAGCCCAACCCCCTGCCCAAGCAGGGTCACCCACAGCAGGCTGCACAGCACCGCGTCCAGGCAGGGCTGGAATATCTCCAGAGAAGGAGACTCCACAGCCTCCCTGGGCAGCCTGTTCCAGGGCTCCATCACCCTCAGAGGGAAGAAGTTCTTCCTCATGTTCAGATGGAACTTCCTGTGCCTCAGTTTGTGCCCGTTGCCCCTTGTCCTGTCACTGGGCACCACTGAAAAGAGCTTGGCCCCATCCTCCTGACACCCACCCTGCAGATATTGATAAGTATTTATAAGCTCCCCTCGCAGCCTTCTCTTCTTCAGGCTGAACAAGCCCAGCTCCCTCAGCCTCTCCTCATAGGAGAGATGCTCCAGTCCCCTCACCATCCTCGTAGCCCTCCGCTGGACTCTCTCCAGTAGCTCCTCATCTTTCTTGGAGTGGGGAGCCCAGAACTGGACACAGCACTGCAGATGAGGCCTCACCAGGGCAGTGTAGAGGGGAAGAAGAACCTCCCTCGCCCTGCTGGCCACACTCCTCTTGATGCATCCCAGAATGCCATTGCCCTTCTTGGCAAACAGGGCACGCTGCTGGCTCATGGTCACCCTGTCGTCCACTACGACACCCAGGTCCCTCTCCGCAGAGCTGCTCTCCAGTAAGTCCGCCCCAGCCTGTACTGGTGCCTGGGGTTGTTCCTCCCCAGGGGCAGGACCCTGCATTTGCCCTTGTTGAACCTCATCAGGTTCCTCTCTGTCCAACTCTCCAGCCTGTCCAGGTCTCGCTGAATGGCAGCACAGCCTGCTGGTGTATCCACCACTCCTCCCAGTTTGGTGTCATCAGCAAACTTGCTGAGGGTACATTCTAACTCTTCATCCAGGTCGTTTTTTTCCTAATACATTCATTATTTAAAACGGTTTGGTAAGTGGCGTAACTAAGTAGTCCATGTGTTGTTCATAATCTCTGAAATTTGTCGCTTTGCGGTTCTCCTGATCTCCAGCAGGAACATTTTTGGAAGCAGCACAGGAACACTGAATAAAGTACAGATAATGCAAGAGATTCGTGAGCATTCTTCACGGACTCGTCGGATCCTTGCAAGCCAATGGACGATGCGCTCATACGCGAGAAGAAGAGTAACTTCAGCTATTTATTTGTGAACGGCCGATGGCATTGCTGTGGGCTCTGGCGCTCGGCCGCGACCTGCCCCGGCACACCGGGGCGGCAGTGCCAGGGCGGCGGGCAGACGGGCCGTGCGGGAGCAGGACGTGGCGCAGGCCGGCACCGCTGCGACGGCGCAAGGCGATGGGTGCGGGCGGCTGAGCTGGGTCAGCGAACCAACCCTCTTCCTGCGTTTGTTTTGTACTGCTGTGCTTTGCCTCTGTGTTTTACCGGAACGAGGGTGTTTATTTTAAGAAGGAATTTTGAGTGCGAACATTTAATCCTGGGAACAAGTGCAGCGGTAGGAAACTGTCCGAAGGAAATGCAGAACGCCAGTCTGTCTCTCCAGAACTGCACTGTGGTCATCCTTACGCAGTCCGTCCCTCGGGTGGCTTTGGAAATGAACTCGTTTCAGGCCGGACTACAGAAATCCATCAGCTGGGAGGAAAATCGCTCTGGAAAATACAGAGTGGATCTAAGCATGTGTCTAAAGAGAATTGACGAAAAATGCAAAATCTTGCTCTGATTAGACGAAAGCCCCGTCCCCAGGGACGAGGCAGGCCTCCCTGGCAGGCGTGTGGGGTTCGAGAGGTACCAGCAGTGAGTTAATCCCGCCAAGGAATGCGGAGGAGCTGCCAGATAACAGAGTGACATTGTTTTTCCCTGATGTCAGCACAGAAACCCAAACACAAAGCGGTGAGTGTAGTCCTCTGAGAGAGCTGTTGAGCAAGCTGAATGCGGAGCTTGTGCCGTGGCGTCCAGCAGCACGAAAAACTGCGCGGCACAAGATGACAAAGTCTTTCCTGGAACCAGGGGCTGCCTCCAGCCTTCTGGCCAAGATCGGTGCGGTGGGCGACAGCCGAAGGACCATGGGACGTGCTTGTGGTGCCGGGAGCTGCATCGCTGCGACGGCAGCAACAGGGTTCCGCTTCTGCCTCCTGAAGTTCACAGAACACGCGGTTCTGGTAGGCTCAGACTCACCACCGAGCAGATTTATAGCCATCGGCGCGTCATTTTGTTTTACTTTACAGCCCAGTGTAAGGCATCGCATTTTCTCCCGTAGCATCCACATGTTGAGTCTTGCCTGAAAACTTCAGTTTATTCTGTATTTGGTAGGTGATGGTCTAGAAGATATTGAGATCCAGCTGCAGTAGAAGCGCTGTTTCACTTTAATATAGGCAGCACATAAGCTTTTGTATTGGTTCCACAGGGATGGTAATTAAAACCCTGCTGATAAGCTTTGGCTCTGTAGCTGCTCTTCTCAGCCGCTCGAATGTGCTCTGCCTTGATCCACCTCCCAGACGGGAAGTTTCACGATTGGACCGACTGTCCATCACAGCCGAGAAATCCATAAAGGCATAGTAATATCTGTATTATTCATTTTCTACTATTCTGAAGTCTACAGAAAGGTAAACATAAGGAGAAAAACCTGAAGAGAAGGTTTTAAATTGCTTTGTGTTTTTATTGCAGCGGTTGGTATTAGCCTGCTCGGCGCCCTTGGCTCGGCCTTGTTAGGAGCCACGGCTGCTCTGCACTTTGCATTAACAGGCAAGGCAAATAGCTTGTATGTTGTGTTCATTATGAAAATCAAATTCAGTAACTCCTAGAAAGCTGCTGCCCAAAATCTGGTTTGAAGAAAGCCAAGCTGTTAAACGCTGTTTTCTGACAGAACAGCAACATGTGAGTCGCTGCAGTTAGGCATGTCAAAATGGGGCACGCTGGAGGAACCCCGCTCGGTGGCGAAGGGTCCTGCGTGTCCTGGGCACAGTGAAACGGCCTCAGCTGCTTGTGGCGGCTTCTTGTAAGAGTATAAATTAAATGTGCTATAGTATTGTGAGATGTAGTGTAGATGTGTATTGAGGGGAGAAGAGCACATAGCAGGGAGATGGAGCTTAGATTCTGCAAATGAACCTGGCTGGAGAGTGGGACCAGGTAGTTCCCACTAATGGAAGTTGCTGGTTTTGCTGGGAATGTGCTACCGAAGGAACCTGACTGGGTTCTTTTTTAGCATCAGGGCTCTAAAACTGCGAAGTCCATATTTAGGTAGGAAAAATATCCTAGAAGAGGAGCACTTTATGTCACGGTAAGTAATCTCTCACTTGACAACTTAAAAGCTGCAGATTTGTTAGGAAAATCTGAGATGAAAGAAGAAGTACGGAAGATGCCAGTGCTTCAGGCAGGTCCTCAGGCTCTTCCCTCCTCGCTGCCGTGTGCTCCGGGTGGGCATTCCCGAGGGGATTGGGGCTCCAGCCCGAGGGGCTCCGGGTGGCCATTCCCAGACGGGGTTGGGGCTCCGGCCTGAAAGGCTGGGCCGCTGTCTGCGCCCCGGGACGCAGCGCACGGAGGAGCGGCAGAGTCCCCGCGGCAGCCCGTGGGGAGGGGACGGCCTTCCCCCGGCTCTGCCCCCCCCCCCCGCCGCAAACCGGGCCGGGGCTGCCCCGGGCCGCAGGCGGCGCCGGGCCCGCCCTCTGATAGCGGCCGGCGGTGGGTGCTTTCAGCCGGGGATGTAGCTCAGTGGTAGAGCGCGCGCTTCGCATGTGTGAGGTCCCGGGTTCAATCCCCGGCATCTCCATCGGCTCTAACTTTTTATCATTCCGTTTTTTTTTTTTTCCCTATCTGTTTTCCCCCGCCCCACGCCGTCTCCCGCGGGGACCGGCCGCCGCCCGCAGCGCGCCTGGCCGCCGGCACGGCGTGTCGTGGCCCCCACCGCGCCAGACCTTCCCGCGTGGGAACCCCGCGGGGAAAAAGAAAAGGCGCTGCGGTGCGCCGGCCTTCCCCCGCGGGCAACACGCGAGCTGCGTTGGCCGGGAATCGAACCCGGGATCCCCGCGGGCAAAACAGGAGCTGCATTGGCCGGGAATCGAACCCGGGCCTCCCGCGTGGCAGGCGAGAATTCTACCACTGAACCACCAATGCGTGCTGCGTGTCATTCCCTGCCGTCTGCTTCCTCGAATAACTCCCTGAATACATATATTTTTGGTTTATTTTTCTCTTTTTTTTCTACTTCAGGTTCATACTCCGTACTTTTTAAACCTTATTTCCAGGAAAAAAAAAGTTTTTTAGAAATTTAGCAATATCTGTAGACATTTTTCCTCTGAAGAATAAAAAAACCCTAGAAAATTGCATAATATACCCACCATCCTTCACATTTAAAAGCTTTCACACCAAGTCACGGAAGGTGTGGTTTCATTCCTTTTCCATACTGGAAGGACTTTGCCAGAGGAGGCCACCAGTTCCGGGCTTAGAGGCTCACATGATCGACTAATAAAGGAATTGTCACGGTACGGCGTCCAAACGCGCGTCTCCCTGGTCTGTCAGCTGATGTAGTACTATGGGTCCTGACGTGTCAGCACGACGTAACATTGTGGAGTGACATCAACACAACGCCTCTGCTTGCACTGTGTTGTAATGATGCCACGCTACAACAAAAATTACGTACAGTCTTGACATTTAGTTTGTCTTGGACACGCTCCCAAGAACGGCCACGCATGAGCCAAAGCGTCCACGGCAAAGCAGCACCAAGTGTGTCATGTCAAGAGAACATCGAGATGGATGTGCGAGAAGAATAGCTGTGCTTAAGAATACCCTCCGGACAGGATGGACACCCACCACCGACCATCTCGTGAAAGGTAGTAAGCAGGTGTTTTCTTCTTCAGCGAACACTAATTTGACACTACAGATAGTGTTCCAATTTCCTGTCTGAACATATATTGACATGAAAATCTAAACTTCCCGACAGAGGGTCCTCTGCTTACCGGTCCTGCAGCTATTACCCGGCTGTTCCCAAACGCACGCTCAGTTCATCAAGAGGGTGATTTTTTTTCCTGCACGTGTAAAGCAGAAGCTGAGCAAAACTTGCGTTCTCAGTGAATCTGGAAAGAAAGTCGAGACCAGGATTTGCTCACCAGCCAGTTGGATACCAGGCGACTGCACTTCCCAGTCACCCCCGGCCCAGAGGAGCGATGCAAGCCAGCAACAACGCCATCACAGTTCCCTTTCCCCTAAGCTTAATTGCGACTTCTTCATTTCCACTGGCAGAAAGCAACATAGTAAATACTCCAAGTAATAACTAATATTTAGGCTATTGCTTACAATTGCATTGGTCAGCCGTGAAAAACTGTTTTCCCAGGCAAGCATAGGACCAGAAACCCCAAAGCAGTTAGGCAAAAGGTATTCATATTGAGAAGACTCTAATTCATTATTTTAATCTATCTGAAGGTTAGCCACGCGGAGGTAAATAGGAACAGTCGGCTGAGCAGTTTTCCTCCCTGCTTCTATTCTCTCACTCCCTTTCGTGTCCGGTGAGCTGGGACACGGCAAGGCAGGGGACGGCTGGCGGGGGACGGGTCTGGAAACGTCTGCGCACAGCCGTGTGGGACCCCGTGAGATGGAGGGGTCCTGGGGCCGGCTCTCCTGCACAGATCAGGGCGATCAGCACAGCAGGCTGTGCTCCCGTGGAACTGCCGCTCGTTACAGAATCATCTTACACAGGGTCGCCGCAGTCACAACCTTCGCATTAACAGCGAGCCTGCCTCATGCCCAGAGTAGAAATGAAACCCATTCTTGCACTCCTAGTTAATAATTTAGAGATGAGTTTCCCATGTCCATTAGACCACGTTTTGCATCTGCTGAGCACATCTGTGGGTGCTGGCTGACGTACTACAGAGAACTCTGTAAGCCAGGAGGAGTTTGGCAGCTCCCATGCCTCACTGGAGCTCAAATGTTGCTCTAGAACATTCTCCAGAAACCCTCTTTCAAGCTGCATGACACAGGCTCGTACTCGGCTTCCCTTCACAAATGACTGGATGTAGGAGAATGCCGAATGAAGGAGAGAATCGAGACCTGTAACATTAGAAAACGGTGATCCAGAGTCACAGAACTGGTGGAAATTTCATAGGAGTGGTTCAGCTGATTAAGAATCTGCATCCTACTCCAGTGAGACAAGGAGTCCTTAGGAGTTCACTGTCTTAACCATCACAACGGTCGGGAGAAGGCTCCCTGCAAAGCCTCAGTGCAGAAGGATACGTTCTGTGTAAGGTTAGCAGACCAGCACAGAAACATTCAGTGAAATTACTGTCCTAAACAAAACTTCAGTACAAATACTTAATAAAACTAAATGTGTCTCCAGCTGTCATCCATAAAACATACATCATTTCAGAAGTTCAGTAGATGGCCTGAATGGCATCAAGAATCCAACTTCATATAACAAGGTTACAGGAATCTAGGGAACCACTTTCAGTGAGATTGTTTAAAATGTACTTTTGTACGTTTCTGCCCAATACCTGAGGAGTGGGTGAGAGTTATTATCTTGTCAGGGACTCAAGGCATCATGCTGTTCGGTTCAGTTCAGAAATCTTTCAGACAGCTCAGGAGACGCCATAGAACTTCACTAGAAACAAGCAAGGCAAAAATTGTTACCGGAAGCAGAGAAAGGAATTTCTTAGGCCTTTTTGTGCCCCAGAAGGGGACAAATACATTTTTTTCCATTCTGAGTCACCTTTAAAGGGAGTCTGACCTTGATGCTTCTGGCCAAGACTTGGCACGGCGTCTTGCAGAGCAGAACCAAGGAGCTCTGGGTGCTGCTGCTGACTCTGCCCTGAACCTCTGCGGAGGGTGCTGCAGCCTGGGGGCATTTGTAGCCTCAACATCCCAAGTCCAGCTGGTGTGGCTGCGACAGGAACCAGGTAGGGACTGAAAGACAGGCAGCAGCAAAACAGCTCAAATCAAGCTTAAAACTGCAGGTGGGGATTACCTGGGGGGGGTAAGTGGATGTCACTCATTCCCTCCTCCCTAGCTGGTATGGACACGTGTTCCCGTGTCACGCAATACGACTGCGGCAGTGCAGCCACCCGCTTTAAAACCAGCGTTGCGTCAATCCCTCTATTGGTATACAAAAAAGAGAAAGTGTGATGCTACCAAGGCACCTGTACCACGTGCTCTGATTCACCGCTTCATATGGAGCTGTAGTAAATGGCGTTCTTGTCAGGAAGAATGCCTACGGAGTCATTCAGACCGACCCGAAATACAGCAGACCCCTTTTAAGAACCAACGGCCTGGTCATTGGTTTCTCATGTTTGACTAACACATACCTAATACTTAATATTACCAGGAAAGTCCAGTCAAGGCTTCTCACTGGCACCCCAAAACAATGAAGGATAGCTGCAGGCCCTTCAAAATGGCTTCTAAAAGCCTCTTCAGCAAAGGCTTCCAAAGCGTGCTCTTGTCTCTGTTTCCAGAGCGCAGAAAAATTGTACCATCCCTGGCGAGTTCTCCGCTGAGTGGAGTACACGCACATCAACTTGATTTTAGCAGGTCACGGAAAAAGCTGGGCATTTAAAAATATCCCCCTACCCAAAAGGACAAATGAATACACATTGTGGAGCCTTCAGCAAAGACTGTTGAAACAAAACAAACAAAACAATCGTGGTAATCTTTTAGGTAGGACTTATAATGTAGAACAACTTGTCAGTGCAGGTTAAAGTTTTAAGGCCTAGCAATTTTGACAGCGTCCCTTTGAGCACAGTGAGAGCGCAGGGACGAGCAGGACAGCAAAAGGTCACTTGGTCACACGTATCTGCTGCCTCTTTTAAGTTTATCTCAAGACCCACTAGGCATGTCCCAATTAATTATTTAAATCTGCAGGGAAAAATATTTCTGTAGCTGAAAAGCTACAATCTGAAATTCTGGGGAAGCTAGAGGATGGCTGGCGTGGTCAAAAATAGTGCTACGAGGAAGCTGGGGCATGATCTGAGCCAAGGCTTCGGACACCGAGAGCAGTCACTTACACCCAGCAATGGCGATTAGTTTCAGAAACCAGCAAAGTGGAAACTTAGGGATTTTCCTATAGCCCTTTGTTTTCGACCAAACCGTTCTGGATTACGAAAGATCACCGAGTCCAAATTGACAGTGATAGATGTGGTTATTTAAAATAACTTTTCACAGCACAACTACTGATAATGTTGCTAGCCACCTGCATAAGTTCCGTATAGACCTGCGGACACCCCAAAAACGTTTGTCTCAGTTACGACTCAAACGGTCACAAACACAAGCCATCAGGCAAGCAATGCCAGTGAAACGGGCACTGGGAGCGAGCAAGAGGCTCAAATGCTGTGTTTATTCATTATGTACCGGAATATTAGGTGGGGCTTTCAAAGTGATTGCATGTGTCTTTCAACAGGTTTTCTAAGATTTTCCCTAATGAATTCAACAGAGAAAATACCTGGATAAAAAGCAGATGCGTGTATTCACTGGGGCTGATTTTGGTCTGTCATTGTCTGAGAGAAAAAAATAATATAGCACAAATTCCAGAAAGCCTTTTGCTTTCCTTTTTCTGAATATAATCTCTCACTCTGGCACACTCAAAGGGAAAACAAAAGATTTTTTCGCATTTCCTGCCACAACAAAGATCTTTAAACAACAGAAATAAATACTCTTGCATAGTCCAAGCAGTCTTGCTTTCTAAAAGATATTGTCTTTCTTTTCTCTCTCTCTCTAGCAATGAAATTCACGTCCTCTTTTAAACCTGGCTCAGCTGTCTGCCCCAGAAAAGCAGGGGAGCTCCACATCGCTGCTTTCCACTGCCTGGCTCTCCCATAGTAAAGCTGCCTCTGCTGCCGCTGCAGGGAGAGGCCAATTAATTACTGGGTTTGTTCCGCAACAAATAACGTGACCTGTGACCTTCTTCTTTTAAAGGTGCAATTTTTGCACTTGTTCCTGTGACTCAGCCGTGACGTGTTCTCTTTGCATAACAGCAAACAATAAGACATAATTATGATAACACATTACTTTAGTTTTACCAGCAAAATGAGCCACTTTCTCTTTTCAGACACACACACACAAACACAGTGGATGTTTTTATCTGTTGCAGTGTAGCGGTAAATAGTTCTAACACTAGCAACACTGCCTGGTTCAGCTGGAAAACCGCGGATCTGGTATGAAGCAATACAATTGTACTTCTGAACGATACCTGATAGCAGCCGCCGGAGCTGGGAACACTTTTCAATGTTTAATCACAGCCATGACTAAGTACTTTTATGTTCCAATGGGAGGACCTACCACAGATCCTGCTTGAAAAAAATCGCGGTAGAGAAATTCTGCTTCTGTTTCTGTCACTTCATTTCAGCTCTTCCGCGGTTATCATTACCCCTTGCTCCTCACAAAGACACTTTCCTGAAGACAGATTAGGAGAAAACATATTTGTGAACATATGAACAGATTTTCCTCTTATGATACATAACGTTGGCATGCAGTCAGGAAACGATGATAATCTTTTTCTCCATCTTCCCTTGCTAATGAAGAGAAACCGCCTCTGGGGTTAAGGACAAAAGGTGAACTCTCCCCGAACACAATTTACACCTGCTGAGCACATGATTCGGGCATCTAAAATTCTTGTCTTGGCAGGTGTCCCAGGGACCAAGCCACATGCACGGAGACTTAGGAGGTAATACTTTCACCTAGACATTAAATAAAAAACAGACTCAAGAGGGATGAATTTTGTGATACTTTAAGGCATCTCATTTTTTTGCCTAACCTTGTAAAAATCTTCCACTATCCAAACTTATGAAGACCGATCTTTACCAACCAGTAACTAAGACAAAAATGCTGTTGAAAAGTAACAAAGATAAAAATACAGCAGTAGTTGAAAAGAAGCCCAATGAAGGGAGGAAAGAACAGCCCGTCCCTCATTTGCTGGTAGCTGCACCATGCATGTGTGGAGAACCTCTCCTGGAAAGGGAGACTGCGAGGTAAACGTGATTCTTGTATAAGTTTTCATTCATTCTTGGCTTTCCCTTTTATGAGAAGAACAGTACAACGCTTCCGTTTTCTACCTCCTTTAAGATTTCGCTGGTTTGGAAGAGTTCATGAGACACAGAAGTGCTGGGGTGCAGAATACGCTCACTTGGAAACTGGGCCTAGGCACGTTTACGCTCCTACCCTGCTTTGTTTGAATGAGTCAAAAATGACCATAAACTGATACTGACAAGGCAGCCACATCTGGGGAGACAACAGCCCCGAGGGGCGGGAGGATAGGATGTTTTCCCAGGTCGAACAAATTTATGATGATGTTTTGAATATTGGTTAGCGATGGATGAAACAGCAACATTTCGGGCCACGTGAGTACACGCGTACGGGGTAGGTATTCACACCTAGAACTTGCGTGTGTTGGACCATGCTGAAATGATTCACCACAAATTGCATTGAAATTCTTTTTTTTCTAGCTTGTTCTTCTTCTTCCTTTCTCACACTCTCTCTCCCAGAAAACCTCCAGAACCATACCCCAAAACAATGAATCCGCTTCTGGGGCTTTTTCTTTTGTTTTCCGTTCTTTCTGTCCAGCTGAGGCATTCCCATGGACTCTAAACCTGAATATCTATGGAGGGTGCTAATTCCAGCTGCCACTCCAGATCTCATTTCCTTTTAAGAGCACTACCATGTCTCCTAATGCATCTGGGACCAAAACTGCTTCCAGTGTCGGTGGCCTGAATATCACTTACTTTGCAAAACTTCTGAAATCCAACCCTTGCAGTTGTTTACTGACTTTAAATACCACCTAGAGAGTTGACAGCCATACGTTCTTATTGCAGCTTCCAATTTAGCTCCTCTGGTTATATCTGACCCAAGGGGGAGGGATTAGGTTCCCAGGGCCTCCTCAGATGGGACCTGTTGCTGACATTTAGCCAGCTGACGGGAGACTGGAGCGTGCCTGCAGGACACTGTGGGAGGGAGATGTGCCCCGTCCTTCACGGCAGCAGCAGGTTGTTTTTCTGTGCCTGATAGAAAACACGTCTCATGCTGCCTGTAAAGCATGTTGACTAAGCAGCGAGCACGGGAGAACAGCAATAAAAGCAGTGTCTGGGAGACAGCCAAGCAGCACGGTCAGAGGCACAGCTGATCCCTGAACGCCCGGAAAGCAGGGAACCACGGGCAGCACAGCGCACGGGCTGCGCAGGGTCCTGCCTGCGTGACACCGGCTGCATCGGGCAACGGACAGAGGCACTGCATGGGCAAAGGCACAGGTGGGACGGGCGTACGGGTATCAACAGCCACAAGGTCAGCTCGTGTCTCGGTCCAGCATGGAAAGGAGATCCCAAACACTTGTGGAACCACGACTGCACCGCACTGCACTAAAAATGTAAATTTGCAGGGAAGAGTGCAGCCAGGAGTTCAGCAATGAGTTTTTTGGGGGGAGGAAGATCCTGGCTTATTGCTAATGCGTGTCTGGCTTCCTCACTGCAAAAGAAGCAACAGCCAGGAATCTCTAGATGATTCCCCAAAAAACAGAGCCGTGTTGGTCAGCTGTGTCCCTAGGAGCCTGGAGCAAGGGAATCAGGATGAGAAACCAAGAGGACCATTAGAGACCATAGCTCTCAGCAGCAGCCCGTCCAGGTCTGGTCACTTGGTGTCACAGGACAGAAAGCAGTAAGAATGAGGACACGCAAAATGTCTCAAGGTAGCACCCAGCCAGCAACTCACTTAGGAGCCTTATGCAGCAAGTGCTCAGGGAAGTTCAGGACTGGAAATCTGCTGTTTTGCAGAGGTGAAGAACCGGAAAGCTTCCAGTTCAGGAAGCCCTCAATAGAGAAAACCAAGGCTGCATACTCAGTGCTGCAAAACCAAAGTAAGATCCCCTCTGTCCCAGCACTCTGTGCTGCAGGCTCCTCTCTGTGACAGCGCAAGTCTCACCCTGCGGTGGGCTCCATTAGCTGTGCCCCAGAGGGGCAGAATCACAGAATATCTCAAGCTGGAGGGGACCCGTAAGGATCATTGAGCCCAACCCTCTGTTCCTCGCAGGGCTACCTAATACTAACCAAAGTATGTAACAAAGAGCGTTGGCCCAAGGGCAGCTGTGCAGCCTGCCTGCAGGTGGAAAGCCTGGCTTCTGCTCTGGGAAGACGTGGATTAACTGCTGAATTGCGCTTCTGCCAAGTCTGGTAGAAACTGGGGGCTCAGCGGGGCTTCACGAAATGTTTTGGCTGAAGCAGGAGAGCTGGCAGGTGTATCAAGCCACTGAGCTGTCATTTCTCAACCAGCTTCACGCCATGCTGGAGTCACTGGCTGGGACAGCTGAAAAAGATGCGAATTTCTATATATCCGTTACGCACTGCCTATTTTTTCCAAAGGCGAACCTCAGAGATTTAGCATTTCTCTGGTCCAGGATTTCCTCTGTGAACCGTCCGGGTTTATGAATATTACGGCTCTAGCAGAGATCGAGAGACATGTCGGAAAGGTCTTCTCTCCACTGGCCCGCACTTTAACCCACTGGGCAAGCAGGGAGGGATCTGCGGTGGACAAACGGGCATTAATATCACAGAATGCCAGCATGGTGGGGGTTGGCAGGGCCCTCTGTGGGTCACCCAGCCCAACCCCCTGCCCAAGCAGGGTCACCCAGAGCAGGCTGCACAGCACCGCGGCCAGGCGGGGCTGGAATATCTCCAGAGAAGGAGACTCCACAGCCTCCCTGGGCAGCCTGGGCCAGGGCTCCGGCACCCTCAGAGGGAAGAAGTTCTTCCTCGTGTTCAGACAGAAATTCCATAGGTTGGAAAAGACCTCTAAGATTACTCAGTCCAACCGTCACCCCAGCACCCCCATGCCTGCTAAACCACATCCTGAAGTGCCACATCCACGCGGTTTTTAAACCCCTCCAGAGATGGGGACTCCACCACCGCCCTGGGCAGCCTGGTCCAGTGCCTGGCCACTCTTTCTGTGAAGAAATTTTTCCCAATATCCAATCTAAACCTCTCCTGACGCCACTCGAGCCCATTTCCTCTCGTCCTTACATTAATATAATACAGCGGCTCCGCTCCCCGTTTATTTATAGTGATGACCCCGAAGCGAAGCACCACAGGAACTCCTCAGAAGCGCAGACGACAAACGCTCCGAAACCCCAGCTCCCGGTTCAGAGGGCAGGGGAAGCAGGGCCACCCGCCGAGCCGGAGGAGGGGCCGGGCAGGGCCGCGCCGCCCCTCACCGCAGCCCGGGCCGCGCGGGCCGCGCCGCTCCCCTCCCCTCAGCGCCGGAGCGGGAAGGCGGGAAGAGGCGCGAGCGGCGGGGCCTGGCGCGCGCCTCCCTCCTGAGGAGAAGCGGCCTGCCCCGAGGCGCGGCGGCGGGCGGCGGCAGGCCGGGGAGGCGGAGGGCAGGGCGGGGCGGCGGGAGCGGGGCCGGCGAGCCGCCTCCCCTTCTCCTTCTCCTCCTCCTCCTTCTCCTCCTCCTCTCGCCGGCCGGCCGGCGAGCAGCGCGGAGCGCGGCGCGGGCTCCCGGAGTGAGTGGCGGGGGGGGGTTCTTCGGGGAGGGTCGGTGGCGGCGGGGAGGCCTCGGGAGCTCCGGCCCGGTGAGGGGAGCGGGTCGGTGTGCGCTGGGCGCGCCTGTTGCGCCCTCGGGCCCGGCTCCCCGAGTTGCCTTGGGGATAAACCTGCGGCCGGCGCGTCGTTATTGTCCCTCTTCTTCTCCAGACCGTGCTTTGGCGAGGCACGGTGCGTCTCGGCTCTGCCGCGGGCTCCCAGCCCCCTCCCCAGCGTTTTATTTCAGCTTTGGGATGGCAGGAGCGGACCCTGGCTGGGGCGCGGGGCCGGCTGGTGGGAGCAGCGTGAAGCCCTGGGCTGGGCTGCACGTTGGGCCCCTGCTCGACGCCGGGCTCCCCCGGGGCCTTCGTCCTCGGGCTCCCCGGGGCCTTCGTCCCGGGTGGAGGGACGCAGCCCTCGCGCCTTGGCTGGCGGAGAGGTGTGCATGTCGTGGGCAGGGGGCTGCGGAACCTGCTCACTGGATTGCCTTGCTCGGGCGGGGATGGTGGAACACAGCGTCTCCTGTCATTAAAAATCTGCGAGCGCTGCGCAAAGAATGGTGTACCTGCAGTTACGGTGAGCTCTGGGGAATGAAAACAGTTACTTCTCGGGCGCGTTGAGCATTTTCATGAGGCCGTTTCTGGGTGAGAGCGGGTATGTGCAACAAGTCCTAAACTTCTGCGTTCTTATCTCTTCTAACCAATCCCTGCAGTAAATGTTTGTAAGGGCGTTACTACAGGGAAAGATGTAAATGCATGCGTGTGGACACCTCGAGGGTAAAACAGCCGGATTTACTACGTGCTGAGCTTGGTCTACTACTTACTGAAAACTGGTAGTAGAGGCGCATTGAAAGCGAGCTCCTTCCCACCCGCTGTGGGGAAGCAGGGGCTCTCCCATCTCCAGTCTGAAGTCGCTGCACTTTCCTTCTCTCTTGCCCCACTTCCTGAGGTCTCCTTGCTGCCTCCAAGGCCCTCGCGTTGGAGAGCCGTGCCTGCTGTGGCTGTGCCAAGCTGTCCCGAGGGGCAGAGGCCTGGGACATCGGGCAGGAGCGGTGATGGGAGCACGGCTCTGGGCTTGCTGTGCACAGTCTGCTTCCAGCTGCATGCAGGACAGCGGCCGAGGCAAGGGCTGCCTTCCCTTGAAGGCTCGGAGCGCTGGACATGTGAGTCTGTTACCACTGCAGACTCCCGTGTTTGTCTTCTGGTGGTTCTTGGGTCGTGGCTGGACTGTGCTGTGTGCCGGACTTCCATTCTCTGCGTTTGAAGTCTGCGTCTGCACTGAGCTCTCTTTGAACCTTGACTGCTGTGCTGCCATGGGGTTTCCACCCGGAAAGTTTCCCCTGCGTGAGCGGTTTGCTCGAGTGTAATTACGCTGGCGTTGGCCTGAGGCCTCTGAAGTCCCTTTGTAAGATAGTCTTCTGACCATGGATGAGACGCAAGCTTGGAGACGCAGCTCGTAGGAGCCTGGTGTGTTTTTAATAGAAGTTAATCAGACCTTTTCTCAATCCGTAGGTATGGTTCCTCAGAAAGGTTTAGTGGTGAGCAGTGACTGACGATGAGCTAGTAAAGAATTAATCTGGTATTTCAAGATCTTTGAGGGTTGATAGCTAAGGCAAAATCCAGTGTTGGCTCTTCCATAATAGCGATAAGTTGAGTATTATTAATTTTAATGTTAGCCATCTGCCGATTTTTATTTAGTCTAACTTTGGATGAAAGTTTTGAGTAGGCATGTGTGTGCATGAAAAATTATATGCACATTTTATATCTACAGTGTTAGTTTAGTTGTGTATGTATGGATATACACTTTGTTTTGCTTTGCTGAGTTACGTGTGTGCGCGCATGTATGCATGCACAGCAGTGTAGCAGTAACAACTTTGTGAGCGAGGCCCTTATTGCGTAATGGGGTGTTTTCTCTAGACATCCATTTCTACCCAGTAATCTGTCACTGACAGAAGTTTGGGAAGCTGGATGGATGTGGTGCCTTCAAAGGCTGTGAATGCAAACCAGTTTTCCAAATGAAAGCTCATACAGGTTCCTTTCTGCTACCTACTTTGTCTTCACACAAGTCTCTGCAAGCTTTAGCAAATAATTAAAAGAAGCGTGCTTTTTCCACAGTCAGTTTGCAATTGTCACTTTCTACTTTCCCATGTAAAAACGCCGATGGTTTCAAAACAAGGGTTTGCATTCCCGAGTAGCTCTGTTCAGCAACAGCTTACTTCTACCACGGTGCTTGTTCACACACTGGCAAACAGGACTCCAAGAAGTGTTGTACCTTTTCTAGAATATGTGGGCCTATGCGGCTCTCGGTTTCAACCAGAGGTCTGATAGTCCGGCTGCATGCATTCGTTAATCCCCTGTATGTTGTGGGGCCTTCCGGTTGCAGTTGGAGCCTGCAGTTTGGGGGGGGGGGATTAGCGTTGCCGTTGTGGGTATGCCCCTGCAGTGGTGGGAGCAGGGCCGCAGAGCCGTGCCTCCAGGAGGGCGCGGGTAGCCAGGCACAGCCTGTCCCCTTCCTTGCTGGGTGCTCCGGGGAGGGTGGGAGACCCCCAGAAAGCTCGGTGCAGGGTGAGAAAGGAAATGAACAAGAAATAAACATTAGAGGCTGGCACAAAAGTTCTGAAGCAGATAGGGCAAAAATGGGAAGATCACCCTTCGAAGAAGCAAGGCGTCACGTGCATCAGCAGCTGCATGGGTATTTGTGAGTCCAGGGTGGAGCTACTTGGGAGTGAGCGGTGCGGAGCATGGAGACCACGGAGGCTGCGTTCTCAGCGACAGCCACAGCCTCTGTGCCAGTGCTTGCTGGTGGAGATGTAGCCCGTTTCTTCCAAATAGCGTTACTTCAGGAAGCAATTTTTGTTGTGTAATGAACAAGCAATTGGTAATCAAAACTCTTCTACAGTATCACAGTATTGCTTTTGGAAACATTTCGTATCCTTAAATAACTGATCTGAGTTCCCAGGTGAATATGTAGCTCTGTCTCCAGAGGGGTTTGCAAACGCTGGATGAACTTGCCTGGAGTTGCATCCTGATAATGCTGAGGGAGCCCAGACTGCCGTTTCTCTGGGGGCTGGGTGCAAAGTCTTGGGCTGTGCCTCTTGCTTAGCAAAGTGTTTCTCAAACCAAGTGTTGATTCTGATTTCAGAATGACATTGGGTGCATGCCCCTCCTCCGGGATTAGATTTGCATGTACTATCAGGTATCAACCTTTATTCCAGTATATAAAGCTAGGCTACTTCCTCGACACACCTAAGTAGTCACCTGATTTGTAGTTATTTTTTGAGCAGGTACCTGTTTGTATATGCAGGTCTGTGTCCAGTCTTGTAATAAGCAAAACACCTTGTTTTTTAATCCGTTCTCCTTCAGTGTTTGGCTTGGGCGGGGAAAGAAAACCGTGGCTATAGTTCAGTATTAGTATCAAGCTGGACTGGCGGACTGTCTAATCAAATATCTGCATTAAATACGAAGGGAATGGAGAATATCGGGGGAAAAAAGGGGGGAACAGCTATAAATTAAGTGTAGCTAGCAAGAACATTTCTTTCTAATTACGGTAAATGGTTTATAGGATTTGCAAGTTTGTGTTGTGTGTGTGGTGGGTTTTATGGCTGATATTAACCCCCAATAGTATACAAAGCGAGAATGACTACTTGAACTATTTAAGCTATAGACAGTGTTGGCACAAGAGCAGAAAAGTCTGGAAATCATCCTGCATGCATCTAGTCAGTAATCAGGCCGGAGACTAGCTTTCCAACTCCTTTTAATAGGACAGGAGGGAATTTGAGTACTTTTATCATAAAACTTGATAAATATATTATGATGTTTGTGTGGTGGGAAAGCTCAAAATACCCGTGACCTTGGTGTTTCTTTGTATTCCTGTTAGTTCTTAAGTACAGCGCTTGGGATTACAGCCGTCATTGTAAGTCTTGCCTCATTCTCAGAAACATCGTGCTTTCTCTGGCAAGGTTATTACTATGTGAAATCCCAAGAAAGATTTACAAATCGGACTTTTCCCCTCATTATCTGTAAGGCACTTTTTTTTTTGTAGGAGGGTAATGAAACAGAAGAAAGAAGTGGTTAGGTTAAAAATATAGCTAGCAGAAAGAGAAGCCAAGGAAGGTTGTTCCTAGTTAGGATACAGCTTAGAGCAGCTGGGATGTCACCTAACACTGGGTGGGACGATCTGGGTCCCCGGAGTACAGAAAGCAACTGAAGTAGTTGAATTAGTGGGGACCAAGGGAAGGGATGAAGATAGTACGCCTATTTTTTCACTTTGTTTTTCCTTTATTTTTGGGCATGACAAGCGCCGCAGCTACTTTTGGGCGTGATAGCCGAGCTAGTTGCCTGTACTGGAGCGTGGGAAGGATTTTCCCCATACGGTAAACTGCTGCTTTGCTTCCACTTATTAGTGCAGGGTGGCCTGCGGGGTTTTCAGGTTTTAGCTTTGGTGTACAGGAACTTAAACATTTGTGGTGTGGTCTGTGGCTTAAAGGGACTTGTAACCCTGTGAGCTGTCTAGATGTTGTGGGTTATGTTTCTGTGCTTGGTTGGTGAGGTAGTTCTTGGATAATTAATTTAATTAAAGTGCCATAACTTGTGTTTAAGAACCTGAAGTAACCATCGGACTCTTTACTTTAGGAGAGGATCTGGTGGGTGGACTCTGCCGTGATATCAGCCATGTTTTGTACCCAACTCTTTCTTGGTGTATGGCTTCTTTATAGATATGGTTTACAGTAATTACTTGTATGAGTCACGAGTGCATGAGTCAGCGGCACAGACTTCTGCTGGTGAGGTAGATAACAAGCTTTGGTTGCCCGCTGCTTTGTTCTCCTGTTTGCCATCGTTGCAGGTTAGGTAACGAGTAGTGTGGGGCAGTGTTGGCTGCGGAGAGATGCTTGGTGACTGTTAGGAGTGCTGCAGGGGAAGCATCTTCAGTTTTGGTTGGTGTAAGCTTTAATCCCTTGCTCCTAAGGTGCTTGCTTTGGGTGGTCTGGTCTGACATCCTGTGTAACTTGGTCTTAAAAGACCACTCTGGTCTTTTTCAAAAGCGGACAAGAAAAGGTATAGGAGAGCAGGTGGGTGATCTTCTGAAGCGGGGTGCTAATAGGATTGTTTTCTGATGACATCCCCTTTTTCTTCTTGTTTGGCCACTTCCTGCATTGACACACCCATAAGCTGCTAGTAGCACGCTCTCGGAGTGGTACAGCTTTAAACGCTGAAGTTACCCATGGCGGGGATCCTGATGGTGGCCTGTCTGACTGCTGTTCTGTGCGTCGCTGCAGCGGCTGCTGTTTAAGCAGTCCTGCAAGAAGGATCAAAAGCTGAATTAGAGGGAGCTGAGGACGGTGACTGCAGCTGTTTGGGAAAACAGGGGCGGCGCACGACTCTCGGCTCAGCCTGGAGGGACGTCGGTCTGGGGCCCTCATCATCCAAAACTTACCTGAGAAGCCTTTGGAAGGAATCAGAACGACTGAATTAGACGGTGCTGCTGTGCCAATGGCAAGTTATGCAAGCTGTAGTGGGGATGATTATAAGTTTTCTATTTTTAAGTCTTCCATTGAGTGACTCACTTTATTAGATGTGTTCGTTTAAAATGGAATGCGAAGCACCCAGATTCCATGGTAATGGCCTCATAAAGCACTCAGATACACAACATAACAGATTGGATTTCTTCTCTTAATTTAACAGGCTTTGCGTCTCATACGCCGTGTCTGATGGCAGCGTACAGGGCGTCACACACTCCCATTGCTAAGCTCCACAGTTTGTCTCCATCTGTCTCTTCACTTTTGCGAAAGTAGTCATCTTTCTTTGATCTCTAACTCACGGTTCTGCATCTGAATTTTCCACCATTCCCCTTCCCTCCCTCTTCCCTCATTCCTCTCATTCTTTCCCCCAACTTTGGCCGTGTGCTGCCTAGAGCCAGGCCTGGTATCTTAAAAATTAGCGAGTACATGAGTACAGCAGTGCCAGTGATTGCAGCACTTCCTTTTCAGCCACGCGGCCTCCTCGGGTGGGAGTGGGAGTCCCGGTAGGTGCCTGTGTGCGCTCTGGGCTGCGTGGAGCTACACAACTCAAAATAAGACCCAGCCAACAGTCTTGCAGCTACCCGCGCTGGGCGTTACGGGAAGTAAGGCAGGCAAGTCCCTCCTAGGGTTTCTGTTTGTCGTGTGGGGCATGCTGTGCAGAAGCGTCTGCTGAAGACGGGTGTTGAAATCCCTGCTTTAAAAAACAGGATGCAAGTTGTGCGTTGTATGCTTTTGGTTTCTAAATGTGGGGCTGGAAGTGAAGCGGAGGGATCCTGCCTTTAAGAAGCGCATTAACTGGTGAAGCGGGGCCCTGGCCCGTGGTGCGGGAGGCCCGGGGTCTGTTCGAGGTCCGCCTGGGGACCCCGCTGAGGCAGGGTTGCGGGTTGCCAGCCTGGACCCTGGTGTGGGAGCTTCCTGCGGAAGGGCCTACTGCATGATTCTTTACGTCAACGTAGGCGCAGCTCTGAATTGCTGGTTGAGAAATGCACTGCAGGAGGGAGCAATTCCTACTGTGACGACAGTTTGTGTTAACTTGTTTAGCTTTTGGAAACTGAAAGCATAAACTTGTCCTCATAAATCTTTTGTGCAGTTTCCATTTTGTGTAACCAGTGCTTCCCCCCCTCTTTGTGTTTACTTTCAAGTTTAAAGCCAATTTCTTCTTATCAGAAGTCGTTTAATAGCTGGAAGTTTGAGCGAATGTCCCTGTGGGTCTTTACCAATACTCAGCCGGTTGGCTGAGGAGTGTTCCCTGGGGGTTATTTAATACTTCGGACAGACCACGCTGCATGCAGTACTCGCTCCTTGCTGCTCCCCTGCCAGTCCAGGGCGCCTTGCTCCTGCCAGAGCTCGTTCCAGAGCCTCTCCAGGACTTCAGATCACCCTCGAGTTGAGGGCATGGGTCCAACGGGTGCCAGTTATGACCTGTATCAAAACTAAAGATAAAGCTTAACAAGCGGGTTTACTGTGTCAGATGGCACTTACAGCATTAAAGCGCTGAGTCATTTTTAAAGGTGACTCAAAATATTTGTGTTACAGAAAGATGGCTTATTTCTGACTGCATCGCTTCTCATGCTGTTTGCTATTGTAATTTTCGTTAAAATAAAATGCAGTTTCCATTTCAAGCTATTGATCTCAGCTTGGAAGAGAGTCAAGTTTTATTACCTACTTGGGAAAGACAAGGGGTTTTTAAGTGTAGGCTCCTCTCTGTGTGGATTGCACTCTGTGTACAACCTTTGTCGTCACCATGTGGACTGCATTCCTTCCCCTTTCGTCTTCCGTGCGCTGGTGTATCCTGCTTGGTGCTGGCAGCAGCCTTCAGCAGGCCATTCCGGGACAGAACTTGAGTAAAAAAACCCACAAGCGTATGTTCAGAGAGCCTCCGATTTCTCTTTGGATGTGTATACACTGGGGCAGTGCTTAAGCCGTCCTGCCTAGAGGAGACCTTGCTGCGTGCCGTTTCCCACAGGCAACACTGTTCCTTTTGGAAAGAAGCCGGAGCGTTTGGGCAGGGAGAAGGTGCCATATGCTCTAGCTGGGCCCCACTGAAGAGCCTGGGGCAGAGCCTCAGCACGGCATGCAGCAGCTTGGCACCGATACACCGTGCCGTCTGCGGCTCTGCCTGCCCGCAGTGCCTGCTGACGCCGCGAGCTCGGTTCAGCCTAATCCACGTACATCTGCTCGTACCTCGCCAGTACGGGCTCGCAGGTCCTGGGATGAAACTGAGCTGTTCTAGGTGTAAGAGCACCGTCTGTAGCTTTGAATGCCCGTCTAGCTTTGCGTTGGAGTGGCTTGTGTTAAGCTGTGTTTTCCTTTCTGGCCCTGGATAAGCTTCTCTTACCAAGGGTGAGCAAGATTTATGTGGCAATTTGAGCAGCTGGTCTCCTGGGAGTGTTCCTTTCTCTGGAGAATTGCACATGATCTGGCTATCAGCTCTGAGTAGAGCTAATGACACGCGTGCCCGGCTGTCGGGCAAGCAGAGGGTAGCCCCGTACGGACAGCTGATGGCTGGGGCTAGAAATCCCTCCTGTACAGAGGGCACTGAGCCTGCTGGTTTCTGCATGTTAACTTGCATAATGAAAGGGGCAAAATTGCTCTCTGTGGCATATCTAATGTCACTTTAGTGCAGTTCGGACAGCTGTATGCACAGCGAGACTGGCGTAAGGTCCCACTGCAGGAGGGATCCTGGACCCCGTTCCCCATGTGCCCACTGTGGTAGTGCCTGGAGCTCGCCCTCGGTGTCAGCTGAGCTGCCGTAAACAGGCTGTGTTAGTAGAAGGGCTTGTCACAGCTCTCTGCGTGTTGTTGTGTGTACAGTGAAGAAACTGTGGGAGGAAGCTGTGGGGCAGTCAGATCGAGTTGTAACGGCGTAGAACCATGGCGTGGTTTGTGATGGAGGGAACCTTTAAAGGTCATCTAGTCCAACCCCCCTGCAACGAGCAGGGGCATCTTCAGCTGGATCAGGTTACTCGTCTGGGCAACCACGTTTGTATTCTAGGGATATTAAACTGGGACAACAGAGGTGAGTGCCACACAGCTGTCCAGGCTGCTCCTCCTTCGAGGTTATTGCCTTTGCCGCTTTTGAAGTAGCTCCCGTCCCATGGCGGTTCCTGCCTGGTGCGTAGGTCCACGCGGAGCTCCTTTTTCCCCTCATTACCAGTGCACGTTTGTGTCTGGCTGCGTGCGGCGGTGGGAGCGGGCGGACGGGCGGCGGAATCTGCTGTGTGGCCTTGCTTGCACGGGGTTCTGTAGGGTAAAAACTTTTGCTGGCAGAAATCTGAAGGCAGGAGGGGTTAGCACACCGAAAGGCTGTGGTAAATAGGCACCGTTCTGAAGATCTGCTCACTTATCCAAAGCTTTCGAGAAACCAGTTTTGAGTTGCAGTTTCATTGGATTTTGGTAATTTTTTAACTGCTGAAGACTGACTGCCCTTTGTTTAAACATAGGATGGAATATTTATTGCATGCAACTGGCAGTGGAGTTTGCTGGGTTCTCAATAGAGAGTTTGTATAGGAAACTGTTAAATAAATGCTGCCTGCTTGCCTCCATAGTACGGTGGCAGAGCTGGTGACAGCGGCTTCAGAGCTTGCTGGATCAAAGTAAGCGTTGAGGGGGCGTGGGGGCTGTTGTTGTTTGTGTTGTTTGCTTAAACAAATTCTCTTACCTGGAAGAGCTGGTGTTGATCCTAGTGAAGGAATGAGAACCTGCGGCATCCGTACCAAAAGGCTGCCTGTCAGGGCGTGCGGGTGGGGCGGGGGGCTGTGGAAGGGAGGCCTGTCAGCAGGGCGGGTGCCTGGGACCGCGGGGAGCACGGGGCAGACCCCCGGCGAGCTCCATTCGCCGGAGCAGCTGAAAGCAGTGTCCTTGGCTGTCTGCCTGTGTTCGCAGCGGCCTGTTGGGAGACGGCAATGGAGGAGATGCTGCGCTCTGAGCAGGAGGAGCAGCTGTAATGGTAGTCATTAGCCGATTTCCCAGCCCTGGCCCAGTACGGCTCCTGTGCGGTACATGGGCGTGTGCTGTCTGAGGGGCTTTTTAACAAAAGAGTTGTCAGAAGAACAGCTATTTCAAACTACTGAAATAGAGCATAAGGCCATCTATGTAACTCAGTCGTGGTGAGTGTTGAGTTCATTTCTCCGGATTACTTTCAGAAGTTTGTGCAGCATTGTTGTACAAACAACTTAGAAACAGCTGCACAACTTTGGGGGAATTTGTGTGGGTTTTTTTACATATATGCAATGATATTTCTAGCGTGATTCACAAGGAGGGAAACTTTAGTTTTAGGTTGATGCAGTAAGGACTTATTAACCCGTGGTTAAAGATGTTAGTGTCAGATAGCCACGTTCTCTCTTCAGTTTTAAAAACCTACTTCCCCGCCCCGAAGTACTGATAAAATGCCTGCTAAAAAGGCCCAGTAGAGCATGCAGTCCTAAGGGCATGATTTCCTTATTTTAAAAACAAAAATAAATGTATTCCAAAGCTTTCTGGGAAACTGCACTTTTGAAGTAAACTGGTGCAGGCGATGATCGCTGAGACTTTCAGTCAATGGTTTGTATACCTTGTGCTGCTCTAATTCAGTCCTCCCCAGTGACGATGTACTGGTTTCACTCTGGTAGGTACGTACCTGGTCTCCAAGACGAAGTCTCAGAAGAGGCTTGGGTTGCCTGGTGCCTCAGGCTGGCTTCGACCTGGGCAGGGGGTGCCTTGCTGTGCCGGGAAGGGGCCCAGAGCCCACCTAGCAGCTGGGTGGGCTGCGCTTGCTGTCGGACACTCGCTGCTGGGCTGCCGCTCTCAGTTAGTTTGTTCAAAGTTAATGAACTTTTGAAGAGTTTAGATGAACTGGGCTAAGTAAGGATTTGTGCTTCGGCCCGTTCTGACTGAGCTTGGTGGAACGTGGAGAGGATTCACTTCTGGTTGTTTTTTTGAAAGCTGGTATCTCTGCAGGCACGTAAGCCGGCTTGTTGGAAGATGCTAATTTGTGCTTTTTAAACTCCATTGGATTTTAGAGCATATTGTGTTCCCAGAACAGGCACTTGCAAGGGTTTTATGCTCTTATTTGAAGTGGCTCCTTTGCTGATGCGTAAGGTGTGTGAAACTACCTCAAGACTGCCACCAGTTTGCAGTCTGGAAGAGGAGGTGTTATTCTAGTGACTTGAGGAAACCTAATGGCAGAAGTGCGTGGTACACAGAGTGCTGGGACGGTGTGCATGTATTCACCAACGCCGTATGCTTCATGTGGCTGGAGGCGGTATGCGAACTGGTGTGGATCGTCTTAGTTCTGTTGTTTTGCAGGAGAGCAAGTGTGGTGACAGCAGCGCAAGTTTTCCAGCTGCACGTTTTAATTCTTGTGCAGTACTGAATTTCACATTGCGTTATGACTTCAGGAGTATCCATAGGCATTTTCAGGTATGTAGAAGTGATATTACAAAAAGTTGTCTTAACAGGCTGAAGGTGGTAGGGTTTAGCTGATGGTTAGTTTCTGCTTTTTAATTTGTGGGCGGGCTGATAAGCCCACAGGATAGGGTCTGCTTCTGAGGCACCCGTCTCTTGCTAGGGGGCTTTTGCCGGTAGCCTTTCCCTTTTACTCCTCCCTGTCATGGTAGAAAGATGAAGTTGGTCTGTTTTGAAACTGAAGTATGAAGTAAATGGAAAATGTGATACTCTACGTACATAGCAAGGGAGGTTGTTACGGTGGGAATCTTCATGCTGCTCTTCAGACAGATTGGTGGGAAGCTGCAGGTCTTGCCCTTCTGTACAATTATCACTTGCATGTAGTGCATACATACAGCATCTGTACGGCAGGCGTTCATGTACAATAGTTGGGTGTGGAATTTCCCCACGCACTGAGCGTGCTGCAAGCAAAATGCACAGGGAGGGAAGTTAAGATCTTGAAAATGAAGACTTCTTGTTTGGCTTCTCGAACAGGTTTGGTGTATTTTTTTTTAAGAAAAGAGAACAATTATGCTAGCTGGAGGAACTAGTAGGAGAAAAAAGATGAAATGTGTACAGTCGTATAGTAACATACAGTATTTAATGTTTAATTGTATTTATAAAGCCAAAGAAATAACTCTTCAGCTGCAAGTAGCTTGCTGCAAATCTTGTCGGGAGAGCTGCACTCTGTGCAAAGCAAAGCTTTACAGCCCAGTCTGGCGTGTCTGGTACAAGACGGGCAGCAGCCGCGGAGGGAGGGCTGCGAGGCCCCCGGGTCAGCAGACGTGCGGTGAGGCACCGTGCCATGCCGGGGCCATGCCAGACCAGGGCGAGGGCTGACCCCCAGCCAGGCTTCGGTGAGGCTGCCGGGCCCCCCGGGATGGCAGCCGCTGTGCGAGTCCGCTGGCGTTCCGGTGCTGGCACCGGGCTACGCACGTCGCCTGCTCCTGCTTTAAGCCGTAACGGCGCTGAATCTGTTGTGCGGAGACTGCTGGGTGGATCTGGGACCTGGACAGAGACGCCTTCAATAACCGGAGGGCTTGGAGCACTGACGAGTGTCCTTCTAACTTGATATATGTTGTTTCTAATGCGATGCGAGCTGCCGCGGTCCTGGGAAGATGGGTTAGGTTGTGACTGCTTAAGATTCAGGTCAGTTCCATGGGAATTTTTCATTCAGTATCCAAACACTGGGTCTTTTAAGAATTTGCCTGACCCACATAGAGCTAGTTTTAAACCCTCTGTAGCTAGACGACGAAGTTCTGCGCTTCTTTCAAGCCACTTAACCTTGTCCACAGTGCTGCTGCTTCTCACTGAAGGACCTGCTTCCTGCGGCGCATCGCCTCTCCGCCATTCCTGGGTAGGACAGGCTTTGCTGGGGTACCGTGAATACAGGGGTCGTAATTCCTGGCTGGAAGGCGAGATGGAGCGCCGTCAGGCGAATGTGATTGTAGCAATAGTCCGGTGGGACGGGAGGGCAGCTAAAGGTGATCTTGTCCCACAGATCGGCTGTTCTGTTGCGGTAGGAATTTGGTGGCCGTCTGGCTGACGACAGGGTGTGCTTGTTCTGCTTTTGCCACAGTGTTGTAAGTGCTTGTCACGTATACGGGCACTTGAAGTTTAAACGGAGTGTGTGTGTACGTATCTACTTGTGTGTCTACATACTCTTTTTGTCCTTCAGCTTTCACAGCAAATACCAGAGCACTCTGGCTTGACTCTGTCTAGACTTTGTTTAGAAATTATTAGTATTGCAGTGAAAATCACTAATATATTGCTACCATAAGTTTCAACTTGTCACAACACTGTCATTAGTTTCTACAAGTGGTCTGTTCTGTGTAGCCTAGATTCTAACGTGGTGAAACTGCATATTAATTTTTTATCTTCTTTTCTTACAGTAAAAAATGGCATTTCAGAAGGCAGTGAAAGGAACTGCTCTCATTGGAGGAGGTGCCATAGCAACAGTTTTTGGCCTCTCTCAATTTTCTCAGTATAGAAACAAACACGTAAGTATTAATTATGATTTCTGATAAAATATGAAACTTAAAATCTGTTGGAGCGTATGTTACGCTTATATGAATAGTTTTGTTTGGAGAGCAATGCCAAGAGCCTCTCAGCTTGATTTGGTAGGTGCTAATCTGGAGGATGGCATTAAACGATGTTTCACTGTTGTAGGTCTTTAACCAGTGGGGAAATGTGATTCTTGTAAATCAATTTTCCTGTTTAAAAAGTGACCTTTGTGTACTACTCGGGATTTTGCTTAGTTGCAGGAGGAGTGGAAGGTACTGATTGAAGTGGAAGCAGTGAGTAGAGTTTGGACAGTACTTTCAGACTTAGAAGCTTGAAGTGAAACCACTAGCACTACCTCTGAAAATCTCGGCTTCGAAACAGTCGTGGTGGCAGCTCTCGTTCAGTTCAAAAGGCTGGAAACTGAGGATCGGATCTGTGCCAAAGAGGTGAATGGCGAGGCTCCTGTCGCTGCTGGTGGGCATTGCCCTCTGTCTGGGTGGGCACAGCCTAGGCGCTGGTGAGCTCGAGGCGCGGTGCGGTGCTGTCTTCCGGGCAACTGAGGCACACAGGCAGACTAAATTCCCCCAGCACTGAAGGCTGGTGTTGGAGACTTACTGTTAAAGTGAGGTAGCGGCAGCAGAAAGAGGTGCAGTAGGTTCCAGCGTCAGTTTGTGTATTGAGCATGGTGCTGTAGAAGATAGGTTTCATTGGCATATCCGCTCCTCACAGTAGGGTCGGAGTCGCCATGCTCTTTAACGCGCTTCCGGATGCAGAAGCCAAGGAGAAATCAGTGAAAGGAACATGAGCTGTGGACTGGTTTTAGGCAGAGCTGGTGTGGGTCAACAGCTGCTCTTTGCCTCGCAGCCAATGAATGCCCATTGTTTTAATGCAGTTGTGCTGTGCTGGAGAGTTTTACAGAATAACCGTGTCTGGGCTCAGCAGATGCGTGTATGGGAACATCTCTTCTGATCCTGTGTTAAACATGGGCTGTGAGGCTGGCACCTCACATTGGGCCCAAAGTGTTTGCAGTCAGTGTCCCATAAAATGGCTGAAGTAGATGTAGTTGGAGCTCTGGTCTGATCTGCTTCAGCCTGGGTTTGGAAAAAGCTTAAGCCGAAGGCAGTACCTCCTCCTCCCTGTGAGAGGGTGTCAGTCTGAGCAGCTAGGTGAGCGGGGGCTCATTTGCGTGGTGTTTTCTGCTTCGCACCTTAGCAATGTAATCAGTCAGCTCTTCATGTAGACAAGCTGTTACTCGGTGAAGTGCTTTGGTTACCACACATTTACTGTAAGTTGCCGTTCAGATTGGGCAAACTGAAAATAGGAACAGAAGCGGATCTGAATGGTCTGGCTGAAGGTAAAACGGTGGGTGATGGGAGACGGTCCTCACTGAGCTCCGTGAAGGTGTGTATTACACCTGGATAAAGGACAATCGGACTCTTCTGGCTGTCTCTCTGGGGAGGAGGAGTAGCAGCCGAGTTATTGGTAAAACATATGGAATGAGTCATTTCTGGGGAACCTAGCTGGAAAGTGAATAAGCCAGGATCCTTATGGCTTCAGATACTGTTGCAGAAAATAAAACCTAGCGTTTAAAGGGAGCTTCCCATTGGGCTGCCCGTCCGTCATGCACCTAGCTGGTAATACTGTTTCTAACTCTCTCTGGAGTCTTCATCGCAGGGTTTTATGATCTGGCTTCATTACTGCCAGAAGGGGCAGCTTCAGACTTTAAGACTGTTAAATACGAGAAGGAGTTGGAAGGGAAGGTGATCTGGATAGCTCTGTTGTTGTATGTGCAGTATTCCAGAATTCAGGGAATTCCCATTTTTCTGGGAATGGACGGCTGTTACGAATTTCCAGAGACAGATTCAAAACCGAAGTTTTACAGAAGGTAGTTGTGGTGTCAAAATGAAATAACCGCTTGTCCCCCAATTTCTAAACCTGTTGTGTAGGATCAGTCTACAAAGGATGTGAAAATTTCCAGCATATGTGTAAGCAAATGGATCTGTCAAGTGAACAGCACGTTGTTTTCATGTTGTACTAACTTGCACATTTCCCACGTGATATGCCTTAAAGCTGCTGCCTTAAACACCTAATGCAGGGCAGCAGGTGGAACGTAACTGGGGGGATTGACACAAAGGAGGACAGTCCATTTGTCGTGTTGACATATCTAAGCTGTGGGCATGTCCCCCAGCCCAAGTGTCCTCTTTTTAATAATGCCTGCCAATCAAATATGTGTTAGGGCAAAGATCTTGTCTTCCTTTGCCAGAGAAGGATATTGCCCCAAGATGTGCACTAATTGGCTACACATTGTAGGAAGTCTGTTGTTATTTCAAGAACAGAATCCATCGCATAACAAGACGGAAATGAAATGCTCAGTTTTGTCACCCGTGTTCGTGTTGCTTCAGTCAGTGTCTGCGTGTCTGTGCTGTGGCTAGCCTGCTGGAGTTAGGGGCACCCAGTTACAGAGTGAAGACCTCGGCTGGCTAATTATCCTGCACACACAGTCTAGTTGATCTGTCTGTCTTTCTTTTCCATGTTCACTCAGCTAGTGTTAGATATTTCGGTGAAACTTGGCTGTCCTGGGTAATTCCAAGGGCGAAGCTGAAAGGTGCTGAACTTCTGGTCCTTGAGCATGGGCGGGAGGTCATATGGATGCGATGATCTTAAAGGTCCTTTCCAACCTAAATGATTCTATGATTTGTTAGTCGAGCATACTAGTGGGTGGTCTGTCTGCTAAAAGGGATGAGTATTGGCAGTTTCCAATGATGCAGTTTAAATTGTGCTCGCTGGGTTGGAGAGGCTTGGCCTGCCTGACTGTGAGGAGAGTGGCACAGTTACCCTGGTTAGCCTTGTCTGCATGTAAACGGCTGCAGAGTGTTTACACCTCAGAAACAAAACACTCCGTTGATTCAGAGCTGTGCTGGTTTTCAGGATATTCATCCCAACTTATTTTTCTGTACACAGCCGCGCGTGCTGACGTTTTGGAGCACATTTCTGCAGCAGCGACTGAGGCACTGTTACCTGAGCATGTGCGTCTGTGTATGGCGCGTGCAGGCATACAAGCGGTTTGGTAAATTGCCCGTGTTGTGTGTTGGGTTTTCTGACAACACAGGGCTCCTGCTGAGCAAAGGGAGGCTGGGAATGTGTGTTGACAGGACAGAACTGTTGTTGAATTTAACTCATAAGCTGATGGATGAATATTGCACTACTGTGTCTTGTTTAGTAACCTGATCACTGGCATATTTACTGCATTGATAAACTGGTTTAGCTTAATGCTATGTGTGAGGGAATAAGTAGACATGACACTAATTCAAGCAAGACCTCTGTCAGCAAACACACAGGAGTGATTCTTTCACACTGAATAACCATTACCCTGAAGGAAGCTGGTCAAGCTTTCTGTGCAGCCTCACTGACTTCGGCTGTTGAGGGCAAATGCAAAAGTCTGACAAGGAGGCTTTTGGCTAGATTAAAAAGAAAAACCCTTTTCCAGAGAGAAGGAGACAGTTGGGGATCTCTTCACAGCAGGTAGTGCGGAGGTCTGAAGAAACTAGTTCCTCCTGAATTGTTTTCAGATAAAGCAAAAGTGTGCGTAGACTCATTTATTTCAATGCTACCACTGTAAATGAATTTAATCTTAAACAATACAGAATCTCTCAAACGCATGTGCACTACATTGACTACCAGTCACCAGCTCCTGAAAAGAAGAATCGCATCCGAGATAGAAGTCGGACCCGTATGAGACATAATATACACAGGCTATGTACGTAACTGATTCATTTGGCCTCAAATGTTCAGATACCTGAATGGCAAAGGTGATACAGCCAGCCTTTGCTAGCTGTGTCACCAGTGTTCCTGGCACTGATGGTGACAGAGAAATGGAAATACCAATTTCTCTTGCTTCTTGCAGATGCTGACCGAATTGCTGCACTCTTGCTCTTTGTGCCTTTATTTTAATGCATCAAGCCAAGGGCTAGGGCTGGACATTCTTTGACGTGCCGAGTTTGAATGGGAGACCACGGATGGTTTGGGGTTTCCCCCTCCTGTAATCAGTAAGGAAAAAAGCACTGCTTTGTTTCAGAGTTGTAAGAGATCGCTGTCTGGTCCTAACTAAGGCCACCAGGCAATCCTTCTCTCTTTTTGGTGTAAGGACATTGCTGGTCAGTAGGAATTGCTCATCGAGGTGGATCCAATAGAGTGTGATAACATGATAATGCATCAGGGCCTGCTTTGGGGTTTTTTAATTACTTCCTTTTTTTTTTTTTTTTTTTTTGAATGAATAAGGATGATGAATTTGACTCTGCAAACCGACCTGGAGATATACCTTAGCAAATTAACAAGGAAGCTTGCTTATGGATTACTAGATTACTTTATAACTTCATGACTCAATTCAAACTGCCAAACTAAATTTCTTCTTGCTAAGAGTGTAATCAGAACCATTCAAGGAACTCTTGCCTGAGAAATTGTAGATATAAACAGCAATTGCTTATTTCAGTAAACATACTTGTTCACTGCCAAACTAATCACGTTACTGCAGATGGAATCCCTGTATGCAGCTTTTCTTCACTCTCGCATTTAATTGACAGCAAGATGAATCATATCTATATCAATTCCTGGTGCACTAATCGCTCTGCCTGTGTTTCGGTGCTAATCTCCCTGCTCTTGCTGTAGTGGTGGCTGTCTGCTTGGGACTCCGGTCTGGGTTTCACTGTAAGCCTTTGTAGTAAGTAATGTGTTTAAAAACAAAAATACAGTCAAAACCAAAGGACACTAGTACTGCTTGAACTCTGAATTTTGTTTTTCGTGTATTCTCTTATTTTCCTGAAGTTGAGTTACACACTTTGAAAATTGTCCTGTGTTTTGCTGAAGAAGGCGTGTCTGGAGATGGAGTGGAAAACTGACCTTGAGATGGGGGTTTTTCCCTCTTTTAAAGTTGAAGAAAGTTGCGCATATGTAGCTGAACTTCATCAACCAAAACACATGCAAGGCTAAGCCAGGGATGTTTTCGGTCTTCACGGTTCCCTGCTTGGCACTGCTGTCTCCCAGTCACAGGGTGGTATTCCGGTAAGCCAGGAGACTGGCGTCAGCTGCCTGCCTGTCCTCTGTGATGATACAGCCCGGAAGGGCGTGCTCAGCGCAGCAGCGGACCCAGGCGAAGCAACAGCCGTGTGGGAAGCCTGGCGGGGACACTGGAAGGAAGGAGTGGAGACGGGAATGGCCGGATCCTCTCACTGTCTCCCTCCTAGTGTCCCTCGCTCCCTAGAAAAACACATTCTGGAACTGCATCGGTGCACCACACTTTAGGGATATAAACCTTTCTGCCATCCCTTGGGGGATGCAGAAGTTGTTAGCATTGCTGGAGACGAGTAGGCTGGGCAGAGAGCAGCGCAGAAGGCAGAAGCGGGAAGGTACAGAATTCACTGCTTAGAAAAAGAACATGGAAGATGAATTTCTCTGAAGTGCCAAAACTTTGTAGCTCTCCTGGTGATCTTTGCCAGCAGCCACATGTTAGTGTGGAAACAGGAGAGAGTGCAGGGAGGCTCTAATTGATGGGGAGGCTCGTCAGCGGTTGCCTGCCTGCTTCCCTTGGAGTCAGCCCCTCTGCTCTCTGTGCGTGTCTCCTAACTCCCTGAGCCCCTGGGGCTGGCAGCGCGCAGACCTCTGTTGGAGGGTTGCGGTGGGTTTAAACAAGCTTGTGATTAGGAGACCTTCCGTTACCGTGTGTTTGGAGTCGGTGAGTGACCCGGGGCTGCGGTTGGTGGGGTGCTCGGTGCGGCTGCTGGCGAGCCCCTGCCCAGGCCCTGGCTGGGCCGGGCTCTGAGGAAGCCGCCAGCACTGTGGTTGGCACAAACCAGTGGTAATGCTGTAGCCTGAGCCATGGTTTGCCAAATTTTGGTTGGTTTAAATCTGAATTTTCTCTTTCGTTCTGAGAAGATGTAAGTCCTTAGTACGAGGTGGCGCACTCTTTCTGCAGTCCAACTTTGCGTAGTGATGGAATTGTAACACACGTGCGGTGAGGATGGGTGCTGCTCTCCTAAGAAATTGGCATGAGTTAATTGCATTAGAGTCAGTATGATGCATGATTACAGGATGAACTTGATCGTTAATTATCTTTTGAATAGGCACTTCTTTTAGACATGACTCCTAGTTGTTAGATTTTAATTTCAGTTGTATAGTAGTGATAGGAATATTGAGAAATAATGCATTTCAATCAGTACTGCTGAAGAATGAGCCAATAATTTTGAACAAAAATACTTAGGATGTATGCACCATATAATCTGCGTTCAGGCTTCTTGTGTGTGGCTGGACTGGCTGTTCATTTCCAGCGGACATATTGCAAGAACGGCGTTTACCTTCGGCTCCCGGGGTGTGCCTGCAGGGCTCTGTGACGACGGGCGAGTTGCTCACTGAAGAGGAGCGGCACGGTTCAGCTAGCGACGCACAGAGACCCCTCCGCCGCGCCTCGGCACAGATGGCGGCGCGCGCTGCCGTTACCTTTTGTCAGCCAAGCGGTTTTAGTATGGCAGGTGTGTATTCCCCCTCCAGTGCAAGTGCCAGGGAAAGTGGCTGCAGTTCCTAAAGCCTGGAGGTGGCTTATGTTGGCAAAGAGCTTTTCATAACCGCAGCGATATAGGAGCGTGTATCTGGGATACTCGACGTGTGGGCTGAGTAACGACAGAACACCAGCGCAGGGTAAACGGTTCTTGGGATGGGTGACGGTGTGTTTGCAGCGTGGGACTGGGCTCAGGAGCTGTTTCTGTGGCTATTGTGATTCACAGTGAACAGTGCAATAAGCAATGAAGTTATAGAAGGAGCTGAACAACCTGCCTAGTTCAGTTTATTCAGAGAATGTTTGGAAGCAAAAGCTTAAATGAGAGAGCTTCCCTGCACATTGTGAGCAGTGGATGGAAAGAGGTTAGAGAATGGTTTCAGATGACAGTAAGGAAGTAGTATTTTGTGCCTTGTCACTTGGATTTGTATTGGTTTACTCTTTCCTGTCTAGGTGATCTGGACACAAGCTATTTTACATCAGGGAAGTCTGCCAGTTGGCCTAAGGCTGGATCATGCTCCGACCTTAGACTGTAGGGTTTAAACAGCTTTTTCTTGTGTTAAAAGTGTTTATAATTTTCAGCAAACTCTGAAAATGTTAATTCTTAATTTACTGTTTGGTTATTTCAATCCATTCTGAATCGGTCAATTAGTTCTTCTGTCCTGGTCTGGGTAATGTAGGCGTTTGTTTGTTTTGATGTGTATATTTCAGTGGTGGTTAGAACAGTTCCTTTGGAAGTGCTAGATACTAATAAAAGCACTCCTCTCAATCAAACAAAACTCAGAGCACCAAAATTTGGTTATTTCTGAGAGAGCTGGCTGAAGGGGTGTTCTCAAGGTCGGGGGGGTCTGCTGCCGAGCCCTGCTGCGCGGGGGCCGCTACCTCGACTGCCCTTCTGGTGTTGTAAATGCAGGTGCTTGGTCTGTCAGGCACACCAACGTGCAAGTGATCCCTCTTGTGCAACAGGTGGGTCCTTTGGGTCTGCGAAACAGAGGCGAGAGAAATCCACTGTCTGGTTTTATGCAGAGTGAGGGACAAAGGCGAATGAGGAAAATTTGGAAGGAGGAGAGCTGGAACAAAAAGCAAAGCTAGAGCTGAAAGCAAAGACAGAGCAAGCGTGCCGTTAGTGTTCTTGCACCCTGTTTAGCTGTCTGAGTAACTATGACATCTGCCTACAGCTTGTTGTATATAAAATTAGTGTGAAGAATATGAACCCACAGTGATGGTGCTCGTAACATCGATTATGAAGTATATGACCAGTAATAGGGTTTGGGGATTCCTGTCACTGTAAAGGTTTTCAGAATTCATTTTAAATTAATATTAACAGAAGAGAGCTTTCAGAAACTGGTTAAAACCTTAAATTTTAAACCATGGTCCATGCTAGTTGCCTGAACACGCGTGTCAGCCTGTCTCACTGCGGTCACTAAATGGAGAGCAGCACTGGCTTGTGGGGTGGCAGGCAGAGCGCTAGAGAGATCTCAAAGCCATTCCAGTAAAATCTGAACTTCTCTGGAAACTGCCACATCATTACATTTTGTCACTGTAAAGAAAAGTTGTGTTTTAGCATGCGGTAGGATATAGATTGGTTTGCTTAGAAGATTTGCAAAAGAATATAGAAATAGTGTTTCTTTGGTGTTTTAGGATGCTGTGTTTGACAGTAGAGCACATCGTCTTCTGAACCTGATCAAATTTGAGCTCAAATTAATGCCAATGTACAAGTAAATTTAAAATATATAATGTACCTTCATCTTTCAGTCCTTTGCTTTGATGGATTTTTTTGGTAGAGAGATGAGAGCCTAACCATGCGTCTGTTTATTAAAATACTTCCTGAGCATCCTGTAAGATTTGACATAGCAGAACACTATTCCTAGAAATAATTAATGTAGGTAGTAGCACTTGAGTACAGTATTGTAGTTAGGTAGGCAAGGTGAAGTACGTGTACTAACCCTTTACAGTTTTAGGACTGTTTGTTGCTCCGTAATGTTTTAATACAATATGATTATTAGATATATGTAAAGTGATGGGGAGTATTTGTTTACCTTTGTGGCCGTAGCAAATGCTGTTGTTTGGTTGGTTTGTGTATGTGTACACATACGTGTGGGTACACACTAAAGACTGATCCTCCTGTTTTGTTTTTAATCTTTGTAGGGCACTTTTGTGCATGTTCAAGCAGCAGAAGCTGTGCCTGTTCCAATAAAGAACCATTTCCCCACAAGGGAACAACAAATTTTGGCACTGCAAACCACAAGTGAATTTGACGTCCTTGTTATAGGCGGAGGAGCAACAGGATGCGGCTGTGCTCTAGATGCAGTCACTAGAGGTAAGGATTGAAAATTTAATTGCATTCTTATTCTTGGATTACATGGTTTATAATGAATTTATCAGATTGGCTCTTTGAAAGTACTTGAAAATAGAGCAGGTGTACTCTGAATGCCTGGTTATAAAACAACTTCTGTTCTCAGAAGCTAAAATGAACTTGAAGAAAAAATGTCATTGTGTTTTGTTGTTTCAGCAGAATCTTTATCGTCCAGATGCTTGTGTGCAGTTGTCTAGCAGACACCTTTTTGGTGGATGCTCTTGGATGGACTTCTCAGTCTCTGTTGCCCCTTATTTAGTGGGTTTATCTATAGTTTATCTATAGTCACATTTCATTTGTTTGTGCAGGACAGTATCTGTAGCAAAGGGAAGGCTTGCACAGCACTGTTAGCAGCTATTTTGAAAGGGCCAGGCGTGAATTCTAGATGAGACACAGGGGCTCTGCAGCTCGTATTTCTTAGAACATGAGATATCTACAACTTCTGCTGATGCGTTGTAGCCGCTTAGTGTATCGCGGGTTTTGAGAAGTCGGGTTGGATTTCCCATGGAAGGTACTAGCACGTGCACACAGCGATCTGTGCTCCGATTTCCCCGCTATGGGGGCTTAGCTGTGTGATGGGTCTAAGAAGCTACTGGAAGCAGCAGAATTGGGGTTAACTTTATGCGTAGCCTTAACTTAGGGAAAGCTCAGGGTAAAATGAGTTTAAACTGATGCTTTTTACCTGGCTTCTGCAGGAGGATGAGAGTGTGTGTGGTGACAGTCGGCTGTGCCCAGCAGACGTGCAGATACTGCCCCATAGCTTGTGCCATTGATCCAGTACATAAAAAATTCTGCTAGGGGGGTGAAAAAGCAGGATGCTTATGCCCACTCTGCCTGCGTCATCCACCTTGCACAGTAACTTTGAAATTGGCCGGCAGGTTCTAACCAAATTTGACAGTTCTCAAAGAGAAGAAATCCTCTTACGAAAAGAGATCTTCAGATACAGGGATGAGAAGGCACGGGTACTGTTTCTGCGGGAGAGGCTGTAGCATCAAGTCCTGTCCTATTAAAATGCTATATTTCCCCAGAATATCATATTTTTATCCAAAGAGCTGTGTAAAATATTTGTGAGAAAAGCTTTTCTTGGAAAGTGTTCTCTCAGTTGTTACTTTCAATATGATCAGCTGATGAGCAAGAGAACCAGCCCTCCTTAGTTTCTGTGTTTGTAGACATTGTTTCTGCTTTTGGAACTAAAATGGAGGAGAAAAAAAGTGTAAAACATAGTAGGGAGCCATAAAGTTTTTCAGGTTCTTTAACCCGTAGAAATACCTCAGGAATAAGAGGCAAAACCTGACTGCAGGAGTGCTTTGTAGCTTGATTTGGAAAATACTTGTCCAGAAGGTGTGGTAATTTTGAAGTAGATAAGGCAGTACGGTCTGCACCATTGGTAGATACATACAACCTCAAATCTGGTTATTAATTTTTTTCATGTATTATTAAAGATAACTTGGGATCTTTTCACTTCTGCCTCTGCTATATCGTGGTAGAAAATGCAGTTGTAAAGCATACAGAAATGACGAAAGGTAATCTAGGTTTATCCTTTTACTAGATATTCTGATTGTATCAGTAGATTTCTGAAGTGTGAAATATTCCTGGGCATTTGGTTAATGAATTGTGTGTTGTTGCTGTTCATTCGTGGAACTCACTCTTTTATTATGTTTGCTTCACTTAACAACAAATTTTGCTTTTCATGTGTTTGATATATCTTCGCCAAATTATTTCTGATTGTATTCATTAATCTTCAGTCACATTTGACAAAAATAAATTACTCTGATCTTTGGAAGTTACCAGTAATAATTAGATTTTTTTTTAAGGATATAGAAGTTTTGGGAGACCAATAGTTGTTAAAATGTATTTTCACCAGCCAGTAACTTAAAGCACCCCTCAAAGAGGGCGAAGGAAAGACCCAAGGGATAGCTTCTGATGCAGGGGATGCTCTTCTCCTTGGGTGTGCGTCGTCACGTTGTTGCCGTTGGTTTTGGCAGCAATGTCACTGCATGTAATTCTCTTTTTGCCTTGCCTGCCTACCTGTGAAATTCTGCCAGTGATGGAGGGGGTCTGTTGTGCTGACTTCTGTAACACAGGTAGTCCTTCTGCGTAGGTTTTGGAAGTGAAAGATTGCTTTGTGGTTGTCCTGTGGTGCGTGTCTGGGTTGGCTGGGAACGCCACTGGTGCAGCAGACGTGCCAGCCTGCTGCCGAGGGTGGGGTAGGACCACCGTTGTAAGGTCCCTTGTAAAGGCCCGTGTGCTCTGGCTGTGTGTGGCCGTCGGCCGTGTGCTTGTCCCTTCCTTGCGCTGGTCGCACTGCCAGCGCCTGCCGGTGTCGGGCACACCTGGATGCGCTCCTGAGTGAAGGTTTTTCTGAAATGCTTTGTAGTACCTTGTGACTAATGTTTTGTGTGTGCGCCCTTTTGCCTATGTAATGTGTAAAAGGAGGGTGTCTGTGTGCTGTATGAGCAGTATGTGCATAGTAAACTGTGGATGAACTTAATTTTTCACTGTGCTACACTTCTGAGGTAGGTAAGCTGCAATATTTTGTATTAAGCCTCAATTATAAAACGATTTTCTGTGTATGGCAGAGTTCTCTGTATGTGCGCGTCGTGTTCTGCAGTGAGCTCTCCCTGAGCGGTGAGCTTGCCCCTGGCTGGCTCTCTTCCACCTTTGAGCCCCTCTGAAGCAGACGCTAAGCAAGCATGCAGAGATGGCAGTTGTCGGCCTCTCTGGTACGCTGTGTAACGTGTGAGCGTGACAGGTTTGGAGCTCTCTGCTGCAAAGAGTTAAAAGTATTCATGAAAATATTCTGTTCCTGCCACGAACACGAACTATAATTTGCTTGAGGGAGTGTGGCCCCTATAATGTACTGTAATGCCTTTCGATTGTGAAATATCCAGGTTTTAATGTGCTTCTGTTTAAGTTCTGTTTTGACTTTTCCCTTAGGAAGGAGGCTAAAATTTTTCATTACAATATAGACAGTGCACTACACTTTGAATACAAATTTATCCATGTACAGAGTAATTCTTCTTGTGATTGTCTCTACCCTAGAGAAGTGTCTTTAATGAATTACATACAAATTGTGTAATTTAAGAAGTTAATTTGGTTTTCTGATAACACAGGACTAAAAACAGCCCTTCTAGAAAGAGATGATTTCTCATCAGGGACCAGCAGCAGGAGTACTAAATTGATCCACGGTGGAGTAAGATACCTGCAGAAGGCCATCATGAAGTTGGATCTTGAGCAGGTAATTGTTTATGCTGGTTGTTAGGCAAAAATTGCTAGTAGACACTTCCACTGTCCCAATTATATCCCAGTCTCCTTTTTATTTTTTCAGTACTTGGCTGTTGTATTCCACAGCCACTGTGCATGTAAAGTGTCTTCTCCAGTTCAGCTTTCCTGACGAGGGCAACTGGTACTGCTGCCTGTTGCTCAGTGCTTTTATGGGCAATCTGATTGCCCTGCCTTGTAGACGGTGTGTAGCTGGGGGAAGGCAGGCAGAGGCAGGGCTGAGCAGAAGAAGAAGAGCTTCCTACCTGTCCGGATCAGAATCTCGGGGAGTGAGTGGCTGTCCTGTTTACATGGGAATGGGGAAAGAAAATAGGGTAAGTGGGTGATATTGTACACAAACGCTTGTCTGTATTCTTGTGTTGGTGGAAGCGTGATGTTCTTGTTTGGAGAAATTGATTTGTCTTCTCTTTGAAACCCCTCTAACTTAAGGTAGGTTTCAATGGTTATAATGCCGCTACAGAAGTGGTGGCTTCTCAGGGAAAAATAAAAAAACCATGCAGTTATCCAGCTATAGAAATCAGCCTTCTTTTTTGCCAAAGAACAACTTCGTATTGATTCGTATTGATTGATTTGGAGAAGAATGCCTCTGCGTTCGCAACTCGGAGTTAGTATGGGATGTAATTGTGGGAGTCGGCGCAGAAGCTGTGCTGTGGGAGGAGTTCTAACCCTCCGTAAGTGCCTCCTGCCCACAGTTAGGAGTGGCATGGCTTACTGCGCTTCACGTTCAAATGAAAAGTTACTCAGCTGACCTGCCAAGACACCAAAATGAAACTAGGGAAACTGAATTTTCTTGGGAAATGTTTTTGTTTTAAATTTTTAGCAAATGGCAGTGTGTTTTTGAAAGAACAGTAAAAAAATGCAAGGTGTTTGCTTGGATAAACAGTTTCTTGTTAAATGTTGCACGTGGAGGCAAAATTGAGCAACTTGGGATTCACATGTGTGCTTGTATTTTCCAGTACAAGATGGTGAAAGAAGCACTTGAGGAGCGTGCAAATCTGCTGGAGATTGCTCCTCACCTGTCGGCGCCGCTGCCGATAATGCTGCCTGTTTACAAGTAAGCTCTGCTGTAATGTCTCTTCTCTACCAGTGCTTTGACAAGCAAGCTGTTTCCCGGAGAAGTTCCCAGGTGCCTCTTCCCAAGGATGTCGTTAAACCTGTCACAAGCTTTGTCCTCCCGGAGGTGAGAAGTTGCCGTGCTGTAGGAGCATGAAATTCTCTCACGGTGCCAAGCAGCTATCGCTGCTGCCTGGGAGCACATCTTGGACGTCCGCTGGTCAGGGCTTTCCTGTCGCCCCGCTGGGGAGGAGGAGGGGGGTTTGCAGCAGGAATGTACTCTCATTCCCGGGGTGTTCGTTGCTGTTCTTTCCTGTACACCTTTGTCTCCAGCACCTGCTGTCACAGTGTTCTGAGCGGTGTGCTGTTTAGGCCGTACAGCCTCCAGTGTGACAGGTCGGTGTTGAGAGAACAGTTTGCTTCTCATGTGAGAGAAAGACTTCAAGTGATTTGGGTTCGGTTATTAAATCTGTAAGAACAGTGACTCACTGTAACAGGCTACTTGGAGCAGTGAGGTTTTGCTGAATGATCTTCATGTATGGCTTTATTCCTGCCTTAGTAGGAGGAGCTTGTCCTAGCTGGAGCTCGTCTAGGTCAGGGGTCAGCTGCATTTATGTGGTCCTGTTTGTGCTGGAGGCATTAGTCAAGATGTGCAGCTGAGGAGCCCTTTCAGCTTGCACACACAGCCTGGGTCTTCCCTCAACACGTAGCTTTAATATCTCACCTCACCCTGAAGTACAAAAAGCCAATATGTGATCCTAATTCTAGAGCGAACAAAGGCTTGAATCTGCTTGACTGACTGCAGTGAGTAGATCAGTTGAAAACAGTAGTGAACAATACATAAGTTCTTGCATGTTTACATTATATTGTGATACCATGAATTTGTATGATGGTACAAAGTAAAACTGGTGTAATTCAGCACACTGTTACCGAATGCGTTCTATGTTACAATAACAGCGTGTGCATGCACTTTTGCTTTTCTTATTTCACTTCAGCAGGATTTTTTTTTTTGCTACAGATGGTGGCAGCTGCCATACTACTGGTTTGGAATAAAACTGTATGACCTTGTGGCTGGAAGTCAGTGTCTGAAAAGTAGTTACGTCCTTAGCAAGTCAAGAGCCTTGGAGCTCTTCCCAATGCTACGCAAAGACGAGCTGGTGGGAGCTATTGTCTACTATGACGGTATGTTGCCTTGCTGTGCTTTCGATGTTACCTTGTGCTGCGTCTTGAGGCCGGGGGGAAACACAAGTATGCACCTGTAGATCACGTACATTGATTTTGTAAGAAGAATGAAGGATTCAGCTTGTGTCTTAAGCGTTAGTTTGATAGATAAATTATGTTTCTCACAACAGCAGCTTACTGGATGTAGGAGAGAATATATTCATTTTCTTGGCCAGCAGGCGTAGTGCTATGTGAAAGCATTCCAGTGTTCTGGTCGTTCCCTACAGCTTTCCCGCTGTGCCTGAGTTTGCTATGCGCTTCTCAGACTGAACGCTGCTTCTGAGGTACCAGAAGTCAGGAAAGCGTCGTTCTTCCGGTAATGTTTAATCGTTTGCTGTAGCACTTCCACTGTGCAGATGTCTTCAAACCCATCTAGATGACCTGGCTGCTGGTTGTGGTTCTTGCACTGGGTGGGACGAGGGCTGGATCAATTACTTTTTGTATCGCCAATAAAACGGGTTGCTCTGCAAAGACAGCGTTCGCTGTAATTATAATCAAGTACTAGAGACTGCTATAAGGCATAACGGTTTCTGTTAAAACCCCTTTAAATAAAGGGTTAGAAATTCATGAGAGGAAAAGTGCCTCCAGCTCGAGTTATTGGATCCATTGTATCAGCTAGTCTTAGGTACGTTTGTGTATAACACTTACACAAAATCAGTGTCTGAGTGGGAGAAAAGAAAGATGCTTTCTGCAAGTCTTTTGATGTTCATTCAAAACAGAATGATGATTTAATAGAGCTCATTGCAACCATCTGGAAATAGCAGTTTTCCTGTTCGGAAGTGTTCGTGTGCGTTCACGTCTGGAAGGAGCGTCCCTCTTGTTTGTAATGTAAGAGTGGATAAGCCTTTTTGCCTTGTCCTGCCCAATAAGCCTGGTGATAAGCCCCCAGGAGAGCTGTGCAGCCACAGGTGCCGCAGTGATGGGTCTGCCAAGCAAGGGGTTGCTGAACTCTGGCTCTGTCCCTGCAGGCCCTACAGATGCCCAAGGCAGTCTGAAAAAATCTGGTGAAGGTGTAGTTGGCTTACTTGGCAAATGACTACCTAGAAACTTTGCTTGTCTGGGGTATTAGCGTTGGAGTTGATGTACAGGTGTCTTGTGCCTTATCCAAGCTGCTCTATCCCACTACTTTCTAATGGCCTGCAAATTCCATCCCCAAACTGTCAGAACTTCGGTATTTAAAAAATACTGAACTACAAATTCTAAATGCTGGAAAGTTCACTGCGTAAGTTGGAGTACCAGGGTATATGGTCATGGTTGCTTTCCTGATGCGCTTGGGTCCGTTGGCACATCTGGAAGACAGAACATGTTTTTCTTTGCATCAGACATCTTTGCTGTTTCACAATGTGTCGCTAGTTAGATTGGTGTTCCCCCTTCTACAGTCCTCTTCTACTTCCTGCCAAGACAGAAAGTTTTGGTGAAATTTTCTTGATAATGGGGCCTGCTGGTAATATCAAAATGTCGAATGTGTTCAGGGCAGGGCAAAAAGCCAGAGATTCGTTGCAGGCTTGGAGGAGCTCTCCAAGGAATAAATAGCTTAAATACTGATTTACTTCAGTAGTGGTACAGACCTAGTTAGTTTTTACCTGGAGATGTAGTTTCTGACCTTTTGGCAGCTAGAAAGGTCTTCACACAAAATTGATTGTAAAGGTGGTTCTTTTCCCTTTTTAGAACTGCATTTACACTATTCATCAGCTTATCAATAGGGGCTTTTGTCCCAGGAAGAAGCAGGAGGGGCTCTCGAAGTGCTCTGGACTCGGATAGCATTTATGAGGCTCTGGCCAAAGAACGTGTTGGTAATTGCAAGTTGTCTCATACTGAGCTCAGCAGAATGGAAAAAAAAAAATATACATATATGTGATACGTGCAGGAACATATATATGTAGAGGTTCTTATTTGGGAGTACAGTGAGATTTAAAGGATGGACTCGGTTTTTCCCTATGTCTGATGGAGACTGCATCTTCTCTATGTTATTTTTAAGGTCTAGAGGAATTCAGAGGCTATTGTAAGGGATTATGTGGGGTTTTTTGCATACTGTAACAAGAGCTGCCGTAAATAGCACACAGAAAAGTAATTCAGATTTATTTTTTTCGTTACCATAAGCTATCCCTTAGACTGTTTTAAGGGATCCCAGGAGCATGCAAGAAGAATGAAGTGGTTCTCTTAACTGTAATTACACTTCTCATAAGAGCCCTATAACTTGAAATCTATTTATAATCTACTGAAGTTTTTTTCTGATTAAATAGATATTTTGGATGTATCAGAGCTATTTACTATTCCAGCATTCTAAAGATACACGTTAACAAGGTAGCCTTAAAATTAGTCTTCAAGTTTGTTGGACGAGTGATTGTTTTAAATGGTGTTGCCGTCAATGGAAATTCAGCACCAAGATACCAGGTGGTGTTGTAGAGGAGAACATCTGGGCAGCAGTACCGTGCGGAGCCCTGTACGTCGCGGATGGCTTGGTTGCCTTCCCAAGCCATGGGGAGAAAACGCGTGCTCTGCGTGTTGGAAACAAGGAGGTGTCAAACAGAAAAAAAGGGAACATGCAAAATATTTCGGAGCGGTTTAGAGGAGAAAGAGGTTTGCCTAGTCACTCTGTTTATTCCCCAAGGTTTCATAAAATCGGGTGGCTGGCAGAGACTCTTAGTGACGCTCCTTCAGAGGAGCAGCTGTGGTGCTAGCTGGACTCTCAAAGGCTGGTTTGGTGGGAGGTATCAAAAATAAGCTTGCAGTTTCGCTGCCAGTGAAACTGCTTGTCCATGCTGGTATATCTGGCCTTGTTTTGCTTTACCTATAGCACTGCTGCTTAGTTATACACAGTTTTTTGCAGAATTTAAAGAAATGGTGTTTTGCAGTGAAAAAAATTTTTAAAAACTCTCAAAGCTCTGCCAGACCTCAATTTCCTAGCAGAATAAAGTGGTTCTGAAGGACTACAGTATCAAATTTGTGAGTTCATAATATGCATTTGGGTGCTTTGAGGTTGCATCTAATCCGGAAGAGAAACTTTCCAACCACAAAATCAATTCTTAACATGCCACATTACAGAATTAAATTTTGTCTGTAGTGACTCCTCTGTAGGTCAACCTATGGCCCGTGGTGTGGATGGGCTCATGCTGTGTTCTAACACAGTAATTATTTTATTGTGATCAATTAACCTGTGTTCTGTCCTCAGTAAATCTGTTTGAAGTCATAATGTTTCAGCAAGCACGCTAACACTTCAGATCTTGTAAATTACTATACTTGAATTTTAATGGTATACTTTCATGCCCTAAATCCAGAGGAATGGAGGACAAAAGGGAAAGGGAGTTGAAGTTAAAGTAGAGAAGGCTATGTAAGATTGAATTAAACTCCTGTTACTTCTTTCAGAAGGATTAGTCGTAAAATAGGGCATTAAATAATGATGAATATATATATCTTAAAGTAGGTCCTGTCTTTATCTGCTCTGTCCATCCCTTCTCAGTCGTCTTCTTTAAAGAACGAATAAATACATCAGCCTTTTAAGAAAGGCGTATCTTAACTGATTCTGTATGTGCAGTTAAATGTAGTTTTCTGTTGTTTTTTTGCTTTTCTCTCTTCCAGTCTCTGTCATGCCTTCTTTGTGTCTGTAGTTGTTAATAGCACCTACTAGCCGCGTCTCGCTGCTTGGCATGTTGATCACCGCCCCAAAGGGAAGAATTAAAAACGTTCATTGCGTAGGTTACTTTTTTATTTGATAAAACCACCTGTCCAGTTATGACTTATTGGTGGCGATGTTCTTTTGCAAAGGAAAGATCAGGAATGCTTTCTTTTGTTTTGTAATTGTTGATCAAACTAGTGGCATGTCAAATAATCCATTATTCATGAGTATGTTGTGTTCTGAAATGTTGCTGTGGTCGTCTTAATTACATTTTTAAAATTGTTTATACAGGCAAAAAAAAAGGGTACATTATAAATGTTGGAAGTACCAGCAGCAGCAAATCGCAGACTTCACCAGAGGCGATTCTTGCTCTGCCTCAGCATCAGGAAGCTAAAGCATATGTTGGACGTTAGCCTGGGTGTACACAATGTGTCCTATTTATTCAAGGTTTGCTTTGAAGCCACAACTTACAAGTTTGTTTCTTAGGGGTACATGTCAGACTTCATTTAGCATTGGTTGGTATTAGGATACTCCTGAATAGCAAAAAGGCAACATTTTGGGGGGGAGAATGTGGCTGCTATCTGAGCAGTGATCTGTCAGTTCCACTTATGTAGCTCAAGGAAAACTGGAGAAGAGGCACTGTGGAGAAGCTGGGCTGAGATCGCAAGATCGTAGGCAGAATTATTTTAAAGCACTTTAAATGGAAGATTTCATCTCCATTTAAATTATACGTACTTCACTATGTTAAGAACTAGGAAAAACATTAAAGAAGAGATCCAACTGGCCAGAATGTTTCAATTTAAAGCATTTAGAAATTTGAAGTGGCACAGTTCTTTTTAAGATGCGTTATTTTTCTGTCTCTAGGTGCTTGCAGACTTTTTTGTTAACATATTTTTGCCTTGCAAAGATGAGCCCTTAGGTGTGTGAGGAAAACTTGTGTTCTGGAATCAGTCATGAATTTAAGATTTTAGGGCTTTGACCCTGCTCTTTGAATTTACTGCTGTTTTCTGAAATCAGGAATTAACATATACTCCTTCTGTGACTGTGTTGCCACATCAAGGTATTTGATTGTTTAATGTCTTATTCTACAAATTTGCTGGCTGTGACGTAGGTAGTTGTTCTGTATTTTTTTGCATTCTCAGTATTTTTGTATATATATTCTCTCCTGAAGTATTTAATATGGAGGTTATTTAAAGGTAGAAAAGGAAGCTTTGGCAGAGGATTTAGCTTTCCTTGTTTACAGCAAACCCCATGAGAAATCCTTCCCAGGCACACATGCACACACACAGACACACATACACACAAAAATCAATGCAAAAGAGTAGGGCATTCATTAAGCTGTCAAAAATGGAATAAATGCTTTTTTTTTATTTAGGCTCTTGTAGCTATTTTTCCTAGTGTTTGAGTGTGTCCTGAATTATGAAATGTTATAGCTTTATAATTCATATTTGACAAATTAATATTTTGAGAATGTTGAGCCGTAAGAGGGGTATTACCCTATTACTGATGCAGACAACTGTATGACTTTCTTTTCCTTCCCTGGATATAAAAACTCTTTGGCAGTTTGCCACTACAAAGACTCTATGGGTGAAATACATGGCTAACCATATTTCTTGGTGTTTCAAAACTGAAGCTGGATGACCGAGAGAAGCCTTGCAGGCACACTAACTGTGGGTGTAACCTGGGAAACACCACGCGTACTCCCCGTGTCCTGTTGCTTTCAGATGCATTTTGTCCCTTGGCCTGTGTAATAGAGTTGTGTGTGAAATCCTGAAGGAAATCGGCAGCCTGCTCCGAGAGGGCTGGTCCAGGGGATGCTGGCTTTCTCCGGTGGAACGCGCGCGGAAGGCGATGCCCGTCTCCGGCTGAGCCCGCGGAAGAGACTGTCCTCGCTGGCGGCGTATCCACACCGGGGGGAAGAGACAGGGAGCGGGAGCCGTCGTAAACGGTGCTGCCCAATTCTCTGCTGAAATCCGCTGGCGCTCTGCTCGCATGTCGTGCTTCTCGGCGCAGGGTGGCTCGAGTCGTGCCGTGCTTTATCCGCCGGAGCTCTTCTAGCGTTTTCAGAAGGGCGAAAATCGATAGCCTAAAATGGCTCGCGTCTTTAACCCGGTTGTGCCGCTGTCAAAGGGTGCGGCCACGCACGCGTCGCCGCAGGAGCGGCCGCTCGCCCCCGGCAAAAGGGGCCGTGCATCCGCAGCGCTAGGCTTCCTCTCGCCGGAGGCGGCCTCCCCAAAAGCAGGCGGATGATAACTGCGTCTCCTGCTGTACCTGTAACAATTTAATTGTGTAAGTCAGCCCAGTCAAGCATCCCCAGCTCATGGCTGGGAGACATGAAATTCATTGTCATTATTGTCCCTGTCATTTTGGATCATTATATCCTGCTGCAGAATTTTCCTCACTCCAGTGCTTTCTTACCTCCAGGAAGCGGGGATTATGGCTGAGGTTGGGGTGGGGGCAGGACTGTGAACTACATTTACCTCAGGGGAGCCACAGATTAAATTGGCTTTGCTCTCTGACTTGCTGGATTCGTCTGTTTGTACGCTGTGGGTTTAAGGTTGGAGATGATGAATATTCTAGTGAATTCTGTGCCTCTCTCTTTTCTTTTTTTAATGCTCGTATAAGCAAAGGATGGTTTTTGCGTCCCTTAAGAAGTGAATGGGGAATAATTCTTCAGATCGTGTTAGCTAGAAGATTTAAGATTATTCCTGAGCAAAACGACATTATTTGCACATTGTGCCACAAACATCTGAGCGTTCCCCAGCGTGTCGTGGCTTTTAGGGGAAAGACTCCGTCGAAGCATGTAACTCTGCTGTAATTTATATGTGTGCATTTTATGTGAACTTAATAGTCGGTCATTAGTTAATATGTACACTGTTCCATATTGTAGGTGTGATGATGTTGGGGGAAAACGGGTTATGGGAAGCCTGTGCACCTTGCTGCTGCTTCCCCTGCTCCGGGGCTGTCCCTGTGTCGTTCAGCAGACGGGGCCGGAGCAGCCCCAGCCTCGCGAAGGGCCGGGGACGTGTGCGTTGCTTGTCTTCCTCCCCGCGCTCTTCCTCTCCCATCGGCAGAGTTCACTTGCCGAGCACCTCCTGGCCTGTTCCTGTATCTGTCCGTGCGCTGGGTTAGCGTGGAGAATTACCAGTTAAAATGCTGGGGCTTGACTTCTCCATCGGATGGGGTGAGTCCCTCAGTCAGCAGCAGCCCTGCCCGCTGCCTGCCACCCCTGGGTGCTTGTGGTCCCCTCCAGCTGGCACCCAACGGCTCGTCCCGGCCGCCCGCCGGTGCCCTGTCCCCAGGAGCCCCGCTGCGCTCCCCAGCTCCATCCTGCCCGTGGCTGCCGCTCCCGGCTGCTCCCTCCGGGCCCGGCTGCTCTCTGCTGGGCCGCAGAGCGGCGGCCGGCGTCCCGCCTGCTGGACGCACCGTGCGGTGGCTGATGAATCCGTCACGAGTTCATGGAGCCTTGAAACATAGCTACTGCGGTGCGCAAAGCGAGGTTTGCCTCCAGTTTCGGTTCGCCCCAGTTGTAAGCTGCCGGCGCGCGCCTTGGGAGCACCGGTCGGCTCTCGCGCCGCGTGGGTACGCAGTAAGCTGTCGTGACGTCATCACGCTTCTGTCGGTGCGGTGGCACGGCCATGGCAGCGCTGCCGGGACGGTTGTTCAGGGTGACAGTTCAGCGCGGTTTCCACAAACTGACAGTGACAATGTTTAGTTTCATTTCAGCGCTCTGCCGTTACGTCCGCTGACAGTGCAGTGCGATGTGGTGACAGGCTGAAGGCGGGTACAGAAGAAGTGAGAAACAACATCATTACAAAGCAGTAGCACAGAACGATAATTCCAAATTTGGCTCTCGCTTGATGTGCCTGGATATTGTGGCGTGTTTCTGCGTGCTGATACCTCAGCTTCAACGGGAGTTTTTGCTTCTGTACCAGAGCCTGGCAGTAGACTTGGTCAGACTGACGTTCTCAGGGTATTGTGCTTTGGGGTTTTTTTAAATGCTTTTGTGGGCTTCCTGTCTCTTGCCCATGTAACTCACTTGTTTATAACTCTGTACGTAAGTTGGAATGTATCATACTTTCGTGTCCTAATTCTCATTGTGGTCTTGGTTGGTTTTATCCATACATGCGATTTGTTTGGGCACAGGCTCCTCCATTCCTTTAGTCTTGCCTTACGAAAGTAATCCTGACTTTCTGAAGTTCCCTCAGCTTCTCTTGTGAAGCAGAGGTTAGGCTGCTCCTTGGGTGGTCTCCGCAGCGCACAGTCGAGCGGTGTGTGTGAAGGCTTGGTAAATGTGTCACTGGTAGAGGGGCACGACTCCTTCCAGACCCGCCTGAGGAGCAGAACCTGGGAGCTGGATGCTGACGGCGGCCGCTTCACCTCTGTCGCTCACGGGACTAGGGACGTTTATTGCGTGTGGTCTCAGCTGGTGCCCAACGGAGGAACCGGAAACTTCTTTAAAATGACTGCTAGTGGATTATTTAAGCTTGGTGAGTCAGATCTGAGTGCGAGTCTGTTAGAATGGATTTACCTGCAAGAAGGCCAGGCTCACGGCTTTCCTTTCCATTAAAGCGCCCACAGAGCACGGGCTGAAAATACCTGCGTCTTAGGGCAGGCCTTGGAGAGCTAACAGCGGGTTGTGGGGGGCTTTTTCCAGTGCAAAGTGTGTATGGAGATGTGTGGTGTTGTCCCTGCCTGGCTGGGCTGTGTCCCAGGAGCACAGAGAACACAGCGGAAAGCAGAGCTCCGATGAGACAGGGGCCGCAGGAGAAGCGTGAGCAGCCTGGTGTAGCATTGCTGCGTTGCTCCACGTGGGTGTGAGGGAGCTGATGGGGCCGAGTCAGAACACCCGTCCCTCTGAAGCAGGCCAAGAACAAATGCGTGCGTGCTGCGTGTCCTCGAAAGTCTACTCGTTTTCAGCACATTTTTGGGTGAAGTTTCATGTGATTCAGAGAGCAAGAAAGAGTTCAGGTCTGGGGGCATTTTTAATGACTCATGACTCACGAGTCAAATGGGATGTTTACCTCTGAACTTACTCTGCTGAGGTCTGAGGAAAAGAACTTGCCGAGTTCTTTCTCAGAGAAGTCTGGAACCACTTTGAGTCACTCCAGCTGATTCATAATGCCTGAACTGGGACGTAACCGATTGCCGTACGCGCAGCAGATGTTGGGTTCCTGTTCCAATGCTTGTAAGAAAACTGAGCATGCAATTAAGCACTTGTTTAAGAACTGGAGGACGCGGGCAGTCCTGGTAACTTAGTTATGTATAGTGATCTAGAATTATCACTCATCAGCCTTAAATCTGGAAGGTTTTGGTAAGGGTTGTCTGTACACAGCGAGAAAACTTCCGTGCCCGTGAAAGAAATCATTTTATTTCATGCGTTGCTTTTCTTTACTAGGTGCGTGCAGTTACCCAGTGCAAGGCTGTTGTAAGAATGCAACGTGTAGGTACAGAGACAGACTTTTAAAAGAACTGTACGAGTCTCAGTGCTTTTGGGGAGACTGGGTGTCAGTGTTGTGGGGACCCAGCGGCATCCCTGTCCTGGTGCTGGGTGATGGCTTCTGGGCTGTGTTCCAAATCCAAGGGGCTGCCGCCGGAGTTGCAGTGAAGTATTCTAGTTACAGAAGTGGAGCTCACTGGTATCGGTAAAGGAGTGACATACAAGCAAGAGATTAATTTGCAAATATTTGTTTGCCTTTATCTCCTCAGCTTTTTAAAAGAAAACGATAAAAACCCCTACTTAGTTGTACGACTGCATTATGCAGGGATATAAAATTGGAACCGTACTGTGGGCCTAGTTCTCCCATTCAAATACTGCTCTTAATGTATTTTTCTTTTCGAAAGAAGCCTGGTGGGTGGTTCTGCGGAAGGATTTGCCCTCTTGAGAAAGTTCATTAAGACTGCCATTTAGCTTCTTGCATGGCTAATTTCCAACTCTCCATTAAACCTGACCTCCGCAGCAATAACTAGATATGCCTAATCAGAAAAGACTGTAAATGGAGAAAAGGTGAGGCGGCTTTCGTGCCTGCTGCAGGGACAGGCCTGTTCTTTAAAGCAAGAAGTTTGCAAAAGCGGACATGGCAGCTATGCTGTTGCAGCGCGAGCCAGAGCGTGTTTGGGGCGGTTGCTGCAGCGCTGGTGTGCATCGGTACATGACTCAGTGCCGTGCAGCAGCTATACTCAATACCGAGGTGTTACTTCTTAGCGTAAAAAGGTTAACGTGAGCAAAAGTTACCCTCTTGGGATTAAAAGAGCTTCTGACGGCTGCTTAAAAAAGCGCACTCTCTGGCTACTATGTGCTGTTTATCCTCAGCTGAATAGAGTTGCAGATGAGAAAGCAGGAACTGGTGTAGAAGTGGTAGGTGTCAGAGAGTGACAGGGGAGAGAATATACTAGAACAAGCAGAGTGCCTGATTAACGCTGTGGTTTTCACACAACTCTAGTGAATCAGTCACAAACAAATCTCTCCAGTCTGTGGGCTTTGTTACCACTGCTGGCTATGGTTCAGCACTGATAAAAATAAAATTGAATGTACACTACGTGCACTCCGTGGGAGGATGCTTTTAGTGCCAACGGAAGCATTGTCTGTTTGTCTTTGAAGGAATACAACATTTGCTACTAAGGAATGAAAATAGAATTTTCCTAAATTACACACAAAAAAGAAATTATAAACCAAATGGCATCACTGTTGGTCGTAACATGATGTAGGACACACTCACACAAAATGTCTTCACGCACTAGATGTCTTCAGCAGTACGCCTTCTAAGAATGAGGGGTTTTTTTAAAAGGATCCAGTGTTAATTTAATGAAAGCGGTTAAGCTGGTGTTTTGTTCAAAGCAAGGTTGACTACCCTTAATAAAAACTGAAGTATCACTCCATTGTTACTATATTAGGAGCAGATGACATAATTCATTAGTGAATAATGAGATGGATGATTCTTTCAGTTTTTCGTCCTAGAAATAACCTGAAAGATTTAAACATCCGCTTATTTTCGAGAGGTATTGTGAGAGGAGCTGCAAAGAAAACTCAGCATGTTCCGTCAGTTGGCTCTCGGGTGCTTCTTCCAAAGATGCTGAGGTGTGGCTGCCGCTCGCACCACGGTTGCGATGCGTCCAGCTGACAACTGCCGTGCGTACAGCGAGCGAGCGCTCTCACAGCCAGCCCTCGAGCCGCAGGACCGAAGCAGCAGTCACCTCTCCAGGGCAGGGTGTTCGTGAGCATCTGTTGTTGGCGAGTGTCGGATTTTCTCTGTATTGCCTACAGGTCAGCTATGAGATCTTCAGCAGCTTACTCATCTATGGAAAAGGATGCCAAGCTAATTGGGCTTAGCCACTCTGTTGTTAGAAAAGAACTTTTTAGCTTGTAACATTTGGAAAAAGCGGGTGGTATGGTAGCGGGGTTGCCTCTGGCAGCAAGGGGAGGCCGTTGTCCTCTTTCTTTTGCTTTGGAGCACCAGTGGCTGCTCTGACGGACAGTGGCTATCTGTGGAGCTGTCTGGAGTAGGTGAGCTTTTGGCTACCCCGCCGTTCGTCACACAGCTGTGCCTTGGGTTTCCTTGGCACCTTCTGCACGCGGGAGCAGTGCGAGTGTCAGGCAAGCTTTATGCGTCTGTTCTGGAGGCAGGTAAGCTCAGAGGCTTTCATCTTGGGTTTGGAGGATCGCTGAGTCTTACAGAGGGAGAATGGCATTTCACTGAGAAGTCAAAAAGCTTGAGCTGCGGTATCTTTGCTTTGCTATCCTCCGTTTCTCTCTAGAGTGGTAAGGATCATCGGAGTTCCAGGACACATACCAGCGTCTTTGAATTAATAATCATTCCTGATTCCAAACTGGCACGTGTGTAGATAGCTAGTTTGACTTCCATCAGCAGAATGTACGCCTTGTCGGCTGTGGATGGTGCTGTGGGAAGAACGGAGCTGGCTGCGGCACCTTTGTACTGGGGGGGGTGCAGGGAGGAACAGCAACCACTTTTTCAGACATCAAGAAAAAAGATAATTGCATATGAAGTGCAGGATTTTAATGTAATTGTCTGGAGGGAAATGTGCACACGTGAGTTGGAGGGCTTTAAAAAAAAAAAAGAAAAAAGCTGTTCCTTAGTGTAAAAACTGTCGTACTGTGACCCAAACTGTTGCAGTATTATTCTCCACAGATGATAAATTCCTGAGCCAGTAAGTCACTCTTCATTTCTTTCAAATCTAGACCTCTACAGATCTCTGCTGTTTATACTACGAGATACTCTAGGACTCCGTGCCGTAGATCCCATCAATCTGAAGCCGGTGGGTTTCTCTAGATGTGTAGTTAATCAGGAACTGGTTATTTCCCAGTCCTCTTCCTGCAAATAGATTACATAGGCACTCAGAGTTCCTTTTGGACCGCTGAGAATTGAGTAATAGCAAGGGGTTTCTCGCGTCAGAATAATGATGAGGGGAAAATGGATGAGAGTTTCAGAGAAAGCGTGAAAATGTTGTCCTGCACACAGCAGTCCAAATCCTGAAGTGCACTTGGCTCACTCGGACGTTATGAGCATTAGGACTTTCAACGCAGTGCTGAGCAGCTCTTGGATTTGGGGCTTAATAAGCAATTGTTAGTTAGATGCTTGTTCTTTTTAAAAATTACATCTGTTTCCACATTATTTGCTCTGCTGATTGGCTGCTCTGGATGACTTTTCATCTGGACAAATAAGGCACAAAACTGGGAAGAGGCAAGCTTGCAAAATTCAGACAGTGAGACTTCTCAGAGACCACAGCTAATATTGGCGAACGCTGTAAATTGTGCTGGGTTTGCGTGATGACCCCGCACCCTCTGTCAGCCAGAGACGCCGGTTGGTGTCGGGTACCGCCGTGCGCACTGATGGCGAGAGCGGACTGGTGGGGGATCAGCACGCAGCGAAGGAAGCCCTCTTGGCCCCGGGGTCCTTCTGCAGTAAGGAGTGAATCCAGCCGCGCGGCAGCGGGTGCGTCAGGGTTCCGTGCGCACACCGACGGCACTTGTTCGAGGGCAGCGCTCCCAGTTTGTGCTGGGCTCCCCGCCCAGCGAAGCCAAGGCTGGCGTGCCCAGGGGCCAGGCGGTCCCCCCGCCCGGGCACCGCAGCGGGGGGCTATCTCCAGGGCACGGCGCTCTGCGAGCCTCCCGCCCGGGGCGAGGGGAGCGTTCTGGGCTGCGCTGCAGTACGGGCCCCGCTCTGCGCTCCCGAGGAGCAGCTGCTGGAGCGCAGCTCATCGCGGGGCTTTGTCTCTCCTCTCTCCCTCTGCGTACGAGCTGGACATTCGCTCAGCCCCGCGTTAGAACGTGAAGGTTTGAGGTAGACCTGGTAAGGTCATTGCGTCCATTCCGTGGCGCGACTGCGGCAGAAGTGTTGCGGCGCGTGTTTAAGGATTTGCCTGCCACGTCTGCCCGATGGGTGTGGAGCCTCGTGCGTCCTGCATGATGGAGCATCCCCAACTTTCGGTGACACCTTGCGCAGTCGTTCTGCTGTTCTTTCCTGCCGTTTATTCTGGGCATTGTTTGCTTCGCTGAATTGCAGTTACTGTTTGTTTCTTCATCGGTGCTTTATCATGTTACTGTTTCTCTACGCTTCGCGTAACTTTTTTCTCTTGCAGCTGAAGACTGATTGCACCGTATCGTCTCGGCTGTGGTAGAATGAGAGGTCTGGGGAGGGGAGGTGGCACCTGCGAGACCATTGATCCCGTCTGTATAACTTTGCCCTTTTAGCCAGGAACAGATTATTTGCGCAGTGGTTCGAGATTGCACAGGCAGAATCGGAAGGACCAAACTTTACATAAACCATTTATACTAAACGTTGGGAATGCTGGCAACATAAATCAACTACAATATCTATTACAAATTTATCACTTGATCGGTATTATCTTGGATAGAAGTGGTCCAGACACGTGGGGAAGTGAACCATACCCCAGGAAGTTTAGCCCTCTCGTAAATTAATTATTCAGGACACACAGAGCCTGGCCCCTTCAATGTATAGTAATTCTTTCTAGCCAGCGTCCAGGACTTTAACTTCAGTGGCAATAATAAATAGGAAAAGTCTCAGGTGAAGCCAGTATTTCAGAGTAATTAATCATCTTCCCCTCATGGTCCCTCCGCCTCTCTCTTGGTTTTCTTTAACGAGGGAATTTCAGTAATAAATCTTTAATGATATATGTTAAGAATCCTTCATTAATTCTTGTCTGCTTATGTCTCTCTTTTTTGATGCTTTTATGTTGTATGTTGGGAAGTTAAAATGCATATACAAGAAAAAACGGTTGTGGAAAGCTGGCCGTTTGGCCCAGTCTCCGCAGGTGGTTTCGTGGGCGCGGGAGGCTGTGCGGTACACTTGCTACTGGGAGTTGTCGGCTCAGTCCGGCTGGGCCGTCAGACGAATACTTACGTACAATTACAGGAGGTGAAGAAAACGTGCCTGGTCTGCCCCTGGCTCGGAGGTGGACGAGCGCTAGTTCTCAGCTCCGTGGGCCGTGGCTGTGGCGTGTCGCAGGGGCTCGGGGGCTGCGTTGGCCCGGGCGGGGAGCGCAGCTGCCAACGCAGCCGTCGGGCGCTGCGGCGCAGCGCAGGGCATGCATCTTTAAATCATCCTCGTCCGGCGCGAGCAGCCATCACTCCTATTCGATGTGACAGGGACAGATGTGACAGATCGGTTCTGACACACTTCCATACCACAAGCGCGTGGCTGGAGGTGACTGGTGTCCTTCCCGGTCCCGTCCCCGCTGCAGGACAGCACAACGACGCACGGATGAACCTCGCCATCGCCCTCACCGCTGCCCGCTACGGCGCTGCCACGGCCAATTACGCGGAAGTGCTGCGCCTGCTCAAGACGAGGGACCCGGCCAGCGGGAAGGAACGCGTGCGCGGGGTGCGCTGCAGGGACGTCCTGACAGGTGCGTGCCTTCCCCGCGGCACCGCGCGTCGCGGCCCGTGCGCTGGGCGGGAGCCGTGGCCTTCCACAGCGAGCTCTGCCCTGCCGCGGCCGAGTGGAAAGCACCGCGCTTCAGGAGAGCGTCCTCGCTTCGTTAAAGAAACGCCGACCTAATGAAACGAGGGAGGGGCGGGGGGCTCTGCTGTTGGTGAGTATCAATGAACCGGCAAAGGAGCCATCTTCCCCGCGTGCAGCGGCATGCCATTAGTGTCAATCACCTAGCCTAACTTCTGTCAGGTTTTCCGCTCGAATCCTCGTGTTTTGGCAGGGTAGGCTAAGCTTTACATCCAAACCCTTCTGTCAAGCAAAGATGACGCTGTGAAATGCTGCGTGCTGCACAGTAATAATCCCATTTACCACGTCCACGGGTTGAGACTGAAATCTCTCCTCTTCAAGGGGCAGGTTTCAGCTGAACTTTTTCCACCCGCCCTACCTTCTTCTGCCTTTACAGATAAGACAGAGGATTGCTGTAAATCATTTTCCTTAAAATCTGGTGTTACGTGAAAACTTTGTTAATTTTTTAAAACCGTTCCAGCAGTTCTGTTCAGACAAGCACGATACACTTTACAGTAGGTGAAGTTCATAGGCAGATTAATAATAGCGAGTGTCAGTGAGCCGGAAAACAAATGGGGTGTGTGATTGATACTGTTTTCTCTCACAGGGCAGGAATTTGATGTCAAAGCCAAATGCGTTATCAATGCTACGGGACCTTTCACAGACTCTGTGCGCAAAATGGATGATCAGGAAGTCCCAAACATCTGTCAGCCAAGTGCGGGCGTGCATATTGTGATGCCTGGTTATTACAGGTAACGATATTCAAAGCCTGAACCATTTGTAACAATCTCTGCCGGTGCCTGTAATAAAGAAGCTTGCAGAGACACATCTGTGGGTTTTACGGTAGTTCTGAATGCACGATTTGATTTTCATTTTGGTTTTTTTTTTTAAAGAGGATTTTGGCACTGTGCCGATTAGAGTAACAATTTCATATACTCGGATAAGATTGAAGTCTTGTAGTTCTTAGTTAAAATCACCAGGGCAGAAGGGTGTTTAGGCAGACCATCCACAACAGACTTGTGAAAGGCACTTTTTTTTAAATCATGAGTTTGAGTTGAGTGTGCTGACCACTTGTTCTCCTCCCTAAAGAAGACGAGTTGCATATAAAACCTTTCGGAGAGGCTGCCACCTCTTGTCCTATTGAATATCAAACTCTGTGCAGTGCCGCTCTGCCACTGCAGCCTGCCGCCGTACTCCCCTGCCACGTTACGACTCCGCTCGTGGTAGACACGGATGCAGCATGTAGGCAATATAGCAAGTAGTCCAAAATAACACAATTAAATTCTGACACCGCTGTGGACACAAGCCCACCCGCCCGTAGTTGTCTTGGTGGAGAGGACTTGCCTCCCTCTGCTGACCTTGTTACGGAAGGGGTTCCTGTGGCATGCGGCGAGCGCGCTCTCTGCAGACGCCTGCTTCTTTCCTTATTTGCTGCTGCAAAACCAAATTCCCTTCTAACAAGAAAGGCTTGTCAGTTGAAGCTCAAATATTACCTTGGCTTCTGAAGTCATTAGCATCCTAATGGAAATTCACATTTATAGACTTATCCCAATTCTGTTGATACAGTGCACTTACAATAATGCCTTCCATACCATCATTGCACTCCTCTGTGAATATAAATTTAGACTTCCAGTGCACATCATGGTTGTTTTTGCCGGAGCTGCCCCAATAGCACATGACCAGAGACTGTAAAATTGAGACATTTTTGGCCTAGAGTAAGATCACTCTTGCGTTCGGTTCTTTTTTTTGGTGGGGGAGGGGAGGTATCCCGCATGAAAAATGGGAAAAGGACCTGGTGGCTGCTTGCAGTCACTAGCACTGTGGAGAAATGGGTTGCAGTCTTAGTTTCCTTGTATACTATGAGCAGCGCCTGTGCAGTTGACTTTATGGACCTACAACAAAAACGTGTAAAGTTTTAAAACTTTGAATTGCTTTGTAAAGTCAAAGTAGAAGGTGGCTTGATATACACAAGGGCTCTAATTTATTTATTGTGTAATAACCTAATAATTTTAATTGGAAATGTAGAGAATTCTTGTTCTGCGTGTTCCCCTGCGTATGTCAGCATGTGGGCATTGCTTTTCTTGTAAAATAGTGTCTGCCCACGTGCTGCCTCCACAGTGCAGCTGATTAGATAAAACTGTGCTGAACTTCCTTCAAGTGGGATGGCTTAAACCAGGGAGCTGTCTGCTAAATAGCAAATACTTGTGGTATTTAATCGTAGTTGCATCAAGTCTTCTCCTGGTGCCAAGGAATACTCCTCAGCAAACGGAGACTGTCATTTCACTGTGTCCATTTGCCTTCTGGTAAATGTTCTACAGAATTTTGGCCCAGGCTCACACAAATGATTTTTTTTTTTAACAGGTAGATGTTTTCAGATACAAACATAGTTAAGATTTCGTAAAAGTAACGTTAACCTAATGCATTCATTTCCCATGGGTTTCTTACTCATTTATGTTCTTCATTAATAGTCCCTGTATTCCTCCTCTCATTAGATCTATTTTTAGTGTACACATATCTGTTCTGGTAGCTGCAGTAAGCCTCTCGCTCCCTGTTGTTAAAGTATGTTATTAGCTGAAAGGAGAGGGGATTTTGGCTACCTCTGTTCAGGTTGGCTTTCTGCCTTAGGTGTGTCCATGAATGCAGTATTGTTTTTTCCCCTTCCTTCTGACAAATTTCAGATATTTTCCGTCTTTCTTGAATTATCCTAGCTGCTCTGCATTCCAGATTCCAGGTAAACTTGTCTGTTAAACCTGAGTTCTACTCTGTGGAAAGTCACGTATTTGCTCTTTAACTGCATTTGTGGTGCTTTGGTCCAATGCTGCTTCAGCCAGAGATCTTCCACATATCTGTTCTGCTCTGCAAAATGCCGTATTTGATGTCCGGGAGTGAACCACTTACCGACTTCAAGCTCCAGAGTTCTGAGCTGTCCTTCAGTTCAGTCATCCTGTCTAGTCTAGCAGTCTACAGCTGCTGGCATTCTACGTGTGCTTCAGTAGTCACTGCGCACGATTCTTTCCTCACTCGTCACGCGTGTGACACACGTACTCCAGTCTAACTGAGCTGCTTCTTGGAGAAGGCGGCTTTCTACAGAGTAGCCGTGCTCCAGACACAGGCAGTAGTATTAGGTCAACTCTTAATTACCAAACGATTGCTTTACCTTAGGCCAGGTATCTTGATGTTTGTTTTGCCGGCAGAGCCACTTCAGGTCCGTCTCAGTTGCCCTCCAAGACCGCTTGCCGCTCCGTTTCTCTGTAAAGGCGTTGCTTTATACTTCGTACGAGGGTTTGCAATCCTGACCTGACCCGTGACCCGTTGAGTAGCCTGCAAAGGTTACCAGAGAGATCTTGCAACGGCTGATGTCGCTGTAGCTCATACCACATTCTCCATCCACTCTGTGATCGTAAGAATTGCTGCCTTATAAAAACAGGGTTTCAGAAGTATTCCTGGTGTGCAGCGGCACGACTCCAGAGGCGGTCCAGAACAGCCAATACTTGGGTGTTAGGATGCTTCTTGTTGATGGGAAATGCCTTATTTTAATTTTTTTTTCGTGTCTCTTCAGTTATTCAGATAAGATGGAACAAACATAGCAACAGGAGATTGAGCCAGGATAGCTGGTAGTCATTAGTTTGGTAAATTAATTGGCATATGGAAAACTGTCTCATCCTTTCTCATCATTTGCTGTGTAATCTGGCTGAAAACACTTCAGTCCATAGGTGGTGTAGTGAAACGTAGTTTTAAGTCTTTACTTGTTTCACTTTCTTATTTTTAACAGTTTTTACAAAATTGTGTTAAAAAAAATTCGTACTTTTGAGAAAATATCTAAAGTCTTCTGAATATTCTGACACCGTGTATTAAATTTCTGGTTTCCTCTGTCTCTAAATCAATAGCTTTTTCATTTTAAAAAGTAATCATGTGTCTGACGTGGTTTACCTTGCACAAATCTGTGTTGACTTCCCCTATTAAATTGTACTTCTCCAACTGTATGCTTAAGCTGTCTATAAATATCATCTAAAAATGTTCTAATATACATGCTGTATATGAAATTTTCAGCTTCTCTTCTAGCCTTTCCAGATATTGAAAACTTACCTTCAGTAATCAGTTTAGACTACCTAAAAATGAAAATATTCAGTGATTCAGCTGGCGGCTCTCTTAAATAGGTGATTCATTTCCAAGCAGGTCTTTGTCTGCCGGCAGTTTACGGTGCTCGCAGCGATGGAGTCCACTGAGTTAATCCCCGCTGACGGTCCGCGTGCCACCTACATACGTGCTGCCTGTCCTCCTGCCCGGTACCTCCGGGCTCCTCCTGCCGCCGGCCCCAAGGCTGCGGCCTGGCTGCAGGTGTGTTTACAAGGACCTCCGGCACCTGAAGTGAAAGTCAGCATCTTTCCTTTCAATAAAAATAAACAAAAAAAAGGGGCAGCTGGAATGTTTCTCTGTATGAAAGCTGTTTACTTTGAAGTGCTTATAGAAGCCTTTTGTTTTCTGAAATATAAGCATAGCTATTTCATAAGTGATGGGGATAACTGATTTTTTGGCTTTATAAGTTTTAATTTTTTTACCTTATACCAGAAAACGTTGGTACATAAATTAAAATTTCCTGTACGAAGAACTACCGTTTTTCTTCATTTTACTGAATCATTCTGTTTGTAGCACTGACATACATACATGAAAAATCTCTGAATATTAGCATCCAGTTAGTGTCCGTTAGCCATTACAGAGGTGATATCCACCTTTTTTCCCTCGAGACACGGTTCCCCATTCAGGAGTGCTGTCGTGAGAGCGTTTGGAATACGCCGCTTGGTCCGGATCCCGCGGGAGCCTGGGCGTTCGTTCCCGCTCGCGTGGCGGGCGGTCAGCAGGCTGAGGCTGCGGCAGCGCTGGAGGCTTGCTGCGTGAGTGCCCTCCCAGCGCTCACCGCTTCAGGGGGGCTCGGCTCTCCTTGCCTCTGCTCTGCCTTTCGCTTACTACCCCGCACCCCCCTGCCCCCCTTACTGCCAGTGCGGGTTGTGGAAGTCACTGGGATTTTGTTGTCTTTACTTCTGCCCTCTGTTTAGGGAGCAGATAATTGATAACTTGGCTTAATAATGTCTCATCCAAAGTTTTCCTTGTTATATATGTAGATGCATCGAAACAGAACTGGAGTTCCCTTCTTACTTCTTCCATTTTAGCAGGCATTCTGTTTTAGCCTTCCCTTTCCTTTATGGCATGATATAAATTATTGTTCATTTTTGACTGAAAGCAGTTGTTCATTCCACAAGGACTTTCAAGTAATTGCTGTTTTAAAATTTGCAAATGTTTGTATCTGAAATTCCAATGAGCAAGATTTTCAAGAGTGAATGGAGACGTGAGATGCCAGAGGCCTGACTGCTCGATTTGAGGCTGTGGTCTGCTCACTTGCTTAAGAAATCAAGTTCTGGTAGTATCTGGGCATCACATCCAAGGGCCTTCTTTCTCAAAACTTCTGGGACTACCTTTTGAAGTCAGGCCACGGCCTCAGGTGAGAGCTCTGACAGTTCTTCGTTTTGTCGTTTAAGCTACGAACAAAGGTAGTGTGCTAATACTTCGTCTGGGGTACAAGGGGTGCAAGAACAGAATCCCTGGCGATGCCTGACCTGTTTTGAGTCGTATCCCTTCTTTGTTTCAGCCCTGATAATATGGGTCTGCTTGATCCAGCCACCAGCGACGGAAGGGTGATTTTCTTCCTGCCCTGGGAGAAGATGACTATTGCGGGGACCACAGACAGCCCGACTGATGTTACTTCCCACCCGATACCGACAGAAGAAGATATAAACTTCATTTTGAATGAAGTGCGCAACTACCTGAGCGTTGATGTTGAAGGTAAACCTTTGTCAGCTCTGCTTTTGCCTGGGAAGGTGCTGCTGAGTTTGTGGCACGTCAGTTTGAGTAAGTGCTGCCGGGGTGAAGTTTCCCTGTGGCTCCAGTAGCTGTGGCTCCTGTGCATCTGGGTGTTTGTAAAGCTAGCGGGACAGGAGTGCGGTCGTGCTGTGTGTTTCAGAGCTGTGAAGCGATGCCTTTCCAGATACACCCACACGACTTGGACTGTTTGAATGCAAAGCAGTTGATAGTTCAGACCTCACACTCCTTTCGTCTAACTGGTGCTAGCTGTCCAGCTGCACGGCAAGTCGTTCGGGCCCCTCCGAGCCACGGGGGCAAGGGTTCTCGGAACGGGGACCGTTGAGTCGTATGTCAGCACATCAAATAATTCACCTGTTTTTTCTTGAAGGAAGAGTTCTTCTGACTTCTCCCGTGTCTTTGTTTTTATTTCCATTTTTCTAGGCACTTTATTCTTAGATTTTACGTTTCTTGATATTGTAAATAGCTAATAGTGTCAGCTTTCCGTGGGAGAGGAAAGCAGAGTGGGCAAAAAGGAGAATTTAGAACGATTACATGGTGACAGTTGTCCCCTGCAGTAGCTGAGCGGGGAACACGTTTGCTGTGAGATGCTGGCCTGCTGTGACTCAGTGCTGGTTTCAAGGAGAGAGGCTGCTTTCCTTCGTAGTGAGGTTTTTTTAAACACTATTCTGTGAAAGCGTTTGTACTTCTGTATTCCTGTGGTAGTAGCAGAGTTAAAACAAATCTGAAAAGCACTCGGTCAGGCACATTGCAACATACTTAGATTTAGGAAAACTTGCTGTGCAGAGATTGGAAGTGCTAGATGGCTTGTTTCCTGAAGTGGGTAATTGATGGCTCTGTATTGTTTAAAGTTCAGAAAAAGTCTTGAGGAAAGGTACCTTGAAGTTCCTTGAGCAGAAGTCGGTAGGTAAGGAAGTGCGGTGGGCAGACAGGTAGCTAGTTAAGGCTGTAAGAGAGAGATTTTGCGAGGTATTTTACAGAAGTGCATTATGAAGTGTTTAATTCTTTTGAATGAAACCCACCTAGGTGCCCGCTGTTTTTCACACATGCAATTAGCAGTGTTTATAGATGGCTTGTTATTGAATGAACAGCTGTGCTGGCCGTATCAACTCGCTGCAGACCTGCCTTTTTGCTGCCAGAGACAGTGCCAGGGTTATCAACTTACACAGGCTTGGATGTGTTCCAACTGTTTAATTATAGTGTCACGCATGCTGCTTTTTCTAGTTTCATTAGTTTATAAACGTAATATGGTATCTTATTTCTGTGATTAACACTTCATTTTGGCAGGTTAAACATGCTGGCAGAGCACCATTGATTTCTGAAGTCTATTCTGTGTTCTTTGGGGATATTTTTACACCCTGTTACTGATTTTCAATTATCATTTATTTGAAAGTTGTATTAAAAAAATGTTGCAAAGACTTTGACATAAAGCAGATTGGTCAATTTTTCTATTGCAAATTTAATAAGCAACAAAATTAATTTCATTAAATTCCCTATTCGTCCCATGTTTTATACATTAAAAAAGGACTCTTGGAGGCCGGGGTATTCTGTGACTGCTTGATGGCCTCAGGTTTTCTTCCTCCAAGCTTACTGAGAAGTCAGGGTTGGCTTTAGGGACAGACTGGTGACTGGACAGGGAGCAGAGGAGCAGCCAGGGGAAGAAGGCAGTAAACGGCCGTTGAGTCGGGCGGCTGGGGGCGTGGGACAGCGCTTCTGAAGCGGTGGCGAGGAGGAGGAAGGGAAGGCCGGGCTGGAAGAGGCGGCTGTGTAGGAGATGTGGACTGCTGTTCTCGGCAAGGCAGCCGGGCCCTTTTGGGCGGCCGTACAGTAGCAAACGCGGGCGAGGGGTACGAGCTTTGGGGATGTGCTGCAGCCAGCCACAGCCTTGCCAGTACGTTTTCTCCTTCTGTATACGTGTAACTGCACTTCCGATAAAGGCTCTGGATAAAAACCACTTGACAAGAGGAAAACTTGGAAAAATAACACCTGCAAGCTAGAGGAAAAAGCTTTGAAGTCCTAAAAGCAAATGTTACGCTCATGAGGAACAAACTTATTTTGGTTTCTAAAATATAATGTAAGGACTGTCCTGTCAGCACAGGCAAACTAGGAGAGGATTTGGTGCCGGGGAGAGTGTGTCTTGGTTTTGGTCGGGTTTGCTGTTCGGGGGGGTTTTTGAGCTGGTCGTTGAGTTTGACAGTTGACTGTCTCTTGGTTGATCAGTTCCCAGGATATCTCTGTTGGATTTCTAACCAGCGTGAAAAATGGACCTCTCTGACTTTGTTTTGGGCTAGAGAATATTGTTGGTACCAGAGGGCAGTGCTGCTGTTAGTTCTGTAGCCCAGCTTATTGCGTTACTTCAGAGAATCTTGTCCAGCTTTCTGAGTTGCTCAACTAACAAGCATGGTGTGGTGCAGTCCTTGTTTCGCAGCGAATATCTACGCGGAGGCAAGGCCACAAAGACCTCGGGAGGGATGTGAGATAAATACCCACCAGTTCCCGGCTGACTCTGGCTGATCTTTGATTCCGCACAGTGAGAAGAGGAGACGTGTTGGCAGCATGGAGTGGCATTCGTCCGCTGGTCACAGACCCCAACTCCAAAGACACGCAGTCGATATCCCGGAATCATGTCGTTACCGTTAGTGATAGCGGCCTTGTCACCATAGCAGGTACTGGAAGTTCTCTTAAAGTATAGCTTTGTTGTTCTGCCCCAGTGTTTTCTGTTCAAAACTTTTGTTGTTACAGGATAATCCTTCATGTTCCTGTGGCTAGGTAATGATCTGTGAGTGGTAGCACTGGCTTGTTGGAGCAAGTCTAGTAAGAATAATCTGTTATATAGAAGATATATAGTGCATACCAACTTCGTATTCTGCTTGCTTTCCCTAAATAAAGAAGTGAACATGTGGTTACAGGTGGGAAGTGGACAACCTACCGGGCCATGGCGCAGGACACCATTGATGCGGCTATTCAGGCGCACGATCTGAAGGCAGGTTCCAGTAAGACCATCGGACTGCAGCTGCAAGGGGCTGAGGACTGGAGTCCCACGCTCTACATTAGGCTAGTCCAGGACTATGGACTTGAAAGCGAGGTGAGTTGTGGTTTCTGTTGATGCTCTGATGTTTCTGTGTTGGAGGGGTTTGTTTTCACAGTGTAAATTCTACAAAGGTCTGTTGAGCCTGACAGAAGCTTATTGTCTGGCCGGGGCAACGGTAGCTCTAGCAAAAATAAAGTCTAGTAATTGTTCTTCTCTTCTTCCCTTTTCCCTTCCCGCTTATCTGGACTGTTTCCTGCTTCAGCATGTTAGGACATGCTAGGGTCTCTCTTCCTCTGAGCCCAACAGGATCTGTACTTCAGATGTGCTTGCAGTGTCGCAGAAGAGTTGGAGCATCACTAGGCGCAGTTCGGTTGATACGTACATAGTGCTGTCAGTGCTGGTCTAACCCATCCACAGTGCAAGTCATTTCCCCCCCTACAATCAAAATCTTAAGACCCTCTTCAGCCTATTTGTTATGGGTGATAAGAGAATTGACAAGAAAAACGTGTATATATTTGATGCGCTTTCAGAAGCGTACTGAATTGGTTTTCAACTCCACAGGTGGCTCAGCATCTAGCTTCGACGTATGGTGACAAGGCTTTTGAGGTGGCCAAAATAGCCCAAGTTACAGGAAAGAGATGGCCTATTGTTGGAAAGCGCCTTGTGTCTGAATTTCCTTATATTGAAGCTGAGGTATGTGGAAAAACTACATAATGTTCTTCGATTGTCCTCTTGGGATAAGCAGGTTCTAGAGCAGGTGGGTCTCGCTCTGTAAAACATCTCCATAAGCCCTTTCCTTTGGTGAGGTCCAAATTCTTTTCTGTTCTTGTTCTTCCCCTTCCCCAGAGCATGCTTTATTTTTATGTTTGTATGCTTATATAGATGCGTATTTTTAATATATATATAATTAAATATTAATAATTATATAATGTCTGGTTTTTTATTTCATATTTACACGTTTGATCCCAGATGCATTTTATAAAACGTTCCAAGGAAGAGGGAGCTTTTCAAACCCTTCACTTGGTTGGGTGGGAACTAGTTACAGAAAGTTCGTTTTAGATAACCAGCCCAGCAGTGCGGTTTGTGATGCTAAACAGAATTTCCAGCAATGCTTGCCTACTTCCTCATCTGCATTTTTCCCCTTGTCTCATTGTTCTAGGTTGTCTATGGCGTTAAAGAGTATGCCCGCACGGCAGTGGATATGATTTCCCGACGCACCCGCCTGGCATTTCTGAATGTGCAGGCTGCAGAGGAAGCCCTGCCAAGAATCGTAGATATAATGGGGAAAGAGCTTAACTGGAGCGAGCAGAAAAAAACGGTACAAAGGGCCTTTTTCATCTGAAACTGTTTTGGTTTTCTTAAGTAGTTTCCATGTTAACGATCTAAATTAATTGAATAGGAAACTTCAAGTGATGCTTTCTTCCTGAGAGAATGATTCACTTGGCGTATTTCGTTAGAAAGACTTTATCAAAATAGCTGTGAGAGGAGCTGGTATGGGCCAAGGGGTGGAGGGGGGAGTGAAGAGCCGTATGCTGTTGTTCCCCGACTTTACAGATGAAAGCAAACGTTACTATCCTATTTCTGTTGAAGTATTTAGTCTATGGACACTTGTCAACAGATCTGCCTCAGAAAAGAAGGATCTTGTAGACTGTGCCACTCCTTTTTGTCTGTTGTATCTTTTGAAAAGTGATGATACTGAGCTTGCACCATTCTCTGGCCCAAATTAGTTCGTAAGGTCATCGTTAGCTTCCTTTGCCCCCAGTGGGTCTCGTGGTGTTGGTAGTAGTCTCTGCCTAAGCTACTGGCTGTGTGCCTGCTCTGTAGTGAGCACACTTCAGTCGGGTGACTGCCCCTCATGAAGACATCTGCTGCGCGTGCACAGAGTTGCACCCTACAGCCCTGTTTCGATCTCCATGAACTGCCAGGAGTGCTTTGGGTACCCAGCTTAGATGTAGACGTCCTGCCCCTGCTGAACCACCGCAGCGTGTATGTTACCGACTATCGCTGCTTTCTGTTCTCGTAAAAAGAGAAATGCCCAGGATACTGGGGGCTTCCCTGGCACTGTCCGTGAAACCTGCTAGCCAGGAGGAAGCTTGACTAACTTCTGGAAGGAGCTCATCCGAGTCCTGCTGCGACCCTAAAGCCTCCCCACAGAAATGCAAGTAGAAAGGGCTGCCACCATGTCACGCTTGTGAGCTGTGTGGCTTGTGTGCATGCATGGTGAGCAACCTCGCAGTCAGAGGGGTGTGTCTGACCCTCACCCAGCGAGATTTGCTCTTACAGTAATTTACCGTGTTTAACAAAGCTGTATCATGTCTGCCATCACAATAGGTTAGAAACTGGGAAGCTTGCAAAGCAGAGCATCTGAAACCAGCCTGTCATCACAGTTGCGTGGACAGCCGTAGCTGTAGCTGGGGAGATAGGCACCCGCTCTCACTGCGACCTGCAGGAAGGAAAATTAACAAGCACTGCACGGGCGTGTAAGATGCACAAAGCTGTCTGTGTGTGTGTGAGCTCGCTAATGGCAGCAGAGCCGTCTCTCAGTGTCCAGTGGGGTTGCGTTTGGAAGAGTCTTCTTTTCTTTCAAATGAGGCTAAACCCCCCCTGAGATAGTGACCATCTCTCCTGTAACCAGTCTCGGGCCATGCTGAAGGGCTGCATTTTTAGAGCAGGCTTGCATGTGCTGTATTTCAGCTTGACGGACGAGGCAATTCAATGCCTGTCCAGAAGAGCATTCTTTACTTTAGATCTTAGAGTAAGACCATTGAATAAGTCTTTGTTGGTTTGGGACTTTCAGACTAATTTGTGTGCTTGCTTTGAAGTATGTAAGAGTAGTCTGGTATGGTTTAGTTACTCTCCTAACACGCCTTCACGAACAAGTCTCTGCTAGATGAAGTGGCTTATAGGTACGTGCCTGGGAATCTTTTACTGCTGCTGCGGCTGTTACTTCGCGTGCGTACGCTTGCGTCACTGCCGTGTGGGCTTCTCACCTCGGTGCCCCGCTGCCGGAGGCTGGTGGCACTCTTGGAGCCGTGGTTGGTGTACCTGTCCCTGCAGAACAACGCTGTGTGTAGGGCAGTTTAACGCTTCCTAAAACAGGGGGCAGGGAAGGCCTTGCACTGAACTTCAGGCAATACGTTGATCTCACTACCGTCAAGAAAACCGGTTTAAAACCTAAAGGACCTGCCTGGTGTTCCGCCTCCTGATTTTGTTCTGGTTTTAGACAGGTAGGTGAAGCATTGCGCAAAGATACCGGCTGTGAGTTCAGTGGCATTTTGTAGGCCTGACCTGTAAGTCCCGTTCCTCACGAAGCAGGGAGATGTGCCGTGTGTGACTGAAGGCGTGGTGCGGTCCTGACGGCGTTTACAGTCATTAGAAGGTTTTGCTAGACTTGATGTCTCTTCTCAAGACTAAAAAGTGCCTAAGTTTAACTTGTTTTTTAAATACTTTTCAGCTACCATCTGCCTAACTTTTGGACCTTAGATAAATTCTAGTGAAGCGGAAATGGCTAATAATACTACATTGAAAATAATTGTGTAAGAACTTGCTATTTATACAGTTTTTCTTTTTTGGTGTTGTTGTTGTAGGAAGAACTTGAAGCTGCTAAAAAATTTCTTTATTATGAAATGGGCTACAAAGTAAAATCGGATCAATTAACAGACAGCTCTGAAATCAGTCTAGGGCCTTCAGATATTGAAAGGTAAGTAAAGAGTTCCCTGTGCTGCTGGGAATTGATACCTGTCATTCTTCTGAGTGCAGTTTTCCCCACTGGTAATCCTAATCTTGCAGGTACAAGAAGCGATTCCACATGTTTGACAAGGACAAGAAAGGGTTTATTACTATACTGGATGTGCAGCGTGTCTTGGAGGTAATGTTTCCGTGCCTTCTTTTAGTTTCCCTTTGAAGCCTCTTGTCTGAATTTCAGAGTGTAGCATAAACAGTGCTGAACAGTCCAGTTGACATACTTCTGTGGTTTCTTTATCTTGTCTAGAGCATCAGCGTGCAAATTGCCGAAAACACACTCCATGAAATTCTAAATGAAGTGGATCTGAACAAGAATGGGCAGGTGGAGCTCAATGAGTTTTTGCAGGTAGGTGTTTCTTTGCTGCAGAGAAGCTGTAACTTTAACGACCAAAGGCATAGGTGTTCAGAGTTTTTCCCTGCTTTGCTGAAGGGCTGGCTTGGAGACTGGGTGAGTGTTGCCTGGGTGAACGCTGCAGTGTGGGTGCTGTTTGCCAGCTACAAGAGAAGCGGCGTGCACAGCTGTCCTCAAGCAGCCTTGAAATTCAAGGATTTTTTCGTGTGCAGAAAAAATGAGACCCAAAGAACAGCTCCAGTTTACAAAGTATACCACAATACAGACCTGAATTTGGCTTTTTTGATACAGAAATGCTGTTTAAATATATTCAAAGTGGTACAATTGTCCATCAGAAGGTACATTGCACAGTTACGCACACTGACATTTGTCTGGGCCTGTGAAGTGGTTAGTACTTTCTAAACTGTTTTGAATATTTTAAAGAATGAGCTTGTGGTTAAAGCACATCCAGTCCATTTAATCCCATCTTAACTCCTGGACTGGCTAACGTTGTCGCAGTTTGTATGAAAGACGTTGCACTGAGAACCCACAAGTCTGCTGTTTACAGGGCTTTGTAATAAAATTAAGGGTGCTACTGGAACGTTTGTTTGCCCAGCCCCTCTTGCGTGCGCAGTTTGCCAGCCAGCGTTGTTTTTGTGGAGTCTTTCTCGGTGTGGTATTTCAAGTGACTGCCATGTCTTTCCTGCATGGTGGCAATGATGAATGCCGAACATGAGATAAATTAATGCTGGGGATTTTGGTCAATGTCAGCCCTTTCTTCACTGTGTCAAGTTAAACAAACAAGATCAAGGCAAAGGAAATGGTAATTGTCTCTCTTGAGATGAGCTGTAGATAAGAGCAGCATTGTTGAATCTAAATGCAGAAAATTTTCACAGGTTGTGTCCAGCATTAGAAAAAAGGACTATTTATTTGCCTAAAATGCAGCAATTTGGCTGGGTAACTGAAATGCACTTGGGGGAAGGGGGGGAAAAACCCCCAGACAAACCATGAGGGGGAGAAAGAAGAAACAATAGCTCTGGGAGTTTCAGCTTATGTATTCAAATACAGGAGAAAATCACAGCTGCTGTTCTGGCTGTTGAAAAGGATCTTCCTCTTGCATCCCTTGGCATGTGAAACCTTTCATGGGGGGGTAACCCACCATTTGCTGTGTGGGCTGTGTTAAACTCTGATTTGGTTAGTGTGGATACACTGTGGTTAAGAAGTTGAAACAACTAATAATTATGTCTGTGGATTTTTTGGTGGCTTTCTGGGGTTTTTGCTTTACTGTGCTGCATAGTATCGTTAGGGGTTGCCTGCCCTAAGTCATAATATCTGTAACATATAAAAGGCAAGACAGTGCTTTGGGATAGCTTCACAGTTACTGTTGTGAAACTGTAGCTCTGTGGCCGCTGGCTGCTGCTGTCCCTTCCGCGGTGCAGCCTGAGCACTGAACGCCGGTGGCTGGCCCTGCAGTAGCCGTCACTTGTGCCTATGGCCCCCTTCCCGTAGGGCAGAGCATGGCACCCGGGAGCGGCTGCGTCGCCAGCTGCACAGCGGGAAGTGCGGTAAGAAAATTAACAGGAGGTTGCCATGGAAGGAACAAAATACATTAAATGTTTGTTTAATTTTTTTAATGGATCTGTTAAGTCAGTTCCCAATACTTTCGTGTTTGCTTTCTGAAAACTTTCAAGTAATTGCATTTTACCGCAGAACGCTTGTGGAAAGCCATGTGCAAATATTTGTGGACGTTTATATTAGAATATAGGAACACCTTGTACCAGGGTGGCTGCGCAGCCCTCCGGGTGGGGAGCAGAGCCGTGCCAAGTGCCTGCGTTTGGCCGACTGCGAATTGCCAGCGCAGCTCCAATAATGCTCGTGTCGGAACTGGTCCCAGCAGACACCGATGCTTACAGGTGTTTCACGAAGAGAAAGCGGACTGCAGTGATCGGTCTGTAGTGCAAACGGGTCGTTCCGCCGCGGCCGGGAGGCAGAGCTGGGACAGGCTCTAGGGGCACGCAGAGCTGTCCCGTGGCAGTGACCGTTCTTCTGAAGACGTGCATGCAGAAGCCTATGCTGCTGTCACCCATGCTTGAGAAAGGGGGGGACCTCGGGAGCTGGTTTTGATACGTATAGGCAAAAACGGCCCCATGTTAGATCAGGAGGAAGCTTTTTTCCCAGTGGCAGATTGCCTCTTGGGGTCTTGACAGATCTGCAGACAAACTCTTGTTGTCATGGTGGTGCCGAAGGACCAGCCATCTTTTTTGTAGTCACCTCCCCAGAGAGCGTGCAGCGGAGTTGGACGAGGCAGACACCAGACTGGCAGTCGAGTGTATCGCCAGGCCGGGTGTGCGAGGACAGTGCCTCTCCTCTGCGAGCTCCCTGTCCGTGGGGAGGGAGAACGCCGGCCCAAGCGGCCCTGGACTTGCCGTGCTGGCTGCAGCTGCTGCTCTCGCTGCTGCTGGGGCTCTGCTTCCCGACCCCATCGCCCGCCCTGCCGCCGGGCTGCGCGGGGCTCGCGGTGCCTGCGAGTGCAGGGGGTGATTCCAGCCGAGAGAGCACGGGCTGCCCTTCCGTCCCGTCCCGTCCCTTGCCTCCCCTCCCGGGGACTCGCTCCTCCTTCGGCAGGGTTGATACCGCGTTTGCATAGGTCCAGCTGCAGATGCGATTAATAGCTCTTCCTATGGACGGGAAGGGATCTGAAGGCTGCTCAGCACTCGATGGGAGTAAGAAATTGCATTTTGTGAGTGCCGAGTGCTTTCCACAGTAGGCTTTGACAAGCTGGCTGCATGTAATTTCAAGTCTAATGCTCACTTTATCCATGGGATAAAAAAGAATTAACTAAAATCTTAGCACCAGTGTGTGTTCGTTAAGATAGAGCTGAGTCCAGTTTCAAGGACTTAAAGGCAAATTAGTTTTAAAAGTCCGTAAAGGAATTTGGATTTGAAAAAATTGTGGAAGTCAAGTACACTGTCTCTGCGAAGAAGGGCATATGAGTGAGAAAGGGTGTGATCAGGGTATGATCAGTGGCAGATCAGGAGCCGTGGCGTTCTGTTAGTTACATCTTTCTGATATTTAAAAAAAAAAAGGGGGGGGGCAAAAACCCCCCACCTGTGAAATAGGCCGGCTGTCCTACGTGCCTAAATGTCACTGAAAAACGGAGAGACCCCCGGAGTCGGTGGCTGCCTGCGCTGTTGCTTCCCAGCAGGTTGTGTTTGGTGCTCCTGCTCTGCTGCCGCCCGGGCCTGGCCAGAGCCTTTGCTGACGCTGCTGGGAAGTGGCAGGCGGCTTGGGGCTGGATCCCTGAGGCTGTGCAGCCGTGGGGAAACCGGTTCTGTGTGCTCATGGGCACTTGGAACGGCTCGCCCACCCTTCAGACCGCAGCTGTGTCGGTGTCCCCCGCCCGCGGCCAGCCGTGTCCACACACCAGCGGGGTGACTCCTGGGGTCCCACCCCGCACGCCGTACCGGTGGGGGGCTCGTGCGGAGTTCCTGAGGGCCTGGGCTGGTTGCAGGTACCCCGCTGCTCTGGCCTCTGCTGTGCGGAGCTGTGCCGCCTGGCTCGGCTCTTTGTCTTGCAGATGAGCTAACGGGCGCTCTCCCTCTTGTGTCTTAAGCTGATGAGTGCCATTCAGAAGGGCCACGTCTCTGGAAGCCGGCTGGCTGTGCTCATGAAGACTGCCGAGGAGAATCTGCGTCAGCGGGTGGTGATTCCGGTGGACCGGAGCGGTGGTGGGCTGTGAGTTCAAGCGCAACGTCTGCTCACAGCCCCAGCTAACGGAGACGCGTAGCTGCGCCTCTGCCGAAAAACATTCCAGTGCTGCTGACTGCCCTTGCTTGTTCCAGGTGACCGGTACCTGCCCATCGGTGTAGCTCTTACGAAAACACATCGCTGCGTTTGTTCTCGTTGGTAATGATTTTCCGCGCAGCTCTTACGACTCCAGTATGTGGCCTTTTGGACTGGGTGTTCTTCTGACATAGGAGTTTAGTAACAGGGGTTCAGGAGTACAGTCAAGAAAGCTCGGGGTGCACACGCCAGCACCCACTGCCTTGTTCACTCGCTTGTCTATCACCTCTACCTTTAAAGAAAACAACGCTCAGAAAGTGAATCCTGCCGTTAAATGCGCCGCGTTGAGTTTCGCAAATACGCGTTTGGTGTTTGAAAGCTGCTGAGCTGTGCTCTGCGACGAGGAGCCGGGGAGGGGCAGCTGGTGTCCCGAAAGGCCCGCAGCCGACGCTTCCCGGGGTGGTCACTACGGTGAAGAGCTGTCCCCAGCCCTCCGTAGGTGGCTGGGCCTACGCTCTCGAGTTATTTCGGTGGTACCAACACTTAGCCGGACAAAAATACCGGCAGTATGAAGCTGGAACACTACAAGACATCTTGATTAATCACCCAAGCTAATGATTTAGTGAAAAACTAGGGGACAGCTTTCCTTTCTCCCGTGTTAATAAAAATAAGCCTCCTTTACTGAGCAGCCTTGTCTCGCAGGTGGTGTGTTTGTGCTGCGAGGCGCTGCGTGCTGTGCCCAGCTTTGGGCGAACACCGGTGATGCGCAGAACACGGCAGGATTTGCTAGCGGAAGTCTGAACTGTTTCTTTAAAAATTCTCAAGCACAAAGTGAAACAATGACATTTGCTTTGCATTCCACTAACTTTTATAGAAAAGCGAAAGGGCTATTTTTCAGCAGATTAGTGGAAAAAAATTTTAAAAACCCCAAAAAAGACGGCCCCTCACTTGGGCGGTGGTCAGCAGCGTTGTGTCTGGCTGTTTGTCCTTGGACTGGCTGGGTTCAAGGTCAGGTGGGAGATTTCTGCCTAATGTAGAACCAGGAAGGGAAAAACCTAATGATGGTTTATTGATGAATTTGTCAGTCTCTTCTGTTCTTTGAGTATAAATAGCAATTTACAACTCAAAACAAGCTTCAGTTCCAAGGTACCAGAATTTCTACTTGTATAAAATCTGCTATATTTTATTGTCACCGCTTTCACTAGTGGAAAATAACAGAACGGGAATGAACAGCAAAGATGTCTTTGATATTTTAAAATGGAAAATGATTACACAAAATGGAGATGCTGAGGAGTGTTAGTATGTAGCATGGTAAGTACCGATGTTGTGTTTGGCTGGAGAGGCATAGCCCTCTAAAAAAAAAATTCAGGTGTTTAAAAATAGTAGATAAAAAAAGGGGGCAAGCCTCATTTAAAATTCAGTAATATTTCTGTAGGTCCAAACAATTAGTAAAATCCGGAGAGGAGGAGACCGTCTCGTGTAAAATGCCTTTTGGGTGGTTTTTGCACGTTAATTTTGTTTTTGGACGCTGCCTCGTACCAAACTGCAGGTATTGCTGAGGGGTTATGGCTTTTCCACTTTGCGGCCGGTGCTGGCGAGGCACCGTCGGTGCGAGTGAGGAGTTGGCGCGTTTGGCAGCGTGAGGGTGGTGTTGGGAGCAGAGGGGTTGGTCTGGGTGGTCCTGTAAACTTTGCTGTTTGGAATACGTTCAGCACATCCAGGTAAAGTATGCCAGCGCGTGGCACAGCTGTGTGTTTCCAAACCCCTTTCTCAGATAGGAGTGCAGAAACAGGTTTTACACAGACTGCAGAACTGGAGGGAAATGAATGTGCAGTACACAGGTTATTTTGGTTCAGTGAGCAAGGAGAGGAGGAAGGGGGACTAGGATTCGACTAGTAACAATAATTTAAAGGGGGGGGGAAAGTAAAAGTAATGAGATCTTTTCCAGGCAACAGAAAAAAAATGCTTACAATATTAAACATTTTTTGTATGGTTTAAAGAAAGTCTCCTCCACTCCTCTATAAATGGCACTGTTAAGAATTAATAATACAAGTTTACCTGGAAAGCCAGGATTTTCTGCTTTGTACCCAAAATATCCTCTTTGTTCTCTTGTTCTAGTGATATTGCATACAGACTGTGACTTTGGGATTTTCTTGGCTGTGTGTGTGTCCTCCAATAGGAATTTGCTTTGCATCTTGGGCACTTTGCTGTCACGCTTCTCTGCTCCTCTTCTCTGCTCGTACGGCACAGCGAGATCGTGTACGACTGCCCTGTGCAGCAAGAGAAGATCGCGTGTGTTACTGAAAACAGCTACATCTGCACTTGGAAAAAAACTATTTATTTGTCGCCTCACATTTGTTTGCAGGAACGTTAGCTTTGGCGTGGTGATTTTTGTTTTTTCGTGTGCAGGTGCTGTAGGAAGGGTTGTAAATGTCACTGGCTTGCATTGCTCGGCTCCTGCGTGGAAAAACAGGAAGGCGTTTTTTTCTTTGAGGTGGGAGATGGCGTTCTGGCTGGGGGTCAATCTGTGGTGTGAACAATGTGCCCGCCTGGGGCAGGGGGTGCGTGCGCACGCGGTGTTTCCACACCTGCATCCACGCTGCGCGTTCTACCGGTGGCACTTGGGCGTTTCGGTCGGTTGCTGTTCGAGGCTGAACTGCTCTATGCTGTGTTGGAGGCTGGGGTGTCATTTTTATAACTGTCTTGGTGTTTTACTGCCGTTATTTATTACTTTTGATATACAGAATGAGCCGCATGCATTTATAGAGCAATAAGAGGATGTATTTAATGTGCCTGGTTTTTAACTGAGTAAGAACTGAAAGCATGAATCAATAAAACTGATTAAAAATGGTCCCTTCACTGGCAGTTTGTTGTGGCAGTTACAGAAATAACTTTGATTAGCCTTGAAAAAGTTTATTTTTAAGGGACAACTGTTCAGATAGATGCTGCTTGGTAAACATGACACAATTTTGTCCATGCTTTCCCGATTTAGCGCAGAATTTAGCGCTTCGTAGTTTAAAAATGAAAATTAGGAGTTAACACAGCGCTTAGCATTCTCGGGACGTGGGAGCTGTGGTGTTCGCCGCTGACACCCAGGGTGAGGTGTTCTGCGCTGCCGCCTCGTGCTAAAATTGCCGCCAGCCGCTTGGCCTGGGTTTTGGGGGTGGAGGGTGTGGAAATGCCAGTCGCGAGTGTTCCTTTGCACACTGATGAATTTTATCATAACTAAAATCAATAGAAATGAACGGAAGAGATTTCATAATCCATTTTGATCATTTTACGTGTCAAGTTAGTCCAGGGTTGCCATGTGTTGATGAATGTTCTGACAGAAAAAATGCTATATATTTTCATTGTCAGTAAATCAGTAAAGCTGTTACCAGTTTTAACGCAATTTTTATAATCTCCATATTATTTTATAGGTTTTAATTTACACTTGTAATAGGGATGTTCCACAGCTGTGAGGCAGCTGTGCGGAGTGCAGGGGTTGTGTACGTGCAGCCAGAGCAGCTCCCCTCCGCGTGTCCCCCCAGGAAGAAGCAGCGCCGCCACCTCCGGAGTAGAATTACAAAGATCACAAATTCTGTCTCATCTGCGGTGTGTAAGCAATATGTCAGAAACCGTTTGCTACGATCATCTTTGTCCCGAATATTCTGCGGTGCTGAAATCGCCTTGGGCCATGATCCTGAACCGCTCCTCAGCGCAGAGGAACGTGAGTGTCTCTCGAGCAGCGTTTTGGGGCTGGCTTCCCTTGCTCTGCACGGTTTCTCCACTGAAGGTTCAAAAATCCAGATTTATTGCAGCGTATGTTCCCTTGCGCTCTGCAGCTGGTTTTAGCCATACGATACGGAATATCATAGCAACATTAATATTTAAGCGCCGATGCCTGAGCTGGGTGTTCCCCGTGTCAGATACGAACTGATTGCATCTGTTGTGGGGAGAAACCCGTTTTCCGTGGGGACGGCTCGCGGCTGCCGCGGCCGTGCCGTTTCTGCTGGCTGGCACGGAGGGGTTCTGGGGCGCGTGGGGGTGTGTGGCCGCCACGCTGCAGCCCCCGTTGCCCCGTTTCCCCAGCCCCCCGCTTTCTGCGTGCCGGAGCGCTGGCCGCGCGGAGCGTGGGCACCGCCGCTGCCGGGGCCGGCCCTGGCCGGCTGCCTCTCGGAACCGGTACCTCCTCCGCGGGGAAGGTGCTGCTGGAGCGGCCGCGCGCTGGGAGGATCCCCCCGCTGCTTGTTTTGCAAATAAAGGCAGAGGTGAAATTGTGCTCCCCGGAGAGAGCCCTTGGCTTGCTCGGCTGCTT